>NC_092514.1:42688364-43915106 GCF_047511675.1 Marmota flaviventris | reverse complement strand
TCTTTCTTATAGTAATTTGAAGCTGATGAATTTACTGGTATTTTCAGGAGAGCATATACAATTAAAATATTTTTCAATTCAGTATCAGTTCAAAGAACTTAGCATCACCTGCCTCTCACCTTTGGTGGGAAGGTAATGAGCAGCCACTTAGCTCTTGTGCACAAGGATGATGGTCCTGAGTCTCCTGGGATGGCTAACTAAATCTGGAACTTCCTTAGGAGATGGAAAGACATCAGCTCCTCTTGTTCCATTCAACAGTGAGCACAGGGCGCTCAGTGAACATGCATTCGGTTAGTGAGTGTCCCCTGCAGGGACTGGTCTCCTATTCCCTTTCCAGACCTCAAAGCTGAATTGTCTGTCCTTCTCTCTGCTCCAGTAGCCTCAGCTATTGAGTACTATTGCCTCTGAGATGCTTCTTTGTTCATACTACTGGAATCTTGCCTCCAAAGTTTAGTTGGAAGAATAGGAGGAAACTGTTGCTTTAAACTGCACACAAAACAAAAGGAAGTGGCTTTGCCTTTCCCTAAAGACATGGAGATAGAGAAGTCCGTTTCCATGGTCATGGCCATGCTATGGAACAAATTCTTGGCCATTCCACACCATCCTTGCTTCTTATATGTTTTGTGCATCAGTGAATTTTTTAGCCCTATCATTTTCACCTATGGGAGGCGTGTAGAAACGGAGGCACAGAAATGCCACCTCCTTGCCATTTCATGGGGTCCTCAGGTCTCTGCCTGCTGCCCCACCAACTTTCCCCACAAACCTCTGGAATTTCAGCAGTGCCCTCTGCTGTGGGCCTGTGGAGCCAGACTAAGTTAGACTTCCCGTGACTCAAACTTGGAAGTGATACCCCATGAGGCTTGTTGATTTCTGTTTCTTAGAAACCAGATGCTGATGTGGATCCACTGAGAGAGGAGGGAGCTACAGGCTTTGGGCACAGGATGCTGTGGTGTTTGAAATCCCCTGTAGTGTACCCCATCATACGATCGGAAGAGACATTGGGGCAATTTGATTTCGCACAGGAATTAGAATTCTATGGCAAAGGGGAGGCTATCTCTGAAAATAACCCTCCAGTGGTGCAGAGTGGGGACCATGGCCAAGAGAGGAGCTGAGTTTCCCTCTGTCACTGTGGGACTCAGGTCATGGTAAAGTTGGATGTCATCCTTTGTCCCTTAACTTCCTATGTCATGTTATCTGTATATTTGTGCATTAGAGACGCATGACTCCTGGATTAGGGTTTCTCAGGGAGTCCATGTATGTGTGGGCACATGTCCCTGATGACAACCTCTAAAGCAGATGCTAGAATGACCCCTGGGAACATGTTGAGAAGCTATGGAGGCCCTGCAAGGCACAATGACTTCCTCAGGGCCACACACATACCCACAAGAAGGGGAAGGGTCTCAACCAAGCTCTGTCTCCCCAAACCAAGGGAGCTGGCTACACCCGGGCCTGTCTGAGGGCCTGATCCAGGGTGTGTTGGTGTAACTGGGTCCACCTGTGCCTATGTCATGGGAAGACTGCAGCCCAGTGGGCCATTGGAACCATCTTGTGTAAGAAAGGGACTCAGCAAAGGACTTCCTGAGACAGTGACCTCACTTCCTTGGCCATGGAACTCACAGAACTTGGAACCCTGGTAGCTAGGCACTCACAGTCCACAAACAGTCCCAGTCTGCTCACTGGTGTTGAGACAGCAAGCCCAGAGCCATGAGTTCTTGTTGTCTACAGATCTGTGGGTGCTTAAGCCTCAGGGCTTTTCCTGAGTGTGGAGGTGCTGGGTCAGCGCTGTGTCCCAACGACTCTGGCAATTTTTCCCAAGGAGACCAGAAGTGAGACAGGACAGGGCACCACAGGTGTCCATAGTTTAACCCACATTCAGATTCCCCTTTCAAAAGTGCCAGATCTCACCAGGTTTGTGTGTGTGTGTGTGTGTGTGTGTGTGTGTGTGTGTGTGATGTCTCCTGAGAATATGGAGGGAAAATATTTTGATTTCCCCTGACGTATGGCAGTGATTCCTTTTGCAAATGGCTACCGTTTTCCTGTTGAAATGTCCCACTTTGATTGCCCATCCTAGGGAGAAGATGACCAAGGTTCATCAGTGGATGTGTCCTGTCTCATGGAAACCCTCACAGTACTTCTCTGGGAGCTCGAGGATGGCCTGGTGCCTGCCCTGCAGCAGGGTAACACCCCCTATGTCCATGGGGTTTTGTATTTGTACTAAGATTTGGCCAGTACCCAGAAGGCTCTGGAGCTGCTGGGTAAAAGGTGTGTATCACCTCCAAGCCCTGGCCCATGGCCATCTCCTGGCCTGGTGTTGGGAATGCAGGGCATCACTCTGAAACTCCGTCAGCTCTGAGGAAAGTAGGGTTTTTCAGAGGAGAACTCTGCCTGGGTGTTTAGAAATCCAAGTAGGATGAGCCCTAGGAGTGTTTGCCTCAGAGTGGTCCTGGGACACAGGCTGGCGATGGCTCTGGCCTTTCCCTGGGGGCCTGTCCCCTCCCTGAGAGGAAGTTCTCTGCCTCAGACCTCACTCTTCTGAGGCCTCAGGAAAAGCAGTTTCCACATTTGGGAAGGAGTCTGTGGGTTGCATCTGGGAGGGTTCCAACCTGCCTGTAGACAGAACAGGGACCCCTGGGGTCAACTGAGAGGGTCCTGGCCCTGAGGTAGCCAGGCAGCAGGTGGTTGGGTTCATTCATGGCTCAAATATATATGAAGCATCTACCTTTGGCAGGCACTTGGCCTATCATTTAGGAATCAGTGCAGACAAACTCTCCCAGCCCTCCTGAGCTCCCGTTATTGTCAGTAAGTTAGTCAAGTCCACCAGGCATCTCGACAGATGAGGGACACAGGATATTAGAGGTCACAGCCTCCTGGTATTCTCTAGGTATGGACGCCTCCAGCCATATGTTGAGGAGGAGTACCTTCAAGACAAGAAGTGAGTGTTCTTTGGGCCAAGAGGGAGGGCTGCTGTCTCGAGAGTGGTCACTTGGGGGGCTGTTGTAGAGGATGGCTGGGCAGACCTCAGGGTCTACCCTGTTGTTTCCCAGCAGAGGACAGAGGTCTGGGGCTTACTCTGTAGAAGGAACAAAGCAAGCTGTGGTGGGATTCTGGGTACCCAAGGAAGAGAGGCGTGGCTGGAGCCCAGAGCCAGGCCCTGTGAGGATCCCTCTCCAGCACAGCCAATCCCAGCCTGGATTGCCCATGCTTTTCTGTATAGAGACTGGAGAGAAAGTGAGGGGAGAATCCCACCCACACATGTGCCTCACAGTTTTGCCCCCTTTGCTCTGCTGCATGTGACCTGCTTGGACACTCTCTGGGAAGCTCCCCATGCAGGGGGCCTTGGGAGGTTCCAGCTGAAGGAGAGGCCCTTTACATCATTATCTTCCAGTTGGTACAGGTGGTGACCCAAGCTGCCATCCCATTCTTTCAAAGTCAGCCATCTTCCCTGGCAGCTACATAAAATTCACACACACACAAATGCCAGAGGCAGGGGGTCAAGGAACGATTAGACCAGAAGCCTCCACTTCTCCTAGAATGTTTTCTCGCTGCCCTAGTTCTAAAGTCCTTGAGGGCACCTCCCACGTGTGAGCACCTGCACATTGTGCCAGATGCCCCACCACAGCTATCCGCCTCCTCCCACTAAAACTGTCTATTTTATTTTTTGTGATGGTGGTTTTTTTTTAAATGTCTGGGATGGCATTGTAAGTATTTTAGTAACAAACATTTATGTTGACACAATAGTGCTCAATCCATTCACCAGGCTGTGCCACCCCCAGCACTGAGTAGCTGAAGATGGAGCCCCCTACAGGACCCCTGTGCATGGAGCCGAGATGACTGCCTAAAGGGTGGTGAGGATTTCAGGGCATTTTATCCCCTACTGTGTTCTGTGACGTTAACTAGGTTAGATGTCATGTGACACTACAAACCCTGTTCATATAAGACAGCAAACTTAATATGTGTCTTCTTATTGCTTCACAGATCATGACTCACCTTCTTCTCATTCCCTAAGAAACAATATTGAAGTTAGACCAGTTAATTACTCTGTAATGGACTGAACAGTTGGAATAAAAGGAAGAGTTCCATGTTTTGCATTCCAAATAGAAAGCTGTGCCTTGGGCTGGGCTGTAGCTCAGTGGCAGAGTGCTTGCCTAGAATGTATGAGGCACTGAGTTCAATCCTTAGCACTACAAAAAAAAAAAAAAAAAAAAAAAAACCAAAAAAAACCAAACAAACAGCTAAACAAAGAAAGGCATGCTGTTGATCTAAAACTATTAAAAAAAGAAAGAAGGAAAGAAAGGATAGAAAAAAAAAGCTGTGCCTCTTGAATAGTTAGTCCCAATGAGAATGCAAGGGAAATGTTCATAAAGAAAATTAAAGTGCTGCTCCAGGGCATATGTGAATGATAAGAAAGCAAAACAGCTGATAGGGATAAAGTTTTCATAGTCTGGAGAACAGATGAAACAAGCCACGTTCCCTTAAGCCAAAACCGCATCCAGATAAGGCCAAAACATTAGATTTGTCTGATGCCAAGAGAAGGGAGAAAGCTCCAGAAGAAGTCTGAAGGTGGCAGAATTTGGTTCATGATGTTGGAGGCAAGCGGCCCATCTCCATATAAGACAAGTGCAGGGTGAAGCAGCAAGTGCTGATGTAGAAGCTACAGCAAGTCGTGAAGAAGATCTTGCTAAGCTATCTGATGAAGACGCGATATGGTTGAGTTTCTCGGTGTCCCCCAAAAGCTCATGGGTGAGACAATGCAAGAAGGTTTAGAGGGGAAATGATCCTGTTATGAGAGCCTAAAGCCAATTAGTGAATTAATCCCCTGGCAGGATGAACAGGTGGCACAGATAAAATGGGGTGCCCACACCCTCCCCAAGCCTGGAGGTGTAGGCGCCACCTGTGGAGGAGTCCAGTTGCAGTGTGGAAGCGAACAGCAGCCATCCTCAACGTTCCACATTAGGGTTCCACATTGGAGGTTCCCAGCAACCAGCGGCATCCCTCTGTGGGCAGGGCATTCATCAGGGAGCCTGGGCGCCCTAAGGCCCTTTGGGGAGTCCAGTTGAATCGGTGGCTGCATGGAAATAGGCGTCCAAATAGGAGCATCCTCATCCATTGGCGGTGGCAGGAGTCTGCTTCCAGTGCAGTGGAGGTGTTGGCAGCATTTCTGGTGGCCAGGTCGGGACTCCAGTGGCCACAGTGTGGAGCGCTGGCTGTGGCGACAGCGACAGCGTAGGGCAGCGGGCCTCAGAGTCAGAGGGCGACCAGAGGATGGGGTGCCCTGTGCTGTGGCTTCCCCAGGCCACTTGTCTTGCTCCTGGCAGGGCCTGCCTGCTCAGGAAGCAGGACACGGCAGGCGGTGGTACCCACACAGCCTCTGAGGACCTTATGCTGCCCACGCAGGTGGCGCCTGGCACCGGCCCTGAGCCCCCCGGGTGGCAGCTCGCCCCACCCCGGGTTCGCCCTGCCCCTCCCTGGGTTGCGGCCTCTGCGGGAGGAGTAGGCCCGCTGCCAGCCGGGGCAGCCTTTGGAGAGGACACCCACCCTCCCCAGCGACATCTCTCCTGGACTGTGGCCACTGAGAGCAGAGGCAGTGGGGGGTGGGGCTACAAATCCTCCCCCTCAAAGCGCATCCCTGGGGCGGGACAAGGGTGGAGGGCATAGATGGCAGAGGGAACCCCAAGACGTGCCGTCCTTGGTCTTGGTCTTCTGCCACCCTTAGACAAAGAAATGTACTTTAAAAAAATTAATTAGCTCTAATTAGTTGTACATAACAGCAGAATTCACTTTGGTTCATTGTACAGAAATGGAGCACAGCTTTTCATTTCTCTGGTAGAACACGATGTAGAGTTGCACCATATGTGCAGTCCTGCATGTACCTAGGGTAATGATATCCCTCTCATTCCACCCTCTTTCCTACCCCATGCCTGTCCCTCCTATCCTTCCCCTTTGCCCCAAGTCCCTCCATTCTTCCCTTGCCCCCCTCATTATGGATCAGCATCCACTTATCAGGGAGAACATTCAGCCTGTTGTTTTTGAGGATTAGCTTTTTTCACTTACATAATATTCTCCAACTCCATCCACTTACCTGCAAGTGTCATAATTTTATTCTCTTTTAAAGCTAAGATTCCATTGTGCACATATACCACATTTTCTTTATCAGTTTAGCTCTTGAAGGACTTCTAGGTCGGTTCCACAGTTTACCTACTGTGACTTGAGCTGCTATAAACATTGATGTGGCTGCATCACTCTAGTATGCTGATTTTAAGTCTTTTGGGTATAGATTGAGGAGTGGAATTTCTGGGTCAGATGGAGGTTCCATTCCATGTTTTTTGAGGAAGCTCCATACTGCTTTCCAGAGTGGTTGCACCAATTTGCAATGCCACTAGCAATGTATGAGTATACCTTTCCCCCCCACATCCTCACCAACACTTATTGTTGCTTGTATTCTTGTTAACTGCCATTCTGGCTGGAGTAAGATGGTCTTAGAGTAGTCTTGATTTGCATTTCTCTAATTTCTGGTGAAGTTGAACATATTTTCATATATTTGTTGATCGACTGTGTATCTTCTTCTGTGAAGTGTCTGTCCATTTCCTTAGTCCATTTATTGATTGGGTTATTTATTCTTTGGGTGTTGAAGTTTTTTATATATCCTGGAAATTAGTGTTTTATCTAATGTGCGTGTAGTAAAGATGTTCTCCCACTCTGTGAGCTCTCTCTTCATATTATTGTTTCCTTTGCTGAGAAGAAGCTTTTAAGTTTGAATCCATCCCATTATTAATTCTTGATTTTATTTCTTAAGTACAGGGTCTCTGGTCTAATTCCTAGGTCCTTGATCTACTTTGAGTGTTTGTGCAAGGTGAGAGATCGTGGTTTAATTTCAGTCTGCTACATATGGATTTACAGTTTCCCCAGCACCATTGTTGAAGAGGCTATCGTTTAGCTAATGTATGTTTTCGGCACCTTTGTCAAGAATGAAATAACTACATTTATGTGGGTTTTTCTCTGTATCTTCTATTTTGGACCATTGGTCTACATGTGTATTTTGGTGCCAATAGCATGCCGTTTTTATTACTACAGATCTGTAGTAGTTTAAGGTTTGATATTGTGATGTCTCCTACTTCACTCTTTTTGCTAAGGATTGCTTTGTCAATAAGGATTTCTCTGTGTCTATTTTTCCAAATGAATTTCATGATTACTTTTTCTATTTCTATGAGGAATGTTATTGGGATTTTAATTGGAATCACATTAAATCTGTATAAGGTTTATGATAGTGTGGCCATTTTGACAATATTAATTCCATGAGGGAGGAATTGGAATCAGGTACCTGCTCAAAAGGGGAGGGATCCGATAGCCACGCCCACCTCAAAATGGCAAGGAATGCTTTCCAAGATGTAGTCGGTGTGCTTCCAGAGCCGGGGTGTCTGGTGATGTCAGGGGAACCGATGGCCTTGTGCTGTGGGGAGGTAGCAGCTGAGTGACCTGCGTGAGAGTGGAGCGAATCTCGGCGGTCTGCAGATGTGTTGGTAGGTGGTTCTGCTAAGGCGCTGGCCAAGTCTTAAGTGAACTGCAACTTTGGCTTTGGGTCCTGCTCGGACACTGAGGCCCTGAGTCCTGCGCGAGGTCACAGCGCTGGTCATTTCTGTAGAGAGAAGCTGTACTGGGGCCTCTAACACTGTCAAGAGATGCAGAATTCCTACTAGGAGAGATCTGGATCACAGAGCAACACAGATGCTGCTTCCCTCTGGTCCACCATCTTTGAAAGTCTTTTCAATTTCTTTCTTTAGTTTTCATTGTATAGGTCTTTCATCTCTTTTGTTAAATTTATACCCAAATATTTCATTTTTGAGGCTATTGTGAATGGGATAGTTTTCCTAATTTCTCTTTCAGAGGGTTCATCACTAATAGATAGAAATGCATTTGATTTATGAATATTGATTTCATATCCTGTGACATTGCTGAATTTGTTAATATTAGACGTTTTCTGGTGGAGTTTTGTTGGATCCTCTATGTGTAGAATCATGTCATCAGCAAATAGGGATAGTTTGAGTTCTTCTTCCCCTATTCCTATCCCTTTAATTTCTTTCATCTACAGCTCTGTCCTGTAGTCTAAGCTGTAGTGGAGTTTAAACAGCAGTATAGTTTAAACTCTGGCTAGAGTATCCGGGACTATGTAGAGTAGAAGGTGAGAGAGGGCATCCTTGTCCTGTTCCAGTTCTGAGAGGAAATGCTTCCAATCAGAAATGCACTTTGAGGATGAAGAGGTCCTAGTTCCTCTGCTCTCTCCCCCCACAGCCCAGGTGGGATGTCTCTTAGGAAGGTGGGGGTCCTCTCCCAAGGCTGCCCCACCTGGCAGATGGCCTAGTTCCCCTGCAGAGGCCACATCGGGGATGGGGCGAGCAGCCACCCAGCGGGCTCATGGCCAGTGCCAGGCGAGGCAGGTGTGGGCAGCCTAAGGTCCTCAGCAGCTGCCTGGGTATTGCCACCCCCCACGTGCTGCTTCCTGAACAGGCCGCTCAGCCAGGACCAAGACTCAGGGCCTGGAACAGCCACTGCAGAGGCCATTCCAGCCTCTCGTCACCCTTCCACTCTGAGGCTCACTGCCCTGCGCCCTCGCTGCCGCCGCCAGCCTGGAGCTCTTCACTGTAGCCACTGGACTCCCCACATGGTCGCCAGATGCCACTGCAGCAGGATTCCTGTTACCCCAGCAGGATGAAGATGCTCACCACTGGACGCCTCTGTGTCCTCAGCCCCGTTTCCAGACTCTACTGGTGCTGCCGCCACCGTGCAGCAACCAAACTCCCAAACCCCAGCTGGACTATGATGCTGCCCACCAAGGGCCCAACGTCAATGCCCTTCATCCCCCGCCATGATGCCTGACTCCAGTGCCCCATGCCGGCTCCCGGATGAAGCTGCATGTTGTTGCTGCCACCACCAGACTCCATCATGGACGCAAGACAGCGATACTCAGCACTGGATGCCCACTTCACCCACTGCAGCCAGACTCCTGTGGCACTGCAGGACAGAAATGATCATGGCAACATCCCTCTGTTGTCACCACAGCAGCTTCTGGACTCTTCTGCTGCCACCGCCACTGTGAGTATGCAGCAAGGGATCTCCCAAACTGCAGCTGGATGCCAACACCTCAGCTGTTGCCACCCCCATGCCAACTCTCAACTCCGGACCTCCCTCGCCTGATGCCCTACGCCTGAAGCAGCTACATGTTGCTGCTGCTGCCACCAGATGCTACCACTCCATGAGGCCTCTTCAGTGATTCCATCCCAAAGATGCTGCTGTGCTGCCCAAGACCACAGAAGCTGGGAAGTTGGGCAGTCTCCATCCCAGTCGCCTCATCAGTGCCCACCGCTTGCCGCCTGCCTTTCCTCCCCCAGGACCACCCACCAATCCTTCTGGGCCCTTGAGCAGGAGTTGTGCTGACTCAGGGAACTCATCCAAGGAAAACAAGTGAGTACTTTAAACAAAGGTTGCAGTCCTCACAGCAGGCAGTGGGCGGGGCTAGGTGGGTCCAGCCTGCTGGTGAGGGGGCAGAGGTGGAGCTACTGGCCTCCTCTGGACCTTGACCCTGTGGGGCAAGCTGGAGAGGGATCTCTGGCTGCTCTGGGAGTCCAGCCTGGAAGCAGCTTCCTAACTCACCCTCACACTCCTCTCTGAAGGGGACTCTGGATTCCAGAGAAAGCCATCTGGGCTCTTGGGCTCTGGGCAGTGGTATGAGCCAGACTGGACAGACTCCACCCACCTGGACTTGGGGAAAAGCCCCCTCTTGGGAAAATACCCTCCTAGAACTACCAAAGTTAGTCTGACATTGGCTTCTTCCATGAGATTATCAAGAAAGGAAAAATATGTTACCTAGTTTTGTCTTGCAAAGGGTAGTGTGGGGAGAGGCAAAGGCATCAGAGTTGGTAGAGCTGAATTCACATCCCTTTTAACTGGGTGACCTTGTCCAGGGTCCAGAACTAGGTACAACCTTGGTTTTGCATCTGGTAAAACAAAGATGGTGAGGATGATAAGCTATCACCATCTGTCATAGCTGGAGACCTAATGCGTGGTTCATAAATCTGACTATTCCAATAACTTAAGAAAATGACAAAGAAGGCACACAACCACACAGAAGTACCTTTTCAATAATCCAGGGGTGGCTCTGTGAACGTAAGGGCCCATGGAAAGAGACAGAGCCACTGGAATTCTTTATTGTTACATAGGAGACACACAAGGGGAGTTTCCATAGAACATTTTATCCCAAAAAGGGCAAAGGGGTCGGAATACAAGGGAACAGATGAGTGTAACTCAACCCAAGTGGGTGATGCCTACACCTGGAGCCATGCCTTGTTATCTGAGCTGGGGTGACGCCCACATTACTGCAACCTGGCACTGCCCTGCCAGACTGAATGCAATAATTGTTCAGAACCCGGTGCATCAGGGCTTAAAGGCATCTGCATCCAAGGCAGCTCCCGACAATAAGCCATGGGCAAATCAAGTTGTTCTGCACTACCTCACCTTGGGAGCCAGGTAGGCATTCAGCAATATTTCCATGCAGAAATATATTCTCAGACTAAAGGTGACACACCTAGAAGTGCACCTTTGGATGACAACTGACCTGTGAGGTAGGGAGTTGAAATTTACATCATGTTTTTAGAGGAAATAATAATATATGGAAGGTCATAAACCAAAGCATAAAATGTTGGGTCATGCTCATGGAATTAAAAGCTGTTTTCAAATTTGTTTAAAGTTACATTGAGATAAATCTATGTAGTTCAAACCTTCCAGGATATCCCCCACCTCTGCCGCACACACAGGGAGCAGTGTCCACAACTTTTTTACTCCTCTTTACAGTATCACCAAATGTATGTGTGTGTGTGTACACACACACACACACACACACACACACACACATATATACTCGCACACATATACATAGTGTATTATGTAATATTTTGTTCTTTTTGGTTTGTTTTTAGACTGTCTGTAATAGAATCTCATGTACATTCTTTTGCTCCCCTTCAGCTGACCATCAGGAAGAAGGAAACACCAGAGAAGCTTGAGGATCAGAAGGACACTAGCCCTGCTCTGGTCACCCTGGAAGCTGGCTAGCCTGCACACACCAAAGCTTGAGGAAACAACAGCCCTGCTTCAGCCACTTGAGGGCTGGCTGATCAATGCCAGGAGGAAAATAAACTAAGCAACAGGACAAATGGACTGTTTCATCCTGTAAGAGGGCTCTCATACTATGGTGCATTGCCACCCCTTACTTCTGTCATATACACAGTCCTTTCCTTGGTCTTTACTACAGGACTGACAACAACCAAACACACAGCTAACCCATAATGGGGGGCGGGGCAAGGGAAGATGGGAGGGACTTTGGATTGGGCAGAGGGGAGTGTGGGAGGGGAGGGGATATGGGAGTGGGAAGGATGGTGGAATGAGGTGGATTGTATTAATCTATGTACATGTATGATTGCAGGAATGGGGTGACTATGCACTGTGTCTAACCAGAGAAATGAAAAGTTGCCTCCATTTGTGTTTAATAGTCAAAATGCATTCTGCTGTTATATATAACTAATTGAAAAAAATTCATAAAGGACTAAGGCTTAAAAGGAAGTCTGGACACTTTAATGGTCATAAAAATATGTATACTTATATAAAATTTAAACTTATTAATTAAATTGAAAAAAAAAAAAAAAAAAAAAACTAGCACATGTACTAGACTAGTTCAAACCTGAAAGGGCATTAAGGCTTGGGAACCAAGCCTTAATTCTTGGTGGATTCAAAAGTTTAATTGACATAGTATGGATTATGCTATTGTTTATTGCTTTCATGTTTGTCTCCCTTTTACAATGAAACATTGGGTCAACTACAGAAGCAGCTATTGGGTTGGGGAGGGAGTAACAGAGAGAGAAATTAAGATTACGGCATTATATAAAATGTTAAGCCTAGAAGATAATGATGGTTTTTGATTTAAAGGGTTAATTAATGAGCATCAGAGGGGGTAACGATGTACCACAAATACTCCAAATGATGTAGTGTCCAAAAGATCCCCACCTTAATTGTAATATATAAGCCTTTCTCCTAGTAAACAAGATATTTTTAAAAAGTCAACAGGATTTCTAGAGAGCTCATTGTGGTTTAGCTCCTCTTTATTGTAAAGGTCATGTTTCTCTTTCTTGTAAAAGTTAGGTCTGCAGGGCTGGGGTTGTGGCTCAGTGTTAGAACACTTACCTAGCATGTGTGAGGCACTGGGTTTGATTCTTACACCACATAAAAATAAAATAAGGTATTGTGCCCATCTACAACTAAAAAAAAAAAAAAGTTATGTCTGCAATCAAGCTTGTTGATGTACAAAAGTTACTCTTTCTCTTTTCTTAATAAAATCTTGTGAAACCTCTGTCCAATCTAAAAACATGGAATAAAAAGTAACTATTATGTTAACCATTGTGTTGTGTAACCATTCACTGAGTACAAGAACTGAGATGAGGCCCAGCTCTGCGCTCTCAGTATCTGTGTTGTGGGTGTGAACAGGTGGTCTGCTTTGCCTCCTGGGTAGATGTGCAGCAGAGACTATCTCCAACAGTCTGCAGCTGAGTCCCAGTGGGCTCTGGGGAGGAGCTCCCCAGTGAGAGCAGCTCAGACTTGTACACTCTCCACTGCCATTTGTCTTTCTGAGCATTTGAAAGCTGTGGTTTCCGGTGACTTGTGATTTCTGGTAACGTTTTGAGAAGTGCTAAGCTAGAGAAACGTACCCCCATAATGTGGACCAGAGCCAGGGGAAACAAGAGGCAGGTAGGCTGTGTCGCACCACAGGAGCCATAGTAGACTCTCAGTGAAAGGATGTCCCCATGATGCTCCTTGTTCTACAAGCTCTAGGCATTGGACTCTGCCTTCTGTGGAGGAGCCCCTCCTTGCCCCTTGGTTTAGGCATTGACAGCTGTCCTCCCTGTTGCTGGAGGCACCTGGGATTTTCAGCAATGTGACAGCAAGTGACCTGCGAATGGGAGTAAAGTTTGGAAATACTGAGTTACCCCGCTACAGGGAGATACTTCTTCGAATTTGACAAATCAAATGACAATTGTGCAATTGAGCATAGTGCCCTCACTTCCTTGAGCATCATGAGCCCGATAGAAGGCGGGATCTAGAAAATTCTGTGTGAGAGTCGCTCTGAGAGTGCAAGGTACCAGGGTGCAGGAAACAGAAAGCAGAAGAGCTGGAAGGATCTACGGGCAACTACCCTGTGGAGAGCACATAGACGGGCTCGGTAGGTTTCCCTCTGCACTTTGCCTGGGGAAGAAAGTTTCTGAGGCAGGGTGCTCTCTTTTCTGGCTGGGTTTTTCTGGCACCTGCATTCACCTGCTATGCAAGGGCCAGTGCATGCACTGGGTGCACTGGTGTTTGCAAGGGGTCTTGTTTCAGGGGGCAATGCACTGGAAAGTGAGGCCTGCTCTTTAGCCACATTTTCCAGCCTTAGTTTTCTACTCTACTCCCACCCCTAGGTCTAGGCATCTGGCTCTGGGGCGAGGTGGAGCACCAGCAGCACAACTCCACCTCTCTCTGGAAGACCCTCACCCCAACCCCAGTCTCCAGACTGAATGGTGTCTATCTTTTCTGGGAAACTTGGCTCCTTTGCTGGAGTGTTCATATCACCTTCTCCCAAACCTTAACAGGCCATTGAGGACTGTCACCTTGAACTCTGGACCACGGGGTATGGTGTGCCAGAAGGACTTTGGTCCCTGCTTGGACAGGGGAGACCTTAAACAGCTTTGAGACAGGAGCTTGGGGTCTGTGGTTTAGGAGACGGGGTTAGAGAGGCACTAGCCGAGTGTGCAGGTCAGGCTCGTGTGGTCTCCAGGGCACCTCGGGTGCCCCATCCTCCCGGAGATCTGAACTTGAGTGGAGTTGAGGAAATGTGGGGGTGTCACTGAAGAACTGCAGTCTAGGTCCAGAAAGAAAAAGCAAGCACAGTAGTTCCCTGCCCAAAGTTCATAAACTAGAAGAGGAGAAAGATGACCACATTGTCCTCCCAGATGCCATCGAACGTGGCACTGGTAAGCAAGGAGGGGCCAGGAATGTTCCTTAGTCTCTCCTGTCAGTTGGGTGCCACTCTTGTGCAGTTCTACCAGACTTCACACCTCACAGAATTCTCCCACCGTCAAGGGAATAAAGGAATTTAGAGGAAACAACTAACTTGTGAACCCAGACCCAAGGGTTCATGGAGGCCATTGAGTTTAAGGTACTAGGGACTTGGTGGAGTCCAGTCTCCAGCTTATTTTTTTTTTTAAAGGATTGTGTCCCAGATATATGCCTGAAGACTGATTTTGGATGGTGAAAATTGTACCTAGTCATGAGTGTTGGACTGAGATGGCCAAGGACCCAGCCCAGCCCACAAGTTCCCCTAAAGGAGCCTCTTCTACAGCTGCCACTAGTTTCGAGTTCCCCAGTGGTATGAGAAGGCTCCTTAGGCATGTTGGGGGTGGGGAGGCAGGTGTGATTGACTGCTGCTCCTTTTGCTTATTGTGGATGAACCAGAAGTGTCCCTAGTAGCAGGGCCAGATGCAGAGGGTGTTGGAATGGGGGCTGGGAGGAAAGGTGACAGCAGTCTACTTCCAGAGACTACAGTATGAAATGAGGGACCATATTCCTCCTGGAAGGGCATGAACCTAAGATGGAGAAATTCAAATGCGTCACTGAGCAGAAGTGAAACTGACTCTCTTGCCCTTCTTGAAATAGAGATGGAGGATCTTTTCTGTCTGGTCGACAGGAAGGTGACTCATATTTCAGCTGCCCCTGTTGTGTAAGAAATACAAAGAAATGAGGTAAAGGACCCCAATTGTGCCCTAATACTGTGAAGAAAGCTCAGCATGGCAGGAATAGACATGTTTCTCTGCTTTTTTGGATAATGATGTCCCATTAAAACAGTATTTCTTATCAATTTAAACTGAAACAGTTTTGCTTACTTGGCTTCTTCATTGTTCCTCTACCAGGAGTCAAGACTTCTCCTGTAGCCTCACTGTTTTGGGAGCTGTCAGAGTTCTGTTCCAATGCTTTCTTGGAGGGGCCCAGGCCTAGGGGACCCATCTGAATGAATGCCCAGGTCTCAGGATGTCTTAGGACACAGCTCTGATTTTCCAGGCCCCTCAGAGGGCAGGCGGCTACTTTGTTATAGACTCAGAACCAGCAGCCTGCACAGGCCCAGGGTGGAGCCCTGTAATCCTTCTGCCCAAGAGAAGCTTGCTAATGAAAGTCTGATGCAATCCTTTAGGAAATCATTTGATAATACATCTCCAATTGTTAGTATTTCATCAGCTGCTCCAGTAATTCAAACTCCATCAACCACTCACAGTGTGTGTATATACACTTTGTATACTTAATTTAATTCCGAATGTACAAGATCAGGTAAAACCTCTTGTTTTAGCTTGAGCCTTGATTTCTACATGTCCAGACTGTTTCTTCCCTTATATGATTTTTTTTTTTTTTTTGAGCCAGGGTTTCAGTTCTTATTTTCTGTACTCTGGTTTCATTTCTTTCGGTCTGCTGTGGCCTTCCAACCTGTGTCCAAGCGGTTGTTTCTTTATGTGTGAACCACATCTGTACATAGAATTGAAGTACTTAGCCAGGGGACTCTTGGGCTCCATGAAAATTCGATGAGGTCATTTGAATACCCAAGTCTCAATCTAACAGTGCCGAGGTCTTAGAATTATTAAAATAAACATTGGAAAGCAACTTCAATTCTCAGGTATACAGGAATAATTACATAACAGTATGTTTATACTACCTATAAAATATGCAGCAGTTTGTAAGATTTTATAAACACAGGTAATCATTATTTTCCAAAAGTGATTATATAAGATAGGAAGATTCAAAACTTTCTATTTTAGTTTCTGCAAGTGTGACAGACCTTGGTAAACTCTGCCACTGAAAGCTACCATGTTGGGTATGATGTTAGAGGATAGAAAACTAGGATCGATCCCCAACTGATTTTATAAAGTCACCATAAAAGTTGATGTGAACAAAATCTAGCAATGATGTGGAAGAAGAACATGAAAAAGCAAGGAATATCATAAAAACAAATTATTAACAAACTGAATTTATTATTTAAAAATGAGGATAGAGCCAGCAGGATGTTACAAACCTGTAGTCCCAGCTCCTAGAGAGGCTGAGACCAAATGGTTGCTTGTTGCAAGAAAGGCAAGGCCCGTCAGGGCAACATAGTGAGGCCTCATCTCGAAAAAACAAAATGGAAAAATAAAAACAAAAGAAAACAGAAAAAAGAATGAAAGAAAAGAACAATGAGAGGGCTCATGTCAGCAAAGTGGAGACTAGGAAGCTTCCTCCTTGTGGAAACATCCAAAGCAACAGAAACTGACTGAAGTAAAAGTCAGAGGTTTACAGCAACCACGCAGATGCCCCATCAAGAAGCAGCCACATTCAAACCTGCAGAGAAGATCCTGATGTTTTTTCTTGCCCCTGCCCTTCCTCTCCCTGGCATGGCAAAGTCTCAGGCTGCAGGGGGCAGCAGCACTGTTTGCAGTCCCTTCCCTTGAAGTGCAGGGCCAGAGCAAACCTGATTGGCAGGGTTCTAACCTGCCTGGGCACTGGCTGAAGGATAGGTCTCTGGACCACCTAACTTGGATCTCATTTCATGGGGAAGTGTGCCTGCCACTGCATGTGAAGGTTGTAGGGAGACCACATACCGGTGGATGCCTGGGGCAAGAGATTACAGCTGCAGATGAGCAATCCAAGGCCCATGAGAGGAGCAGAGGGTGGTGAAGATTTGGGGGGTAATCAAGACATTCAAAAGCAGCTATTTATTAGGAGGAATTGAGAAAACTCCATGCAGAATAGGCAGAGTGAATGCTTACAATATACCTGAGAAGACTTAAACTTTGACCTCAAGCTGGTCCCTGGGATCAGAATAGGATCAGCTCATCTGTAAAGAGCTGCCCTGGCATAGAGCTGGTCTGCAAAGATTGGGAGACATGGTAGTTTTGTTTTAAATGCCCGATTTTCAGCAGAAGCTCTGCAGGCATGGAAACCAGGGGAACATAGCTCATGCTTATGAAGAAAGTAATTTGGCAGAACCTCTCCCTGAAAAAGGTAAGACCCCTGGACATATTTAAAAAAAAAAAAAAAGGCTGTAAAAAACAAGTGTCTTTATATCCACGTGGAGAAGAGTAAAATAAGACCCTTTTTCTTGCACCAGAGACACAAATCAACTCAAAATAGATGAAAAACTTGTGCAAGACCAGAAACTGAAAACTAGCACATGAAAACAAAGGAGAAAAGCTCTATGACATTAGTTGGGGCAATGATTTTTTTTAATATGTTCCCCAAAGTGCAGATAACAAAACCTAAGCTAGATGAATGGGACTACATCAAATCGAAATGTTTATCTACAGGAAAGGAAACAATCAAAAGATTGAGATAACCTACCGGGTGGGAGGATGTACTTGGCAGCCACACTCCTGATAAGGGCCTACTATCCAAAATATATAAAGAACTCAACACATTGCGAGCCATCAAATAACCTCGTTATAAAATGAACATAATAGACATTTCTCAAATGAAGACATAAAAAGGGCCAACAGGTACTTAAAACTCTGACAGGTCCCAGAAAAACTGAGGCTACAGGAGAAGTCTTGACTCCTGGTATAGATGAATAACCAAGAAGCTAGGTAAGCACAATCGTTTCAGTTGAAATTTCAAACAGTAATGTTTTAATGTGACATCTTTATACAAAAAAGCAGAGAAAGATGTATATTCCTGCCATGCTGAGCATTCTCCATAGTTCAATAGGATGATTATTGTCTTTTCCCCCATGTTTTCGCGTACAACAGTGACTCCATGTCATAGCAGTATATTGTGTTCTTGAAAAATTACTCAGAGAGTAGGTTTTAAGTGTTCTCACCACAAAAAGGCACATCAGTAAAATAAACAATATGTTAATTACCTTAATTGAATCATCCCACAACATACACATATTTTAAAACAACCTTTCCTACATTATATACACATAAATTTTAGTCATCTGTTGAAAAAAGATACAAACAGAATCCCACAACTGTCTTAAATTTGTCCAGAGAGCTAAAGGAAATGTATATTAAGAACTAAAGGAATTCAGGAAAAAACATATAAGTAAAATGACCATGTCAACAAATATTTGAAATTATGAAAAGAAACCCAAAGAAGAAATAGAGCTAAAAAATGCAATAATTGAGTTGAAACGTTTATAAGAAGGGTTCAGGAGCCAATTTGAGTAGAAATTGGAAAGGGGAAAAGATCTGTGAAATTAAAGGCAAGAATTTTTAAAATATAATAACTTTTAAAACATTTGTCCTTTAGATATACATGACAGTAGAGTATATTTTGACATATTATACAGACATGAGTATAACTTTCTCTAATTAGGATCCTGTTCTTGTGGTTGTACATGAGGTGGAGTTCACTGGTGGCATATGCATATATGAACATAGGAAAATTAGTCTAATTCCTTTTATTGCTTTCCTATTCCCATCTCCACTACCTTCTTGGGGCGGGGGAGAGCAACCAATAGAAGCAAAAAGCTGGAAAAAATCACAAATATACAGAAATTAAATAGCACACTCCTGAAATGAGAAATGAGAAATCACAAGATAAATTAGTAAATATCTTGAGATAAATGAAAACAAAACACAATATACCAAAATTTAGAGATCTAGTAAGAGTAGTTCTACAGGGAGGCTTTGAATAGTGGTAAACACCTACGCTGAAAGTGAAGAAAGATCTCAAGTCAACAGCCTGACATTAGACCTCAGAGACACAGGGAAGAAAAAAAGAAAGAACTAATCACAAGTCACCAGAAGATGGGAAATTATAAATATTAGAGCAGAAATAAGTGAAATAATGGAGTAGAAAGTAGAAAACAATAAATGAAAGATTTTTTTTTACAAAATTCAGCAAATCTTCAGTTAGATTGATAAGAAGGAAAAAGAAGATGAAAGTACTAAAATCAGAAAGGAAAGAAACAAATTTACTAGTGATTTTCTCAGAAATAAAAGATTATCAGTGAGAACTATGAGCAAGAGTATGTCATCAAATTAGAAAATAGAGATGGAATGGAGAAAATCTTAGAAACACAACCTACGTACACTGAATCAGGAAGAAATAGAAAATCTAAACAGATCAATACCTAGTAGGGAGAATGAATTAATAATGAAAACAAGCTAACAATCCCCCAAAAGAAAACCCTTGAATCAGAAGGCTTCAGTGGTGAATTCTACCTAGCAAACGTGTTTGGGCTCCCTTGTCCATGTAAATAACTAGAGTCAATGACGAAGAGTCTATTGACACCGTCCTGGAAGTGCAACCTGGCTTGATCCTGTGAAAGAAATAGTCCTGTGGGGTGTTCTCCTGGGATCCACAGCCAGCCACAGGGTCCCAGACAACCCAATAGGCCCAGGGATCCCTGGATAGAAGGTCGTGGTGTATTCAAAATGAGAGAAATGGGACATGGGCCTACATATTCATATTCTTCTTTAAACTGCATTTCCCATTCTCGAACACTCTCCATTTGCGCTGCATTCAAGTCTGAGAGATCATCATATTCATCTCTAAGTGCATCCTTATCTAGCCAAAATGTTGCCAGTCTTCTGGAGGCATCCCTACCAGCAAATATTCCATATGCACCCGCGGGGCCCTACAACTTGCAGCATTTGGTCACAGCGAAGACTTTCCCATTGACCTCAAGCAGGAGGCGCAGCTTGTGCAACTCGACCGACCTACTGGTGAAGCTACTTGAGGCTGAAGTCCCACATCTCCATGCGCTGCAGGGAGGGGACCAGGCTCTCCTTCCCCGCCCTGGCCCCTCCTCCCGCCCCATTCCTGAACACTCAGGGTCACTTGGCCACTGAGCCACATCCCCAGCCCTATTTTGTATTTTATTTAGAGTCAGGGTCTCACTGAGTTGCTAAGCAACTTGCCTTTGCTGAGGCTGGCTTTGAACTGGCGATCCTCCTGCCTCAGCCTCTGGAATCACTGGGATTACAGGCGTGGGCCGTTGTGCCCAGTGGTATTTGTTCTTTTTAAAATATTTCTTGCTGAGCTTCTTGTGTTTGTGACTGGTGTCCTTCGTCAATTTCTAGAAAATCATTGCTGTTTATCTCTTCAGATCATGCTTTTGTCTTTTTCTCTCCTCTTGTGACTTACGCTGTGTTAGACCTTTGGAGTACCTCTGACATGGCTCCTGTGTTCTGATTTTCCATTCTTTTTCTTTGTGTGGGTTGGAAGTGTTTGCTACCTTGTATCATGACAGTTAATCTTGGTTTCTGCTGTTGGTCTGCTATCACATGTAGTAACAAGGCCCTTAATATCAGATACTGCCTTTTAGAGTGATAGGATGTTGACATGACTTTTATCTATTGATTTCAAATTTATGAGTCTGTAAGAGAATCAGGAAATTTTTGTCTTTTCATTTCTTCTTCATTTGGGGGTATATTTTAATTACAGTTGGCACTCAGCAGTCTTTTCCTTTTCTCGTGGTTGCTTTATTGTTTGTTTTGGGGTTTTTTTTTTTCTCAAATTGTCCAACTTTATCATGTTTCCTAATTTCCTATTATATCAAGGATTATGAATTAGGGAAACTTTGAAAGATGTTCTAGGGCTGGGGATGTGGCTCAAGCGGTAACGCGCTCGCCTGGCATGCGTGCGGCCCAGGTTCGATCCTCAGCACCACATACAAACAAAGATATTGTGTCCGCCAAAAAACTAAAAAATAAATATTAAAAAAATTCTCTCTGTCTCTCACCTCTCTCTTTAAAAAAAAAAAAGAAAGATGTTCTATCCTTTCATATAGGGTTGTCCTTTCTTCTGGCAGGAAGATGGGCATCAGTGATTGTCTTGCTCTAATTGAAGTTTAGTTTTATGCTTTTCTAGCTAAGATTTTGCTCTTACTACTAGCTGAGGCTGTTCTGCAGTCTAAGCTGAAGTCAGGGTGTTCACCCAGGGCCTCCTCTTTGCTGGGACTTTAATTCTTGCCTGTGTCTGCTCAGCTCAGGAGGTTGGTGAAATTTTAGTCCAGTTCCTCAGGCTCCCGGTTTCTGCTTTCTCTGGGTTCCCAGCCTCTCATCCTGGATCAGTCAGTGAGTTGAGGGGAATTTGTAAGTTGACTTAGGCTCCTCCTCTGCAGTTTCATCCTTTCTGAGGTTTTCTTCTCAGATTCTAGCCCCTCTAGGATTTGGACCCCTTCCTTTCTCCTCATGTCAGTGGCCTGTTGACAACTATCGGGGCTCTAGTGACCCATGCTACGGCCCAGAAAATATCTGAGGGAGAAGCAGGCTGGAGAGTGCAGCGGCTTCCTGTGCTCCTATCACATGTGTTGGCCTTGTCGTCCTGCTTGTCCCACGGGCCCTCCAGTTCTGGATGCCACAGTTGGCTCTATTTTGTACAGGCTTCGAAGCTGTTTCGGGTGGGAGGGTTGGTGCTACAGTAGACACAGTTTCCATGGCACGTTCCCAGGGTTTTCTTCTTTATATTTTGTTATCATTATTTCCATATCTAGTGCTTACAGAAAAAGATGAGATCTATTCCAGAAAGCCTCTGCCGGGAACTCTTCTTCAAGAGGAAGCACTTGAACAATGAACAGAATGACATGGACTTGGATGAGCACTCTCCGCTGGTCTTCTCTAATAGCTGGTCTTTGGATCTGCACCTGCCAAAGAATGAGGAAGTCACCTTTGATGTGCTTCTGATTTCCCAGGAAAATCCACTAGTCCTGGACACTTTCCACAGGGTAGTTGAGAATTTAGAAGATGATTCCCCTCTTTCTCAGGGAACTAGATATAAGTTTAAAGGCTATTCTTCCCAAACTGCCCAAACTTTAAAGCAGAACTGGCAAAACTTGGTGGTTTCCCTAAGAAACTCACCATCATGAGGAAGATATTCTTCTTGAATCTTTTTTTTTCAATTACTTTTAGTTATGTATAGCAATATAATATATTTTGGCAGAATATATATACATAGAATGTACCTTATTCTATTTAGGTTCCCACTCGTGTGGTTGTACATAATATAGAGTTACCCTAGCCATGTATTCAAATACCAGGTTAGGTAAGTTATGGCCAATTAATTTTACTGTCTTTCCTATTCCCCCATTCCCTTTCCTTCATTTCCATTTATCTAATCCAATGAACTTTATTCTTTTCCTCCCCACCCTCCCTTGTTGTGATTCAGCATCCACAAATCAGAGAGAGCATTCGGACATTGGTTTTTTGGGATTGGCTTATTTCACTTATTGGCTTATTTCACATAATATTTTCCAGTTCCTTCCATTTAACAGCAAATGCCATTATTTCATCCTTCTTTAAGGCTGAGTAATATTCCACTGTGTATATGTCCTACATTTTCTTTTTCTATTCATCTGTTGAAGGACACCTCAGTTGTTTCCATAGCTTGGCTATTGTGAATTGAGCTGCTATAAACATGGATGTGGCTTAGTCACTGTAGTATGTTTTTAAGTCCCTTGGGTATAGACTGAGGAGACTGAGGAGGAGTGGGATAACAAGGTTAAATAGTGGTTCTATTCCGAGTTTTCTGAGGAATCTCCATACTGCTTTCCATAGTGGTTGCATCATACCTTTCTCTCCAGATCCTTGCCAACATCTATTGTTACTTGTGTTCTTGATAATTGCCATTATGACTGGAGTGAGATGAAATCTCAGTGTAGTTTTGATTCACACTTATCTAATTGCTAGAGATGTTGAATATTTTTTTCTTATGTTTGTTGACCAGTTGTATTTCTTTTTCTGTGAAGTGTTTAGTTCCTTTGCCCATTTATTGATTGGATTATTTCCCCCCTGGTGTTATCTGTGTGAGTCTTGATGCCAAAATAATCTCCTTTATGATTCAAGATTGAAACTGTCGTACCTGCATCCTACTGGCTTACAATCTTTGAAGCCACAAGGGACCAGGTGAAGCCCTCTATGTAGTCTGAAGGAGATTGACTGTCTGAGGGAGCAGCATGCCCTTGGGATTTTCAAATGTCTACCAGATAATCAATATAGATTGTTTTTATTAAAATGCCATACAGATGTTAAAAACTTGGTGTTTTATTCAACTTTTGTGTCACTGTGATAAAATTACCCAACAAGAGCAACTTAAAAGAGGAGAAGTTTATTTGGGGCTCAGGGTTTTGGAGGTCTCAGTCCATAGACATCTGACCCCATTACTCTGGGCCCAAGATGAGGTAGCATATCATGGGAGAATGTCTCAGAAGAGTGAAGCTGTTCAGCTTATGACAGATTCAGGAAGCAGAGAGAGAGACAGAGGAGAGGGCAAGGGAATGTGGGGAAGATGCACCCTTCCAAGTCAGGTACCCAGTAACCAACTTCCTTCAGCCACCGACAGTCACCTCCCAGTGTAATTCACATGAGGAGGGACTGGTTAGGCCACAGCTCTCCCTGATCAATCACTTTACTTCTGAGTATTACTGCACTGGCACAAAAACTTTTGTGGGATACATCACATCCAAACCATAACATTCTGTACCTGACCCCCAATGCTCATGTCCATCTCACAGTGCAAAATTCATTTAATTTTTTTCCAAGAGTTTCCCTTTCTTAACATTGTAAGAATTACCCCAAAGTCCAAGTCCAAAGTCTCATCTGAAAACTCTTGGTTGTGAGGCCCTGTAAAATCAAAAGCAAGTCACAATCTCTAATATACAATGGCACAGAGTAAACACTGTGACTCCAAAGGGGAGAAATAGGCACAGAGAAATAAGGGGCCAAAGAAAGACCAAAATCCAGCTGAGTTCCTGGAACTCCATCCCTGATGGCTCATCTAAGATACAAGGCTGTGCCATGTGCTCTCCCAAGGGTTTGGGCAGCCCTCCTTCTTTGGTCTTCAGGTTGCTCTCTCAGTCTCTCACAATCCAATCACTTTACCCCGAACATTCCTGAATCAAGACAGGAGGTTTTGTGGGAAACCTTACATACAAACTATAACACTTGACAAAGCCTTACCTGGATAATGGAAGGTGGACTGGGCTACAAAGATATTTTTCATTATAAAGATGATGCTGTTCTCTAATTTTCAAAAATGTTTCTTTGAGATGCTGCAGATTAAGCAGCTTCACCTGATGTTGGAGAACTTCAATTTAGCTTCTGTTCACTTCTTCCTGAATAGTCTTTACATACGTTGCTTAAGAGCAATTAGAAAGATTAATTAGTTACCTATTCTGTGCACAAATTTTATTTACTCTTTTCTTGTTCATGGATAGACATTCTTTCATTTTAAAATCAAGACAGTTTGCTGTTCCTTTAACAGCAATGAAAAACTGCCCAGGATCTAGTCAGACAATCTATGATTTTGAAAAGAACATCATTGATGAAGGTCATAATTTCCCCAATGGGAATGAAAAGAAGAGAAATGTCATTACCCCCAAAGAAAAACCCCAGGCATTCTTTAGGTCTGTTCACTTGGAGGAACTGAAGCTATCCTAATCACTCACGTAGCCCCTGTAAATACTCACGAGAAAGGTTGTTTTTCTACAAACAGTTCTGAATAGGAATCTGAGTTGAGAAAATCCTGAAAAATCTCTCTCACTCATTTCTGGAGGAAAGCATCTGAGATAGAGGTAGGAACCCTCACCGATATGGAAAGATTCCATAAGAAGAGGAGCACCAGGGTTTGGCGTTTCTCCCTCATCAAAGATGAGCTAGGGACTGCCCTGAATCCAGTGGAGCCAGATACATCCTGGCTGGGGTGTTCTGAGTCCACGTCCAGGAGGATCAGTGGGTCCTTGGAACAGAGAATAGAGCTGGGAGCCCCGCAAGGCTCAGTTGAGAGGAGAGGAGCAATGCCCTCAGAATTCTGAGAAGAAGTAAACATTACACAGACCAAATTTACAAGCCACGTTGTCGTTTGAATGTAAAAGATAATGACCTGTGCTGGTCATTATCCTGAAAGACGTAATCCCAAACTCCGTCACTGCAAATGTTTAAATCCCAAAAGATCAAAATGCCGAGTCTGGAACACTTGAATTCTAAAATCTCCCAAATCATAATCCCCAAAGGCTCAAATCTCCAATACTGAAATTCTAAAACTTTCCAATTCCCAAAATCACAAGCCCCATGAAAAAAATGAGGCCATTTAGAGGGACAGGAAGCTGAATTCTGGGGAAGTGACTGGCCACGGGTCAAGGCGGTGTGTCAAGGCAACAGTGACAACTTCAATGTAAATGTGTCATGGTGTGCACTGACGTTCCCTCCTGCTGATGAAACTCCAGGAGCTTATGTTGAGTTCAAGTCATGTTTGCCTGAAGGAGCCAGAGAGGTTACTGACTAGTGTAACATGGTTCCTGGCGCCGTCTGATAAGGTGACACTATACCATCAGGTTGCTGTTCAGTCACTGTATTGTTTCTGCCAAATCCATGGTCTGCACGGGAGTGCATGTGGGATTTGTTTCCACATACCTAAAAATGGCTCTTTTAACTTCACATATCGAACACATTAAATGAGAGACCTGACAGTAGAATATGACATTCAAATGTCCCTTGTATGTCTAAATACATATAAGGGTCAGTTAATTAACATATAAGCACTGATATAGTTTCATTTTCAACCAAATAGTTTATTTACCTGAGATCTTTCTATTCATTAACTTATCAGAAAAGTTTTAAACATTTCAAATAAGAACTTGAGGTGCAAGAATAATTGCTTTCATGTTTTCTGCTTCCTGGGGCTCAGTGAATTTCATTTTAGTTGGCACACTCTTTTCTCCATGAGATAAGAGAAGAGAAGCCTCATTCCTTTCACCAGATATGTAGGATACCAGTCATTAAAAGATGAGTCAGGGGGCTGGGATTGTGGCTCAGTGGTAGAGCACTCGCCTAGCACAGGCGGGACCCCGGGTTCAATCCTCAGCACCACATTTAAAAAATAAATAAATAAAGGCATGTGATTAAAAAAAAAAGATGAGTCAGATATGAAAACTTTCATCTCCCTTTTAAATGTAATGTGTGATTCATACAAAATAATGCCAGTGCATTGCTTAAACTTTCTCTAATGTTTTCAATTCCAGTGGCACCAGGATGTTTGCAATATACTGTTGAATACTTCCAAAAGGAGGTGTCTTCACAACATGAAAGACTGGAGGGATTAATAAATTAGCAAAAGCATCGTTTCTCCTAGGAATTCTTCTCTAGAAGCTGGGCTGTGGACCCGGATTTGCAAGAGAAGCAGGAAGTCATCTGTGATACTCTGCCAATCACACTGAACAGTCCTGCCATCAGGTACACTGTTTTAGGGGAGCAGGATGCAGAGCAGAGAGACTATGACACTCGCGTGCCTTTACTTTGAAGCAGAAGCTGGTGAACAGGGAGGCTACCTCAGGAAGGTGTGTGTGGTGATCAAGTCCCTCTGCCTGAGTCCCAAGAGCAATGCAGAGTCCGTGGAGGGGTCAGGCTCTGGTAGGTTACCCTGCTCCTATGACCTTGCGGACACCCAGTAAATGAAAACCTTGCTGCTGGTCCTCGTGACTGTCTTGCTCGGCTGCAGATCTTTTCTTGCGTGACCAGCTTGGCTGTGAGATGTTAAATTTGCTCACAGCCCAATAGTATGAGTTATTATCAACACACCTCTGCAAGAAGAGACACTGCTTTGTCTTTAGCCTGCCTGGCTCAGGCAGTAGAATCATGGCCATGAAGATCATAGAGAAGATCAGAAATATGTTTCACTTGTGAGGCAAATAGAATTCTCTACATTTGTGAAAACCAGCCTCTGAGTTACCACAACCCCAGCCCCTCAGTTAGGTTATCTTGAAGGGCAAACTTTCCAAGTAGAAAACCATTGATATTTGTTCTTTGGAAGACTAATTTCTACCACTGATTTAAAATATTGTACAATATATTAGCAAAAAGAATAAAGCTCACCAGAAAATTATGGCTGTGAAACAGAGGAATGTTGCTGCATACCAGTTGAACATGAAATTCAAAAGTTAATGTGGAGGGCCGGGGTCATGACTCCATGGTAGGGTGCTTGCCTAGCACGTGTGAGGCACTGGGTTCAATCATCAGCACTGTATAAAAATATATAAAATAAAAGTCTTTTGTCCATCTACAACTGAAAAAATTTTCAAAAAATTTAATAGAGAGTAGTTGCAACTACAAAGAATGTCAAAACCAAGAGGTAAAGGAATCTAGATGTGTTATGATCCAACAAAAAGAGAAGTGAAACATCCACCAACCCAATTGAGAAAGGAAGAAGCACACACAATTTGAGAAGTGAAGACCAGATTATGAAATGCACACAGGATAATAAGCACAACAGAAAGCAGAATAATAAGCCTAAAATATTAATAAGGAAAGCCAAAAGTGTAAACAGTAACAAAGAATTGGATTTTTAAAAAGTAGCAAGGAGAACTAATATAGAGAACTAAAACCAATCAAAAGTTTTAAAATTATAATTCCATAAAATGTGTCTGAAATGAAAGAACACTGGAGTCTGCATACCATAGAGGCCTACACTGTGTCTGGCAAATTCATACCAGATAGTCAACACTGAGACAGAATCCCAAACACCTGTTGGGCTGTAAAAATAGAGAGTCCATTGACAGACACACAAATGACTCAGTGATTTATGAGAAAAAGAGAACCAGGTTGGCCTTGGCCTTCTGTGCACAATGATCCGTACTAGAAAACAGCAGAGATACAGCAACAAGAGAGACCTGGAAAGCAAGTTGTGAGCCATGGGTTTGTGAGCCAATGCCATTATGCATAGCACATGCATATGTAGGAACTCAGGGACTATTAATCTCCTGACCTCTTCCTGATGGACTTCTTAGAGCATGAGTTTCATGCAACCAAGCATTGATTGTAGGATGTTGGCAAAAGAATTATCAATGAACACTGATTATGATGAACTGTAGATGTGAGATTAAAAACAAAGTTGGGGACGAGGAGGACAAAATAATATGTACATTGCACCTACCATGGCAATACATAGAATGTATTATCCAAGGAGAGAAACCATATCCAAACCAAGTACCACCTTGTATCTACAATACTGTCTCCTTTAGGACCTATTCATGCTCAAATAAATTGTAAATTTTAACTTGATGTCATGGTGGATTTTTTTTGTTTGTTTGTTTTTGTTTTGTTTTGTGCCACAGTCTGGCTGGGCACAATTCAGGAGCCACTTATCAAGCAAAAACGAACTTTATTTTTAGAACACACGCCACACCACAGGAGGTCTTCAGGAATTCCCTCAGAGCCCAACTGCCACCACTGGCTTCCCACAAGCCTCTCAATGCCCCCCACTCCTCCTGCTCTTGAGGCCGATTGGCTGGGTCTCGTGGGCGGAGCCAAAAAAAAGTCCCCCAATGAGCAGCTCCATGGTCTGAAAGGGCGGGGAAACAGCCCAATGAGCATCACTGCAGAGGAGCCAATCAGTTGGCAGCTAGAAGTTTGCTGGGGCTGCTGTGAGCCAATCATCAGCTGGCAGCTGGAAGTTTGCTGGGGCCACTGTGAGCCAATCATCAGCTCACAGCTGGAAGTTTGCTGGCAGCTGGAAGTTTGCTGGGGCCCCTTCGGCTGTGGCTCTCAACAGTTTTGTTTTATTTTCAATAGGATCAAATTCTGGCCAAAGGTGTATGAGTAGAATGATGAATTTAACACTTAGTTGGGTGTCCTCAAGATGTGCGTCTTGATGGTCTTGTTTTTTAGAGAAATGGCACATTTTTCCATCAGCCAATTCTGTTGAGCAAGGGAGTATTAAAAAGTGCCCCCAGGGAAGTGCTGGGGAGCGATAGTGGCCAAATTATATGAACTTGAAGATCCAGTCAATTGAGATGACGCCGTCTGATGCATAGTGAGTAAAAATGAATGAATGAACTAAACACTCTCCAGCATTCCTGCATGGGCCGGAGCCAGTGGGAGAGGAGAGGAAGGGCAGAAAGAAGAGGTGGAACAGCAAGAGCCCCAAACTACCCAGATTAAAAAAAAAATCAAAATGTGAGAAGTTCAATGAACTCCAAATTGCATTAACTCATCATCATAAATTGACATAACAAAGAGAGAATCATGAGAGCAGCAGAAGGGAAATACCATGTACAAAGACCCTTGATAAGATTAACACTAGTATGACCCTAATTTTAAAAAATGCCAGTGATGTGGGGAAATTGGAACCTTCATACATTGTTTATATAAATATAAGGAAGAATATAGTTTGTCAGTTCCTCTAAGAGTTAAGATTTACCCTGTGGCCCAGTGATTCATACAGTGGGGGAAATAAAAATCACATGTTCTCATGTACACAAGTGTTCCTGGTGGCCCCCTTCCTAACAGCCAACAAGTGGAAATAACCCATTTGTCCACCAATTGATGAATGGAAAAATAACCCAGTGGATATTATTGCCCATAAAAAGTCCTGAAGTACTGACACATACTACAATGTGGATGGACTGTGGTTATGTTTTGCTTACTGAAAGAAGCCAGACCTCCAAAGCTATAGATTATGTCAATCTATGCCGCAGTCTGGCTGGGCACAAATCACGAGCCACTGAAGCAGGAACAAACTTTATTTTTGAACTGCAGGAAAACACTTCACACAGCTCCCGGGGAATCCTCCTGAACACCACCCAGCTCGTCCAGGAACCCCCAGCTGGAAATATCTCTCCCGGAAATCCCTCCTCCTGCACTTCCCCAACCAATGGGAACTCTCGGGGAATCCCCGGAAATCCCCACAAGAACTCCAAAATAGTATGAGAACTCAAAAGTTGCGGCAGAGGCGGATAGTAATGCCTCGCCTGTCAATCAATACTGTTGGCAAAATGCCAGGGGCCATACAGACTCGGCCATGGCTCTCAGCATCTCCCCCTTTTTGTTTAATTAAACAACAAGCAATGTGGCTTAGGGACCGTGCCTGTTAGGCAGTCCAATTCAACATATGGTCCTTACCCGTCATCGGATGAACTGACCTCTAGGCGTCAGCCTCCTGTCTTAGGTTGGTACCACTGCAATTGGATCATACCCGTCACTGACTACCGGTCCAGCATACAGCCATACTTGTGGATAGGCCTTTGCACCAGTGGGGGGGTGAGGTTCTTTGCCTCACCTCTGTTGGCCCCCAAATTTGTCCTTGGTGCCAGTGGGGGGGTGAGGTTCTTTGCCTCACCTCTGTTGGCCCCCAAATTTTAGACCATCACTAGTAGAAGGGAGGAGGATGCAAAATGCCATAACACTAAGCCAATTGAGGGCTCCTTTGAAAAATTGTACCACCGGTGACACCATCAGCAAAAATACTCCAGCACTACCACAATTCGCTGTACCAACAGATAGTTCACAATGCATACAAGTGATACATAGTCCAGGCAAGTTCTGCAAGCAATTCAAAGCAGAGGAATCTGTCAATATGTCCATTTCCTCCCAAAGTAAATCGACTCCTTAATTGAGCATTACTTGTTGAGTTATTATTCATTGATGCATCAGTTTTTACAGTTTGTTGTGATAACTATCGAAGAAGCTGTAGTTTGGTTTTATCTTTGTCTTCACCGGCACTGGGATGAAGATAGGAATTCTGGCAATGATACTAAGAAAAAAATTATGTAACATTCCAACAGGCACTAAGAAAACAATTTTTTGAACAATTTACATTATCCTGAACAGAATTATTAAATATAATGAGAAGGAAAGGTGAAAGTAAACAAACAGATCTGTTAACCTCCTTATTTGTTCACATATGAAAACAATTTTCAACAGCTGTTTACCCAATCTAAATTAAACCATTAAAATCATGTGAATAAAAAAATTCAGATCCATTTATTCATGAGCGCTCCTCATATATGATATATGGACATACGCACATACAGACATACAACACAAAACAGAAGTGTGCACACATAACATACAACACTTAAGACAATAGTAAAGGCCTTGAAGCTTTACCTAGGTGAAATCTCCATTGCAATGCTTAAAAACTCCACAGTCAAAAAATAAAACTGATCAGAAAAACATTAACCTAGGTCTGTATGAGCTCAAAAATAAAATAGAACTTTATGATGTGGGAAAAGGCAAATAATAAAATAAATATTGAAAAAAGCATCCTGGTTAATCACTGTCGCAGATGTAAGAATAGCCAAACTGGAGTTCTGGATATCAGCTGTTATGGATTTGAGTCAAATCATCTTCCTTTTGGCCTGTAGAAATTGTTTTAGTTAATCTCTCTGGAATCCAAATCGGCTGCTGTTCTCCCTGTGGAAAAACACAAACAGAACCCCGACTCCAGACAATCACTGGGTCAGGACCTTTCCATTGTCCTGTTAGAATATCCTTCCAAAGTACCTTAGGCTTATGTACATTTTTTGGACACATATGCCTTTCCGCAGCACTAAGCCCTGAGGAATCCAAATTTAAAAAGTTTAGAGTAAAAAGGGTTATTTTAAGTTTATCTTTGGGTGACATATACCCCTTTCCAATTCCCCCTTTTTGCTTTAGTAAGTACATTTTAATAGTTTGATGAGCTCTTTCAACTATGCCTTGTCCCTGTGGATTGTATGGAATTCCTGTTATATGAGTAATGCCAAATGATGAGCAAAATTGTTTAAAAGAGGTAGAAGTATAACCAGGACCATTATCTGTTTTTAACTGTTTTGGAACGCCCACAGTGGCAAAATTTTGTAAGCAATGAGCTATAACATCTTTAGTTTTTTCTCCGGAATGAAGGGAGCCCATCAAAAATCCAGAAGAAGTATCAACTGTAACATGCAAATATTTTAATTTTCCAAATTGTGGCAAGTGTGTGACATCCATCTGCCAAATATGGTTAGGTATCAGTCCTCTAGGATTGACTCCAAGATTAACTTGTGGTAAAAAGGTCACACAATTTTGACATTGTTTTATTATTTGTCTAGCTTGTTCCTTAGTTATTTTAAAACGCTTTTGTAAAGTATTAGCATTGACATGGAACCTTTTATGAAAATGTGTAGCTTCTTCTAGTGTAGAGAAAATATGTATGTCATGTGTAGTTTTATCTGCTAAATCGTTGCCCAAACTAAGGGCTCCAGGCAATCCTGTATGTGCTCTGATATGTCCTATAAAGAATGGATCTTTTCTGTCCCAGATTAGACTTTGTATAGTAGAAAACAAAGAGAAAACAGTAGAGGAAGGGGAAATCCTGCCAGCATCTTCAAGGGATACTATAGCATTAACTACATACTGACTATCAGAGAATAAATTAAATACAGAATCTTTAAACATCACAAAAGCTTGTAAAACTGCATTAAGCTCTAACTTTTGAGCTGATTGTTTGGGTACTAAAAATGTAAAAGTTTGATCAGGGGTAACTACTGCTGCTGTACCATTATTTGACCCATCAGTGAATACATTTGGAGCATTCATGATAGGGGTTTTTCTTGTCATTTTTGGAAAAACTACAGGATGCGAAGACCAAAAAGACAACAAAGGATTAGATGGTAAGTGATTATCAAATGAAACATTAGATTTACACATGATTATTGCCCAAGTATTTAACTCATTAGCTAACTCATCAATTTGATCCATAGTATATGGAGTAATAATTTTATTGGGAGAAATTCCAAACACTCCCTTTGCTGCTTTTATTCCTTTGAGTATTAATTGTCCTACAGCCTCAGGATACCTAGTAAGAATAGTGTTAGGAGAATAAGATAAATGTATCCACAATAATGGACCTTCTTGCCAAAATACTCCTGTAGGAATATTTTTTGTTGGTATTACAATAAATAATAAAGGCAAACTTATATCAATTCTATCCAAATGCATATTTTCCATATATGTTTCAATAATTTTTAATGCCTTTCTTGCTTCAGGTGTTAACATGCGGGGTGAATTTGGATCTGATGGACCTTTTAGGATATCAAATAAAGGTCCCAACTCTCCTGTTGGTATGCCTAGATAAGGCCTTATCCAATTTATGTCTCCTAATAACTTTTGAAAGTCGTTAAGTGATTTGAGTTGATCTACTCGTATTTGAATTTTTGGTGGACGGACCATGGTTGAGGATAATAGAACTCCTAAATAATTAATTGGAAAATTTAATTGTACTTTATCTATTGCTATCTCTAGATTATAATTTTTTAATAAATTTGTAAGTGTGGCATAACATTCTAGCAATGTGTTTTTATCTTTGTGTGCTAACAATACATCATCCATATAGTGAAATATTTGTAGTTTAGGATTTTGATTTCTAAGTGGCTGGATTGCTTTGTTAACATAAATTTGACACATAGTTGGGCTGTTAGCCATCCCTTGAGGGAGTACTTTCCATTCATATCTCTGATCAGGACCTTCATGATTCAGTGCAGGGATAGTAAATGCAAAATGTGGACTATCCTCAGGATGAATTGGAATTGAAAAAAACCAATCTTTAATATCTATAGCTAAAACGTACCAGGTTTTTGGCAAAGCAGACAATTGAGGAATCCCCGATTGAGCAGGTCCCATAATAACCATCTCATTATTAATGGCTCTTAAATCTTGCAATAATTTCCATTTACCAGATTTCTTTTTAATGACAAAAATGGGAGTATTGTAAGGAGATACGGAAGGTTGTATATGTCCCTCCGCTAATTGTTGTTTGACCAGGTCATGGGCTGCTTGTATCTTTTCTTTAGTCAGGGGCCACTGAGGAACCCATACTGGTCTTTCTGATTTCCAAGTAATTTTTATTGTCTCAGTGACCCCTTCTGAAAACCCAGTCCATGTCTATTTATTCCCTGATCTATTTGAATTGGTGCTGCTATGCCTTGTTCTCCTAATCTTTTTTCTTTCCTGAAACCTTGTCTAGCCCTAATAGTGGGCGCATTTGAATTGATGTTATTTGTTAATGTTAGTCCTAATTGATCTAGGACATCTCGTCCCCATAAATTTATAGGAAGATGATCCAATACATATGGCTGTATAGTTCCTTCACATCCTTCAGGATCCTTCCAATCTAATACCATTGCACTTCTATGGGGATTAGTTGCCACTCCTAGGCCTCGAAGCGTTTGAGTGGCTTGTTGTAACGGCCAATGTTGTGGCCATTCTTGACGAGATATGATGCTAAGGTCTGCACCTGTATCCAGTAGCCCATTAAATTCATGTCCTTGAATATTTAGTTTTAGCATGGGGCGAGAATCTAAATTTAAAGACAGCATAGCCCAATCTACACCTGTGGAGCCTAATCCCCTGGAACCTCTTTCTATAGTACTACTGGAAAATTTATCATGTAGGCTGGGTATTATTAATAACTGTGCTATTCTATCTCCTGGTGAAATTACTGATATACCCTTTGGAGAACTAGCTATAATTTTTATTTCACCTTCATAATCGGGATCAATTACCCCGGGACTTATCATAAGTCCTTTTAGCGTAGAAGAACTGCGTCCTAACAATAAGCCTACTGTTCCTTGGGGAAGAGGTCCTTTTACTCCTGTGGGAATGATTTGAACTCCCATCTCTGGAGTTAGTACTGCTCTGGCGGAGGCGCAGATGTCCAACCCTGCGCTCCCTCTGGTTCGTCTGATGAGAGATCTGATGGATAATGTGTCCTGAGCACTACCCTGATGGTGTTGCTGGGTTCCTCCATGGTGTTTCTGGGTTCCTCCAGTGCCCCGTACATTTGTGGTCGTGGGCCCTGGAGCATTGGGCCCCCCTGTCCATTTTTTGGCAATGGAGCTCGATGCCTTTCTCCACGATATCGTGGGTAAACACTTGGTCCTTGTCTGTTTTTTGATAACGGAATACCCTCTATGGTGGTTTGAGAACGGCATTCATTAGCCCAATGTTTCCCTCTACGGCATCGTGGGCAAATATCCGGTATTCTATTCGTTTGATATCTAGCTTTGTTAAACCCTCCTCCTATGGGGCAACTCCTTTTAAAATGTCCTGTTTGATCACAATTATAGCATGTTTTTGGCCTGGCATCTAAAGCCTGTTGTACTGCTGCTAAGACTTGCCCTTGTTCATTAATGTCTCTACATAATTTAATATATGTGTTTAAATCTTCATGTCTCCATGGTCTAATGACCTCTCTGCAACAACGATTTGCTTGGTCATAAGCCAGTTGTTTTATAAATGGCATTGCCTGTTCTGTATCCCCCAAAATTCTAGAAGCTGCTTGAATAAGCCTATCTACAAATTCAGCGTAAGGTTCATTAGTTCCTTGTATTACCTTAGATAATTGACCTTGTAAACCTCCATGCCCCTGTAAAGTTTTCCATGCCCTAACCGCATCTACAGCAATTTGTGCGTATACGCCAGGATCATATTCAATTTGTTGCCGTTGACCCTCATAAGGTCCTTTTCCTAACAACATATCTAGATTTCTTTGAGGGTAACCGGCTGCTGCATTTCGCCTAGCTGTCTCCCTGCAAAATTCCTCATTGGCAACCTTCCATAACAAATATTGTCCTCCATTTAGCACAGATTTACACATACTAGCCCAATCTGCTGGCGTCATGTCCAAGTTGGTAATGGATTCGACCATGCTTACAGTGAACGGTGCTTGAGGACCATAGGTTGTTACAGCCTCCTTTAACTGCTTCACTGTTTTGAAATCTAAAGCACGGTGAATTCGCTGCCCTCCTGCCTGCTCAAGTACAGGGCATGCTAATCTTTGAGGTCCTGTATCAGGATCCCATCTATCAACTACGGGGTTTGAGGGCCACTCAGCTATCTCCACAGGGGGTGCTGTTGGTTGAATTACGCCCTCTGGTGATAGAACGGTGTTAGTAGCAGCCTCCTGTTGTAGCTTTTTCCCTAATAGCTGTTTCTCTTCTAAGCTTTCTTCCTTTAAATTTTCTTCCTCTGTCTGACTAGCTTGAGAGACCTTCTCTTTTGTTTGATCTAAAATGTCTTTCTCCATGGTCTGAACCTCTAACAATTTACTTAACACTCTTTCAGTTTGTTTTTTACTAATTTCTAATCTGTTATAAAGATAACGCAACCCAATAAGATAACACAAAACAAAACCGAAACAGAATGAAACAAAAACGGAACAAAAAATCGTTGTATCAATTTTCCTATTTTCTTGATATGTGCATTTGTGGTCTATTTCTATCTCTTCCTCAGGGGTGAACAACTTCAAACCTTGAGCCAACCATTTTTCCCAATCTGCCTGAGAAAATTCTAGGGATAGGCAGTTTGAAACAAACACAAAACAAATCAAAACAAGAACACATTGTTTTTTAAAATGGTCACCCATTCTCTCGCCTTCCCTTAGGGGCAAGTAATTTCACTTACCCCGAAGCTTCAGACGTTCCCCGTATGGGCCACCAAATGCCGCAGTCTGGCTGGGCACAAATCACTAGCCACTGAAGCAGGAACAAACTTTATTTTTAAACTGTAGGAAAACACTTCACACAGCTCCCGGGGAATCGTCCTGCACGCCACGAGGCTTGTCCAGGAACCCCCCGCCGGAAATATCTCTCCCGGAAATCCCTCCTCCTGCACTTCCCCAACCAATGGGAACTCTCGGGGAATCCCCGGAAATCCCCACGAGAACTCCAAAATAGTGCGAGAACTCAAAAGTTGCGGCAGAGGCGGATAGTAATGCCTTGCCTGTCAATCAATACTGTTGGCAAAATGCCAGGGGCCATACAGACTCAGCCGTGGCTCTCAGCAATAAAGAGCAAGAGAGAGAGAGCAAGAGAGAAAGAGCAAGAGAGAGGGGGGGCAAGAGAGAGGGGGGGCAAGAGAGAGGGGGGCCTGGCAGGAGGGAGTTTTTATAGCCCCAATCTAATGGGGCCTCTGGGTCTGCAAGCTGCCTTGTTGGCCCAAGGGGGGGTTAAGTGTTCAGCCTTAAGCAGGGTTGAATGTTCAGACTTGAGGCAAACAGGTGATAAAGGACCAGATAGAGGGGGGTTTGAGTGCGTGGGCTATCTTGCAGCCAACATCTGTTCAGCCTGCCCTGCAGACAACACAGTTCAGCCTGCTCTGCACCCAACACTCATCACCCTTTACCTTTACCCTGTTTTATTTTTATTCATAGCAGGTAGCACTAGGTGATGAATTTTATATGTACTGATATAATAGTTTATTTATCTTGTACCACCAGGAGATACACCACATAACAGCAATGACTTTGCTTTGTTTACTGCTGTCTCTCAGATCTTAGAAGATTTCTTGGCATAGAAAAGGTCTTAAAAATATATGTTAAACAGATGGATTTCTACATTGCAGCTTCAGCTCTCAATGTCCTTACAAATCAATTTTTCTCTAAAACATGAACTACTCCTCTTTCCTGATAATAAGCACTATGACTAATTTAAAAGCTGATTACAGATTGCAAAATGGGTTGGAGGCAATGATGTCAAGCTTCAGGTTGAATTGCAGGCACTGAGATTTTATCAAGATGCACTGTTGGTTGACTTCTGAGGCTAAAGTTAAGAAGGCTATAGAGCAGGGAGTGTTGGTTCAAGTTTCTCATTGTCCCAAGATTGTGTTCAGTATTATTTTCTCAGAAGCCAGAATCTGAAGATGAATAAGCCACTGTCTTCCTAAGATAAATGATGTGTGCTGTGGTCAAGAACTTTGACCCTGCAATGAAGCCAAATTAGCAAAGCAAACATTAAGAAATGTGATATGAACGGGGTGGAGGAAGTTGATCCCTCCAGATCTAGAAGGATCTTATTAATTTGAAAAGTGAAACACAAGGAGAGGATAATAGACAACAAAAATAAATTTGTTGTAAGGTAGAATTTGACTTTAAGAATATAGATATGAAAAATGAAGTGGATAGGTACAGCCAGCAGTAAGAAAATAGTATAGAAATTCCTCAAAAAATATTAAAAATAAGGCAAGCTTGGTTGCCGCGTCTGGCTAACGGAGCCGAGTCCGGTGAGGGACGGCGGGGTTAAAAAATACACAGGACACCAAGGTTCTTCATCCAGGAGGAAGCGTGTGGGTGCTTTATTGCCAAATTTGTTCCCCTTATATATCTTTTTAACAGCTGCGGGAAATCACTCAAAAGTGAGGAGGGAAGAGTAATAACTGCGTCCTTGGGTTACCGTCACGTCACCGTCCCCTATCAGGAGGCTGGAACAGGTCAAGATGTTCCCGAGAGACACATATGCTCTAGGCAGATAAACAGGGAACCGCAAGCCTGCGTCATGGCCTTGTGAGCTGGCCACATTGACATGCATAACAAAGAACTGGGGGTTGAGTCCCCAGGGGCCAGGGCGGGCCTGCTACCAGCACTTGGTGGTACAGATCTGTAATCCTAGCAACTCGGGAGACTGAGGCAGGAGGATCATAGGGCTAGGCCAGCCTGGGCAACTTTAATGAGACCCTGTCTTAAAATAAAAAATAAGCCAGGCATGGTTGTGCATGCCTATAGTCCCAGTGGCTCCAGAGGCTGATGTGGGAGGATGGAGAGTTCAAAGCCAACCTTAGCAACCTTTCGAGACCCTCCGCAATTTAGGGAGAACCAGTCTTAAAAATAAAAGGACAGGCTGGGGCTGTGGCTCATTGGTAGAGCGCTCACCTAGCACACATGTGAGGCCCTGTTCAATCCTTGGCATCACATAAAAATGAATAAAATGAAGATATTGTGTCCAACTACAACTAAAAATATTTAAAAGTAATATAAAAAGGACTAGGCCAGGCGTGGTGTTCCACGTCTGTAATCCCAGAGGCAGGAGGATAGATGGTTCAAAGCCAGCCTCAGCAAAAGTGAGGTGCTAAGTAACTCAGTGAGACCCTGTCTCTAAATAAAATACAAAATAGGGCTGGGGATGTGGTTCAGTGGTCGAGGGCCCCTAAGTGTAATGCACAGTGCCAAAATAAATAAATAAATAGGACTGGGGATATAGGCCTGAGGTAGAGTGTCCTTAGGTTCAATCCCTGTACTTCTACTGTCCCCCACTCCCAAAAATGATGGGGGAGGTGAAATGGGTAGAGGGTTCTTGAGATGTATGGGAAAATGAAACAGTAATAAGTAAAAATGCAAATTTTTCCAACTATAAATTTGATCAAGGTGAGAGTTGGCATGGTTAAAAATAGCCTTTATTGAATATCTCTTATGTGTTTGACACTTAATAGGTTTTTCTCATTTAATTCTCATAAGTATTTAGGTAGGTATTATTTACCTTGTTATTTTATTACAGGTCAGGAAAATTAGGTTGAAAGGACTACCAAATAAATTTTTTTGGTGGGGGAAGATCCCAGGGATTGAACCCAGTGCCTTAAGCCTGCTGAACACATACTTTACCACTGAGCAACACCCCCAGTCAGCAACAAAATTTGTTCTGGGTGATGCATGGAAGAGCTGGGATTTCTACCAGGACTGACTAACCTGAAGGGCAAGATTATCTTCGTAGGTGGTAATAATTCCTGAAAACCTGTGGTCATTACTGACTGTGCCATTCAATGTCAAGGGTGCATTTTGCTACATTATTGCTTGTTTGATCTCATGACTACCACAGCCTTCAGATTAAGATCCAAATGGGCGGGACACGGTGGTGCACACCTATAATACCAGCAGCTCAGGGGGCTGAGGTGGGAAGATCTCAAGTTCAAAGCCAGTCTCAGCAATTTATCGAGGCCTTAAGCGTTTTAGTGAGAATCTGTCTCAAATAAAATAAAATAAAATAAAATGGGTTGGAGCAGGGGATTTGGCTGGGAGTAAAGGATAGTGGGGGAGTGCTTGCTTAGCATGTGTGAGGTCCTGGGTTCAATCTCTAGTACCCACCCATCCCACCTGCACCCCCCAGACAGTCCTGGGGATGTAGCCCAGTGGTTGAGTGGCCCTGGGTTCAACTCCTGGTACCAAAACCAAAACCAAAACCAAAACAGTGTGGATGTGGACTTGTCCTATCAATTTTTTTTTTTTTTTTTTTGTATTGGGATAGGGTCTCGCTGTGTGGCCCAGGCTGGCTTTGGACTCCTGGGCTCAAGTGATACTCCTGCCTCAGCCTCCAGGGCTACCGTTTTTTTTGTGTGTGTGTGTGGTGCAGGAGACTGAATCCCAAACCTTGTGCGTTCTACGCCTGTGCTCTAGTACTGTGCTGCAGCTCCAGCCTTCCCCTAACAAATTTCAAAATGCTATTTTAAAACTAAAATTCAAACAGAAATCAAGAAAGATCAATGGAGCACAGTTATTCTTGAAATAGATGTTAGGAAAGGGAAGTCTCTGACATTTTAACTGTATTTATTAAAGAAACGCAGAAAACTTACCATGTGCCAAGCACTATTCTAGATGGTTTACAATTAACTCATAATTTAGCTATGTAATTCCTCTTATCCTTGAGGAAGACATTATGAGACCTCCATGGGTGCCTAAAACCATGGATTATACCAAATCCTAAATATAAGGTTTTCCTCCCTATACATACATACTTGTGATGAAATTTATAAATTAAGCACACTAAGATATTAGTAACAATAGCTAATAATAAAATAGAATATCTAGGCACTGTGGTGCACACCTGTAATTCCAACAAGGCAGGAGGCCGAGGCAGGAAAATGGCAAGTTTGAGGCCAGCCTCAGCAATTTAGCAAGACTCTGTCTCAAAAAATAAAAAGGACTAGGGATGTAGTTGAGTGGTAAGCTGTAGTTGGGTTCAATCCTCAGTACCAAAAGTAAAAATAAATAAAGACATACATAAAAAACTTAAAATTGTACATGTTAATGGGCACCATGTAATGTTTCTGTCAATGTGTACGCTGAATAAGGTTTAAATTAAGATAGGTATAACAGGCATGCTTCTGTATGACCAGCTTATATATATATATATATATATATATACACACACATATACATATATATGTATATATGTATATGTGTGTGTATATAGGTATGTGTGTACATGTATATATATATATATATAATTGAACCCAGGATCTAATGCCCACGAGGACCTTATGCCCATGAGGCTCAACTACTGAGCCACATCCGCAGCCTTATTTTTATATTTTATTTAGAGACAGTGTCTCGCTGAGTTGCTTAGTGCCTTGCCTTTGCTGAGGCTGACTTTGAACTTGTGATCCTCCTGCCTCAGCCTCCTAAGCCACTGGGATTACAGGTGTGTGCCACTGTGCCTGACACTACTGAGCATTTTTAATTCATAAATTGGTTATAAGTACATTTATAGAACATTCAGTGCTGGCAAATATATCATAAAACAGGCACTTGTGTACAGAGTAAGCTTGGTACAACCTTCTGAAGAGCAATTTGGCAAGATGTGTTGAGTCTTGAAAGTGTTCCTATGTGTTGATCCTGTGATTCTATTTTTATGGGTTGTATTTTGGCCATCCAAGAGATTTATGAAGCCCTGACACCCCGTATCTCAGAATGTTACCCTATTTGGAAATTGAGTTATTGAAGATGTAATTAGTTAAGATGAAGTCATAATAATGGAGTAGGGGAGACCATTAATCAAGATCAATGGTGTTGGGCTGGGATTGTGATTCAGTGGTAGCGTGCTTGCCTAGCATACGTGAGGCACTGGGTTCAATCCCAGACACCACATAAAAAATAAACAAATAAAATAAAGGTACTGTGTCCATCTACAACTAAAAAGGTATTTTAAAAAGGGATGATTAAAAGAATCATCTGTGTTCCATTATAAGAGAGGAAAATGCCACATGAAGATCAGAGAGATACAGGAAGATTACAGCCATGTTACTGGGGAGATTACAGCCATGTTACTGGGGAGACAGAGATTATAGTGAGGTACTGTATAAGCCGGGAGGGCCAAAAAATACCAGCAAACACCAGAAGATTGAAGAGGCAAGAAGATTTTCCCCTATAGATTTCACAGGGAAGATGGCCTTGCCGAAACCTTGATTCAGACTTCTGGTCTCTAGAACTGTGAAACAATAAATTTCTGTTCTTCTAAGTCACTTAGTTGGTTAATTGCAGCCCTAGAAAACTAATACATCATCCCTGAAAAATTATATATATATATATATATATATATATATATATATATATATATATATATATATATATATATCTGGGTATCCATCACTGAATTATATGTGATGATGAAAATTTGGCAGTGGTCAAAAGTATAACAACAAAATAATTAAGTGAAATATGCTCATAGAAAGAATATTATGCAGCTTATAAAAATAATATTTTTGGCCAGGCACAATGGCCTACGCCTATAATCCCAGGGGCTTGAGAGGCTGAGATAGGAGGATCACAAGGCCAGCCTCAGCAATTTAGCGATTTCCTTGGTAACTTAATAAGAAATAAGAAATGAAAGGGCGAGGGATGTGGCTCAATGATAGAACACCCCTGGGATCTTTCCTCCTCCCCATATAGTGGTATTCCTTTGAGCACAGCAATGACCTTCATATAGTTGTTAAATGTACAGTTTTTCAACTTTAGAACTATTGACATGTTGGTGCAGATAATTGTGTCCTTGGGCATCATAGGATGTTTCAGAGCATCTTTGGCTTCTACTTTCTAGATTCCAGTCGGATCACCCTCCAAAAGTTGTGACTACCAAGAATGCCTTCAGATGTTACTAAATATTTCCTGAGACTGGGAAGTCAATCCACCCCTGGTTGAGAATCACTGGACTGAAGGAACGTCAGTGGTAGAAGGTGAGCGCCCCCAGCTGGCTGGATATACCTCTGTTTAACCACAAGAGGGCTCCCTAGACCCAATTATGGTTCTAATCTGGAAAACACAGGGCTATAGGAACCACCGAATAGTTGAATAATAATGTCGTGGTGTGAATGGTGACAACAAAAGGTCTAAGGAAAGCATTTGATTAATTTTCCATTTAAAAGAATTCCAAATAAATCATATAGATATTCTTAAGGAGGGGAACATAACTCCTTCGCTGGGAGCTGTATATAGAGACTTCCTTCTAAAGAGCACAATATGGAAAGAGATGTTTGTTCAGATCACTACAGGGAACAAAGCTGACACATCACCAGCCAGGTGATCAAGGCCAACACCAGCACCGAAAAACGGTATGGATAATGTGTACCAGTGACACACTGAGATTAAAAAGGTGCTTTCCGGGGCTGGGGATGTGGCTCAAGCGGTAGCGCGCTGGCCTGGCATGCGTGCAGCCCGGGTTCGATCCTCAGCACCACATACAAACAAACAAACAAAAAAAATAAACAATAAAAAATAAAATCCCAGGCCTTAAAAAAAAAAGGTGCTTTCCCTCTGTGCTCTTCCTTCCCCAAACACATCACCCTAATTTAATCATGAATAAAACACCAGACCAATTCCAATAGAGGGGAAACCTACAATATATCTGGCCAGACCACACACTACCTCAAAACTTGCATGACCATTAAAAAAAAAATAGGGCTGGGGATGTTGCTCAGTGGTTAAGTACCTCTGGGTTCAATTACCGGTGCCAAAAAAAATGAAGACATGGCAAATAAGCATCATGTAGTATTCTGGGTGGGATGCCAATAGAGTCAGAACAAGGACATGAAGTAAGAACTAAGGAAATCTGAATAACTATGGATTTAAGTTAATAATAATTTTGTGTGTGTGTGTGTGTGTGTGTGTGTGTGTGTGGTACTAGGAATAGAACCCTGGTCTCATGCATTTTAGGAGCTCTACCACTGAGATATATTCCCAACTCAATAATAATGTTTTGATTGGTGCACTAACCATAACAAATGTATCATACTCATGTAAAATGCTAATAATAGGGAGCCCACATACTGGTACTTGCCTGTAGTCCCAGCTACTTGGGAGGCTGAGGCAGGAGGATCACAAGTTCCAAGCCAGCCTGGACAACATAGTGAGAACCTGTCTCAGAATAAAACAAGGGACTTGGGATGTAGCTTAGTGGTAGAGTGCTAGCCTGGTCTGTGCAAGGTCTTATGTTCAATCCCCAGTATTGGGAAAAAAAAAAAAAAAGGGTGTGTGTGTTGGTGGGGGGGGGGGCTGTATGTAAGAGCAGGGCTAATGAGAATTTTTTACTCCCCTGGTTTTTTTTTTTTTAAATCTAGAACTACTCTAAAAATTGTTTATGAATTTTTATTTAATTTATTTCAATATTTATTTTTTAGTTATTGGTGGACACAACATCTTTGTTTTGTATGTGGTGCTGGGGATCGAACCCGGGCCGCACGCATGCCAGGCGAGCGCGCTACCGCTTGAGCCACATCCCCAGCCCCTGTTTATGAATTTTTAAAATAAAGTATGTTATCAAGTGCTACCTTAGTAAAATAAACAAAGAGGACTCTGAAATGTTGGATTCCCGAGAATTCTGATTTCTGATTTAGGAATCATTTAGCGTCTGTAATGAGAAATTCCTCTTTCACAAACCAATTTCTTCCCTTAGTGTATAGAGCATTACCAGCTACAGAAAGGCAAAGGTTGACACCAAAAACTTTTAACAGAATAAAGGAGCCCAAGCACTTGAAATGGTTCTTCTGGTCTAAAAGGTGGGTAGGTGTAACATAGTCACATGATATGAGTATGAACTATTATCTTATTGATATCTCTTTGAAGTTACACTATATCACAGTACCATATTCAGATGAGGAAAACTGAGGTGGAAGCAGGGGATCATAAATTGGACAGCAGCCGAGGCAAATTTATTTTTTGGTGGGAGGACTACTGGGAATTGAACCCAGGGACCTTAACCAATGAGCTCCGTCTCCAGCCCTTTAATTATTTATTTATGTTTAAATTTTTAGATAAGATTTTCCTAAATTGCTTAGAGCCTTGCTGATTTGCTAAGGCTGGCCTCCAACTTGCACGGCTTCTCTCGCAGCCTCCTGGGTTGCTGGGAGACAGGCATGTACCACCGCGCCTGGCTCAGCCTGGGAAATTTAGTGAGATCATGTCTAGAAAAAATTAAAAAGGGCTTGCAGTGTAGCTCAGTAGTAGAGTGCTCCTGGGTTCAAATCCTAGTCCTGAAAAAACAAAACCAAATGAAACCCTCCAGGAGATTTTACTCTGCAAGCAAAGTTGAGCTCTACAGCCCTAGTTGATCTACAGTCATCTCAATTCCTTGGGGCTTGCACAATACCTTTCCTTCAAAACCTGCTTCTCACTCCAAAAAATGCTAGAATGGGAATATCGCCAGCAAGTTAAGCTAAAAGAAGTCTGGTCAGCCAAACTTCTAGGACAACAGATGATATTGTCATTTGACAAAAGGAAACGGATCTATTTCTGCTTTACTCAAAGAAGGAAGAGCCCTGATCAGGAAGGTCAAATGGAGCAGAAAGGGTGGACAACTATTCACACACTTATCATTTATTTACCACTCCTGATATATATATATATATATATATATATATATATATATATATATATATATATATATATATCAGTTATATAGCTGTCGTGGTATACCAGAGAGGCTGCGCTGAGCCTTTGTAAATTCAAATCTGTGTGCCAGTTTCTCTTGGCTATCATGTTGTCCAATCAGCATTGGTGCCTGGCAGAGCAAAACAACAATCAGTGTACTAGTTATTGAATTAATGTTGTTCAAAAATCAAGGCCATGGAAGAAAAAGCTGTTGAGCAAGGATAACTTTAGGTGAACTGCAGAGTCAACACAATTCAAGGTAGAAATTCACTTCTTTAGGAGATGAGGCCCAGATTCCCATATACATTGCTTCTCAAGGTGTTTGGTGGAAGAATTCAGGTTATCCTTTGCCAGGAGGGAGTACTAAGATGGGAGTCATCTGGGGAAACCGAATGCTGCTTTCCTCCCGGGTCTGGATATCACCATGACAAATCTAGGAATTCATTTTGTCATAACAATGAAAGGTGAGCAGTCTCTTGGAGATGGACACACATGAACCAGGTTTGCAAGGAGACCGATACTAATACTGAATTACACAATGACCAGGCATTACCACTGGATGGTGTGTTCCTTTTTTTTTTGTAGCAGAGATTGAACTTTGGGGCACTTAACCACTAAACCACATCCCCAGCCCCTTCCTTTCTTTCTTTTCTTTTCTTTCTTTTTTTTTTTTTTTTTTGGTATGGGGAATTGAACTCAGGGGCACTCAACCACTGAGCCACATCCCCAGCCCTATTTTGCATTTTATTTAGAGACAGCGTCTCACCGGAGTTGCTTAGTACCTCACTATTTTGCTGAGGCTGGCTTTGAACTTGAGATCCTCCTACCTCAGCCTCCTGAGCTGCTAGGATTACAGGCCTGTGCCACCACACCTGGCTGGCTGGTGTGTTCTTCTCCTATGAGGAAAAATAGGGAACTGAATTAAAACTATGCTATACTTGAAATCAAGGATACAATTAAGAAATGAGGCTGGGTATGTTGGTGCACACCTGTAATCCCAGTGGCTTGGGAGGCTGAGGCAGGAGGAACACAAGTTCAAAGCCAGACTCGGCAACGTCGAGGCACTAAGCAACTCAATGAGACCCTGACTCTAAATAAAATACAAAAATCGGCTGGGGATGTGGCTCAGTGGTCGAGTGCCCCTGAGTTCAATCCCCTGTACTTCCCCCCACCAAAAAAAAAAAAAAAAAAAGAAAGAAAGAAATGAATGAATGAATCATGCTGTGGTACATGCTTGTAATTCTAGTGACTGAAGAAGCCGAGGCAAGAAGATCACAAATTCAGTCAATCTCAGCAACTTAACAAGTCCCTAAACAATTTAGGGAGACCCTGACTCAAAAAAAAAAAAAAGACTAGGAATATGGTTCAGGGGTAAAACGCCCCTGAGTTAAACCCTCAGTACCAAAAATAAATAAATAAATAAAAAGTAATTGACCTTAAAGGATAGTGCCATAGAGCAATAGTAGCTAGATTCATTCAGTCCCCAATGTGTGACCAGTTGGGCAGAATGAAGTACCTCAGACCCTGGCCATTTACTTTTCTGCTTAAACCATGTTGAAGCACATTCTTACCCTTCAGGGTCATTGTTTTCTGCCAGGAATCTTCAAAGTTTTGTGATTGTGCATCCCTCCCTCCCCATTTAATTATTTTTAAAAATTTGTTCTTTTCAGTTTTACATGCCAGTAGAGTGTATTTTGATATATTTTACATACGTGAAGTATAACTTCCCATTCTTGTGGTTGTACATGATGTGGAGTTACAATGATTGTGTATTCATAGGAAAGTTATGTCTGATTCATTCTAATGTCTTTCTGATTGTGCGTTTTTTTTAGCACTTTTAATTGTAGATGGACAAATATTTTTATTTTATTTATTTATTTTTATGAGGTGCTGAGGATTGAACCCAGGGCCTCACACATGCTCGGCACATGCTCTCCCACTGAGCCACAACCCCAGCCTGGATTGTACATTCTTAACAGTTAAGAATCTATGTTTCACATAATCTGTGGATAATTTAGGGTTTGTTTTGTATCATCTTTTTGTCAGATCTGACAAGAAGATTTTTGCTTTTACCTCAGTAAAATGTGCCCGATAAATAGCTTATATCAAGCACCAGACACACACACACACAAAAAAAAAAAAAAAAAAAAAAGAAAAAGAAAGTTAGTTGGAGCCGGGCATGGTGGTGCAAGCCTGCAATCTCAGTGACTTGGGAGGCTGAGACAGGAAGGTTCAAGGCCAGCCTTAGCAACTTATCAAGACCCCAAGCAACTTCTCAGACTGTCTCGAAATAAAAAGAAAAATAAAGTTAAAAAGGGCTGGGGATGTGGCTCTGTGGTAAAGTACTAAGTTCAATTCCCAATACCAAAAAGCAAAGGAAATAAAGTAAGTAAGTAAGTTGATATGGCTCATGAGTAGAGCGCCTGCCTAGCATACATGAGTCCCTAGGTTTGATCCTTAGCATTGTAAGAGAAAAAAAAAAAAAAAAAAAGCTTATAAGCGTCAATCCTGACATTTTCTTGTTTGCTTGTGATTTAATGATTAACCCTATCCTTGATTTGTGGTGCCTTTGTAGGAATCTTGTGAAGTCCTTGCCCATTTTGTGAGGGTAAACTTAGTGAAAAGGAGGACTGCAGATAATCTGTGAATCCATCACACAGGACACAGCAAACTGTAAGGTGCTGCACAATAGGATGAGAAGAAGCCAGTGAGCTGAGTGCCACTGTCAACCCCTCCAGCTGTGGAATTCCTGTCCCCCCCCCCCTCACCTCAATAATGAATGAGGCTATTCTTCAGACAACACACAATAGAATGGATTCACTCACAGATGGCTGAGAATGTCGTAGTACAGCATCCCTGGGTCGTGCAAATAAATAAATAAATTAGATTAAATTAAAATAAATAAGTTACTACTCTAGAATGTCAAACAATGGTCAAGATGGAATTTCATTATAACTGGTATGTGCCATAAGCAAGTCTGTGGGAATGAGAGTCAAAAAAGATCCTATACCTAGTGTGTTTACAATGAATTAAGAACTTTGTGATGTGGTAGGAGCATGGCATGAGCCCATGAGTTCAAGACATGCTGGAGTTAAATCTTTAATTAAAACAAAAATACATACACACACACACAGACACACACACACACACGAAAGACCAGCCTGGGCAACATAGTGAAGCCCTGTTCAGGAAAACAAAACATAACAAAACAAAAGTCAGAATAAATCCATGTCTCAGCTGAAAGACAGTCTAGAAGAGGGTTTTATTATTACTAATTTTTATTTTGGTATTGGGGATTGAACCCAGGGCCACTTTATCACTGAGCTACATCTTCATCCCTCCCATTTAAGATTTGTTTTAATTAGTTACATATGACAGTAGAATGCATTTTGACACATCATACATAAATGGAGTATAACTTCCCATTCTTCTGGTTGTACATGATGTAAAATCACACTGGTCATGTAATCATATATGCACATAGAGTAATAATCTCTGATTCATTTTACTATCCTTCCTACCTTATACCCCCCCTTCACTCCCCTCTATCTAATCCAAAGTACCTCTATTCTTCCTTAGGCCCCTCCTTCACACCATTGTGAATTAGCATCCGCGTATCAGAGAAAATATTCAGCCTGTTCGTTCTTTTCGATTGGCTTATTTCACTTAGCATGATATTCTCCAGCTCCATCCATTTACCGGCAAATGCCATAATTTCATTCTTCTTTAAGGCTGAGTAATAGTCCATTGTATATATAGACCACATTTTCTTTATCGATTCATCTGTTGAAGGACACCTAGGTTGATTCCATAATTTAGCTATTGTGAATTGAACTGCTATAAACATTGATGTGGCTGCATCACTGTAGTTCTCTATCCCCTTTTTATTTTTTATTTTGAGACAGAGTCTCACTAGGCTGGCCTCTATCTTTCAATCCTCCTTAATCAGCCTCCCAAATTGCTGGGATTATGTGCTTGTGTCACTGTGACTGCTTAGAAGAGGGTTTTAGAGTTTAGATTCTACCATCAGTCAGTTTGGGTTTTTCTTTTTATTTAATCTTTAGATAATTTAATTGTATGGCTTGACAGGCAGTGTGTACACATGATCCTAAATGGGAAGGCCAGGCTCCTTCCTATCCTTAAGCACTGCTCCCATCTCCCAGGTCTTCTCAGCAGCGACCACAGCTGTTAGGTGCCTATGCATGCTTCTAGAGATAGGAAAGGCACATTCAGGCACATGACTATAGGTGTATATTTAATGTATATTTAAAAACCAACCAAGGGCTGGGGTTGTGGCTCAAGTGGTAGCACGCTCGCCTGGCATGCACGGGGCGCTGGGTTCGATCCTCAGTACCATATTAAAAAAAAAATTAAAAAATAAAGATGTTGTGTCCACCGAAAATTAAAAAAATAATATTATAAAAAATTCTCTCTCTCTCTTTAAAACAAAAAATCCTTTAAAAACTAATCAAAAACTGAATGGTGGCATACTTTGTCCAATGGTGAATGTCCTGCTTTTCTTTTTTTCACTTAAGTTTAATATATTCATGTCACACATTCACTCAAAATATATTTGCTGAGCGCTGTAATACAGTGAGTTATTGTTTCACTACTCTTCATGATAGGTTTTTCCTTTTTAAAGTTTTTTCTTTTGGGGCTGGGGATATAGCTCAATTGGTAGAGTGCCTGCCTCACTTGCACAAGTCCCTGGGTTCAAACCCCAGCACCACAAAAAAAAAAAAAGTTGTTTTTTTTTTTTTTAATTTTTAAAATTGTTTATTTCATGATAACTTTTTTTTTAAAAAAAATTATTATTGTTGTTCTGCAGCACTGGAAATTGAACTCGGGAGTGCTGTACCACAGAGCTACAATCCCAACCCTTTTTATTTTTATTTATTTTTTAATATTTACTTTGTAGTTTTAGGTGGACACAATATCTTTATTTTATTTTTATGTGGTGCTGAGGATCGAACCCCGTGCCTCACACACACTAGGTGAGCTCTCTACAAACAAACAACTCCAGCCCCCTTTTTATTTTTTAAAAATATTTTATTTTAGGATCTCACTAAGTTGTTGAATTTGCAATTCTTCTGCCTCAGGCTTCCTGCTAGCTAGGATCACAGGTGTGTGCCACCATGCTGGACTTAAAGCTTCTTGCCTGCTGTTCTCTACAATGCAATTTAGGAAACTCTTCCAGTAATTCTACAGCATATTGAGTATATTTCTCTTTCTTTTTTATTTTGTACTGGAGACTTAAAATGGGGTACTTTACTACTGAGATAGCCTTTTTTAATTTCTTAAAATTTTGGGACAGGGTCTTGCTATGTTGGTAAGGCTGGCCTCATACATGCAATTCTCTTGCCTTAGTCTCCCAAAGTCTCTGGGATTACAGGCATGCACCATCATGTCTGGCTCCAAAGTCACTTTTAAGTCGAAGCTTGAGAAGCACCATGCACTTTTTGAACATTTGGAGGTCCGTAAATAATACTAGGAGCCAAGTGAAATGCAACCTATGACCCTCAGCCTGCTGTAGAGCCCCCATATCTGCCCCATGTACCCACAAAGGAGAAATAAGAGAGAGAGAGAGAGAGAGAGAGAGAGAGAGAGAGAGAGAGAGAGAGTAAGCCACTGATATTTTGGGTTGTTTGTTATCATATCCAGAAATGAAGTAACACCTACTATGTGCCAGACACCATTCAACATGCTTAAGTTTCATTAGGGAAACAGATCTTTGTTCCTCTAGAACATCTACATATAGAACTTTCTTTTTTTTTCAATCTTTATTTTTAGTTGTAGATGAACACAATACCTTTTATTTTATTTATTTATTTTTATGTGGTGCTGAGGATTGAACCCAAGGCCTCGCACAAGCTAGGCAAACTCTTTACCCCTGAGCCACAACCCCAGACCCTAGAGCTGCCTTATTAATTTACTTATATTTTGTTTTTGGAGCTGCCTCTTTTTTGTTTGTTTATTTTGTGTGAACCCAGGGGCCACATTCTCAGCCCTTTTTATTTTTTATTTTGCGACAGAGTCTCACTATTTAGCAAAGCTCAGGGCTTTGCTAAATAGCTGAGGCTGGCCTTCAGCTTATGATTCTCCTGCTTGTCTTCTGAATATCAGGGATTACAGGCATGTGCCACTATGCCTGGACAGGAGCTGCCTCTTTTTGATGGCTGTACAGTATTCTTTTGTACAGAGGCATTGCAATTTATTCAACCAGTTCTCTTTTGGATGGATTTAGATTATTTCAAAACATTAATCTCAATAGGTAAAAAAGCATATTTCTAACACACATGTATAGAAAACATGTATTAAAATACTTTTATTTAACTCACGAATGAGGAACCATCAGGATGATGAAGCCCATTCAAAAGAGAATATGAGCTGGGCCTGGTGGCACATGCCTGGAAGACCAGCAACCCGGGAGGCTGAGGTGGGAAGATTGCAAGTTCAAGGCCAGCCTCAGCAATTTAGTGAAGCCCTAAGCAACTTAGGGAGACCCTGTCTCAAAATAAAAAATAAAAAGGGCTGGGGATGTGGCTCAGTGGTTAAGCGCCCTGAGTTTAATCCTCTGTACCTATAATAAATAAATAAATAAGATAGATCTGAGCTTTTGTCCACTGCATTCCCCAAAGATCCAGTCATTTGTTAATAATAACAAATTTTATAACATCTGTAGTTAAATTATCTTTTAAAATTTTAAGGTAAAGTGTTGAGGGTGGGGCATGTAGCTCTGTGGTAGAATTCTTACCTAGTAAGCTCAAGGTCCTGGGTTCAGTCCCCAGTACCAAAGGATAAGGGGCTGAGCTATGTTGCTCAGGCTAGCTCCACAATCCTTGGCTCAAGCAATCTTCCTGTCTCAGTCTCCTAAGTAGCTGGGATTATATCATTTTATATACATCTTTGTACATATATTTCATCAAGTTTGAGGCCAGCATGGGCAATTTAGTGAAATAGAAAATAAAAAGGCTTGGAGATGTAGCTCTGTGGTTAAGTGCCCCTGGACTCAATCTCTAGAAACACACACACACACACACACACACACACACACACACACACGCACGAGGTAGAGAGAAGAAAACAAAAGAAATACATGAATGTACTAGGTGATGAAACTAATCAAGTCCATAAATGACCTTATCTTGAAGTTTGCCATAAAATGACCTACATCAAACTGAATTTTTAGAGATTCTGGATTTTGTAGTATCTGGTGTTTTCTTCATAAGGTTGCAAAGTTTCAGTTAAATTAAACAGTGCATGTGAAGTGTATATAAGACCCTAGAACATAGGAAAGCATCAAATAAATACTATTGTCATTGGTTTTTATTTATTTATTTATTTTTTTTGCAGTGCTGGGGATCAAACCTGGAGCCTTGTGCATGGTAGGCTGTACCCTTGAGCTATACCCAACTCCACTGTTGTTTTTAACAGGGACATGCTAAGCCTTCAACACTCTGCTTCTGAGCATTTTAGCTAGATATAGTTTTGTGGAGTACTTTGATGTTTGGATGAGTTTGGTTTTGTTTTTGGTACCGGGGGTTGAACCCAGGAGTGCTTTAACCACTGAACTACATCCCCAGTTCCTTGATTGTTGTTGTTGTTATTTTGCAGTACTGGGATGGAACAGTACCCCTAGTACTCTGTCACAGAACCACATTCCCAGTCATTTTTATTTAATTCACTTATTTAGAGACAGTGCCTTTGGGATTGTAGGTACGTGCCACTGCACCAGGCTAGGATTAGGCTATTTGAAGATAATGGGAGATAATCAGTTTTACTTTTGATAGGAGAAAAAGAAGGAATGGATTCCTTCAAGTGGAATAGATCAGGGTTCAAATTCACAGCATCAGCTCCTTTAAAAGGAGAGGAAAAATACTTATCTTGCAGGTTGCTTTGAGGATTAAATATAACTAGATAGAATAGAAACTGCTCTGTAGGCAATATGTGCTGCATAAATGGTAATGGTAGCAGCTGTTTTGTTAAGATAGATTCAGGAAGGCCAAGGTACGCCCCTTCCCCAGCAAGTCTGAAACACACAACATCAGCCACTTTCATGACAGAAAATGAGGGACTTGGAGGAGCATCAGAGAAAGCACTTATTGTACATAAAGAAACAAAGCACTGTTACCATGATCTGTCCTGGGGAAGACGGCACCAGGCCCTCCTCTGTGATGTAATGTCATGAGACTTTACTGATGGTGGTGGGAGGGGGTGGACGAGGGTAGAGTCAGGCCTGTGAGGAGCAACTCCCCTCCCCACGTAGGCAGAGCTGGATGTTTTCCCAGGTGGTGTGGTAGTGTGAGAGCTTTTAGCCTTTACCTTTCAGGAAGTTTCCATTGTCCTGTGATTTTTTTTTTTTTAATGTAGGCTGCCCCTTTTATTATTAGAATATCCTGAAGCTTCAGGGTTAATGTGGTCCTACTTGAATGTAAGACGGCTATCTCTTGATCAGTTTACTCTGAGAACAGACCCTATCCATTCTTGTTTGCATTCCCACTGGATGCAACTCAGATATAAACCTTAAGGGTGGGAATACCACATCCCACAACACTGTGTGCCAGGGGCTAAAAAATGCAAGGATGATCTGATAGGCTTCCAGCCCAGGAGGGACTGGCAGAGAGGACAGATAACTGATAACTTTTAATAGAGAGTGTGGAGTGTTGGGTGACGTAATGGAGCTATGAATAAAGTGCTATGCAGGGTAGCGAAATGAGAAACATTTAATTTTGCTGAGAATAAGGGAACCTTCTCCAAAGAATTGACATTTGATCGGATCTTTGGACTGAATCATTAGGCAAAGGACTTTGAGATGGGATGAAAAAAGAAAAGAGTAGAGGGGGAAGGAAGAGGGACACAGGAGATGGCAGCATTCCAAGAGAAAGAAATTGCAGGATTAAGGATGTGAGGCAATAGGCACATTCACTCATTTGTTCAGATGTTCATTCAACAAACAGATACTCGTTGAGAGCCAGGTATTTTTCTTGGCATTAGGGATACAACAGGAAGCAAGGCAGACAAGGCTCCTGATGCTCTCGTGGGGTTTACACTTGAAAGTTGGATGTGATGGACGTGCATTAAAGAACAAACAAAAAAAGATGAACAAGAGAGTAATATGTGTTACATAGAAAATATATTGAGGACTGGGAGTGGTGGTGCACACCTGTAAATGTTCCAGGTGAAAGGAACATGAGTTCTGCACCTTTGAATTCAATTAACCACAGATTGAAATATTTGTATTGAACAGGTAGACTTTTTTCTTATCATTATTCCCTAAACAATAATCTAACAATAATTTATATAGCATTTACATTGTATTAGGCATTATCAGTAATCTAGAGATGATTTAAAGGATCTAGGAGGGTGTGCCTAGGAATTGAGCATCTGCAAGGTTTGGTATCAATGGTGGGGAGGGGATCTGGAACCAACCCTCCATAGGTATGTAACTGAAAGCGCTATCCTTGTCCTTGATGCCAATCCAATAACAAACTTGAGAAAATGGAAAAAAAAAAGTTTAAAGCTTTTCTAGCAAAAGAGAAGGATAGGGGACTTCTGTTTCAAAGGCTGTGATTCTGTTCATCCTTAGGAACAGCGTGGTTTTATAGAGGTGATTCAGAGAAAAATAGGGAGGAGAAGATTAGGGAGGAGAGCTCAGGGAGGAGAAGATCAGGGAGGAGAAGTTTAGGGAAAAGAAGATCAGGGAGGAGAAGTTTAGGGAAAAGAAGATCAGGGAGGAGAAGTTTAGGGAAAAGAAGATCAGGGAGAGAGAAAAAAAAGTGTAAGCTTCAAAGCCGCAAAGGATATAGTCAAAGCATCAAGTAAATTCCTCTTATAAGTTCTGAGGGGTAACTGTAAAATTTCCTATAACAAGACCAGACCTGGAATATCTGAGGAACAAAAAGGCCAGTTTGGAGCAAGGTGAGCAAGGGACAGATGGGAAGACCTGTGGGTCACCATAATGAGTTTGTTTTGAAGATGTATCATCTAGCTGCTTCATAGAAAATGGAGTGGAGGCAGAGAGATCTGGTGGGTGGCTGTTGCTTACCCCTTGGGCTGGGCACAGTGGCGCATGTTTGTAATCCCAGCAGCTCAGGAGGCTGAAGCAGGAAGATCCCGAGTTCAAAGCCAGCCTCAGCAAAAAGCAAAGCACTAAGCAACTCAGTGAGACCTTCTCTAAATCAAATACAAAGTAGGGCTCTGGATATGGCAGTGGTCCAGTGCCCCTAAGTTCCATCCCTAGAACCAAACCAAACCAAACAAAAACAAAAACAAAAAACAAAACAAAAAAAAAAAACCAAGATCTTGGTGGCTCAGCCCCGAGTGGAAGCAATAGAGAAAGATGTGGAGATGTGTTCAGAGCAAATGTATGTTTTGGTGTGAAACTGACAGGACCTGCTGATGTATCAGTATATGGGAGAGGGAAAGGAAGAGGTAGTTAATCATTTCGAATGCTAGGAGAGATTAAGATGGGCACATAAAAGTGACCTGTTCATAGTAGTAGTAGCATCTACATGGTAACAGTGGGAACACAGGATTGGTGAGAGAAGATGCTGGAAAAGAATGGCTTTGAAGGCTTTAGGAATGAATAAATTTGACTTCCTAGAGGGATCAGGTGTACTCTTCAAAGCCAGGTGAATAATCTGTTAGGCTAGGAATCTTTCAAAATTTTTGTTTGTTCACTTGTTTTAAAAGAGCTGTCTGCCTCCAAATACATTTGTTGATATCTCTATATTGCTTCATCTCTTTTTCCTCCTCCAGGATAAATAATCATTTTTTGTTTGGTCTTAGCTTCTCTCCTTTCAGTGGTTTCTCAGATTATGTCCAAATCAAGCACATGATGGGTACTGGTGGAATGTATACTGAGGACAACTAAATGTGCCTGGGTTCAGAGAGGAAGAGAATAGTTTCACCTACTTCTTGTTTCACTTCTCCCTTCTTCCTTGTCAACTCACAACACTTGGCATTTTTTCACTGGGAGGAGCCATTATCAGGTTTAATAATAATAGTAATAAAATGTTGTTGTTGATAGCTGACTGGCTGATTCTATTGTCCTCAGGCCCTGTGGTCCTATTGCCTCTTCTGCAAACACAGAGCAGGCCTGCAGGGGTCCTCAGAGCTCCCTGTGAACCACTGCACCAGGCTAGTCTTTTTTAGCTAACATTATCTTTTATTTAAACAGACACAGTAGCCACCAATCTTGTTATATAATACCCATATCCTAGGGTGTTAAACCAATGCAGAATCTACTGTTAGGGGGTGGTGATCTGGCAAAAGGAATAACACAAATGTCCCTAACACAATATTGCAGAAATGTTGTAACAAGTTTGACTATTTAGAACTTCAGAGTTACAAGGGGCTTGAGAAATATCTTATTTCAGTCCTCCTTATTTTGTTCATTTTTGCAATGCTGGTATGGAACCCAGGGGTTCACATACACAAGGCAAATGACCCTAATCTTCCTTGTTTTAAACTGTGGAAAACAAGGCCTAAGGAGACAAAGAAACTTGCCCAAGAGGCAGATCAGAGGTAGAAATCAAGCTTTTGATTAAAAAAAAAAAAAAAAAAATCCATCACCTCTTCTTAGTTTAAGGATTAAATGCTAAACTGTTCTTAATTGGCGAATCAGAAATTAAAACTAGACTTTCAATTTAGACTTTCCATGATTTAGACTTTCCAAACTAGTCAGTTATACACGACGACAGTGCCCTTACACTGAAACTGCAAATCAAAGGCTGATACTGAGGTCTTTGAAGCGTTTTGTTGTTGTTTTTACTAACACTGGGCCTGAATTCACACTGGACCGTGCAATATACATTAATTGAATATAATTTGGTCGACCAAATATATTTTAAAAACAGCTGAGTGCAGTTAAAGGTGAAGTTTTGAGTCACCTGGGTGTCTAACCCAGCACCACTGTGAATTTATGTGCAAACTGGTGTATGGACAGAGGTAGGAGTCTTCTGGACCTCCAGAAGCATCTCACATCCTGATAGCTGCTCAATGAAACGTGGTTTCCTTTATTTTTATTTTCTCCTTTCCTAAATTGGCAGTTAAAACACGTGCTTTCCTCGGAGGAATTGCAGAACTCCAGTGGCTGACAGATAGGGCTGGACTTCTTCTCTTCCCTTTCCCTGGCTAGCATTCTTTATCAAATTGACCTGTTTTCCTGCTGGGAGACTCTGCCCCACTCCACCCACCTGGTACCTCCCTGGATCTCCCGACTGCCTGGAGCTTATTTTTTAACCTCTCTTCCTTGAAAAGCACCACCCCACTGACCTAGAACGTGGGCTCCTCCCCTCTGGTCACTCTGACCATCTTACTCTCTCCTGGGCTAACCAACCTCTTTTCCCTCTAAAAGTCCTGGAAAATCAGCACTTACAGGACCCTCCAATTCCCCTAAAGCCCCTTCTTTCCTACATTTCACTCGCTGAAATTACAAGCAGGGCCGAGAGAGGAGGGGAAATGCCTTGCTTGGAGCAGGGTTGGGAGCTGGGTCTGGTACTATTCAACTGCCCCAGCTCCAGAGGGCAACTTCTGTCAACTTACACCCCGGGTTAGGAATGGCTTCAGGTGTAAGGGTGGAATTACTATTTTGGCCATCTAGGTAGGAAATACTCCGAATCCCCCTCCCCAGCTCCAGGTTCTGGGACTCCCAGTCTTGACCTGGGTACAAACCCCAAATCCATACAGCCTCCTCCCAGGCGCAGAAAGCCCACCCATGCTCATCACCCTTTCTTCCAGCCCCGCTCGCTAGTTGTCGGGACCGGCCGGACCCAGGACTCGCTGCACTCCCCGCACCCAAGACCGGCCAGGGCAGAGGGGTGGGGGGTGGGAGATAGGGGAAGCAGGGGGCGGAGTTCCGTCCTCCGCTGATTGGCTCTGTGCGGATGGGCTGCGGCCGTGCCAGGCCAACCCGTGTCGTGTTGCTATGTGCTGAGCCGAGGGGATAGGCGCGGGGGCGCGTCCGTCACGGGGCAGCCCCCGGCCCGGACTTGAAGGGATGCAGAGTGGCGGCGGCGGCGGCGGCAGTGGCGGAGACTGTGGCTTTAAGAGCGCGCCAGCAGCGGGCGATCCAGCCGGGCTGTCCCTCGCTGCTGCGCACCCCCGCGGAGCCGAGCCCGGCGCTGGCCGGACGGGGCAGCCTGCTGCCGGGTAAGCGAGCCGGGAGCCGGGAGCCCGGCGCGGGCTGGGCGCGCGTGGGCGTAGGGCGCGCTGTCAGCGCGGGCTCTTCGCACTGGGCACTGGACACCCGTCCGCAGCTCCCTCCGGCCCGGATCCCGCGGAGGGCGCAGCGCCCTGGGCCCGGCGGTACGGCTGCGAGGTCCCTTGTGGGGTCCCCGTGGGGGCCGAGGAGCCGGGGGCGGGGAGCGGGCCGCCGGGGCCACGTGACCGGTTTGTTTACAAACACTGCCCGGCCCGGTGGCGGCGGCGGAGGAGCCCAGGTGGCGCGGGTCCCTGGTTCGGGGCTGGGGACCCCCTGGCGAGGAGCCCGGCAAGTCTGGGGACTGGGAGACCGAGTCTCTGCTTCCTTGTCAGCGTCGTCCCTGAGGATTTGAACGCTAATGGGTCAGGCAGGGTGGGGGCTTCGGACGTTTTCTGTCCCCGCGTGACGCTGCGTGTTCTCTGGAGACCCTTGGGTCGGGAACGCGGCCCTGGGGGACTGGCTGTCCTCGAAACTCTCGGGAGCGCTTCGCCAGCCCTGAGCCGAGGTAACCGCAGCGAGTTCCTGCCTGGCCGCTTCCCGGCGCCTCCCCACGGTGCTTGCCAAAGGGTGGGCGCGAGCTCTCCTGCCCAACGGAATGTGGGGGCCTCTGCCGCGGGGATCTCCCAGGGGCTGGCGCTGAGGGGCAGCCCCGACCCCTCTCTGCTTCAGGTTCTTACTGCTTGGCCGCTGACCTCTTCGGGGTGCTTTTCCTCAAATGGTGGGCTTTTTCTCCTGTCTGGGGCCGGGGAGGGGGACGCCATCTGGTTTTTGGACCTGTTGTCCTGGGGACTGCCATCTCTGACTTCACTCCTAGCTACAAGAGTTAAGAGTGCGTCCTCCGTTTTTATCTGATCGGTGTATAGCTGACCCACAGCCAGGTCTCTGCTAATAGCACGCGGAACTGCTCCTGAGTCTTGCAGGGTTTTTTGCTTTTTGATCTCCTTGCTTATTTGCTCTCCATGCAACGTGGTGGTGGTGGTGTGGGGGGTCTTTTGAGTGAGTCTTTGTCTTTGGTGTGTCATAAAGCTAACAAGATAGTTAGCTACTCATCTCCCCGCGCCCTCCCGCTTCTTTTCTTTCTCCCCTTGTTCCTCTCTTTTCCAGCAAGATTGGGTTCCCCGTTCCATGTCTTTGGACAAGAAGGGCAGAGGTCTTTCTGGTACCCCACATATAGAATGTTAGAGGAGTGAGGGAATCTATGGGGTTGAGAAATTAAGTAAATCTCACTAACTGTGCCATGGGACTTAATCTCACAAGCTTGGTGCTCCCCAGTGGTCTCTTGGTTCTGGTGTCACAGGATCTGTGATGAGTGAGATTGGATTCACCCCTCCCTGCCTTTGTTCTTACCTAGTCTCTGCCATAGGACCTCAGAGGTGGGTCTAATCTGAGTTCCGTCCATCTGTTCCTCATTTCCTTAGTACTTAATGCTGTGACTATCATTTCTCTAATGAGGAGCATTTTCATTCTCTGAACTGAGTGATAGGAGTGGCTACAGGTTCTTTCCCCCAGGGATAAGGCCTATCCTGAGGAGAGTTGTGTAAACTTCCCTTTGGTACCACCCTTTGTCCCCACCTGCACCATAGAGTAGCAAGCGGTCTTGGGCTCACCCTTCAGTTGGGCTTTGCCTTATTAACTTGGGATTCAGTGACACTATTTCTTGAATCTGTCTTTATCTTTGTGCTTGTACTAAAATCAAGAAGCTTAGAGTTAGGGGTGGAAAATGGGATAGAAGCCTGGTGCTGTGACACATTGCTGTAATCCCATCCACACCAGAGGCTGAGGCTGGAGGATAGTAAGTTCAAGGCCAGTCTTGGCAACAGAAAGACCCTGTCTAAAAATTAAAAAAAAAAAAAAAAAAAAAGGACTGGGGATGTAACTTAGTGGTAAAGCATCATTGGATTTAATCCTCAGTCAAAAAGAAGAAAATAAACAGCATGTATAAAAATGCTATTTTCCTTATTTCCTCTAGGAACATAATTTTCAGACATTGAATGGGATCCACCATGAGGAATACATTTACTGCACTGTACAGGTCCCCAACTGAAATAAGTTCCAGGAAACAGTAATTATTGCACTTACTACCTGCAGTGTGTTCTGTTTAATTTTTTATACTTCATTTAAAAAAAAAGTGAACTGCTGGTATGACTCATGAATTTGATTTCCTAACCAAATGGGTCATGACCCACAGTTTGAGAAACCTCGCTTTTGGGTGGAGGTCCTCAGACTTAAATGTACAAAAAGATTACCCTGATCCCAGTAGTGATTAAAAATAGTTTGTCAGGCCATTCTAGAGGTGTTTATTTTCAGTGGGGCACAGAAATCTGCTTTTCTTTTCTCTTTTTTTAAGCCCAGGATCTATGCATGCCGGGCAAGCACTCTGCCACTGAGGTACACCCTAACCTTTTTATCTATTTTTGGTACTGAGGATGGAACCCAGGGACTCCTTACAATTGAGCTACATCCTTTTTTTACATTTTCTTTTGAGACAGGGTCTCACTTTGTTGCTGAGGGTCTCACCAAATTACTGACACTGGTGTCAAATTTGTGATCATGCCTCAGCCTCCCAAATCACTGGGATTATAGTCATGCTCCACCATGCCTGTTTCTTTTAAAATTTTTCATATTCAGACAGGGTCTTGCTAAGTTGCCCAGGCTGGCCTTAAACTTGCCATCTTCCCACCTCAGCCTCCTGAACACTTTTATTTTTACTTTTTATTTTCTGTCTTCCACTTGGGAGCTCTGGAGCAGAAGGCTTTGGAATCTGCATTTTTAATGAGTGGTCCATAAGATTGTGATGCAGGTGGCTGATTAGAAACTCTGGTCTAGTGGGTGTTGGTGGCAATGAGCTATAAAAGGCATTAAGTTGGATGTGAAGTACAAGATCAGGTAAATAGCCCATACTCCATGCAATCCTGAGATCACTGAGTCACCAGTCACATTCTTAGGCTTTGGAACGTCTAAGGGCACAGTGTAGTTTGTTTTCAACTGTATGAAGCAGTTGGTGTTCAGAGACTGGCAGCCCTCTCTCTCCCTGCTCCACCCCAGCTCATTTGAGGGCTGCTGTTCACTGTTCTGTGCCACTGGATGTTTCTAGGTGCGTGGGGGTTGGGGATGTGAGTAGTGCTGATGAGCTGCTGTTCTGTTCACAGAAGAAAGGTTGATTTTTGCTTAATATCTGGATGGTATTCCAGACTGTAGCCAGTGGGAAAGGTCGACTGGTGACTTTATTTGGGGGGTGGGGTAGGGGAGTGAAGGGCTTGTTGCATCAGATATTAACAGAGACACAAGTTCCCACACCTCTTGGTCTACTCAGCTTTGGTTCTTTCCCACTGCTCCTTTGTGCAGGTGGATCTTGTTAGTCATCCAGTTTCTGATGCTGTTTCCTCTACCTTCTAGCACAAACATGTATACAACGGATGCAGTCACATCTTAGGTTTCCCCCTCTTGTGTGCATATAGGTCGGTAAAAGAAATTGCTTTGAATTAATCAAAGCTGCAAGTTGGTTTCAAAAAGGACTCTTAAGTTATCCTAATTCAAATTCAGCTATTCCTTTTTTTGGCGGAGGGAGCTTTGGGGATTGAACCCAGGGGTGTTTAACCCACTGAACAATATCCCCAGCCAGCCTATTTTTTTTTTTTAATTTTTTATTTTGAGACAGGGTCTCACTCTGTTGTGTGGGCCTTACTAAGTTGCTGAGGATGGGCTCAAACTTGGAATCCTCCTGCCTCAGCTTCCCGAGTCTCTGGGATTACAGGTGTGTACCACCACATCTGGCCAGCTATGGTCCTTGTAAAGAAGTGCCTTATGCGGGAACATTAGCTGTGGGATTGTTTACATGTAATACTTTTCAGTTTGGCCAAATAGCTCACGTTCAGAATATTTAGTTTTGAGCATATGGGAAAAAGAAAGCAACAAATGTGGCAAGGGATAGGATATCTTAGGATACCTTAGGATAGGAAAAGCAGAGGCAAAAGATGCGCAGGTGAGATTCAAATGGAGGTTCAGGATCAGTTCCCTTTGTAAATTACCTCAGCATTTCCCTATGGTCTATCAACTCAACCACTAGGTGCTCCCACAGGTATAAATCTCTGGAAAAGGGAGAGGTATCATTTTGAATTTTAGCCTACAATGATGGAAAAGCCAGCCAGGGCCTGTAGGCTAAAGGTGTTTTGTTAGAGTTGACAGTTTTCAGTGTATCATTTTTAACAAAAGGTGGTAAAGTGCTTGGATCTGTAAAGGATTTCACTGGCCTGAATTTCTCTAGGAGCTGTGACTATAGCTCTGGAGGGCTTAGAAGTAAGTCAGGCCTGATGTGGTGGCGCATGCCTGTAATCCTAGCGGCTCTGGAGGCTGAGGCTGGAGGATCCCGAGTTCAAAGACAACTTCAGCAAAAGCTAGGTGCCAAGCAACTCAGTGAGACCCTGTTTCTAAATAAAAATACAAAATAGGGCTGGGGATTTTTGGCTGAGTGGTTGAGTGCCCCTGAGTTCAATCCCTGGTACCAAAAAAAAAAAAAAAAAAATTCACTCCCCTGCTTAGAATTTACCAATGTTTTCCTTTGCCCTTCAGCTCTTCAGATATAATCCCACTTTCTCTGTGGGTTGCATGGCCTGTCCCCTTCCTCCACCTTCTCCCACTAGTCCCCCCTTAGTGAACCCTGCTGCGTTCTGCTGCAGCTGCACTGGCCTTCCTGAAGTTTTTGAGAATGTCATATATCTGTTTGCCCCAAGGGTTTTCTACTGTTAGCCCTTCTTTTCAAGATCCCCTTTCTCCAAATTTTTGCATGACTGACTCCTTTTTCGCTTGGGTTTCAGAGAATCTTTCTGTGATCTAGAACAGTTGCCTCCCTCCTCAGCCTCGTTTGATCTTCTTAATTTTTTCAAAGCACTTTAGCACCATCTAGAAATAATATTGTCTACTTGTTTATTTGCGTGGAAGAATGAGAGCTCCTTGACTTTCTGCTGACAAAACTTGGCTTTGAGTGGGCACTGGATGAAGACCTATTGGTTGAATGAATGCATGACCAAGCAAGGCAAGGTTTCCAGTTTCTAAAGTAGCACTTTATTTGCTTTGTTTTTTTAAGAGAAAGAGGAAAAGAGGAAAGTGACTTTTTGTTTGGGGTCCTTGGATCGAACCCAGGGGGCACTTAACCACTGAGCCACATATCTAGCTCTTTTTAATATTTTAATTAGGGACAGGGTTTCACTGAGTTGCTTAGGGCCTCACTTAAATTTCTGAGTCTGGCTTTGAACTCCTCCTGCCTCAGTCTCACCAGCTGCAGGGATTACAGGGGTGGGCCTTGGTGCCTGGCAAAAGTACCTTCTTGTCCCAGGAAAAGAGACTAAAATTCCTTTTCCCAGGATAAGAAACTACTCTCTCAGAATTAGCTTTTCTTTTGTAATTTCTGCTTTTCACACTATTTGTCATCGCTTTTTTCCATTTATAAGTTGCCAAAGCTTTCAAAAGCTCTATTAGCGTGTTGTAGTTGTTAATAAACAAGGCTTGCCTCTTCCCCTGACCTTCTCTAGGCCTCACTGTTTTCTCTTGACAAACATTAGCATTTCTATCAGAAATCACATTTCACTAATACCAGGAGACACTAGACACGGGGCTAAGAGCCTAGGCTTTGGAATCAGAAAGAACTGGATAATTAGCTCTATGACCTTGGGCAATCGAAAATTCTCTAAATCTTTATTCCTTATTTGTAAAATGGGACTAATTATAGTTCCTATCACACAGGATTTATGGGAGGATTAAGTGAGAGAATGCAGGGGAACCAGGCACAGAGCCTGGCACATAAGCACCCAGCTAGCTAATAATAACACGCATGTTAGTGGTTGGAGTCTCCTCTTTGGCTGGCAGAAATCTGTTCCTAATCCATTGATTCAGGAATGGGCAGGGGGAGAGGAAGACTCCCAGATCTTACATTAGTATAAGTAAATGAATGGAAACCAGAAATGCCACATAAATCAGAACTGGCATGGAATTTAAAGATCATGTAATTACAAACTGCCTGCTGCCCATCTCTTAATAAGCACCTGCTTGGAAGAAGGACTATTTGTGAAAATTTCAGAAGGAAGTCTTGTCTACCTGTTGACCTGGCCATCTTGGCTTTATCCTCGATACAGCTACATAGTTGGGCCATATTATCTCAGTCTTTCTAGAACTGTTTTTACTGAGAAAACTTCAATGTCTGTTTTTGTGTTCATAGAAGGACACTGTCAGAAATAGCTTTATATAACTCATTTCTACTGTACTTATAAGGGTTTATATTATTGAAGACGTTCAATGCAACCTCTCTTTATGTTCCCTTTAAGAAGTTCATGGGAGAAATTCTTTCAGAACATGGTGCCAGGAAAAGCTTTGCCTCTCCCAGGGAACTGGTTTGCTTTTTCTTTGTGGACAATTGGAAATTTATAACTGCTCATATTTCTCCTTTTGCTTTGGCTGCCAGGAAGTGCGGAGCCACATTTGTGGCTTGATTTTAGTAACTGTATAGGGCCCTGCATCCTAATTTTTTTCCAGGGTTAACCTTTTAATTTTTGTTTTCTCTAATTTCAAGTGAATGATTTGTGACTTTAGATACAAGCTGGATAGATCCTGGATTGGTATAAAAATGCATTTAGGTATTTCATTTTAGAGATATAAACATTGAGGCTCAAAGAGATGAAAAGGACTTGCTTAAGACACTGGCACTAATTAGGGGAAAGAACAGAAACAAAACATACCTCTTGTTTATCAGGCTAAGGGCCCTTCCTACTCTACATTTCAGAAGAATACAAACTCCTAACCCAAACCCCAAATCACTCATCATCTCTCCACATTAGGCAAAGTTACTTTCTGTCTGTTAGGGGGCAAAGAAGCACTCTGCTATGGAGGTGCGGCTCTGGCTTAAAGTTGCACTTCTTCCTTGTCATTCTCTTATATGTTCTGAGAAATTTCTCTAGGCCCAACTGTAGAGATAGCCCATGAAGGTGGGTGTGGTGTTGCATGCTGGTAATCCCAGCCATTGGGGAGGCGGACGCAGGAGGATCACAAGTTCAAGATCAGCCTCAGCAACTTAGGCCCTGTCTCAAAATAAGAAATAAGAAGGGCTGGGGCTGGGGTTGGGGCTCAGTGGTAGAATGCTTGCAGGGCACTGGGTTTGATCCTCAGCACCACATTAAATAAATAAATAAATGTGTTGAGTCCATCTACAACTAAAAAAATATTTTAAAAAAGCGGTGGGGCGGGGGCGGGGGCTGCGTTGCTGAGGATATAGATCAGTGGTAGAGTGCCCTTGGGTTCAGTTGCCAGTAGGAAAGAGGAACCTCTGTCCTAGAGCTTAAATTTAACCTTGGTTTTGTTTTATTTTCTTGGGTAATAATCATTCAACAGATAATAAGGCCTTTGGGAGATAAAGATGAGTTAAGCTATGGACCCTGCCCATAAGAGCATATTCTCCAAACAGCCAGAGTACAAGGTAGCAAGAGTTTAAAGTCATTACAGAGATATGGAAAAGAAGGCTGATTTGGTTGGAGGTAGTCCTGTAAAGGATGAAGAGAATTTATTTAAAATATTTTATCAGTTGTTGTTGGACCTTTATCTATTTATATGTGGTGCTGAGAATCAAACCCAGTGCCTCAAATGTGCTAGGCAAACGCTCTATCACTGAGCCACAACCCCAGCCCGAGGAAGAGAATTTAAACATACAGAAACATTCCAGGGACCAAGGATTCATTTCCCCAGGTCTTCTTTCTGGCTTGTCTGGGTAGGAAGGATCCATTTTGGGAGTGGAAAGGGACTTGAGTCCTGGTACTAGTTCTTTCTAGTTGTGTGACCTTGGGCAAACAGTTTAATTTATCTTGAACCTTTTCCTCATCTAGAAAACAGGGATAATCATAATCATGCCTACCTTTTTGAGCTGCAAATTTTTTTCCTGTGCTTTTCTGGGTTGTGAAGAAGTGAGATAATAATGCATAGCAAGTACTTGGTCCTTTATTGGAGGTGGTCTCGTAAAGAACAAAGAAGATTTAAAAATGCAGGAGCACACCAGGGGGAACTGCATGCAAAGGCACAAGGTATGAAGGGGAGAGGGAATGTATGAAGAGTGCTCAGCAGGTACTTGAGATATGGGAAAGAGAATGCCGGGGTGCTGCTTGGGCTGCCATTGCCGCAGCTAAGAGCAATGGCAGGGAGCTGCGACTTCCATTCACAGTGGAATGCCTTTAAAATTTTTTAAAATTTATATATTCTCGAGGCAGGGTCTCGCTAAGTTGCTGAGTCTGGGCTTGAACTTGGGATCCTTCTGCCTCAGCCTCCTGAGTCACTGGGATTACAAGGGTGTGCCACTGTTCCTGGCTCATAGTAGAACACTTATGGTAGAGCTAGCTGTGAACAGTGGCCAACTGACATGAATTAAAAAGTATCATGAATAGGAGACTATGAGATAGGGTCTATATTATTTAGGGCCTCACTAAGTTGCTGAGGCTGGCCCTGATCTTGCTATCCTCTTACCTCAGCCTCCTGGCTGCCAAGAGAATTCCTGGGGCTCACCAAAGACCTACAAAAATATTTTATTTTCAGAATGGGGAATCTGTAATAAAAACAAATGGTAATAACCCACACCCTACCCCACCCTAATATTTCCTGCAGCTTTTATTTCCCCCACTTGCATTTTTCTAATGCAGCCAACTCCACACATGTCTGGGTTCTGGAAACCCCTAGGGTAGTGGTTAATCACCTTGGCAGAAATCACCAAACATCCTTGGCCTTACCTTTCCCTTGCTCTATTTTTGCCTCTTCCTTTTCTATGTAGCCCTCGTCATTCATTATATTTGTCTCCCCTTTGTCTCTTCTTTTATTACCTTGGTGTTTGTCCATTGGGGACCCTCTCTAACTTGACCCACTGCCAGATGGAACTTAAGGTATAAATGAATTATTTTTCAGTATTTGCTGTATTAAGGGTATGTAAATGTGCATTTTATGTAAACCTAAATTCAATGGTGCTTTTAGTTTTACTCATGAGACTCTTAATTTTTTCCTTTAGGATTTGAGTAAAAAAGGCCCAGACTTAACTGCAGCCTTGGAACTAAATGTTCCACCACCAAGAACCAAAACCCAGCTATGTCTTGTGCTCATCTATTGTCCTACCTTCTGGTTCCTTTTCTTTTGGATTTTCTCTCATTTTTGCAATTTAATGTTGGAGCACTGAGTCTGGTGTTTTAAGAGGGTGCAGCATCTTCTTTTGACATTATTATTAGTTTACTGGAACTCTCCTATTTTGCTGAAAGTTCTAGAAGGTTAAAGGACCAAAGTTTTGCTTCCCCAGGCACCTCTCTGGCTTGTCTGGGTAGGAAGAATCCAGTTGGGAGTGGGAAGGGACTTGAGTTCCAGTCTAGTCCTTTTTAGTTAAGTGACCTTGGGCAAATAGTTTGACTTCTCTTGAGCCTTTTCCTCATCTAGAAAACAGATAACTGCCAGCACCCTGAGCACATGCCTGTAATTCCAGGGATTTGGGAGGCTGAGGTAAGAGGATAGCAAGATCAAGGCCAGCCTCAGTAACTTAGTGAGGCCCTAAAGAACATACTCCCTGTCTCAAAAAATAAAAAAAGGGCTGGGGATGTGACTCAGTGATAAAGCGCCTCTGGGTTCAATTCCCAGTATTCCCCTCCCTTTATAAAAAGGGATAATTATCATAATGCCCCCCCCTTTTTGTAGATGGACACAATACCTTTATCTTATCTATTTTTATGTGGTGCTGAGGATCGAACCCAGTGCCTTACACGTGCCAGGCAAGTGCTCTACCTCTGAACCTCAGCCCCAGCCCCATAATGCCTGACTTTTTGAGTTGCAAAGTTTTTTCTATTCTTTTCTCTTTTTTTGGGGGGTTGTTATGAAGAATAGAGATAATGATGCATATCAAGTTTTTGTCCCTTCATTGACCCATAATAGGGAATTAATAAGCTGTAGCATCCAGAGGCTCATTGGCAGTTGCTGGGGCCTTTTCCTTCCCTTCCCCACTGCTCATCCTTCAACCAAGGCTTCCTGAGCTTGTACTTCATGCCATGCTTTGGGCTAGTAATGAGGGATGATTAACCAGACAGTGTCTCTGGCCAGAAATAGCTCACAATCTAGTAGGAAGGCTGACCCATTAAACAACCAGCTTTGTGGAGGCTTCTTGAATTATACGACAAAGCCATATTGGCAGTGTGCTTGTCTCCCCTCCATGTACCAGGCCTGAAAGGGAAAAAGGCTTTAATTATTTATAAAATCTACTTGCTGTTCCCATACAGAGAAGAAATCCAGGCATTTACTGCAGAGTCAGTTTCTCCCACCTGGCGCCCTTTCCTATCCTTTATGAAATGACACCATTATTTCTAAAACAAAAATCTATCCATCTTTGGGCTGGTGATGATTGGGTATTTAGACATACCAGCATCCTTTTGAAGATGCCTCTTCCATTTTTTACTCTTGAGTTCTAAAAAGTTCAGTTTCCAAATTCCAGTTGTGGAAAGGCAGGGGGCCCAGCCTCCTGTGTCAGAGTCTAGAGTTTTGGGTTTATTTGAATGGGGAGATGAAAGTGAGAAAGCCAAAGGCGTGCTGACAGCTGAACAAGGGAATTGTATTGGCAGATTTGTGATGGATGGTTTGTAGCTAATTGGGGCCCCAGCTGTGCCCTGGGGACCAGCAGTTAAAGAGAAATCAAGGTCACACAGTGCCCATAGTCCAAAAGACATTCATTTATTCTGCAGATATCTGAGTTTGGGAAACATGAATACAATCAAATAATCACTTCAATAAAGAAAAACAGCAATTGTCAATATCGCCGAGTGTGTGGAATAGGCGACCTGACTTAGTGGGAGTTGGGAAGTGTTCCCTGGTGAAATAACTTCTGAGGATAAGCTATATCACCCATCTAATTTTCTAAGATCATGTTTTCTTTCTTTGTCTCTCTCTCTCTCTCTTTGCTGGGGATTGAACCCAGAGTTACTTTACCACTGAGCTATATATCCCCAGCCCATTTTATTTTTTAATTTCAGACAGGGTCTTGCTAACTTTCCCAGGCTGGCCTTGAGCTTGCAATCCTCCCTCATCCTCCCAAGTTGTTGGGTCTGCAGGCAGGCCCCATCCTGCTTGGGAAAGAAAAGGATCCCTTTCCTTCTTGGCCTAAAGCAAGCTTGACCTTCATTTTTCTCTGAGTCTTGCCTAGAGCAGCAGCTCAGACTGCCCTGGGGGTTTTGTGGGGACCACCCTGGGAGGAGACTCCTAGATTAGAAGTCTGAGAGTTTCTATAGGGGTCCAAAAGTCAGTGCCAGACTGGTTTAGGCCACTTGGGAAAATGCCCTATGGGGTATTCTAAACTGTGAAGGGCTAGGAGTGGCAGTAACAGAAATGTGTCTGCTGTCTGACAGCAGCTTGGTAAAACTGTCAGAGGTTCACATGGTGTGGCTCATCTGATCTATAACTCCGCAGTACTAAGTTTCAGACATCATCAACCAGTTTCAGCAAATGGGTGTCCCAGGAATTGGGCTGGCTTTATAATCTGGGGGAGTGTTAATGGCGAGTCCTATGAAATGCTCAGAACTAGATATTTTAAATGTATTGGATAGTGGCACAGTAACTAAGGAGATTTAAAAAGAAAAAAAAAAGCTTTATATGGCAGAATGATTTCCCTGATGGTTATTCATTTTACTCAGTTAACATTTTTCAAGAATCTCCAATGTGCTGGGCATGGTGGCGCATGCCCTTAATCTCAGTTACTCAGGAGGCTGAGGCAGGAGAATCGCAAGTTCAAAGGCAGCCTCAGCAACTTAGTGAGGCCCTAAGCAATTTAGTGAGACTCTGTCTCAAAATGAGAATAATAAATAAATAAATAAAAGGCTGGTAATGTAGCTCAGCAGTAAAGCACCCCTAGGTTCAATTCCTGGTGCAAAAAAAAAAAAAAAAACTCTAATGTTTTGGACACTAAATCCTGAGGAACACACTGAGGGATGCCCCATAAGACTAGACTTTTTTTTTTTTTCTTTTGTAAACAATTAGCACAAAAGCTATTAGTACTTCAGCCAAAGACTGGACTTTTGACTGCAGGAAGTTCCCAGTCTGATGAGGAGAGACTCATGAGCAATGTAATAAAATGCCATCCCAGATAAAGGTAAAGTTTTTCTTTGCTGGCAGCAGGGTCCACCAGCTCTGCTTAGGGTCGTATTTGAGCTGGGTATTAGAGGATGAATAGGCATTTACTAAGCACAGAAGGTAGGTTAAGACATTGGAGGTAATGAAACATTGAGAAAAAGCACAGGGTAGTGACCAGACTTGGTGTGTTAGGCAAACAGTTTTAGACTGGAGTTTGGGGAAGTGATGAGAATATAGAGTTGGGAACAGGCTCTTCATGTCACCTGACAGGTTGGACCATGTCCTATAGGCTGCTAGGAAACCACTGGAGATTTAGAAACACGAGGAGATGTGATTAGATTGTATTTTATAAATAGAATTCTAGAATGGGCTGGAGAGGTGAGAGCTGAGTCAGGGAGTCCAGTAAGGGAGCAAACACAGTACTTCACTGTGATAGTGGATGGGCCTGGGGGGGGGGAGGGGGTGGCTGCTGGTGACTGAGGAGAGCAATGGAAAGGGGGATTTAAGAGAGAGAACCAACTGTCTAGGGGAGAAATGAAGTTTGATGTGGAAGGGAGAGGGAGGAAAGGGTGTTTCCTGCTTAGGCAACCGGCCTTCAAGAGGAAGGAACAGAATTGGGGTGAAGGTGACAGGGGCAAAGGAAACAAATGATAATGGTATTTTGTTCCATTTTGCAATGCTGGGCATGGGATCGGGCCTTGCACATGCAAGGCAAGTGCTGTGCCACTGAGCCACACCCCAGCCCAAAAGGTTGAGGTTCAGAGAGGTGGAAGAGCATGATGAAGCCATGATATTTCAGGAGAAAGCAGCTGAACACTGCACCAAGCTACAGGGTTAGCAGCCGAAGGTATTAGTGTTTGCACCTGGCATCTGGAGGCTGCCCATTCTTTTGCTACTCAAGATCCCAGTTAGGGTAAATGATGTTCAGGAGGCCTTACTGGAAAGCGCTGTAGCTCTTCCACTCCTCTGGAGGATCCGTATTGTATCAGTGGATCCAGCAAGACAATCAGAAAAACAAGTCTTTGGCCTCTCCTGGCTTGACCTGACTCTGTAGAATCCCATTTACTCAGTTGTACTTGGATACTTGTTATGCTGTCTCTCAAAGGAACAACTTTATTTTTTTTAATACCAGGGATTGAACCCAGGGGTGCTTAACCACTGAGCCACATCCCCAGCCCCCACTCCCTTTAAAATTTTTTTTTTTTTCTTGAGACAGGGTTTTGCTATGTTGCATAGGGACTCATTGAGTTGGTGAGGCTGGCTTTGAACTTGCAGTCCTTCTCTCTCAGCCTCCCAAGCTGCTGAGATTACAGGTTTGCACCAGGGTGCCCAGCTCAAAGGAATCTTGCAAGGGGGTTATGGGCTAGGAGCTCTTGAGACATTCTGGGAATCATGTCCACTAAATGAGCTCAAAGCCAAGTGTAACTTCAGTAATTATGTCTATGTCCAGACTCTCCTTTTGTTTTTAATTTTACTATCCTAATTTCTTAATTTATTTTAAATCTTATTGTGTTGTATGTATTATATATATTATATATATATATATTAATATTTATATATATATTTTAATATTTATTATAGTTTTAGGTGTAGATGGACACAACACAATGCCTTTATTTTTATGTGGTGCTGAGGATCGAACCCGGGCGGGTCCCACCTGTGCTAGGCAAGTGCTCTACCACTGAGCCACAATCCCAGCCCTCTGTATGTTTTTGTAATTAATCTCAGATACTTTTGAGTTCTTTTGCTTATTTCTTTTGGTACTGGGGATTGGACCCAGGTGTACTCTACCTTTGAGCTTCATCCACAGCCCTTTTTAATTTTTGTTTTGAGACAAGGTCTCACTGTGTTGCTTAGGCTGGCCTTGAACTTGCCATCCTCCTGCCTCAGCCTCCTGAATTTGCTTGGATTAAAGGCATATGCCACCATCTCTGGATTTGTTATTTTTATAATTGAAAATGTAGAGAAACCTGAAGTAATATCTGATCTACTTGATAGTTGTTCAGCAATAGCTACTTCTGATATCTAGTAAATGGCATGCAAGTTGCAAGATGTTCAAGGGGAACTCCTCTTATATGCAGATGTTCTAACAGATGCAAGTCTTACATGGAGTCCTCCCCAGGTGAAGTGTCAAACCGATCCCACAGTAAAAACATTGCTCTGCGAACAGATGTTGGAAAGGCATATTACATCTCTCTCAGAAGGGCCTCTGTAATGCTGTCATGTTCTATGATCTCCCTAAAATCAAGGCCTTAACAAAATGAAGGTTGGTGGATGGATACTTTGCTCTGGGGCAGGACTGCAGGATTCAGCTGGCAGGCATCATTGCACATGGAATCAGGACTTTAAAGAGCAGAAGAAATCCTAGAGATCATGTAGGAGTATTGTCTATCAAATAATCCCCCTGAAATCAAGACTAGACCCTGTGTCCAGGTTTGAGATGAATGGTTGGCTTTGTTTATCAGGGAGAATGCCTCCTTGACAGTTCAGACTCGTTTTTTATTATTAGCTAGATGGATTTGAAGTACCACCTGGGTCAGTGCTATAAAAGAGGTATCTATAAAATGATGATATTGATTTTTTTTTCTGTGTATCTTGCACATCAGCTTGTGGCAGTTTTAATAGAGGATTTTCAGCGTAGTTTTCAAGAGTGGGGCCCCATCCTGAGATTAGCAGTCAGTACAGACCCCGTAGGTAACTTGTCTGATGCACTAAGTGGTGGAGTGTTCTGTTGTTTGGAATGACAGCAATAATATCAGGTCCCCAGTTAAGCTACAAAAGCCTACTTAAAGCACAATGTATCTTTAAGTGGATTAGTTTAGGCCCTAACCTCCTAACCACTGTGAATCAACCTGGGGCACAGGAACAATGTTGCCTTTGGTTGTGTGCATAGGAACAGCTCCTTCACTCTTTCTCCCTTGCTGGGAAGGATGGTTGTAGCTAATCGAGGTTATTGAGTATTGACCAGGTGTCAGGTGCTGTGTTTGAATGCCTCACTTGCATCATTTGATTCTTTTGTCTCCTCTAGGAGGTAGACACTGTTGTTATCTCCTTTCAGGCTATTTGCCCAGTGGTAATGCAGCTAGTGAGAAGAACCCAGACTGAATCCAAGTCCATCTGCCTCTAGATCCTGCGCTGATGTCTGCACTGCTGTCCGCTCTTCCTGTGTGGCGGACCAGAGATCCTGGGTCTCTCCTGCCTTCTCTGGGTTCAGGATTCTGGTGCGATTAGGCTGGGTAAGGAGGACAACACTGGTGGGTTACAGGCTTTCCACAGGCATTTGATCTCTTGCTCTTTTTCTCGCTTTCTAGTCTCAGAATTGGCTTGCCAGCTCGCCTTCCACTGCCACCACTGTTTATCAGGGCTTTTCACATTCCTCATGGATGGTTGAACAGAACATGGGTACTCAGTCATGGTCCTGCCTTCCAGATTAGAGGTGTGTGCCACTGTGCTTGACTGCTGCTGCTATTTTTTTTTTTTTAACATAGCCTCAGTGATGTAAAGAATAGGCATGGATGCCAATTACAGACCTCCTTTGATTAATTTCTAGGATTTAAAAGGTCACCTCTAAGCCAGGCATGGTGGCACACAACTGTAAACCCAGTAAAGGCAGCCTCAGCAATTTAGTGAGGCCTTAAGTAACTCAGCAAGATCCTGTCTCAAAATTTAAATAAAAAACAGCTGGGGCTGGGGCTCAGCGGTAGAGCACTTGCCTAGCATGTGTGAGGCACTGGGACCCAGGGTGACTTTGCCTCCTTCTTCATTATGTGGAGGGGACCTCTTTCATGTGTGCTACCTGCGCAGACAGGTGAACTGGTTCAGCTCCCGGTCCAGTGAGAAGCAGAGGAAATTCATTTCAGTGATGGTGTTTAGTGACTGCTATGCTGTTGAGCTCAGGGGGTACAACAAGGACCACAAGTGACCCCTCTAGTAGAAGATGCAGAAGCAGAAAAAGAATTCCAAGAGGATTAAGCCAGGTAAACACAGAAGGGGCCATTGAGCTAATGTTGAGGTGACATTTGAGTGGTCTCTTTTTTAAAAATTTGTTTTTAGATACATGACAGTAAGGTGTATTTTGACATTATATACATACATAGGGTGCAACCCATTACAGTCTTGATCTCATTCTTGTGGTTGAACATGATGTGGAGTTACACTGGCCGTGTATTCATATATGAGCATAGGAAAGTTATATCCAGTTCATTCTACTGTCTTTCCTATTCCCATCCCCCCTCCCTTCCCTTCATTCTCCTTTGTCTAATCCAATGAACTTCTATACTTCTCCTCCATACCCTCCGTGGTTATGGGTTAGCATCCACATATCAAAAAGAAATTTTGACCTTTTTTTTTTTTTTGCAATTGGCTTATTTTATTTAGCATGATAGTTTCCAGTTCTATCTTTTACTAGCAAATGCCATAATTTTATTCTTTTTATGGCTGATTAATATTCCATTGTGTATATATCTTTTCTTTTTTTAGTTGTAGATGGACACAATACTGTTATTTTATTTGTTTATTTTTATGTGGTGCTGGGGATTAAACCCAGTGCCTCATGCATGCTAGGCAAGTGCTCTACTACTGAGCTATGACCCCAGGCCCCCCCCCATTTTCTTTATTCATCTGTTGAATATGAGCACCTATGAGCTGAGTTTTAGGGGACAAGTGAGGGTCTGGAGAGGAGAGGTGGGAAGATTGTGTCACATTGAGGGAATGGCATTAACAAAGCCATGGGCATGTGAATTAGGTATGGAGTGTTGGGAACTATAAAGAGCTTCATCCGAGTTGCCCAAATCCTAAGTACTTGGAATACATACCTGGAATTTATTGTATGGTTACTACATGCCAGGCACACATGCTGAGTGCTTTGTATCTCTTAATTTAGTTAATCCTCACAAGAGCCTTATCTAGTAGATATTATGATCTGAGATCCAGAGAGCTTAAGTAATTTCTTCAAGGTTGCACAGCTAACAAATGATGTAGCTGAGATTAGAAACTGCTTCCAGGTCTTGTGAGCCACTACCCTGTATTGCCTTTCTGAACATCATGAGAATAATGACATCATCAGATCTGCTTTTACGATAGACAACAATGGCTAAAATGCAGAGGGTGGATTTGAAGGAGAAAGAGGCTTACGAGCTTGTCAGGGTTGCATAAATCTGACAGCATGGCCTCCAATGAAGCCACCTCTTGGGAAGACTTTCATCTCAGCACACTCCATGCATCTTTCAGTGTCGTCACCAGCTGGTCTCACCTTGAAAAGGTCATTCTGGGATTGGGGAGATGTTGTCTCCATGGCACCATCTTGTAGGGTGCTTCAATACAGAATAAAGAGTCCCAATGGAGGCGGCAGGCCACCCATTCCACTAGGGTGAATCTAGCTACACACAGGCTTTGGGTTCAATTTGATTTGAAAGCAGAAAAGCAATGAAACTCAGAGTCCACTTGTATTCCAGTCTTCACCTACTTTCCGCCAAACACCCCATGGAAACAATGATACAGAGGCACACCTCGAGGATGGCCTGGTCTAGTCTGGAGGAGTTGCTTCCTCTCGTGAGTTCCATGTGCCTGGTCAGTTTCTGTGGCCATGTGTGATGGTCTGGTCTGGCTAACACAGCACTCCTCAGTTTCTTCATGGCTTGATTAAAAAATGCGTACCTACTACCCTTCTCTCCTGGTGACACTCAGAAGGTTCCATTCTAAATTCCAGCTGGAACTGTGGCCCCTGATGAAAGGGGCCTGTCTGTCAGGCAGGCCAGCCAGGTTCCGAGTGCGCTCCCTCTGCCTTTGGCTCTTGAGGTGGTGTATCTGAGATCTTTGTTTTTAATCATAATATTTCCCGTTTTTTCTTTCCATGCTGAGCCAGCTGGGGGTGGTAGCAAATCTTTCTTTAATTTCCACTGTGATGGATTATTAGTTCACTTAAAATGCTGTTTAATTTGTACATGTGCCCTGAGGCTTTAAAATACCGAGTTAATTTGATTATTGTTGGAGATCAATTTGGACTCCACAAAATGCTGAACGGGTTGGATTCATGAAGCCCCTGGACCCTGTCGCCCCCTCAGTAGGGATCAAAGTCCAAAACTTAAATGCGCTATAGACCTGTACCCTTAATTCACCCCTTTAAAAAAAAATCACCAGTTAAATTTTCCTTTCTAAGAATTGACTCAAACAAGCAGGTTTCTCAGTTTTCCCTGAGAAGGGAAGAAGGCAGCACCAGGTGGATATATTCTTCAGTCCCTGGCTGAAAGATAACTTCTGTGATTTCAGCCTGCTCCTTCCTTTCTTCTTAGCCACACCGGCCTTTTCTTGTTTCAGTGTCACCTTCCTCTCCCCCCGCTCTTTCTCATTTCTTCTGGCTTGTCCTGGGTCTCAACAAGAGGCATTTTCCAGTAATTTCCCTCTTCCTTTGCTTCTTCCCAGGGAAGGGGTCACATCTTCAGGATGCCTGTGGATTCATATTAAAGAGCTGAGTGAGGGCAGGTAGCTCAGTGGTACAACACTGCCTAGCTTGGGGGAGGCCCTGGGTTCAATCCCAGTTACAGGGAAGGGGGAAAAGGTGGGGGGAGCAGAGCACTTGTATCACATTGAAGGCTAATGCTTGTCTAGACTTTCCAGGATTTTCAAGCACCAGACAGTCTGGGCCATTGCTCACATGGTGGATTTATTCTCCTGCATTTTAAGTTCAGAGCCATGGTGAACAGTGAGTGTGCATGTGTGTGTGTTTTGGGACACACTTACATTTTTAAAAATGGGTATTGGGGGTTTAACTCTGGCAGTTTACCACGGAGTCACATCTCCAGGCCTTTATTTTGAGACTGGGTTTCACCAAATTACTTAAGGGCCTTGCTAAGTTGCTAAGGCTGGCATTGAACTTGCAATCTTCCTGTATCCATCTCCTGAGTCACTGGGATTACAGGCATGTGTCTTGGTGCCTGGCTGACACACTCACATTGAATACAGAGTGTAAATGCTTATTCTGCAGAAAGTAGCCTTGAATAAGTTTTGGGATTCAGATTTGAAGTTGAGCATAACCAGAAACTTCTGCCTATGAACTTTTTTTGGGGGGGGGGGTTTCCTACAGAAGAGAAGTGAGAAAAGGAATAATTCTACTCGAGGGAAATGCATAATTTAGAAGCTGTCTGCATGCATAAGAAAACAGACCCTGTAGCTGCTCTGTAAACGCAGAAAGGCAGCCAGGGTCATTGTTTCCCTTTCTTCCCTTGGTGTTTACGTAAGACTGATGAGCCCAGTGCTCCCTGCTGGGCGGCCAAGGCCGTGGACTTCAGAAGCCTTGGGCCTGGGGAAAGCCTACTTCTCACATTCCTCTGTCTTCCTTACCCTAGCTGGCTTCCCCCTCCCTCTCTGGATATTCTGTCCTTCTTGACAGTAGAACAGACACTGGAAAGGTTGAAGTCATTTCAGGAAATCCCAAGATGGTGTCTGGCTCTTTCTACCACCTGTAACTCTGTTGTCATCCTGTAGCACTGGTCTGCTGTAGCCTGTTTTGTCCATTCACCTCACCCACTACCCAGAGGATGCTCAGGGGCTCTGGATCCAGGGGTTCATGTATCTTCCAGCCCTGTGTCCTGGGATGGCCAGGCCTAACTCTGAGGCAAAGCTAAGGGAATCATTTCCCACTTCTGTATCCTTCAAGTATTTCTTTTTTTCTTTTCTTCTTGGTACTAGGGATTGAACTTGGCAGCACTCAACCACTGAGCCACATCCCCAGCCCTATTTTATATTTTATTTAGAGACAGGGTCTTACTGAGTTGCTTAGTGCCTCGCCTTTGCTGAGGCTGGCTTTGAACTTGTGATCCTCCTTTCTCAGCTTCTGGAGCCGCTGGGATTACAGGAGTGCCCCACCTCGCCTGGCCTTATCCTTCAAGTATTTCTTTAAGGTGTGACATCCATGTGATCCGATCTCAGGTCTGTAAGGGAGAATAAGCAGAGAGACTTAATTCCCTGGCTTCAATCCCTCCAAACATCAGGCGTCTTGCATGTAGTTGGATGTGGAGCCAGTGTGACTCAGGGCTGCAGAAGGAATGTGTTCTTACTGTGGCACGAGGGGTAGTGACCACTGTTGTCCTGCAGCCTAGTGTGGTCTTGGCCATGCAGGAAGGCTCCAGGAGTACGATGGCATCAGGGACTGCTGTGGTGGGAAGGATGCCAAGGCGGAGGGTGGCTTCCCTTTGAAAGATTTGGTTCCAGTGAGGTTTAGAGGAAAAAAGAAGACTAGGAATTTGTAGGATTTCTCCAAAGTATCCAGATGGATCCCAGACATAAGCCAGCAAGGAAGATCTGATTTTGTTTGTGTGTGGTGTCTCTCCCCTCTCCCCATGCGCCTCTAAATAATTTTATCTTCAAAGCCTGACGCAGGTGTTAATTAACGCTCAGGATTCTCCTGGGAGGTAGACAAGTGGGAACACCATCCCCATTAGTGAAGTCCAGGGAATAGACAGGTGTCAAAGCCTGAGGTAGGTAAGCCACAGAGGAGCAGAGTGAGCCCCGGGCCTTGGAGCTGTTTCCTTAGACCTTCACTGGGACTAACCTGCTCATTTGGTTATCCTGGGAACCACCCACTTCCTCGGTGTCCTTGTTTCCCAGTAGAATAAAAGGTGAGGCTGTGGGAGGAGAGATGTTTGATATTGTGGGATGAATAATGGGAAATCCAAGGATTGAAGGAAAAATTTTTGTAAAATTCACTGTCTTTATGATTTTCAGATGAAGGAGCCTTTTTATGACATTGATTCACTCACTTGTTTTTGTTTTTAAAAATAAAAATGCATCTACTTCCGAGCAAGGTATTGCAAAGGGAATCACTACTCCCAAGGAGCTGGCTAGTTCTGCTGAATGGGAAGCTGATCCTTTGTACCCTGTGCTCAATCCCTAAGTAGAGACTGGTGTGGGGGTTGCTGCTTCTGCAAGTGGTGGCTTCATATGTTGGAGTTCTCCTGGCATCTGGCAGTGGATGGGAAATCCACACACGAATGTTGGATGGAGTGAATCACTAGAGGCTGAATTCTTCCTTGATCATTCACGTGGTCTACACAGGAAATGGGACCCTAAAATATCCTTTCTCTGGGGTTGTAGGTAGCTCATCTTCAATCCTGGACTTTGCCTGGGGATATTAATGCCAATTGGCTGGATAACTCTTGAAAGTGCCCGAGTTGATACTGAATCTCCAACTGTAGCAGAGCAGCAAGATTGGAGTGATTTCTTAAGCGTTGGGCAGCTTGGGCCCAGTTCAAGAAATAGTGAGGGGGATTATTTTATCCTGTAAGCGGTAGCCTTTTTCTGGGTGGCATTCAGACTCTACATGACTTATAGGAAGCCTTACCATATCAGCTAATGCTATTTTACTTGGTGCCGCAGGCTGCTGAGAACCAGCCCTCGACCTCTACTTGAGGGTCCTTCCTCTGAAGACGTCACCAGTGTGTGGAGCCTGCCCCACACCCACCCCCTGCCAAACCACGGCCTTTACCTGTGTCTTCCGGTGTTTCCCGTGCGACCCATCCTGTGGGAGTGCCTCGTGGGCTGCCCCAGAGCTCACCCCACGCTCAGCGGCGCCAATGGTGAAGATGACAAGATCCAAGACTTTCCAGGCATATCTGCCCTCCTGCCATCGGACCTATAGCTGCATTCACTGCAGGGCTCACTTGGCCAATCATGATGAACTCATTTCCAAGGTACATGTTTCCCGCAAGCCTTTCCTGCCTACCCCCGGGTGAGGGCACTTTTCCTAAAGTTACAGATGTTTATAAACTCTGCAAAGGGGCTGGGATATTTCTACTCTATTTTTTGTGTGTGTGTGTGCAGAGAGGGCTGACTCACATGACTGCCTCACTTTCTTGAGAAATCACTCCAAGTTGCAGGGACAGAGAAATGGTTTAATTTGTTATTTTGGAAATTAGATGTCACCCTTGTTGGAGGCTTTGGGGGCTGGCAGCTTGCAGGCCAGAGAAAGGATTAGAGCCTTCTGCTCAGCTTGTTTGGTTTAGTTGGCAGAATGTGGCAGAAGAGTGCTTTCTGCTTGGAAAGTGAATTCTAAGAGAGGTGGGGAGAAGAGGTTCTTATGGTTTTGAAGGGTTTTTGTTGTTCACATTGGTTTTGCAATGCTGGATACTGCACCCAGGGCCTCATGCATGCAAGACAAGGGCTCTGCCATCTAGCTACCTACACTGCCAGCCCCATTATAGTGGGGTTTGTTGACAAAGATGAGAGAGTCCCTGACAAGCCCCAGGGGAAGTTGTGAGACAGTGGCATTACTGAAATGAGTGGCCTTTGGGGAGAAACAAAAGTGTCCTGTTGAAGAGATGATCTACTGGCTCAGGGGGACCTTTTGGGCTTATGCATGAGGTAATATAGAATGACATTTGATCATAATCAGAAGAAAGACCAGACCTTGTTTTCCCTGAGGAGCGTTGGCAACAGCTTCTGTAGTTAGGACTGGGGTTAATAAGAAACAAATCCAACACCCCGTTGTGCGATTCAGGCACTGGACCCTCCTTCAGGCAGCATTCTCACGGGAGCTGCCACTCTCTTGGACCTATGTTCCCAGGGGAGGAGAAACAGGTTTTACTAGGGCTGCTTGACAAAGAGAGAAAGATCGTGGGAGAATTCTTCCCTCAACTGCATCTCAGAACTTGGACTTCATGCCATTAAAATGAAAACAAACCAACCTTTATGCAGATCCAGACTAAGTTGAAAAAGAAAATTAGTGCTGGGGATAGTAGCTCTTGCCTGTAATCTCAATGACTCAAAAGGCTGAGGAAGGAGGATCCCAAGTTCAAGGCCAGTCTCTGGAACTTAGTGAGACTCTGTCTGAAAATTTAAAAAAAAAAGAAAGAAAGAAAAGAAAAAGAAACTGGCTAAAGATGTGGCTCAGTGGTAGAGTGCCCTAGGTTCAATTCCCAGTACCATAAATAAATAAATAAATAAAATTAGTGTTGCTGACCTATTTATAAGAACTGCTGGAAAAGGTGGCCTTGCTTTCTTTACCTGTGGCTCAGTAGCCTCAGCCAGGCAGGGATGAGGGCTCCAGTCAACAGTGTAGACCCTTACAGTCTGACTGGCTGGTTAGACATAGGACGCAAAGAAGGTTGACAGAATAACCAGGTCTGTGTTAGCAGAAGATCTCAAATCGGCCCTGAGGACGGGGTCCCTTGTTCTCCATCTATGCCAGGATGTTTAGTTACCATGAGCTGGATGCCTCGGGCCCTCAAAGACTTAGCTGGACTTTCACTCTGTCCCACTTTCCGTTCTTTGTGATTCTGAAAATTATTTCCCTTTATTCTATTTATGTTTCAGCCAGCTTTTGGCTTCCTTTTATATCAACGAATCATCTTTTGTCAGATTCTCTTTGAGTTTGGGGGGAACCCTTTGTCAGGAAGTTTGGATGTGGGAGGCTTTGTCAGAGAAGAGAGCAGCCAGTCCTCTGGGCATTGGAAGCGGACCTGTGAGCTTGGAGGGGAATTGCAAAGTTGTCTTTTTTGGGAAAATCACCAAAGAAAGTGTTAGTCTAAATCTAGTGGGAAGCCAAGGCATCATTTTAACACAAGGAAAAAGTGCTATGTATGACATTGATGTACCAGTATAGTGCTTTTTAGCATCCGCTATGTACTAAAAACTGCTACTTGACACTTTTATAAATGCTATCCCATGAGAAGTCTTTAGGTCGTTAGTCATCTTTTATATTGATGGAGAAGCTGAGACCTAGAAAAGTTGCCCAGGATCTTGGATTGGACATTTGGAGAGAGTTATTGCTTGGTATTCAGGAGGTATTTCTGGAAGAGGTGGTTATTTGCACTGAATCTTGTGAGATGGCTAGAGTTTGAATATAGAGAGATAGTAATGACTTTCAAAGTTTATGTCTTATCTGTTTGGCCTGATATGCAAGGCCTTTGATCTGGCAGAATCTTATCTTCTGAGGGAGTTTGCAACTGAGTGGAAGTTAGCCACAATCCCAGAGTATGCAGGTAAAGGGTAGTTCAGGGCCATGGATTTCTGATAAGAGCATTCTTCTTTCCCTGCTCCTCTCATGAGCTCTTTCTCACATCACTGGGCCATGTCCTCTCAGCTTTAGTCTCCAGATCAGAACTTGACCTGTGGTAAGAGCTCAGCAAGTAATCAAATAAAAGGACGAATGGAGCTTAAACATTGGGAGAAGACAAATAATGAGCAAAAAAAGACTTCATTAGCCTTGTGTCCTCCATCCTGCCCTTTTTGGGGCAGAAAGGCTCATTCACAAGTCCAGGCCAAAATCAGCAAAGGCTTTGGTTTCATTGGCTGCAGCCAGTGCACAGATGGGGTGCATTAGAGCTTGATGATTTAAAGAGTTGGTTGAAATGCCTGACTGGGGAAAGAGTGAGGGAACTGTGGCTGGCATCTCACAAAGATTCCTTTATTTCGCTTCACAGCCACCCCCAGCATTAAATAATCTATAGATTCTTATGCAGGTCTGCATAATGGAAAGATCATTGCCCCAGCCCCCTCCTTGGAAAATAGGCCTTTCTTTTCTTTTCTTCTTCTTCTTTTTTTCTTTTTTCCATTTAAGAAAGTTCAAGGAGAGAATGTCCCTCCTGTTCTCTCCTCTTGACTTAATCTCCTGTGTGGCTTCAGAATCTGCCCAGTGGGAGTTAGGGACTGGGAAGCAGATAGCTGGAGCTGGTGCAGAAATGCAATTAAATGATACTTTGTGCTTGCAATGGGGCCTGTAGTCTGAAAGCTTGATGTTTATTTGGAAAAAGGAAGAATAAGGAAAACAACCGACCGACCAACAGTGAGTCTGCCTTCATTATGGAGAGGAAGGCACAGAGGTCCAAAGAACCAATGCTCTTGAGTATGTGGCCATCCTACTGTGACAGTACCAGACTTCAGGCTCTCCTAGGCCTAAGCCTAATTGGAAATGTGTGACTGTAAGGTTTTAAACATATTAGGATCTATGTCGATATGGTGGTAGAAAGAATCCTGCACTAGGCTTTCTCCCTTCCCAGCTCAGTGTACTTTCCTGGAGGCCTAGTTATCTGCAGTCAGTTGGTTGTCCAACCTGAGCCTCGTTTTTCATTCATAAAATAGTACTTGCTGTGTTTAATATGGTCTTGTCCATTAGGATTGCTGTAATGTACTTTAAGCTGGGTGGCTTATGAACAACAGAAGTTTGTTTCTCACAGGCTGGGGAGTCTGAGTTCAGGGTTTTGCCAGAGTTTGTGGTGAATGAGGGCTCACTTTTAGGTTCACAAATGGCTGCTTCTCCATGATCTTATGGTGGAAGGGGTGAGGAAGTTCTCTCTGGCCTCTTAATAAGGATGCTAATGCAACTTATGAGTGCTCTGCCCTCATGATCTAATAATACCCTGAAGATCTCATGTCTAATACTGTCCTCTTGGGGGTTGGGATTTCAATATGATTTGGTGGTGCACAAACATCCAGACCATGGCACATGGCTAATAACTTGCACTTATGATGTGCTTACCATGTGCCACCCCATGACAGTCTCATGCAGATACAGACCTTACTGGGGAGGGGAGCAGGTTTGCCTCCTTGGGTTGTTATATAAGGCTCAGATGAGAGATCATGGTATGTTGGTGAATGGTTTGTAAATTATAAAGCTCAATGGAAACATCGAGTAGTCCAGTTGCTTCTCTTGGCCTTACTGTCCCGAAAAGGAGAGTGGATGAGTAGGTTGCAGGGGATTGTTCGTGCCTAGTACCAAGGAAGATTTAGATTAGCCAAGACAGTTTTGCTTTAGAACCTGGAGCATAGGAGTTGGACACGAGAAAGGGGCAATAAATAGCTGAGTGTGTGGGACTGGGGATGGAGCTCTGTGGTATTGCACTTTCCCAGCATGCACTAGGCCCTGGGTTCAATCCCGAGCACCTCAAAACAACAACAAAAACCAGCTCTGTCTGTAAAATGGTAACATAGTCTTTACTCTGTATGAGGGTGGGGGAACAACTTTTGAATTGATAATAGAACTATCTAGAGAATGTGCTGAGGCATCCAACGTCCTACCATTTCTTTCTTAGTGGGTGTTGTGGTCAAAATGCTGGTGTTTGTAAGCAGAGGTATTTTGAGTTGGCACAAGGAATTGCTCACACTGTTGGATTTTTTTCTTAATGGGGTCATCCCCACTATAAAAAGATGCTTTGGTTATACAACAATGAGAGCCTCAATTGCACCAGTTAGTTGCCCTGAGAAAAATCTGAACCAGTGGTCACATTCAGGGACTTCACGAAGCTTTGTGTGAAGATGTCTGTTGTCTTCCCTTGCCTCCCTACTGCCAACCCTACACAGTGGAGTGGGCCATTTGGGGATGGTGAGTTAAGTTAGTCCATCACAAATCAACTTTGGGGACTTGTGACTTCATTCCAAGATACAGGTTGTTTTAGTCTGGGTCCTTGGAGAAAGGCACTATAGAGTGGGTGGCCAGGACAGGTGGAAGGAAGAAATACTTTGCTCACCTTTCAATACTATTTTGTTATTGTTATGTCAGATTTTTTAGGTCAGATGATCTTTCTGGAAACAAATAGAAGATTCCCAGAATTTCAGATCATGTAATCCAATGTCCCCTTCATGAGGAAACAGGCCACATGCAACTTAGTGACCAGCCTGAGGTCACACAGCCTCAGGGCCAGGAATTTCTACTATACACCCTTCAACTTTTCTGTGTGAGGAGCTCTGGCCTGACGTGCTTTTAAGATCTGGCCAATCCTTCTGAAGTTGGGAACTTAGGAGGCAGGTTGTTTTTGTTCCCTATGGGGTTCCATTGGGCTTACAGTGGTGGCATTTTGGTTTTCTTTTCCTGTCTAGAGATTAGATGCAGTGTTGCTTTGAGAAGAGAGGCAGGGGGTCAGATATTCTGAAACCCCCTATTGATCTGGTTGCTGCCAAAAGGCCAGCTATGCCCTCAGTTTCCCATCTTTCCCTGAGCCAGTGATTCTCAAAAAGATCTGTACCCCCAGTGCAATGGTCTAGAAGTTGTGGGCACTGCTGGGCATGGTGGTATACGCCTTTAATCCCAGTGACTGGGGAGGCTGAGGCAGGAGGATCACAAGTTCAAAGCCAGCCTCAGCAATTTAGTGAGGCCCTAAGCACCTTAGTGAGACCTGTTTCAATAAAAAATAAAAAGAGATGGGGATGTGGCTCAGTACTTCAAAAGCCCTTGGGTTTAATTCCCCAGTACGTCCCCAACACCCACCAAAAAAGTGGCACGGAGCAGGTGCTGGTGAGGAAGTACAGTGAGGATCATCTCCTGTGGACCCCTGTCAGGACTGCTTTCCTTTTAGTAATTCCCACCGACTACTAGTGTGCGCTCTTAACGTACAACAGAACTGCTTTCTAAAATATTGATGTCCTGAAAACTTCATGTAAGGAACAAAGAAAGGAACAGAATTTCCAAAACTTCCCTCTCTCTCTCTTTTTTTTTTTTTTTTTTTGGCTAGGTACATGGGAAATGTTTTTTTTTTTTTAAGAGAATTTTTTAATATTTATTTTTTAGTTTGTTTTCGGCAGACACAACATCTTTGTTTGTATGTGGTGCTGAGGATCGAACCCAGGCCGCACTCATGCCAGGCGAGCGTGCTACCGCTTGAGCCACATCCCTAGCCCCGGAAATGTTATTTTGGGTATTGGAGTGTATTAGTCAGTGATAGCCGCTGCTATGTCACATCATACAGCATAATTTATAAGGAATATGTACAATATATGGTGTGGCTCTTGAAGGTGATTATCCCATGAGCTTGTCTTAACTTGCAAAACATCGAATTCTAATTTTATTAGTTGAGAGGTTTTTTTTTAATCCAATGGATATGTGATGACTTTGAGTTTTATAAAAACTGTATTTGAATAAAATTAGTATTTCTATTTTAACAACAGGGGGAAAAGTAGGATTGCATGTAAACCCATGTCTCTTATAATAACCTTTTGTTTCTAGAATAGTAGGACCCAAGCTTTTGCAGAGTAATGGATGGATTCTCAGAAACAGAAGGTTGAGAACAGCTGTTCTTTATAACCCATATAATAGTTGGTGCCTATGGTACTTTGCTATAGAGCGGCAGCATTTCTTTTTCTTTCAGTGCTGGGGATCGAACCGAGGGTCTTGTGCATGCTAGGCCAGGGCTCTACCACTGAGCTACACACCCAGCCCTGAATGGCAGTGTTTCTGAAGCGGCATTTCTGAGGTTCAACAAAGGCAGAAGTGATAAATTATGAAAGAGTCCAACACAACCCAATAAGTCTAGTTTCAAAACACATCTGACCAATTTGGCTTTGTAAAGAGAACCGTTTTTTTTTTTTTTTCCCTCTGCAGAATGACTTCTTTTCCTCAAGTATTTGACCTTTGAAAGCCCTGTCTCCTGTTAATGAAGTGTTAGGTCTTCTGTATTCCTCCAAAGCTGTTGACCACCCAGGAAGGTGTGACAGGGGAACCAAATTGCACAGAAAAATCTCGAACCAGGGGATGTGGTTAGATTACAGTGTTTCTTGGTAAGAAGAAACCCTTTGTAACTTGTTAAATACAGTATTTTATGATATCTTCCTTCCACAGAGACAGAGATTTAACCAATTCAGGGTGAGACAAGTCATAAATGAAGCTGGTATAATTTGTATAGCATAGGTGATCCACAGAGGGACCATTTTAGCCAGATCTTGGGGTGTGTGCAGGTGATGCCGTGGGGGATGTTGCCTACAGTTGCTCTTTCATCTCATTTGCTTCGTTCTATCTTTGCAAAATACTAAATATATGGAGGTATTCTCTCTTTGTGTTTATAGCACTGTGCTAGATATTAGGAATGAGGGCGTCTCCATCTGGGCTCTATGGATTGGCTTCAAGGGATCCCTGAATTTGTAGATATAGTTCTATGTGCCTGTATGTTTCTAAGGAAGGTTCTGTAGCTTTCATCAGGGTCTTCAAGTTGTTGCTTAAACAAACAAACAAGAACCCAACTACACCTTAAGATCTGTCTGTTTAGAAAATGAGGCTCTGGGAATACGTGGAAGAATCTGTGCCTGGAAGCATGAACCTGGACATGAGGAAGTGGACGGGAGGAGTTGGTAAAAAGAGCAGCATGAACAAAGAGGCGGACAGGAAGCCTGCAGGGAGCAGCCCTTCTTTTGGGTTAGATATTGAGGAACTGTGTGAAACAGATTGAAAGAGTAGGTTGAAGCCAGATTGTTAGAAGAATAAAAGTTCAGACTTCATCCTGTTGGCAGTTTGGTGCCACTGAAGACTTTTGAACAAGTAATGACATGACCAGCTAATGGTGAATGTTGCTGTAATGTGGAAGATGATGTGCTGAGAAGACTAGAAATGGGGCAGCTTGAGTGTGTCCACTGCTGTGGTCTGAATGTATTCCAGACACCTGGTGGTCATTCAGTAAATATTTGTTGACCACTACTTTGCAGACAAATCTAAGCGCTCAGTGATTGTTTTTTTTTTTTTTTTTAAAGTCTCTCTCATTTGCAGACATGAACAAGAGAATTGAGTCCCGAAAGTCATACTCTTTAGATGGAAGCAGACTTATCTCACAGTCATTCTTGCTCACTGTGAAAATTAATGATCTGGGCACATGTAGAGTTGCTCACCAATTTATTATCAAGGGAGCAGCTGGGGACCAAGTCTGGTGAATCATCTTTATGTGTGTTTTTTTTTTTTTTTTTTTTGCTGCAGATTGCAAGCAGCTGGAGCACGGATCTGCTCAAATGTGATCCTTTCTATGTGGTTACTTCAAATACCACAAGGAAATGTTGACTTGAGCGATGAGGCGTACCCTGAAAATTAACTCTGTGGGTTACAAATGCCTGTGAGGTTTTAATGTACGAACCTGATATGGTTTGTACATTAGTGTTTGGGCACTTAGCAAGGACATAGGTGATGGCAAGCTTGTGTTCCTCCTCAAAATTCAGAGAAACTTTTTTCAGCAGGTTATGCCCTCTGGGAACAAGAAGTAGCTGCACGTTCCTTCTGCTGTGGTTTTGCTTGTGCACCAACACTTCTTTTGGCCCCTGGAATGATAAAGCCACACCACTGCTGGTTTGGCTGTTGTATTTTGGGAGCTGACCAGAATCCACTGTATTGCAGTGATTTTTCAGTTCAGTATTTCTAATGCCTTAAAACCACCTTGCCAGTTGGGCGCAGGGAGTGCATGCCTGTCATCCTAGCAACTCTGAAGACTGAGGCAGATGGATTGCAAGTTCCAAGACATTCTGGGAAACTTGTGAGACCCTGACTCAAAAAAGCAAGTGGAGAAAAGGCTGGGTTCAGTGGTGCATGCCCAGTAGCTTGGGAGGCTGAGGCAGGAGGATTGCAAGTTCAAAGCCAGCCTCAACAACTTACTGAGGTCCTATCTCAAAAAATGAAAAAAGGGCTGGGGATGTAACTCAGTGGTGAAGTGCCCCTCTGTCAGTTCCGTAACAAAATCATGCCAGGCCCTAGGCTCTAGGTGCCAAAGATAAGGAGATGAAGCCAATGTGATTCCTGTACTCAAAGAGCCTTAGGGGACACAGGAATGCAAAGCTCACCACAGAGGGCAGAAGAATAGATGAGGTTGTGTTTGGTACATAAAAATTCACAGGATGAGAAAATCTACATTGTTGCTATTAACTGCTGTTTCTTGACCTTCTACTGTGTGCTAGGAACTCTATCAGATGTTTTACTTATTCCACCACTTACTTTACAACAACTCTTCAAGGTCAGGTTGAAGTGACTTGTAAGGGCAAGATTACCAAGTAGCCCAGCAATCTCAAATCTGGATCTGTCCATGCCCCTTCTACCACAGCTTGACTGTAACCTGGGTACTCCTTTTGGCATCAGCCCCTGTTGGTGGTAAATCCTACCCTTTCTTCTGTCCTGTCGTTTTCCTTGCCTGTAGAGTCTTTTTTTTTTCTTTCTCTAATTAATTCCCACCCATTCTCAAAGGTCAGCTCAAATGTTTTCTAGAAAGTCTTCCTGGTCTATAGGATTCCCTCCCTCCTCTGAACATCTGTAGAATTCACTGCTTGATTGTTCTTTTGGCTATTAATTAATGACTACCTTTTGGTATGGCCTGCGGTTACTGCACTTTTTATGTATAATTGTCTGGTTTCCTAACAAGATTCTGGATGTCCTGGAGTCATGGACTCTCAGAACTATAGGTCTGGAGGTGCCTTTGAACCAGTTTTCTGGTTCAGCTTCTCATTTTATAGATTCAGAATCCCAGAAAGAAAAGTAGAGGGCCTCTTGGTTTTATACCGCCTCCGCCCCCATCACACCACTTTACTGCCTTGCAGGTTACTGAATATTGAAGCCAGACAGAATCTCACTAAGTTGCTGAGGCTGGCCTTTAAGTTGTGCGCCTCCTGCCTCAGACTCTTCAATCACTGGGATTACAGGCATGTGCCACCATGCTCAGCAGAGTCAGGCTTTGTGATCTTGAAAGACTATTCACCTCTCTGGCTCTCCTTTTCCTTCACCCATCCAGATGTGTGTGAGGGATTATATTCAGAAGTTGCTTCTTCCTCTTGCATCCTCTGGGTCTAGCAGAATAGCATAAGATACCAGGCAACATAACTTAGGGGTTAGCAGTATAACCCCTGGGCCAGACTCTTGGACTTTTTTTTTTAAATGTTGATATATTTTTAGTTGTAGATGGACATAATAACTTTATTTATTTTTATGTGTGCTGAGGATCGAACCCAGTGCCTCACACGTGCTAGGCGAGCACTCTTCCACTGAGCCCCAACCCAGCCCTGGATTTTTTTTACTTGGCAAGTAACCTCTGTGTCTCATGGCAAAATGGACATACTATTAATATTAGATTCCTGAAAGGATTTTTGTGGGATTAAATGAGGCGATCAATGTAAAGTCCTTACCACATGTGAATGTAAATCCACAATGAGTATTAGTAGCTCTCACTTTATGAATGTTCACTAAGCAAAATCAAATGGAAATGACATTCAAATATAACCAGGGCCTGGCACCCTGGTATATTTGTGTGTTTCCCTTCTTTTTCTGAGAGTTTGAGCTCTTGTACTTTACAGCCATACAGCTGTCTTTGGTCTTCTGAGACCTCTGTAATCACTGAGTCTCTTGTTCCTTATAATTCCAAGGGGACCAGCAGGTCTCCGGAGGTAATTAAATAACATCAGCAGCACCTTCCGCTGCTGCTGCTCTCTGGGGCCTTTACCTGCAAGCAGCACTGAGGCCTCTCTAGAATTTAAATGGAAAAATCTGCCTCTAGCCCTTTTCTAATCTGTCAGGTGGTCATTTTGCCACTGTGTCAACCAGTTACAAAAGCCTCAGTCCACTGTGACAACAGCAGCCCAGGCAGCTGGAAGAGGGTTGGCTGGCCTGGTGTTGGGAGTAGCTGAGCCTTGCTTGTCAGTTTTGCTTGTTCTCTGGGGCTTCAGGGTGGGGGTGGGGTGAGATCTTTTTGAAAGGAGCCATTTTCTTTATCTTTAAAAAAACAAAACCAAAGAAGAAACCCTGATATGTTTGTTCCCAAAAGCCCTCAGCAAAGCTCCTGAGGGGAGGGTTTGACCTGGTGACCCAGAGCATTATCTCTGAGGCCTGGGCTGCCAAGCTCTCTGCTTCCCTGCCCTCTCTGGCCTATGGCTGGTGGCTGGACAGTGACTCAGAGGAGGAGGGGGAGGAGAGGAAGAGATGAGGAGATGGCTCCGCCAGCTGCTACTAAAAACAACAGCAACATCTAATCAGTCCATAAACTCCCTCCCTTCCAGCCACAGTGATGTCAAGAGGCAGAGCAGGTGGTGCCATTCCCCCTCTGCTTTCCCCCTCAACCCTCTGTCAGTCATGGATCTTTGAAGGGGCAACTTATATCCATCAACAGGAAAATTACCCATCTCTGGCAACCCAGGAGCTCTTTTTCCTCCCTGTTAGGGCTGGCCCCCACCACGAGCATTCATTGTGGTGTCAGTTTCACAGCAGATGGATAAGGGGGCAGAAGAGCATTTCTTTGCCAAAATAAAAGAGCCCAGAGTGAACCCTCCTGCCCTATCTCTTATCATTTGTTCCACATATAGTGAGCTCCTCTTAGCTGTCAGACACTGGGGATGCAGTGACAGGTGTAAGCCTTGTCCTCACCAAGCTTTTACCCAGTACACTTTGGTTACTGGAAAGTCTCAGGATCTGAAGGAGCAGCTGGGGACAGCAGAAATGAGGGCCTCCATCGTGAGCCTGCCCTCCAGGATTTTCTGGGGCAACTGTGAAGCCACCATTTCCATATGTTCAAATCACCTGCTTTTCATGAGATGGTCAAATGTATACAGCTATTTCCCTGACTGTGCCCGTCCTCCCCCGCAGCAGCCTGGGCTAACCCAGCCTAGTAAAACCACCTGCCGCTCACTTGTATCTTTGAGCAATGTCCCTGTTTCTCAGGGCCGGGCCTGTCAGCACTGGGTGGTGGCTGCTTTGTACATTCTCTGGACCTTCTGAAAGCCGCCCAGCTTCACCCACAGCTGGCCTCTTCCCTTTAGGTGCCAAATGTGCCGTATGACAGGAGGGTTCGTCTCAGACAAGTTCACCCAGGACACCCAGGGAGAGGAAGCAAGTGAAACCAGACTTCATGGAGTTCCCTCAAACTCCAAGTCCCCATATTTCTCCATCCTCCCCTCAGCAGGAGAAAGAAAAGCAAAATATATCTGTGGGGGAGGAAAGCTCCTCCCTGTCTGTCTCCTTCTCTATAAAAACAACAGGCCAGTCTGCCCTGGGCACTGTGGGGGTAGGTGCAGGGTAAGTACAGGAGGAAGGAGGAAAGCGGATAAGATAAGGCCTGACACATCTAGGCCACCAGGCTGCTGCCAGCCACCTGTGTGACCGGTCACCTTGAAACTGACAGGAGGGAGGATGGATTTTTTCATTTGTTCAGGAACCAGACTGGCTGACTTCCCATACCTTTGTTCATTTATTCAATAAACATTTATTGAGCACTATTAGGTACCAGGCCATGTGTGAGGCATTTTGGTCCCCTTTCTGTCTCTTACGGGCAAAAATCTCCTCCTAGATCCCAGGCCTGTAACCAGTGCTAAAAAAAGAAATGACTTCATTCAAAAGCCAGTTGGTCCACTAGCTTCCAGAATAGGGGCAGCCAGTCCCTTGCTAGGAGGGAGGGCCCAGTTTGGAGTCTTGATTCCCCATTATTTGCTCTAGATCCAATGATTGGCAAAACTTTTTACATAAAGGACAGATAGTAAATAATTTTAGGCTTTGCTAGACATATAGTCTCAACTCCAAGCCCTGCAGCCACAGAGAACTCGTAAACAAATGAGCATGGCTTTGCTCCAGTAAAACTTTTATTTACAAAACAGGTGAGAGGCCCAGTCTGGCCCTGGACTTATTTGCTGCGTTTACAAACCCTGCTAACTCCTAGGCTAGATGGTTGGAATGTCTGTTGTGAAATGTTGGAGAAATGGGCTTGTGTGATTTCAAGAGTAATCTTAAATCACCAGGATGGCTACATTTGGTATGGATAGTGTAGGGGTTGAGGCACTCTGTTAATTGACACTCTGGTGTCAATTAGCTACATAGAAAATTCCATTCCACAGGCCAGACTTCAGCCTCAGCCATTTAGCACGCACAGGTTCCTACCATAGGTTTCAGGGTGACCAAGCCAGACAGTGCACATACTTTCCTACAGTCTCATCACTCTAATGGGAAAACAATGTGAGGCCCTGCTGATGAGAGTCAGTGCACCATTTTTAAAGCCCTGAGTGAGGAGGGGTCAAGCTACCTCTCTGGGGGTAGGACCTAGAGAGCTGTCTTTCTGGTATACTGTCAGATTCACTGCCCAGGAATCCCCATTTTCTTGATGCCAATTTCAACAACCCTCATGTAAGCCCTAAACCAGGCCTGGTTTTGCACTAAATTTTTAGTGAAGTGGACAACTCATTTAATCTCTCTGCTCATATACTGAATACTATTCTGTTTGGCCCTGAGGATACAGAGATGGATACAACAAAATTCTAGTGGGGTAGGCTAATAGGTAAACTATACTAAAATATGGTGAAACACAGGCTATAAATGGGTGCTCATTCAGGATGCAGAATGGGTGTTTACTAAGTGAACAAGAAAAGAGGAGTTAAATCTAAATAGAGATAGAACAGAGGAGATGAAGCCAGGGAACCACTGGTAAGACAGATGGAGAAGGGTGTGTTTGAGGGGAGTTGGAGGTCAGCAGGGATGCATCACTCAGGGTGCAGAGGCCAAACTAAGGAGGCAGGAATGAATTGATGTGCAGTGGAGAGCCACTAAAAGGTTGGAAGCAAGAGAGTGATAGAATTTGACTGAAATTGGAGGAGAATATAACATGACCTGTTTTGGAAAATCAGCTTCATGCTAAGATTCTATAAACCACATGTCCTAGAACTTTGTGTGACTAAGAATGTTGATATTTGTGGCAGTTACTGAGCATCAATAATGAGCTATGACTTTATAAATTAACTGGGTTTGGTCTCTCCCTGGTGATGTCATCAGCTAACTAGCAAGCAGGTAAATCATTGTCAAACTACAATGCAGTCTTAACTTTGAGGAGGGCCTTTATAGGGTCCCTGAGATGTGGAAGTTTACAGGGCCTGACTTCTGTGGCATTGTTTTGGGGCAGGGGGGCCTGGGATTAAACCCAGAAGTGCTTTACTGCTGAGCTACATTTCCAGCTCTTATTTAATTATTTATTATTATTATTTTTAATATATATATATATATATATATATATATATATATATATATATATATATATTTTGGTGTTGATGGACACAACACAATGCCTTTATTTTTATGTGGTGCTGAGGATTGAATCCGGGTCCTGCTGGTGCTAGGCGAGTGCTCTACCGCTGACCTACAATCCTAGCCCCTTATTTATTTATTTTGACACAAGGTCTTGCTAAGTTGCTGAGGGCAGTTTTGAACCTGAGATTGTCCTGCCTCAGCCTTTCAAGTCACTGGGATTACCGGAGTGTGCCACTATGTCTGGCTTGTTGTCTAGCTTCTTGAGTGAGGCTCTCTGAATTACTGAAAGCTGGCAATTGCAGCCCTATACTTACGAGTTTTTTCAATTACTTATTTGTTTTTTACAGTGCTGGAGATAGAACCCAAGGCTTGCACCTCCTGTGAGCATTCTACCACTGTGCCACACCTCCAGCACTTTAGTTTTTCTGTTATTTTTAAGGAAGGATGAATTGCAGAATTCAGGTGTTTTGGGTATGATCCTAAGGCTTGGGACAGGGCCAAGTGAAGGGGGAAATAAGTAGCTTCTATAGTCTTCATTTAGGGCTTACATGAGGGTAGTTGAAATTGGCATCAGAAAATGGGGATTCCTGGGCAGTGAGTCCCAAATCTGACAGTATACCAGAAAGACAGCTCTCTAGGTCCTACCCCCCAGAGATTCCTATTCAGTAAGTTTGAGTGTGTCCAGTCAGGGCCGTGTCTGGCCAATGGAAGCAAGTCAGTTAGGAGACAAGGCTTAAGGCAGCACCTGCTCTCAGGCTGTACAAGAATAGGGTCAGTACTGCAGGGTGCCTTCTTAAAGTTTGCCTTAAAGTTCTTAAAGCTAGCTCTTGGGCTCCTCTTGCCCTATTCCCAGCCCTACCTGGGATCTATTTTAAGGAGCTTCCCTCCCTTCCCCATTCAGATGCAACTGTACTAATATTCTAGGACCAATGATGTTAGTATTTGGATGATTCCTACATATGCTGTCCCCACTGCCTACTATCTGCCATCTAGCCCTCCCTTTCCACTCATGGTAGCTCCCTAGAGGCCCAAAAGCGTGGTTTTGACTGGCATTTGTTTAAAAGCAGAAACCGTTCTTTGGAGGCCTTCAAATGATGGGAAATAGTCATCCTTTCACTATTTACTAAAGCCAGGCAGGCACTGTGCTGGACACTTTTGATATGAATCACATCTTTGTCTCATACCACCCTAAAGAGAGATGGACCACCATTGTTCCATATTCAGATGAGGAAAGTGAGGCTTGGATGGTTTGAGTTGACCAGGGAGACCCAGCTGGTCAATGGAAGAAGCAGAAATCAGGCCTGACCCCAATGCCCGTGCTCTTCAGTGCTCTGTCGCGCAGCCTATTTCTTGCTCTGAATTAGCCACGGAACTTAGCCCAGGCCCTTCTCTTGGTCCTTCTCAGGCTCTCTGCCTGGCTTTGAAATCTCCAGGAAGCCTTCTGTTACTGGGGCTTTACACTCAGACCTAGCGTGGCACCCCAGATTTCTTCTGCGTTTTTGTGTGTTTTAAAATAGGGTTTTCTGGCCCGTGGTGCCCTGGCAAACAAGAAAGAGGGGAGCAGGAGCACAAGTGATCCTCAGCAGGGGCCGGTGTTGTCCTTTCCTAAGCTGTTTGCTGATTAACTCCCTTCTCTCCTGGAACCAGACAAGAAGAGGAACTCAGATGTCAGCAATGTTTAGAAGCCCTCAATAAACCGTGGTCCAACTAGGTCAGGGGGAATGACCCTGTGCACTGGCCCTTATTTTTTAAGTCTACCCCCCAGGGACAAGTGTGCCCCAGCTCACTAGAGTAGAGTTCACAGCACTGGTGGGAGGGATTCCTGCCCTCCACTAAAGGGGGTTAGCTTTGTTTGAAGCGCATACCTGCCTATTCAGTCCCTTCCTCCCCGCCCTCTGGCCAGGCTCGGGCTGGTGTTAAGTTGCCCCAAATACCCAGTCTCCTATTTCACATCCTCAGGCAGAGATCCCACAGCCAAGGTGCCCTTTCAGCTTAGCTTTCCCACTGGCTGCTCACTGACAGATTAGCTCCTCACAGGAGGGAAGGGGAGAATGGAGATATGGGCAAAGCCCCAAGCAGACCCCCTTGTCAGCGGGCACAGTGAGCCCTGTAGCTCCCCAGTGTTGTGTTGGGTGGGGCAGGCCTGGGTGCTGGCCTGCTGCCTGGCCCCAGGCCTTTACTGGCAGATGGAACTTGGCTTGGCTGGGGCCCAGTGGTACATATGCTTAGGCTTTACCTTAGGGTGGAAATTGGAGGCTGAAAGTTTGTAAGTGTCAAGAGACAAGGAAACTCTGTTTGATGTGTGGGCTGGGAGAACGTGGGGGCTGCCTGAGCCAGGCTCTGTTGCTATATAATCTGCCCTGGCCATGCCAGACTCCTGTTCAGACCTCTCAGAAATGTTTCTTTCCTTGGACTGGATTGAACTGAGGCCTGAAGGCTGCTAGGCAGGAGAGGGAAGGAGCCAGTGGACAAAATGTTCCTGTGCTTGGATGGGCCAGCCCCAGCACAGGCTGGGTTCTTGGGAATTGAGATGAAACCTCTCCCCTTTCTGTAGCCATTCCACGTATTGAGTAATAAATGAGGTTATTGCCCAGATGAACTGGTTTTAATTTACCTTTCTGAAGTGATAAATGTGGGTAAATTAAAATGAGAGTGAAGAAGAGGCTTGCACAGAGCACCCTCTCCAGTCCTGCTTCTTTGGGGAATTACCATATACTCCAAACCTAAACTCCACTTCTTCTTCCCTGTCACTTGCAACCAAGGCTCATACATGGAACCTAGTTATAGGGCTTATCAAGGTCTGTGGAGTTGGCTGATATTCCAGACTGTCTCAGATTGTTTCCCCAAGGTGTAATGTTCAACCATGGCTTCCAAAGATGACACTGTGGGTACGTGCCAGAGTGACAGAATCCAAGAACTGGGCTTCCATGTGTAAGTTGGTCTTGACTATCCAGAGACTATTTTAAAATGTGTACAGAAAGGTAGCAATTAAATTTTTGTCTTGGTATAACACTGGCCTCTGCATTCTCCCAGGAGCCCTAGCTAGGGAAGATGATTAAAAATAGATCTGAGTAGCACTTCCTGCTTGGCAGATGGCTGATAGCAAATGCTAGGGCTTGCGGCTGACCTTTCCTTTCTGAAATCTGCTCTGTGTTTCCATGATGCTAATTGAGTCCTTCTCTAGACCTAATCAAAGACTCTTTAGCTGGCTGCAAAAAAGCCGTGGCTTGCTGTCCTGACTGGGCTCCGTTCACAGAGCAACATGAAAGTGCTGAAATTTGCATGGGAACACCCACTCTGTGGTCCAACTGGCTGGTCCTTGTTTAAAAACTAACAAGTTCTGCTTTCAAATGTACTGCCCTTCTGTTAAGGATCCCACACCCTCTCCACCCCCACCAGAAAAGAAAGATTATGGGATAGGGTAGGGAGAAGAATGCCCTGAGTTTAGATGTGTATACAATAGACAGTGCTCACACAGCAAAGTAGGCAGATGGCTGAAAGTAGCAGGGGTTTGTGAGATTTGTGTTCTGGGAGTGCTTCTACTTGGTCCATTCCTGACTTTCCTAACCTTTAAAATGCAGATAATATTACCTGTGTATCCCCCTGGGTTGGTGGGAGAAGCAAAAGGAAAGAGTGCTTAGGACAGTGCCCTGAGGCCATCAAACTATAGAACATACAAGATAACATTTGTTTTATTATTTCATGAAAATCCATTTGGACCAGTGTAGCCTGTCTATATTCCCATCTCTTCCTAGGGGAGACTATTATCAAATAGATATTATGTCTAGGTATATTAATTAGAAAATAGATGTTAGTAGATCAGAATAGTATCAGATAACTACATCCTCTGTGGTACCCAGCAAATCTTGGGATATGTCTGTGCATTAAATATTGGTTGCTTTCTAATCATGGAGTCCCAATATTTGTTCGTGTGACCACACCTTCCTTTCCTTTTTCCCTCCCTCTCTTCCTCCCTCCCTTTCTTTCTTTCTTGCTTGCTTTTTTCTTGTTGCAGCTAGGTATTAAATCTAGTGTCACTCTGCCTCTGAGCTACATCCCCATTCCTGACCCCTGACTTTTTTTGAGACACAGTCTCACTAAGTTGCCCAGGCTGGCCTCAAATTTGATCCTCCTGTATCAATCTTCTAAGTAGCTTGGAGAGGATAAGAATCTTAAGGAATCATCAGATAAGATGGATCAGCCAGTGAACAGAAAAGACCTGCTTTTTACACACATAAACAGGAAATTTAAAAACATGAGAGAAGAGCTGTAACTCTGAGTCAAAAACATTCATTTTATGTGTGAGGCGTTATTCTCTTGAGAATATGGACTCACAGAATGTTCACCCTTGTAATACTCAACCCCCTCATTTCACAGATGACACAATCCCAGTTCAGAGCATCAGGGATCTGCCCAAGGATAGTTGGAGCAGATTATCTAGCCTCCCCTGGCAGGGGTGGGATTAGGTAGGCTGGTTATTCTTATCTAGTTATGTTCCATTTGTAGAGAGAATACCAAGAATCAACAGTGCCCAATTTTTGCACCCTGGTAAGCACCCTATCCTCAAGTCTTTCTGATATTTACATGCTCTTCTCTCTTTCAGAAGAGCTCTTTGTGATTTCTTCAGTCCCTCCATGACTCTTAACTACCATGAACCTTTTTAAGCAGGGTGGTCTCTTCCTTCCTAACTACCTCATCTCACCACTCTTAAACATGGTCCTGAGGGTATATGTACACAGAGGTTAAAGGTGGATGTATGCTAATGTGCTCATTAGAGGAAAGTTTAAAGCTGGACAACTGTGTCATGCAGAGGAGTACACATCAGTCAACCTACTTTCCTTTGTAAGTGCAACCTGAAGCTCAATTAATTGTTGTCAATAAGGCTTTGTGCTTTGGTTTGCATTTATGGGAAAGAGATGTTAACATCTGGGGAACACCTTGTAGTATGAAATGAAAAATAAGACATAGACAATGGTGGTGAACATGGTTAGGGAGATGCAAAACCAAGGCACATGCCGAAAATTAGAAGGGACTAGTAGAAGGAAAGTAGATAATGTCATCTCATTTCACAGATGAGAAACTTGAGACCTGAGTGGTGATGAGAACCAGGAACACATGGCAGAGAAAATGTAAGAACTAGGGATTGAATCTAGTTCACAGAACTTTAATGGCGATACATTCTGAGAAATATGCTCCCAGGTAATTGTACTGTACTTGCATAGAACCTAGATGGCTATGTATCATTAGGTGATGTGATGTTATGGGACCCCCATTGCATATTTATGGTCCATTGCTGACCCAAAATGCTGTTGTGTGGTGCATGACTGTACTTAATTCTTTCATTATACCAAGCTACTGAACAGGAGAAGTTGAGTCCATAGAAGGAAATCTTGGCGTGGGCAAGAACTTTTTAATCTATGACCCAAATAGTTAATAGGGCAAAAGGATCTAAAGGTGGAAGATTTCAGGGAGCTCCATGGAGACAGAACTCAACTCATGTAAGGGATTTGGCAGCATCAGAATGATTGGCAATAGAACGGTCTTCCCCAGGAGGTAGTGAGTTTTCTATCCCTGAAGGTATTAATAGAAAAGTTTGATAGAAATGAGGACAGGAACCATGCTTCAGGTGAGTGATTAATCTTTAGGAGTCCTGCAAATCCCAATAGTCTGTGAGTCTATGAAATTGAAACTGGATAAAGTCATATGTACACTTTAAGATCCTCAACTCTATACCCCAATTGCAGTTCACTGTATGATATTCCCTCAGATTGTGGTTACTTTAAGCCAGGCTTGGTGGCCCACACCTGTAATCCCAGCGGCTCAGGAAGCTGAAGCAGGAGGACCACGAGTTCAAAACCAGCCTCAGCAAAAGCGAGGTGCTAAGCAACCCAATAGGGCTGAGGATATGGCTCTGTGGTTGAGTGCCCCCTGAGTTCAATTCCTGGTACCCACCTCCCCCACCAAAAAAAAGAAAAATCGTTAAACTTTCTAGTTCTCTAAATATTTTTCTTCTAATTATTGTTCACCAAGAAGTCCAGGTGCCAAAGAAAGAAGGAATTTCAAGGGGCTTCTTAGGTTTTGATTTTTTTTTCTTTGAAAGTTGTGAAATAAGAACCATTCATTCATTTGTGTGGCAGTGAGCTGGAAAAGCTGTTTTTAGTCTGGGACTCAGGACATTCTCTTGGTGATCCTCAGTCTTAAACATTGAAGGTCTCAATTAAGTTTTTTTCCATTCACTCAAAAATGACCAAGCTCTGATGAAGTGATTCATTGTAACACAACTCACACGAAGCTAATTGGTAAGCCAGAATTCTAATTCATTGATTTACAGTGGAGCACATAATCCTGAAAGCTCAACCTGTATGTTATCCTCCTTGAAGGTAAACCCACTGGAGTGAGAGAATTAAGTTTAGACAGTTGCTAAATAAATATGGAATCAGAGAAGAGGAATTTGAATGACCTATGAGATTTTCATCAGTACTGACAGATTGATCCATCCTTCTTCATTAAAGAGACAGATTTTTCCAAGTGAATACCCTCTAGAAAAAACTTGGGACTTGAAGTTGAAAGCCTTAGGTGTAGGTTCTGACCTTGACTTACCAGTTGTATAAAACTGGGAACTGACTTTAATAGCTCTGGGCTTCACTTTCTCCTCTTGTTTTGGAGGTGAAATCATTAATATATGTGAAAGTGCTTTACACATTCTGACATATTTGTGACCATTTTAGTCTAATTCTGTTGCGCAGTGTCCTTTTTAGGAAGTTGCTTGGACAACACCCTTGTTACCCCATCTTCATTTTCCCCTGGACTTTGGAGTGAGACTCTCTGGACCTGCATGTTTCCTAACTTCTTTGTTTTACTTTCTTCATCTGCAAAATAGGGAAGGCGACTGAACCTTCTAGCTTGAGTTCTTGAGATTAAACAACTTTGCTCTGAATTGCAGTTTGAATCCTATTTGGTACATAGTTAAATGCCCCATATCAGGGTAAGCCATTATTTTTGTCTTTTTACAATTAACAGTCTATTTTAAAGAGTCACCTCAGTCTCATCTCCATTTTCACTGTAGTGATTGCTTGTTTGCCAATATTTAGAAAGCAGTTCCCTTTTCGTGGCTGCAGCCATGAAAGATAGCTCTGCCCTTTTTTCTTTGACTGGTTGCAAGGAAGGACTTATTACTTTGGGGGTCTGTAGGTTTTACCCACTGACTCCATAGATATCCTTTATATTAAAAAGATATTTTTATTTGCCAACACCCCAATAGCTTTGGAATCAGGAGTATTATACTAAAATATAAATCAGGAAATTGGAATTTGTGTTCCCAGGCATATTAATTTGTATTGTCTTTTGAATAATAGCAACTTTGAATTGTTTTCAAAGGCCTGACAGCTTTGAGAGAATTTGAGCTCCGATAGGAAAGCCTTCTTAAAATTTTAGTTTTCTATTTGAACTGCAGAGAGCCCAGCTCTGAAGGGCTGAGTGCTCTTACCTCCTAATCCCACCACCCCCAGTTTCTAACTGGGGAGCCAGCCTCCCCAAACAGACCTAGTGAGACTGACATGTCAGCCTTTGTTCTGCAGAGAATGGGGTTGTCTGATTATGGGTCTTCTCCACTCTTCACTCCTGAAGAATGCACGTTTTCTAGGCCTCACTCCTGTGGAGAGAGAGGAGGGGATGCAGGATGTAGACAGCTGGCAGCATCTGTTTTCCCTCCGGCCCCAGGTTTCCATTAGCATCTACCATCCTAACCTGCTGCCACAGACTAGAGAGGCTTATCCTGCCCTCCAGACTGTGCACTGCTCCCATCTGACACCATGAAAGACTGTGAATGTGAGAAAAGAAACAAACATTTATTAAATGCCTTTCACGAGCCAGGCCCTGCTTAATATATGCACACTCACTTAATCTCCATGACATCCCTCTGGAGTAGGGCATCGTGGAAGAGGCATTGTTTTTCCCATTTGTACACAGGGCCCTGAGGTCTCAGAAAGATGAAGTGACTTGCCCAAGTTACATAGCTAGTAAAGGCTACGGTCCAAGGCCTCCAAGACTCTAAAGCTGCCTTTCTCATGGACATCAGGCAGACAGGATACCACCAGGGAGCAAGCTTTGAAGGATCTTTCTCATTCCCTAGGCCCAGGCCTGAAGGTGGGCGGTTTGTGTAGGCAGTGGGAATGTATATTGAAGGGTCTGATTGTTCAGTGGCTTGGGTCTCAGAATCTCCCCTGTTTGGCAATAAAATGTGACACCCAGGTCCCCTTACCATCTTTTATTTTTGCAATTCTAGGCATCATGAATGCTCCCATGCCCTTGGAATTTTATGACTCCACACAGCAGATATTTCCTCCTTTAGAGTCAGCCCCTTCCCTGCCCCTCCCTCCATCTGTTTAGGGAATGTGAGGGTAAATGGAGACCTACCATAGCCCAGACATGGGAAGAGGGCCTTAAGAAAGTCATCATTCTCCCTCTCGCAACACACATGGCTTTTTACTAGATAGGTATGTGAAAGCTTTTGGCAAGTCATTAACACATACAAATGGCTGTATTTTATCCCTGTCTTTTTTCCTAGTGACCTATGTCCCAGTGTGGAAATCACAGTCAGGAAATTCTTCCTTTTAATTAACCGGTCTCTTTTATTCCACCTAAGTCCATTTCCTCTTGTTCTTATTGTAGAAAAGATGGAAGAAATCCCCTTTAGTCTTCTTTCCTCTTAGCTAAGCAGTCAGTTTCTTAAAATTGCACTCATGTTCTAATTCTGGAATCCTTCATCATTGTTCTTTATTATCACTCTTCTCACTTTCTCCATATGTTTCCTCAAGGGTAAAATCCAAGCAGAATCCAGTGCTATTTGTCTTGGGTTTCAACCATTTGGAATTGACCCTAAAAAACCTCACAGGCCTAACCATAGTCAGAAAAGAATGAGTAAGAATAAAAAAAAGACCGAACTGACTCTTGCTTGCAAAATGTTAGATGTGTTGAATTTTGGGAGTGGCAGCCAACACCCCAGGTCAAGGACCTACAAATCCTCCTTTGTATCTCTACCTAAACACTTCTGCTACCCTCCCACTAGATGCTAAAAAGTGCTTAGGAGGAGATCAATTGTAACCATCCATTAAAACTGTATGGTGCCTTGTACGAATCTGTAGAGACAGAAAGTAGATTTGTGGTTGCAGAAGATGGAAACAAGGGAAACAGAGGGTGACTGCTAATGGTGGGAGATTTCTTTTTGGAGATGGAAAATGTTCTGAAATTAGGGGTAATGGTTGCACAACCTTGGATCTACTGAATTGAATACATTAAAAGAATATTGATGGGCTGGGGTTGTGGCTCAGTGGGAGAGCACTTGCTGAGCATGTGTGAGGCCCTGGGTTCAATTCTCAGCACCACATATAAATGAATGAATAAAATAAAGCTCCATCATTATCTAAAAAAGTATATATATAATATTGATAATGTAAATTATACCTTAATTAAAAAAAACAAAACTCTCAACTTTACATTATATCGGTTCTTTTTTTTTTTCCCCTTTTCTTTTTGCAATACTGGGAATTAAACCCAGAGGTGCTCTACCACTGAGCTACACCCTTTTGCTTTTTATTTTGAGACAGGGTTTTATTAAGTTGCCCAGACTGTCCTTAGATATGCAACCTTCCTGCTTTAGCCTCCCGAGTAGTTGGGATTACAGGCATGTGCCATCATACCTGGCCCAATATAGTTATCTTTTTTTAAAAAAAAAAAAAACAAATCCGGTATGAATGAGAATACTATTCTAATGTGCCCATTTTTACACATTAGGAAATTGAGAGGCCCAGAGAAGCTATTTGGCTTGCTCATTAGTTACATAGCTGGTATATGGCTAAACCAAGATTCAAACCCTGGCAGCCTGACTCTTTGAAGCCCCGGAAATTAATGCCATGTAGAAGAATGATAGGTTAGAGAAGCAAGTGCCAAGTGCTTTTCCAGGGGTGGATTCAGAGAATATTGTAAACGGAAAGTATCAATAGGGAGCTTTGTTCCTCTCTCTCTCTCTCTCTCTCTCTCTCTAAGACACTTGAGATGCAAAGAGAGGAAGCTTTACCTTTTGGCATTATAGGAAAGAAGGAGCAAGGCCAGAGTCACCAAAGAAACAAAGTTTGAAGGACCGAATAAGTTAAGGGTCATCCTTCTCATCTCTTTTCCAGGTTCCTGAAAAGGAGAGATGGGAACCTGTTTACTCTGCACCTTGTTTTACTTATTGTGCTTTACAACCCTATGAAAAAGGCATGGTTTCCATTTATAGATGCAAAACATGCGGAAGCTGAGAAAGATTAAATAACTCTTCCAAAGTTCAGTAGCTAGTAAGTTGAGGTTGCAAAGCCAGGATTTGAACCTGACTTTTCTGATGCCAAGACAAGATCCTTATACCCTGTACAGAGATGCAAGGGGTCATCTAGCCTCCAGATATCACAGCAGGTGAGGCAGGTGGACCTCTGCTTTCCTCATCTCCCTGTGCACCTCCTGAGCACATGATAAGCTGAGTATGGTTGGCTTTTCCTCATGAGCGGAGGGGCTGTGTTCTTGTCCTGGAACCTCTGTGCTGTGAGGAGTCTGACCAAGTGAGCAGGACAGCAAGATGAGGACCTGCACCTATCACCAAGGGGCAGGAACCCACATGCCTCTCTGTCGCTGCCTCCCACCAAAAGTATTCTCTTTTCACTGGTTCTCCTGCTTTGAAAGGGAGCCGCTGCCTTCCAGACATTCAAAGGGTCCAGAAATTGGTGGTTTTGGCTACTAAACAGGAAACTCTAAGCCCTTTCCGTTCCTTTGAGCTGGCTGGAAGGGCTGGGCCTGGAACCACTACTTTAAAGGACAGAAGAAAAGTTTTGTGTGGTTTTAAAAAACAAAGCAGAAAGCCTTTCCTGGAGGCCTGCACACCAGCCTCGGTTGATACACAACATGGGAAAGAACCGCCTTGTTGCCTGGCAGTAATGACAGCAAACAAACGTATCTGACAGTCTGTTTGGCATCTCCCGGTCTGAAATTCTGTTTGCTTCATTCTAATTGCTTCCTTAACTTCCTTTCAGTCTTCCCACCTTCAGTACCACCCTCACTCAAGGGAGCACCAGCCTGTGCCAGGTTGCGCCAGCCTGGGCTGGGCCCCACAGGATACAGTGGCCCCGCAGGGACTGTTGTCTGTGTCTGTTTGCAAGATGCCTGTTGTTCTCAGTGGCTGTTTTTCCCATCATAAATGTCAACTTGGCAGGGGCCCCAGGGTGGAAGCCTTGGTGGAGGAGCTTCCAGAGCTCTGCCTCAAAGCGCAGCTGGTTCTGAGTGCCAGGCTCAGGAACAGAGGTTTGTGAACACTGCCTCTTGGTGGGTACTTGAGGAGGTCTTGCTGCCACAACAGCCACGACTGGGTTCAGCACCCTTGGCAGAGTGTGGGCCCCTGCCAGTAAGCTCTTGTAGAACAGGCCTGGAGGAACTGTAGTGCCCCTGCCTGCGAGGCGCCTCTGTGCCTGGCCGGCCTTTTTCTTCTGCCATGCACCCTCCCCTTACCCCTTCTCTCTCTCTAGGAATTCTAATCTGTGTCAGGCCAGAGAAAGTCACTCCCAGGCTGTGCCCTGAAGCCAACTGAATACCAAGGGCAGTAGCCTATCAGTAAAAGGCTTGAGTACATACTCTAATACACACAAACCTACCTATCAATTCCATATGTAAATTACTATGTGATATGTACTGAGAGAGGTTAAGTAACTCTTCCAGGTAATTAGTAAGTTTTTAAATTTTTTTTTAAATTTTTGATTTTTTAGTTATAAATGAACATGATATATTCGTTTATTTTTATGTGGTGGTGAGGATCCAACCCAGTGCCTCACATGTGCAAGGCAAACGCTCTGCCACTGAGCCACAGCCCCAGGCCAGTTAGTAAGTTGAATAAACATAAAAGAAAAAATGAATGAATTTGTATATATAATTATAAAAGAAAGTCAACAACTATAAAATTGTTTTTGATGCTCCTTTTGTTTAAATAGTGATTTTACATAATTGCTTTTTAAGTCACAAAATTATTAAGAAATGAAAACTTTGACAAATGCAAGTTTGCTACAGAGCACAAGCTTCAGGTACTTTGCTGTAGGTGAACCTATGTGGTGCTCTGTCCCATTCTAAAAAATTGCAAAGATCCTGCTATTTAAGGCTCTTTTTATCAGATCAGCTTCATTACTGACATACTATAGCAGAGAAAAAGCAGTATTCACAATTTGCTAAAAGCAAAGGCAGAAGAAGAGTGCCACTGTCACCCTTCCTTCTTGATTCCTGGATGTACAGCCCAGGGAAGGCACCAGTGGCAATATGTATAGTTTTTTTGGTGGTGCAGGGGATTGAACCCAGGGTCTTATGCATGCTCTACCACTGAGCCACACCCTCAGTCCTCCTTGTTGTAACTGCTTAGTGAAATTTAGTTTTGTAGATACAAATAGTATTTTCTGCTTGCTCTGGAGAATCATCTTACAAACCTTCTGGGGATACTGCTGCCCTGGAAAATCTCAGTGTTGCCTCTCCCTGCATTCCCCATTGTGTCTAGTGGGCAGCAGAGGATCAGTGAGTGTTTGAGAAATAAGTGAATATGTTCTTTAGGGTCCTTTCCTGTCATGGATGGAGTACCCCTGTTGCTTCATGTCATTTTACTGTCTGTTTTCTTCTAGGATTTGTTTTCCTGTAGCCACCTTTTTCCTAGTGGTGAACTTGAAGGCCTTAGCAAATGTGTTTTAGAGGATAGTGAACCTGATTACATATAATTTAGAACCATGAATTCATAAAAGAATATAATTTTGGAGCTGGAAGGAGACTCTGAGGTCAAAATCTTACATTAAATAATCAAATCAAAAATAAACTCTAGTAGATCCATAGAATGGAATGCTGTTCAGCAATAAAAAGGGGATGAACTTGATTTATAGAAAACCTGGATGAATCTTAAAGGAATTGTGCTGAGTGAAAGAACCTGATTTAAAAAAAACAATACTGCACACTCTATGATTTCATTTATATGACATTCTAGAACCCTCAAATGAGTGATTGAAAGCAGTGGTTGCCTGTGAGTCCCAACTGGGAAGGAGAAGAAAAGGAAAGGGGAGGCTGGAATGGGGATGTTTGGGTGTGATGGATAACCCATAATCTTACTATGGATTATGGTGATATCACAGGTATGTGCAGATATTAGAACCAGAAGTGTTCAATGCATTCTTTAAATATGTAGTTTATTATACTTCAGACCTTGATACAATTGTTTTTTTAATAAAAAAAATTAGAAGTAGTTCTATCTGGAATAAATATTAAATGCATATTGTATGCAAGATTCAAATATTTGTTAAGGGTTCAGAGAGATTGGAGACATGGCTCAGGCCTTCAGGAAGCCCACAACCTTGTGAGGGAATTAAATAGACAATTTAAATCCAGGATATTAAATGCTGAGAAAAAAGAAAACATGGGGAACAAGAGGGGTCCAGAACATGGGTGTCAATGGTGCTTCTTCCTAGGGAGGTTGGAAAGCCTTACAAAAGAGGAGCTGAGCTGAGGCTTAGAAGGGATAAGTTGGGAGAGCTTTCCCATCAGAGGGACCATCATCCATGGGCAAAGTTGGTGAAATGCAACCACCGCATGTGGCTTATTTTGACTAGAGCAAAGGAAAGTAGCAAGAACAGAGACCAGAGGAGTGGGTGGAGACAGATATTGAAGCTTTGGCTGCCCTTGAAACCCTGGGGTGTCTTTGTGTTCTAAGGTTGAACTAACAATTTGTCCAAATCTAGGCCTGTGTTTGGGCTGGGGTTGTAGCTCAGTGGTAGAGTGCTTGCCTAGCACAGGTGAGGCCCTGGGTTCAATCCTCAGTACCACATAAAGATAAATAAATAAAATAAAGGTATTGTATCCATCTACAACTATAAAAAACAATTAAAAAATCTAGTCCTATGTCAATGGGACATTGTCTATTGAAATATTTGGCATGGGCCTCTAGGATTCATGTTTTAAGGCTGTGATACCCGGAGCTTCTCAGTTGTGCCTAGGAGGTCTTATGTTCCCCAGGGATGTTTCAAGATCCCAAAAAGGAGAGAGTTTGTGCAGGTCTGGGCAGCAGCTGCAGAACATCTGCTTCCTCCTTGAAGCTGTACCTGGCATGCCTTTGACTATTGGAGGCAACCAACACTCCAGCTGCTTTAGAGGCAGTTTTTGACCAAGTAAAGAGTTTTGCCTTAATCGGTGCCGAGCAGCTCCAGTCTCTGCCATCCTGCACATCTGACAAATGACTGTTTCATGCATAGTGATCTGTGCCCTGTCTGGTGCTTTTACCCTCTAGTCATCTATTAACTAGTCACCTCCAGATTTCTTCAGAGTCCCTTGTTTGTTTGTTTGTTTTTAGAGCTGTTGGTTTTAAAGTGGTTTTCAGAGCAGGCTTGGATGTTAAATTCAGGATACAATTTTTATACCACATTAAAAATGCAGACAGCAATGCAGAACATGGCTGGCTCATGTCAGCTAGACATCTCAGTGTAACCAGAGGAGGAAAACATGGACAGGGCTTATGTTAATGGAAGTAGATGTCAGATTGCATGGCAAGCTCTGGCTCCTGTTTGTCCTTTCCCCTCACCACTCCCCAGCCCGAAGAAAGAAGCTAGAGGCTAAGATGGGATTATTGCCTACTAAGCATTTCTGTGCTGTAGAGATCAAGTTGCTTATACCTCAGAAGGGGAGCTTCCATGATGCCATTCAGGAGGATGATGGCTGTTGTGGCAGTTAGGATCCACAGAAGGGCAAGATGAGTGATAAATGGTTTGTTTGTTCTTTGCTGCCTTCAGTAGGAAAGGGACCAAGAGAACAAAGAAAGGTGCCTCTTACTGGTTTTCCATGTCCCAGCCAATGTGGGAAAACTGTGGCCAGCACAGATGGCTGAAATCAAGTAGCACTAGGAGAAGTGAATATGGATTAATTATCTCAGGCAACCTCAATAGGGAAGCAGTTTTTAGTGACATAGTGGGGTTTGGTATGCCCTGCCCCCCATCTTCTCACCTAAGCTGGTGAAATAGTGCAAGTGTGGCCTTCTTCCCCGTCCTCATGCCATCTGCCAGCTAGTCTGTTAGCTGGCTTACTGTTCCCTTCTGTGTCAATCCTGGAAGGCTTTGTTTGTTATGATTTGGGGTTAGTTATCCAAATGGGTGGGTGAAATGGATATCTAACCGTCCATTTGTTTTCTTGTATTTCAGTCCTTCCAAGGAAGTCAAGGACGAGCATACCTCTTTAACTCAGTGTGAGTGTCTCTGAATGGTGCATCCATTGTTTGGTGCAAATTTTGAGGGATGGGAAGAGCAACTCTCAACAATTCAACAGTGGACCCTGACTTCTGTAACAAACCCTGTGGAGTGTTACTCTTACAACAGTCAGTAACCTTTGGGGATATTTCTTTCTTTCTTTTTTTTTTTCAACATCTCTGGCTGAAAATACTCTGTTCACCACAGTGCCCCTAGTAATCCCATAGGGAAGAAGCTGAGGAGTTTTCTGAGGGAGCTTCAACATGAAAGTCTCATAGCCAGATGTGAGATTTGTCACTGTGGGGAGAGAGGGTGAAAAAGATCTCCACCGGGATCTGCTGAAGATGGAGGGAAGGCTGAGTTAGGGAAGATCCTCTAGCCTCTACTAGAGGCTGTGACACAGTGTACACAGCCCATAGTCATCTCTGGATGTGTGATTTATAACATCTTCCTGGGAAAGGAAGGTGAAGCTTACATAGCCTTTTGAACTGTAAAATGGAAATCTAAGGCATTCAGTTTGAAATAGGCGCTCTGTGAAGCAGTAGTATGTATAATGTTCAGGATTCATTGTTATGATAAGGACAAGACTGTGTGGCATATGTGGCTTCATTTAGTCCTCAGTAAACTTTGAGGACCTATGCCCATGGCTTGGATTTCCTCCATTTAAGTCATGAGATTAAAAGCATTTGTTAGAAAAATTAAATCCTAAGCAAAGCTTCAATCAGTACTATCTTAGTAGACCCAGTGAATCAAATCTTGGAGGTCTGGAATTCATTGCAACTGATATTTCTGTGTGGCTACCTTTGGAGGGATGTTCTTAAGTTTTAAATGAGGTTCTTAGTGTTGACTTCCCTTGGGACAGCCTTGTCTGGTTGGATTTTTGCTGGAAGTTCAGCCTGAACAATGAATGATGTACTACATGTGACTAACTACCTGTTCTCTCGTTCTCTCTTTTGGCATAGAGTTAATGTGGGCTGTGGGCCTGCAGAAGAGCGAGTGTTGCTAACAGGACTACATGCAGTTGCAGACATTTACTGTGAAAACTGCAAAACCACTCTGGGCTGGAAATATGTAAGTACAGTGGAGTCTGCTTGAGGGGCCTATGAAGAGACTAGCACAGAGCCTCACGTTAGAAGAATGCTTTTTTCTTTTGCTTCCTGGGGCCTTGTGGAAATATCCTTGACCAGGACAGGAAGCTGAGCAGTACCTGGTGCCATCATCTATCTACAATACTCATTCCACTTCCAATTCATTCTTACACCTGTTCCCTCACAGTCACACACACCCTTGTAGACTTAATAATATTAACAGCATATAACATTTGCTGACAGATGAATATATTTACTTTTCAGCATCTCTAGAGGTTAGATGTTATTTTATCTCTATTTTCTGATTGGGGTACTGAGGCTGAGGAAGGTTAATAGTATGTCCAAGGTTATCCAGCCATCAAATGGCCAAACCAGGAAAGGAATCCATTGAGTTGTCTGACTACCGAGCTCTTAAATCACTGTACTTTGAAGAAGTGTAAATGCTCTGAGAAGATTGCCTAGATCCTAGGTCAAGTCTACTGTGGGTATAGTTATGGCTGGACTCTCCCAGATGCACAATTCATTCTTTCAACATAGAATATTAAGGTCCCTTTGGGACCTAGGAAGAGTGCATATTCCTTTGTCAGGGTAAGAGGAGGAGGACAGGGATCTGTTACTTTAAAGACCCTGGGGACTAGGTATTCTAACATGTATTGGGGTCACCAAACAACCATAAACACAGCCCCACTATCCCTCTGGCTGGTGGCTAAGTACCATTTAGGTAGCTAGAGTCAGGTTCAGATTTGGGCTCTATCACTTATTTATTTGTCTGTGTGTCCTTAGGCAGCTATTTCATTCTCCTTACTCATAGAGATTTTAGTGCTTTGAATAGAATAATGCTTTTGTAAAATACTTAGGTCATCACTTGGCATGTAGCATATGTTAGTGAAGATAAGCTTACATTGTTGTTGTTGGCAGATCTTTTTCTGCCAGCATTGGTACTTACATGTATACCACAGTACTTTTTGTTTTGCCCTGTCATTTTGAGGATATTGAAAAATTGGTCTTTCTGTCATTGGGAGGGCGATTTATTCTATGTAAAATGTCTCAAATTCCCCATCGTGTCATATGGCTTATGACCTACTATTGGTTTGGGAAGGAGCCCAAGGGAATGATCAAAACTACTGCAGGGTGAATGCTGTAGATTCACCAGTGGTAACAAGTGGAACACTCTGATGTGGGTTTGTAATAGTGGGGGTGTCTGGGACATGGTTGGAGGGTATATGATAAATATCTATACTTCCTGCTCAATTTAGCTATGAAACTAATATGACTTGAAAAATAAAAAATTTATTGGGGGAAATAAATAAAATAGTATGAGCAATAGATGCCAGACACACATGTATAATTCCATTTAAATAACACTTGAAAATGTGCAAGTGATTTAAAAAGAAAATTAAAACTGCCACAGGTGGAGTCTGCAGTAGCATTTGGCAGAACTGCTTTCAGATTCAGTTTTTTGCATCTCCTTGGAAATGTTCAGCGCTAGGAAGAAAAACTCCAGACGGTATGTTTTGTGATGACAACATGGTTTAGGCGCTGCTTGTTGATCATTGTGGGAGAAATTGGCCTTGGCCATTTTGCCCCTCTCACCATCAACCCATCCCTCTGAGTAAGTGATGGTGGGGGCATGCACAGTTCTGGTTTTTACTAAAATATTTTGACCCTCAAAACAATCTTGTGATTATCCCCAATTGTGATTGAATAGAAAGTCAAGTGGTTAAGTGATTCTTCTGAAGGTGGAGTCGTTGGTGATTTTGTAGACTCCAGTCCTGATATTTTGCAAGTGCCTTTGTGGCTCAGAGCAGTTGAATTTTCTTTTCTTTTTTTTTCTTTTTCCTCCACCTGAACTCTTTATTGTGGAACAATATATCTATTTCCAAACCACTTCCTCTATTGTGTGTAAGTGTGCATGCCCCTGTGCACTTACACACACACACACACACACACACACACACACGCGTGCGGCACAGGGGTATAATGAAGTGTGAGGGAAATTGCTGCTGAGCCTATAACTATTCTCTCTTGGTTCCTCTCTCCTATTTTGTGAATGATTCCTCTCAACAAGAGATTGAGTTCAAACTCTTGCTCTGAAACCCAAAAGTCTATGGTACTGTTCATGCAGAGCTGCAGGAACCCACCAGTAGGCTTTAGTTTCTTAATTCCAGGGCCCTAGAGGAACAGCTGATGTCGCTGCTTCTGCACCTTGACCTTAGTCACGTGTCAGCTGTAGGGAGCAGTGTTCTCAGATAATACACCAGGATGTTCTTAGATGTCTGTTGCTGAAAATAAAATGACCATTTATCCTGAACCTGTGCGGGACTGTTTTCTGTGGGGCTTATTAATTGGGAGTGCCCGCAGTATTGTAAATTTAGAAAGTAACCTGCCAGGTGTTGAGGTTTCCCTCTGGAGACCTAGCAGTTGGCTAGGGCTTGAGGGCTGCCAGGTTCTTCAGCCTTGAGTTTATACAGCTCCTGTCTCCCTGGAGAAAGTCAGTGAAGGAAAAACATGCTTGACTTATCTGACAGGGAAACAGCAAGAACAAGGAAATAAGGCCGAGAGACCTGTTTGGCCTCATAGTACCTGGTTTCTCTTCCTGTCTTTTCTCTAAGGTTAACAAGTTCAGCTTAAAATTATAACCAGACTTTCCTGAGTTCCTAGAAACTAGCAGAAATGACATGGAAACTTTGTGGATAGATCTGGTTGGCATCAAGGTCCCCTGAGATAGACAAACACTCAACCATTGAGCTATCTCTTCGGCCCTTTTTCTTTTTCTTCATAGGAATACTCTCACTCTTTTTACCTTAATTGAATGTATACTTATTCATTCTGCAATTATTTTATTTATTTTTTAGTTGTAGATGGACACAATACCTTTATTTTATTTATTGTTATGTGGTGCTGAGGATCAAACCTAGTGCTTCACTTGTGTTAGGCAAGCACACTACTGCTGAGCTGCAACTCCAGCCCTAGCAATTATTTATTAAAGATTTGATAGGTCCCTTGCAGCTGTCTAGGGGACACAGCAATGATATAAAACACGAACATGTCTGCCATCCATGAAGTTTATATTATCACCAAGGGAGACATAATAAAACAGAACTACAGATTATAATGTATGTTGGAAAATGATAAATACTATGGGCAAAAACTAATTTGGGGAGGGGAGAGGGAGTGCAGGGGTGAAATTCAGTTGGGATTTTGAGTAGAACAGCTGGGAAAGATCTTTCTGAGATAGTGACACTTGAGTAAAGACTTAAAAATGCAAAGATCCTGATGAAATTATTTCATAATACTGAGGAAGTCCCGGTGTTGCCTCAGTTCTGCTGTTGAGTGCAGGAGACAGAATGCTTGAGTGGTGACAAGTTTCTCAGTGGGTCTGGGTGAAGCCTGGATGGGACCTCAGTCATTCTGATGCTTCTTGTTGGCAACGCCTCTGCTTCTATGCCATAAAAGTTACCTGTTGGTCATTGAATTTCTTTTGTCTTTCTCTGTTTCATAGGAACATGCTTTTGAAAGCAGCCAGAAATATAAAGAAGGCAAATACATCATTGAACTAGCACACATGATCAAGGACAATGGCTGGGACTGATCCGACACCATCTACCCAACCCAGTATCCATGTGAATGCCATCTAACTGAACATTCTACCCAAGCGTGAGAGAGTGACTGAACACTTGGTTCCATCCATTTAGGGGCCTTCCCATCTGGGGCATCCTCCCACACTGACACCATCTTTCTGGTGACCGGCCTCTAAATTGCCGTCTCTCTGTCTCTTTGCTTTGTATCTGTTTGTGAGTTGATCCTGGCTTCTCTCTCTGTTCTAGTGTTGGCTGAAAACAAAAACAACAAAAGGAACAGATCCTTGACCACATGGCGGCAGCCCACCTTGGACAGGGCCCCAGGGCCCATGCAAGAGCTGCCTGATGGCCTCTTGTCAGGAGAGCAGTGACGTGGCACGTGGGTGTTAGGAAGAGGGAAAAGGGGGAATCCCAAGGGTCCTGGGAATGGGCAGAGGGTGGGAGGGTGGAGGTAGGAACAAAATTGCACTGCTCCTGGAGACCTGGTAACTTAGGCTTGAAATAATCAACCTGTCTAAAAGGACAAAGAGAAAAAAAATATACCTCATGGCTGCAATATCTCTGATCAGAAGCTTCTGTACCTGACACCACGTGTGCCAGGATAGCAAATGAGCACAAGCAGTGGCCCTAATTCTAGCTGACATGGCAAGAGCCTCGTTCTCTTGGGCTGAGCTGGGGCATGTACTGGCAGCAGTGAGTGAGGTAGGTGAGGCCCTGATGAGTTCTGATCTGGTTCCTCACTCGGCCTCTGGGCAATAATCTCTGCTTCCTTAGCCACTGCGTGTGAGGGCAGAGGGCACTGGCATTTGCAATGTGCGCAAGATGCAAATGTCCCAAAGGCTTTGACCAGCAACCAAGTAAAATCAGGAATTGAGGCAAGCAGCAAATAAGAGAGGGGCTGGAGCTTGGGAGCTCCTAAGGAAATAGCTCAGATTTTGAGTCAGAAAAATTAAAAGTAGAAATACTAGCAATGCTGACCGTCTACCCCCTTTTCCTGACCCTGAGCAATACTGAGTCGTATTGCCAGGGGAGGAAGCTGACTGGAACAGTGTGAAGAATAGTTCAGATTTGAACCAGTCCAGGTTAGGTGCATCCTTCCTCTTTGGATACGCAGTGGCTTCGGTGGGATCAGCGATTCTTTGTAGTGCTCGGGGTGGTTTTTCTCCACCTCTATGTTGTAGACTGTGGAAGACAAAGGCCTTGAGCCTAGGGATCACCTGGTTGGTTACTCTTCTTGGACCTTCAGTGTCTTATGTGGAGAGAAATCTGTCAGACTGGTCCAGCAGTGGGGAGGGGTTACAAATTCCCAATATTACCCCCTTTCTCCTCCCCCGCCCCATGCAAACTTCAGAGCATTAGGGAAGTGAAGAACAGATCCCTATAAGGCTTACCAAAAAAAGTTTGATCCATTTCATCAACACTGTGAAGTCTCCTCTGCAGCAGTTCAGCCAGGTACATGGTGCAGGACTGAAACTCATTTAACTGAGTTTCTTAGACTGAAAATATTAAGATATTTGCAGATGAGGTAATTCTAACCATCTAGTCCACCAAGCAGGCTGCTCCTCTAGGAAAATTCACCTTAACAGCCTCACAAAGAGTGGGTTCATGGAGATAAGAATTTGTAAAGTTGGTCAAGAGCAAAGCTGCCAACCCTCAGACATTTTCAGAATCTCATCAGCAACAGAATGAAATTCCCATAAGAAAGGAGTCTACAATGGAGATACCTTTTGTGTCTCCATGTGCTGACTGTAGAATGGGAGATTTGAGACAGCCATGGTCCTGCCCTGCCCCCGGCCGATGGCAGGTTGACAGAAAACAGGGTAGTTCCATGTTTGGCAATAAGCGTGCCTCTCCTCTTTAAAGACGGAAGGATTTCTAGAAATTGAATTTTGGACAGGCATGGAGACATACCACTATAATCCCAGCAATTTGGGAGGCTGAGGCAGGAGGAACTCAAGTTCCAGACCAGCCTCATCAACTTATTGAGACCCTATCTCAAAATAAAAAGGGCTAGGGATGTAGTTTAGTGGTAGAGTGCCCCTGGGTTCAGTCCCTAGTACCAAGGGGGAAAACATTGAATTTTGTTCTCCAGGGCTTCTTGTCTAGGAAGTAGCCGTAGAGATTAAGTTGTTCTCCCCCCTTTATTGCAAGGCAGACTGAGGTTCAGAAGTATTTAATTTCTGCTCCCAGGCCCAAGTTTTCAAACATTTTCCAACTTTCACATTCCTAAGCTGGCTTGCCATGACAGAAATCATGGATTTCCCCCTCTTTTCCTCCTGAAGCAAGTGGCCTTCATTTGTGGATTCAATTAGACCCTTTGCTCAGGGACTATCCTAGCTATTAAGAGTCTCTTTCATAAAAAGAAAATGGGATTAAATGAAGACAGGTGTTTTGTCTTTAAATCTACAGTTTTAAGGTAGTCATGTACCGAAACTGGACATGGGATGTCCTAGAATTGTCAAGGGGCAGAGAAGGAGACCAATGTGCCACTGTTCTTCCTTGGAGATGGGGCCTTTGACTGTAGCATGGATCAGAGCAGTTTCCAATCAGACCCTGCTGCTGGGTTTTTTCCAGTCACCATCCATTGAGCATCCAGTGGGTGGATGGCACCATACTTGGTGCAAGAGATCTGAGTAGAGTGTAGGTTTTTCCACAACTACAGGGGGAAAAACAACTCATTAGGCTTCCCTTTGTGTCAGTGAAACCAAAAGTGCTTCTTATAACTAGCTCTATTTGTGGTTTGTCTATCTAACATTTAGCAGTATTGGAGAGGCCACAGCTGAGCAATGGAGACCCGACAAACCATGGCCTTGGTCAGTTTATTCTTTAATTTTCTCACCAAATTATTGACCCAGAGCATAACCAAAGACCTCTTCCATTCACCCTAAGTAGTTTCAGGGAATTGGAGTTTGTTGATTAAACTCGGGGGTGGAGTTACGGGGAGAAGGGAAGGGGAAAGGAGAAGTGAGAAAGGGAAAAGCAGGAAGTTCTATACCTCAGCCAGCAGCTGCCTTCATTTTGAACTGAAGTCCAGCTGGCAGATTTGTGTTCCAGCCCCCCTGCACCACCCTAGGTCATATGGCCTTGGCTACCCTGAAGTGCACCCAGGCCTCCACCCCCGCCCCTGGGATATTAGTCTCAGGCTACTGATGAGTTGATTTGACATAAATCAAATAGAGCCAAACTTGATGCCCACAAGTTCTCAGCTGGGTCTGAGTACTATCCCAGCTCCTGTGACCGCAAGATCACATACACAGGGTAAAGTTAGTCTTTACTGGTGGGTCAGTGTGTGCAAAGAGGTGTCCCCTTTATGATAAGATTTTCAAGTAGATATATCTATACATATATATATGAAAAAAAGTTGCTTGTGAAATATACTTTTGTAAATAATATTTAATTTTTTAAATAATATATTTGGTGCTGTTTTCTCAGATCCCTGAGAGCACTTTTTATTTTAAATTCTATGATTTCCTCTGCATTTCTTGAAATATATTTTAAGGGAAACAGTAATCACCAATGTACTTTTTTTTTTTTTTTTTTGAGGATATCTCACTTTAATCTGGATTGAGGCTTTAAAGCAATGCCTGTCTGTATCCCCCCCCACCACACACCACCACCACCATGGAACAGACTCTGCAGTAAATTACCAGGTTGAAAACGGAAATATTTTCTTGCACCAATATTGACTAGAAAAGAAAATAAATAAAACCAAGTAAATTTAGTAGTAACAATTTAGAGTAATTACACTTGTTGGGGGAAAAAAAATCTAACAAATCGGGGTCTTGAATTTGATTGACTGTGTGTGTGTGTGTGTGTGTGTGTGTGAGAGAGAGAGAGAGACAGAATGTGAGTGAAAGCATTTTGGATTGTGCCTCCTGTTTTCTTTTCTTTTGGGGACACTGTAACTATAGTTTACACTGTGGGCACATAAGGTTTTTCTTCTTTCTCTCTGGTTGTTTTTGTTTCTGAGTGGACCAACAGCACAAACCACGAGATCTTTGTTTTCCTGAGCACAGAGCTGTTGCATTTTGTTCCTTTTTTTCTTTGTGTGCTCAACTTTCACAGACTGTAAAGGAAATTTGTTTGCGAAGATCAAGCAGAGTCAAATCTGTACTTTTAACTGAGATTGAGCGTATTAATCACGTGTCCCAGGGCTCTGGTTGTTTTAGAAGCCACATCATGTTAAACATTAACTGGTTTGGGTTAAAAGAACATTAATAACATAATACACATACCTTCTAGGTAAACAGCTTTTTTTTTTTTTTTTTAAGGTCAGATTGCCTCAGGTTCAGGAAGAGGCTGGGAAATCAAATCTTGAATACAATCAATTCACATATTTTAAAATAATCTGCCTCAAAGGCGAAAACATGCTAGTCCTATGAAAAGATAAAAGAAATTAATTTTTTTTTAAAGTATGGTCATAAAATTTACTGGCAGTAGAAGATAAAGCCAAGAAACAAGGATTCTCTTGTTACCCAGTTCTATCTGCCCATGTGTTTTATAACATTTTGGTGAAAGTGGGAGTTGGTTCCCTTTTCCCAACCTGCAGAGACTATCGTACAATACAGAATCTATTTATGCTTGTGTTTACAAACTGTATTTGTTGGGTTTGGGTTGTTTTGTTTTTTTCTTTGTTGGCATTTTTTCAGGTCACTTTGCTTTGATAACAAAGGTAATTGTTATCAAATAATTTGTCTTCACCTTTTCCTGTATTTGTACATAGTGATTCAGTATTGGAGAAGTGCATTGTTTCTGTCATATTTCTGATCTGTGTTGGTGCTCATTTGAGAAAATAAAGTTTTCAAATATTAACTCTTTTGAGAATTCATCTGTCTTCATTGGCCTGATACTTTTTAATTAATTTTTTATTAGTGCATTATAACTATGTGTAATAGTGGGAGTCATTATGCTGTATCCACACATGCACATGACATAATAACCCAGTGCGTGTTTTCTTGACATTTAACTTTTAAAGTAGTGAAAGGGCTGTAGGAGGAATCATCCAGTCACAGACCTGTCAACTAAGATCTTAAGGGGTTATTTTTCTAAGACAATTGAGCAATAAATGAACAAACAGCAGATCTCCTGTATATTTACCAATGCTTCTGCTTGCTTTAGATAACTGAAATGCATGAGTGACTTTTATCCAGTTCTCTATACCAAACCCCACATTCTTAGATTTATTTGTTTACTTATTTATTTATTTACTATTTATTTATTGTGTGGTATCAGGGAATGAACCCGGGGCAATCTACCACTGAACTACATCCAAGCCCTTTTTATTTGAAACAGGATTTTGTTAAGTTGCCCAGGCTGGCTTTGAACCTGCCTCAGCCTCCAGAGTCACTGGGATGATGGGCATGTGCCACCATGCCCAGGTCTGCAAGTTTTTGTTTTGTTTAATTTTTTTAAGGGGGAGGATAAATTTTTTTTTTTTAGTTATAGGACACAATCCCTTTATTTGTTTATATGTGGTGCTGAGGATTGAACCCAGTGCCTCACACATACTAGGCAAACACTTTACCACTGAGCTACAACCCCAGCCCCTACAAGCTTTTATGATGACATCATTTTCTTTGGGCATAAGATGACAAAAGTGGGGGGGAGTACAAAATAACAAAGTATGTCATAAAGGTATATTATCTCTGATTAGCTAACAAAGGTAAATGTATTCACAGTTGTAATATATGAAAAATAAAAATCAAGTCTTCTTGCTGGTTCAACAAATATTTATTGAACAAATATTAGGTTTCAGGCACTGGGTGAGGCAATTCTGTCCTAATCAGCTGTTTTTGTTTTCCAAGTACCCTTCCTTGGGTCTTACCCATATGTACACAGTCTTGAATATCAAATCAATGTGGGTATTTTATGTCTGGTGCCTTCATTTAACAAGGCTGAGGATTTTTGTCATTGTTTTACACTATAAACATTTTGTATCTTAGGAAGTTCCACCTTGCACAGGCAGCCTAAACAGCAAAGATGATGGTAAAACTGCAAAAGTGTGTGTGTTTTCACGTTAGTGATAATGTTTACATTTTTTGCAGTACTGAGGATTGAATCCAGGGGTGCTCCACCACTGAGCTACATCCCCACCTCCCTTTTTATTTTGAGACAGTCTTGCTAAATTGTCCACACTGGCCTCAAACTCATGATCCTCCTGTCTCAGCTTCCTTCCCGAGTCCTTGGAATTAGAGGCGTGTGCCACCATGCCTGGCTTGGTGATAATATTTTAAAAGCCTATTCCACACAAGGACACGCCTTCCCTATTTCCCATGGATTTTCACCTACCCTTTCAGGGTCCAGCTGCAGTTGACTTTTATTTGTCATTGAGTATTATCTTCTTCCTGTGACCTGTTTTGCTTCAGTGGACATGCCTGTTATCATTTCACTCCTTTCTCTTTTGCAGACTGGGACAAGAGAAAAAATAACATGTGCAGCAGACAACCAGTCTCGGGCAGCCATCCTTGGGTCCTTGTTCTTCCAAGCTCTTATTCCCCATGGCGGCTGCCGTGGAGATAAGGCTAGGGGGAAGGAAGGAGCAAGCACCAGCCTTCACTGAGTGCCTGGGTTGGTGCTAGGTGTTGAGTGTTTTGCTGACCTGACCTTGAGCAGGGTCCTCACAATGAGGTGCTTCCTCATGTTGTCCTAGGAGTTCTCACCATCCAGTGGGAAAACTATGACAAATGTTTATCCTCATATTGTTGATGATGAAATTGAAGTTTTCAAGTTTCATTGTTAGTGATAGAGTCAGGAACTGTAAGCCATCTGACTTTAGGACTCTGGGTTCTTTCCCTATAACGTGTTGCAAATTTTAGCCTCTCCTCCAGCCTTGTTGATTCTGCTTAGCTTTACATGACATTTTCCCAGTCTGTCTTGATGGTGTATGCCACCCGCACGCAGCAGCCTGTCACATGGTAAGGAATCAATAAAATGATTGCTATTGCTGGCTCTAGAGGCACACATCTGAGTTCCAGCTCTTCCAGAAGCTGAGGCAGGAGGACCTCCTGAGCCCATAATTTGCAAGCCAACCTGGGCAATATATCAAGACCCCACCTCAGAAAAAAGAAAATTGTTATATAGATTTCTCAAAGTTTATTTTGAAATGATAGTGGGATGAAGAATATCCTATTTGCTCTTTATGTACTTTATTTAATTTTCACAATAATCCTTCCATTTTACAGATGAGGAAATTGAGGCTCTGAGATTATAAATAGCATGCCTATGGAGCTGGGCATGGTGGCACATACCTCTAATCCCAGCAACTCAGAAGGCCATGGCAAGGGAATCTCAAGTTCAAGGCCAGCCTCAGCAATTTAGCTAGACATTATCTCTAAATAAATAAATAAATAAATAAAAATAAAAAGGACATGGGATGTAGCTTAGTAAAAAAGTGCTCCTGGGTTTAGTCTCTAGCATCAAAATAACATGCCCATGGAAAAGCTAGGATTTTAACTGATTTTTCTGATTCTGAAGCCCACATCCTATCTGTAGCCCAGCCTGCAGTGAAATACCTACCATATAGGAACTTTTTAACAAATCTAAGTACATACCCAAAATGTCATGGCTATTTTGTTCTCTCTTGTTGTATTCATTTTTTTTTTTCATAAAATGGAAATCTTGTCCTTTCAAGTTCCTGAAGCGCAGAGCTTAGAACTGAGGAAGAGTCATTATATTAGACTTTTATATGATTTTAGGATTGTTGCTTGCAGGACTATAATTTTATATTTCTTTTGAGGAGCAAGAAAGTGTTTACATTCAGTTCTTCAGTTATTTCACTGGTTCAATTGTTTAAAAAAAAATCCTAAAACTTGTCCAGGTGGAAGTGACTAAGGTATCCTGACACTTGACATCATCTCTGTGGGGCCCATTCAAGGGTAACAACTCTGCAGGCTACCTAGCAACAAGCCAAGTATTAAAGTTCATGTAGGATGAAGGTACTTCTAACTCCCAAGTGATATGGGATCGTTTTAATAAGACAATAACGAGAGAAGCTCAAGTTTGAAGGCATTAGCAAATTATCTGAACCCTGTATAGAACTATTGAATTATATTTACTTTATTTAAAATAATGTTAATGATCTGTCTCAAGCACATGAGCCCAGAAATTAACAGAGTCGAATGGAAAGAACATTGGCTCTGGAGCTGGACAGATGGGGATTTGAAGCCTGACTGCATGCTTATACGTTCGTCACTTTGAGAAAGTCACTGTGATTATCGGGACTAGTTTCTGTCATCTGTAAATCGGAGATACCAGCAACAATAGAAGCTATTTCGAGGACAAATAAAATGATAGCCATAAAGTGCCCAGCACAAATAGGACTTAGCAAATGTCCCTTGTCTTTCTGCTGAGTGGTTGGAATTCACTATGATGAATACTGCTAGCGCATAGTGGGCCACATTCATCCCTCGAACTCCACCTCTAGAGACTGACACCCAGAGCTTAAGTAAGCTTGGTTACTGGGCCTGGTAAGCAGCAGCACTGGGGCAAGAACCCAGACCACCTAAGCAATCAGGCTTGTGCTTCCTGCACCACACAATTTGCTTTTACTTTTACTTTTTCTTCTTCCTTTTTTTTTTTTTTTTGAAAGGGGGGAAATCTGGAGATTGAACCCAGTGCTCAATCACTGAGCTACTTCCCTAGCCCTTTTAAATTAATTATTTATTTTTATTTTGAGACAGAGTTTCCCAGGCTGGCCTTGAACTTGTGACCCTCATGGCTCAGCCTCCTTAATTGCTGGCATTACTGGTGTGCCCCGTTATATCCGACTCTTGCTTTTACTTCTAGAAGAGAATGTATGAAAGAAGAGGGAAGGGCATCAGCCAGAAAATTCATCCTTTAATTCCGTAGCAATAATCTTTGGGAGTCTTCAGTAAAGCAAAATTTGCTCATGAGCTGTGCATGGTGGCGTGGTGTGCAGGTACCAGGCTGAAGAGGAGGCGGTAGAATGCTGTCAGATTCACCTCCCCAGCCTCCCTGGTCCCCTGGACGGCCTGTCTCAAATTCTGGGCCACTTCTCTAGAGCAAAGCCATGCGAGCAAAGTAACCAAGACATTGAATCAGAGGTGTTTTATTTATGGTTTTAATAATGGAGTCTCTTGGGAAAATTTTGGTTGTCCATTCCCAGAAGCAAAAATGCTTCTAGAGAGCGTTCTTAATGTTTGTTGCTATTTGCTTTTTTTTTTCCCCTACCACATTCTTTGAGTCTAATAGAGTTTAAAATGTACCTTCATAAAAGTAGACAGAACGATCTGAACTGTCAATTCATTTGACTGCTATGTTCTGTACCAAGCTTCCTGTGGAAAACTGGAAGTATAGGTTGATCATGCCTCTGCAGGTGACATAGTCCTTTTGTTGAACATGATGTGTTTATTACCAAAACTACTGCTCATCTAACAGAACCTTGTTTTAGCTCGGTCCAGTCCCCAGTGCCTTATTTCCCTACCAGTGGAAGAACAGCACCCACATCTCCTGGAAGCGCTCAAGCTTGATGTCGTTTCCATGGTGACGAGACATAGCCAAGGTTCAGATTTCATTTCATTTTGGATCTCAATGATATTATAAAAGGAATAGTTTACCAGGGAGAATGTCTGCCATCTGAGAGAGGAGACTGGAGGAAAGGGAGAGCGGCTGGCCTGTTGGAGTCTCTGTACGACAGACCTCAAGGAGTTTCTATTTAACTAAGGGGAATTGGTGGTCATCCTATTAAAAAAAAAAGTTACCAGCCAGGCAACTAGTATGGATCTATTGTGTCCAGAGCATCAAATATTTCTTCTTGCTTTGGGGAAATCCAGGTTCAACCTAATGGAGGCTGGCCTGGAAAAGCTCTAGGCTGAGGGAGGCAGAACCCAACAAGAGAATATCCATAAAACTCCTTCCTGCTGGGCTGGGGTTGTTGCTCAGTGGTAGGACACATGCCTAGCCCATGTGAGGCACTAGGTTCAATCCTCAGCACCACTTAAAAAAAAATAAATAAAATAATGTCCATCTGCAACTAAAAAAAAATATTTAAAAAAAAATCCTTCCTTTGAGCGCAGTGATTCACACCTGTAATCCCAGTAACTCAGGAGGCTGAGTCATGAGGATCATGAGTTCAAAACTAGCCTCAGCAATGTCCAGGTAGTGAGCAACTCAGATAGACTTTGTCTTTGAGTAAAACACAAAATAGGAAAAAAAATAAATAAATAAAACACAAAATAGGGCTGAGGATGTGGCTCAGTGGTGGAATGTCCCTGAGTTTAATCCCAGTACCAAATAAAATAATCCTTCCTACCCCTGGAAGGCGGTGTTGGTGGTGATGGTGGTAGTGGTGTTGAAAACACAGGTGCTGGAGTTGGAACTCCAAGGTTCTTTTACTTGTGTATTTAGATAGATCAGTTAACTTCATAAGGCTCAGTTGACTCCTCTTTAAAAAAATGATAGTTGTGAAAAACAAGTGAGGTAATGTACACTAGATGCCCAGACAGACCCAGGACCCTAAAGCTAAATAATGCTCATTATTAAATGTTTGTTCTGCAAAACAGGAAAATGCACTTGCAATTGCACAAGGGACAGTGATTATTAACATAATGGATGATAACTATCCTCTTCAGTATTTTTAAAACATTTTTTTTGCATCACTTTATAAACATGTTTCTCTTTATATCTTTTTTCCAAAGGAATTTGGCAAATGCTATATTTTGGCAAATGCTAAATCTTTGGGGAAATTGTCTTTCCCCAAAGACAATCTCTTACACTTTCTTTCAATAAGTATTTTCCAGTTAGGCATTATGCCAGGGATGTGCAGAGAAGGTCCCTGCCATCAGGGAGTATTCTTAGACCCCTCTGGGGTTGTTTATTTAACAAGGGGGAGTAGGTGATTGCCCAGTAAAGGAAGGGTCAGAGTTGCTATAGTAATTACTGTTTGGACTAGAAAGTACAGTTCTAGGGCTCCCAGTGGAGAATATTGGGGTTGCCTCGCATATACAAAGCCCTGGATCTGATCCCCAGTTCTGCAGAATAATAATAATAATTAAAAGAAGCATGGATGTTACTGCCATGTCTTCTCTTCCACTGGGTCCCTGAAACTCTTGACCAAGGCCTCTGTTATGGTCTTTATTGTGGTCTTTATTAGGTGCCCCTGCCTTGGACTCCCTGGAGGGGCAGGGGCAGTCTTTCTGTTCGGCTGCCCAGACTGACAGCTCAATGGATGTTTGATGAAGGAAGAGCCAAGTGGATGTCAGGTTGGTCCTGGATCAGAAGAGGAACCCACCCAATAGGAAGCTCGTGATACTTGCCGAACCTGCATGGAGGAGAGGAAAGATTGCTTTAGATTTTACCTCCATTCCACTGGAATGGAGAAGAGAGAAACTGAGAGGACAGGAAAGGCCGCTAAAGCAGGTGCATGTTTTACATCTCCAGGTGAAAGTGGAGGTCCTCAACTGGTCCCATTCAGTCCAACCTAGTACAAGTGGTGGGCGTGTGGGGTGGCTGGCGGTCACCCATATATGAGCAAGGAGGCAGATTTCTCCACATGACCGGTGTGGGACAGAACAGTCTGGGGTGCTGACGGAAGTGGCACGCTGTCATTGCCCAGACAAAGTCCTCACAGGTCTAGCCTGGTTGCAGATGATGTATGAGCTCACAGCCACAGTCTGGGTAGACAGCATGGCTCTAATCCTCTCTATGGGGTCCCTTTAGATTCATCTTCTTTATCTCCAGGTTCCACTAATCTCTCCTCATTTCCTCTTCCTCCTTCTCCCCTAATTCCTGTGGTCAGGGACTCTATTCACGTGATGATGGAGGTGTGGAAACACTGCTTTCCTCTGGAGTGTTTTCTCCCAAGTCAAGTTCCCTCATGACCCTTTGGCATTCAGCTCTCTCCTCCCCTCCCCAGCCCCTGACAGCTCTGGTACTAGGGATTGAGCTGAGGGGAGCTCTACCACTGAGCTGCATCCCCAACACTATTTATTTATTTATATTTTGAGACAAGTTCTCGCTAAATTGCCAAGGCTGCCCTCAAACTTGCAATCCTCTTGCTTCAGCCTCCCTAGTCTCTGGTATTACATAGGTGTGCACCATGCACCCAGCAGCCATGTTTTCTGTTCCTCTAGTGCTACTTTTCCCACAACATTCCATAAACAATATGTACCCTTTTGGGCTGGGGTTGTGGCTCAAAGATAGAGCGCTTGCCTACCGTGTGTGAGGCACTAGGTTCAATCCTCAGCACCACATAAAAATGAAATAAAGATATTGTGTCCACCTAAAACTAAAAAATATTTTAAAAAATATGTAGCCTTTTGTACCTGGTTTCTTTCAGTTAACATGATGCTTGTGAGATTCATCCATTTTGCTGCATGGATCAGTATGCTATTCCTTTCCATTGCTGAATAGTATTCCATTATATGTATGGATGTATTATAGTATGCCCACCAGTTGATGAACTTTTGTGTAATTTCCAATTTCTGGCTATTGTGGAGAGCATTTATGTATAATTTTCCCCTATACAGAGGGGTTTCCTTTCCCCCATAAAGGTATATTTTCTTTCTTTTTTGGAAGCTGGGGATTGAACTCAGGGTTGCTTAACCACCAAGTCCTTTTTACTTTTTTTTTTGTCTTGAAAAGGGGTCTCACTAAGGTGCTTATGGCCTTGCTAAGTTGCTGAAGCTGGCTTTGAACTTGCAATCCTCCTGTCTCAGTTTCCTGAGCTGCTGGGATTACTGGAAATTTTTTTTCTTTCTGGCATTGGAATTTTGTTTTTCTTTCTGATTTCTACTGCCATATTTCTTCCTTGGTATAAATGTACAGAAAATCCTATTTGACCAAATGAGACACAGATCCAAGAGGAAATTTAAGGATGGCTTTCTATAATTGTTAAAAATTATGTGTGTGTACATTATATATATATATATATATATATATATATATATATATATATATATATATACATATACACACACACACATATATATATGTATATATATAATGTATATATACACATATATATAATGTATATATACACATATATATATTATATATATATATATATTATATATATATAAAATGTGCAGTGGCACATGCCTGTAATCCCAGCTAGTCAGGAGGCCGAGGCAGGAGGATCACAAGTTCAAGGCTAGCCTAGGCAATTAGCGAGAAAGTATCTCAAAATAAAATAAAAATCTTTAAAAAGGCCTGGGGATATAGCTCCGTGGTAAGAGTGCCTGCCCAGCATGTACAAGTAAGTACCTGGGTTAAATCCCCAGTACTTCCAAAAACTTTAAAAGAATTTTTTTTTCTTCATGTAAAAAGCACAAAGATGAGAATGAACAAAGAAATGAGAGGGCAGGTCCTGGGCAGAGGAATCTAGTTGTGGGAATCTCATTACCTTTCCAATATGATTCCTTCTTGTCACTCATTTGGATAGGAAATGCACCCTTTAGTCAAGTTTTCTGGTTAATACATTTTGGGAAATGTACTTCTGCTCTTAGTGTAGACTATAAAATTATCCCCTTTATGTTTAGCCTGTCATTCAAACTAGTCTCCTTTAAACCAGAAATGCCAACTCTTATAGCAAGGTAGCTGGGACACCAGCATTGCTAAATTAGTCACATGTTATGTGTGTGTGTGTGTGTGTGTGTGTGTGTGTGTGTGTGTGTGTGTGTGAAGCCTTCACCCTTGACCCAAAATTCTGTTATTTCCTAGTTGCTCTAGAAAGTTACTTGACATGAAAAGTCTTTGAATCCTTTTAAGGAATCATCTTGTTCTTTTTCTTGTCACTCCTCATTCACTTCACTGGCATATAGATGTGTAGCATAATCTTGCAATTTATAATCTGGGCCAGTTAGCTCAAGGCTCTGATGAGACAATTATGATGTCTAAAAGTGGGTGCTTAACTCAAGATCTAGAAAACTCAAGTCTGAAATGGCGATGACAACCCCTCCTTCTCTGTAAGAATCCAGAAGAAGGCATTCCTTCCAGCTGTGTGTAGGACATTCACACTGGGGGCTCTTGTTTATCCAGGGCAGCTGATTGTATGCCTCAGTGCAGCCAACAGAAGGGGAAAAGCACCCCACAGCCTACACTGAGGGTCTATGCTGCATTTTCCTTCCTTTGAATTGCTGCTAGTTAGTTGCCAGTAATCCTAGGGATTTGGGGGCTAAGGGAGGAGAATCACAAGTTCGAGGCCAGACTCAGTAATTTAGTGAGACTCTTTCTCAAAAGAAAAAGTAAAAAGGGCTGGGAATGTGGCTCAGTGGTAAAATGCCCCTGGGTTCAATCCCCAGTACCATAGAGTGTGTGTGTGGTGTGTGTGTGGGGGGGGAGGGAGTAAGGAGAAGAATTTGCTGCTTGTATCCTAAACTGACTTCACCTATCACTTCTTTTTTAACCACACTCAGGGCGAGAACAAGGGCTGGAGGGGCGGGCACTTTGAAGAATTCAGGTAATCTGCTGACTGGTTGGCAATGCTTGCTTTTGGTTTCTAGGCAATAAATCAAGACTTCCAAGCCAAAGGCTACTCCTTGTTTAGGACACCATCTGGATCCATTTTCCCAAAGCCCTGTATCCAGGGTGACCCAGTACAATGGCAAATGGAAATCCTGCTGAAATTAAGCACCCACGTTTGAGAACCACACTCCAGACAGACATTTGGTTCGAAAAGTAATGGTGACACAATGGGGTCAAACGAAGCTGTCAGAGAAATGACTAATAAGAGCTCTTATGTACTGAGCACTTGTTCCTTGCCAGTCACCAAATGTGCCCCATGTGCTTTTTTATTTGCCTTCATGTTAACCCTATAATGTGGATCCACTAATTAATTCAGTTTTACAATAAAGAAAACAGGCTTAGTTGGGATGGTGACTTTTTTTATATTTTGAAACCAGGTCTCACTAAGTTGCTGAGGCTGGATTTGAAATTGCAATCTTCCTGCCTCAGCCTCCCCGGACGCTGGGATTATAGGTGTGCACCACCGTGCCTGGCTGGGATGGTGACTTCTTAAGGGCCTCTAGCTAGAAGATGGCACAGCCAGGTTTTAAGCCCAGGTATTGTGGCTCTGGAGTCTTCACTCAACCACGATGGCACCTCCAAACAGAGCCCCACTGTGCCAAAATCCCCAGGCAAAGAAGTCTGACTAAAGTGAGGGCAAATATTTTCCAGACTTTGGAATCTACTCTGAAAATCATTTCAACCATCCACCCATTTATTCATTTAACACATATTTATGAATGTGGACTGATGTCGGGGATACAATAGTGACATGCAGAGGCGTGAAGGGGAAATGCCAGAAAAGAGGATGCGGAGCTTTGATCCATGAGTAAGGAAGGGCTTCACAGAGGAGGCGCTCTAAGAGCTGAGCCACAGAGAAGAAATAGGAATCACCAAATGCACAAGTTGTGTGCATGTGTATGTATGCATGTGTGCATGTGTATGTGTGCACATATGCACAAAAAGATTGCACAGAGGTGGGAAAGGTCTTCTGGGTAGAGGGAACAGCCCAGTCCCAGGACTGAGACCTGAGAGAGCACATGTGTTTGGTATGCTTAGAACACAGGGTCCAAGGAAAACAGCAGGAGAGGAGGATGAGGCTGAACAAGGAGGTTGGGGCTGGGTCTTGTAAGGAGTTTGGGCTTGAACTCACAGACAAGGAGAAGTCATTAAAGAATTTTGAGCAGAAGCACGATATGATCACATGAGAAGCACATTCCAACTTGGTTAACTATGGAAGGAAGGATTGGAGAGCAACAGGATTAGAGGCAAGATGGGAGGGTAATTTTGGAGGATGTAGCAATACTGCAGAAAAGAAAAGATGAGCCAGGTGTGGTGGTGCACGCCTGTAATCCCAGGGGCTGAGGCAGGAGGACCACGAGTTCAAAGCCAGCCTCAGCAACAGAGCGAGGCTCTAAGCAAATCAGTGAGACCCTGTCTCTAAGTAAAATACAGAATAGGGCTGGGGATGTGACTCAGTGGTTGAATGTCCATGAGTTCAATCCCTGGTACACCCCTACCCCTGCAAAAAAAAAAAAAAAAGATGACATAAAATGCCCAACCTGGGCAGTGCCTGTAGGGAGAAAGAAAGAGAAATGAGAGTGTGATTAAGAAAGTGGAGCCCTGCTGGGTGTGGTGGTGCATGCCTGTAATCCCTGTGACTTGGGAGGCTGAGGCAGGAGGATTGTGAGTTCAAAGCCAGCTTCAGCAATTTAGCAAGGCCCTGTCTCTAAATAAAATACAAAAAAGGGCTGGGAATGTGGCTAAGTGGTTAAATGCCCCTGGATTCAAACTCTTGTGCTTAAAAAAAAAAATGGAATCCATATAACTTGAGCATTATTTCCCCATGAGGTAACATAGTGGTGTGCTATGGTCTAAATATTCCCTAAAATTCACAGGTTGAAACAACTTCTTTTTTTTTTTTAATATACATATTTTCTAGTTGGACATAACACCTTTATTTATTTATCTTTATGTGGTGCTGAGGATCCATCCTCACACATAGGTGAGCACTCTACTACTGAGCCACAACCCCAGCCCCTGAAACTTAATTCTTAATATGAGACTATTCAGTCAGCCTTTATGCTGCTGTGACTAAAAGACCTGACCAGGAGGAGGTGATTCAGTTATGAGGGTGAAACCCTCATGAGTGGGATTAGAAAAAGAAGAAGATGAGCTGGGGATATAGTATAGCTCAGTTGGCAAAGTGCTTGTCTTGCATGTACAAGGCCCTGGGTTCAATCCCCAGGACCACAGGGGAAAAAAGAAGAAGAAGAAAGGCTGGGGATGTAGCTAGTGATACAGTGCTTGCTTAATATGTTCAAGGCTCTAAGTTCGATCCCCTGAGTTTAATCTCCAGCACCATTAAAAAAAGAAAGAAAGAGGCAAAGCAGAATTGATGCGTAGAAACAAAGACAGGAAAAAGTGGTGGGGTCAGTGCGTAATGAAAGACAAGGCTGGAAAAGCACAGAAAGAGAAAGCCGGACTTGAGTCATCATAGAAAGATTTTGAAATAAAAGCTAACAAAAGGGAATGTATTTACAAACAAAAAAATATTTCAATGTTCTCATTTTCTCCAAAATACAGAATTACTTTCCTAATTTAAAAGGAAGTTGAAAAGAAAAGAATGTTGCTAAACTAGAATATCATAGAAAATATAGTCAAAAGCACAGTGATTTATATGAACACACAATTATTTGTAAAGTTATTGTCTTTATTGTATTTTAGATGCGTGGATTTACATATATTCTAATTTAAATAAATAAATTATGTCTCAAGGAGTAACATAGAAAAAAAGAGAGAGAGAGAGAAAGAGAGATCACCCAAATTCTCTCAGCTCTCTGCCTTCTCCATGTGAGGATGCAGGAACAAGGTGCCATCTTGGAGACAGACAGGGAGACTTCACCAGACACCAAATCTGCTGGTGATCTTGGATTCCTAACCTCCAGAACTGTGAGAAATAAATTTGTTATTTGAAAATTATTCCATCTGTGATGTTTTGCTCTAGCAACCAGAACAAATGAGAGCAGGAGTTATCTCAGGCTATAGCTCCAAACCACATCGGTTCCCTATACTTCTTAGCAGTGTGACTGGGCCAAGTTACTTAACCTGTCTGCTTCAGTCTCTTCCTCAGCACAATGAGGATAATAATAGAACCTATAGCGCAGGGTGGTGGTAAAGTTCAAATGAGATCCATGTTCTTAGAACAGTGTGTGGCACAGTAAGTGCTCAACACATTTTCTGTTTGCAACATTTTAGTGACAGAAAGGGAGCATCCTCAGCCAGTCCCATGCTTCTGACTTGGGTCTTCTTGTGAACATACACTAGGAAAAGGGTTCTGTCCTTGAGAAGGCTGAAGTCTATTGAATGTGCCTACCAAGGACATTGCGAACTGATCCTAATGGACTGAGCCTTGAACTGCTGCTCCCAAATAGCTCCAGGATCTCTAGCAAAGGAGAAAGACATGGAATGAATAATTTCTCCCAACAATCGATATCATTAGAAAGCACCACCATCCTCCCCAAGTTCAAAATTTAGGGGCCATCTTTGATGGCTCTCTGCCACTCCTCATATCTAACCACTATGCATGTAGTCTGATCTCAAAGTTGAGCAGTTTTCACCATCTGCAATGCTCCAACCCAGTTCAAGCCACCTCTCCTATTGCCTGGACTCTTGCAATAACCTCCTTAACTGGCTGTATCACCATGCCTACCTCTGGTCACCAAAACCATGCCCCAATCCCCCCCCATCTCCTCCAGCCACACCCTATCACTCCAACTAACTGTTACAATTAACAATTACCACTGTTAATCCCTATCAGGGAATTAATTCACTGATTGGGTTAAGACTCTCACAACCCAATCATTTCTCCTCTGAACTTTCTTGCCTTGTTGCACACGTGAGCTTTTGAGGGACACCTTACATCCAAACCATAAAAAGTACCATGATCTTTTCAAGGCATAAATCAGAAGTTGCCGCCCCTCTGTGATCAGAGTAAAATTCACTCTTCCATGTCCTATGTACTCTGACACCTACAGTCTTACAACTCACAAGCACATGGACATTCTTTGTGTGCCTTGAACATGTCCAGCCTGTTTGTGCGGAGGGAGTTTTCACTGAGGTCTCTCTGCTTAGTGTGCTCTTTCCCTGAATCATATCGTGCCTGGCTCCTTCTCACCCACAGGTCTCAGATGTCATGTCCTCCAAGAGGCCTTATCGGGCCACCTCATCCCTTCCTCCTCCAATCACTCTTTATCCTTTTACTTTATTTTATTTCTTCATATCACTTATCTATATTTCCTTCCTCCTCATTTTTTTTTTTTTTTGGTACCAGGAATTTACTCCAGGGCCACTTTACCACTGAGCCACATCCTCAGCCCTCTTTATTTTTTATTTTTGAGACAGGATCTCTGCTGAGTTGCTTAAGCCACCATACCTGCTTATTTCCTTCCTTTCTTATTCTTTCTCTCTTTCCCTCTCCTCCCTCCCTCCCTTCCTTTCATCCCCTTTCTATGTGGGTGGTTTACATGAGGGGCAGCACTTTGTCTTATTGCCTTAGTATCCCAAATACCTTGAACTGTACTTGGCACATAATAGGTGCTCCATAAATATTCTTTTTAAATTAACAAATGAATAACTAAGTGAACTGTTGACAACAAAGCATGTGTGATTGCAGGAGGAGTACCACTAGGGCAGTGTTGGTGGGGCCACTCAACTACTGGCGAAGACTTTCATCTGTCTGAGATTTAAATTCAGTCCCACCCAATAGCAAGAGATTTTTCTCAGGATTCTTACCAGTCTGGGATTCTGGGATCCAGGATCTTTCTTAAGCCTTACTGTGTCCTCTGTTCACCTGGTGCTGAGCAATCCACAAAGAGATACAGTGGTCAAAATAAAGACCTGGTGGGCTGGGGTTGTGGCTCAGCGGTAGAGCGTTTGCCTAGCATGGGCGAGGCCCTGGGTTCGATCCCCAATATCACATAAAAATAAATAAATAAAGATATTGTGTCCAACTACAATTAAAAAATAAATATTAAAAAAAATTAAATAAAGACCTGGTGAAATGGAGGCTTGGCTACTATTTCTTTTTTTGCGGGGAGGGTGCTAGGGATTGGACTCAGGAGGGCTTTACCACTGAGCTCTATCCCAGCCCTTTTTAATTTTTATTTTGATACAGGATCTCACTAAGTTACCCAGAGTGGCCTTGGACTTGTAATCCTCCTGCCTCAGTCTTCTGAGTAGCTGCATCACCGTGCCTACCTCTGGACACCATTCTTAACATAGAAATCAATCACCTTCATAATAGGTACTGCCAATATTCTGTTCAGATTATTTGATAGCTTGATACAATCACAAAGACTTCCATTTGCAGTGTACCTACCACATTCCATGGATCTGGCATTACCTCTTGGCTAATTATTTCACCAATTCTGCAGAGTAGGTGTTATCTTCCTCCTCCTCATCTTGCATATAAGGAATCTGAGGCCCAGAGAAGACCATGACTTGCCCAAGGCCACAAAGCCAGGATAGGGGAGCTAAGATTCAAACCTAGGTCTATTTGATTCTAATGCCTTGGCTTCACAATAGTCTAGAGATGCCAAATCCTTAACTCAGGGGCAAGATGACCTGATATCTGCCTAGTTAATGCTAATCGAGGAAAACAACCCTGAGATAAAGAGTTATAGAAAGCAGACTGTAATTAGTCTACTGGCCTAGCAGGAATGATGAGTTTTATCTACTGCAGCTCAAAGCTATTTGGCTTCCAGAGAGTCAAGGGCAGGACTGTGGATTTCCTGAAGTATGTTTTCAAAGATGTTTGAGTCCATGAAGGGCTTCCCGTGAAGGCAGTATCCTCACAGTGAGGAGATTAAGAGACAGGATCAAGGAATCATGTAAAGGAAACAGGTGGGACAGAGGACAGATGGAGGCTGGAGGAGGGGTGGGGAAGAAAGGGAAAATAAGTACATGCATCCATGGCAGGAGACTTGGAAGAGAGGGCTTAGAGCCCCTGCCTTCTCCCAGAATGTTTTTCACTGAATCCCTGGCTGAAGGATTTTTTTCTTTGTTTTGGTGAGAGAAGGGAACTTTTAGCTGAATTGTAAAAAAAGAGACCCTCATGAGCAAAGGCCACCAAAATCCCACAAGTCCTTAAATGCTACCTTCTCAGAGAGGCCTTTCCTGTCCTTCGAAGTCAGACACACACATCCCCATCATTATTCTCTATCACTGTACCTGAGTACTTCTCTGAAGAGCATCTCTCATGATTTGCAATGATATATTTATTAATTTTCTTGATCACTGTCTGGCTCTACCCCTGGGGCAGATGCCATCTTTGTTTTATTAACCAGTGTGTGTGTTAAGAACCTAGAGCAGAGCCAGGTGCCGCACCTGCAACCCCAGCAGTTTGGGAGGCTGAGGCAGGAGGATCATGTTCAAAGCCAGCCTCAGCCTCAGCAATTTAGCAAGGTCCTAAACAACTTAGCGAGACCCTATCTCAAAAATAAAAAGGGCTGGGGATGTGGCTCCGTGGTTAAGTGCCTCTGGGTTCAATCCCTGGTACCAAATAAATAAATAAATTTGCTGGAGTCACTGAAGGAATGAATGGTGTTGGGGTGACTGGTCCTTCATTCAGTTTAGACAAGGTCCTGCTCTTTTGCCTACTGAGGTGAGGGGAATTCTTGTCTGCTTTTATGGCAATGAGCCCAAGTCAATTTAGCCCCAGCCCTCTCCTCCCCTCCTCCACTTGCCCCTAGTCAGTGCACAGTTGGGGGTAGAAGATTGGGGGCAGGTCATGCTGGGGCTTGCCCCACTTTGTGCTGCCAAGAGCTCTGGCTGGCTTCCATCAGATATAAGCAAGCTTTTGGCACATAGGAAGAAGTGAGCCGTGCTGTACCAAGAACAAAGTCGTCCTTCCAGCTCCCGGTCCCCCAGACATGAAGCCAAATGGTCTCTTTAGAGACCATTATTTGCCATCTAATATAATAAGCAGGTGTTTGGGGGCAGGTTTTTTCTCAGTAGGTTGAAGAACAGGGTATGCATGATATTTTGTTTTTTCTTTGGCCTTCCTGATAACAGCGTTGCTCTGAGGCCTGGTTGACCTGGTTCTTTTAAGGAAGACCTTGGAATATAGATAAGCACACAATGGAGAACAGATGGAGGCCCTTCTCTACCCTTTGCTTATCCATTCTTCATATGCCATCCTTTGTTTATGAACTGCGAGTCTTCTCAGTGCTCAATGGGGAAGATAAATGGAGCCAGGAGACTCCTCACTTTGGCCCCAGCAGGATACAGCTCAGTCCAGGTTGGGCCTCTCTTTGGGATTTCTCTCTTTTTGGGGAGGTGGGTGGGATGGGGTGGGTACTAAGAATTGAACCCAGGAATGCTTAACCACTGAACCACATTCTCAGCACTTTTTTCTATTTTTTATTTTAAGACAGGGTCTTGCTAAGTTGCTGAGGCTGGCTTTGAACTTGTGATCCTCCTGCCTCAGCCTCTTGAGATGCTGGGATTACAGGTGTGTACCACCGAACCTGGCTCTATGGGATTTCTAAATGGTGTGAATCTAAAGAAGGGAAACAACTGGCCTATAATCCCAGCGGCTTGGGAGGATTGTGAGTTCAAACCCAGCCTCAGCAACTTAGCGAGACTCTAAGCAACTCAGCGAGACTCTGACTCTAAATAAAATACAAAAAAGAGCTGGAGATGTGGCTCAGTGATCGAGTGCCCTGAGTTCAATCCCCAGTACAAAATAAATAAATATTAAAACATAACATTAAAAAAAATAAGAAGGGACACAAATTTCTGCTTGTTCCTATGATCTTTCACATTAGACATGTTTATATCAGGGGTCTGCACATTTTGAGATGCTGGACTTCTTTCCCTCTAGCATGAAGGTTTGGGGAGGCCTTTGCTTGCGGCCACATTCCTCCATCTTTTATTTTCTGGAAAGAAAATTAAGACAGTTTAATGTTCACATATTATATTCCAGGCAGTGTATTAGAAATATTTTCCAAAGTTGTCACATGTCATTTGCATCAAAACCATTTTGGTATATATTATTATCCTTTTTATAGATATGAGAAAGTAGAGTTAAGTGGAATCAATTTACTAAATCCTTGCAGTAAAGAGGCTGAGTCAGAATTTGAACCTGAGGTGTCTGGCTTCTAAACCTACCTATTCTTCTCATCCAGGGCCCACAAGAGATAGGAAGACTGGAACAAATTACAGGGTGACCTGACAACATTGCTTATTAGCATGAATCTTGGTCTGCTTTTACTGGGGAGAAATGGGGAGGGGTAGGCATGAAAGAAACTTTTTTTTTTTGCTAGAGTTCAAACTGATCGCAGCAGCACCACATCCTATCCAATCAGAGCGTCTATTAAGTGGGCCACCTTGTCATTATAGAGATAGAGAAAAGGTGACCTTGATAGGGACTAACCCCAATTTCACCCAGAATTGGCCATCCGGGTGGCTAAAGAATTTGTGTTACTGGATAAGATAGCAGTGACATTTTTGCAGTCCTCCCCAGGAATATCTAAGGAAAAAAGACTCCAATAATATGAAAGTCAGCCTCCCTACTGGTCTCCTGCCCTAAACTAGGGGTAGTTCCACAGGAAGGAAACCCCAGAGGGGTGGCTTGTCTTTGCAGCCAATTACTCAGTCTCCCAACCTCTACTCAACTGCCTCTTCTAGAGAGAAGGGAGCTCCAGCCCCTGCGCTGTGGGACGGAGCATGCGCTCTATGCGGCCTTGGCAGCCCAGCTTCAGGAAGGGTGCTGCTTCCTTGCATGAACTGTATTATTAAACTGTAATCATACTGTGAGTGGAGTCAGCCAAAGCAGTGGCTATTAATAGGGAGGTGAAGAACGCTGACTCAGAAGGAAGCTGACTTAGGCTGGCAGGGGGAGCCTGGCCACCTTGGCCTACTATCCTCTGCAGGAGGTCAGCTCACAAGAGAGACCTGAGAGCTCATTTCCATCCTGGGCGGGAGTCAGCATTATCTGAATTTCTCAACTTTGGAAATAGAATCCTGAAGCCTTTCTTGATGAAAGGGCTATTTAGCTGTCTTTCCCTGGTCCTTGGGGAGTTTTGCAGCCCTGAGCACAAATAGCTTTGGTAGTTGTGACTCAGCAAGAGCAGCGACTCTTCTCTCCTTGTCTTCAGTCGATACCACTTGGACAGGGACAGCCAGGCTACATTTCTGTGGCTCCTTTGACTGAGAAGTCAGTGCTGACCCATCACTTAGCTGGCCAGCACTCCCTACTGACAGAGACATCCGAGTAGGGAGATTCCGTTTCTGGCTTCTTGATAAGGCTGGGGGGTATGGGTGTCACAGGAGGTGGAAATGGAGAGGTGAGGGGCCACGGCAAGGGACTCACCACAACTTCACCCAGAACTGGCCATCCGGCCATGGTGCCGAAGGGCCTTGAACTCTGTGGGAAAGAGACACTTCCAGTAATTTCTATGAATTCAATGCATTTCTCAGGAAGCTAAGACTTTAGCCATTTGGCAGACTCAGCATCTCCTGGCAGGTAGAAGCAGCACAGATCCCCAAATCAGGCCCAGGGCATGGCACAGGAGACAGAACTGCTCCTGGAGCCGGGATTCATGGCCTTCCTTCGTCCATACAGGCCCCTACGCATGCGCTCATAAGCTGCTTCTCATTGTTCTCACCAGCCTCATCAGGTGGGTATTAACACCCTCTCCTCAGGAGGGAACGTGGAGATTTCAAAAGATGGAGTGACTTGTTCACACAGCTATCAGGTGACAAAGATAGACTAAAATCTAAGTCTGTTTGATGCCAGGGGAAAAGCCAGGCTGCATGAGCCACCCTTGTGCCAGAGACACAACCCCATCTTTTTGCAATTCCTCCCAGACTCAGTTGTCCCCCACTTTTTTATGACTCCAGTACTCACCATGAGGCCATGATGAAGGTCTGTGGTGTGTGTTGGGGGAAGGTTATGAGAAGCTGGGGGGTGATCAACTGTAGTCTTCTTGCCTTTCCTTCGGTAGGTCAGGTATGCCTCCCATGCTGCCTCAAACTGGAAGATCTGTTTTGGTTCTTGGATCTCTGAAGAAGGAGGTTCCAATGGAGATAGGATGTGGGAAGTATCTTATTAAAAATTATTAAGCACCTATCAGGCCAAGCTCTGGGTGACCTCGGCACTTTCTGCTTATAGAGTAATTAATAACACCATCGATCGGGTATCTTTCTTTGCTGCTTTCTACATAATTCCAAGTGGTAAAGGCTACCCACATGGGTCTCTCTTTTTGGAATTATACAGATCTCATAACTGTATACTTAGATATATCATAGCTTTTTAAGTTTTTTGGTACTGGAAATTGAATTCAGGGAAACTCTGCTATTTCCCTTTTAAATTTAATTTTGAAGCAGGGTCTCACTAATTTCCCCAAGTTGGCCTTGAATTTGTAATCCTCCTCCTCAGCCTCCAGAGTATCTGGGATTACAGGTGTGCACCACCAAGCCCAGCTAGATACATCTACAGAATATCTTCTACCTGGATTTGATCCCTAGCACCTCAGAAAACAAACAAACAAAGAATATCTTTTTTACAAAATTCAGAGCTTAATATTGAGTAATGGCTTTCTTTTCACTGTCACGTGGGTCACTTCCTAGACCTAAAAGAGATCTTGTGACCTCAAACAGCAGGTCTTAAACTCTGGCAGAACATGAGAAAAGAGTTTCAACCCCCAGCTGTGAAGCATTCTCAAACATGGAGGTGAGAACAACCACTTCATGGCTATAAATGATCCTGAGAAGGAGGAAAAGTAATTTCAAGGCCACCAAACTCTAAACTGTTGGTTTATTTTATTTTATTTTTTTTTTTTTTGGTACCAAGGATTGAACTCAGGGGCACTCAACCACTGAGTCACATCCCCAGCCCTACTTTGTATTCTATTTAGAGACAGGGTCTCACTCAGTTGCTTAGCACCTCGCTTTGGCTGAGGGTGGCTTTGAACTTGCAATTCTCCTACCTCAACCTCCAAAGCCACTGGGATTACAGGTGTGTGCCACTACACCTGGCTTAAACTATTTTTTTTTTTTTGTACTTTAAAAAAAATTTTTTTTAGTTGTAGATGGACACAATACCTTTATTTAATTTATTTATTTTTATGTGGTGCTGAGGATCAAACCCAGTGCCTCTCACATGCTAGACAAGCACTCCACCACTGAGCTATGTCCCCAGACTTTTTATCTTTTATTTTGAGAAAGGGCCTCACTAAGTTGCTGAGGCTGGCTTTGAACTGACTATCCTCCTGCCTGGCCTCCTGATATTACAAGCATGGGCCATCATGCCCAGCTATTTTTTTGAGATAGGCTTCAAACTTTTAGATTCTCCTGCCTCAGCCTCCCAAATAGCTGGGATGAAGGGTCTTATGTATTCTTTTGGCTAATTCTTTCTTCTTCCTTTTTAATTTTTTGATTGTTTTTTGAAAGGCAAATATCCTAAACAACAGTGACGATCAACAGGATAGTTCAGACAGCTGCCTCCTCTCACTACAGTGAAAGTTAATTAATTCTCTCTGTACCTTGAACTAGGTCACCTGCAGGCCTGTGCTGGGGATCTGACGTGGCTATAACGGGAGGGCATTTCCAGTCTGGCCCTTGGTGTGCTGATCTGCAATGGGGTGCAAAGGGGGTATGTTTCACCTCTGTGTGGGATTGTCTTTCCTCTTCTCTTCCGGAGAGGTGACCATTTTCAGATCTGTGGGTGGAAAGGAATATCTTCTCTTCCAAAAATAATCTCTTTCTGCAGTGGGGTTTGAAGCTGGACCAAGCTGCTCGGGCTATTTTTACCCAGCTTGCAGTTCATGGTGTAAATAGCAACTCTGGCTGTTTTTTCCCACAGCTGACAACAAAGTCAACCTCTTTGAGGCAGAAGCATTCTGGCATTTCACACAGAGGGGACAGGACAGAGTTTGCCCACTGGCCCAGGTGGTGGTGCCTGGACCATTGGGTCAGTATACAAACAGGAGAGGCATCTCCATGGTTCTGTTATCTCAGTCCCTGCTGTAAACACCAGACCTCGTGACAGCAGATCAGCTGAGGCTGATTTAAAGAAGCACATGCAAGAGTGCAAGGGAAACAGATCCATAAATCCATAAAAGGGAAGCAGGTCCATAAATCCCTGCCTGTGCACCCCGAGGTTCCAGCAGATTCTACCTCCGGCTGGCTCTTGCTCTCACCTCCCAAGCACCCCTTCCAAATTTGCTGCCCTGGGAGGATTTCTTGCCACAAACCCACCAGGTCAAGAGCTGAGGAAAGATAGCTCAGACATCTCCTCAGAATGTAGAATGTCTCTAAAAATAAAAGCCTCCTAGTTCTCCAGCTAACAGAGGCCCACAGACTTCAGTACTGAAAAGAGTCATTTTGAGGTCATGGTGAAAGGACGGGCTCCCTCAATGCCGAGTGAGCAGAAGTTATGACAAGCTAACCAAAGCACTGGTTTATGTCTGTTTGATTTGCAGTACTGGGGATTAAACCCAGGGGTGCTCTATCACTGAGCCACATCCCCAGGCCTTTTATTTATTTGGCTGGCCCCGAGGCGCTTACCCACTGAGCCACATCCCTAGCCCTTGCTATTTTTTATTTTGAGACAGGGTCTTGCTAAGTTGCTGAGGCTGGCCTCAAACTTAGGATTCTCTTGCCTCACTCTCCCAAGTCACTGGAATTACAGGTGTGTGCCACCACCATCCCACTATTCTTTTTTTTTTTTGGGGGGGGGGTCTCCCTAAGTATTGCCTGGGCTGGCCTAGAACTTTCAGTCCTCCTGCCTCAAGCCTTGGTTTGTGTCTGTAATTGGAGAGGGTGAGAGGAAAGTTCAGCCTTCTCAAGGGAACTTCCGGGGCTGTTCAGGAAGGAGATAGACCAGTAAAGATTGAGATGTTCCCTACATAGTTGCCAATTCCCGATTTCTTCTCTTCCAGGGAATGATCAGACTTCAGTTGCTTTTCCCTGAGCCTATCTTTCTCATCCAAATCTGTCGTTGGGCCTTTTAGCCTTAAATAAGAAAGGAGTGCTGAATCAGCAGGAAAGACCCTCTTCATTATGAATTACAGGCGACTTCTCAGTGGAACTGCCCCCACCCCTCCTCCAAGTACACATCAATCAGTCAATCCAAATATTTCTCAAATATCTCAGGATATACTCAGAACTGGGCATTTAGGCTGAATGTGCTGGTGCATACCTGTAATCCTAGTGACATAGGAGGCAGGAGAATTGCATATTCAAAGTCAGCCTCAGCAACTTAGCAAGGCCCTAAGCAACTTAGCAAGACCCTGTCTCAAAATAAAAAATAAAAAGGGCTGAGGATGAGGCTCAGTGGTTAAGTGCCCCTGGGTTCAATCCCTGATACCAAAAAAAAAAAAAAAAAAAAGAACTGGGTATTTAGACACATGGTTCAAATTTCAGGTTCTCCCAGCAGATGCCAATTGTGGGAGGTAAGGAAAGAAAAGGATTGGAGGACAGGTAGGCAGCTGAGTAATCCCCATATCAGCCTTTTTGGAGGTGGTTTCTGTTGCAGCATCATTGGAATTGATTCTGGGCAGTTTTTAATTGCAAAACTCCCTGCCAATTATTGATAGCTAAAGTGGCATTAGAGAGTTTCTGTTGATAAAAATAGGGGCAGGTTAATAGATGAGAAAATCACGTTATATCTGAGAAGAGAGGATGAGAACATATTGTCTCAAACTGCTGTGTCCTAGGTTTTCATTGTAGCTTGGGGTTCTCTCCCAGGACTGGCCAGCCAAGTCTACTGGGTGACCTCCAACAAGAAGTCCACCAGGGAGCTGTGCAGGATTAGAACAAAGCTTGGTTTTAGCAGCTAGAACAGAGGAGATCCATGTTGGGTTCAGGGCATCCTGGTTCTCACCGGGCTTGGTCACATTAAATGGCTCACAATGCAGTTTTCAGTAAAACCTGTTGAAGTTTAATCGTATTTTTGGTTAATATGTGTGCATGTTGTGGGGTGGGGGGGTGGGTATTGTCCAATTGAGATGGGTCATCCACAAACTTCAAGGGATTTTTTTTTTTTTTTTTTGAGGAAGCCTCTTGAAACCTGGATGATAAATGTTTACCTTAAAAAAATAAAAAAAGCAGAAAAAGTGCCCTGGTGAGTGAAATCAAAAGCGAGTGGCAGGCAGTCACACTGCAGACCATTTGTTCTGAACAGTGCTTGCAGCCCCAGCCTTGACATTGGGGAAATCGGGAACACAGCAACAGGCTTCCTATGCCTGGATTTCCTGGAATCCAACTGCCAGAGCCTTGTGCCATCAGGAGTTAAACTTTGTTTCTGTTCTCCTGGTGACTAATATGCACTGTGTGGCTCTGAGATCATCGAGAAAGAAACTGACAGTTGGCGTGGGAAGTATGTGAGATTTCGGTGCTCTTAAGATGCCTTTGATGGGCATGGTGAGCCAGCACAAGGATTATTGCCACCTAGTGCCCCCGATTGTGTCATTTTGTCATGAATTCTTATTTCTTCCTTTGGATTCTGTATGATTTTAAATATGAAACTCCCTTAGTGCCTGATGCTATTGTGATGTGTGAGTTATTCTATGGTGACTGACATTTTAGATCCCACTTTGAAAAATAACCCATTTTGATTGAAAACAAAGCAGAAACAAACCAAACTGACCAAATCATACCTGATGTGTGTCAGGGAGACTGAGTCTTCCTGCTCTTGATGTTTTCTTTTTCTGAAAGGAGCTCAGCACAGCACTCCTGGCTTCTCTACACCCCCTCATGCCTCCCCGAGAAGTAGGAGGAGTTTAATAAGATGATGAGTATGGAAGGAGAAACTGGGCTTCACATCATCCTCTCTTTTGTCTTGGGCAGACGCTTTGCTCTGCAGAGTGGGCAGGGGAGGCCCTTTCTGGCCTAGCTGACTGTCAAATTGACTCCATGGCCAATTTGTCTGATCCTAAGGTTGAGTATTGGGAAGCTCATTTGTCTGACATTATAAGCCACATTCTCTAATATCAGCAATAAAGGTTATTTTGGGTTCTCAGTTAGCTTACTGCTCTCTTTGGTTCCATTCAAAACTTGCAGAGAAGGGAGGGGGGCTGCTATTTTTAGGCCTCCTCAAAGACCCCAACATACTTACTGGGAGACTTCCTGGTGGTTACAAAAAAGCCTGTGTTGGGTGAGATCTGGCTTCTAGATCCACATCTTTACTTTTCAACAGAATTCCAGGCTCCTAAGCTGTCAAATGAGCAGAGGGGAATTTATAGAAGGTGTTCCTTTCAGCTGAAATGCATCCATTCTAAAGTTATTTATTGAATGCCAGGGGATACAATGGCGATGGAGAGCGACAGTCTTTGCTGTTGCAGTTTATAATCTAACCAGGGTGCATCCATTAGGATGTTTAATGTTACCAGTGAAATAAAAACGATTTCAGACATGCTTAGGCACTAAAGGGAATTTCTTGGCTCATTGGCCATCCAGGCACATGGACTTGGATTTGATTTTGATTCAGAACATGGACCCATTTCTTGGCTCTGCGCCTCTGGGTTGGACTCATTCTTTAGCCACCACATGATGCAAGTCCTCCTCTCTCCTGGCAGCTTCAAGCTTCCCACTCTGGCTACAGCAGATCTAAGACATGCCATTTGCCAGGCTGAGAAGAGTCCAAGTCCCAGAAATCCCTTGAAAATTTTGAGGTCTGCTCTGAGTAGACCATCTTAGGTCACAGGACATCCTAGGTCATCAGCTCAGTGTGATAGGACGCACTGATTGGCTTATACCCAGTGGGGCCCACCCCTGAATATGGGAAAGTTGAGCCCTTTCTACATGGCTCAGAAATTTGGGCACCTGCTAGGAAGGGAAAAAGAAAAGAAAAAGACAACACATAAAATTATAATTGTGCTCTGAGGGAACAAAACCCATGGAGACAGCCTATTACCACCTGGCAAATCAAGCCTAGGCCTGGGAATCCAGACTTTAGTGTTCCAAATTCTGTACTGGTCCAGTACGCAGCAGACCCTTGTAGATGTTGCAGGGATTAATATGCTTTAGTTATTGTCTCTTGCTCTGTGATTCTTTCTTTCTCTATCTCCCCTTTGCCCCTCATTGGTATTTGAACCCAGTGGTGCTCTACTGAGCTACATTCCCAGCTCTTTTTAGTTTTTGAGACAGGGTCTCTCACTAAATTGCTGAGGCTGGTCTTGAACTTGGGATCCTTCTGTCTCAGCCTTCCAAGCAGTTGGGATTAGAGCCAAATGCCACCACAATTGACTCGCTTTTCTCTTTTTGAAAGGAAGACAACATGTGCCTTAGAGGGATTCTAAAAGGATCACTGAGGCGATATCCACAAAGCAAAAGACACACGCCACTTTACTTAAGCTATCTATTGGCGTATGTTGTTACTTTCAGATTTAAGGACGTTCAGCTGGTGGTTTAGAGGCTAAATATTAACCACACTGGGGCAGATCCGCACTACATGAACCATGAGCCATGAAGTTTCACTGGAAAGTGTTCTAAGTTCAAAAGATCTGTGAAACAAGATATAACCCCAGAGAGGTGAAAACGGACAAAAATGCAGTCAAACATGCAAAGTGGAGAGTGCTCTTTCTAATCTCCACAGCCAGTTCTGAGGAACTATGAGCAACCAAAAAATGCTAGTGGTACCTGAGCAATCCTTGATTTCTTCATTTAGTAACCATTTTTTGGTACCTTCCACATAAAAAGCTACATAGGAACACACAGTTAGCAGGCATGTATTTAAATCCTTTCCTTTGGATTTAAGGAAGGGCTGGGTAACCCATGTCTGCAATCCCAGTGGCTCAGGACGCTGAGGCACGAGGTCACAAGTTCAAGGCCAGCTTCAGCAATTTAGTGAGGTCCTAAGCAACTTAATGAGACCTTGTCTTAAAATAAAAAATAAAGGGGCTGAGGATATAGCTCAGTTGGTAGAGTGCTTTCTTTGCATGCACAAGGAAGGCCCTGAGTTCAATCCCCAGCACCACAAAAAAAAAAAAAAAAATTTAAAAAAAAAGGGGGGGGGGCTAGGGATGTGGCCCAGTGGTTAAATGTCCCTGGGTTCAATCCCAGTGTTAAAATAATAATAATAACAATGATAATGACTATCCTTTTGTAAATAGGTGAATTATTATAAGAAATCATTTGCAAAGCTGAAATTAACTAAAGATCTGTTATGCTAAAGACAGAAAAGTCAAAAGTAGTTTCATTTTCAGGGAGGAAGTTGGAGAAGGAGTGGACCGTGACCAGGACTGACTAAACTGACCTTTTATTCTGCCATAAACAGATAAACAGGGCTAAGTCAAGATATTGCAATCAATTATACAAAGTGTTGGTCTCTCAAATGAATATAATCCAGCCTTCCGGACACTGTACAACATTAGTTCATTTGCACCTCTCCTGCAGTATGATTGTATCACAGTTAATTATTTATTCATTCAAATTTTTAATCATTCACTCATTGAACATTGATGGAAGCCTTGATATGGGCCAAATACAATGCCAAAGGCCAGGTACAGAACAGAGCGAGACACGGTTCCTAAAGTCCAGAAGCTCAGCCCAAGGAGGGGGAGGAGACATGTAAAAAATAATTGCAATATAACATGAGAGGTGCTCTAATGCATGTCCTGATAGCCTGGGGGCAGAGTCTTCAGAAAGGAGGTGACATTTAAGTGGATCTGTGACAGAAAGTTTTCTAGACTGAATTTTCAGAGTCATTGAAAGCCCCTGAGGAGCCCGATAAGTAGTTGGTACCCAGGGATCTGAGGGTATCAGAGAATCAGAAGAGGAGGCTAAAATATTAAGTGGGGCAAAAGGTCAGTGGCTTGGAGCTTCACAGACCTAGTGGTGGGCATTGGACTTTATAGATAAAAGTGACTCGTTGGAGGTTTTTAAGTAAAGGAGTGATGATATTTGGGGTTTTAGAAGGACATTTTGGCATCAGTCTGAAGGAAGAGTTTTAGTAGAGGAGGGATTGGAAGCAAAGAAATCAACAGAGATGCTATTTCAATAATTTAGACGAATAATAATAATGTCTTGAGGATTGAAAAAGAAGAACAGAGGAGTTCAAAGAAGAATTGAGAGGTTGAATGAAGGCTTGGTAATTATTGGATGGGAGATAATGCAGGAAGGGACTTAAATGGCACAGACCAGGTAGAGCCGAAGTGTGAAAAAAGAAGAGGCTTGAAGACAAATTCTAGGAAGCTCTATCATAATTGGATGGCCAAGGAAGAGGAGCCAGCCAAGAAAGTGAATGGGAGAGAAGAGGAAGTTACAGGAGACAAAGAGAAGGAGGCACTCAGTCGGTCAGAGTTGGTGAGAATTCTCCTACAACATTTGTGAAATTTCCTTATCAAAGAGCAAAGTCTTTGGCAGTAGGAGCCCTGGCCTTATACTTTGCATAAAGCAAGCTGTATCAAAACAACATACAGATAGAGTGATTCGGAGATTTCTAGTAACTGCTTAATGCCCAGAGATTTAAATTTGGAGACTGTAAATTTAAAATGTTATTTGAGGGTCAAAATAGCAATAAGTACAACTAGCAAACTAATATTCAAAGAGATTCTAGTTAGGAGCCCTGGTGCACACTGATAATCCCAGGGACTTGGGAGACTGAGGCAGGAGGATTTCAAGTTGGAGGCAAGCCCTGGCCACTGAGCAAGACCCTGTTTCAAATTAAAAAGGGCTGGGGATGTTGCTCAGTGGTAGAGCACTCATGAGTTCAATCCCCAGTACTGGGGGGAAGAGAGAGAGAGAGAGAGAGAGACACTAACATTCCCAGTATTCCATTGAACATAATACTGCTTTTACCATCTTGTGTATTTCATTGTATTTGGTCTTTAGGAGAACTGTTAATGTTATAAAATGAGGAAGCTGTGGAAATATAATTTTTCAGAATAGGGGAATTTGGTTACAAGTACTGGAACAAAGAAATTGGTGTCAATGTATTTGACATTTAGGAAAGTTATTCTGAGAGCAACTTCGCGGTGTTTTAGGAGATAAGCAATGTCTTTAAATGTCATACAATGTTATACAGTTTTTTGGTTTTTTTTTTGTCTTTGTTCATCCTTTCAATATTGTTTGAACACCAAATGGTCTAGACTCCGTTCCAAGGACAAAAGACACCTTCCCATCCCTCAAGGAGCAGGGAGCCCAGTGGAGGCCATAAACAGCAGAATACGATTAAAAGATGCTGTCATGGCGTTAAGTGTGTAACTGAGGAGAAGCCCATCTCACTCAATGCAGAAATAGGAAAAGAGGATGGTGGCATGGTTACAGAAGTCTTTCCAGAAGAGAAAATGCCTGCCAGGGCATACAAGGAGGAATGGAGTTCCAGATCAAGGGGAGAGCAACTGTAAAGGTAAGAAAGAACAGAATTTGGCTGTGCGCATTATTATATGACTGTAATCCTAGTGAAACAGGAGGAACACAAGTTCAAGGCCAGCCTCAGCAAGTTAGTGAGACCCTGCCTCAAAATAAAAAATAAAAAGAGATAGGGATGTAGCTCAGTGGTTAAGTGCTCCTGGGTTCAATCCTTGGTAGAAAGACAAAACCAAACAAAGAACAGAACTCAATATGGCTAAACAGATTATAGGGAGATGATCTGGGAGAGGGGACCAGGAATCTCATCAGTCCCCTCCAGGTTTTTCTTTAAAGAGTCTAGACTTCAGCCTAAAGTAATGGATAACCCTTGAAAGATTCTTTTAGAGCACTTCAAGGGAAGCCTTTTTTTATTTGACATATTTGTTGTTGACATTGATTGATTGATTGATTGCGATCCTGAGTATTGAACCCAGGACTTTGTACATGCTAGGCAAGTGCTCTACCTCTGATCCACATCTTTAGCTCTGTCTTTTAAAATATCTCATTTTCTTTCCTTCCTTCCTTCCTTCCTTTTTTTCTTTCTATTCTTCCTTCCTTCCTTCCTGCTTGCTTTTGGAAGTTGCAGCTAATCTGGTATATAACAAAAGAAGACAAGGACAAAGAGTTTCTTTATAGTGTGTTCATGATTTTGGGTGCAGAAAAAGACGTAGATCACTGAAATCCACTGCATTGTTTTATTATTTATTTATATTTGTTTTTCGTATTGGTACTGGAGTGTGTGAGTCACCTATGTATCACTGTGACCAAAATGCGTGATAAGAACTACTTAAAGGAGGAAAAGTTTATTTTGGGCTCACAGTTTCAGAGGTTCAGTCCATGGACAACCAGCTCCATTGCTCTGGGTCCAACATGAGAGAGAACATCATGGTGGAAGGGTGTGGAGAAGGATGGCTGCTTAAGCTCATAGCAGCTGGGAAGCAGACAGAGCATGAGCCGGGGTCACAATCTATTCCCCAAAAGCAGTGTCCTAATTCCTCTAGCCATGCCCCACCTGTCTACAGTTATCACCCAGTAGTTTATTAATGAATTAATTCACTGATGAGATTATAGCTCTCAGAATCTGATCTTTTCCCTTCCAAACATTGCCACATTGCCTGACATATGAGTTCTTTGAAAGAATATTTTTAGATATAAACCATAATATGGGGATGGAATCCAGAGAGGGGGAGAAGGGTCTTTATCACCAAGCTACATCCCTAGACCTTTTTCTGTTTTTGTTTTTGAGATAGGATCTCACTAAGTTGCTCAGGCTGTCCTTGAACTTGTGATCCTCTGCCTCAGCCTCCTAAATCACTGGGATTACTGGCCTTTGCCACCCCTTTCTCCTCCCCCTGCCCCAGTGACTTTTGATGGCAGGAAGAAGCAAAGTGGAGATCCAAGAAATATTTCATATCACCCAGAGACTCTGCTATCTAAATCTAGAAATGCCTGTGTTCTGCTTTAAAGAGAGGCTGTTAACTTAAGGTATGGACAGGAATCTTAGTTGTAGAGAGGTCAGCACTCTTTTTTATCTTTTTAATGAATTTTTTAAATTTTAATTTCTTAAATTAATTTATTTTTTAATTATTATTTTGCAGTAAAGGAGATTGAACCGAATCACACATGCTAAGCACACATTCAAGTGCTGAGCTACACTCCTGTCTCTTTTCTATTTGAAATAGGGTCTTGCTAAATTGTCCAAGTTGGCCTTGAACTTGCAATTCACCTGCCTCAGCCTCTTGAGGAGCTGGGATTATAGGCCACCATGCCCAGTGAGGTGTACACTCTTGCTGCTTCAAATGGGATCCCTGGATCAGCTGAATCAGCATCAGATGGGAACTGGTTAGACAAACAGAAATCTAAGCCCCACCCCAAACCTACTGAATCAGAATCTGCATTTTTAACAAGTCATGCCTGAGTGATTCCCATGCACCTTCAGGTTTGAAAAACTCTGATCTACAAGATAGGAAAACTGCCTAGTTGGTAAACCTTATGTCACTGTGTTGCAATCTGTTTTTGTTTTGCATGACTGATTGGTGCATAATCAGTTCGTCAGCCCCTATGATTACAAATTTATATCCAAAAGTAAACTCAATCAGGGGTTAAACCATTTTAACTCTACTAAACATTTCTAAGGAATCTCCAGAGAGCCTGATGTTATGATTTACTTAAATAAAAGGTTTGCAAGAGCTGGAGATGTAGCTTAGTGGTTGAGTGCTTGCCTAGTAAACATAAGGCCCTGGGTTCAATCTCCAGTCCCACACACAGGAAAAAAAAAAGTTAATAAACAAAGGGCTTGCTCCCTGGCTGATAGATTCATTTGTTTTCCCTATTGTGGAAAAATACAAATGACTTAAATTTACCATGTTAACCATTTTTAAATGTTCAGTAGCATTAAGTACATTCACATTGTTGGGCGATATTACCACCATCCATCTCCAGAATGTTTTCATCTTCTCAAACTGAAACCCTATAGATGTTAAATGATAGTCCCCCATCACTTGCCCTACTCCCTCTTCATGGAAACCACCATTCTGCTTTCTGTCTCTATGAATTTGACTACTCTAGGTACTTTATGTAAGTAAAATCATAAAATGCCAAGACCAGCCTCAGATTTACAATCCTCTCGCCTCAGCCTCCCGAGTGGCTGGGATTATACGTATAGGCTGCTGTTCCCAGCTAACAGTTGTCTCTTAATTTGTTTATTTCCATTAGCATAATGTCATCAAGGTTCATCCATGTTGTAGCATTTTCTTTCCTTTTATTCATTTCATTTATGTTGTAACTTAATTTCCTTGTTTTCTAAGGCTGAATAATATTCCACAGTATATACCCACCCATTTTGTTTGCCATTCATCCGTGGATAGACACTTGGGTACCTTCTGCCTTTTGGCCAGACATAGAAGTCCCTTCTCCTCCTTCACATCATTCCTAGAATTTTTATGCCAAACAAACATACAATTCACAGCTAACGGATGTTCTCCACGGATTTTTCTCTAATACATCAAATCTCTATTTGACTCATTAAGAAAAGGGAATTCGCTGTTGTTGGGAGCCCAATGTCTGTTTCATTTAGTGTCTGTGTCTGGGAGCAGTGGCCTCCTGAATATCAACTCAGAGCCAGAGCCAAGACATTCATTTGTGAAGCTCAAGTATTGATTTGGTGACACCATTCTCTTCCCCTGATGCTATTCCTATCAACCCAAATTATCTGTGTGAATATAGGAATCATTTTTCCACTGTACCCAGCAGCTGGTGACAAGCGGATTGCTGATAAGCTACGACAGAGATGAGCAGTTGGCTGCTCCTGGGCGGGTGAGGCCTTGGCTGCCAGAGTGTTGCTGGGCAAAGGCATCTGTAGCCCTGAAGCCCAGGGGCGGACCCCCACCTGGATTCTGGATTCAGAGCTTCATCCTCATTGCAGAGACCCACAAGAGGCCTCAGGGAAGAGCACAGTACCTGAGCTTATGAGCGAACTATAATAAAGAATTAGATAAAGACATTACCTCCCGGAAATGTTGTGTTTTCTTCTGGAGTCTTGTTACTTGTGTTGTTTCTGGGAACATCCCCTTGTGTGCTTTCCCTCAGGCAGCCAGTGGGGGCGCTCTGACATTCTCTTTTTCATCCCCACTATTTTACCTGTGGGTCTACCCTTTGGGCTGTAGGATAAGGGCGCAGAGATGGGAAGCTGGCAATCCCACCAGCATTTAGAAAGTAAACATTAAAATTCTAGATTGCATCTTCTGGGAAACCACTTTTGCTTTGCAAAATAAATCTACCCCAAAAGACAGGAACAAGGACACGTCCCCCATTCTCATTGTTAACTCCTGGTCCTCAAGGATGATTAACTCTGGAAACTGAAAACACATTTGGGCTAATCGGTTGTGAGATCTGATTAAGAGCTTTACAGAGAAGATTTGCATTACAGTTAAGAAAGGCTCCGGCAATTTAGAAGAAGGCACATGTAAGGAATTTTTTTTTTTAATCAGGTTATAAGAGAAGTTATACAAGAAGAGCTAGAAAGCACAGCTAAATGCACAGGAAAGGAAGGGGTGAAAACCTCCCTCTATGAATCCAAAGGAAAAAAAGTTGGCATACTGGTGAGCACATTTGAGAATCCCATGAGAACCACTGACTCACTACAAGGTGTAATGTGATGAGGTTAAATGAACCTGCAACCACAGCAACGTGTGACACATGTGGAGCTGGAAGGAGCTAATGGATGTCTGGGAATGTGTGTGAAGTAATGAAGTATTTGTAGGCCCTGCCTAGGATTTACAGTTCACCTCCTCTTAGGTTTATCTGGCTCTGTCCACTCGAAATGCCCTTCCTTGTCCTTTCCACCTCCAGGAATACATGCTTATCACCTTATTCTAGAGCTAAGTAAAATCTCAGCACCTGAAGGAAGACTGCCCAGAATGACCCCACTTAACTGTAATCTTTTTTTTCCCCCCAGTACTGGGGATTGAACCATGAGCTACATGCCCAGCCCTTTTTATTTTTATTTTGAGTCAGGGTCTTGCTAAGTTGCTCAGTCTGGCTTCCGATTTGTGATCCTCCTGCCTCAGCCTCCCAAGTAACTGGTATTGCTGGTGTGTGCTCCCATGCCTGGCTGTAATCTTTCTTTGGTACCCATTCCAAATGTGTGTTTCCTATACATTCTAGGGCAACACACATGGCATTAATGAGATATTTTTTTCCCTTTCTTTTCCTCAGTGTTGGGGTTCAACCCAGGGCCTTGTGCATGCTAGGCAATTGCTCTACCACTGAGCTGTATCTCCAACCCAATAACATTGCAGGGGGCGGGCAGTGTGGGGTACCAGGGATTGCACCCAGGGACACTTAACCACTGAGCTACATCCCCAATCTCTTTTATTTAGAGACAGGATTTTGCTGAGTTGCTTAGGGCCTCACTAAATTGTTGAGGCTGGCTTTGAACTTGCTATTCTCTTTTCTCAACCGCCTGAGTGGCTGCAATTATAGTCTTGCACCACCATGCCTGGAACAAATTTTTTTTGTTTTGTTTTGTTTGGGTGGTGCTGGGAATCAAACCCAGGGCCTTGTTCATGCAAGGCAAGCACTCTACCAACTGAGCTATATCCCCAGCCTGGCACAAATTTCTTAATGGTCACTTTCATGCCATTTTTCACATGTTTGGTTTGTGTTCCTGAATCAGTTGTGAACTCTTTTAAGTAGGACTATTTTGGAGAAGGAAGTGTGGTGTAGTTGTTGCATTTTCTCTTAGATATTCTAAGGCAGTGCTTCTCAAACCTCACCAAGCATGTAGGGAGGGATCTTGTGGAAATATGGAAGTTAATTCAATACTCAGGCTGGGCCTGAGATTCTGCATTTCTAACTAGCTCCCATGTTTTGCTGCTGGTTTCAATCCCACACTTTAAATAGTGAGGCTTTGTAACACCCAGGATAGTGCTTCAAACATAAACCAGAAAGTTTAGATTGGTAGGAGTTTCTAGGAAAGTTCCCCTTCTGAGGCCTGAGCTCTCCAAACAAATGCTACCTTATAATAAGGTTTGCCCCCTTTGATCACTAGACTGTCCCTTAAATTAATGGAAGGCCTGAGGCCATGACTTTGTTACAGTGCGGTTGTTTGAATCTGTGTTTAATTTCTAGGAATACATTTGGTTTTGCTAATGTAATTTGAGAGGACTGGTGAGTTATTTTGAGTGTGCATGTCCCAGCCCTGTAATGCTAGGTCACTTTTGATAAGAGCCACAATTATGCCAACTAGCTTGCATATGAGCTGTAACCCCCACTTCTGGACTAGAGGCCCTCACTTTTCTCCCTAGGGGCTTAAGTAGCTAGAGGCAGAAATAAAGCTTCCTTTTATTTACCTGTATCCCTGCAAGTCTCCATTTCCTGTGTAAAGTCCTGCTCTAGCAGGGGCAAAGAGATCCTTCTTAGTTTCACATTTGAAACTAGGGGGGAAAAGTGTCTTTAACCATACTAAACAGACTTCAATCAATGCTTTTTAATAGGAAGGACAGAGAGGAAGGATAAACTAGCACCAGTGAAACCACAAAGATGTGGACTGGACCAGTTAAGTCTCACAGGGCCTTGGTTTACTTGTCTGTAAAATCAAGGTATTGGGCTGGAAGATTCCTATCAGCCCTAGAAGTCTGTGATCCTAATCAATGTACATACCAGGGGAAGGGCACAGGGACAGGAATTTCACAGCTGGCTACTTCACAGCACGGTGTGATGGGGAGTCTCTTGGCCGACCTTTTCTGGTCTCAGCTTGCCCTGATAGGGTACTAAGTTCTCTCTTCCTAGAAATTTCTGGGCCTCACATCCAACTGCCTGTTGTATAGAAAGATCTGAAAAGACATGCCCTGTGCTGCCACCTAATGGTTCCTGTCCTATCTAAGCAATTCTTCAGCACTGAAAGCTGTAGGATCTCTGGGCACTTTCTACACAACCCACCAGTTCACAGGACAGAATAAAAATAGTGCAATTCCAGGTGGCCCCTCATTCACGGAATTAGAGACTATGACTAAGAATTATAAGGTCTTTATAAACTTTGTAATTTCCCCCTTATTGTTATTTCCTGTCTGTTTCCCTGCAGTGATTAACAGTAAAACTCCATAAACAGAAAAGACCAAGGTGTTTGTTTTCAAGGACAGCAAGGAAGCAGAGAACTGGGGAGACAGGCCCCCCGGGTCTGAGGCAAACACTGCCTGGATATGAAGTGGGTGGAAGGGGCTGAAGAATTGACAGGAAAGAAGGCATTTGTTTGGAAAAGGAAAGAGGGGGTTGGGAAGCCAAGTTGCCTTCTAGTTAGAAAGAAGGCGATGGTTAATAGCATAATCATTCTTTCCTGTTTTGTCTTTAGATATACAAGTCTGTTTTCAAACCAGGAAAATGAAGCAAATGTATAGTTATCAGATAGTGCTACTACTGTTCAAGGCTCTTTGCAACAAACATTACCACTATAGAGTAAAGAATCCTAGGTATAAATATCTATAGAAGGGTCAGGCAGATAAGGCAGCCAAGGTGAAGATTCCAGGCAGGGGTGGTGACAGTGGAAAATTGGAGAAACTCATCCCAGCTAAGGTAGCAACAGCTACTCAGCCCTGGGTGGTTCTGGGCTTCACAAAACTGGGTATCTGCATTGCCAGGGCTTTCAAATTTTGAAGAGAATCTGGAAATCTGGATCATTATGTAAAGTTGCTTTATTTTAAAATGTTGGCAGCTAATATTCCTTTAAAAATAAACAACAGCACTGTGTGGACCAAATAAAACATGTCAGTGAGACATGTTTAGCCCAAAGGCCAACCCTGAAAACTTACATCCACAGCAATTTGCTTTCTGAAATCTTGAAGCGCTGTGATTCTATTCAAGACATGTGGTCTGTAAACAATAACAGACTACAAGCAAATACCAGATTAATATAAAATGCTTTGTGGTTAAATTTGTTAGAACTGACTCCATATCTAGAGGTCTACAGAAGGAGTTAGTTTTTAATTTTTTCATATGCAACCAGAAAGCCTTGAATATATTCATTCCATAATCCCAGAAGCACTTATCTGTGCTAAGTAAAGATAAGCAAAACTTTTCTACACAGGGCCAGATGGTATTTTATACTTTCAGGGCTATAGAGTCTTCAGCACAACTCTTCAGATCTGCCTTTGTGGTCACAAAGTAGCCTTAGACAGTACATAAACCCATGGATATGCTGTGTTCTACTAAAACTTTTGAGCTGGCAATGATCCAAATCTGGCCCCTGGGCCATTGTTTACCGATCCCTGATCTAGAAGTTTTAAGAAAGCTTGCAACTGAATGCAACAATTTTTCTTTTCCTTTATCTTTTTGGTATTAGGGATTTAATCCAGGGGTGATATATTACTGAGCTGCATCCCAGTTCTTTTTATTTTATTTTATTTTTTTTATTTTGAGGCAGTATGTCATTAAGTTGCTTAGGGCCTAAGTTGCTGGGGCTGGCCTTGAACTTGGGATCCTTCTGCCTCAGCCTCCCCAGTTGCTGGGATTACAGGTGTGCACCACTGTACTTGGTGCAACAATTCTCTTTAGGTAAACTTATATGTTTATGTTTAGCCTATTAGAGCAAGAATTTGGGGTGCTATCATTATGACTTTTAAGTTACATTTGTAAGTAGGATCCCCAAAATATCTGTTATTGTTTAACTATCATTAGTTAATACACGATCATAAATATCCTGCTGAAGTCATTATAATCACTGGAGTCGATGCTGGTCTTACCCAACACCGAGGTTGGTTTGTTAAAGCTGCCTGAATATCAATTTAATTCAGGCTAGTCTTCACAAAAGGAACCATTCACACAGGATAATGTTGAATTTTTGTCTGGGTTAGTTGTCTCAATGGAGTGATTTGATTCCTTTCTGTTTTGATAGGATTTGAAACTGATTTGAAACTGTCGTTAAGATGTGACATAAAACTGAGCACACCTGTTTGTCTCCTGAGCACAACAGGACTGTGTACTTGGAGTCTTCAAAAATATGATCTAGAGAGAATAAACAGAGCAGTATATCATTTTCATCTTTAGGTCTCCAATGAAATGATAACACATAGAAGATGTTCTCAAAGTTTGCCTTATGCATGGCAGGCACACAGACTATGGCTATGTTAATTTCTTTTGCTGTCACTTTTATAAAATATCAACTAAAGATACCTAGCTATTTGTGGAAGATATTGTTTATTAGGTACGAATGAGCTATCCATAATCCCCTTCTGTGTTTTCATCTACTACAGATTCTTTTGCTGGTAAGGAGACCATGTGTTCCAATTCTGGCCAAAAAAATATGAATACAAGTATCTCCTGCTTGGAACTTCTAAAAAAGTTTTCTGATAGGGATGATTCAGTTTGGCCTCTTTTTTTTTTTTTTTTTTTTTTTTTTTTTTTTTGAGACTGGGTCTTGCTAAGTTGCTTAGGTCCTCACTAAGTTGCTGAGGCTGGCCTTAAACTTGCAATCCATCTCAGCCTCCCAAGTCGCTGGGAATACAGATGTGCACCACTGCATTGGGCTGAATTTGATCTCTTGACTCTTTTTTCTTCTTCCTGACCTAAGACACAGATCAGTCACCTTAGAGGTGTAATAGATATCTTATGACCATGAGGACAAAAGCAAAAAGCTAAAAATGGATACAGTAGAGAGAAAGAGGAAGCCTTGGATGATACTGTGGAACAGCTTTACTAGCCCTGAACTGAATGCTTTTGAGTTTTTTATTCTCTGTGTGTGTGTGTGGGGGGGGGGGGACAGTCTTTGTGGGATGGAGTCATCATGAAGTTTTTAATTACTTGAACCCAACCCAATCCTAAATCCTATCTGGGTCTATGGAGAGTTTCCTCCTATTCTCTCACATTCCATCCACATTGCCAAGAATATAAAAATTCAACAATAATCCAGCATCCAATGAAGTCTTTATTAATTCCCAAATTCTTCTTATGCTACTCTAAAAGGTTAAAATTAAAGTTATTTAAAATCCTGTCTCTAATTCAAATAACATAGAAAGATCAAAACCCATAGACTTTCTTAGGAAGAAATGCTATTATGATACATCAACATCAAGTTCAAAGAAAATGTTCTACAATATAGCTTCTAAGAAAATCAAAGGGACTGTCAACAGATTTTTTTTTTCTGAACTTCTTTTAGGTAGCAAACATGTTATGCCAACAAACTATCCAAAAATTATTTTAAAAATATATGAATATAGTCTACATTTTAGAGTTTCATGTTCCGTAAATCCATCCTGTTTTGTGATGTTATGTTAGATTATTATAAATACCTTTCAAATTTTGGAGATCTCACTCGCCAAATTTAGAACTATTTGAATATCAAAATGATAATGATGGTAATGGATTATAACACATTAAATAAAATGTAAAGACCGTGAATTCACAGTAATTCAGAAGCTTGCCCACCAATAAATATAGACAGCTGATAGAATATGAATATGCAATTGCCAATGAATAATTGATTCAGGCTAGTATCCCCTACGGACAATAAGGACATTGAGTAAAAAGATGTCAGGTATCAGGATAATCACAACGTCAGAGCAGCCCCCACAGCTCAATGACTAAGTGCAAAAGGAAAATGTATCTTTAGTAGAGAGATATCTGGTAGGTACTATCTGAAACTAGCAATGAAACTAGGCCTTACCAAAGGCAGACAATGGGTGGCCTCTTGATACTGCATGAAAAGATACATGATACCCCCATGAAGAATTCTTGCTGGAAATGTTTAACCTGAACATAAACATAAGGAAATAGGCAAGTCCAGAATTTGGAAAAATCTGCAAGATAACTGGCCTAAACTCTTAAAAAAAATTTTTTCACTGTCATGTAAACCAACATGTCATGTCATGTAACACCAACAGGTAAAGAATAAGGGGGCTGGTGATGTAGCTTAGGGGTAAAGTGCCTGCCTAGCATGCACAAAGTCCTTGGGTTGATGCCCAGCACAGAGGGAGAAAGAGATAAAAAGAGAGAGAGGGAGATATATTAAGGAGATAAATGCAGTGTATAAACCTTAATTAGATTCTAGACTTGCAGGGGGAAAAATCTACTATGGAAGATAAATTTAAGACCATTGGGGAATTTTGAATATAGATAATATATTAAATTGTATTACTGAATGCATATTAATTACTTAGGTGTGCTAGTAATGATATTGTGGTTATTTAGTCCTTTTTCTAGAAGATTCATATTGAGATATTTAGAGATGAAATGTCATGACAGCTGCATCCTACTTTTTAAAAAGTATGTAGAGAGATAAACGTGGCAAAGCATTAATACTTGGTAGGTCTGTGTAAATAATTTTAGAATATTTAATAAACTATTTTTCTAACTTTTCCCAAGATTTAAAACTTTTTGAGAAGAGTTTTTAACTTCATACTATGCCTTGGAACTTTTATGAGTATTATAGTGATTGTTAGTTATAGTCATTCCCTGATAGATACTGAGATGTGTTACTAGACATCCTGAAACAAGGTCTAGGAGTCACATAAAGATTATTCAGTGAAAAAAAAATTTTTTTTTTTAATGTTTGTTATGGGCCTGACACTATTTTAAGCAGCCGAAACCCTTGCATTGAATGACCTATCTCTGGTCCAACGAAGCTTAAATCCCAGTGAAGGGAAACAGAAAAAATAAGCATGAGTAAGTAAATTGTGAGGAAAAAAATAGTAGAATAGTAGAGCAGAAATTGTGGGGAGGCAAGTTGGGAAATATTAAAATGAAGACAAAGCCGGGTATGATGGTGCAAGCCTGTAATCCCGGTGACTTGATATGCTGAGGCAGGAGGATCACAAGTTCCAGACTAGCCTGAGCAAGACCTGTCTCAAAAAAAAAAAAAAAAAAAAAGAGTTGGAGGTGTAGCTCAATGATAGAGCACCTCTGGGTTCAACTCCTAGTACTGCAAAATAAGTAAATAAATAATAGATAAATATAAATAAATAAACAAACAAATAAATAAAATATTTATAAAATAAAGTGGAGACTTAGATAATTAAATGAAAGGAACACAGATTGATTTAAAGGATATTGAGATAATATCCAAATTTTCTATACTATTCTAGGAGATGCTGGTTTAGTTTCACCTGAATAATATTGTGCTTCTTGATTACACAAAGCCATTTTCAGTTGCGTTGCAGCCAGACTGAGGCTAAATACTAACTTCAGGGACCAACTGTCCCGGTTTGTCCAGGATTAAGATATCTCCTGGGATTTGGGACTTTTAACACTGAAATTGGGACAGTCCTGGACAGATTCAGATGGTGGGACACCCTAATACTGCTACTTATCACTTGTATGATAAAGAGAAAATAATTTAGCTTCCTAGAGTGTTGGTTTCCTCATCTGTTCAAAGGAAATTAAAGCCGGGCATGGTGGTGCACACCTGTAATCCCAGCAACTTAACAGGCTGAGGCAGGAGGATTGCAGGTTCAAGGCTCACCTGAATAACTTAAGTGAGCCTTTTTCTCAAAATAAAAATGTGATGTTGCCACAGTCTGGCTGGGCACACAATCACGAGCCACCACACAGCTTGTAGATTCAAACAGCAACTCTTTATTCCCGAACTCACACCAGCCGTCTACAATCACGTTCTGGGGAAATCCAAGTTCTCTGCCCAAATCCACCTCCCCTGCCCAAATCCAAATCCACTGGGCTTCTATCTCCAAAATATACTGTCTGAATCCCGTGAGAACTCAAGGGGAACTCAGGCAGCAGGATACGCCCTATTCCCAGCAGGAATAATCTTAAACCTTAAACCTGGAACCTAAACCGGGAACGCCCTAATCCGCCTTGGTCCTTGAGCAAGGTCACCTACATTCAATGTCACTGCAACATGGGGTACGCTGGCAAGGAAATTGTCATACCTACTTGGCTAATGGCTCCCAGCATGATGTAGCTCAGTTGTAAAGCGTCCCTGAGTTCAATCCCCAGTACCAAAAGAAAAAAGAAAAAAAAAATAGCCCCCATCCCTCACTTGCAGTTTTGCATCCCTTGATTTTAGTACCAAAGTCAACCATGTTCTAAAAATATTAAGTGGAAAATTCCAGAAGCAAATAATTCATGTTTTATATTATACAGTATTCAGACAAAATGACAAAAATCTCACACTCTCCTGGGCTCCATCTGACCCCAGAGGTGAATTATCCTTTTGTCCAGTGCAAATCTACCCTATATATACACCCTCCCCATCTGCCACTTAGTAATCATCCAGGTTATCAGATAAACTATTATGGTATCACAGTGTTGTGTCCAAATAACCCCTATTCTACTCAATAAGGACCCCAAAGCACAGGACTAGTGATGCCAGCAATTTGGATATGCTGAAGAAAAGTTGTAAAGTACTTCCTTTCAGTGACAAAGAGAAAGTTTTTGTCTTAATAAGGAAAGGGGGAAAAAAATCCTATGCTGAAGTTTCTTTCTTTCTTTTCTTTTTTCTTTTTTGATGCTGGGGATTTAATCCAGGGGCGCTTTTCCACTGAACCACACCCCCAGCCCTTATTTATTTATTTAGAGACAGGGTCTCATTAAGTTACTTAGGGCCTCAATAAGTTGCTGAGACTGGCTTTGAACTTGTGATACTACTGCCTCAGCCTCCGAGCCGCTGAGATCACAAGCAGGTGTGCGCCACCTACACCTGGCATATGCTGAGGTTTCTAAGATCGACAGTAAGAATAAGTCTTCCATCATAAAATTATGGCGAAGGAAAAAGAAATTCATGATGTTTTCTGTTGAATATCAAACTGCTGAAGTGCACAATAAGTCCGTGGTTAATATGGAAAAGGCATTACATTTGTGTGTACAGGGAAAAAAACATAGTTTAGTGATCTCACACTTGGTTGAAATGCTCTGCTATCCCCATCTTGAAATTCTTAAAACTAAACAAAGTGCAGGTGCCTCCCATTTTTATTTTCCATGGGGCCGTACCATTTATATAGCTGTTTGGAATCCACCTTTGAACCCCCCAATTCTTAGGGGAGCACTGACGCGTAGCAGGTGCTCCACTCAGGGCTCATTCCCTTTCCCAGTCCCCCTCCTCTGAGAACAGAGCATTGACCTCAGCCCCAGTTTACCCAGAGCTCCCCATGTGCCAGGAACTGTGTTAGCAGCTGGGGAAGCCATGGGGAACCAAAGCAGGCAGCTGGGGCTCTCTTCCCCCATCACTGCAGAGGAACTGTTCCCAAGGACAGACATGCCTACCTACTTGTCCCCAAAAGCAATGACAGTCTCTGACTCATTGTACTTACAGGGAAAAACATACCCCCTTGGGATCCTGATTTTGTGAGTCCTGTTTTGTTACAGGAAATAGGAGCATCTGATGAATCAGGATGGGACTTTGGTTCTTTTCCACAGTGTGAATAAAAAGTCTACTCTGCCTTTTTCAGTATGTTTGTGGACTGTCCCACTGACATTTATAATTAAAGAGATCTGTCAGCACCTTTTAATTCATTCAGTTTGATGTACAAAACACCCTGATAGGCACTGATGATAGGAAGACTGAAGCTGGATAATTTACGCTGGATCACATGGTGGGCTGCAGAGAGTCAGCAGAAAGAAGTAGCCAACACTCTGACATTCCTGACAGACTCAGGAATTGCTAGATGTTCTTCACCAGTGTCGAGTCCTGAGGGCAATTCCTTAATCTCTCTAAATGCTAGGGTTTTATCAATTAATACAACCCTGGTGGCCTGGGGCTGTTGTAAAGATAAAAATGAGATAATACATGTATAACTTTTAGCACAGCATCTGGCACTGGGTAAGAAGGCCCCCCCATAAAAACAGAACCTGAAGCATCCTGTAAAACTGTGCTGTTTTGCATGATCATGGTGCTATTCCTGGCACCCAGCCACACCTTGTAAAATACCTCTTCCTCCAATTTCTATTTCTTCAACTAGAGGTGAAGGCAAACAACTCTAGCCTAGAGCACCTGTCACTGTGAAGTCCCTTTCTTCCCTTTTAGCCTTGATGGTGACTCCTTGTTGCCCCCACACCTCTGAACCTGCAGTGGACTTCGCTTGTCCTGTAGGGGAGGCTAAGCAAGGGGCTAGAGGGGCTATGGTTGCTGTGGGGCTCTGTGAAGACAGTGTTTGACCTGATCTGGCCAATGTTTAGCTTTTTTTGAACTGGGATCTCACTCCTCCCTAGCACCGTCTGCCTTCTGAACACCCAAGGGCTTGTGTCCTGGAAATAGGAGTAGGTTTGAATCCCACTCCCTGGCTGATACCAAGCGACTTCTACTTAGAGACCTGTGTAATGAAATAATACTACCCAGCTGTCCTAGTTCCTGATGCTATACAAAGTGCCATAGAGTGAGTAGTTTATAAACAACAGAAATTAATTTCTCACAATGTAGAGGCTGGAAGTCTGAGATTAAGGTGCCAGCATTGGTCAGGTTTAAGTGAGGGCTCTCTTCTAGGTTCTAGCTTCCGCCTTCTCATTGTGTCCTGACACAAATAAAAGAGAGTTAAAAAGATCTCTGGGGTCTCTTATAAGGACACTAATCTCATTCTCAAGGGCTCTAGCCTTATGAGCAAATCAACTTCCATGGGCTCTCTCTCCTAATAGCATGGGGGGGGGGCACAAAAATTCAGCATATAACGCTGCCTCACTTGATTAATAAGATAATATACCTGAAGCTCCTAGCCATACAAATTACCAATATTTCTCCTTATCTTCCTCTTTATTATTAGTGTTAGCTTTGGTATTGGGGATTGAGCCCAGAGGTGCTGACCCACTGAGCCACATCCCCAGTACTTTTTAAAAATATTTTATTTTGAGCAGGTCTCCATAAGTTGCTAAGTGCCTCACTAAGTTGCTGAGGCTGTTTTGAACTCTCAATCCTCCTGCCTCAGCCTCCCAAGCCACTGGGATTATAGTTCCTCTCAGAGCAAAGGAGAAAATCTTGGGTTCTCTCTCCAATCACTGTTCTAATAGTCCACACGGATATTCTATTTTCCAGCATTGTTTGCTTAGTATCTAATAATATTCTTATCCTGTGTCCATTTTCTGATGTTCTCACTAGAGGTTTCCTGCAGAAAACGGTGATGATGAAGTGAATCCTATTGTTAAGGTTTTTTGGTTTTGTTCTGGGGATTGAACCCAGGGCTCTTTAACCACTGAGTGACATTCCCAGCCCGTTTTATTTATTTATTTATTTATTTATTTATTTTTGAGACAAGATCTCATAAAGTTGTTTAGGGCCTTGCTAAGTCTCTGAGACTGGCTTTGAACTTCCCATCCTCCTTCCTCAGCCTCCTGAGCTGCTGGGATTACAGGTGTGTGCCACCACAGCCAACTTTATTGTTAACAAATTTTAATGTCATTTTAAAAACACATCTTCACTAGTCTTCTCCATTGCTGACCCCTAGTTCTGAGGGGTATCCTTTAACACCGAGTAAACAGGAGAGACCAATACCCTGGCCAACTCACCAATGAAACTGTTTTCAAGCTTTATTCCAGTTTCTTTTCTCCAAATGAAACTTGGAAGTAGAAACTGTTAGCTGGGATGATCATGGCGCTATTTGGGAATGTCCCTGAGATCTTTTACATGGCCAGGATTGACTCTAAAATCTGTACTCATCATTTGTAAGACACTGAACATTATCAATGAATCAAACACACATCTTACCCTCAAGGAGCTTAAAATTTTATGCAGAAGACCAGGTGCAGTGGTGCATGCCTATAATCCCAGCTACTTAGGAGGCTGAGGCAAGAGGATCACAAGCTCAAGGCCAGTCTTGTCAACTAAATGAGACCTTGTCTCAAATGAATGTTTTTTAAAAGGCTGGGGATGTATCTCAGTAGCAGAGTACCCCTGGGTTCAAAACCCAGTACTAAAAAAAAAAATTATATAGGAGACAAGATACATTTATATATAGTTTAAAATATAAATGTATACCATATAGTATATATAATTCAGAAAAAAAATGCAGTTGAATTTCAGGAAAAGATTTATTTCTGACTAGGAAAGTTTGGACAGGCCTGTGGAAAAGGTAGCCCTCATAACCAGCCCTCATATTTGGGCCTTGAGATGGGAGCAAATTGGATTTTCAGAAAGTAGAGTGTCATGGAATGGAAAAATTTAACTGGTATTAAAAAAAAAAATTGATGGTGACATTTTCCACATCATGAGAGCTATTACATATTTCCTCTTCATTTAGAAAAAATTACAGATGGGCCTTTGGTTATGAAAAGCAAGGCCAGGGCATAAAGGGAAAATAGAAATGAAAAGGAAGTGCAAAAGCCAATAAACTGGTGTTTCCTTGAGATAGAGAGGTTATTGCAATGTAAAATGATGTTTGCTTCCTTTGGGCAGGCTCCAATACAGGAGTAGTTTTGTTGGATTTAGAATTCAAAGAAGTTGGGAAGTAAGGAAATTGTATGAAAAGACAGCATATAGGAACTGGGCAACAGGTTGTGGGTTAAGAACAGATGGTTGCTAAGCACAGTGGCACACATCTGTAATCCCAGCGGCTTGGGAGGCTGAGACAGGAGGATTGTGGGTTCAAAGCCAGCCAGATTGTGGGTTCAAAGCCAGCCTCAGCAACTTAGCAAGGCCCTGTCTCAAAATAAAAAATAAAAAAGCCTGGGGGTATAGCTCTAATAAAGTACCCCTGGGTTCAACATCACATATCAGGAAAAAAAAAAAAAAAAAAAAGGAAAAGAAAGAAAAAGGAAAGGAAAAAAAAAAAAAAAAAGAAGAGATGACCAGTAACATCTTCATGTCAGGAAAGGTCAACCAACTTCAGGGACGGCATTACCTAATGATTGAACAACTCCATTTTCTCAAACAGTCACACATACAAAAAACTGATTATTAAGCAAATGGCTATTGTGCATAAGGAGGTTTCTGGTCTCATGGGTTTACAATCTGTAAGGGAAACTGATAATAAATACACAAATGATTTGTAAGCAAGAATTGTTTTTTGGTGGGGAGTGAGAGGACAGAAATACTGGGGATTGAACCCAGATGCATTGAACCTGAGATACATCCCCATCCCTTTAAAAAAATTTTTTTTTTTTAATTTCCAGTCCTGGTTGCATGAGGTTGCTTAGGTCCTCCCTGGGTTGCTGAGGCTGGCCTTGAACTTGTGATCCTCCTACCTTAGCCTCCAACTCACTGGGAATACAGGTATGCACCACTGTGCCCAGCTAGAATTACTTTGAAAGATTTCCAGTAGATTGATATGACAGAGATTGCTGGTGGCTACTAAGACAGGGTGGCCAAGGAAAGCCTCTCTGAGAAGGTGACATTTGTGTTGAGGATTGAATGACAAACAGAGGCCAGGAAAATGAAGATTGGAGGGAAAGGAGAGATCTCCCACTGCAAAGTTCCTGAGACTGGCACAAGCATGACTTGTTCAAAGAATCAAATGGCCAAGTAGCTGGAGGCTCTGAGCTAGAACTGTAATCAGAAGTCAATTTTTGTGAAGTAAAAGGAATACTATTTTGGAATAGTTTAATGAAAACGTGAGAAATTACAGACTCTTGATTTGGATATGAAAGGCACCTTCTTCTGAAATCTTTACATAAAAAATTCAGATTAACTATGAGGAGAATGTGAAACAGGTGATCAAGAAAGTGATTAAATCAATAGTAAATACTCTAACATTGAGAAGTGAATTAAACAATAATAACAAAAAATTTAGAACCTTCAAATTTTACTAAGGTATTAAGAGGAAGAAAAAAGAGGCAGACAAAACTTGAACAGAATAAATGAATTGCTAGTTTGATAACCTACTTAATTAAGATGAGAATCATAGCATTCATCAGATAAAGACTGAGTTTTTGCTGGTTTGGCATGAAATATTGACATCAATGAAAGTAGCATAACGCTGAAAATTCATCGCTAAAATAAAAGAAGGACTTCAACAACAAACCAGTCAATAGTTCTTGTCAAATGAAGATATACTTAAGATTGATTTTTAACAAGGAAACATGAAATAACCTGATGTCTTGTAGCTCATCTCTGATAGAAATTTGAGGTTTCTATCAGAAATTTGACAATGATCCTAATATTTTAATAACAGTGAGTTGTAAAGTTGAAAGAAACTCTTTTAAGTGATCATAAAAAAAACAAATTTTAGGCAACCATACTGAAGGACAGATGAATTTCTAGACTATCCTTAGAAAATTAAAACTGAAGTATTAAAAATTGTTGAGCTGAGTGTAGTGGTACATGCCTGAAATCTCAGCAATTGGGGAGGCTGAGGCAAGAGTATAGCAAATTCAAGATCAGTCTCAGCAATTTAGTGAGGCCTTAAGCAACCTAGCAAAACCCTGTCCCAAAATGAAAAATAAAAGGGGCTGAGGATGTAGCTCAGTGGTAAATTGGCCCAGGTTCAATCCCCAGTACCAAAAAAAAAAAAAAAGGTTTTAAAAAATTGTTACATGGGCTGGGGTTGTGGCTCAGTGGTAGACTTGCCTAGCATGTGTGAGGCACTGGGTTCGATTCTCAGCACCACATAAAAATAAACAAATAAAACAAAGGCATTGTGTCCATCTGTAACTAATAAAAATATTTAAAAAAATGTTATGTGAAGAGTCAAAAATTGTTATGTGGTGGCACTTGCCTGTGATCCTGGTGACTCAGGAGACAGAGGCAGGAGGATCACAAATTTGAGGTCAGGCTGGGCAACTTAGTGAGATCCTGCCTTAAAATTAAAAAAAAAAAAAAAAATAGAAAGGACTCAGTGGTAAAGTGCTGCTGTGTTCAACCATCAGGACCAAAAGAGACATATATATAGCCAAAAACTGTCCAAAAAAGTATAGTTGCTTTAAGCAGTTAACTTGTACTTTGTTATTTTCCCAACTTGGTAGTATTTCTTATAAACTTTTAAAATTTGAAGTTTACTGGGGTTTCTCCTTGGATTCTAAATAACTATTCATTTTCAATTTAATTTTTTATTTGTGATTTATATCTTTCCCTTAAAAATGATTCCCTGCCTCACAAATTGTATGTTTTAGGCCTCAGAAAACCTAAATCTGTCTCTGGGTACCAGAAGAAGTCTGGCTCTGTTGGCTAAGGGAGGGATTTGGATTTTATTCTAGGTTTGATGGGAAGCTATTAAAGGATTTTGATTAGACAAATGCCATCAGCTGACTTCCCTCTGTGAGGGGCTGTGTAGGATAGCGCCTGTGGGCGTGCCCCGCACAGAGTGGCGAGGTGTGGGGAGTTGTGCAGTTGCCAGAGCCTCTGGAGAGAAAGCCAGGACAGGGGTCGGGAAGGAGGTAACAAGTTCCAGCTGAGAAGGTAAAATAGCCCTGGATGGCTTCAGAAATATTGAGGAAGAGACTGAATAGCCTATGTGATGGGGGCTGATTTAAGGAACTGATTCTCAGAAAGCTAGGGGATTTAGGGGCAGTGAGAGTGTATGATTGGCATTTTATTGGAGAGAATAAAAACACACAGAAGGAGCAAAACAGGAAGTTCAAAAGAAAGGGGACAAGTGAGAAATTAGAATGAAACAAAGGACAGTGACAATAATAGCTAACACTTCTAGGGGCCAAGTGCTGTGCTTTGCATGTATTAACCTGTTATTCCAGAAAGACAAGCTGCAGCTGGGCCTGGTGGCTTGCCTGTAATCCTAGCAGCATGGGAGTCTAAGGCAAGAGGATTGCAAGTTGGAGGCCATCCTCAGTAACTAAGCAGTGCCCTAAGCAACTTAGAAAGACCCTGTCTCAAAATACAAAAATAAAAAGGGTTCAGTGATAAATTGCCCCTGGGTTCAATCCCCAGTACAAAAAAAAAAAAAAGAAAGAAAGAAAGAAATGAAAAGCTGGTGATGTGGCTCAGTAGTAGAGCACCTCTGGATTCAATCTGCAGTACCAAAAAAACAAGATGCAATCAGATCTTGGTGTGCTCTAAGCACTGTGAACATATTTTGTTGATAGTGCAGAGCCACTGAAGGGTTTCGAGCAGGTATTATTAGGATATAAGAGAGGAACTAAGATTGCTTATGTAGGAAGCCTGAAGACTCCATGACATTTTGAGCAAGTATTCATGTGAATAGCCAGATGCTTGTTTTTCTAGGGACAAAATCCATACTTTTCAACCAACCTCAATGGTGTCTGAGACTTCAGAAAAGGCTAAGAATTACTGATCTGCAGTTTCAAGCCTAAATGATCAACAGGATAGTAGTATCTTAATGGGGGGTGGAGGTGGGGGTTGCAGGGCAAGACATAAGGAAGTGGCTGGAAAAGTGTAGAGATGATCATGTCCTTCTGAGATATTTTGATTTTCCAGGATTGTAGGTGGCCCCCCAGTAGGCAGTAGAGACTTGGAGCCCAGCTCTCCGGAGAGCAGGCAAGGCTGCCACCACAGGCAAGGAGTGAGCCTCCATCACAAGCTGGAGTCTGAATGACATTGTCAAGGAAAGCAGAAAAGAAGGCCAAGGACGGATCTTTGAACCTATTTAATCTGTCTGCTGTGCTTTTTCCTAAGTGCTTTCTGACAGATTATTTTTCTCTACATAGGAAATTCACATTTTGAACTTTAGTTCCTAAAATACATTAAATCACACTTTGGCTTCTAAGGGGCAGGAGGGGATGCACATAATGACTACTCATGGGGGTTCATGTCTCATCTGAGGAAATTATCTCTTCAAAATGATCAGGTGCTCCTGACCCTGTTCTTAAGAGTGTGGGTATTTTTGAGCTAACTTAGGAAGTGTGTAGGATAATTGTTAGCACTCAGAGGACCTAGTTCTAGCCCAGTGTTAAAAATCTCAGGAACTCACAGACTCCCTCCTCTCCCTGGGAGGGAAAGAAAAGATACCTGCTCAATGTCAGAAAAGCTGCTTGAAATATGAGGGTGGATGGCATATGGATAGCTCCTATCTTGCATCAAGGATTAGCCACGTAGACTATGCAGAAGTATCCTAAAGAGATCCACCATTTTCCCAAGAGTCTGTCTACTTTTGTGTGGGTCTATTATTTCAAGAAGAAAGGAACAGCAGCCAGGCACTATTGTGAGCCATCCATGGGCTGTGTGTGTGAGCTCTGTGCATTTGTGGGAGGACTGACCTGTCCTTGGATGCTCTTTGGGCTGTCCTCTTGTTCTGCCTGTGTTCCTACACAGCACCTGGCTTTCCAAGATGTCATTCAGTCTGCTGGCCACAAGACACCACCAAACAACCCCCTGAAACCCGACCCCTTGTTCTCTTGTAGTATTACCCTTTTGCCTTATTTGGATGGAATATTCTATTGAACATCTTTCTCCAATAAAAACCAGGGTTGGGGCGTGCTCTCTCTCTCTTGCCTTTCTCTTGCCTCCCTTTTGGGAGCTGAGACCGAGGAGCCATTACTACACCCCCAAAAAGCTATTTCGGTGTTTGTGTGGTTTTTAGTTGCCAGCCAATTCACACAGAGTGAACCTAATTCAGCTGCATGTTGTGACAAGGCATGGTGGTGCATGCCTGTAATCCCTCCTGCTTGGGAGGCTGAGACAGGAGGATGGTGAGTTCAAAGCCAGCTTCAGCAAAAGTGAGGTGCTAAGCAACTCAGTGAGACCCTGTCTCTAAATAAAATACAAAATAGGGCTGGGGATATGACTCAGTGGTTGAGTGCCCCTGAGTTCAATCCCCAGGACCCCCAGCCCCCAAAAAAGAAAGGAACAGCAATTTTTGTATATCATATTCCAAAAATTACCTGGTAGCCAACACCATGGAGCTTTGTGGTTGCCATAAAATGTTGTGTGTGCTGTAAGAGGTCATCATGGCCAACATAGCTAATGTGTGTTGAATGCTTACTTTGTACTAGGCACTAGGTTAAGGCCATATATTATTACTCAATACCCACAAAAATCCCATATAAATAAAATAAGTTTTGTTACCTTATTTTTGTTGGTTTGTTTTTAGTTTTGGCCTTATTTTATAGATGCAGAAATTGAGGCTCAGTGAGCAAGTTCATGCTCCTATCCACCACCATCGTTCCTGATTTCCTCTAGGTCAGGACTCATCTGCAGACTTTCATATGGCCTTAACCAGCCTTGTGGGCCTGGGCCATCCCTACCAGGGCCAGTAGGAAACAGAGCTGAGAGTAAACACCCTTTAGATCCACCAGGTTGCACTATAACTCTGCTTACCTGTGTACTCTTGCAGCATTCTCCCACCTGCCTCTGAACCTTGTCTGTCTGGATGTAAATGCTGGCTTCTTGTCCCCACTTCCATGAACTTCAGAGAATGCAGCCGGGTCTGACCCTACAACCTGCAGGGTTTGGGACACAGTGAAACAAGCCCCTGTTTTAGCTGCACCCTGCAAGGTGAAGACAATTCTAAAGGGAACACACTCGACATGTAGGAGGTCTGGTCAGGCTGACAGAATAGCTACGGGCAGAACAGGGATAGGGAGGTGTCCACCCAGAGTGGGGGTGAAGGGGGGGTGGAGATGGAACTAGATTGCCAGAGGGGAGGTGGGAGATGGATAAAACTAGATGCCATTGGGCAAAAGGGCAACTCAAACTATCAGGGACTGATAGGAAGGAAGGTGGCCCAGTAATGAGCAATTCAAGAAGGGTTAACATTGAAGAACCAGAACAGATGTCATGGGGCGATCTGCCCACCCCCATCCCAGTTAGAGGTTGAACGCTGCCCCTACTCATTAGGTTAAAGTCCTAAGCTCAGTAACCCAGAATGGGATCTGATTTGGAAATAGGGCCACTGTAGATGTAATTCATTAAGATGATATCATTAAGGTGGGTCTTAATCCTTTATAATCAGTATCTATGTGTAAAGGGATATTTAGGCCAGGAGTGGTGGCACATTTCTGTAATCCCAGTTACTCAGGAGGCTGATGCAGGAGGATCACAAGTTCCAGGGCACCCTGGGCAATTTATCGAGACCCTATCTTAAAATAAAATAAACAAATAGTGCTGGGGATGTAGTTCAGAGGAAAAGTGCCCCTGGGTTCAATCCCCAGTAACACACACACACACACACACACACCATATTTGGACACAGAGACATACGCAGAGAGAATATCATGTGGAAGATGAAGGCAAAGACTAGGGTGATGCTTCTACATATCAAGAAGGTCAAAGGTTACCTGCAAGCCCCCAGAAACTGGGGCAGAGGGGTGGAACAGATTCTTCCTCTCAGCCCCCAGAAGGAACCAACTCTCCTTGCACTTTGCTCTCTGACTTCTGGCCTCCAGAACTATCAGACAATAAATTTCTGTTATTGAATCCCCCAGTTTATGGTATTTTGTGACTGTGGCCTAGCAAAATTTTCTCTAAAACCATAGACCTGTTCCTTGTTGCTTCTGGCAAATCTAGTGCTGGTTTCTCAAACCAAGGCCTCAGAGGCAGCTGTGGTGAGCTTTTCAATAAAAATGGCTCCTGCAGAGCTTTCAGGTACACAAGCTCATTGGAAGTCAGCAGGCAGAGTGACTTGGGGAACCTTGACAATATATACTACAAGGACACTCTAAGTCCTATGGGCAGTTTGGCTTAAGACAGAGGGTTCCCAATGTGGAACTGGATGCTTTCTTTGTGGATCAAAATATTCAGCCCAGGGTGCCCAAGTAGGAAGCCTGGATTTCACTTAGCATGCTTATAAAAACCTTTGTTCTCCATCTTTCTCCTTATCCTCATTCAGGTGGTTACCAACTCCCTGTACTTATCTGATCAAGACAACCAGTTTCCATGGTTACCTACAAGCATACAGCAAGGTCCCTTTCCTAACAGGCCCCAGGATTAAGCAAATAACAAGACAGAGCCCCTGGCTCAATGAAAATTACCTAGATCTAATTCAGAATGGAATTCTGGGGGCAACAGGGTCTCACAGGCAAGTCAGAGGTATTAGAGGTATTAGAGGCTGGGCCTATGGCAGCATAGCAATGTTCCTTAGTCCTACTGTCTGTTTGCTGCATACTGAGCCCTTTCTATCAAGTAGGTGCTACATCAGGCACTTCAGGTGCCTTTCCTTCTTTCGGTTCTTGCTGCCCAAAGCATCCGTTTCATAGATGAAGTCCCTGAGCTTACATGACATGTTGAAGATCACAGCGGGTAAGGTACCAAGCAAGGATTTGGGCCCAGGTACTATCCCTCCAGATCAGCTTTTTGCTTGCTCTTCTCCACCCCAGAGGCTGACCCATATGGGCTGCATCAACAGCCTTCCTTGTCCTTAGTACCATTGGGTCTGTTGGTGGAGACCCCACAGATAAGATGAAAGAATGGAAGGATATTTGGGGTTGGTTATGCCCAGAAATAGCTGCTTCTCTAGAATCCTCCCCTTCTACTTCCCTCTCTTGTGTTTTTTAATTGAGGGCTGCTCTTGCCCTGTTCCTTGTGATCGTCATTCACACTTTTGTAGGAAACCTCTTTATAATAGGCCTTTCTTGAATTCTCTTCTTTCTAGTAAGATCCTGGCTGCTCCTCCTCCAGGTCTGTCTGTTGCTGAAGGTTTTGCCCTGAACTCCCACCTCTGCCTATTCCCTGCCAGTGTGGATCAAGTCCCAGGGGACTGGGTCAGGGCTCCTTAAGCCCTTGCAATCTAAAGTCAGGATGGGTGTCTGAGACTTGGAACTGCAGGGAAGAGCTGCTGAACCTGAGGTAGGTGCTGAGTGGTCATAGTAGGGTCTAGAGAATGAAGCAGGGTCTGACACTGACCTAGGAGGACTTTTAGTTCCCACTTGTTCCCTTCTGTTCTGGCAACTCCCTAATGCCCAGACAGTGAACTGAGTTTAACTAACTCTTTAGATGGAGGGAATGATGCCCACAAATTTATCTTCACTTTCGACACCAGAAATAAGTTTGTGGGTTCCCAGGCCCACCCTCACATTAGACTGACTAGTTGTCTAAAAATTCACAGATTCCCACAACCACCCTCATAAATGATTCATTGAATTAAGGAACGTGCTAAACTTATTTTATTAGAGCAAAGAGTGCAAATTAAAATCAGTCAAGGGAAGAGATGTTAAGGGCAGAGTTGAGGAGGTGTCCACATGTAGAACTTCTGATCATCCTCTTCCTATGGAATCACGGAATCCTAACCATGGTCTGCAGTAATATTCATATATTGCCAACAAAGGAAACTCATCCAAGCCTTTGGTGTCCTGAGCTTTTAATCTTGTTGACTTTGTCTCTCGCCCTTTCTGAAGGTCAAAACTGATATGGTGTGACCCAAATCCTCCATCATAAATCATGTTAGATTTTCCAATGGCTAAAGCCCCAAGGCAAACAAAAATACTCCTGTCAGGGAGGACACTCAGGGGCCTAGAGACTCACCTCTCAGTAGCTAAGAGCAAAGGCCAGGTCTTTTTGTGTAATGTTAATTCTTCATTACACAACTGCTTTGCTCCTTTGCTATCCATCAGACTCTCCTTCTTGGCTGCATTCCTGGTGCTTATCTCCCCTGGCCAGCCCAGTGTCCATGGTGGCTTAGAATGGGGCTCAAGAGATACTGGACATGAGATATGGTGAGCTTAGTAAATGTTACCCATTGCAACATTCACCGTTAAACCACCATCCCTGCCACTGCGTGGCAAATTTCATGTCTTTATCCCACCGTTGGGAAGGAACATTTGCCTTACAAAAGTTTCTTTTGGTGGCAATTGAGGAAGAATCTACAACTTCCTTCTATTTTTTTTTTTATGGTGCTGAAAATCAAATTTAGGTGCTTACACATGCCAGGTAAGCACTCTATCACTGAGCTATATCCCAGCCCCTTCAACCTTCTTTATTTATTTATTTCAGCAATGGAAATTAAACCCAGGGACTCTCTACTTCTGAACCACATCCCCAGCCCTTTTTATTTTTTATTTTGAGAAACGGTCTCACTAAATTGCCCAGGCTGGTCTTGAAACTTGTGATCCTCCTGCCTCAGCCTTCCAAGCCACTGGGATTGCAGTCATATGTCAGTGCTCTTGGCCAGTTCTTAATGAATTAATGGATGTAGATATTGAACATTAATGCTGATGATATCACAAACGCACAAAAGGGAAGATTTTACGTTATGATTATATGTTATGTATCTCCTGAAGAAATAACTCAAACCACCTATGAAATACTCTTGCCAAAAAAAAAGTCAAACTGAAATCTGGTTAAACATCTGTATCCAACTACCAGTGTATAAGAAATACACATTTTAAAAAACAAACAAACAAGGAAAATTTCACCATAGAGACACAGTAAGCAAAACCCAACTTATGGAAAACTTTATAGGCCAAATAACCTATTTAATTCAATTAGTACTTTGCAATGAATAAGAAAAGGTTTTTTTGTTGTTGTTGATGTTAGTTTGTTTGTTTTGTTTATTTATTTAGGTACTAGGGATTGAACTTAGGACCACTGAGCCACATCCCCAGCCTTATTTTGTATTTTATTTAGAGACAGAGTCTCACTGAGTTGCTTAGGGCCTCGTTAAATTGCTGAGCCTGGCTTTGAACTCATGATTCTCCTGTCTCAGCCTCCTGAGCTGCTGGGGTTACAGGTGTGCATCGCCACGCCCAGCTGTATTTTATTTAGAGACAGGTTCTCACTGAGTTGTTTAGGGCCTTGCTGATGCTGAGGCTGGTTTGAACTCACAATCCTCCTGCCTCATCCTCCTAAGCCTCTGGGATTACAAGAGTGTGCCACCACCACTCCTGGCCAGGAATCAGACAATGGGATAGCAGAAGGAAACCTGAAATTTAAAGAGACCTCAAAGACACATTGACAAATTATCTTATTTTGGTCCTGATTAAGATAAAGTTATGTCATTTACAAAACAATAGAACTATAATTGCCTGCTAAATATCTGATGATGTCAGGCAATTATGATTGATTGTTTGAAAAAGTCCTTGTCTTTTTGAGATATATAGTGAAATAAGCTTGGATAAATCAATATCATGTCTTGGATTTACTTCGGAAAAATATGGGAGTTAGCAATATGGCAGAGGGACAGATGAAAAATATCAGGTCATGTGTTGGTAATTTATAAAGTTGGATAATAGCATATGGGAGTTCATATCATTCTGTTTGCTTTTATGCTTGAATTTCTCTATAATAAAATGTTCAAAAATGTAATCTGGGGCTGAGATATAGCTCATTAGCAAAGCGCTTTCCTAGCATTCGTGAAGCCGTAGGTTTGATCTCCAATTTCAAAAAAGAAAAGAAAAGGAAAGGAAAAAACCCACCAAAAAAAAAATGTAAGCTGGAAATAGCTAGACCTAAAACCAAATTCAAGGTCTTATAAAACCAAGTCTGACTACACTAAAAAAGATCAGTGTGGCAATGGTGATTCTAAGACATGACTGCATGTGTCAAATTCTTTGACACTCTTCACACATTAAGAAAGGGTCTATGTTCCCTTCTTTCAAATATGGATGTGTTTGCGATTGCCCTGCACATAGAGTACATAGTAAGAGTGTGTGTGTGTGTGTGTGTGTGAGAGAGAGAGAGAGAGAGAGAGAGAGAGAGAGAGAGAGAGATTTCTGAGAATTGGTCACTAAAGGTGCTTCAGCTTCTTTGTGGTTCTCTTAAGATGCTCAGTCTCTGGGAAGTTAGCCACCATGAAGGAAGTCTGACATCCCTGAGGCCACCTACTGGTCCAGGAGCCAGCCCCAACCGAGCTCCCAGGCACCTGCCAGCCACGTGAGAGAGCCCAGTTATGCCTTCACAAGACCATGGCCCCAGCAGACATCTGATGGCAGTCACTTGAGAAATCCCCAAAGAAAATTGCCTATCAGAACTCTTCCCAGTTTCCTGGCTCACAAAAATCTCAAACAAAGTAAAACAGCTATGGTTTCCCATCACTAAGTTTTGGAGTTGTTATGCAGCAACAGTAACAGAAACAGTGATCAAGTATGAAAATCAAAATTAAGAATACATAGAACAATCAATAAATGGGCTAAGGAACTGAAGAGACAGACACTTCACAGAAGAAAAAATACAATGGATCAACTAATATGTGAAAAAATGTTCAACATCTCTAGCAATTAGAGACATGCAAATCAAATTACACTAAGATTTCATCTCACTCCTGTCAGAATGGTAATCATCAAGAATATAGACAACAATAAAATGTTAGTGAGGATGTGGTGAAAAAGGTACACTATACATTGCTGGTGGGACTGCAAATTGGTGCAACCAATCTGGAAAGCAATGTGGAGATCCTCAGAAAACTCAGAAAAGAACCACAATTTGACCCAGCTATCCCACTCCTTGGTTTATACACATAGGACTTAAAATCAGCGTACTATAGTGACACAGCCACATCAATGTTTATAGCAGCTCAATTCACAACCTAAGTGTTCTTCAATAGATGAATGTATAAAGAAAATGTGGTATATATATTCAATGGAATATTACACAGCTTTAAAGAAGAATGAAATTATGGCATTTGCCGGTAAATGGATGGAGTTGGAGATTATAATGATAAGCAAAATAAGCCAGTCCCCAAAAGCAAAGGCTGAATGTAGATGCTAATTCACAATTAGGGGGCAGCACTAGGGAAGAATAGAGTTACTTTAGATTAGGTAGAGGGGAGAGGATATGGATAGGAAGGATCGTAGAATGAAACAGGCATTATTACTTTATGTATATATTTGACTGCATGACCAATGTGATTCTATAACATGTACAATCAGAAAAATGAGAAATTATACCCCATTTATATATGATGTATCAAAGTGCATGAATGCATTCTACTGTCATGTATAACTAATTAAAAACAAATTTAAAAATAAAAAAGAATGAATAGAACAAATAAAATTGTTTTTCACTTTCTACAAAGATGAGCATTATGACTGAAAAAAGTCATTAGTCATTCTGGATATCTATATTCTTGTTAATGAATTTAAGAGTATAAAGAGATTTAGATTGGGGGGGTGTTTATTTTGCAGTACTAGAGATTGAACCCATAGGTACTCTACCACAAAACTATATCCCCCCAAACCTTTAATTTTTTATTTTGAGACAGGGTCTCACTAAATTGCCAAGACCAGCCTTGAACTTGAGATCTTTTTGCCTCAACCTCACCAGTCACTGGAATTATAGCATGTGCCATTGTAACAGATGGTTTTCCACTTTTCTTAAGAAAAGGCAATTTATTCAGTAAACTACCATGTACAGTACTACATAAGCATTGAGAAAGTTGATATTCAATTCCAGATACTTCCTTAGAAAACTCCTTCAAAATTAATAAAATGTATTATTTTATATAACACTGTTTGAAACTCAGGATGCATATTAGACTGACATTTTAGAGTTGAGAAATGGTCATTTGTCTTCAGAATGGACATGAGAAGAACTGCTTAGGCAACACCATGAGAATGTGGACCTAAGAAAAACCAATTTGAATCTTAGAAATGCCCCAGGTGAACCTGGGCTCTAGTTCAAAATTTTTGTTTGCTTGTTGTGGTTTCATTAACAAACCAAAAATAAATAAATATATAAACAAAAGAATTCCACCAATTTTATAATGTTTATTCTATGGAGTGTGTGTATGATTTTTTTTTTCATTACAAAACACATCTACAGATCTTAGGCCAACTAATATAATTAGGCTGTTTCTAGTAAACCTCATATAGTAAGCAGAATTAAAAATCAAATTCATCCTAAAGAAACTAGTACAGTAATGAGAACTACATTAGAGAAGTTAGGGGTTAGGTGAATTAAAGATGAGAACTTAATCATACTTCCCCTTGACTAAGCTCCAGACTTGTGTATTCAACCATCTACTTGATATTCTGTTTGGTCAATAGCTACATAAACTAATTCTAGTTACCAAAATAGAAGGAAATTTATTGGAAGCTGTGACGACCTCCCAGGAAATTAGGAATAGAAGTTAAGAAGGCTGAAGAAGAAGTAAATGCACTTGGCACTTTCAGGATGTCTTTTTCTCTCTTTCTTTCTTTCTTTCTTTTTTTTTTTTTTTTAATGTACTGGTATTTACCACTGAGTTACATCCACAGCACTTTTTATTTTTTATTTTGAGACAGAGTCTTGCTAAGTTGTTTAGGGCCTCCCTACATTGCTGAGGATGGCTTTAAACTGTCAATCCTCCTGCCTTGTCCTCTCAAGCTGCTGGGATTACAGGTGTGTGCCACTGCACCTGGCAAAGTACTCATTCTTCTTATTTTTTTAAAAAATTTTTTATTTGTTGTTTCTAGTTACACATGACAGTAGAATGTATTTTGACATATTATACATACATGGAATATAACTTCCCATTCTTGTCGTTGTACCTGATGTAGAGTTATACTGGTCATGTATTCATATACAAATATAGGAAACTAATGTCCAATTCAATCTACTATCTTTCCTATTCCCATGCCCTCTCCCTTCCCTTCATTCCCCTTTGTCCAATCCAAAATATTTCTATTCATTCCCTCCCCTCCCACCTTATTGTGTGTTAGCATTATCATATAAGAGAGAATATTCGGCTTTTGTTTTTTTGAGATTGGCTTATTTCACTTAGCATGGTAGTCTCCAATTCCATCCATTCTTCTGTATAGCTGAGTAATATTCCATTGTGTGTATATACCACATTTTCTTATCCATTCATTTGTTGAAGGGCACTTCAGTTGATTCCATAGCTTAGCTATTGTAAATTGAGCTACTATGAACACTGATGTGGCTGTGTCACTATAGTATGCTGATTTTAAGTCCTTTGGGTATATAGCAAGGAGTGGGATAACTGGGTCAAATGCTGGTTCCATTCCAAGTTTTCTGAGGAATCTCCATACTGCTTTCCAGACTGGTTGCACCAATCCACAGTCTCAGCAGCAATGTATGGGCGTACCTTTTTCCCACATCCTCACTAACATTGTTACCTGTATTCTTGATAATTGCCATTCTGACTGAAGTGAGTTGAAAGCTCAGAAATTACACATTATTTAATCAAGAAATTTTAGGTCAGGGGCTATAGAATGCACAGGGTTCAATCCCTAGCACCCCCCCCCCCCCGCCATCCAACACACACACCAAAAAAAAAAAAGAAAAAGAACTTTCACACTTAAGAATCTTTCTAAGGAAAAACATTGGTTTGAATGAGTAAAGACACAGATAGTTGGTTATTTTATTATCGTTTAGCATAGAAAATTGAAAATGTCCTAATTGTCCAACAATAGGAAATTCATTAACTAAGGGATGATCTAACTGTATGCTGGAGTGTTTTACAGCCATTAGAAATTATGATATAGTCTCATGTTTTTTATATGGATTTATGCCCATTATGTATTGTTGGATGAAAAAGCAAGTTATAAACAGGATATACAGTTTGAGCCTAGTTTTTTTTTTTTTTTTTGAGAGAGAGAGAGAATTTATTTAATATTTATTTTTTAGTTTTCGGCGGACACAACATCTTTGTTTGTATGTGGTGCTAAGGATCGAACCCGGGCCACACGCATGCCAGACAAGCATGCTACCGCTTGAGCCACATCCCCAGTCCTTGAGCCTAGTTTTAATTAATATATATTAATTAAAGTCTGATAGAACATTGCAAGCAAGGGTATTTTCACTTCTATAATCAGAAAAGACAACTCTATTTAAAAAGAGAGCATTAAGCCAGGTGCAGTGGCTCATGCCTGTAATCCCAGCGACTCAGGAGACTGGGGCAGGAGGATCACAAGTTCAAAGCCAGGCTCAGCAACTTAGTGAGGCCCTAAGCAGCTTAATGAGACCTTGTCTCAAAATAAAAAATTAAAAGGGGCTGGGGATATGATTCAGTGGTTAAGCGCCCTTGGGTTCAATCCCTGGTACCAAAAAAAAAAAAAAAAAAGAGAGAGAGAGTATTAATAAATAAAAGGAGAGTCAATACTACTTAAATGTGCTTAGAATTCTTTTAATGTAGATTATTTCCATAAAATGGTATCTCCCTTTTAACCCTGTGATCTGAACTCTAAGATTTTACTTGTTATGATGCTAACCTATTCAAAACAGAAGCATTAATGCTAACCTATTCAAAACAGTTAATATTTATAGAGTGCCAGACACTCTTTAGAAAACTTTCTGTGAATTATCTCATTCAGTGTTTGCTGTAGTCTCATGATGTTGATATTATTATTGGCTCTATTTCACGAATGAGGAAACTAAAGCCATATACGGAGTCAGTGGAAAGTCCAAGACTCCCACCCAAGTATTTTTTAAGTCCAGAGCTTGTGCTTTTAATCTCTATGCTATATTTCCTCTATAATTAGGAAATTAAGTCTGAGTGAGGTCATTTATTTATCTGGTCCCACAAAGGATTTCAGGCATCTGGTTAAGTAACTTGTCCAAGATCACCCAGACAATCAGTGGCAGAGACAGGAATCAAATCTCTTTCTCTCATGAACTGTATAAACCAAGTGAGATAACACAGACGCAGACCCACATTATGTATTTCCTCATAAACACGAGAAAGGGAAATGGGGACATTTTCTTTGGCTGGTTTTCCTGTCCATTCTGCTTGGATATGTTTTCAGCATTAAGGTACTTGCCTTATCTTTTGAGAAGGGACCAAATAGGATAAGAGGAATTAAGGAATAACAGGACCAGGTGGTCAGTACATGGGCTGCCCATGATGGGCAGATGAAAAGAGAGGCCTGAGACCATCCTAAGAAGTGTGCTTGGGAAATGGCAGGATGTTAGGAGCCAGGTAAGAAAGAGCAAAGTGGAGGTGGGTTGGGGGGAGTTGTGGCTCAGAGGTAGAGCGCTCGCCTAGCATGCATGAGGCACTGGGTTCTATCTTCAGCACCACATGAAAATAAAATAAAGATATTATGTCCACCTATAACTAAAAAATAAATATTAAAAAAAAAAGCTCACAGGACAGTAAAATGAGACAAAGGAAGAGTTAGGAAGCATTATGTTACAGGAAGTAGAGGGAAGGGAGCATTATACCTAGCTGTTCAAGGGTGAGAATAAAAATAACATTTGGAGGCTGGGGATGTAGCTTAGTGGTAGAGTGCATGCTTATTCTCAGTATGGTTAGGCCCTGGGTTCAATCACCAGCAACATATACACATACACACACACACACACACACACAATTGGATTTGCGAGCACCAGGTTTTAAGAAGTATGAGAGGTAAACACTACCAAAACATTCATTAAAACAACAATACACATCCTAAAGTATCTCAAATCAGGGACAGTCCCCTCAAGTCTCAGTGATTACCATCTGTCAGTCTCTCCATCCCCTCTTCTTGGGTCTATCTGTAGCATGACCCCTCATAAGACAAATACTCAGTCCATTTTCATTTACCCCTAAGAACCCCATCCAAACAAACTTTGTATAAAGAACCATCGTTTCTTGGCAGTAACTTGAAAAATAAATAAAATAAAACATGCACTCTTTTTGTGTGTGTGACTGAAAAATGGAACATTTGCTTTCAGTTTGAATTATTATAAAAACATTGCAGAACTTGTTCCTTTTTTTTTTTTTTAAGATGAAGGAGCCTGTCTAGATTTAGTATTCTTAACCAAACATACTTTAGTCCCAGGGCAAGAACTGGCGATAAAGAAAATAGAAAAATACAGCTCTTTTAATAGCGGCTCTTTAGCCCTAGCTGTTCACTGAAAGCTAACTACCAAGGCAAAATGGATTTGAAACTCTTCTCATTAAGAACCATAATGTTTTACTTAAGTTGGATTTGACTACTCTGAATAATGTGAAACAGAAGTCACTTATTGAGAGGTAGGGACAGGAAGAGGAAATGGCTGAACTGTAGTTAGAGTTCTCCCGAGGTGATAGGTATACTTATTAATCTTCTGGGACCTCTGTTCATTTAGCAACTTGAGCTGACCAGCACATGTGTTGAGTCATGTTTAAATGGTTAAGATGCATATGCAAGACCTCTATATCATAAGAATTTATTTCCTTCCCCAATGTGCTCCTTTCTGAAACTTTTCTCTCTCTCTCTCTCTCTCTCTCTCTCTCTCTCTCTCTCTCTCTCTCTCTCTCTCTCTCTCTCTCTTGCCTAAACCATGGAAACAATATTCAAAAGAGGAACTCAAAACAGGCTTGTCCGACAGAATCCTGTGGAATATTGATCATTAGTACTTCTCTGTTTGCCACCAGATGTGGACAAAGAATTCTCTGTTGTCAGGAAAGGAGCGAAGACAAAGAAACGTCCCCAGCTGTTTGAGGGCATAAAATGTCCACATCTCTCTAAAGAGGGTATATTATATATGTTTATTTTAAAATATATATATCAGATTTGTAAAATTGAAGTGATTTGATCTTGTTTTAAGGATTTAAGAAACCCTCTCGGATAAGAAGTTGTAAATTCTACAAAGCACGTAGCAAAACTATCATGCTCTAGAAACAGAAATTTATACATAGTGAAAAACATATTATTTGGGCTGGGGTTGTAGCTGAATGGTAGAGCACTTGCCTAGCGCAGGTGGGGCACTGGGGTTTGATCCTTGGCACCACATACATACATACATACATATATAAAATCAAGGTTTTGTATCCATCTACAACTAAAAACATATATTATTATAATAGCCAGTAACTAAAAACCTGATCTAAATTAAATTTAATCTCTCATTGACGACTTTGTAAAAACCTCAGGTCCAACAAAAACAGAACAGCCCTGACAAATGCAATAAGGGTACAAATGGATTAAACTTAAATGCCAATAAAATGATTTGAGACCTAGAAGATCTATACCCTGATGTATGTGTGTGTGTGTGTGTGTGTGTGTGTATAATTTTTTTATGGTACTGGGGATTGAACCCAGGGGTGTTCCACTCCTGAGCTATATCCCCAGATCTTGTTATTTTATTTTTATGCAGGGTCTGGCTAAATTGCCCAGACTGGCCTTGAACTTATGATTCTCCTGTCTTAGCCTAACAAGTAGCTGGGATTACAGCTGCCACTGTGCCTGGCCCTGATACGATCCTTAAAAATCATGACTGATAAGCTCTAAGAAAGCCTGAAAGAAAAGTGACTCATTCTTTAAAGGTATTTTTGTAAAGGAAATAGATTTAGAATTTAATGGTGACATTTAAGCACTATAAAGCAGATAATTTCATGAAGAGTAATTTGATATTTATAACAGCATCATTGTCAATTAAACTAGTAAAGAGTAAAAGTGAATCAAAGGTCTTTGATGAGCAAAGAATGACAAAATGGAAGCTGTGTACTGGGGTAGTTAGCTGTGAAGAGAGAAGAAAAACAGAGAAAATTGTAATTGCAGTTGTTCTTGTTTTTAAACCCACTGATCTTTTTCTTTTTTCTTTCTTTTTTTTTTTTTTTTGTCCTAGGGATTGAACTCAGGGGCACTTGACCACTGAGCCACATCCCCAGCCCCTTTTTGTATTTTATTTATAGACAGGGTCTCACTGAGTTGCTGAGTGCCTCACTGTGCTTAGGGTGGCTTTGAACTCAAGATTCTCCTGCCTCAGTCTCCTGAGCTGCTGGGATTACAGGTGTGAGTCACTGCATCCGGCTTATTGACTGATCTTTAGATTTGCCTCATAACAGAATCAAAGACCTTTAGTATTAGACAAGTATATATAGTCACATTTCTTCCTTTCTTTTTTCTTTTTCTTTTTGACACTGGAAATTGGACCCAGGGGCACTTTAACACTGAGCTTCATCCCCAGCCCCTCCCCCTTTTTTTCTTGGCATTTTAATTTTTATTTTGAATCAAGGTCTCACTAAGTTGCTTAGGGCCTCAAAATTGTGATCCTCCTGCCTCAGCCTCCCAAGTTGCTGGAATTACAGGCATGCGCCATCACCCCTGCTATAATCAGATTTCCTGATGGTCATATCTTTTCGTAGATTTCATTGTTTCCTATGTTTTCTTCTTTGAACTATCCTCCAGTACCAGTTTCTCTTCTGCAGAGCTTCCTTAAGATTTTGTTTGGTTACAATTTTTGGGTGGTGACCTGTCCTTAAAGACAGTTGTTTACTGCATTCTTAAAAAGCCACAAATGAGGAGTGTCTCCATTGTTCCTTGGCTACATATTTCAGTTTATTCAGATTGGGGACCAACTTCTTGTTCTGTCGTTTGTCGTCTTTAACTTAATATACTCCATACTACCTTCGAGGACAATGCAGGTTTTGTAAATTTCAGAAACATATGTAAGTAATCAAACTCCATTGTGTAATATATTATGTCAAGAATGGATTTTTCACACATGGTGTATTAGTGAAGAAATAAAACCTTGAAAGCAAAGTGCTTTCTATTAGGCTACTTAATATAGAAATGGTGTATGCCCCAGGCCAAAATTAATTGATGCTTAGGCATAACCTATTGACTTTTAATTGAATCCTTGCTTATTTTACAAGTGTAAATCTATGCGCTAAATCACATTTTGAGTCTATGATTTATGACTGGAATAAGTTTAATGCTGAATTAGTCCTTAGGAAATGTGCTTTGTTAGAGTAAAAGCATTAGCTCCAAAATATACCTTCTTTGATTTACTGAACCCAAAATAAAATTACTGAAATTTGACAATAGCATAAAACCCTACCTTAATTAAAAACTACATATATTTTTAAATTTAAAAAAAAATGTTCAATAATTATATCCTAAGATCCCAGCATCTGGAAATGCATTCAACAACATCACTGTACAGCAAACAAAATATTTCATTTTCAGGACCAACAAGGTAAAGCTTTAACCCTTAATTATTAAGGCTAGGATTTTCATTAGTCACACTGTATGTGTGTATATATATATCCCACCTCCCGCCTTTCGCCAGTGGTACTGTGCATAGAACCCAGGGAAAAATAAATAAATAGTACTGGAATTATCATCCCAGTACTATTTATTTATTTTTGGTACTGGGAATTTAACCCAGGGGCACTTTACCATGGAGCCATATCCATATTATATATATTTTAGTTGTAGTTGGACACAAGACCTTTTATTTATTTATTTATTTTTATGTGGTACTGAGGATTGAACCTAGTGCCTCACATGTGCTAGGCAAGTGCTCTACCACTGAGCTACAACCCCAGCCCCCACAATTTATTTTTTAAGTCAGGATCTCACTAAGTTGCTTAGGGCCTCACTAATTTGTTAAGGCTGGCCTTGAACATGTGATCCTTCTGTGCCTCAGGCTTGCGCCACCATACCTGGTTCAGTCCTTTTTATTTTTTATTTTGAGACAGGGTCTCACTAACTTGCCCAGGCTGGACTTGAACTTGTGATCCTCCTGCCTTTGCCTCCTGTGTGTGCCACCATGCTGGGCAAACCATAGTATATTTTTATAAGATTTTTCTTTCTTTGAGAATGTCTGCTTTGAATTTCCTTTTATTCCTTTGGGTGTAGCTTGGCAAAACACAAATGGCAAAAATATTTACCTAAAAATTTAAAAATGTTTTTCTCATGACTCTTTGAACTCCCTAATTTGAATTTCAAAGATCAAAAGGAAAGTAAGCAAGAAGTACTAAGTTTTTAAAGAATAAAAGAGCAGAATGCCTGACTCATTTACTCCTAATAAGACCTGCATGAAACCATAGAAATAGAAATGTGCTTATATAACTCGTTTAAAATCTAACCAATCCAGAGAAAACATCGACCTTCCCTGGGTATGTCAATACGTTGTTTTGTAATATAAGAAAAGAAAAACTGACCAGAAAAATAAGACTCAATTTTTTTCTTTTCTTGAAATAGTTTTCTCTACCAAATATAGCCAAGGAACACTTGCATAACTACCCAAGTGAATGAAGTTAACATCTGCAGATGGTGATTTGTGCCTAGGCATCAGGGGAAATAATGAACACATCGCAGACATTCATTTGTTCATTGATGCACAGAAGCAGTTAGCAGTCCGTATGTGCTAAGCACTGGGCTTGGTCCATCCAAGTGCCAAACGCTTAATAGAATAAGTTGAATTATCAGGACTCTGCAGTGAAATGATAAGTGTATTTCTGATTGCCTTTCATTTCCAACCCGTTGTTTCATTGAAATTCATATTTTTAGACATTTTCTTTCACATTGAAGGCTTGAATGTAATTTCTAAGAAAAAAAGGTTAATTTTGGAACATCTGTCATGTAGGTTCAGCTTGAAAATGTTCTCTTTTGCATTGCCCTGGGTGAATTACCCCAGGTTTTCAGGTCTGAGTTCTGAGGCTATGAGGCCTCATCAAAGCCCTGTTTAAACTACTATTCTTTGAGAAGGTTACTAAGATAGCTGGGAGCGTTGAGAACATCAGATCAATGCATTACTTGGATTAGATATTTTTGCCTAATTGAGAGGACTGAATTTGACATCTATTCAAAACCATGGATCATTTTATGGCTATACATATTCTTTTTTCTGGAATATTTGCTTGTGTACCTGTTAATACTCATCTCCTTTTAATCTAAACATTTAGACTCCTCTTAGTTTTCTTTTTTTTTTTTCCTGGTACTGGAAATTGAACCCAGGGATGCTTTACCATTGAGCAACATCTCCAGACCTTTTTATTTTTTATTTTGAGACAGAGTCTTGCTAAGTTGCTTGAACTTGTGATCCTCCTGCCTCAACTTCCCAAATAGCTGGGATTACAGGCGTGCACCATCATGCCCAGCAACTTTTCTATTTTCATAACTATCTCCTTACCACCCACAATAGTCTCTGTTTATTAATATCATTCAAATTAGACTTTCTGGATATGTTTGTTTCTCTCTCTCTCTCTTTGGTTTAGAGTAAGGCTCATATTTTAGCTCCTTGATTTGAATTCTCTAATGCTGATGAAATCGAATTCTCCAGCATTAAACCAAAATGTCTCCAGGGAAACAGAGAAGAGCAGTGGTAAAATATGCTAAAAGTAAGGTTCTGAGCCACTTGAAACATTACATAGAAAGCAACCAGTAATAATCAACGGCATATAGAATTTCAAGCAAGGGCACTCTTTGAATGAGTATATGTTGAAGAAATAAAATGCATATAGAACAAAGCAAAGCATATTATCTTTTGTGTAACAAAAGGAAGAAATAGAAATATATTCATATTTGATTATATTTGCATAAAGGAACACTGGAAGAATAAACAAGAAAAAAACAATAAAAATTTTTACTCGTGGAGTGAAAGAGGGCAAGGGAAGGAGGGAAACCTAGTGTATATAACTTTCTATTTAGTTTTTACTTTTAAGTTATGATATACAAAATTAAAATTACTTGCAGGACCAGTAGTTTGGTACGTATAAAGCTATCTTTAGGTCTTTCCTGTTAGATCCTCATATCAATTGCTTCAGCAGCCCCCCACCCCATTTCTCCAAAAAATCCTCCTCAAGTATTAAATTGTCTGCAGCTTCCATCTGTGTCTGATCCAGGTGTCAGAAAGTCCAACCCAAGCTGATCTAAGCAAAACTGGGAATTTGTTGATAAAGGTAAGCTGAAAAGTCCAGGTCTAGATCCCAGACATAGCTTGATTAAAAAATTAAACTAGAGGGGCTGGGAATGTGGGGATGTAGCTCAGTGGTAGAGTGCTTGCCTAGCACACGCCTTGCCTTGGTTGTTTGCAGAGCTTAGTGGTTGAGTGCTTTCTTAGCATACATGAGGCCCTGGGTTCAATCCCCAGCACCACAATAAATAAATACAATGCAATGCTTAGGTTGAAAGACGAAAACAAAGAGGTATAGTGCCAGGAAAGAATGTTAGATGCTGGATGTTAAAAATGTCTCGAACACTATTACCCCCTAAAAGACTCCTCTATCCCTTAAGGACTTGACTGTAGTGCTCACATCTATCTATTGGACTCTTCAGGTTTGGGGGAGATGATTTAAAAGTAGCTGTTGAGAAGAGATTTGAGATGCCAAATTAAAAGAGGTTTTCAGCCTGAAATAGGTTATTCAGAGAACATTTTATTTTTAAAAAAAACAGGTTGGAAAAATTGCTATCCTAATCAAGAGAGAGCAGAGGTTCAAAAAAAATTGCTTATATCTCTCAAACTGAAGTTTCTGAGGCAGTTAATGATGAGCAGTTAATAGAACTGTTTGTGGAGTTAGATAAGACAATAAATTATTTTTGTCTTATAAAATCTAGGTAATTGGGCTGGGGATGTGGCTCAAGCGGTGGCGCGCTCGCCTGGCATGCGTGCGGCCCGGGTTCGATCCTCAGCACCACATACAAACAAAGATGTCGTGTCTGCCGATAACTAAAAAATAAATATCAAAAATTCTCTCTCTCTCTCTCTATCTCTCTCTCTCTCACCTCTCTCTTAAAAAAAAAAAAAAAAGCTAGGTAATTGGGCTGAGGTTGTGGCTCAGAGGTAGAGTGCTCGCCTACCATGCATGAGGCACTGGGTTCGTCCTCAGCATCACATAAAAATAAAATAAAATAAAGATACTTTTTAAAAAGCTAGGTAATTAATTGGCCTTTAAACTTTCTTTGAATATGTATTATTTCTGAAAGTGACCATAGTCCACCTTTCAATATTCCACTAGAAAGGATTGAAAGGAGGCATTCTTTCCAGAGGAAGTCCTCAAATAAAAGTATTCTCTTGGCTCATTTCCATCGTGTTATTCCACGGCTGGTCTCAATTAGCTTTCTGCTGCCGCCATCCACTTGTGAAAATGGCCGTGGTGGTAAAGAACAGGCCCACAGGTCCATGGAAGATTTCCATTTTCTCTTCATTTCTGGCACCCCTGGGACACTTCAGTCCAGCGCACATAATCAGTTTGAGTGCATGAATAAAACTCTACTATATATAGTATGAGTGGATTCCAGGATGCAAACTATATATAGTTGAGCTAAAATAACAAGTTCAGTCTCATGTTACTCAGATTGGCAATGTTTAAAACATTGAACAGTTTTTCCAGTCACTCCTTATTGAATGCTGGTACTTACTGGTACTCCTTAGTACAGCTTATTTTCAGCTGGGCTGTTTTCATAAGTTCCTCCCTGGATGTTTGTCAAGTGGGAACTGTTTCTGTCTGGCTTCCATGTATAGAGATGGTTCTGGCTTTTCTGAAGAGGAAAAGCTCAGGGTAGCAATATGGGCAGAAGAGGAGAAATGTGGGGAATTGCCTGGAATCTTTTTCTTTTTCATTTATTTATTTATTTATTTGGGGGGGGAGGGCACCCAGGATTGAACCCAGGGCCTCATGCATTGTGAGTATATGCTATACTGCTGAGCTATCCTCAGTCCCTGTCTGGAATCTTTTTAGGGGTAATTTGGGAAATGCTGATAAAGACAAGAAAGGAAAGAGGACTAAAGGACTCATATTAAGCCATTTGTTGGTGCTGCGATTACACACACACTCACACACACACACTTTTTTTTTCCTTATAGAAACTGCTCATTCTGGTAGACTCTGGCCCATCCAGTGAACTCAACCTTACCCACAAGAAAACCTTAAACTTTTTTCTGAACAGGCCACTTTTATCAGCAAGACACTGAAGGATCCTAACGTTTATGTAGGCATTGGAAATGTCAACATGAAGAAAAAAAAAAACTGGTCCTTTTCCCCAAGTTGTTCACAGTCTAAAGTGGACAGGGGACAAAGGGGCATTCAAAAACAAAGATAAGCTATATGCAATGACTAGTACCTAAAGGCTGCTTCGTGAAAGTGTGGGCAGAAGGGAAGGTTCCATTTTCCTCAGTTCTGCTTCCTGTTTATCCTCTCAAGTCAGACGTCATTCTTTCCTAAGTTTGACTGGTTACACAAGTATTTGTTGAGTATTGACTGTACTGAATGTGTTGGGGCTATAGCAGTATAGGACTTTCATTCCAATGAGGGAATCAGATAGTAAGCAAGTAAACAAGTAAGATATCATATGGCAATAAATACAACAGGCTAAGAGAGAGATAGGGACTGTGCAGGGGGAGGTCAGAGGGGAAAGATTGCAATAATAAGCACAAAGGTCTATCTGGAGAGGTGATGTTTGAACTGAGACTTGATTGGAAGGAAAGAAGTAAGCAGGCCTGGGGAGATCTGGGAGAGAAGTGTGGCTGGCAGACGAAATTGTGGGAACGATTACTGGGAGATGGGAGTGAGTTTGTGGTATCTCAGGAATGAAAAGAAATGTGACTAGAGCCTGGTACAGAGGGGGAGAGTGAGTGGCCTTGAGGTCAGAGAGATCGAGGGCTGATTATAAAGTCCAGGAGATGGGGTACAGCATTCAAATTATATTCTTGGTGCAATTTTGAAAGGGAAATGTACATTTCAGATATAAGATATACATGTTTCTTATCCAGGTCATTCTCTTCACATATAAAGGAAACAGAATTAGTAATTAAAATGATCTGTGTTCAGTGAGCATGGCATTAATGATAAATGAAAGGTCTTGAGTGATATTCTATATAGGCTACCCAAGAGTCCACAGCATTGGAGATTTTCCTTTTCAAATATCTGGATATTTGCAAGTTCCAGATATACTCAGAAAGACTAATCTCTCTCTCTCTCTTTCTCTCTCTCTCTCTCTCTCTCTCTCTCTCTCAATGCTGGGGATCCTCAGCCCCTTAAATGTTGTTTTTCAAATTTCTCAAGTCTCCCTGTTTTTTTAAATGTTGTTTTTCAAATTTCTCAAGTCTCCCTGTTTTTTTAACAAGGACAGGAGTTCCTGCCCCATGTGTGTGTGTGTGTGTGTGTGTGTGCATGCTCATGCACAGGGAATTGAACCCAGGGCCTCAGGCATGCTAGGCAAGCACTCTACCACTGAGCTACATTCCCAGCCCTTGCCTATATTCCTTATTTTATTTTACTTTATTTTATTTTGTAGCGCCAGCAGACTCAGGGCCTCGCACATGCTGGGCAAGTGCTTTGTTACTGAGCCAGATCCCCAGACCCTTGTGCTACCTATCCCTCCCATCACCTCTCCTTACTTCCATGACTTTCATTACATCCCCAATTTATAGATGTTATTTAATTACCTCCAGAATTTAATCTGAAGCTTATTATAGGGTAGACTCTGATGGGAGGTGTGTAGTTGTAAAATATCTTCTCTGTGGTTAGTGAATATCTCTCAGCATCAACCCCAGAGACTGAGACTTCCTGATGGGTCTTTTGATTTGGGGGTTAATCTTTCTTGTAGGCTTGTCACCCTATCTATAATCACTGACCACAATATACTTATTAAAAAAAAAAACCTTCCAAAGATCTACCAACCTAGCAGCTTTAAAACCCACATGAAATATGTAGGGTAGTCACTCTTTTGAGACCTCATTTACTCATTCATTCAAGTACACGGAATCCTAGACAGTCTACTGGGCACAAGGTTTGAAGTGGATATTTGGATGTACTTCTAGCCCCTGAGTCTAATAAAGCTTTTGTGTGTATATCTGGACAAGTAGAATGAATAAATGGTCCACATACAAATCATAAAGCTACCTTGGATGTACAGGCATCCAGGGTAGTTTTATGGTGTGTTCTCCATGCGGCTTGCACATATCTGTCTTCAATTATTTTCTGAGGACTAACAACCACCACAGCTTTGGGTTTTTTCCTCTCTCCTCCCTCTTTCTCCTTCCCACCTTCTGGGAGCTCTTGCTGCCGTTGCCATGACGACCAGAGTGAAAAACCTTGGAACCTTATCTCTTACTATGGGCACATGTCTCCCCATAAGGACATTATTGTGTGTCTGCCGAACTGGACACTGGGGGCTGTTCTTTAAATATACCATTAAGTCATGTTGAAATTGGCACTCTAGAGGCTAGATTATGATGGAGTTTAGTCAGGGACCTAGGAATTTTCAAATCTTGCTTTTGACTAGCCATTCTTTTCTTTCTTTTTTTCAAAGAAAACATGTGCATTCATAACAAAGCCAAGTATAGGAATGCTCTTTTACTAACTGGGGTTTCACATCTAAACCCCACGTAGAGTTCTAATGAGCATATCTGCCTTTTGGGCTAAGCCTGGTTGACCTGAGAAGGCTGCTTAACCACTAAGAGACTGGAAGAAAGACTTCCCAGCTCAAGCCTGTCTTCTGCACCCCAGGTTCAAGTAGCCATCTGCCTGTTTGACATCCCCCCTTGGACATCTCAAAGTCATCTTCTTAACAGTCTTTCCAACCCTTTTCTTCTCTGGTCTTCCTCCTCTCCATAAACAGCTCCATCACCTTAGCAGTGACCCAAGCTAGAAACCTGAGAGGCATCCTGGTTTTCCCCTTTACGTCACTTCCCCCTATCTTCATCAAGTCCTGTCAGCTTACCTCTGACACAAAACTAGAAGAGAGATGCTCTTCTCCTGTGCTCCTACCCACCACTTCAAAGAAAATGTGGCTATCTTCTGCCTGGACTATTTTAATAGCTTCTGACTGTCCTCCCTGATTCCATGGGTTTTGCCTGATTCCTTCTTTGTAGAGTAGCTAGAGTGCTCTTTTAAAAGATGAGTCAGATTGAATGACTGTGCTCTTTAAAAATTCTTCTTGGCTTCCCATTATATTTGGAATAAAACCCATAGTCTTCACCCTGGTCTGCATGGCCCTGCCCTGTACTCTCCAGCTGTCATCTCCTACCACTCTCCAACTGGCCCCCAGTCCGGTCACACTCAACTCCTTTCAACTCCCCATGTGGCTTGTAAATACATATCTCTAATTTCCTCCAAAGTCCAACAGCTGCCTAGGTCCTAGTTTTCCCACAAAGCTCTTCTCCCACCTCCAAGCCTTTACACTTTCTACTCCTTCTGCCTAGAACTCATTTCCCAGCTCTGCCAGCTCTTTGTATGATGACTGTTTCCTTCTCAACCTTGAGGTCTCAGTTAAATGCAGCTCCTCAGCAAGACTCCTCTGACCATCCTATCCTAAAGTGCCTGTCCCCATCTCTTCCCTATCAGGGCACCCTATTTATTCCTACATAAGATTTTCCAAAACAAGTAACTCTGTTGGCCATTTATTTGTGTATATATTGTTTGTCTCCCCAACTAGGAAGGTAAATTACTTGAGGGAAGGGATTAGATTAGTTTTATTCCTAATTAGTGGCAGTCTATATCTGTTAGATACATGAATGATCCTAAATATCTGTTGGCTATATGAACAATCCTATCTGCAATTATACCAGTGGCCTCTGGACCCAGGAAAGGAATATGAAACTTGTTTCCCTCTTCTTCCTTCACTCTCTGATTCAGAGTCTTTTGACAGGTGGAATTCTGCTTAGATGATACAAACGAAGAATTTTGATGAAGTGATCATTAACTGAGGCATGGGTCAGGGTAAGAAAACCAATATAGGGTGTTCATTGTATACCCCAAAGACTAGGGGCCAAAGGGAGTGAATGGTGTTCCCAGAGCCCAGGTAAGACATTCCTGTGGAGGAAGCTGCCCAGTTAAACTTAGGCTGGGTCTTAGAGGAACATAGCCACTGTGTGATTAGTGGCAGCTAACCAGACAGGAAGAGCCTAAGAATTACACCATCTTTTCTTACTCTCCCCTCTTCACTCCATTACCCTCCATGACTAGGGCCAAATGAAAACCAGTCAGCAAGGAAGTCAGTTAATAAACCAGTTCATAGAAGGTTTACCTTCTAGAGCCTTCTAGAGCCCAGAGCAGGTAATACATGGAGATTAACCAGCACCGTTGTTCAATTTTAACAGCTGGAATTTGCACTGGTCTTGCTTCTATGACTTAATAACCAAATTTTGGAGTTTGTGCTTGGAATTTAACTACAATTTCTATTGTTGTGTCTAAGGAAAAGCAACTTTGATTTCTAAATAACCAACTTACTAATGAACACGAGAACACAATTCCTGAGGTTATTGGGCCTGCCTATATAAGGAACAAGTGGGTGAAGTGTTTTTCTTTCTTTTTTTTTTTAAAGAGAGAGGGAGGGAGAGAGAGAGAGAATTTTTAATATTTATTTTTTAGTTTTCGGCGGACACAACATCTTTGTTTTGTATGTGGTGCTGAGGATCGAACCCGGGCCGCACGCATGCCAGGAGAGCGCGCTACCGCTTGAGCCACATCCCCAGCCCCAAGTGAAGTGTTTTTCTTAGCTTACTCAAGAAAAAGAAAACTCCTATAATCTTATTTGGCCACCTCATATATTGAATTATGAAGCCTATGGTTGATATACATAGTATCATCACAAAATCAATGGGACCAGTAAATTTGATTTCTAGTTTCTGTCAAACTGGTTGCAGAGAAAATAGAGCAAGAATTTTTTTTTTTCCTGAGTCAAAAATACTTCAAGTCTTTGAGTTCTAGGTTTTAACCTACTCTGAACAGCTGCTGTGTGAGAATGTCCATAGCTGACTCATTTTACTCTACAAATAAAAAACTGCACCCAGGTTTATTTTAGAGATATTGGTCATCTTGGAGATTTTACAGACATATGCTCGGAGAAAAAAAATAAGTCTTCCTGAAAGCTGATAATGCAGCCTGGGGGAAAAATCTCATTTCATCTTTGCAACTTCATCATCAGGAGCGAAGGCCTGCTTACGTAGCTGGGAGGAATCACATTATCAATACACAACTCCTCTCTAAAAATCTGGGGTTTAGAATTTGGCTTGAAAGCTCAGACAGTTAAACTGCGTGTTTGGATAGGTGCAGAGGGGCCCTAAGCTAAAGAAGCAGCTGCCCAGTTGATTTTGTCTTTGTTAATTAAGTGCTAGATCTATGAATGAACCCCCACAGCGGCAAACAGCAACCTCGTCGCCAATTCATTTTTCTCTTTGCTTAAAATGTTCTACACATTGGAAACAAGAATCACCAAAATTAAATTAGAATGTCCCCCATTTGTCCTCCCTCTGCATTGTGTAACCAGAAAACATACAATATATTTATTGTGTTTATTGATTTATTTAGGCTTAGAAGATAACAGAATGCTGGGTTGGGAGAGGCTGTATTTTATCTTGTCACTATGTAGAAAAGAAGCAAATTGCTCTCAGCCTTCAAATGTTTGAAATGCAGAAGCTTGTAAGGAAAATTCAAATTTGCCTCTGATTTCCCTGCATTCAGAGATTCCACAGACAGAAAATTCTCTCTTAAAATAACTATGTACCACCTGGCTTATATCCTAAGAGAAGCGGGGCGGATAATAAAGTAAAATATAAGTTCAGTGGAAAAGTACTTGGAAAGCCAATTTGTAACAATAGAGATCTTAATTAAATCACCCAGGACCTTATTTCATAATGATATGCACCAGGTGTTTCTGCTTCCATTTAATTAACTCAGCATTATTCCTATTTTAGAAATGACACATACAGTTGGGATGTATCCAGCTGAAATAAATATCAGCATAAAGCACCATGACTTTAAAATGTGCTTTTTAAATGTACATATTAAAATGACTTCATATCTTTCACTCTGTGTGGACTGACCTTAATGGGTCACCCGGATTAAAGAAGGGGGCGGGGGTGACTGGGGCAGGTTGTAGCTCAGTGGTAGAGCACTTGTCTGGCATGCACAAAGCCTTGGGTTCATCTCCAGCATGGGGGGGGGGGCGGGGGAATGCAGTAGAAATAAGGCAGTTCCACATTGATAGACAAGAAAACACAATAGCATGGTTTTATGGAAATTAAGCTTGAAAATGCAAGGCATTCACTGGTTTCCGTCAGAAACCTCTCAGATGTGGGAGAACTATGTGTGAGGGTTGGACTTCCATTTTTCCAAATAGGAGAAATTTGTCTGCTGGAGCCAACTGGCTGATAGTGGATGGAAAGGATTACTGCAGGTCCCACTTGGCAGGCTGCTCCATAGAAACCCATATGCTCTCTGACATTGATTATAATTATTTTTCCATCATTCCTAGGTTATGTTCTTAGCAGGAATGTGAGCCAACTCTCTCCCGAAGAAGGCTCCTGCTGTGAATCCATCTCTGGCAATGAATCTTTAACAAAAGATCAAGAACTTGACATTTATTTTTGTGCGCAAGAGAAAAATGTGTGCAATGTTGGAAACAAATATAGGTATAGCAAGTTCTTCTAAATAGTTATAGGGAGGAGCAGTGGAATAAGAAGCCACAATGGGCTGGTGGCTTTACTTTTGTGAAATAGCAACTAATGACTAGATATGGAATATGTGGACTGTACACTGTTAAGCTTTAAGGTCTTTTCAAAGTAGGGGGGTGGGATGATATTATTTTGAGCCAGGTATATTTTATGATTTTTTTTATATCCACCTGATCATTTCAGGAGATTAATGGTGGTTAAAACAGAAACTCAGGATAATATTGAAAAAAAACAGAAAAGGCAATCATTTTCATTCTAATGGACTATAGACTAGCAGAGATAAGAAGAAAAAACATTTGTTATTGTTGTTGTACAGAAAAAGCATGTGCATTCAAACTTGTGAATTCGTTAATCCGAGTTGGGGGAATGTGTTTGGTGGAAAGGTTAAATAAAGTACTTGGTGAGAATTTCACAGTGTGAGGATTTGTCATCTTCAAATCATCCACCTACAGTAAAGAAATTTTTTCAAAATTAATTTTAAACACAACAGATGCAGAAAAAGGTGTGGCTGCCTGAAAATTACCAAATGAAATATAAAAGGGTGTCAGCTTCTCTCCTGAAGGATGGTTATTTCTATCTCATGGTTTAGTGCACTGTAATGATTAGTTTCCCTATTAAAATTACATGTAGGATATAATTAAGTAAATCCTCCAGGTTATATGTCTTAAAATTTCGCTAGCTAAAAGATTCACCAGAGGAAGTAATAAGTACTTTAATAAATGCCTTGGACCATAAATTTAGTTCAGATGGAATTAAAGTCAGCATAAACCTCATCATAGGTACTTTATAGCCACTGGATGGGTAAATATTTTTTTGCTGAGTTTGACTCTTCTAAGCTTTTGGATAAAGTTCCTAATGGTATTCTTGTTTCTACCCTTGCAAAAAATTTAGTCCAAATTGGTATGTACATGTTTATACATGAGAATGGAATTAAAAGAAAAGTTCTGATTTAAAAAGGAAACCACGTATTACTGAAAACTAAAGATTTGTCATGGTAATGAACTTGTGAATACTTCATCAAAATTCATTGCAGGAAGATAAATCACCCAACCTTGCAATAGAGGTTTTTAGCTATGGAAAATGTATAGCATTCCTCATTTTGTATGTGCTTATATGTACATGGTGTTGGGGGATGAATCCTGGGCCTCATGCATGCTAAGCAAGTACTCTACCAATGAGCTACAGACCTGCCTCCATTTATTTATATATATATATATATATATATATATATATATATATATATATATATATTTACATTTGGTTATATAATCACAATTTAATTTTAATCTCAAATTTGGATGGTCATTATTACATCTAATAAAAATATATTTCTAGTGATAACTACAGTTTCTTGTACTTGAGGCCTATTTGTATCTTCTTGGCCTGGCATAATCAAGCTAGAGGCTGTTTCCCCACTGAAAGTAAAGGTGTTAATGGTACTTAGGAAAAAAAAGATTTTTCCAGAGCTAGAAAAATGAACATATTCATCAGGAAAGAAGAAAGCTAATGAATTCTTATCCAATGTCTTATATCTCCCATTAGAATAACAACTAATATTTATTAAACTTGCTATGTTCAAGGTTGTTTGCTAAGTGTGCACATGTGTTCTTATTAAATTCTCAGAAAATTCTTAGATATTCTATATATTTGAACCCCCAACAACCCAGCAAGGGAGATAATATTATCTCTATTATACACCAAGAAACCTGAAGCTTAGAGAGTTTATTTGCCTAAAGTCAAATAGAGAGGAAGTCCTCCTTTGTAATCATCTGTGTCAGTTGGGTCTCTCAGGAAACAGACAATGAGATGGAGTTCAGAGAACAAGCCATTGATTTAGAGCAACTGCCTATTAAAGGGGGAAATTAAAAAAAGAAGCAGCAGGTTGAGATAGAGAAACCTTTTGGACTATGATGGGGATCTGACACTTGTGACAGATAAGTCACCTCAGAATGCAATGCAGATCTGACAGTTTTGACCAACTGAAATATGTGAGGGAGTGAGCCTTGAGGTAAGTGGTAGGAGGGAACAGAAAATTCAAAGATCCTGAGGCAGGCGCAGGCTTGCAGAGCAATGAGGTCCAAGTGTAGCGATTAGGGTTTATTCCTTTGCCCTACCTTCAAAATATGCTCCAGTCTGGGAAAAAAAAATCAATCAATGGGCAAAGGAACTGAACAGACACTTCACAGAAGAAGTACAATTGTATGGAGTGCAGCGATTAAAGAATTGGGGGTAGAAGATGAGGTCAGGGGAGTAGCAGGTTCACACCATCCAGGCCCTTTGACTGCCCTTGGAGTTTTGTGGGTTTTATGCAATATCGGGTGGTGATACAGTAGAGTGTTTTAAGGAAAGGAATGACTGGGTTAACTTATATTTTAAGAGAATTTATTTGATTACTATGTTGGTGGCTGGGGCAGGGATGTAGAAGTGGAAATGCAGACAGGTGGGTAGATATGGAGATTTTCAATAAAGTTTCCTTTTTTTTTGCTACTAGGGATTGAACCCAGGGGCTCAACCACTGAGCCACATCCCCAGCCCTTTTTATTTTTTATTTTGAGACAGGGTCTCTCTAAGTTGCTTAGGGACTCACTAAGTTGCTGAGGCTGGCTTTGAACTTATGATCCTTCTGCCTCAGCCTCCTGAGTATCTAGTGTTACAGGTGTGTACCACCACACCTGGCTGGAGTATGTGTATATGTATATGAACTTTTTTTTTTTAAAGAAAGAGAGAGAGAGAGAGAGAGAGAGAGAGAGAATTTTTTTAATATTTATTTTCCAGTTCTCGGCAGACATAACATCTTTGTTTGTATGTGGTGCTGAGGATCGAACCCGGGCCGCACGCATGCCAGGCGAGCGCACTACTGCTTGAGCCACATCCCCAGCCCCTGTATATGAACTTTTAAATTTAATTTAATTTAATTTTTTATTTGTTCTTTTTATTATACATGAGAGTAGAATATATTTTGACATGTTCTACATACAGGGAATATAACTTCACATTCTTGTGGGTTGCACATGATATGAAGTTACACTGGTCATGTATTCATATATGAACATAGGAAAGTAATGTCCAATTCATTCTACTGCCTTTCATATTCCCAACCCTCTCCCTTCCCTTCATTCCTCCTTTGTCTAATCCAATGAACTTCTATTCTTCCCCTACTCCCCCCAACTTGGTGTGTGTTAGCATCCACATATCAGAGAGCATGTTCAACCTTTGGTTTTCTGGGATTGGCTTATTTCTCTAAGCATGATAGTCTCCAGTTTCATCCATTTACCAGCACATGCCATAATATCATTCTTCTTTATAGCTGAGTAATATTCAATTGTGTATATATACCACATTTTCTTTATCTATTCATTTGTTGAAGGGCATCAAGTTTGGTTCCATAGCTTAGCGATTGTGAATTGAGCTGCTATAAACATTGATGTGGCTGTGTCACTATAGTTTGACAATTTTAAAAGTCCTTTGGATGTAAACCAAGGAATCCACTAACTGGGGCAAATGGTGGTTCCATTCCAAATTTTCTGAGGACTCTTATACTGTTTTCCAGAGTGGTTGCACAAATTTGCAGTCCCACCAGCAATGTAGGAGTGTAATTTTTTTCCCCACATCCTCATCAACATTTATTGTTACTTGTATTCTTGATAACTGCCATTCTGACTGGAGAGAGATGAAATCTTAGTATAGTGTTAATTTGCATTTCTCTAATTGCTAGAGATGTTGAACATTTTTTTCATATATTTGTTGACCAATCATATTTCTTCTGTGAAGTGTCTTTCAGTTCCTTTGCCCATTTATTGATTGGTTTTTTTTTCTTTTGACTGGAGCATATTTTGAAAGTAGGGCAAACAAACCTTTTTTCTTTCTTTCTCTCTCTCTCTTTTTTTTGGGGGGGTATGGGGGATTTAACGCAGGGGCACTCTATCACTGAGATATATCCTCAGCCCCCCTTTAACTTTTTTTAAAATTTTATTTTGAAACAGGGTCTCATTAAGTTGTTGAGGCTGGCCTCAAACTTTCAATCCTTCTGCCTCAGTTTGGGGAATTGCAGGGATTATAGGCATGCACCACCATGTTTAGGAAGCAGACAGAATTTTTTGATAAGTCAAATATTGGGATGAAAGAAAAAAGGGGATCAAGGATGACTCCAAGGTTTTTTGCTCTGAGCAACTGGAAGTTTGGGATAAAATCACCGTCCTTTTAAAATTAAGTCTGAGACACTGTGTTATTCAGCTTCCTATTACTATTGTATGATTCCTGAGGTAATTAACTTACAAAGAGAAAAGGTTTGTTTCAGCTCACTGTTTTGGAGCTTTCAGGCCATGATCAGTTGGTTCTGTTTCTTTTGGGCCTGTGGTGAGACAGCACATTGTGGCGGGAGGACATGGTAGAGCAAAATCACCCACTTCCTGATCAGGAAGAAACAGAGGAAAAGAGAGGTGTACCACAAACCCTTATGAGGGCACAACCCCCAAATCCTCAAGATTTCCTATAAGGTCCTACCTACCAAAGGTCCCACAACCTCCTTCTTGCACCACCCTGGGGACCAAGCCCTTAACAAATGAGCCTTTAGTTAAGATCCACACTATAACAGATTCCTATTAGATATCCAAAGTTTGACCCTTAGAACTTCAGGGAAGAAACCTAGAATAGAAACATATATTTGGGATTTATCAGAGCATGCTGGTATTTAAAGCCGTGAGACTGAATGAAATATGACTATAGACAGAGAAGAAATGTGAGCACTAAGTCCTGGGACGTTGTACCTTTGGAGGTCAGGGAGATAGGAGAAACCATTAAAGAAGACTGAGAAAGAATTGAGGTAGGTGTAGTTGTATAGAGTGAAGAAAACACTTCAAGGAGGAAATGATCAGCTGTGTAAAAGGTGCTGATTCCTGGAAAAGACACAATGGAGACAGGATACTCATTACCGGATTGAGCAGTGTGAAACTTTTAACATTTATTGTTATCTTCAATATTATCTATTGACAGTTCTTGATTTTCTGTCTGCTCCCACTCAAATGTAAGTTCTGCAACATTCTACTTCATTTACTACTACACCCCTAGTGTCTAAAACAACATCTGGCATTGAGTAATTGCTCAATAAATATTTTTCAAATGTTTCTGAACTGGGGGAAAAAAACGATGAAAAATGAGGAAAAGAAATTTTTATTTCTCAGTTTATCTCTGTACAAAGATATCTTACTATTTATATTTTGATACAAGAAGTAATGGTATAACACTTTCCAATTACACTCAAATCCAATTACACTCAAAGATAGGTGTACTACAATCCTTTATGAGGGCATAAGCCCCAAAACCTCAAGATTTCCTATAAGGTCCTACCTACCAAAGGTCCCACAACCTCTCGTAGGCAAAGGTTTAACCTCGCTATTACTTATCTGTAAAGGAGATAAATAATAACAAGATAATGTTTGAGACTTTACCCAGAACGAAACCCATTATATAGTAGGTACTCAATAAATGCTCTGTAAATCTGGAAGGGTCACATGAACCAGACCACACAGTGGCACACCAATTCATTATAGTTATACAAGTCATTTGCCATCAGAAGTTTTATTTATTGGAGAAGCGATTTATCATATCTCTTCTCTGTCTATATTCATGTTTCAGTCTCACATTTCATTCAGTCTCACAACTTTAAATACCAGGAAAAAAAAAAGAAACATTGCTAGTAGGCTACATTTCCAACATAATGCTCTTGAATGTGTCAAGATGGGATGAGGGCCATGATATATTCAGATTAATGTTACTATTATGGTTGTTTCACATTAAAATGTGAAAAGCTTTGAGACTTTTTACAGACTACCTTGTGTCTTACTGTGGAGTCTACAGTTCAAGCATCATGACATTACAGACCTAACATGGATAGACTTTGGGGAGACCATACTCCCCTACACCGATCCCTTCTCCTAGGTCACCCCAATCTCACTTTTACAGAAGGCATCTGAGGAAGGGGGAGCAGGTGCTAAGACTTAGAAAGACTGTAAGTTTGTTTTGATCCAAATTTTCACCTTAAAGTTTAACTTGGAAGCTTCCAAAGGCTCTCGTAGGTTTTAAGTAAGTTAAGATTATATTTTAAAGGAGATTGGCCTTTAGCAAGGAAAAAAATGTGCTGAGAGAGGAGGTTTTTAAGTGAGGGTAAAATACCCAGTTGGAGTTGAGAGTTATTCTGGATTATCGCTTAAGCGGCCTGGGCAGACTGCCAAATCTTTTGAGTTAATATTTCTTCTCTTTTGTTGTCTAGGATTAGGCAACAGCACAGCCTTCTGTCATCTTGCATTTCTTTGTCTATTGAACCTGCAGTTTCTTTAGACCCAGGATATTTGACCATCATCTTTCCCCTAGAAGATGTGCAGAATTGATGACATTTTGGTATTGTTGTACTGATACCAGATAGAGTGGGGAGATGTCTGGGCAGTGATTAAAGTTCTAATTCTTTGAAAATTTGTGCTTATGGGAAGATACTAAATACTACAAGGCGTTAAGAACTTGAAAGACAAATATTTAGAGAAAAACTCCAAGGGCAAACTTTTCCACATAGGGACAAAGTTTGCATAAGCTTGCCAATTCTTATCATCTCCCTTGACAATACTATATTTTTTTCTGTGCCAGAAACTGAGTTATTATAGTGACAGATGACGAGAGACTGAATCAGAAAGGATGGTGAGGTGTGACACCATGAGAAAAGATTTTGAAGTCTTCAAGTGTGCCCTTCAAGGTGACTCAAAACATCACCTTTGAGCTCCTTTTTTTGTCCTTTGTCTTCACAAGGACAATAACATCTTCCCAGTGACTGCGCCTGACTTGTCTTTTGTCATTATTATTATCACATTTACTTGGCACTTCCTAATATTAGACGCAGTGTTAAGTGTTTTACATGTTACTCCATTTTTACTTCTCACTGAAGAATCTGTGAAGGGAGAACTATTGACATTCTTACTTTAAACAGGGAAAACAGGTTTAACCCCAGCATGGACATGGGACATAGGTCACTAGCTGAGGCACTGAAAAGGGGAACAAACACAATTAAGAGCAACTTAACAAAGGTAAAATGTACTTAACTGGGATTAAGAGAAGGCAGAGGTCGGAAACATGCTTTCCTGATGTCTCCAGGACTTTATGATTAAAAACATATACAGGCACATTCGAATTTTCATTCATTCATATTGTGTTTTTCTACATGAGTCAGGCAATATATCAGGACTAGGAACACAATAATGAACAGATGCAGATTGCAGCATATTGTAAGACAGATAATTCAATATTTGTGATGCCATATGATATGGAGCAGTGTTTCCAAAACTTTTCTGAGGTGGGCTGGTTTTTAAATACATAGATTACCAGTCTTCTCTCATGGAAATTCTGAGGTTCTAGAATCTGGTTTTATTTTATTTTATTTTATTTTTTTCTTTTGCAGTGCCAGGCATTGAACCCAGGGACTCACACATGCTAGGCAAACACTCTGCCACTGAGCTACACCTATGACCTCCAGAATTTGTTTTTGTAACAAATATTAAAGTTGAGTCTTATTCTATTCAGGAAAATTTGGGAAGAATTAATGTGAAGGTGTGCACTCATGTGCTCTAAGAAACTAAGGGTGGGGTGTCTACCCAGCCTGGAGAGGTAGGGATGGCTTCATAGAGGAGGTGACAGCTGAAAAGGAGGTAGCAGCAGTTGTTCCATCCCCCAGCAAGGGTAGTCTCATGTTCCAGGGTGTAAAAGTGTGAATAAGCACTGACCTATTTAAGATGTGGAAAGCAATCAGACATCATTGAAACACAAAATATACAAAGAGAAATAGGAAGGGCTGAGGCTGAAGAGAAAGGGTCGATTATGAAGATCCTAAAGTGCCGTGTGAAGAAATTTAGATTTTTTGTTTATTTGGTACTAGGGATTGAACCCAGGAGTGCTTTACCACTGAGCTACATCCCTGAGCAGATTTTTTAATGTTTTTGAGACAGGGCCTCGATAAATTACTGAGACTGGCCTCGAATTTACAATCCTCCTGTTTCAGCCTCCTGAGTGACTAGGATTTCAGGCAAGCACCCTTGTGCCTGGTGAATTTTAGATTTTTAGATAGCCTAGGATTTTATATTTTGATATTTTGAGTTACTTGTAATATTTATGTATCCACACTTATATATATATAATTTTTATTTATTTCCATGTTAATATTAAACATAGTTATATGTGTATGTATTATAGATTACATACTGCAATTTTTATATTTACTGAAACTAATTCCTTTTAAATTTTTCTTAGACGAGATTGGCAAGACATTACAAAGTAAACAAGAGACTGGTTTCTCTAGTCCTAAGGAAAACACTGTTGGCCACTCGGCAGCAGCAGATATGGTTGTGTGAATGAAGGGAGTCAACATGAGAGCCTCCACAGAGAGGGGTCTCACAGGGAATTCACCAGGAAAGATGGAACAGCCGTCTCTTCCTTCATGAAGCCTCTGTTAAAACCAAAGAGATTTGTCCCCCTACTTTCTAAAGACTGAAATCTTTTTATACAAAATTAGGCCTAATCACTTAGGTACAAAAAAACTGACCCCCAAATGCTTTCTAAAATGTTCTTTACTGCTTTTTAATCACCAAGTATAAGCAACCCTCTGTATTGATTATAGCTGAGGCCTGGGCAGGGAAACTTCTCTGCCCTCCCTCACCCCAGTTCACATAGCTCTCCTCTGTGCTTCTGTATTACTTGTGCATGTCTAACCATTCTGCATGCATGTATTACATACTTATTTGTTTGTATGTTTATTATTGTGTATTATATGCTTCTTTGCCTCTACTTCATTGTGATCTCTGAAGGCAAAGAATATGATTTATAATTTTTGTGTCTGTAAGAGTAAGTAAAAGCAAGTCATAAGCATTCAGTAAATCCCTTTTGAGTTAAAGAAAGAGACGTTGAGAGAGAGAAAGAATACTGTTTATTCTTTGCAACCATACCTTTTATTATCAGAACTTTTGACTGCTCTGAGCTTATTTCAAGAATAAATGCTCTGTCTGCAGCGACTTAAAATCTAGTATCTCATATAACTAAAAAACCGAGTTCAAGCGATCCCTGCTATTCAGGAGACTGAGGCAGGATGTAAAGTTCAGGGCCAGCTTGGAAACTTAGTGAGATCCTCTCTTAAAAGAAAAAAGGGCTGGGCTATCACTCAGTGGCAGAGCACACCTGGGTTCAATCCTCAGTACCCCCCCCACACACACACACACTCCCTCACAGATCTGCTCTTCTGTTAGTATGAATCAATTCAGTAAATTATAACTGTGAATAAATGCAGCACATGTAAGGCAGATTTTTCACTGAGAGTTGATAATGTCATTGTCTATGTTTTAAAGAAGAAATTTCAAGTCAGTGGTTCTAAAAGCTAAAGGCAAAAACTTTTAATATTAACTTCCAGAAACTTTGATTCACATGAGCTTGTTGTTTAACCATGAAACCTTTTTTTTTACATGAAACTTGTTAGATTTACATGTAAGATACATAAAAAATCCCTTAGTACAGAAAACTATTACTTTTTATTTTACATGCATCAATTATCTCATTTTAGAAAACATTTAAAAATATTTTCCATTCCATTTCATCTTCAATTTAGTTTAGTCCTGGTTTTGTAGTCTGGCTCAATATCCCATGATTATTGCATCAAAACAATGAAATATTTCAAAACAACCCTCTTCTTTTTATACAACAGTTAAATTTCTGGAAAAATAACCCACGATTTCCTTTTGTTGTGTCACTTCAAATTTTTCTTATTGGAAACTTTCTAATTGCCTTTTTTTTTTTTTTTTTCCCAGAGGATTGAACCCAGTGCCTCCCAAATGCTGGGCAATCTACCACTGAACTACATCCCTTGTCCTCTAATTGTTTTGTTTTGTTTTGTTTTGGTGCTGGGTATTGAACCCAGGGGCGCTCAACCACTGAGCCACATCCCCAACTCTTTTTATATTTTATTTAAAGACAGGGTCTCACTGAGTTGCTTAGTGCCTCACTAAGTTGCTGAATCTGGCTTTGGACCCACAATCCTCCTACCTTAGCCTCCTGAGCCACTGGGATTATAGGCATGCACCACCGTGCCTGGCTAATTGTTTTTTAGTGTTTACAAATCTATTATTTTAAAATAATTGTATCCAGAAAAAAAATTACTATAATTAGTTATAAAAACTGAAACCTATTAAAGTAATAAAGCCTGTGTTAAAACATTTTTGATTATTTGTGACAAGTAAAACAGAAACGTCAGACTTCAAAAGGAATTGGTTTGCCCCCACATACCCCGCCAAAATAGATTTGCTTTGGTAAAGTGATCCCTTGCTTAAAGTAGACATATAGTATTCTCTGTAAGAACAACTTCCATGAGACTCTGTTGTTATCTATCAAAATCTTCACTAAGTGGGGAATTGTACATCAGTCCAATGAAGTTTTATGAAACATTAATTTGTTTTAGGAAAAGAAATAAAATTATAAACAGAAAAAAAAATCTAGAAAAAAGTCAATGTAAGTCCATAAGCAATTTGGATTTAGGCATTTTATCCAAGGAAGCTGCTACTTGTATTTATGAAATGGGGCAAAATGTTGGCAATCCTTATCTTCTTTTGTTGGGTTGCCTTACATAGGATCCTGATGGTTGAGGAAAAATAGAATCTTACCCTCATTGTGCATGGGAATCATCTGAGAAAGTTTTTTAAAAAATGTCCATGCTCAGACATTTTGCTGTACTGTTGCCTCCATCTAACTGAACTGGTCTGTCATGGGGCCCAGAATCATATTTATTTTTACTGTGGCAAAATATACAATCATTTTTAAGGGCATTAAGTAGGTTCAGTGGCATTAAGTAAATTCACATTGTTGTGCAACCATCACCACCCTCCCTTTCCAGAACTCTTTTCATCTTCCCAAACAGAAATTCTGTACCCAGTAAACAATAACTCCCCATCCTGCTCCTTTTCTTTTGGTAACCACCATTCTACCTTCTGTCTCTGTGAATTTGACTGTGGTGGGCAACTCATATAATCAGAATCGTATAACAATTATCCTTTTGTGATTGGCATGTTCCACTTTAGCATAACGTCTGTAAGACTCATCCATGTTGCAGTATGTATCAGAATTTCTTTCCTTTTAAGACTGAATAGCCAGGTGCAGTGGTGCATGCCTGTAATCCCAGTGGCTCTGGAGGCTGAGGCAAATCGGATCGCAAGTTCAAAGCCATCCTCAGCAACTTCGTGAGGTCCTAAACAATTCAGTGAGACCCTGTCTCTAAATATAATATAAAAAAGGTGTGGGAATGTGGCTCAGGAGTTAATGCCCCTGGTTTCAATCACAGGTACCAAAAATAAATAAATAAATAAAGACTGGATGATGTTCCATTATATGTATATACTACATTTTGTTTATCCATTCATCTGTTGATAAACTTTTGGTCAATTTCCACTTTTTGGCTATAGTGGTACAAATATCTATTCAAGTCCCTGATCTCAGTTGTCTTTGCGTATATAATCATAAGTGGGATTGGTGGATCATATGGTAATGCTATGTTTAATTTTTTGAGGAACTGCTATACTGTTTTCCACAGCAACTGAACTATTTTACATTCCCACTGGCAATGCACAAAGATCCCAATTTCTCAGCATCCTCCCCAACATAAGTAAAAATTTAAACTTTATATAACGCTTGATATTAAAAACTTTTCTACACCTCATCTTTAGTTATTCTGTATTTCTAGGTTGCCTGGTACTTTTTGATCCAATACAAAAATTTAAATTCTTGGGCTGGGGTCATAGCTCAGTGGTAGAGCGCTTGCCTAGCATGTGTGAGACCTGGGCTTGATCCTCAGCACCATATAAAAATAAGTAAATAAAATAAAGGTATTGTGTCTGTCTACAACTTAAAAATTTTTTTTTAAAGTTTAAATTCTTATACCTTTTCTGATTATAAAGGCAATATACAGTCACTGAAAACCTATAATTCATGTAATCCATCTTTTTCCAGCCTTTATCAAGCTGACAGTAACTTGAAATTTTACTGGCTCTTTTTCCAGGCAAATCTGCTTTCTTCTTGCTCTGTCCTGACCTAAATTAAAGTGTTCCTGGAAGTTCTCAGAAGTCTCTGCAGAAGCGGGAGAACAGTCATTGATGTAATTATCAGGGAAGCCACTAGAGGGCAGCAGCTCCTTCTCACCCTTGACCCCAGCCCTGGGACAGGTTGCCATCAGGCCAATGCTTTCCTGAATCAAGAAGTTCTTAAAGTAATTGTGTGACAAGTACACAGAAACAGAGTCTGTCTCTTCCAAACTTAGTCACACTTTGTCACCCGGGTTTCGTAGTGTCTCATGTGGTGACTCAAATGCAAATCCAAGTCTAAGATTAGTAGCTGATTGAGAAAGTGGAAGGAAAAAAAAATGACCCTTATGGCCTACATTTGGCAGCTAATGAATAGTCCATAATGTTCCCTCACTGAAGGTAAACAGTTTTCACAGAATAACAACAGTATTCAAACAAGGTCACTCGGTAATCATGGGAGAACAATACAGTAACAAGGAAATACCATAATCATATCTGAATGTGGACAGAGAAAAGGACATTTACATATATATAGAGAGAGAGAGAGAGACAGAGAGAGAGAGAGAGAGAATATATATATATATATATATATATATATATATATATATATATATATATTTTGTTTTGTTTTGTTTTGTTTTCTATATCTGTATGTAGAAACTGTATTTATATATTTTGTTTTCTGAAAATGTACAATGAATATGGATTACTTTTACATTAATGGAAAGTGGTATATCTTAAAATTAATAGTGCTTAAGAATATAGCAGGGAAACTTAAAACATCCCCTTTATGTTTTTTTTTCCTTGCTTTATACATCAAAATTAGCTGCTGCTACCCTCTCACTTTTTCTGTTTTCTAGCCCTTTATTGCTCCTCCCTTTTTGCTCTCCAAATGCTTCTTTTCTTGGCTCATGCACACATTTTCACCTCTTTTATTCCATTCTTTCCTCTGAATTCTGCTGCAGGGCTGTGAGCTTTCAAATGGATACCAGCTTCTGACAAACATGGCAGAGAAGAGCACTCATGAACCACGTCTTCCTGCCCACCTTGGCAGAAATCACTCTTCCATCTTTCCCCCCTTGTCACTGACCCTGAAAGAAACCTCAAAATACTGCCCAGTTTTGACCCAGCTAATCCCTCTCCTCGCTCTCTACCCAAAGGACTTAAAAACAGCATACTACAGGGATACTACGGCCACATCAATGTTTATAGCAGCACAATTCACAATAGCTAAACTGTGAAACCAACCTAGATGCCCTTCAGTAGATGAATGGATAAAAAAATGTGGCATATATACACAATGGAATATTACTCAGCAATGTTTGTTTTGTGGTGCTGGGGATTAAATCCAGGGCCTTGTATATGCAAGGCAAGCACTTTACCAACTGAGCCATATCCCCCTGCCTCAAAATTTAAAAACCATTTTTTAAATAGTGCTGGGGGAACTCAGCATATGAGTTCCCCAGGATTCAATCCCCCATACCACAAACAAACAAAACCAAAAAGTGTATAAAGTGCTTGAAAGAGTACCTGACATACATACTTAGTACCAAATAAATATTACCTTTTACTATTATCATCATCTATATTTCTGGTCAATTAAAATTATTCTAATTATAAATGGAATATAGGGTAATCATCCCAACAACATTAAAATGTAATCCTCCAGGGATGGGGTTGTGGCTCGGTGGTAAGCACTTGCCTAGCATGTGTGAGGCACTGGGTTTGATCCACAGCATCACATAAAAATAAATAAATAAAATAAAGGTATTGTGTCCATCTAAAACTAAAACTAAAAAAAGAAAATTAAGAAAAACCTACTTTAAAAAAAAAGTAATCCTAATCCTCCATATGTGTTTAAGCAATCCTCCATATGTATCCTCCTCATATATTTAAGTCAAGTGTTACTTTAATTTAAAAATCTTCTCTGGGCTGGAAATATAGCACACTTTTCATGTGCAAGGCCCTGGGTTAGATCCTCAGCACCACAAAAACAAACAAAAAACAACAACAACAAAGTACTAAAAATCTTCTTCAGCAAGAAATTTTCCCAATAAATCTGTATTTATGAAAAGATATACTTTGGAATCTGCAATAGTCTGTCGTTTTATTACTTATTCTATCTAAAGAAATATTTCTACTTGTTTTCAAACTGCCTGAGAGACAATTCTGTGATATATTAATTTTTTCATGTAAGTAGGTAAGTAGGTATAATGAAACTTGATAATAAATCTTCATTCATGCTCTTCATTCATGCTGAGAAGATAATCTTGAAATTTATTTAGATACAGCCACTTCAGTTTATATTGTATAATTAATTAAATTTTAAAATATGAGTTATGAGTAAATTTATAGCTTTTTTTCCTCTAAAAAAGAAGGTTGAATTCATTGTGGATTTTTTGGGTGTAGCAATTGTGGATAAGTGCCATTGTAAACTGTGTGAATTAGCTAAGCGAGAAACATTGAATTTTTTTTCTATTGATCTAAATTATCTTGGCTCCATCAAATCCATTAGATAAAAAAAAAAAATCTACCATCAAATTGGCTTTCCTATTTTGAAGATCAAAGTATTCAATGAGAATACTTTGTTAAAAAATGCAGTTCCATCTAAAATAAAGCCAGCTGTCTGTTAAATGGCATGCCATCAAAAATTAGGCTATCACTGATATAACTGCTTTTAAAACAAACATTAGAATTTAATTATTTTCTTTATCTCATGTCAGTAAAGGACATTCTCACTCCCCAATTTTTAAAGTATGCTACTAAATAAAAAAAGTAGAAATGCCCCAAAATTTAAAGGATAAAATTTTTAAAAATTAAATAATCAGTCTTTATTTATTGTTGCCCAAAATTAATAAACCTACTAAGCTAAAAATGTATTTTTATTATTCCAAACAGTCATTTTTTTCTAGAGTAATGGCATCTGCTTGGCATCTGGTGAGAGTCTTCTTGCTGCATTAAAACATGGCTGAGGGCATCACCTGGTGAGACACAGCAAGAGCGCTAAAGAGAGCTCAATTTTATAACAAAGCCACTCCCATGATAACCCACTCCACAGAACCACCATGACCCAGTACCTTCCAAAAGTCTCACCTCTCAAATACCATTATCGTATGCCTTTGGGGGATTAAGTTTCCAATATCTAAAATGTGGAGGACATATTAAAGTCATAATTGGGAGGTTATGATAGAACAAGAAACTTCTTGTATAGACTAAAAAGGAATATCATCTATATTCCTGAAGAAAAGATTATTATATCTTAGTGAACTGAGGTGTGTGTATGTGGGGTAGATACACACACACACACACACACACACACGTTTAGAAATAAACAAATCCAATAAAGCAGGGCTTCCCAGCCTTTTTCATGTCATAGTGTGCAAAGAAAATGGTAGTAGTTGAGCAGCACATTGGGGTAAATCGACAGAACTGCTTCCAGCAGAAGGCAACCACCCAAGGCCGATACTGTGCGCTTGGTACTTCCACTAGTTCCCCAAAGAGCTTACATATTCAAGTATGTGCTAGATCCAGCTCCTACCAGCTTTCTAGTGCCAGTTGTGCACATCACTTCCCAACTCTTCATTCATTGACATCTCACTAGTAACTTGAAAAATATTCATGCCATGGAAATAGAAAATCAACAAATGCTACAAATCAAGGCTTCTTTCTGGAGGCCTGGTTGTCATACATTTACCTGTACTGTAGGGGGAGGGATCCATACCTCACACCATTTATAACTCATTTGTGGCATACATGTTGAGCAGCTCTGCAAGAAAGTCTAGTTTTGTGGGGTTTTTTTAATTCTCCAAATATAAATATTTTTCTGATACAAATTATATCAGACAGCTGCTGACTAATTTGATTTTATGATACAGAATTAAAGTTTAACAGCTTCTGTGAGAAGCTTGAGTATAATTAACTTTTGGATAAATTCACTGTGAAGCTGGAACATTATGTGTAAACCCCAGCAACCTAATTATAGATAAAACAATTTGGAGGGAGAGAATTCTTTAGTGAAATTAAAATTTTGTCCAATTTCCTTACAAGTGATGTCCAGCAATTGACAACTCCCATAGTCTCAGACAAAACTGCCAATCATATTCTTCGTTCTGTATCCTGCAAAGAGGAATAGGTGGGAAAGTTCTTGTGAAAAACAGAAACCAAAACAACAAATAAACAGGACAAAGAATGTAGAGGTAGAGAGATAATGCAGGAGGCATAAATAAATAAATAAATAAAGCTATAAGAACATTCTCAGATGTTCTCAAATAATACACAGCTATTAGAAATTGAAAACATTATAGCAGGAGCAAAAACAATAAGTGAGTTGGAAGATAAAATTGAGGAGTCTTCCAGAAAGAAGAACAAAATGATAGAAATTTGAGAAAGAAAAAAGAAAATTATGGGGTCACTGCAGACTGTTCAATATCTACCTCAAATATGAACACTTTTGGAGCCAGGATGTTGTGTGTTTTGGTCATTGCTTAGAACAAAACCAGACAGAACAGGTCCTTAAGAAATATATATATATATATTTTTTAATGAAGAGAGTTGAAGAAATAAAAACTGAAGAAAACAGAAAGGAGCAAATTACTTTAAAACACACACACAAGGAAATACTCATCCAGCAGGAGATTAATTCCCAGAGTGAAGGGACAATAAAAGGGAAAGATCTGTACCAAGACACATTATTGTGAAACTTCAGAATACCAGAGACAGCCAGGCCTGGTAGTGCATGCCTGTAATCTCAGCAACTCTGGAGGCTGAGGCAGGAGGATCACAAGTTCAAGGCTAGCCTCAGCAACTCAGCAAGACCCTAAGCAACTAAGTAAGATCCTGTCTCTAAACAAAATACAAAAAAAAAAAAAAATTATGGGCTCACTGCAAACTGTTCAATATCTATCTCAAATATGAACACTTTTGGAGCCAGGATGTGGCTCAGTGGTTAAGTGCCCTTGGGTTCAATTCTTGGTACCAAATAAAAATAAAAATAAAAAAATCAAGAATCAGAGTGATTTTGAACTTCCCAGTAGCAAAGTTGGAAACATTAGGCATCCTCATAATGGGATTCTTTCAAATGCCCAGTGACACAAGAAAACCTCCTTCATTTATGCCCATTTGTTATGGTGTGAACTGATCAATATAATCAGTAAGTCATAGATATAGGTTATAGGTATAAGGCAAGATAGAATAGATAATCAATAAGCAATGGACATAGATTAAAGACTATAGGAATAAGGTAAGATAACATAGATAAGTGATAGTAAGACATAAGTTCACCAGGAATAATAAGCCTAAGTAATAATAGAAAAATCTTGTAACTGTAAAATATAGGATTTAAGCCATAGGATAAGTCAGTGTGTCAGTATAGTTATAAATAAGTATACTTAAGTAGATTAATATAGATAAGGTTAGATTAACCTAGCAACTTGATCTTGTAGGCTGGCATAGGGTAAAGGACATTAGGGTTTATAGATGTTAGTAAAATGACAGATGAAAATGTGTGTGTGGGCCATAAGATAACTGTAGTTTTAAGTAGGCATCAAATAAGTTACTAGTACTGAGTGTGTAAAGCAATTGCTCTGGTAGAGACTCATTATTCACTTGCAACAATTCCCGCCTCGCTGAGATTATGGGAATAGGGTCACTGTAGCATGTAGTGATTTGAGTAAAAAGATGTGACTATAGAAACTCCATCTTAGTTTCTTTGTTATTGTCCCTGTCAAGAGAGAACTGCATGACCCCAAAAAATTTCTAGGAAATAGAAACTAAAGCTGTTTTCTTATTTAAAAAAAAATTGTCTTTCTGTACTTTGTACCCCACAAATTGTGCCCTACCCAGGATGCAGCAGTGGTCGTGGTGAGCTACATCCTGGGTTTGAATGCCCTTGTGGGTCTACATGACTTTGAAGTAGATTCTCACCCCACCGCCTCCAGCCCAAATTCAGGATGCAACTGTCTAACACCTGCTTGAACCCGGGATTGTGGTCAACTGAACTGCAAAACTAATGCTTTTTTAGCTTCTGTTTATCACTTGCTTGCTGACTGGAAAATTCCTGTCCTGCCTAGAGCACACAGGTTCCACTTATTAATGTTTTAATTTCTATGATTGGCTAGCTTACATGATGATAAGCAAGTCACTGAGTTGTGATTTTTGTCCGTAAATTCTCCTTGGATGGACCAGGAAGCTGCTGTCCTCCCACGGAGCTTTAGTCTCTACTGTGGATGACAGTCCCTGGCCAGGTAAATAAAGCTCTGTTTTGATTTGAAATTCGGACTTAGAGTGCTTTCTGGAGGGCTCCTCATCACACATTAACAGGGAGCAGTCTACTTCTGTAATAAGCAAGATAACTCCTTACCTGCAAGCACACACATAAACTAAATACTTTCCAAATGTTGTCATCAATAAAGATCAGAAAAGCAAATTCACATCTAAAGATTTGGGGCTTTGTATTAACTCCCTGGTACTAAATTAAAATTAAATCCATTTATTGTTGAGTCATTTTGTGTGCCCTTGTTGCATATCATTGCAACAAGTAGAAATTAAAGGTTAAAAGTAAAAAATTCATAACACAAAGTTGTGAGTGCTTCTTCAATAAAACAAAAATGAACACCACTTACCTCTGGTCAATACTCATGTAGTGTCAGGGTTAGTGGTATTGTCATGAAGTTCCATGTGGCAGAATTGTTGATTTTTTTTAATCATCTGGAGCTATTCAATTGAAATAGAAACTCAACACAGTTTAGACTCTTTTTTTTTCATTTTCTTTTCAGTAATGGGATTGAACCCAGGTCCTCTCCCATGCAAGGTAAGCAGCTCTACCACTGAACTACATCCCCAGCCCTCAATTTAGTTTATTTTAAACAACAGGGAAAAAAATGCATAGATTCCTGGATTTGGAAAATCCAAGGGAATGGGTCTGCTTTGAGCATATGTGGATCGAAGAATGCAAATGAAATCTTTCGATCACTTCCTCTACTTTTTCTTTGCTTCTCTTCCTCTTCTGTTTTTCTCTGTGTGGGCTTCATTTTCCGTCAAACTCTCCCCATATGAAAGCAAAGGTGAGCACTAAACAGTCCAGGCTTATATTATTCTTACAGTTAGCAATTTCAGTGAAAAAGGGCAACTGTTCCTGTACCAGCATTTGCGACCATCTTAGATTATGTTGTTTGGTCCCTCCTGGACCAGTTGTGTGTCTAAAGAATTTAGGTAGTCTGATTGGGCAGCCTGCTACATAAACCTGTGAAATTTGTTTTGGCTGGTATCTGTAGGAAGAAGAATGATAAAGAAGCTGGGAGTCAGGTGGGTTCTGGATTTAAACCCGTGTATCTAACAGGCCCACCAGAATCCCAAGGAGTAGAAGAGTGATAGCATCCAAAAGAAAAGGATCAGAGAAGACTCTCCCTCCCCAAAGAGGAGATGACCACTTGTATGGGACTTTTCCTAGGAGTTAAAGTTCTTCATGCTGTAGGATAAATAAAAAAAATTCAATGGTTTTAAGAAGAGCATACTTGAAAAAATTGTCACCTTGAATTGATAGATAGCTTAATTAGAATTTAAAAATAATAATAATTAAAAAAAAACCTCATCCCACAGCATTACCCAAAATACTCAAGGTGTAATACACAAACTCCTTGGTTTCTAGGAGATATGTAAATGATTCATTTGTATTTTTAATTTGTAAGTAATGGTGCTAGATTTTCTGATAGCAATTGAAACCAAATCTTTATTCATAAAAAATCACAGAAAAAGGCACATCTTAGAGATGAATACAAGTCAATGATAGGAATCATTCTTATCCAAATGTATGTAATCCCAACATTCTGCCTAATTTGCTGGTCATGATATTTTTTCCACAGTCTTTCAAATCAGACATGGATTCTTCCTTTTTTTTTTTTTTTTTTTTGTGGCATTGGGGATCAAACCCAGGGCCTCACATTATCATAAGCTAGGCAAGCACTCTACTGCTGAGCTATACCCTCTAGTCCATAAAGTACATTTTTTCTTTTAACCAGTAGTAGGGATTATACCCAGGGCCTTGAGCATACAAAGCACTCCGTACCACTGAGCTACACTCCCAGCCCTTTCATTCTTTTTAAAACATCTCCCTTGTTGTACTTTAGTATATCTCTGGGGACTTGATCTGATCAAAACACCTTGTATTCAACTCTCATAGTAAGATCTCTATCCCTGTATCTGTCAGAATCCACCAAACTCCCAACTTTTATAGCCTTTCTCTCCTCACAGATAACCGTGCAGATCCTAAAACATCTCAGCCTCTGGTTGGCACTCACACCCACCACCCAGAGTGCACAGAGTTATACTCCTTGCTAGACCTACTCTATCCTTATGCACTCATGACTGGGTTTCTGACTTGTCTCCGAGAGCAGACTTTTTAGAAATCAGTTTACATAACTTTATCTGTCTGTTCCCAGTGCCTGAATCATGGACTTAGAAACCTAGTGAGAACCAAGCTCTGGCAGATCTGGAGACCCTCCCTTATTCTTAGCATCTCTAGGGATTGAAGTAAGGGACCACGATCTCAGCCTAAATACCTGACAGGTGACTGTCAATATTTGGAGGTCTATGCTTCCATTCGACAGGTACCATCAGAGACATTCCAACTTCTTTGTGCTGAGTGGATGGGTAGTGACTGCTTTCTTAGATTATTACCTGCTGTTTCTTGCTCTATTTTCCAGAAGTAAATTTATTCCCACACCTGTAGGTCTCTCTGACCCTTTCTGTGCCTATTTCCCCTCCTTGGGGGAGCCCATTTCAAGTTCCTGCTCTTCTCTACACTTGTGAGCAGAGCAAGATTATTTCCTGTCTTGCTGCATTTTCTCAATATCTTGAGTTTCATTTCATGAAAAAATTATTCTTTAGGAAAATTATTTTAACTGGATTCTGGGAGAGTAAATTCACCAGGATTGCAGAAATTTTTATATATTTTTTGTTTTGCTCTTATAAAATGATTTATCCTTAACTTCCCTTATCATTCTGGATTTTGTAACTTTTGTCTCTTGAGCATCTTTTTCCTCCCCTTCTGTGGGTAATAGCGAGTCTCTTATTGTTGGAGAACTAACACATACCCATTTTATGAAGCTTTGAGTCACAATACACTGACTGACAGCCTTGGTCTCAAAGGTTGGCACAGGACTAGGACCTGTCCCCTGACCAGACTGACTGCTACAGAGGTTAGGACTGACCATGCAGAGCCTATCATAGACCTTCCCTAGGATTTGATGTATACATATTTTGGGAGAAAATCTTAAACAAGTAGGCCATGACATTGCCCTGGGGCTACTGGGGCTACATTCCCCAACCCAAAGAATACATGAATATACCAAGAGTCAAGGAACAATGCCAAGCTAAATAAAGATAAGAAATGAGAGACTAAAAGTCTTCATGACACCCATACGCTGTTCTTCCCTGTACATGATCCAGTAAAACACGTATTTTGCTTTGCTTAAGCTAATTCAAGTTGAATTCTTGTCTTTGTAATTGAGAGTCCTTGCTGGGTATGGCTGTGCATGCCTGTAATCCCAGCAACTTGGGAGGCTGAGCCAAAAAGAATCGCAAATTCAAAGCCAGCCTCAATAACTTAGAAAGGCCCTGAACAACTTAGTGAGATCCTGTCTCAAAGTAAAAAAATAAAAAGGACTGGTGATGTAGCTCAGTGGTAAAGCACCCCTGGGTTCAATCCCCAGTATCAAATAATAATATAAAAATTAATTAATAGAACTATAATAATAATATAAAAATTAATTAATCAATAGAACCATTTCAAGACAGCTAACTGAAGTCTATCTGTTAGAGGGCTAGAACTTCTTAACTTTCCCTTCAAGCTCTTACCCACTAGATGGAAAACAGATCTAGGGAGGGTTTCCTTATAAATTCAAGTATGTGATTTACACCTGAGGGTAGAAATTAGGACCCAAATCTAGGCTCTCCCATCCATGGTTAGGTATATGATCAGCATGTGTTTCCTAAACTCTAGCATTGACAGAAAAGACCACAGCAGTGAAGTGCTAAGAGCCAAGTATATGATGCATGGCATTTTTGGTCGAAAGGTGACGCCAGCTAGCCATTGAGATGATATGATTATGTTAAGATTTGCATTCATATGGATATTGGACTCCTGCTGTTCACCTAGGCCGGCTACGGGACTCCTGGAGAGTTCCCATTGGTTGGGGAAGTACAGTAGGAGGGAGTTCCGGGGGAGGAGCTCTCTCGGCGGTCCGAGAGGAGGCCGCGTGTGTGGAAAAAATCTTCCCGGGCGGTACCGGACATTGGCGGCAGTTTCAAAAAATAAACTTTGTTCCTGCTTGAGTGGCTCGTGATTTTGTGCCCAGCCAGACTGCGGCAACTGGTGGCCCGCACGGGGAACGCCTGAAGTTTGGAGGTGAGTAAAATTGCTCGCCCCTGAGGGAAGGCAACAAAATGGGTGACCATTTCAAAAAACAATGTGTTCTCGTTTTGATTTATCTTGTTTTTGTTTCAAGCTGCCTATCCCTAGAATTTTCTCAGGCAAACTGGGAAAATTGGTTGGCTCAAGGTTTGAAGTTGTTCGGCCCTGAGAAAGAGAAAATTGATACAACTATTCTTTGTTCGGTTTTTGTTTCATTCTGTTTCGGTTTTGTTTTATGCTATCTTATTGGGTTGCGTTACCTTTATAGTAGATTAGAAACTAGTAAAAAACAAACCGAAAGACTGTTAAGTAAATTGTTAGAGGTCCAGACTATGGTAGAAAACATGTTAGGTCAAGCGAAAGAGAAGGTCTCTCAAGCTAGTCAGACAGAGGAAGATTTGAAGAAAGAAAGCTTAGAGGAAAAACAACCATCAGGCGGGGAATTACAACAGGAGGCTGCTACTAACCCCGTTCTATCACCAGAGGGCGTAATTCAACCAACAGCTCCATCTACAGCTGAGCGGCCCTCAACTCCCGTAGTTGATGGACGGAATCCTGAGGCAGGACCCCAAAGATTAGCATGCCCTGTACTTGAGCAGGCAGGAGGGCAACGAATTCACCGTGCTTTAGATTTCAAAACAGTGAAGCAATTAAAGGAGGCTGTAACAACCTACGGGCCGCAAGCACCCTTCACTGTGAGCATGGTCGAATCCATTACCAACTTAGACATGACGCCAGCAGATTGGGCTAACATGTGTCGATCTGTGCTAAATGGAGGACAATATTTGTTATGGAAGGTTGCCAATGAGGAATTTTGCATGGAGACAGCTAGGCGAAATGCAACAGCCGGTTACCCTCAAAGAAATCTAGAGATGTTATTAGGAAAAGGACCTTATGAGGGTCAACGGCAACAAATTGAATATGATCCTGGCGTATACGCACAAATTGCTGCAGACGCAGTTAGGGCATGGAAAACTTTACAGGGGCATGGAGATTTACAAGGACAATTATCTAAGGTAATACAAGGAGCTAATGAACCTTATGTTGAATTTGTAGATAGGCTTATTCAGACAGCATCTAGAGTATTTGGAGATACAGAACAGGCAATGCCATTTATAAAACAACTGGCTTATGACCAAGCAAATCGTTGCTGCAGAGAGGTCATCAGACCATGGAAACATGAAGATTTAAACACATATATTAAATTATGTAGAGACATTAATGAACAAGGGCAAGTCTTAGCAGCAGTACAACAGGCTTTAGATGCCAGGCCAAAAACATGCTATAATTGTGATCAAACAGGACATTTTAAAAGGAGTTGCCCCATAGGAGGAGGGTTTAACAAGGCTAGGTATCAAAGGAATAGAATACCGGGTATTTGCCCACGATGCCGTAGAGGGAAACATTGGGCTAATGAATGCCGTTCTCAAACCACCATAGAAGGTATTCTGTTATCAAAAAACAGACAAGGACCAAGTGTTTACCCACGATATCGTGGAGAAAGACATCAGGCTCCATTGCCAAAAAACGGACTGGAGGGCCCAATGCTCCAGGGCCCCAAACCACAAATATACGGGGCAGTGGAGGAACCCAGCAACACCATCAAGGTAGTGCCCAGGATGCATTATCCATTAAATCCCTCATCAGACAAACTAGAGGGAGCGCAGGGTTGGACATCTGCGCCTCTGCCAGAGCAGTACTAACTCCAGAGATGGGATTCAAATCATTCCCACAGGAGTAAAAGGACCTCTTCCCCAAGGAACAGTAGGCTTATTATTGGGACGCAGTTCTTCAACACTAAAAGGACTTATGATAAGTCCTGGGGTAATTGATCCCGATTATGAAGGTGAAATAAAAATTATAGCTAGTTCTCCAAGAGGTATATCAGTAATTTCACCAGGAGATAGAATAGCACAGTTATTAATAATACCCAGCCTACATGATAAATTTTCCAGTCGTACTGTAGAAAGAGGTTCCAGGGGATTAGGCTCCACAGGTGTAGATTGGGCTATGCTGTCTTTAAATCTAGATTCTCGCCCAATGCTAAAACTAAATATTCAAGGGCATGACTTTAATGGGCTACTTGATACAGGTGCAGACCTTAGCATCATATCTCATCAAGAATGGCCGAAACATTGGCCATTACAACAAGCCACTCAAACGCTTCGAGGCCTAGGAGTGGCAACTAATCCCCATAGAAGTGCAATGGTATTAGATTGGAAGGATCCTGAAGGATGTGAAGGAACTATACAGCCCTATGTATTGGATCATCTTCCTATAAATTTATGGGGACGAGATGTCCTAGATCGATTAGGTTTGACATTAACAAATAACATCAATCATAATGCGCCCACTACTAGGGCTAGACAAGGCTTTAGGAAAGAAGAAAGATTAAGAGAACAAGAACAAGGTATGACAGCACCAATTCAAATAGATCAAAAAACAAATAGACATGGATTGGGTTTTCAGAAAGGGCCACTGAGACAATCAAAATTACTTGGAAATCAGAAAGACCAGTGTGGGTTCCTCAGTGGCCCCTGACTAAAGAAAAGATACAAATAGCCCATGACCTGGTCAAACAACAATTAGCGGAGGGACATATACAACCTTCCGTATCTCCCCATAATACTCCCATTTTTGTCATTAAAAAGAAATCTGGTAAATGGAGATTATTACAAGATTTAAGAGCCATTAATAATGAGATGGTTATTATGGGACCTGCTCAATCAGGGATTCCCCAATTGTCTGCTTTACCAAAAACCTGGTATGTTTTAGCTATAGATATTAAAGATTGTTTTTTTTCAATTCCAATTCATCCCGAGGATAGTCCACATTTTGCATTTACTATCCCTGCACTAAATCATGAAGGTCCTGATCAGAGATATGAATTGAAAGTACTCCCTCAAGGGATGGCTAATAGTCCAACTATGTGTCAAATTTATGTTAACAAAGCAATCCAGCCACTTAGAAATCAAAATCCTGAACTACAAATATTTCACTATATGGATGATGTGTCATTGGCACATAAAGATAAAAACACATTGCTAGAATGTTATGCCACACTTACAAATTTATTAAAAAATTATAATCTAGAGATAGCAATAGATAAAGTACAATTAAATCTTCCAATTAATTATTTAGGGGTTTTATTATCCTCAACCATGGTCTGTCCACCCAAAATTCAAATACGAGTAGATCAACTCAAATCACTTAACGACTTTCAAAAGTTATTAGGAGACATAAATTGGATAAGGCCTTATCTAGGCATACCAACAGGAGAGTTGGGACCTTTATTTGATATTCTAAAAGGTCCATCAGATCCAAATTCACCCCGCATGTTGACGCCTGAAGCAAGAAAGGCATTAAAAATCATTGAAACATATATGGAAAATATGCATTTGGATAGAATTGATATAAGTTTGCCTTTATTATTTATTGTACTGCCAACAAAAAATATACCTACACGAGTATTCTGGCAAGAAGGTCCATTATTGTGGATACATTTATCTTATTCTCCTAATACTATTCTTACTAGGTATCCTGAGGCTGTAGGACAATTAATACTCAAAGGAATAAAAGCAGCCAAGGGAGTGTTTGGGATTTCTCCCAATAAAATTATTACTCCATATACTGCCGCGTCCGGCTAACGGAGCCGAGTCCGGCGAGGGACGTCGGGGTTAAAAATACACAGGACACCAAGGTTCTTCATCCAGGAGGGAGCGTGTGCGCGCGTGCTTTATTGCCAGATTTGTTCCCCTTATATATCTTTTTAACAGCTGCGGGAAATTACTCAAAAGTGAGGAGGGGAGAGTAATAACTGCGTCCTTGGGTTACCGTCACGTCACCGTCCCCTATCAGGAGGCTCGAACAGGTCAAGATGTTCCCGAGACACATATGTGCGAGGCAGATAAACAGGGAACCGCAAGCCTGCGTCATGGCCTTGTGAGCTGGCCACATTGACATGCATAACAAAGAACTGGGGGTTGAGTCCCCAGGGGCCAGGGCGGGCCTACTATCAGCAATATACTATAGATCAAATTGATGAGTTAGCTAATGAGTTAAATACTTGGGCAATAATCATGTGTAAATCTAATGTTTCATTTGATAATCACTTACCGTCTAATCCTTTGTTGTCTTTTTGGTCTAAACATCCTGTAGTTTTTCCAAAGATGACAAAAAAAACCCCTATCATGAATGCTCCAAATATATTCACTGATGGGTCAAATAATGGTACAGCAGCAGTAGTTACCCCTGATCAAACTTTTACATTTTTAGTACCCAAACAATCAGCTCAAAAGGTAGAGCTTAATGCAGTATTACAAGCTTTTATGATGTTTAAAAATTCTGTATTTAATTTATTTTCTGATAGTCAGTATGTAGTTAATGCTATAGTATCCCTTGAAGATGCTGGTAGGATTTCCCCTTCGTCTACTGTTTTCTCTTTGTTTTCTACTATACAAAGTCTAATCTGGGACAGAAAAGATCCATTCTTTATAGGACATATCAGGGCACATACAGGATTGCCTGGAGCCCTTAGTTTGGGCAATGAGTTAGCAGATAAAACTACACATGACATACATATTTTCTCCACAATAGAAGAAGCTATAAATTTTCATAAAAGGTTCCATGTCAATGCTAATACTTTACAAAAGCGTTTTAAAATAACTAAAGAACAAGCCCAACATATAATAAAACAATGTCAAAATTGTGTGACATTTTTACCACAAGTTAATCTTGGAGTCAATCCTAGAGGACTGATACCTAACCATATTTGGCAGATGGACGTCACACACTTGCCAGAATTTGGAAAATTAAAATATTTACATGTTACAGTTGATACTTCTTCCGGATTTCTGATGGGCTCCCTTCATGCTGGAGAAAAAACTAAAGATGTTATAGCTCATTGCTTACAAAATTTTGCCACTGTGGGCGTTCCAAAACAGTTAAAAACCGATAATGGTCCTGGTTATACGTCCACCTCTTTTAAACAATTTTGCTCATCATTTGGCATTACTCACATAACAGGAATTCCATACAATCCACAAGGACAAGGCATAGTTGAAAGAGCTCATCAAACTATTAAAATGTACTTATTAAAACAAAAGGAGTGAATTGGAAAGGGGTATATATCCCCCAAAGATAAACTTAAAATAACCCTTTTTACTCTAAACTTTTAAAATTTGGATTCATCAGGGCTTAGTGCTGCAGAAAGACATTTGTATCCAAAAAATGTACATAAGCCTAAGGTACTTTGGAAAGATATTCTAACAGGACAATGGAAAGGTCCTGACCCAGTGATAGTCTGGAGTCGGGGCTCTGTTTGTGTTTTTCCACAGGAAGAACAGCAGCCGATTTGGATTCCAGAGAGACTAACTAAAACAGTTCCTACAGACCAAAAGGAAGATGATTCCACTCAAATCCATAACAGCTGATATCCAGATCTCCAGCTTGGCTATTCTTACATCTGTGACAGTGATTAACCAGGATGTTTTTTTCAATATCTATTTTATTATTGCTTTTTCCCACATCATAAAGTTCTATTTTATTTTTGAGCTCATACAGACCTAGGTTAATGTTTTTTCTGATCAGTTTTATATTTTGACTGTGGAGTTTTTGAACATTGCAATGGAGATTTCACCTAGGTAAAGCTACAAGGCCTTTACTATTGTCTTATGTGTTATATGTTACGTGTGCACACTTCTGTTTTGTGTTGTATGTCTGTATGTGCGTATGTCCATATTTCACATATGAGGGGCGCTCATGCACATGGATCCAAAAAATTTTTTTTTTTTATTATTCACGTGATTTTAATAGTTTAATTTAATTTGGGTAAACAGCTGTTGAGGACTGTTCTAATATATGAACAAATAGAAGGTTAACAAATCTGTTTGTTTACTTTCACCTTTCCTTTTCATTATATTTAATAATTCTGTTCAGGATAATGTAAATTGTTCTAAATATTGTTTTCTTAGTACCTGTTGAAATGTTACATATTTTTTTTTAGCATCATTGTCAAAATTCCTATTTTCATCCCAGTGCCGGTGAAGACAAAGATAAAACCAAACTACAACTTCTTCGAGAGTTATCACAACAAACCGTGTAAGCTGATACATCAATGATTTATAACTCAACAAGTAATGCTCAATCAATGAGTCGATTTATTTTGGAAGGATATGGACATATTGATAGATTCCTCTGCTTTGAACTGCTTACAGAACTTGCCTGGACTATGTATCACTTGTATGCTTTATTTTGGGAGGATATGGACATATTGATAGATTCCTCTACTTTGAACTGCTTACAGAACTTGCCTGGACTATGTATCACTTGTATGCTTTGTGATCTATTTGTTGATGCAGCGAATTATGGTAGTGCTAGCGTATCTTTGCTGATGTGTCACCAGTGATGTAATTTTTCCTAGGAGCCGTTAATTGACTTGGTGTCATGACATTTCTGTATCCTCCTCCCTTCTACTAGTGATGGTCTAATTTTGGGGGCCAACAGAGGTGAGGTAAAGAACCTCACCCCCCCACCAGCACCAAGGCCAATTTTGGGGGCCAACAGAGGTGAGGCAAAGAACCTCACCCCCCCACTGGTACATAGGCCTATCCACAAGTATGGCTATATGCTGGACCGGTAGTCAGTGACGGGTATGATCCAATTGCAGTGGTATCAACCTAAGACAGGAGGCTGACGCCTAGAGGTTAGTTCATCTGATGACAGGTAAGAACCATATGTTGAATTGGACAAACCTAACAGGCACGGTCCCTAGCCAGATTGCTTGTTACTTAAACAGAAGGGGGGAGATGCTAAGAGCCAAGTATATGATGCATGGCATTTTTGGTCGAAAGGTGACGCCAGCTAGCCATTGAGATGATATGATTATGTTAAGATTTGCATTCATATGGATATTGGACTCCTGCTGTTCACCTAGGCCGGCTACGGGACTCCTGGAGAGTTCCCATTGGTTGGGGAAGTACAGTAGGAGGGAGTTCCGGGGGAGGAGCTCTCTTGGCGGTCCGAGAGGAGGCCGCGTGTGTGGAAAAAATCTTCCCGGGCGGTACCGGACATTGGCGGCAGTTTCAAAAAATAAACTTTGTTCCTGCTTGAGTGGCTCGTGATTTTGTGCCCAGCCAGACTGCGGCAGTGAAGGTCATATTGAAAGCCCCTTTGTCATTGCGCTGTTCCTACTTTTAAGGGCTTGTATTGACGTCACTACAAAGGATGTCACTTATCTGTCTCTGGGGGAAAGAGTAAGCAAGAATGGTACAGGAAAGTATGGTACAATATGGACCATCAAGAGATCAATTTCTACAAGTCTCTTTTGTTCTGTGGAAATATTAAGAAGAGTCACCCTCCTTCTGGGGTCCCAATCCCTCTTTCTCTGTTTATAGCATTTCTTTCTTTCATATTATTCCTAGTACCTTATCCCCACCCACCCTGGGGTTGGCATGTGACTCAGAGTGGACCAATCACAGCCCGTCTCTCAATTTTTTGAATCAAATTCTAACCTTCTATGTAGACTTCCTCAGGTAAACACACTTTCAAAGTCTCTCTCCTTTCCTCAGGTCCTTTGGACAAGCTGTTCTCCTGAATGGAATGTTTTTCCCTATCTTTTCACTTGTGAGCTTTTTTCTTTCTTTAAATATCAACTTAAATATGACTTTCTCAAATTAAATTTATTTTCACAGACAGGGCTTTCCTACCCCTTCCACTTAAACCAGGACTCTATGTTGTCCAGGTTGGGCTCAAACTCATTATTGTTCTCCATCTCAGCATTTTGTTTCACAATAAAAAGTCCATTTACATATATACTGATATAATAAAATAGAACATATTTGTAGCCAAAAGTTGAGATGAAACAAATACATCAAAATGTCTTTTAAAATTATACTTAAAGGGCTGGGGATGTGGCTCAAGCAGTGGCGGCTCGCCTGGCATGCATGGGGCACTGGGTTCAATCCTCAGCACCATATAAAATAAAATAAAGATGTTGTGTCCACCGAAAACTGAAAAATAAATATTAAAAAACTCTCTCTCTCTCTCTCTCTCTCTCTCTCTCTCTCTCTCTCTCTTTCCCTCTCTCCTCTCTCTCTCTTTAAAAAAAAATTATACTTAAAAAACAGGAGTTGTTCTGGGAAAACCAATGATCTGACCATTTAACTGAGTAGAGTAACCTTAAAATAAAGGTTCCTTTGTGTCTAATCCTTAAAGGATTAACCTTTGTACTTTCCTATAAAATATTTCTATGAAGAGTGAATTTTTGAATCATCTGCTAGAGGCCTTGTCCTAGTAGTAAGATTGCAGTGGAACTTTGCAGTGTGCTTATAACTAAGTTGTCTGAAAAGTTTGTTTTGCTTTGTTTTAGAAAATGAGAAGAACGACAAAATTTGTTATAGTACCTTTAAGGATGTTTGTTTTGCTTGATTTGTTTTCATTTTTGAGACAGGGTCTGGCTATGTTGTCCAGGTTGGGCTCAAACTCTTAGGTTTAAGTGATCTTTCCACCTCAGGCTCCTATGTAACTGGGATTACAGGTGTGTACCACCTCACCTGGCTGTATTTGCTGTATTTGTTCGTAACTTGTTTTGGGCCAGCACAGTGGCCTGAAATCTCAGTGACTCTGGAGGTTGAGGCAGGGAGATTGCAAGTTTGAGGCCAGCCTCACCATCTTTGCAAAACCCTCAGCAACTCAGCAAGACCCTTTCTCAAAAATATCTTTATTTTGTTTATTTACTTTTATGTGGTGCTGAGGATGAAACCCAGTGTCTCATATGTGTGAGGCAAGCACTCCACCACTGAGCCACAACCCCCAGCCCTCTTCCTCCCCTTTCTAATGGTAGCTTTCCTTCACCTTCTTTTCTCCAGGATATACAATTTAATAGAATATAGGACAGAGGAATGAATGACAAATCACCACTCTTTTTTTTTTTTCATGTTCCTCCTGTCTGAAATTATAAGGGGGATGAGAGTGAGTGTACAATAAACATATAGTACATTTTTGATGTTTAATAGATAATACATCAAAATATGAAGCCTACAGCCAATGGGTGTCCTTTGTGCCTAGGCATATTACTCATCAAGGCACTAAAAGTATTAAATGATTTGCTTGGTACTTCATTTGTGCCAAAATGGCTTGTTATAACTTACCACAATTCAACTTGTTAAGGTTTTTCTGTATAACTTCTAACAGAGTACACTGCAAATATCCTGTGTATGATTTTTTTAACCCACTTAATGCTCTGTCATTTTTCTAAATTTTGAAATTTTTTAAAATTTTGAGATGGAGTCTCCCAGTGTTGCCAAGGCTGGTCTCAAACTCCTGGGTTTAAGTGATCCTCCTGCCATGGAGGATCTGGAGTAGCGGGAACAACAGGTGGGCAACACCTTGCCTGGCTCAGTGCTCTCTCACGTAATGGAAGAGCATTCAGATGCAACCTTTCTCCATTAAACAACAACGTATTTCTAAATCCTTCATTAGACTAATAAGTACTCAAAATGCAACAGGCCTCCTGCAGCCCATCCTTTTGCTGGGGTGGGCCACCAATTATATGAATACAAATTAAGGAATTTTCAGCATTACACCATTGAAGCAAATTTCAACGTCCAACCAAAGAGCTAATTCTATATGGGACAAAAATGGGTGGAAATGTGTTATTTATGGTTCAGCTTGTGCTTGCTTTTTCTGGCTTAGCAAAGAACTGGTTTTATTTTTATATCCTGCTCTATCCTCTATTGTGACTTAAAAGCACAGTATAGAAATGTTAAAAAGAGCATCTGTTATTCCCAGTGGCCCCAAATGGATATTGAAAAGAGCCTAATAGTTAAATACAATGCAATTAATCGTAGTGTTCTTTTCAGCAAAATTTAGGTCTTTTTAAAAAAGGATACGTACTTTTTTTTTTTTAACTAACTATAAAAGTAAAACTGTGCCTATTGTGAAAAAAAAAAAAAACTTTAAATGCATGAAATAAAAATTATCAGTAATTCCAAAACCCAAAGATAATTGCAAAGACATTTTGGAATATTTTCTTTCAGTTTTTGTTTTTCTGCAGACAGGACTATTATCAAGGGAACAATCTGTGCAGTGACACAGGGTCCAAGGTCCAAATGTTCCCACACTTGGTTTGAAGATCAACTGTTGTTATTTTAGAATTCTTAATAATTAAAAAAAAATTTTTTTTAGTTGTAGTTAGACACAATACCTTTATTTTATTTATTTATTTTTATGTGGTGCTGAGGATCGAACCCAGTGCCTTGCACATGCTAGGCAAGCACTCTACCACTCAGCCATAACCCCAGCCCAGAATTCTTAATAATTTTTGAACAAATGCTATTGCATTTTCATTTTGCACTGGGCCCTACAAATAACAATAATAATAACAATGATGATAATAATTAACAGATTTTATTATTATTATTATTATTATTATTATTATTGGTACTGGGTATTGAACTCTGGAGTATTTAACCACTGTGCCACATTCCCAGGCCCATCCCCACTCCCCTTTTTTAAAATTTAGAGACAGGGTCTCACTGAGTTGCTTAGGGCCTCACTAAATTGCTGAGGCTGGCTTTGAACTCTCAATCCTCAGCCTCCCAATCCATTGGGATTAAAGGCATGCACCACCATGCCTGGGCCCTACAAATTATGAAACTAGTTCTGTATACAGATGTTGATGCACATACACATGCTAATGTGTATACACACACTCAAACACACATATATAAAATTTGAAAGAATGAAACTACTGGAAGCAAACATAGGAGAAATGCTTCAACACCCACACAAAAAAGGTAACATTGGGGGCTGGGGCTGTAGCTCAGTAGTAGAGTGCTTGCCTAGCAAGTGTGAGGCACTGGATTCTAACCTTAGCACCCCATAAAAATAAATAAAAATAAAACAAAGGTATTATGTCCATCTACAACCAAAAATAAATTAAAAATTAAAAAAGTAACTTTGGAAACACTGAAACTACTAGAAGAAAAAAAGAAACTCTTTAGGACATTAGTCTGGGCAAAGATTTTTTTTTTGGAGAATATCCCAAAAGTATAGACAACAAAAACAAAAATTAACATTTGGGTTATATTAAACTAAAAAATTCTGTACAGAAAAGGAAACAATCAACAGAATAGAGAGACAACTACGGAATAGAAGAAATTATTTTAAACTATTCACCTGACAAGGGATTAATATCTAGAATAAGCAAGAAACTAAAAACAACTCAATAGCAAAACAAACAAAAGAACAAACAAAAAAAAATCAGATTTTTTAAATGGGCAAATGACCCAAATAGACATTTCTCAAAAGCTGTTATACAAATGGCCAACAAATAACTTAAAATACTCAATATCACTAATCATCAAAGAAAGGCAAATCAAAACCATAATGTTTAGTTTTAGCTACTCAGGAGGCTGAGGAAGAAGGAAGATTGCTTGAAACCAGCAACCTGAGACCAGCCTGGGCAACCTAGCAAGTCTCATCTCAGTGGAGGGGGGGAAACCCAGAAATAGGATTGAAGAGCTAAAGAGATACAAATGAATATTTCTAGATCTTTATATTTAAATTTTCAAATAACTTTCCAGAAAGTATACAAGTATACTAGCAGAGTAAAAGAAATTCTCTCTTCATACCCTCTGTGATGATATATATATATATATATATATATATATATATATATATATACCGATCCCCGGCACCACATAAAAATAAACAAATAAATAAAAATAAACAAAGTGTTGATGGACATAATACCTTTATTTCTATTTGTTAGTTTTATGTGGTGCTGAAGAGCGAATCCAGTGCCTCATGCATGCAAGGCAAGTGCTCTGCCACTGAGCTACAACCTCAGCCCTCTGTATACTATTTCTGAACATCTCTTCTACCTCTTGTCTGGTTAACTTCCATTTGTTCTTCAGGTCTCAGCTTAAACATCACGTCCTCTGAAAGCCTTCTTTGACCCCCAAATAAGGTGGGTGTCTCTGCAACAGGTTCCCAAGTCTCCTCCTCCTCTTCTTCCTCCCTTCCTCCCTCTCTTCTTTTTAGTAAACTTTCAATTTTGGAATAATTTTAGATTTACAGAGCTGCTAGGATAATACAGAGTTCCTGTACACCCTTCTCCCAACTTTCCCAAATATTAACATTGTACATATTTGTCAAAACTAAGATGTAAGCATAGGTATGATACCATTGACTAAACTGAAGACCTTATTTAGATTCCACTAATTTTTCCATTAATGTTCTTTTTCTGTTCCAGGGTTCACTCCAGGATACCATATTATATTTAAATATTATGTCTCCTTAGTTTCCTGTACTTTGTGTTATAGTACTTATTGTATTTTATTCTAATTGTCTCCCCTGCTAGGATATAAGTCCGAAGAGCAAGGACTGTATGTTTTTCATCAAAACATCCCCAATCTTTACAATGTCCATAAGAAGCAGGTATTGCATATGACTGAATATATACATACACATAAATACATATATATGCATATGTATGTATATGTGTGTGTGTGTGTATATATATATATACATATATATATAATTTTTTGAGACAGGACTTTCCTATTTACTTGACTGGTCTTAGACTCGTGGTCTCAAGTGGTCTTTCTGCCTCAACCTCCTTAGTGGCTGGGACTATAGGCATGTGTCACTATGTCAGGCTATTACTGAAGATAAAGCAAGACTTTTCCTTACATAATTTCTCAAAAAAAAAAAAAGGGGGACACCATCTTCCATTTCAGTTCTTACAAAATATACTGTAGCAGTTTGATTACTTTATTTAGAACAATAAGGCACTATTGAAGGAATATACATTAGCCTGAAATGACCTCATCGAGTGCTTGGATGATTCTACAGAGCATTTGTTGGAGTCAGTAAAAAGAGAGGCAAAGGCATTTAAAAACATTTAGTAATCTGTGTTTGGGGGGTTGTGACCTCACAGTAGGAAAGGCTGGATGTCTTTGTAAACAGGCTTTTAAAAGTACATGAGGGAAAAAAGAGGAGATACAGACTAAAGGACAAGGTTTATTGTTATGAAGTTCACTTTAAAAAGCAGCTATTCAGGGAAGGACGTGGAGCACTTTCCTGGCCAACGCTGCTGTTACCTCTTTCTTGGAACTGCTACAATAACCTTCCAAATGACTTCTCTGAACACTTTCTTATTCATCCACATTCTGCTCTCCACCAGAATCCAAAATACTGTTTTCAAAATTCAAATCTCCTCTTTAAACAATAATTTTTCAATCAGTTGATCTTTCAACAAAGAATCAAAATCTTTGCTGATCTACAAAACCCAAGGCTGCAAATCTCAGCCCCAGCCCAGTAGTTGTATCTCTGAGAAGAGGTGGCCCTTTCCCCACCACCCCTTTTCTGGAATTGTGCTTATCTCTTTCCTACCCCCTCATACACATACACAATAAGAAACGAACTCTAGAAGCTTTGTTCTAGGCTATGTTTTCTTTTCTTTATTTTGGTACTGGGGTTGAACCCCATGGTGATAATCACTGAGCCACATCTTTAGCCCTTTTTATGTTTTATTTAGAGACAAGGTCTCACTAAATCGCTTAGGGCCTCACTAAATTACCAAGATTGGCTTTGAATTTATGATCCTCCTGCCTCCAGAGCCACTGGGGTTACAGGCATGTGCTACCACTTCCGGCTTAGGCTATGTTTTCTAGGGAACCCGTGTCCAGATCTAGAAAAGAGGGAGGTGTTGTTACAATTCATTTTCAGAAGGATTACACTAAACCAGAGCCATATCTTAGGGTTAGAATCCTTCTCTCATGTACCTTTCTTCAATTAAATATGTTTCTACCTCAAAATAGTTTACATATTAATATCTGGTAAAAGTCAAATAATTATAAAATGAAAAACTGGTAGAATTTCAAGTGGAGACTGAAAAACTTAGGTGAGTTATTATAGTCAGAAAGATTCACATAAAATTCGTTCATTCTTTGAACAACAAATGCAAAGAAAATTCAGGTGCTGGAGATTTGCTATAGCTTGGAAGGCCCATGTGTTAAAAACTTGGTCCCCAAAGGTGGTGCTATTTAGAGGTGGTAGAGGTAGGTCCTAGTGGCAGGTCTTTAGGTCATTAAGGAAATGTCTTTGAAGGGGATTGTGGAACCCTGGCAACCTCCTCACTCTCTCTTTTGCTCCCTGGCTCATGATGTGAAAGGTTTTGCTTTGCCATGTACTTTCACAATGATGTGCTGCCTTGCTTCTGGTTTGAAACAATAGGGCCAATCAATCTTGTGCTAAAACTTGAAAAACTGTGAGCTCAAATGACCTTTTCCCTTTATATGTTAATTATCTAAAGTATTTTGTCATAGTAACAAAAAGCTGACTAACACAAAAGTTAACAGTGAATAAGATATAGACCTTTCCCCAGGGAGGTTTTTTTGTTTGTTTGTTTTGTTTTGTTTTTTTGTGATGCTAGGAAATGAACCCAGTGCCTTGGGCATGCTAGGCTCTACCACAGAGCTACACACCTAGCTCCCTCAAGGAGGCTAAATACTACTGGGGGAGACAGGTGACAAATACAAAATACTTAGTCTAATATCAGATAGTGATTAATGATATGAAAAAAAAATAAAGAAATGGAGACAAATAGTGATGAGATATTCTTTTAGGTATTATGGTCAGGAAAGGCCTCTTTGTGAAGGAAGCCTAAGAAGAGACCAGCATAAAGGAGAGGTAACCTTGTGGAAGTATAAGGAATAGTATGTATCTTGCCATGTACACTCATGGGTTATTAGATAAACTTTGAACTGAGAATAAATAGGTAGAATAGGGAAGGAAAAAAATTCCTCATTCTTTTCCTCTTCCTCCCTTCCCCCTCCACCTCTTCCTTCTCTAATCTCAAAATCAGGCTGGGGGTGTAGCTCAGAGGTAGAGAGTTTGCCTAGCATATTCAAGGCTGTGGCTTCAATCCCCAGCATTGGGGGAAAAAAAATCTTACAATCATCTAAGCCTGAAACTTCCAGTTCTTTTGGTGGTTGGTTGTGTTTTTTTAAATTAAACAACTTAGCCAAAGTTGAAGCACTCCCTTCTTTAATGTAAAATTATTTCTAATCTTACCGTAGCCCTATATTTTGCCTATTATTGGTACTTACTTATGCATTTCAGGTCTACTTTTAATATAGGATATGCTTTGAAAGCAAAGACTATATATTTTCAGCATTGTATTGCTTAAAATATCTAGCACAGTTCCTGACACAAAGTAAGCAAATAATTATTTGCTGAATTTAAATTTTTATTTTTTATTAACATTGGTACTTTGGGGACAAAATCATCTGACTCCTCAGAATTCCTAAACCATAAATAAGTGTTTAGTTTAGCCTCTTTGAAACTAAGCATGCACTGATTTTTTTTTAAGAATAAAATAGCCGATCACATGCAAGTTTACCAAAATTCTCAGAGTCTCTGTGTGTAATAAATAGGAATAACAATTTTTATTTAACAGTACTTGTAAGTGCAAGAATTTAAAAAAAAACATAAATCACCCAAAACAGGGCCAAACGTATGATAGTATTTAATAAACTGTTGGTCATTCAATCAAGAGTTTGGGAATTTTATGGTTGATACCAAAACCAGGTTATTTGTCCAGATGAAGAATGAGCTAATTATTTGTTAATGACATTTATTGTTTGTTATTTCCTGTAAGAGAACCAAATATATATACAAGATCCTTGGGTTTATTGAGGTATAATTTATGTGTATTAAAATTCACCAGTTTTTAGGGTAATTTTTTTTAAAGAGAGAGAGAGAGAGAGAGATAATTTTAATATTTATTTTTTAGTTTTCGGCGGACACAACAACATCTTCGTTTGTATGTGGTGCTGAGGATCGAACCCCGTCCGCACGCATGCCAGGCGAGCGCGCTACCGCTTGAGCCACATCCCCAGCCCTTTAGGGTAATTTTTGACAAATGTGTACAATCATTACCACCACAATCAGTATGTAGAGTATTTCCATCACGGCAAAAAGCTTCCTTATACTCCTTTGAAACCAATTTTCTCCTTCTACCCCAAGCCCCTGACAACCACTGACTTGTTTTCTGTGAAAGATACTTTAAATGAAGCAAATCTTTATTCTATTTGGAAGTTTTGAGCTAGATATTTCATAGAAAACAATGATAAGTAAGAAAGTTTGTATCCTCAAATAGCTAAAAATCTAGCCTAGTTTTATATAATTTTGAGACTACACATACTACAGACTTGAATTTCAATATGAATTGTGCCCACTAAAGATGTTACCTCAACTTTGAGAACACTAAACAAAATTCTGTACTTTCATGAATGCCACTAATTACAATTTCTTTAAAATTCTTTAAAAAAGAACAAATTTATGGTCAGAGGATGTTCCAGATTTTTTTTAAAATAAACTCTTTTTAAAATGAAATAACATGTACAGGGAAAAAAATTGTGCAAAAATTTCAAGTGCACAACTTGATCTTTCCAGGTTAATTAATGTCAACCTAGATCAGCTCTCTAATACAATAAAAAGGCAACACCCTAAAATCTTTTGGTTTAGATAGAATAATTACATCATTGAAAGAAAGTAAGAGATAAGAGAACCATGCTCAGCAAAGGCTCTGGGAGAATTGTGGGGATAAGTAGTGAGAAAATGGACAGCATATTAAAATTCACGAGAAAATATGCCAGTTAGATTCTGTGAATAACAAAGCGATTATTATGCAAGATCAGGTTTTTCTTTCATCATTACAGAAAGACACAAAATCATTATCATGATCTGCCATGTGTTTTTCCTTTGTCATTAGATGCTGGGGCAGGACCATTAAATGTTCTGTGTTACCCAGGGGAACCGTCACAGTGGTGAGTGATGGTGGTCACCATGCTCGTGGCTTTTTATGATCCTAATTGTAAGCACAAAGGAACAGTGAAAGGGAACCAATTTAAAAGAAGGGCAGAATGGAAGGGTGAGCATTTTCTTGTGATGACAAAAAACTGAATCTTTTCTTAATCCTACAGTCTCTTTCTTTATGCTTTACACCTGCTATTTCCAGAACAGACAAAACTGGTATTGTGTTCGGAACCTCCTTGGGCAATACAATGGGGACTACTGGTCAAAAGGGATAATACATGCAAATCAGGAAAGAGTGTTAACATCAGAAATAAACATCCTATAAAAATGTGCAAAGTTGGGTAAAAAATATTACCCACATTATAATTTCAATATGCAAAGAAAGTACTGCTTTTTATTTTCTAAGATAGACCTAATTCTTCTTGCAAGCTTCTGCCTTTCTCTATGGAGAGAGCAAACAACCCAACCCAAACTTTAAACTTGTCAATTTAAGATAAAAACCCTTCTTAATTTAAATAAGTAGTTGCTTTTGAATAATACGTTTTCTTTTGGGTGAGTGCAAAGCATTTCACATTTCTTTTTCTTATCCCTGTTTCTCTTCAAAATAATGTCGAGTTGTATAAAAGGATTTGTGACCTAATGGTGGCAAGAAGAGGAGGGATAAATTTGTCTCTGCTGCAGAGCAGCGTGTCTGTAGAATCATGGTCCTTAGAAGCCTCTTTGAGGTGTCACAAAACTCACCTGGCCTTTGGACAGCATGCTGACATTATCACTGGGAACTTTTGCTTTAGCCATCTGCTCTACACACCGCAGCCTCCTCGTTTCCACTAGACTCTTCTGCATTCCTGTGATCGATCACTGGCATACTCTGTAGGCCATACGGACTTTGGAGAGATGGGATTACTGCTGCCTCAGGCTCATCCATCCATCCATTTCTGTCACTCTTGAACTACCACTATATTGGATGTTGGACCAAGCCAAAGGGATGCCCCTTGCCTTCAACTTTCTCCTTATGCTATTTAACATGCCTTGGGGAAAGGTGCTCAAGATCCAGGACAAGATCTAACTCCTCTTTTCTACTTTCAGGGCCATTCTCTACCCCTCACATCTATTTTTCTCTTTGGGTGGAGTGATCTATATATCCTCTTGCTTTAGTGGAAGGAGGTCAGCAGGATACGTTCAGACATAATAGTAAAAAAAAGCATTTTTTTTTCCTGCTTTGTGAAAGAATCCATTAGGAGTAGTTCCTAGGTCTGAGGACGTGAGTGCTTGCCTATCATGTGAGAGAACCTGGGGTTCAATTCCTAGTACTGCAAAAATGACAAATAGGAGCGGCTCCTGATAGGGTAGCTGCAAGGCAGCTGGGACTGGGGTTTATAAAATATTTGTTTATTCTTCCCCAATATTGTTTCAGTTTCCTTTAAGGGGAGAATGGTAAAACCTTAATATGCCATGGCGTTCAAAAATTCTGACCATCGATGAGAGAAAAATGAAATTTGTGACTTCCATATTTGAGGCTACTTATTCTTTAGGCCTTTTCTAAAGTTGAATTTCAAAATGACTTTTTGGGAAAAAAATCCCTATTTGAAGTTTGAGGTTGAGTTACATTGAAGAAGAATGTATTCCAGTCCTTGTTTATCTTTTTTTGGCCCTTTTCTCGCTTCTCTGTCTTCTCAGCTTCAGGAAAAAAAAAATAATAATTTAATTCTCCTATTGACAAAAGACCACATTGCCTTGAACCTCTGGGTCGTCAGAAAAACAACATGAAAGACCAAAATTCCTGCAAGAACTGTGTTTTTTGTATTTTATATTTTATATTCTTCTATTTCTTTTAAAAATATATGAAACCTTAGTGAAGGGAGTATTTTTGGATCTGTCGTAATATGAACACAAATACAGTCTTGGATCTCAAGGATCTTCTACCTTCAACTTCTCTGCAGTAGTTAAGGGGTCCTAGAGATATCCAAGAAGACACGGAGTGTAGTATATTGACTTTCTGATAGGCTATGTTTGCAATTGACATGGAAAATACAATTTTGCAAGTTTTGTCAATATCCTCATAGCCAGAGAGAAGATGTTTATACTTAATTCCTCATTTACATAAGTGGACTTATTTATTGAGGTTTAGATAACATTTGGGTGAGTTTTCAATGTATACCCAATATCTCAGACACACAGAAATGGACTTTGTGCCCAATAATAAATCATAACATTGCCATATTTATTTTTTATTGTTTCAAAAGAAATAAACAAATATAGTTGAAGCAAACTTCCCATCTCACTTTTCTCCCCACTCACTGCAGAATACCATTATTCAAATGTTAATGTATATTTCATGTTTTTATGATTTTACTACATAGGTTTATGTCTATAAACATTTTTATGTTTAAATATTCATATAAACAGTACTATGCTGTAGATATTTTTTTTGTAACTTTGCTGATACAGAATTTATTTCTATTATCCTATTTTGTGTTTTCTATTTACCATGCTTTTATTTACTTCCTTTAAACATTTTTCTGCCTTCTATTAAAGTTATTGATTTATCCTTCACCCCCCCCCAAACACACTTCTACTGGCATGAAAGTTATGTTTAAAAATATTAGTTATTATTTACTATGGAATTAAAAAGGAGTTTCCTCTAGTAAACAAGTAGGGTTTCAGGTTTAATTACATACAGCTTTATGTGATATAGAAAAACGTGCCAGTAAGCAAAGCTTGTTATTTTCCTATAGACTTACACAGTTTTAGAATATATATCTTTTTCTCAATATAATTACACATAAGCTTAAATATTTATTTTTTAGACTTTTTTAAATCCATTTTTCTTTCTTCTCTCCAGCGGAAGTTTATGGTGATCAAGTATATTTTCTTCACAATGGTAAAATGAACAAAAACTTATTTCTTCTTCTCTTTACAAGGAGAAACAATGTAAACTTTTTTTTTATTCATCCAGCATTTACCCTTATGTTTATTTATTCATTTTTTTTGTTGTTGTTGTTGTTTATTTTTAGTACTAGGGATTAAACCCAGGGACACTTTACCACTGAGCTACATCCCTAGTCCTTTTTATTTGGACACAGGGTCTTACTGGGTTGCTGAGGATGTTACTAAATTTGCCATTCTCCTGCTTCATTCAGCCTTCCCACCTCCACAAGTCACTGGGATTACAGGCATGTGGCACAGTGCCTACACCCTTAAATTTATAGCATGCACACTCAATCGGGTGAAAGATATTGTCAGCCTCTTTGAACAATATGTAATCAGCCTCTTTTGAATAACGTATAATCTTAGAGAGTTGATCCCTCTCATTCTTCATGTCATTACTGTAATTTGGTTTACCATTTCAAAAACTCTCTCAGCTTAGAAATACTTGTCAAAAGTGATTTTTAATAGTCAATATTAATGTATATGTTCCAATATTTTTTTAACTAGCTTTCCATTTCTGTTCTTTGTTAGCAATTAAAACAAATCCTTTTTCCTGGGCTCGGTTTACTTCATCATGAAGTATATATTTGGTATTTTTTAAGCAATAATTTGTTATTATAAACTATTTTAGTATTTCTCTGAAAAAAAATATTGATTTCACTAACACTTGGGTGACACTTTGACAACAGACTTCTTCCTTATTTTCTTTCAGTGATCTGGATATGTCTATCATTCAATTATCTTTTCTCCTCTATTTTTATAAAGATGAGAAATCTGCTGATAATATATTATTGTTTCTTTGTAGGAAATCTTTTTTATCCTATTGTTTTTAAGATTTTCTCTCTTTCCATTGTGTTCTGTGTTTCACTTTGTTTAGATGTATACAATTCTCATGTTTTTCTGTCTGGGGCTCAGTGATTATCTACTCAAATATTGCTTCTTCCCCATTCTGTCTATCTCATCACTAAAAAACTCCTTTAGAAATCTATTAGGTCTTCTCATTTGATCCTCTCAAACTCTGAACTTCTTTTTCTTATTTTCCATGTCTTCAAAATTACATGATATGTTCTAGGTGGTTTTCTTAGTTCTGTCTTCTATTTCATTATTTATTCTGCATTTGTTTAAATTGTCCATTGAGGTTTCATTTTCAATAAATATTTTTAAATTAAAAGTTTCATCCCTTAATGTTTAATTTCATTATATTTTAATTTTTCATTATATTTTAATTTGATCCTTTTTTCCAGAACTGCTTGTTTGTTTTGTACTATTTATTTTCTTGTGTCCAGTTGGTTTTTATTTTTTTAATCTTTTAAATGATTTAAAAAGAGATTGTTTTATTATCTCTTTCTGATTTTCCTATTGTTTCTAGTTTGTAGGGTACAGTTTCCCTCTCTGTCGGGTTCCCTCATGATGGTTTTGCTTCTTCATGTGGTATATAGTTTTGTTGTCAGCTCATGTTAAGTAAAGCATGTTCACTCTATGGGAATTCCTTGCACCCTGAACACAGTTTTGCAAGAGGCCATCCCTGTTAGGTGCAGAACAGGCTGAACTATGTTATCTGCAGGGCAGGCTGAACAAATGTTAGCTGCAGGATGGCCCACGCACTCAAACCTCCTTCTGTCTGGTCCTTTATCACCTGTTTGCGTCAAAGCTGAACATTCAACCCCCACTCAAGGCTGAACACTCAACCCCCCTTTGTGCCAACAAGGCAGCTTGCAGACCAGAGGCCCCGTTAGATTTGGGCTATAAAAACTCCCTCCTGCTGGGCCCCTCTCTCTCTTGCTCTCTCTGTCTCTCTTGCTCTTGCTTTTGCTTTCTCTTTCTTCTCTCTCTTTCTTCTCTTTTCTCCTCTGTTGCACTTCTGCAAAAAGATCTCTTGGTCGCTCCGAGTGTTCTGGTCACTTTCCTTTCAATCCCCATAGAATAATTTTTCATTTTCTTGTGGTTTTACATTCCCACTTTGTTTCTAGCATCTAGGGATTCCTCTTTCTGATACTTTAGTAATAATATCTATATTTTTGTTGCATCAGGTGAGACTGGATTATCCATATTTAACCTATTAGGTTGCTAAAAAGGTCCACATAGTAAAAGAAAAAAAAGTGAATTTTCTGTCTAATAAAAAGACATGTGGGTAATTTGATACATAGAGTAAAAATCATGCATATGTGCAAAGTCCTAGAATTACCAACTAAAATCTTGCATTATAGTCATCCCTGTCTAGATTGTTTTTGTTTGTGTATGTGTGTGTGTACTTTGTGATGAGATTTCTAAACCCAGTGGCACTGGAAAAATCCTAACAGGTATTCTGTAATAATTGGGCTTAGGGGAGGGAAAGGGGAAATACTGGGTAGTTATACTGGCCAAATTATATTGTTATATTGTGTGCATGTACAAATAAGTAACAACAAATCTCATCATTATGTACAACTATACTACACCAATAAAAAATATGGGAAAAAAAGAACTGGGTATAATTTTGCTTTGTTGAACATCAGGTACTAAAAGGAAAAGCACTGAAAATAAAATTTTAGATAAATGCCTACTACTGAAGCAATTATCTGTATTTAATATATAAAGTTAGTGGCACATTCAATAGGAAGGACACAAACAATTGGAAAATACAATGGCCTAGAAACTTGAAAAGCCATACCCTAGACTTTGTTCCATTTAACCTTGGCAAGTCATTGAGGGTCTTATAGTCTCAGTTTCCTCATCTCTACAAAGGAAGTAACACTCTTCACAGCCTACAATTGTATAATTCTAGATAGTATGAAGATAGACAGTGTTATGTGAAAATGCCTCAGAAACTTGATGCTACCACATGAAATAAACTGAGAGATATGAGTCAACGTACAAGTAGACTATAAACAAATACATAAAAAATTCATACCATTGTCACAGAGTTATGCAAATTGAAAATATATATGATGGGATGTTACTATCACCTATTAGAATGGCTAAAAGAAAGAAATAAACAAATCGACAATAATAAGTCCTAGTAAGGTTGCAGAACAATTGGGAGTTTCACACATGACTAGTGGAAGTGCAAAAAGGTGCAGTCACTTTGAAAAAACAGTTTTTGGGGGGCTGGGGTTGTGGCTCAGCAGTAGAGTACTTGCGTAGCACCTGCAAGGTGCTGGGTTTGATCCTTAGCACCACATAAAAATAAAAATAAATAAATAAAATAAAGATATTGTGTCCACCTACAACTAAAAAAAAAAGAAAGAAAAAGAAAAAAACAGTTTGGCATTTTTTTTACAAACATGCATTTATTATTCCATGCATTAATTCCACATCTAGGGTATTTACTCAAGGGAAATAAAAACTTATGGTATATATTCAGAAGCCTCTGTGTGAATGTTTATTGTGACTTAATGCATAACCATCAAAAATTGGAAACAACATAAATGTTGCTCAACTAATGAATTGATGAAAAATTGTGGCACATGCATACAATAGAGTATTACTCAATAAAAAGGATTAAACTATTGATACACACTACACCATGGATAAATCTGAAAGCAATTATGCTGAATGGAAGAAGCCAGGTGGCAAAAGATTACATACCATATGAATGATGGAAGACATATTGGAAGAGGCAAAATTAAGAGACAGAAAATAAATCCATGGTTTCCAGGGCCTGGAAGTGAAGGAATAGACTGACCACAAAGGGACACATGGAAATTCGAAAGGGTGATGAAATAGTTTCATATTTTAATTATGGTGATTGGAAATTTATGTCTTAATAAATTATGGTTTTGGGTATTTTAATTATGGTATTTGCAAATTTATGTCTCAATAAATTTGACCACCCCTTAAAGTATTTTTCACAATGCTAATCACAAATTTTAATAGTAATACAAGTGTAAGCTTCTTTTTCTCCTATGAGAAAATTATACCATAACTGAGAAATCAATAATGACAATAAATTTTTAAGATTAAAATGAAAAACACCTGTAATATAAAATGCACTATGCCTTAAGTAATAATAGATATGTATAATATTTAAATGATTACTTATATTGCTATATTTATCACTTTTTGATTTTATGAACTAAATATCAATGAAAGTTCTTTCTTTTTTTTTTCAGAGAAATAGTTTCATTTTTCTTTCAAATAATGTTGATGCTGAGTTTCTCATATAAACCCAGCTTGCCACCTTCAGGCAACTGAAAGATTTACAGAGACCAGAGCTAGAGCTAGAATATTAATTTTTCATATTTCTTGATTACTCTTAATTAATAATAATCATATTTCCATTGCTATACTAGCACTTTTTTTTTTTTTTGGTACTGGGGATTGAACTCAGGGGCATTCAACCACTGGGCCACATCCCCAGCCCTTTTTTGTATTTTATTTAGAGAGTCTCACTGAGTTGCTTAGGGCCTCATTAAGCTGCTGAGACTGGCTTTGAACTCACAACCCTATTGCCTCAGCCTCCCAAATTGGCTGGGATTACAGGTGTGCACCACCATGCCCAGTGCTATTAGTGCCTTTGTGAAATTGGTCTAGAACCTTTCCTTAACAATTTACTGGAATTTCCCCCACTTTCAAAGCTTTGTTCAAATGCCACTAACTCCAAGAAGCCTTCCTTGATGATTCTAGCTACCTTTTTCCTCCTTGAAATATTTTATCTCCTTCATTACATGTAATTTCATTAAAGGTAATGATCTTATATAGATTACACATATTTTTATGTCCCTGTGTGGCTACTAAAAAGGGTACTTATAAGTACATTTTAATATTTGTTGAATAAATAAATGAACGAATAAATGTAAAGCTAGAGTAAACCCTGGAGCTTTCATTTGGAAGAGGCTTTATTTGCCAGTAGATTAATGAGAATTCCACACATTTACCCAATTTTATATGCATACATGTAAAGTGTTAATTTTCATGAATAATGTTTAGAAGGATTTCAATTTCTATTAACCTCAAAAAAAATAACATCAGTGAATGGTTTGTCTGCTTGGTTATTGGCCCTGTGATACTCAAATCTTAATATCTGGGCATATAAAACATAAGATTTAAAAGAGAAGAAAGTGTGATTGATAATGGTCTCTTTTGGACAGAAAGGTGGGAAATGTCTCCCAGTAATCTGGTCATGTAATTATTTTCCTCCAAATCCCCAAGTTGCTAATAACCTACAATTTTGTGTGTGTGTGTGTGTGTGTGTGTGTGTGTGTATGTGTGTGTGGTGCTGGGGACTGAACCCAGGAACTTGTGTATACGAGGTAAGACCTCTACCAACTGAGCTATATATCCCCAGCCCTAACCTACAAATTAATAGGATATGCTAACAAAGGCAGGCAATTCACTACTACCTGGCTCACTGCAAATTTCCCAGGGTTTTTTTTTTTTTTTTTGTCTAGTTCCATCTGGTTTACAGAGGGAGGTTTTTCATGTTTATATTCCCTCTAAAGTATATAAAGCTTACCTCCCTCTCCCTTGAGGTCTACATGTATACATGTATACAGGACTATTCAATGATAAACTGGTTGTAGGGTTTTGGTTTTGTCTACTTTTAAAGGGGAATGTTTTTCTAACAACAACAAAAATCCTTTCTTTTGTCATTTTGAGGACTGTTAATCCCTCCTGTCAATTCTTCCTTTCTCATTATACCCTCCCCTCTCTGTGCCTTCCTCTAAGACTCAGACTTATCTATTACAGAGAGAAAGTAAACAGATTCTTAACAAGCATGGGAGGCTCTATAATGTTCCTCTAGTCAGCAGTAACCTTGAATAGTTATTTCTGCTTTGGTGAGGGTTGAGGAGGAAGAAAGTCTCTTGGTTTATTAGTGAGCTAGAAAAAGGAGAAGACTATACAGAGGGGAAAAAACCAGATTTGCACATATATGTGTGTGTGTACTTATATATTTGTGGGTTCGTGCAGCGTTTTACCACTGAGCTATACCCCAGCTCTTATTATATTTTATTTTGAGATAGGTTCTTGCTAAGTTGCTGAGACTGGCCTTGAGCTTGCAATACTCCTCACTCAGCCTCCTGAGTCACTAGGATTATAGCCATGTGCCACCGTACCCAGTCAAATCAGATTCATATTTTGGGATACAAATTTCCCACAAGTGCAGATTTATAATACCAATCTTGACTAAAAGTTTTTTCTTTCCTTCAGTGTGGCTTCTCTTATAAAAATGTGAACTTCCTGTTTCTCTTTCATCAGTACTTTTATTTCAGTTCTCCTAAATGCATGTTTTAATTTTATCCCAATAATTTCATTTAAGTCTTTTCTTCATCACATATATGCTGTAGCAGCTACATTTTCTTCCAGATATTCTTTTCTCTCCCTTTCATTTACCTTCACTGATTCTAATCAGACATCTCCAAATGTATTGAGTACATTTTGCTCCCCAATTATTTTTTCATCAACTTACATTCTGGCTTCTGTCTACTTCTCTTCACCAAAACAACTCTTGTTTCGGTCAAATTAATGGCTTTTTAAAAAAAATCCATATACTTTGCCAGGTGCATGGAGCACACTTACAATCCTAGTGACTCCACAGGCTAAGAAGGAGGATTGCAAGTTCAAGGTCAGCCTCAGCAATTTTACAAGATTCTAAGTAACTTAGACCCTGTCTCAATAAAAATATAAAACACACACACACACACACACACACACACATATATATATAATTTTAAAATGAAAAGGGCTGGGAATATAGTTCAGTGGTAAAGTATCCCTGGATTCAATCCCCAGTACCCTCCCTCAAAAAATATCCATATATTTTGATACCATAGCTCACTCTTTCTTGTGAGCATTTAGGTTCCATTATTATTAGGTTTCTACATATCACCATCTGTCTAGTGTCATTAATTCTTTGGTTGTTGTTGTATTAGTGATATCTTTGATAATTTTCTTTTTCTTTTTTTTTTGCTCTACATAACTACTTTTAACCACCAAGACAGTGGTCCCATACTTTCCTTTTTTCCTAAAGATGACTTAACAATTCTATTCCATTTTTGTAAATCTTTAATATTGAGCCTCCTTCCTGTCTCTTTTAGATGCTCAGAAACAGGTTATTTGGATTCAAGAACATTTTGAAAGACTTCTCATGAAGCAATAGCAGCAGGGTGCAATTCATACTCCTCACACCTCTTTAAATATCACTTCTTTCAGATTTTTCTTGTGATCCAAAGATAACAAGAAATATATTCAGTGTTGTTGGGGATATTGACCTTTCTTCCCAAATTCAACCCATATATTTTCTATTTTTACTCTTTATTTGTGTCTTGTTTGCCATTGTAATTTGTAAACTCACTGGACAGGAAATAACTGTTAATCTTTCAATTTGGATTAGCCCCAAGCACATGGTTATTAATGGTAACATGTTTTGAATGTCCTTTGTTGTAAAAAGAACAATGTTAAACTCCATTTGAGTTTTTCACTTTATTTTCCTTCCTTCTTGGCTTGTATATTTTATTTTGGAGACTCTTTTTAGGTGGTTTGCATATAAGAATAAGGTCAGCCTTATAGTAATTAGGAACATTTGAAGAAAATATATTATTTAGGTACTAAGATCTAGATAATTCCCTCTTTCACTGAATATAGTGGTTATTAATGTGATTTTGAATCCAGGCCCCTTACCTCTTTGCTTTGCCATGAAGGGCAAGTTTCTGAGACTTGTTTCTTACTTGTGAAAATTAGAGATTTTAAACAAATTACCTTTTTGAATTTTTGTGAAGAATAAAGGAAATCACATTGAACATTTGACTAGCAATTGCTTAGTAAATGGTAACCATTATTAGTTTCAAATGATTCTGCATTTTTTTATGGTTGTTTTTTAGTACTTGGGATTAACCTAGGATTTCTTTACCACTGAGCTACATCCCCAGACTTCTTTACTTACTTATTTATCTTTATTTTTTTTAAAGAGAGAGAGAGAGAGAGAGAGAAATTTTTTTAATATTTACTTTTTCAGTGGACACAACTGCCGGGTTTTTGTTCTCGTGACTAAAAGGCTCAGGGGTCACTCTAGTTAAACTGGGCTAATTGGGCTACACGAAACAACCACACAAGAGACACAAATACCTTTTTCTTTGGGGTTGCTGTGACAGCTCCTCTGACCTTAAGGGTCCGCAAAAAGAGAGACAGAGCAAGAGCACGTGCTGACCCCTTTTATTGAGGAGAAGCTATTCAAATGAGGCAAGGGGTCAGGTCTATCTTCATGATGTCCACTGTCAGCAGGCTGACTGACACCTGGGCAGGCCACACCCAAGGGCACAGTAAGAGGAGGGGACACACACAAGGCACTTCCATGGAAGATTCTATCCTAAACAGGGCAAGGGGTTATATTACAAAGGAACAGGTGAGCATAGCTTCACCCATGGGGCTGTAGCAAGGCACACCCATTTCTGTGACTGAGCGCCTCAGCACCCAGCTGGGGAGTGTAACTCAGTCACCCGTAAGGTTGGCCTCCCACACACACATCTTTATTTTATTTTTTTTTGTGGTGCTGAGGATCGAACCCAGCGCCCCGCGTATTCCAGGCGAGCATGTTACCTCTTGAGCCACATCCCCAGCCCATATCTTAATTAAAAAAAAAAACATTTTTTTAGTTGTAGATGGACACAATCTTTGTTTACTAATCTATTTTTATGTGGCGCTGGGGATCGAACCCAGTGCCTCACATTTGCTAGGCAAGTGCTCTGCCACTGAGCTACAGATCAAGACCTTATTTAAAAATTTGAGACAGGGTCTTGCTAAGTTGCTTATGGCCTTGTTGAATTGCTGAGGATGGCTTTGAACTTGCGATCCTTCAGCCTTTGCCTCCCCAGTGGTTGTGATCACCCGTATGTGTCACTATGCATGGTGATTCTATACATTTTCTTAAGAAAGTGATTCTATTATGTCACTGATAACTGGCCTTGTACTGAAATACCTACTGAAGTCACCAATACCTTCCTTTGTCTGTATTGTATTTTTTGTTTTGTTTTGTTTTCCTGATTTGTAATATTTTGAATTCACAACAGAATCCAGAGGTTGGGAGATGCCCTTAATGGATGAGAGTTTTAAACTTAAGATGTTCTACTTCTACCAGATTTGGTGTCATTCATATCTGCTAAAATTGTATCTTAGGGTCTGGGGATATAGCTCAGTTGGTAGAGTGCTTGCCTTGCATGTACAAGGCCCTAGGTTGAATCCCCAGCACCACCAAAAAAAAAAAAAAAAAGCATCTTAGTAGATGTTGATCAGCCCCATTCTAAAGGAATTGGCATAAGTACAAACTAAATCTCAGCTAAATCCTGGATTCCAATAACCTTATAGTATGTCTTTTCAAGTCTGTTCAGAGAGGGGTTGATGGTGAAATGACAGTTTTAAGTTGCCAAGCTGCCATTGCCACCGACCCCGGCCCTTTATTTTTTTGTACTGAGGATTGAACTCAGGGGTACTCTACCACTGAGCACATCCCCAGCTATCATCACCATTTATCATCATCATTTTTGAGACATCAAGGATCCTTTGCCCAGGCTGGCCTCAAACTTGTGATCCTCTTGCTTCAGTCTCTCCAGTCGTTGGGATTACCGGCTTGCACCGTTGCTCTGGGTTGAGTTGACCTCTTTGGTAATAGGTTTTGGTTAATTACCACAGCAGGAACGACTGAAAAGTCTAAGAAGCAATCTTCTTTATATTTTGTTGATTTTGTTATAGTCGACATTATTTACAAAATTGGCAGGTTCTTATCAGTTATTGAGGATTCCAATGAATGTACATCTATTAAGATCAACTCCTAAGATCAATTATTCATTCATTTATCCAGCGAATTCAACAAATATCGATTGCCCATTTTGAGTCACCGTGCTGGCTGCTGGGTGAACAATGGTGTTCTACAGTTTTGGCTTTTACAGTGTTTTGCCGTCTAGTTGAAGAGAAGGGAAAACATGCAAACAAGTTACATGCAAGGTTGTTTGAAGAAAATCAAACAGCATGGGGAGAAGTAAACTTTGGAAACAATGAGAAGTTAAGCCCGGCAACTCAGGAACTGAGCATCTTGAACAGGTCATTTCAGATCCATAGAAGTGAGAATGAGCTGCCGAAGGCCATACTGTAGAATGGCTCCAGTTTCTGGCAAAGGGTCACATCAAGTCATTTGTGTGAAGGCAGAAGAGACTGCAAGTGACCACACTGGAGAAGAAAGGAGGTGTCTTTGCGCCTCTTGACTCCCAAGAGGAAAACCAGGAACCGGCCTTTAGTGTCTCCAGGACGCTTCTGCGGCCGGAGGCGGAACGTGCGTGGAAGCTGGCGGGAAACCCCCAGGGGTGCGGCCTCGGTCCGTGCCCCGCACACGGGTCTGGGAACTTTTAGCCACGCGCCACGTCATCGAGCCGCTCCCCCTCCCCTCACCTTGAGTCGCACGCGCGGAAGTAAACACCTCTACGTCATCAAGCCGCGTCTTCGCCTTTCCCCTCCCATCTCCCCAGATCAGTGGACGTGCTCACCTCCGCTCCGGGCCAGGTCTATGTCCCGGTTTCCCGCCGTCGCGGGCAGGGCGCCAAGGCGGCTGGAGGAGGGTGAGCGGTCAAGAGAGCTCCGGGAAGAGCGACCCTCTGCTGTTTCCATCGTTGATAGAGGTGCGGTCCGCGGGACGCTACGGAAACCAGCGGGAGTTACGGCACGGGGGTTTGGGGGGATAAAAGTCTGTTTTTGGCAGTAGAGAAGAGTAGGGGAGGAAGCCGGGGCGTTCTCCTGGTCCTGCAAGCCGGAGGCGAACTTTGCGTCCAGTGAGCACTTTGGCTTAGAGGGGGGCGGTCCCATACCCAAGTTGGGTGAAAACCTCGCTGGGGACAAAAAAGTGAACCCCAAAGCCGAAAAACGTTCTTCTGTTAAACAGGCTCATAAAGCCTTTGTTCTCTATCCATTCATCCTCCCCCACCCCCTTCGTCGGGCCGCCAGCCTGCCTTTGGGTACGGTATGAAGGGAGCCAGTTTCCAGGAGCCAGTTTCCATGGTTACCCACCACTTGGCCTTCTGGGATATCAGTCACTCTGAACAGGGACCTAACTTGAACCGTGAATCAGAAGCAAACACAGGTGGCTTCTAATTCAGCTGAGAGTTTTCTGCCGTGTTCCAGTTTTTGGTCTATTGTTTAATAAAATTGGATTTTGTGCGTCTGTGTAGGTATGCATGCACCTACATTGCCTTGTGCTAGACCTACTTTGTCAAGTACTTTGAGTTAAGCCTTAACCACTGCTGAAGATGTTAGATTTTACTAAAAAGTTATTCCGGACTTACAAAGCTTCACTTACGAATTGTACAGTTGGTTTAACTGAAAAGTCTTGAATCTATCCCTTCCAGTTCTACAATTCTATTGCTTTTCTGTTTTCAATTCTGAGATATCATCAGAAGTATCTTTAAATTGCACAATTGTTTTTCTATTGTTCCAGAAGAGAAAGGATGCACATCACAAGAGGGAGGAACTACTCCAACTTTTCCTATTCAGAAACAAAGAAAAAAACTTATTCAAGCAGTGAGGGACAATTCATTCCTTATTGTTACTGGAAATACAGGAAGTGGTAAAACAACTCAACTCCCAAAATATCTATATGAAGCAGGTAATTTTATTGGAAGTATTTTAAAAATTGCCTCTTTCGGGCAAATAGGACTTCTGTGTCGCATAAATGCCCACTCCTTGTTTACAGTCCCACTTCTCTTGGCATGCTCTCCCTGGGTCTTCTTCTTTATGCTTATTTCAGACTCAGTAATTAGTGCGGGTGATAAATTTTTCCATTTTTAACATAATATTATAGTGGAATGACAGGTAGATGTAAATTTTCTTCTATAGAAGAAGATTGTCTTATAATAAGCTGTTAACTGTTGTTTTTGAGGGCAAAGGAATGTTGACATCTGTTGCTGACATTAGTGTTTCTTCAGAGCATAATCAGGTAAATACTTATTCCCTGACTCAGCTGACACCAAGCCAACTAACAAATTACCCATAAAATGTCTTTCTCTTCAGTATGGAAAAAACTTTCTGTAAGGTTGGTAAAGAGCAAAATTATATAGAATTGGTTCACATAAAAATTAAATTTTTTTTTCTTTTTGGCAGAAACCAGGAGTGTTCTACCATCAACCTATCCTCCCCAACCTACACAGTAGCCTATTTCTATTTTTTTTTTTTTTTTTAGAAAATAACAAATTATTTATTTTCTCTTTGAGCAAATAACCAACTTTTCACTTTTCCAACAATTACTTTGCTGTTACACTGAAATAATACTAAAATGCTAAATGGTCCACATAAGGTGATTGCACTGATTTTATTTGAAGTGAAATTCAGGGTGTTTTGTATTATTTATAGAGAGCACATGCTAGAGAGCTGATTTCAGATAGGATGAACTTGGTATTCCTGGGCACAGTCTTTTTTATTTTTTGAGACAGGGTCTTGCTAAGTTGAGACTGGCCTTAAACTTGCAGTCCTCCTTACTCAGCCTCCATGAGTTGTTGGGAATACAGGGCTACACCACTACACCTAGCTAAAATTAAAAATTTATGTTAACTTATTCTAATGTATCAAATTTAACATGCCATCTCTTAAGACACACCACTAATTTATATACTATTAAGAAAAAAAATCGATTATGAGATGCATCCCCATTTCCAGAGATTTTTGAAGGGTAAAAGAATGCCTATAAGAATCTTTAAATCTGGGGCCTGGAGTTGTGGCTCAAGTGGTAGAGCACTTGCCTAGCATGTGTGAGGCACTGGGTTTGATCCTCAGCACCACATAAAAATAAAATAAAGATCTTGTATCTACCTAAAACTAAAAAATAAAAATAAATTTAAAAAAGAATCTTTAAATCCAGTAGTACATTTAAATCCAGTTTCACTTCTGTGGAAAAGGTAGATTTATTTTAGGAAGTATTTGAAATTTTATGGATTCTTATGTTTTAAAATTCTTGGCTTTTTGGAGTAAGTCTTTAGATAGAAATTAGAAAAAAAAAAAAAAAAAAAAACACCCCATAAGAAAACAAAAGTCCCTCAAACCTAATTAAAAAAATATATATATATAGTTAGAATGGTTATGAATATAAGTTCTTATTTCCATAGTGTGATTGTTGTTTACTTGTGAGATTTTTCTTTAGAAATATTAAAGTGCTTTGTATTTATTGACTTAGCTCTGGTAGGTGGAAGCAATTACTAACATTGTGTTTTTAACCCCTGATTTTGATAGGGTTTTCACAGCATGGTATGATTGGTGTGACTCAGCCACGAAAAGTAGCTGCCATATCAGTTGCTCAGAGGGTTGCTGAAGAAATGAAATGCACTTTGGGATCCAAAGTAGGATACCAAGTTCGTTTTGATGATTGCAGCTCTAAGGTATAAAAGTTTTGTTGCTATTTGTTTAACTACTGTAAATTTATAGAACAAGAGTAAAATGTTCTAAAAGGTTCTTAACCTCAAAATTCCATATATATTTAAAGAAACAAAGCCTCAGATTAGAATTAATTTTTGGTTGTTCATTGTTAATGTTTTACCTCTGCAGTGTGGTATTTATCCCATTTTTTCCCTGTTCAATTAGTTTTTAAGTGACAGGTTTATTTTTGTTAGGATTCTATTTCTCTCTCTCTCTTTTTTCTTTTTTGCCCTAAGTTTCTTTGACATGTTGGTTATATTTTTTTTTTAAAAAAAATTTTATTGTAGTAAAGTGTACATGACAAAATTTACCATTTCAACCACTTTCAGATACGATTCCGTAGTATTAAGTACTGTACAACCCTGTTGTGTAACCATCACCACTATTTTCAGAACTTTTTTTTCTTATCCCAAACAAGAACTCTGTTTCTGTTAAAGGATAAACTCCCCATTCCCACCCCACCCAGAGCCTACTCTCTAAATTTGCCTAGCCTAGGTACCTCATATAAGTGGAATCACACAATATTTTGAACTTTGTGTCTTGCTTATTTCACTTAGCATGTTTTAAAAGTTTATTCAGTGTTGTGTGTTTGAAGTCAATGGAAACTGACAAGTTAATTAACAAGGTCAGCAAGGTGTTTTTTTGTGTGTGGTGTTGGTGATTGAACCCAGGATCTCAAGCATGCTAGATAAGGCAAGTACTATACTACTAAGCCACCCCAGCTCTGGCAGCTAGTATTTATTAAGCATCTTATATATGCATGCCACCAAGTTCAAAATTGTTTTCTTTTTAATAAACAGGTAGTTTAAATTCCTTCAGGATTTCTCAGTCCTATATCAGATGTAAAACAATCCCTGATTTACATATGATTTCTAATAGAAGTGGCTATCAAATAGTTTTCTCCAGAATACTGTCTTTTCCTTCCTAGTGTTCATGCCTGGGGATTTTTCCTTCTTTTTCCTTTCGCTTGTTTTATGAATGTCAATGCTGTTATCGCTAACTTTTGGGCTGTATTCTTACCTCATTTTAATGCTAGTCAAGTGACACTATTTTTTTTTTTTTCTTTTTAATAGAATGGGTAGGGGAGAGAAGAGAGTGAGTGGTATACACTTAACATTTCCTCTGCTTTTCCCCCTAAATCCTCTAAGTAGTGGCTAAGAGAGCAGATGAATTCAATTTCCTTGTTGTTTCCCACACCTTGCTTACCTGATGCAATGGCATTGTCTTGTCACTTTCCAGTGACTTCTTTGTATCTCTTTAATGGTTACTTGTATTGCTTTATCCCCAAACACCCATCTTAGTTCCTTATCTTTATAGGCCACACAGTTTCATAATTTACTGTCCTTGTTAGACTATTTTATATACACTTTTATTTAATCAGATTGGTTCAATCATTTAATGTCTGGACAATTTGGTTAAAAATTCCATTGTAGAAGTAGTAGTGAATTTTTGTGATGTTATAAGTTGATATACTTTGGTGTTTGAACATTAGGAAACAGCAATCAAATACATGACTGATGGATGTTTACTGAAACATATTCTGGGAGATCCAAATCTTACCAAATTTAGTGTCATTATTTTGGATGAAGCCCATGAGAGAACTCTAACTACAGTGAGTATTTTAATATATTTTCAGTTTTGTTATTTTTTTAAATTAGCACGTAGTTTACTTGTTTGGGTTTGCTCTTTACTGAATAGAAAATTGCCTTCTCTTACATTTTACTCTACTAAAATAGGAGTTCTTTGGTTGGGATAGTAATCTATTTAAAGTAGTTTGATTGGCAGATGCACTTGTGACTTATTAGACTTTGTTTTTCTTTTCAGGATATCTTATTTGGTTTATTGAAGAAGCTATTTCAGGAGAAGTCTCCTAATAGGAAGGAGCATTTAAAGGTGGTGGTAATGTCAGCAACAATGGAATTAGCCAAGCTCTCTGCATTCTTTGGAAATTGTCCAATATTTGATATACCTGGAAGGCTTTATCCAGTCAGAGAGAAATTCTGCAATTTGATTGGTCCACGAGATAGAGAAAATACTGCATATATTCAAGCGGTATTACTTGGTGTCATTTTTATGTCTTTTTTGTATCTGTGATTCTAGTTAATTGTGTAGTGTTGTAATTCATTTGTTCTCTACTATTTTAATGACAGCCCTCATGGGTCCTAGGATTTTTTTTTTTTTTTTTTTTTTTTTAGTTCTAATAAGTTATACATGACAGTACAAAGCTCTTCGATTCATTGTACAGGATAGTGCAGAATTTTTTGCTTTTCTGATTATATATGAAGTAGAGTCACATCATTCATGCAATCATACATGTATCTAAGGTAATGATGTTCATCTCATTCTACCATCTTTCCTACCCCTTTGCCCCTCCTCTCCTTCCCCTTTGTCCCATCCAAAGTTTCTCCATTCATCCTACACACCCACACACCTCATTACAGATTAGCATCCACTTATCAGATAAAACATTTGGTCCCTGGTTTTGGGCTTGGCTTATTTCGCTTAGCATGATGTTCTCCAACTCCATCATTTTCCTGCAAATGCATAATTTTATTCTCTTTTAATGCTGGGTAATATTCCATTGTGTATATGTACCACAGTTTTTTTATCCTTTCATCTGTTGAAGGGCATCTAGGTTGGTTCCTCAGTTTAGCAATTGTGAATTGTGCTGCTATAAACATTGAAGTGGCTATGTCATGGTAGTATGCAATTTTTAAGTCTTTTGGGTATAGACTGAGGAGTGGGATAGCTGGGTCAAATGGTGGTTCATTCCAAGTTTTCTAAGGAATCTCCATATTGCTTTCCAGATTGGTTGCACCAATTTGCAGTCCTACAGGCAATGTATGAGTGTGCCTTTTCCCCTACATCTTCTCCAACACTTATTGTTGCTTGCATTCTTGATAACTGCCATTCTGACTGGAGTGAGATGAAATCTTAGAGTAGTTTTGATTTGCATTTCTCTAATTACTAGAGAAGTTGAACTTTTTTTTCATATATTGATCAATTGTATATTTTCTAGGGTCCTAGGACTTTTGAGAACCAAATTTAACTTTTCTATGGAGCAAGGGGACAAGGTAGTAGGGGAATGACTGTATTTCTATTAGTATATTATAGTTGTATTTTTTTTCTTTAGATTGTGAAAGTGACCATGGATATCCATTTGAATGAAATGGCTGGAGACATCTTGGTTTTTCTGACTGGTAAGTGTCCCATATCGGGTTTAAAAATGTCTTCTACTTTTGGGTTTTTGTTGTTGCTGTTAAAAATGTCTACTTTTTGTGGGGTTTTGTTGTTGTTGTTTGTTGAGATAGGGTCTTTCTATATTGCCCAGGCTAGCCTTGAACTCCTGGGCTCAAGCAATCCTCCTGCCTCAGTCTCCTGAGTAGCTGGGACTATAAGCATATGCCCCTGTACCTTACTAAAGTCTGCTATTTGTAAGCAAGGAATGTGGCACTAGATTAGAGTGTTACCTCTATTGGGATATCTGGGCTCTTAATGGCTGCCTTTTTATGATTATCAGAATAGTTTTAGATTAAAGATTCATAAAACGTCAGGTTCATTAGTAAATATATGTAAAACGCATTGACCCTTTAGTTAGAAATTAAGTAGGAATGTATTACTTTTTGGTCTACTTTACATATAGCTATAACCTGACTAAATAGTCCTGGGGCTAAATGATTAATTCTATTATTTCAAAAGCTATCTCATTACTTCTTTTCTCTTTGAGGGATGGGATAGTACTATGTGATAGTACATAAGATGCAGAATCTGGGTAGTATAGACTAGTCTGTGGCATTTTTTTGGTGGTCAAAAATAGAACAGTTAAGCTGGGCACAGTGGTGTATGCCTATAATCCTAGCAGTTTGGGAGGCTAAGGCAGGAGGATCACAAGTTCGGAGCCAACCTCAGCAATTTAGCAAGGCCCTAAGAAACTCAGTGAGACCCTGTCTCTAATACAGTATAAAAAAGGGCTGGGGATGTGCCTTAGTGGTTAAGCACCCCTGGGTTCAATCCCTGGTACCAAAACTAACAACCACAACAAAAAACAATAGAACAGTTAAGTCTCAAGACTACTGTAACTTTTCAAGAAGCATCATTCTACCAACAGGAATGCGTCATTCCATTGCTCATTTTACACTGCCTTGTGTAATGTCAGAAGTGAGTCGTAACAATCTCTCTGCCTTTTGGAGATTATTTAAATATTTTGAAATATTCCTGAGTTCAGTATCTCTTGAACTAATTTCCCCAGTGTAACAATTTAGTTAGTCTTCCCCAAATTCTGTATTAACAAAACGAGAGAATTGAAGATGATAACATTTTTATTCCTTTAGAGATTTAAATCCCTTAGAGTGTATCTCCTTTTTGTATCTCCTTTAGATCAAATGAGAGATGAAAAAAAATCTTACTAGGTGAAAATAATTTTAATGTAGACATTTTTATCCTTAAATTAATTTTGCTGTTTAATTATTGAAGTTATTCTTTCCTCCCATTTCAGGCCAATTTGAAATTGAAAAAAGTTGTGAGTTACTTTTTCAAATGGCGGAGTCTGTTGATTATGATTATGATGTTCAAGATACCACCCTAGATGGCTTGTTGATATTGCCGTGTTATGGATCTATGACAACAGGTAATTCCTCATTAGGATAGAAAATATGACTGGTATTTTAAACACTTTTTGTTGAATTATATAGAAAAGTATTCAAATCTTTTATGTGTGTGTGTGTGTGTATATATATATATATATATATATATATATATATATATATATACACACACACACACATATGTATGTATATATTTAGTTGTAAATGGAATAAGACTTTTATTTTTTATTTATTTATTTTTATGTGGTGCTAAGGATCGAAGCTAGTACCTCACATGTGCTAGGCAAGTACTTTACCACTGAGCTACAACCCTAGTCCCCAAGTATTCAAATCTTAAATGTTTAGGTTAATAAGTTTCACAAACTGACCTCACTTTTGTAAATTAACACCCACAGCATGTAATAGAACATTAAGAGTCCATTGTCCCTTGAATGAAGTGATTTTTGCTTTAAGTTTTTTCACATTAACTTTTTTTTTTTTTTTTCTTTTTGTAATTGGGGATTGAACCCAGGGGCACTTTACCACTGAGCCCAGTCCTTTTTATTTTTTATTTTGAGAGAGGTCACACTAAGTTGCTGAAGTCCTGTCTCACACTTCTGAGTCCCTGGTATTTCAGGCATATGCCCCCATATCCAGCTTACATTAACATTTTCAAGAGCCTTGGATATTTTCCTAAGTTTTTTTTAAGAAATGGGTATGTCGGCGCTGGGATTGTGGCTTAGCGGCAGAGCGCTCGCCTAGCACAGGCGGGACCCGGGTTTGATCCTCCCCACCACATAAAAATAAAGGCATAGTGTTGTGTCCATCTACACCTAATAAATAAATAAATAAATATTTTAAAAAAGAGAGAGAGAGAATGGGTATGTCTTTGCACTCCAGAACAAAATATTGGTGGGGATTCTTTGAAATGAATACTATAGTTTCTTGATAGTAGTACCATTCTAGAAATCATATATATATCACAAATATATAAATACAATTAATTGTTTTCCTTTTAAGTAGCCATATATTAGTTTGCTCTTCAAGAATGATCCTCTTTTTTTTATGAATTCAAAGATCAAATGCAAACTTTTGTTTGCTGTTGGGTCATAATAAATATTGTTGAATGAGAATTAGAATTTGTCTTGTAAAAGTTTTATTGTGGAATTTGAGTTGTAAAACTAAACAGAATTTAATCTTAACCTGTTAGAGTTTCATTGGTATTAGTATTTAAATGTTTTTAATATTTTATTCGTATTGTTGTTTTTGTCCAGTTGTTGAGTAGGTGACTCTTTACATTAAAGTTTTGCAAAGTATGTGTCAAGTTAAGAACCATAGATGCAGTATAGTTTTGAAAATCTCTTTAGTGATATTAGGTTCTTCCTGTCAACATTGAAATGCAGGTCTCTATTTTAGATCTTTACATTTTCAAGGGAATTATTAGGGTCATTATTAGATACTTAAGGTTTTAATGGTTTTCTGGAGATTGATCCACTGACTGTCATTGTTGACTTTGTAATTAATTCAAAGATCATAATGGTTGCTTTGTTATTAACTATGAATTAAATATACATATTGTTTTCTTCTATGTAAATAATTTCATTTTTCTTACTGCCATATTGAAAAATATTATGTATCGCCATTGCCTCTTTTTTTTAACTTCCGGACATCTGATTTTTATATTGTTAGAGGTTTCAAATGGTCTCCTATTTCTCAAATCTAATGGCTCTTTTGTTTGTTTACAGTTTGATTTTGTGATATGAGTGATAGTATCATTCTTGAAATGTTGTCCCCTGGAATGATATTTAATTACCTGGTTCTTCTGACTATTCTTTATCTGAGACTGTAGCCAACTCCCTTCCATGACCCAGCTTTGTTCCTCTCCAAAATGTAGCTCTTTCTTAAGGTTGCATCTTTAGCTTACTGTTTTCTTACCAGTCTGTTTTGGAGAGGTTGATTTATTGGACTCACCTGTCACTTCTATGGATGACACCTGAGAGCTGTCTCTAGTTCAGTCTCATTCCTGCACTCTAAACCTCCTGAGTCTCCTAAGTGAGCTTTCTGGTATGTGCATCATGTCATCCCAGATCATTCAACCCCAAGCAAGTGGCGAGATCTCCTACAGGTGTTCTTTGTTTTGTCGAAATCATTTTTTTTTTTCTTTTTTCACTTATTGCTAGAGTTTGCTTTCCTAAGTTGATTACATGGCCTGTTGACTAATTTTTCCTGGTTTAATTTACCATCCTACCTGCAGTGGTAAGTGTAATCTTCTAAAAGCATAACTCTGATTTTGTCAGTCCTCTGTTGGGTACTTGCATATTCCCTACTGTCAACTGAATTAAAATGCCAACTTAATAACCTGGCATTCATTATTCTTCCAGCAGGCTGTAGCCTGCTTTCAGTCTTATTTCCCAGTGTATGTAATTTTCTGTGTTGGTGTGTATGTATAAATGGTAAAGATATGTGACTAGGTGTGAGTAGAGCTATTATTGAAGGATTCTGTTTATTTTAGTTTCCCTTCTGAGGGTGAGCTTCTCGTGATCCATTATCTGCATAATAATAATTATTATAGTAGTTTATAATGGTGCATAGAGGGATTCAGATGGCCCTGATAAGGTACTGAGTAACGGGTAAGGTAGAGTTGGATAAAGTAGGGAGAGGGTGGTAAGTACTTGGGATCTTAAACTTTTTTAGTCTGATTAATGTAACATAGCACTTCTTTTCTTTACTCATGCTACTTTGGGTGATGGGGAGAGATACTTTCATAACATTATTTCCTTCATTTCTTATGGTTTTGGGACAGAAAACTTACACTTGGGCAGGAGGAGAGGGAAGAAGGATTTCTTGCCTGTTGCCTATACTGAAGGGGATCCAAGAATGAGCAATAGTTGGGTTTAGTGAATAGGTCAAAATTAAAGGTGGATACTTAATATTTACTGCCCCCCTAGGCTAGCCATGAGAGTAGCTGCCTGTTTTAAAGAGACACCTTAAAATATTTCTGTAGTTGATTTCCAAAATTTTCATCTGTCAAATATGGAGAAGTGCTATGGAACCCTTTCTGCCAAGATTATGTGAACCAGCTTCCTGGTCTGGACTACCCCAGCCCTGCCCTTTGTGGTGATGTTCTTTCAGTGTAGGAGATATTTTTAATTTCTTTTTCTCCCTCATCCTTTTCGTGATTCTGTGTTTACTATTTCCTTAACCAGAACTCCTCCTTTGCATTTTATTCTCCTCTCACAGGCTGAAATCCTGCTATTTTGTTCCACTAGTGCAACCGACTCCATAAAAACCTTTCCTACTTTTCCTTCTCATAACTGGCTTTGATCTCTTCCTCATTTGAACCTCTTTGTGCTTTGCTGCACTTTTGTGACACTTAACACAGTCTACCTTGTGTTCGAGATGTGCTGTCTCCTCTATAAAACTGTAAACTTCTTGAGGGCAAGTACATGGGAGCATATGTTGAAAACATCCTGCTTAAATATTGGTTAAACAAAGTTCTAGTCTTTTTGTTTTCTGCTGACATCTCTTAATGTCTTACATCAAATGCTATTATCTGGAACCTTATTCTTATTTCTCTCACACCTCTTCCCTCTTCTCACTTCCTTGTCTTTATTCAAGTTATTGCAGGTATTTTTTGTTTTTTTTTTTTTAAATCTTGTCATTCATGTAGGGAAAGCTGAGCTGCACAAAAATATATGAACTGAAATATATTAAAAACTTAAGTTGTCTTATAAATGACAAATATTTTCGTGTAGCTACATAATTTTAGCACTAAAAGTAACTGTCTAATTTTGTACTTCTTACCCTTTCTTAAAGAGTTGGGTGTGAGGTATCTCAGATTCCTTTAAAAAGGTTGTGAAAATCACAGCTAAACCCCTAGAAAAATGCACATATACCCACATATGTTTTTGCATAATCACACTTCTTTATTTTACAGACAGAGACTAAGTGATGTTCCTGGGATCACGTGGTAAATCTTCATTTGATAAGTGGTTGGTTATTTAGTAGAGGGTGATATGCTGTACTTATATTTCCAGAATTCATGAAGAAAAGGAAAGGAGAAATATGTGGGATAAAAAGGATTAGGAAAGTTTTGTTTTGTCTTATAAAGAAATCTTTAATTCATAATAATTTTTTTGAAATTAACAAAGTAAGGAAAATAACTAAAATCATCCAGATCCCACCAACATAATTGATTATCACTATTAACATTTTCGAGTTCATTGCCCTGAGCTTTTTCATTACATATTTAAATATTTTTATTGTTTAGTTTCATATTTTTAACAAACACACGGGATTATGCTTTGTTTTTTTTTAAGCTGGAGATGGACACAATACTTTTATTTATTTACTTATTTTATTGGTGCCAAGGATCGAACCTAGCACCTCACACATGCTAGGCAAGCGCTCTACTGCTGAACGACAGCCCCAGCCCTGGGATTATGTTTAATTTGCTATTTTGTTTTATCTTTGCAGAAATTTAAAATGTAGAATAGTGCCAAATGAATTTCCCACTCTGTAGAATTAGCACCCTATTAGTATTAGCATATTTACTCCAATTTTCTTCAAGAAAATTAGTTGAGGAAAAAGTGGTACGATTTCATTACAAACAATTAAAGGAGTATACAGAATCATAAAGATAAAAGTAAAGAAATTGCTTCTATCAGAGGTTGATGGCCAGCATCTTATTGAGGAGTTCTTCCTGCCCCGGGGAATCTAAGTCACCCTAAAACTTAAAATCTCAAATAATTAGTGACTAACAAAACACAAATACTCAGAAATATATTTACAATAGGTGAATAGATCGAGTCCACATGGGTTCTAGAACTAGACAAAGAAAAGATGGCTCCGGTGGTTTATTTAAGGTGTATTTCAAAGGCAGAGATAAGGTTTCAAGGGTGGAATCTTGCTTCCTGATGTCTTACAGTCAGAAATTAATTGACATCTTGGCAGGTCACACTTATCTCAAGTGCTGTGTGGCCATTGCAGAGCATGATAGAGATTCACATTGTCCCTGGGCAGTTGACCAGAGAAAATGTCCACTGGTCATTCCCAGACACCAGATATCTCTGTCCACTATGCTTCCATGTGCAGTGACCCACATGCAACCCATGGATGGCTCCTGACACGCCTCATATTATTCCATCCAGGAATAACTAATGTAGGAAAAACATTGTTTAGGCAGGTGTGTGTGTGTGTGTGTGTGTGTGTGTGTATAAATTGGCAGATAAATTGATAGAAATATCTTTTAAGTGAGATCATAGTACTGGTTGCTTTTTAAAAAGGTGTTTACTTTTACTTGAATTTACTTACAGTAGACTTCAAGTAAATCTTTACCATATGAGCATATTTTATAAAGATTGTTTTGATTAAAAATATTAAGAAGTTGAAGTTACTATCTTCTTTATAAATTATATTTGATTGTAGATCTTACCTGTTGACTTCCTAATTTGAAAGATGAGGTCATAATCATTTTGACTCTTCTATATCTTCCCCTTCTGACTTTTTTAGTGAGTTTTATATTATCAAATGTATTTAGTGTTCACTAACAGTCTTCACTTACTATTTTTGTTAATTTTAGGTTGGCTAGATTTTGTTATATATATATTTTTTAAACAGAGGGCTCTTGTACTTTTTGTTTGTTTATTTTAATTTCTTTTATGTTTGAAACTGTTTGGCTTTTGCCTTTATACTTAAAACTACATCTTGGCTGGGTTTTATGTTCTTGGGTCACACTTTCTTTTCCTTAGAACTTGATAGACGTTGTCCAGTTGTCTTCTGGCATTGAATGTTGCTGCGGAGAAGTCTGAGGCCAGCCTGATTTTTTTTCCCCTCCTTGTAAGTGATTTGTTTTTTCTGTCTGATTGCCTAAAAGTTTCTGTTTTTATCTTCAAAGTTCAGTAGTTTTAATTAGGATTTTTTTTTTTTTTTGGTGTGAGTGTTATATATTAAAGTATCCTAGAATTTGATACGGCTATTTTTAAAAACCAACTTTATTGAGCTATAATTTACATACAGTAAAATGATTGTTTTAAGTATACAGTTCATTAATTTTTTGGCAATGTATATGTACTTGTGTAAGTATCAACCACCGCAGACATGATGAACAACAGTTCTTGGCTTTTTTGATATGCAGATTCAAATCTTTGTTTCAAGGAAATTCTCCTGTGTTTTATCTTTGAATGTAGCTTATATCTCCATTTGTTGATTTTCCTATTTCAAGGACACCAATTATTCTTATATTGGATTGTCTCTCTTTCCTATTTTTTAGTTTCCTTCTGTCTTTTTCAGGTGACTTGTGTCAAGCCTTCCTCTGTGTTACAAGCTTGATTTTCAGTGCTATTAGAATCCTCAAGGCATTTTTGACTCATCCACATGACTTTTTGCGGTAGGGCAGAGTTTGAGCCAAGCAGTGTTGTATCTCTGTGTTCTGCAACAGAATCATCTTTTTTTCCCTTTTTGATTGAAAATTTTTGTTTACTGCATTATATTCCATTTATTCACATATACACATACAACTACATAAATATGTTTCTGCTTTGGGCTCTTTTTAGAGGGTATCTGGGACAAGAAATTCAATAAAAAGACAGTTCAGTTGCCCTTAGTATAAGTCATCTACATCTTTCTTAAGAACATTACTTCATGAAGTGTGTTGAATGGTCTTTCCTTAATACCTTAATTTCTTGGTAGACTTTGAAATGTCTTTCTGCCTCTGTGCCAGTTTTTTTCCCTCCTTACTAATAACATCCTGGTACCTTATCAAGTATTGGGATAGGTGGGGTAAAGTGTGTCAGAATCTTTCATAGGAAAATCAGGAAATGGAAGTAATCAGAGAATTGCTGTATCTTAATGAAAATAATCAGTTCCCTCTCTCCTTCCTGAGAACTCATGTTAGAAATATATGCAACATTTTCCAATCCTTTATAAACAAAGAAAAACTGGTATGTGTTTGTAACTGGATATGGTAGTAAAGTGTACAGGTGAAATGTAAAATAGTAAACAAATGTTAAGTCTTATCAAACAGCATTTTCAGAATTTTAATTGATTATGTTGAATAAAATGGTAAATGAATCAGGAATTTTGCTTGAATCAAGCCTATAACAAATTCGGGACTTTTTTTTTTTTAAAGAAATAGGCTGATCATGCCGGGTGTGGTGGCATATACCTATAACCTCAGCCACTCAGGAGACTGAGGCAGGAGGATCACAAGTTTGAAGCCAGCTTCAGCAACTTAATGAGGCCCTAAGTAACTTAGTGAGACTTTTTCTCAAAAAAAAAAAAAAAAATAGTGGTGGGGGCTGTGCAGGCAGGGCAAAAAGGGGACAGCTGGTGTTTTTATTGGTCCTGTCCCTGGGTTTAATCCCAGTTTTTTTAAAAAAAAGTTGGTTGAAAAACTTGATTATGGATAAATGTGTTTAGAAAGAACATTTATAATTTACGTAAAATTTTAGTACAAGGTGGAATTTTAAAGGTAGAATGATCTTAGTATTTTATTTATGAAATGTATTTTCAGTCTGTCAGTTCATTTAACAACTATTTATTCATTACTTAATATAAAGCCAGGCATTGATCAAGGGACAGAGGCTATACCTTACATAAAAGAAAGTCCTCTCATGTAACTACAATGTTGTAAATAGATAATGAATGTATAAATATATAATTTGAACTACAAAAAGGTGTGTTATCTGAACCATTTTAGAAGAAATAAGCTACCTAAATATAAGAAATATGTAATCATTTTAACACTTAGTCTTTTTACCAGATTATCCAAATCTGAAATAGGTTTGGGGGGGTTTATGTTTGGATTTATATAAAACTATGGCCTTTTTTTTTTTTTTTTTTTGAGACAGGGTCTCATTATGTTACCCAGACTGACCTTGAATTCTTGGGCTCAAAAGAACCTGCCTTAGCCTCTGAATAACTAGAACTGTAGACATGCACTAGCATGCCCCTCCACATATCTTTTAAAATGTCACCATTCTAGTACTTTTTTATTTGAGAAATTAATTTTGGAATGATAAGGAGGAGTAGAAATATGTGACTTGTTTTAAATTTGTCTATGTATACAAATCTTGGGCCAGCCAATTGGCCTCTGTGGGCTTTAATTATCTCATGTATAAAATTGGTGGTTAGCCTAGTTTCATTTATTTTATTTTTATTTTTATTTTTTTTAGTTTTAGATGGACAGTATGCCTTTATTTTATTTGCTTATTTTTGTATGCAGTGGTAAAGATTGAATCCAGTGCCTCACCCATGCTAGACAAGCACTCTGCCACTGAGCCCCAGCCCCAGCCCAAGTTGCATAATTTTTAAACCATGCTCATATGTGCTGTTCCTTTTCTCCCTTGTAATAGTTCGTCTTTGATCAGTTTTATCTACCGTGAACACCTGATCTTAGTAAGATTTTATTTGGAAATAGTGTTTTACTTCATTTTTTTGAGATTTTCTTGACTATTAATTTTCTGGAAATCAAATGTTAAGCATTTAAAAAGCATTCTTTATAAAATATATGCATATACTACTATACTAATATGTATAATGGTAAGAACAAATAAAAGTTTAAAAGGATCCTGTGCAAAATATAAATACAAATGCTAAGAATTTCTTTTCATATCCCAATAGTTTTGCTTGTGTTCTCCTTGGAACAATAACTCCTGATATGTGACTGTCATTGATGTAGATGAGTTTGACAAATACATGGTATAAATTAGTATTTTCTGTTTACATCTATTTTAGATCAACAGAGGAGAATATTTTTGCCACCTCCACCTGGAATTAGAAAATGTGTCGTTTCCACCAATATTTCTGCAACATCTTTAACAATAGATGGAATCAGGTACAACTTTTTAAAGTTTTCTTAAAGAAAGCCATAACTAATCACAAAGCATTACTGTGTTTTTTTCCCTGTTTTCTCCACTAATTCCCTTCTTATCTATTTTCTAATGCTCTTCACTTGTATTCTTCTTTTGTTTTTGGGATTATTGATTGTTTTGAACAGGAAATGAAGTAAGAGGTGCATACTATATCTTTTTCTAAAAACTGGGCAACTTTGAAGCTTTCTCTCCCCAAATTTAAGATTATCTTGGGTTCATGGGTTCTGGCTGACCCTATTTTTCTACATTGTCATTACTAGCATATATCTTAGATGATGTGATATTCCCTTTACCATTCAGCTTCACTTGGTAGAGTAACTTTGTTCATCTAAGGTTTAACTGGAGGTATTGTCTCTTATTTGTTACTTTCTTATGAAATTGAACTACGATGCAGGTTCCTTGTTGTTTTTGGATGTAATCAATAATGCCTCAAATTTTTTAGTGTAGTTAGCAGAGGTTTAAAGGCTGGACTGATAGCTGATGTTCAATTCTTTCAGACTATTGAACCATATTTCTTTTGGGTATTCATATTTTAGCTAAGTCTGACTGCCACAGGAAGGTTGGCCTAGAATCCCAAGGATCCTATGTATCTCTTCTGGATAAAATGATCACCCAGATTTGAGAAGGAAGTCTAATTTCCTTTGCTTTTCTCCTTCACTTTAAATTTTTTTTTTTTCATTAAGGAGTTAGGGGAACAGATCTCCTAGAGTATATTGACCTCTATAATTTTCTGTTTCCAGCACAGGCAAAAGCCATTAAATGGCGTGTTTCAGAATGTTGCCTTAGTGAATGATAGACTTACTACTGTTCTTAGTTCTTTACCCGAATTGTTCTCTATTTAATGGGCTTAAAATTTTATTTGGGATTTTGAACCTGCTAGAATTGCCTAGGGCTGACTTTGAAGTTTATATAATTTTATTGAGGCAAATTAAATTAATTTAAAAGTGAACAATTAAGTGGTATTTAGTACATTTCCAGTATTGTGTAACCACTACCTCTGTCTGGTTTCAAAAAATTTTATTACCCCCAAATAAAACTCCATATGCATTAAGCAGGTATTTCATATTCCTTTTGCTACCCCAGCCCCTAGCAACCACCAGACTACTTTTTGTTTTTATTTCCCATTCTGAATTTTTCATACAAATGGAATTATACCTTTTGTGTCTGGTTTCTTTAACAGCATGGTGTTTTGGAGCTTCATCCATATTGTAACATGTATCACTATTTCCTTTCTTTTGATGATCAAATGATGTTTAATTGTGTATATGCCCCAATTTCTTCATTCATTCATCTTTTAGTCATTAGGTGGTTTTTACCTTTTGACTATCATTAATAGTGCTGGTATTGAATATTCACCTATAAATATTTCAGTACTTGTTTCAGTTCTTTTGGGTATATTCTTAGGAATAGAATTGCTGGGTCACACGGTAATCCTGTTTAACTTTTTGAAGAACCGCCAAACCGTTTTTCACATTGGCAGAATCATTTACATTCCTACCAGCAGGGTATGAGAGTTCCAATTTCTTAACTTTAGTTTTATACTTAACATTAAAAGTAGTGTGTAGTAGTAAATTTGGTAAAAAAGAAGAAAACAAAGTGGTTAAAAATGACCAGTCTTCCTGACTTTCCAGAAACTTGATTTGCTTTCATTCTCCTCAGATATGTCGTTGATGGTGGCTTTGTGAAGCAGTTAAATCACAACCCCAGATTAGGGTTGGACATCCTGGAGGTGGTTCCAATTTCAAAGTAAGTACAAAGTAATATCCTTTTTGTTTCCATAATAGTTGATAATATAATTTCTAGTTGGTTGGGGATAAGGAAGTAAATGACTTGGGAAACCAACAAAAGATTGGGGACTTTCTTTTTTTTTTTTCCATTTGTAGGAGTGAGGCATTACAGCGAAGCGGCCGAGCTGGCAGGACTTCCTCAGGAAAATGCTTTCGGATCTATAGTAAAGATTTTTGGAACCAGTGTATGCCTGACCATGTGATCCCTGAGATTAAAAGAACTAGTTTGACATCTGTAGTTCTGACCTTAAAGTGCCTTGCCATACATGATGTCATAAGGTATGTAGGCATCTTGCAAAAAAGAGAAATTTGTTAGGATGAAGCCAGGTTATTCCTCAATTATTGTTTTTCAGTATTTGACATCCCTGAGAATTGAAGGTTAGCTATTTGCAAGATTGGTTTTCACATTGGTTGTTTTTTAGCTAAATCCAAAAGTGTTAATTCATTTAACATTAAATTCACTATTTTAACCATTTTAAAGTGTACAGTTTAACTTGGTTTTAGTAGATTCACAATATTTTGAAACCATTGCCACTAGTAGTGAATACTCTTATCACCTTAAAAACTATTGACATATAAGGTTATACAAACCCAGAAGTAAATGGTGTTAATACTACTACTTGGCTTCAAAATTTGTGAAATTTTAATATTTCTGATTTATGCTATAGTAGATGCTTGTGTTGCTTTATTGGAATATGTGTGCTTGCTCATGTTTTAACCTTAATAGGGAATTTTTGTGCTGATGTTTATTATTTAGTTCATTTAGTGACCACCACTGTTCATTTGTGGTGAAAGGCAAGTAATATCTCTAATTCTAGTCATAAAGGTTTTGTTGTGGTGGTTGTGTTTGTTTGTTTGTTTTTTTCCTGAGGATTGACCCAGTGGCACTTTACCACTGAGCTATATCTCCAGCCTTTTTGTGTGTGTGCGTGATTCTGGGGATTGAATTCAGGGCTTTGTTCGTGTGAGGCAAGAACTCTACCAACTGAGCTATATCCCCAGCCCTTTTTAATTTTTATTTGAGACAGGTTCTCACTTAGTTGCTGGGGCTGGCCTTGAACTTGTGCTCCTACTCCAGCCTCTTGAGTTACTGAGATTGCAGGTGTGAGCCACTGCACTGGCCAGAAAATGTTTTTTGTAGCTTCTTCATTGTATTATATATCACAAAAGACAAAGTAATAATACTCTAGTATGGTTTTTTGTTTACACTAACGTTATGTTGGGCAGACAAGGTTCAGACATGTGAAGTAAAGGATAGAACAACTGTCAAATTAGTCAAATGTTTAGCTATGTGATATATTAGAATAGGATAGAATATTGTAGAGGCTTGATACTTCATATGATAGAGGAAGTAATGAAGGAAAATTCTAACTTGTTCTTCGTTTTAGTCTCAATTGTCTGAGAATGGAAGTGTCAGGAACCTTGAGAGAAGATGACCATACATTCTTTAAATTTATAATAAGGAGAGTGATTACTAGTGCATCCAACTGTGTATTGTATATGTTTAGGAAGCCATCTTAAAAATATTTCAGTTATAAGACTAGAGATTTTCTAAATGAGAATGTAATTCCTAGAAAGAGGAAACCATGTAATAAATAAAATTTAACTAATCAAATAATACCAATGAGAAAGAAGGAAAGAATCATGAAGAAATCCAAATGATCCAACCAAAAGCTTTTAGGTGAGGCCAGATTTAAAAATAATAATGTCTTGATTTTTTTTTTTTTTTAATTTAGGAAGAAGGGCAGATTCTGGAAACAGCAGTCTATTGAGCTTGACATTGATTTTTAGCATATTCACAAAGGATAGCAGAGCAGCATATAACAAACAATACTATGTAAGAAAAAATAGGATTTAAATAATTAGGATTAATCAATTTGGGGGTGTGGGGAGGTACTGGGGACTGAACTCAGGGGCACTTGGCAACTGAGCCACATCCCTAGCCCTATTTTGTATTTTATTTAGAGACAGAGTTTCACTTGCACCTCACTTTTGCTGAGTCTACTTTGAACTTGCAATCCTTCTGCCTCAGCCTCCCAAGCCACTGGGATTACAGGTGTGCACCACCGCACCTGGCTAGGATTAATCAATTTTAATTACTTAATATCATCTGCACTGAGTTATTTTTCCACTTGTCTTAAAAACTGGATTCTACTATACTATAGAATATTTTTATACTAGTAAGAAATGCTAGAGGTGAAAATAAAAGACTTTCCTCCTCCCTCTTTTTGTTTCTTGTTTCCTTTCCTTTTCTTTTTTCTTTCTTTCTTTTTTTTTTTTTTTTTGAGACAAGGTCTTGTTATCTGCAGGCTGTGATTGTTGAATTCCTGCCTTAGTCTTCTGAGTACCTGGGATTAAGGTGTGTGCCACTGCACCAGCTTCCACTTTATAAAACTTCAGTTAAAAAAAAAATGTATGGACTACAGAAGAGAATAGACTTGCTATTTGTTGTGAAGAATGAGGCAGGATTGAGATGTAGAGAGGATGATGTGAGTGTTCCAGCCAAGGAGGATCAAAGGGAAGTACATTGTGAATGAGAAGAATGTGACTCAGAAAAAATTATTTCCTCTTTTGCTGAATGCTGACGATGGTTATAGAATTTTTTTTTTTTTTTAAATGAGAGGAAGATTTGAAAAATAGAAGTAAAACCTTTCCATCAAGTCTGCATAAAATCCTACCATATTCAGGGAATGGTCTCCCATTTCGTATCTCATTTAAACATACAGGTTTCCCTATTTGGATCCGCCTAATGAGAGACTCATTTTGGAAGCTCTTAAGCAACTTTACCAGTGTGATGCTATTGACAGGTAACAAAAAAAAAAAGAAAGTCAAAAGAACAGGTGTTGAGCCTTTTAAAAAAGGTTCTAGATATCCTCATCAGTAGGAAATTGTTTCATTTGAATAGATTGTTTTACTTGAAATCAGAATTTGTCCTCAATTTGTCTTTATTGCAGTTCTTTTTTTAAAATATATTTTTTAGTTGTGAATGAACCTTTATTTTACTTATTGCTATGCGGTGCTGAGAATCTAACCCAGTGCCTCACACATGCTAGGCACGTGCTCTACCACTGAGCCACAACCCCAGCCCCTCTTTATTGTAATTCTGATTGAAACACTGTGGTATAAAGTAGTTTTATTTAATATTGTTACTATTTAATAAGTAATTTCTGAGTTTCGTTTCAGTGCTAAATATTATATAATGAGTTCATGAAAATGATAAGAAAACCAAGTCTTTGTTCTCATGATTGTGTATTAGAGGAAGGTTTGATAATTATCACTCTCAGTTTTTCAAGGATATTCTCTGTGTGTATTTGTATCTATTATACTACTGTCTTCTGCCTTGTTGTTTAGTTTTTTTGGAATGTATTAAGGCTTTTGACAGCAGAGAATTTGTATCTTTTTGTTCTTCTTATCAATGACCACCGTGTTTTATTTCCTTGAACTTCTGGGGGTAATTTAATGTAATCTAAATTATGTCTGATTTATCCTGAATGGTGAACATTGCATTTGTTTTCTCCCAAGGTAGAAAGACCTAATAACATTTTCTTTCTATTAAGGAGTGGCCATGTGACCAGATTGGGTTTGTCTATGGTGGAATTTCCTCTCCCTCCACATCTGACTTGTGCAGTAATCAAGGCTGCTTCTCTAGATTGTGAAGATCTACTGCTTCCAATAGCAGCAATGTTGTCTGTGGAAAATGTCTTCATTAGACCTGGTAAGAAGTGTATTGATAAGTTTTTTTAAAAAATTTAATTAATAGACTTTTATGTGTAGTTTGAAGTTTATAGAAAATTGAGCAAAAAGTACAGAAGGATCACATTAATCTTGTAAGCTCTCACAGGCACACATCCCCTATTATTAGCATCTTTTGTTTGAGTAGTACATTTGTTTTAATTGATAAGCCAATATTGATACATTATTATCAACTAAAGTGATCACTTATTATGTTATATATTCTGTAGGTTTTGACAGATATATAACAACATGTATCTACCATTCAGTATCATGAAGAAACATTTTACTGCCTTAAACATGCTCCACTAATTCGTATCTACATCCCTTCCCACAATCCCCTGGCAATCAATGCTCTTTTATTATTTAGTTTTGTTTTAATTTGTTCTAATTAGTTATACGTGCATTGATCTCTTTATTGTCCCCATAATTTTGCCTTTTCCAAAGTGTCATTTATTTAGAAAAATATAACATGTAACCTTTCCAGGTTGACTTTTCTCATTTAGTAATATGCATTCAAGATTGTCCATGTCTTTTTGTATCTAGCTAGCTTCATTTTTATCACCAAATATGGAATTCTGCTATATGGGGAATGTGTTTATCCATTCACCTATTAAGGGCATGTTTGTTGCTTTTTCATCCTTGGGCTATTATTAATGAAGCTGTAATAAATATGCAGGGGTTTTTATAGATAGCTTTTCAACTCCTTGTTGAATCATATGGTAGTAGTATGTTTAGATTTGTTTAAAAAACTACCAACTGGGTGTGGTGGTGCACACCTGAAATCCCAGCAGCTTGGGAGGTTGAGGCAGGAGGATTGTGAGTTCAAAGCCGGCCTTAGCAATTTAGTGAGGCCCTAAAGCAACTTAGCAAGACTCTTATCTCTAAATAAAATATAAAGAAGGGCTGGGGATGTAGCTCAGTATTAAACTCCCTTGGGTTCAATCCCTGTATCAAAAAAAAAAAGGAAAAAAAGAAAGAAACTACCTGTCTATACCATTTTGCATTCCCACCAACAATCAGTCTGAGAGTTCCTGTTCCTTCATATCTTTGCCAGTATTTGCTGTTGTTAGTATCTTGGATTTTGGCTATTCTGATAGGTTTGTGATGGTACTTCATTTTTGTTTGAATTTGTAGTTCTCTGATGATGTAAGATAATAAGCATCTTTTCATATGCTTATTTGCCTTCTGTATAGCTTCTTTGGTGAGTTATCTGTTTAGCTCTTTTTAAATGGGTTTTTTTCATATTCATGAGTTTTAAGAGTTCTTTGCATATTTTGAACAACAGTTCTTTAACACATATATCTTTTGTAAATATTTTGTCCCCATCGATGATTTTTCTTTTCATTATCTTGACATTGCTTTTTGGAAAGAGAAATTTTTAATTTTAATGCAGCCCAGTTGATTAGTTATTTCTTTCATGGATCTTGCCTTTGGTATTGTATCTAAAAGGTTATTGCCTTACCCAAGATCATCTAGATATTCTCTTATGTTTTGTTGCAGGAGTGAAATGACCTGTTGTTCTAGCACCATTTGTTCAAAATACTGTCCTTTCTTTATTGAAATGCCTTTGTTCCTTTGCCAAAGTTGACTGTGTTTGTCTGGGTCTTTGGGCTTTGTATTCTGTTCCATTAATCTATTTGTCTTTTCCACCGAGACAACACAGTCTTGATTTTTAGAATTTCAGAATAACTTTTGAAGTTGAGTAGGGTCAGCTCTCCAACTCTGTCCTTAACTTTCAACATTGTTCTGGATATCCTGGATCTTTTCCCTTTCCATATAAACTTTAGAACCAGTTTGTTGAAATCCACAAAATAATTTGCTGGCATTGTGTTGAACCTAAAAGATCATTGGGAAGAATTAATATCTTGACAGTATTGAGTTTTCCTATCCATATACATGGAGTATCTTTTCATTCATTTAGGTCTCTAGTAATTCATTGAGCATTGGTTAAAGATTTATCTTATGCCTAGCTCTTAGACAGGAAGCTAATAATTTTTATATTGTTATCCTTTAACTTAGTTGTTTGGCATAGGTTATATACAGTGTTCCTGGCTGAAAGTTAATTTCCTTTCACTGGTACAGGAAGATACAGTGAACCTTTGCCCTTTTTATGGTACATTAGTAATAAAGTTTTCTCTCCCTCTTTATTTATTTACTTTTTAGTTGTTGATGGATGTTTATTTTATTTATATGTGGTGCTGAGAATTAAACCCAGTGACTCACACATGCTAGGCTGAGAACTGAATCCAGTGCCTCACACATGCTAGGCAAGTGTTCTACCGCTGTGCCACAACCCCAGCCCCTCTCTCTTTTTTAAAAAAAAAATTTTGTAGATGGGCAGCATGCCTTTGTTTATTTTTATGCGGTGCTAAGGATTGAACCCAGTCCCCACATGTGTTAGGCAAAGCACTTTGCCACTATCTCACTCTGTTTTTAAGAATCAAAAGAATAGGTAGTTCAGTTCTTATGTTCTTAGAATATTGTATTGAAATGTCCATGTCTTTAAACTTTTGTTTTCTTCCTTTCTTGGTGTGTCCAAATGGGATACAACTTAATTTGACACATGGTCAACTTTGTTTTCATCTGTGGAGTAATTTTTTCCTAAGCAGTTTCTGAGTAGACATTCTTCCTCGTGTGTAGCCAACACAATAAAGTGTGCTGTCTCACTGGCCTTTTCTCTTTATAGTTGAGAGTGTTGGATCCAGACTGGTTTATCATTGCCATGATTTATAATGGTTTGTCCAACAAATAAAAATCCCCCTCTACTCAGTATGCTGCCCACTACAAATAGATTACAAGTCATATAAGAATTGCAGAATTTTTGGAACAATAATAATAAGATTAACACGGCCCCTGTGTAAGGATGACACATAAATTTATGAAGTGTTTCATATTTTTAGCCCCAGGGCTACATTTTTGTTCTGCCGAATGGAATTTGTCCTCACATATTGGTATACTGAATTTCTTACCAAGAACCTAATTAAATAATTGATGCATTTTACAAAAAGAAAGAATTGCAGAATTTTGATACTAGTAACATACCAATTAAAATAGTTGTTTTTTTTTTTTTTTTTACTAAAACACTGCATACAATAAATAATGTTGACTGGTTTTTCTTTCTTTCAGTAGTATGAAAGCTAAACATACTCTAAAAACTACTGCAGAGTATTGAAGTTGGAGTCAGGAGTCCATGGTTCTGTCCAGCTCTACTGCTATCTAATTATCTGACTATTGACCTAGCTTTTCTGGATTTCACATTTTCATTTGTAAATCCAGAGTTAGATGCAGGACATCCAACGCTGTTGATTAAGGCTGGATGAACAAGATTTTTTTTCCTTGTTGGAAAATTTAAACAGATAAAATTAGCCTGCTGTTAGTTTCTCTCTTTTTTAATCTCATATGTTGCCCAGGCTGGTCTTAAACTCCAGGGCTTAAGTGGTCCTCCTGCCTCATCCTCTTGAGTAGCTGAGATAGTTTCTCTTTTTTTGGTGACATTTTATTTTAATATAATTTCAAATTTGAACAGAAACATTTCAAGAATGGTTATATTTATTTTATACCGTCTATATAGTTTTAGCAATTTTTAACATTTTGTCCCTTAGTTTTGTTATTCTCTTCTGTATATATATGTACATATATGCGTGTGTGTATGTATATATGTGCATTTTTCATTTTTTCTAAATAGTTTAAGAATAAATTGTAAACATTGTGCTCCCTTAATGCAAAATATTACTTGTATATTTAATAAGAACAGGGGTAATCTCTGAGTATAGTACATTTGCCAAAATTAGGAATCTTAAAATTGATACAATACTATTATCTAATCCAGAGTCCATATTCAAATTATTCATTTTCCCTAGAATATACAAAAAGTTTCAGAATTGCTTAGCTATATCATTGTAGAGGCACCCCTGTATAAAACCTGATTTTACATTTATTGTCTACATTAGAAAAGGTGAAATTTACATATAGTAAAATGCATAAATCTTAGATGAATAATTCAGTGAATTTTGTGAAATGGATGCTGCACCTTTATAATTCATACCTCTGTCAAAATATAGAACATTTATATCACTCCAGAAAGTTCCATTGATGTTACTTTGCAGTCATATTTCACCCCATCTCCCCCAGTCAGCTTCGTTTCAGGTTAGTTTCGCTGCCTCTGAAACTTTTCATAAATAGATTATATTTGAATTGTTTCTTGCTTGTAGCTATTTATGGGTAAAGCTTTTTTGAACATTCTTGGAGTCTTCTGTAGAGATATTTTTATTTCTCTTAGGTAAAGTAAATACTTCAGAAACAAATTGCTCTGCTATTGAATAGATGTATGTTTAAGATATTGCTAGGCCTTTCCCCAAAGTAGTTACACCATTTTAAATATGACCAGCAGTGTTTGAGTGTGCAGTTTGCACTACATATCTTCCTCAACATTTGTTATTGTCAGTCATTTTCATTTTATGCATTCTATATTTCTTTGTGGTTTTCACTTTCATTTTCGAGGACTAATAATGTTGAGCACTTTTTCATGTGTTAATTGGCCATTTTTGTGTCTGTGTTTGTGAAGTGTCTGTTGAAATATTTTGCCATGATCTACACCTTTGCCCTTTCTTTCTTTCTTTCTTTCTTTTTTTGTGTGTGTGGTGCTAGCTATTGAACCCAGGGCTTCGTGCATGCTAGGTAAGCACTTAAGCACTGAGCTACATACCCAACTCTTTTTATTTTTTATTTTGAGATAAGATCTTGCTAAGCTTGCTTAGGACCTCAGTAAGTTGCTGAGGCTGGCCTCAAACTTGTGATCCTCCTGCCTCATCCTCCTTAGTTGCTGGAATCACAGGCATGTGCTACCATGCTCAGCTCACTTACATATTTTTCTACTAGCTCAGTTGTACTCTGGAGCCCCTATCATGAAGTTTTGTTTGGTTTCTATAGTAGTCGATGTTTGATCAGAGGTTGTACCTAAGCCTCTTAAGCCTATGATGTTTTCATCTTTATTATCAGGTCTGTGTTGTGTAATTTTGAGACTGTTTTCATGGTTGAGGGAGTTTATGAATTTGTCCTGTTTTCAGCCAAGGACCAGAGACTCAGTTGTTCCCTCTCCCTTCACTTCTCAGAAGATACAGCTTTGGGCTTGTGCCTAGGCTTCCAGGACACAGGATTTTAGCAGGTGTCCCTTTTCTTCAATGATCTCTCTTTAAATGTTTGGCTGATATGCTTCTCTTGGTATTATACCAACCCTACCAGTCTTCACTGATTAGCTAGCTCTATAGGTCTATTGCTTTTTTGGTGGGGGGGGTGTATCAGGGATTAAACCCAGGGACACTTAACCACTGAGCTATATATCAACTCTTTTTTAATTTTTTATTTGAGACAGGTTCTTGCTAAGTTAATTAGGATCTCACCAAGTTGCTGAGGCTAGCCTCCAACTGGTGATCCTCCTGCCTCAGCCTTCCAAATTGCTGGACTATAGGCTTGCGCCATTGTGCCTGGTGTCCTTTTGTTCTTGACAGTGCCCTGGGATATGAATTGCTTATAGTCTTATCCAAGTAAAGATGGGCATCTTGGCAGGGGAAAGGTATTACCAGTTTTTGTTGATGTTTGTCCCCATCTTTGTCTGTCATGCTAACAGAGCAGGAGCTTGTGGAGAGGTGAATGGGGGTCTGCTTTTCCCTGGCGACCCCACTTACATCTTTCCTGTAGAGCAGAGGTGTGGTCTTGGGGATTGGTGGGAATTCTGCTGTGGCTATCATTATTGCATCTTTCTTAGTACAAAACACAGTGAGAAGTTCTTATATTTTGGATATGAAGTGTTCCCCCAAAACTTCATGTGTTAGAAATATGATTACCAATGTAACATTGTTTAGAGGTAAAAAGATTGATTATAAATGCTGTAACTACATCAGTGTATAAATCCATTGACGGATTAATAATTTGAATGGTATATCAAAAAAAAACCAAAGCAATTTATTGAGAAAAAATAATTTGAATGGACTGCTGGGTGGTAACTGTAGACAGGTGGTGCATGGCTGGGGGAAATAAGTCACTGGGGGCATGCCTTTGGTGGTTATATCTTGTTCCTGGCTCTTTGCATATGTGCAGGCATGCTTTCTTTCTCTGCTTCCTGACTGCTATGACTTGAGCAGCTTGCTCTGCCACGTCTCATCTCAGGCCCAGAACAATGGAGTTGGCTGACCAAGGACTGAACCTCTGAACCCATGATCCCCAAATAAACTCTTCTCCTCTAAGTTGTTCTTGTCAAGTCTTTTGGTCACAGAAACAAAAAGCTGACTAATGCAGAAGCAATCTCTGTATGTTTACGGGCTGCAAACAAACTAAAACTAAAAATGCCAAACCTGGAATAGCTACTGCATCCACTGAAATAGCTCTTCTACAGTGCAGAGCTGTGGGGGAATTGTGATCTGCATTCTTCTTTAACTGTTTTGCCATAATCATCCCTAAAGTAGGAGGAACTTGAAATGAGAGAAAGGATGCCACTTTTATACCGCCAAGCCTTCTGGAATGGCTTCCCCACTCACAGAACTGTAGGGGAATTGGGTATCACTCTTCCTGTACTTACTGAATTCCATAGATTTGTTTTAAGTCCTTTGATCAACCTCCAGAGACTTAGAATGATTGGTAGTTTTGCCTAGTCTAATAGATATCTCTCTGGGAGTTTTTTTGTCTAACTCTTTATAGTACTATTCCCAGATAGGTATATATAATTAAAAATTCAAACTACAAAAGGCTTTAAGTGAAGAAAGTACGTCTCTGGGGCTGGGGTTGTAGCTCAGTGGTAGAGCACTTGCCTTGCATGCGTGAAGCCCTGGGTTTGATCCTCAGTTCATCTACAACTAAAAAAAATATTTAAAAAAAAAAGAAAGAAAGAAAGAAAAGTACATCTCTTTCTCAAACACAACTCCTGGTTTGATTTCTAGACCCAATAATTGCTACTAGCTTCTTTCTTTTACTTAGATATTCTTGCTACATACATAAATGACCTTGGCTTTTAAACCTGAACTGTCTGAACTTCAGCTGCTGCAAGATGCAGCTTCAGTTTTTAAGCTTGTGATTTGTTGAGATTTTGTTAAATGCATAATATCTGTTGTCTTTCTGCCTACCTCTATATACCTTTATAGGTTAAGCAGTCCTTTCTGGCTTGGGTCTTAGTCATTGTAGATCACCTAATTTAGTTTATTATGTATTTATTATTGGCAAAACTGTCTAGTAGTCTTATATCTGAATATTGACAAAAGAATTTAAACTTCATTTACTTAAGATTCTTTCAATATAGATAGCATCTTCCTGTAGTAAATTGTACACAGTGTCTAGACATTAGTGCAGCTGTTGCTTTAGATATCAGACAACAGAATGAGGGCTGTTAAATAATTTTTTAGGTGGTCAATAGCATTGCCTTAAAATAGAGGCAAACTCAAAATTATAGCTTTGGTAAATTTCTGTTTTAAATGTTTTAACTGTGATATTTTTAGAAACAAAAGAATACAACATGTGTATGTGGCACTAGATAGCCTTATTTCCCTGATACAAGTCTGGGGACTGATATTATTGAAACCCTTTCTATGTAAGAGTTTTGCTTTCTGGGGCTGGGGGGTGTAGCTTAGTGATAGGATTCTTGCCTGGCATGTGTGAGGCCCTGGGTTCAATCCCTGGCACCCCCAAAATAAGGGTTTTGTTTTGTTTTGGTACCAAGGATTGAACTCCCGGGCACTTGACTATTGAGCCACACCCCCAGCCTGTTTTTTAATTTATTTTTTTTATTTTAAGACAGGGTCTTGCAAAGTTGCTTAGGGTCTCATTAAATTGCCGAGGCTGGCTTTGAACTTGCGATCCTCCTGCCTCAGCCTCCCAAGGCACTGGGATTACAGGCATGTGCCACCCACTCTGTTTTTTTTTTTCTTCTTCTTTGATTGATTGCTGTACAGAAATGAATTGAATTATCTTCCCAAAGGTGAAAGTTCAGATGACATAGCCTTCCTTGTTTTGCTGCTTCAATTTCTTATATATACTTTTTGCCCAGTGGCATATATCTGTTTGCATGAGGTAAGGCTGAGTGTGGAATCTCATCTGGAAAAATTAATAAACTGAAGAAAATGACAGTTATACTGGGAAAGTAAAGATGGATAATCAAACCATTGTTTAATTAAACTATTGTTTAATTAAGCTTGCTAAGATTGTGGGAACCATGTGTGTGACAGGGGTTTAGACTTTCCTATACCTACTCTGAACTTACTATGGGACATTAGCCAGTTTTAGTTTTAATTAAGTAGGTTGTTATTCAGGGAAGTTGTAGAGAAAAGGAACAAGAATATGTTTTGTCTGTTCCCTTATCTCTGAAAATAATGGCAGTGGTAGGATGGGGGAATATAGGTAGACAAAGAAAAAGTGAGAGAGAGAGAGAGAGGAGAGAGAGAGAGAAGGAAGCAATGTGGGAAGGAGAGCTGTGAAGCAGTGTGATAGCTACATTTTTTTAAAAGTTTGAGTAGGTGGGCACTCTAAACAATAGAGACCCCACACTGACCCCATAGAATTAGTCTTTACAAAATAAAATATGGGCTGAGTTTAAAATTGTAATCCACTAAAATTTATTACAAAGTTATGCTACATCTTAACAAGAGATGTTGACCCATCTCTGTAAATTATTATAGTATGTATTCCAGTCAAATTGAAGATTTCTAGGTTCAGCAAAGAAGGAAAGAATTGGACCAAAACTGGAAGCATCTCTGAGGTTTTATAACCCAGGGGACCCAGGCAGTTAGGACTCTACGTTCCTGTGTGTGTGTGTGTGGGTGTGTGTGTGTGTGTGTGTGCGCGCGCGCTGGGGATTGAACCTAGGGGCTTTACATTTCTATAGCAGAAAACATTAGAATTCTGGGATCCCATGAGCCCATAGCATTATTGTTAGGTTTGTCTCCTAGTATTGGGAGCCATGGAGGAATTTATTAGGGATCTAGTGCAATCTTATGGGGAATGGTGGTGCTTAAAATTAAATATTTTGGATTAAAAATCAGTATACGTGAGTGGCTCCAAGAAAAAGGCATTATTAATAATATATATCTTTATTTTAACATTATTTTCAGAGGTAAAGGAACAGACAAAACATATTCTTGTTCCTTTTCTCTACAACTTCCTTGAGTAACAACCTACTTAATTAAAACTAAAACTGGCTAATGTCCCATAGTAAGTTCAGAGTAGGTATAGGAAAGTCTAAACTCCTGTCACACACATGAATGTGATCTGAGATATATCATATTCTCCCTGCATTTGTCTCTAGCTGATTCCTTCAGTTGTTACCTTGGTAACAGTTAGAAGCCACTTAAACCCTGGGATGGAAGCAAGACTTTATACCTTCATGAATGTTTTTCTTTAATCAGATGGCTTTTCCATTAAGATCAGGAATTGTTACTTTGCAGATTTACATTGTACTCTATGTAAGTGCTAGTCCCTGGAATCAGGTAACATAAGTGGTCTGTGCTAAATCTGGCTGTGATAGATATACTGAAGGAATAAGAATTTGGTATTGGTATATGATGTGTTATTATGAAAGAAGAATTCCAAGCAGTTTTAAAAAGAATGGGATTCTTTGAGGCAGGGATTGTGGCTCAGTGGTAAAGCTCTTGCCTAACACATGTGAGGCTCTGGGTTCGATCCTCAGCACCACATAAAAATAAAATAAAGTTTGTTGTGTACACGTACAATTAAAATAAATATTTAAAAAAAAGAATGGGACTCTGAAGTATTAGCCTGGGTGAGTGAAGGACTTGGTCAGAAAGCATGTCAGACCTGAATGGGATCAGGGAAAGTATTTTCAAAGCCAATAACAGATAAATGTAAAAAAGATAATGTTGAAGAAAAGAAATCAGACACATGTACGTACATACTGTATGATTCCATTTATATAAAGGTTAAAAACAGGCAAAACTCATCTGTGGGGTTTGAAGTCAGGATATCATTGCCCTGATGGAAGAGAATGAGTAGTTAGAAGGCAAGCATAAAGGAGTCTTCTGGGAGGCTGGTCATCTGTTCATTGAGCTGGCTGTTGAGTACATTGGTATGTTTTGTTTGTGAACATTTATTGAGCTGTACACTGTGGACTGTGTTTTTTTCTGTAGGTATGTTGTTATACTTCAGTGTAAAATTAGAAAAGAAAATGTTCATAGTAGGTCAGTTCTACATATTTGGAGGTCACGTTTAATTGCCTATAATTAGGAATTGGATAAATAGGGACTGGGTAAATTGTGTTATGTTCCTCATTCTTCTGGGGAATACTAGATTGTTATACATTGTTATTTCTGATAATAATTCTATATGTACTGACATGGAGCTGTTATTAAATGGTTAAAGGAATTTTCAGAACATATGTCTAATTTATGTAAAAATAAAACACTATGTACATATATTTCTGTAGGTGTTGAAAATATCTGGAAGGATACAGACTAAATACAGATGCACTTCAAATTATGATGGGTTATGTTTCTATAAGCTGAAAATATCCTAAATTGAAAATGCACTCAATACACCTAACCTACTGAACATAACTTAGCAATACAGTACACAATAGAGTGTCTCTTGTTTACCCTCATGATTGCATGGCTGACAGGTTAGGAGCTAAGCCTCCTAACCTGCCCAGCATTGTGAAGTAGTATTGTACTACATATTGGGAAAAGATTAAAATTCAAAATTCAAAGTATATTTCCTGCAGAATGCTTTTTTTACCACTGTAAAGTGAAAAAATCATTAGTTGAATGATCGTAATTTAGGGACTGTCTAATTAACCATGGTTATCCTTGAGGATTAGTTTGGATTTTTTTAGTAACCCATGAACATGGGTTACTTTTTTTTTTTGTAGGTGGCCACAATACCTTATTTTATTTATTTATTTTTATGTGGTGCTGAGGATCGAACCCAGTGCCTTAAATGTGCTAGGCAGGCGCTCTACGACTAAGCTACAATAAATATTAATTTTAAGAAGTAAATTCCAAATATTATTTTAAAGGCAAATGGATTGAAAAAAGTAATGTCGTTGTTCTGGCAAAATCTCTAAGTGTCCTTAAAAGAAGAAAAGGAGTTGTGGAGTAAATTAAGACACCCCCCCCCCGCCCCTCGCAAGAAGAACTAATATAATTTTATCTTATTATACCCCAGAGGGTGAGGCAGATTTTGATGACTTTGGAAAAAAAAAGTGAATGTGGGCATTTAATGTAAAGTAGAACTAAGTTGCCTTCCTAATTTTCCTTTTAGTTGATCCAGAGTACCAGAAAGAAGCTGAACAGCGGCATCGAGAATTGGCAGCTAAAGCTGGAGGATTTAATGACTTTGCAACTTTAGCTGTCATCTTTGAACAGTGCAAATCAAGGTATGTGAGGTAGTCCTTTGGACTAGAAGATACTAGTTTTGATATATAGCTCCAGAATGTACTTACTCTTGTGATGTTAAATGCTAAGCTTCAGTGGGGATGATATTGACTTCAAGGTATTTTGAATATCAGTGATATTATGTCAGGTGAGAATTACTTCCTAGGCATTTATTATGTAATATTGATTCTCTTCTTTCTTCTCCTCAAATCTTTCCTGAAAATAATGTTACAGAATTTTGCTAGGTAATTTAGGTAAAAAAATGATTGGATATTTGTTCATTCATATGCGTATAAATGTATTTACAATTTAATTTTTAATTTAGAAAAATTAACACTGATTTATTTTTTCAAACTTCTTTTTTTTTTAAAGATAGAAGAGAGAGAGAATATTTTAATATTTATCTTTCAGTTTTCGGTGGATACAACATCTTTATTTTATTTTTATGTGGTGCTGAGGATCGAACTTAGCGCCTTGAGCATGCCAGGCAAGCGCGCTACCACTTGAGCCACATCCCCAGCCTCTCAAACTTCTTTTTTTTTTTTTTTTTTAATTTTTTTTTTTTTTTAATATTTATTTTTTAGTTTTTGGCGGACACAACATCTTTGTTTGTATGTGGTGCTGAGGATCGAACCCGGGCCGCACGCATGCCAGGCGAGTGTGCTACCGCTTGAGCCACATCCCCAGCCCTCAAACTTCTTAATAGTTGAACAGGTCTCATAAAAGAGCTGACAGTTGGGCTGGGGCTGTAGCTTAGTGGCAGAACGCTTGCCTAGCATGTGTGAGGCACTGGGCTTGATCCTCAGCACAACATAAAAATAAACAAACAAAATAAAGGCATCTGTCCATCTACAAGTATCAAAATAAATAAATAAATTTTAGAAAGCTGACAATTGTTTGGTGGTTTCTTCTCATCAGAGAAGTGAGAATGTTAGAGCCAGGAACTGGGCACATACTTGTAATTCCAGTTACTTGGGAGGCTGAGGTAGAAGGATTGCAAGTTTGTGGCCAGCCTGGGCAACTTAGTGAGACCCTGTCTCAAAAAAATTTTAAAAGGTCTGAGGATGTAGCTTAGTGGTAGAGCACCCCCTGGGCTCAATTCCCAATACTGGGGGATGAGGGGAGAAAAGAAGTAAAATAAGAAATGAGAATGTTAGATTGTCTTTCACTATAAATATTTTCAAGGGATCAGTATTTTTGTTTTGTAGTGGAGCTCCAGCTTCATGGTGCCAAAAACATTGGATTCATTGGAGGTGCTTATTTTCTGCATTTCGTGTGGAAGCCCAACTTCGAGAGCTAATCAGGAAGCTTAAACAGGTAATTGCTATTTATTTATTTTTCCTTAAGTAGCCTTTTTAGCCTATATATTCCATATGGAATTTAACTGATATATGCATAGTTACTTCTTACCACCTTCTCTTTCTGCATACAGCCATCTCCCTGACCCTATGAATGATTCCTATTAGTAATGAAGAAATTTATCTGCAGAAATGAGGATATTTTAAAATAGCTTTACTGAGGTATAATTGATACGCAGCAAACTGAATATATTTAAAGTGTATAATTTTGACATTTGTATAGACCTGTGAAACTGTCACTACAATCAAGATATTGAACACACCCACTTCCCAGAGTTTTTCATGTCCTATAGTAATCCATTCATCTTCCCTCATAGGCTTCCCTTTTCCTCCTTACCCAGGCAACCACTGATCTGCCTGTTGTCATTGTACATAAGTTGGCATTTCCTTATATTTTATGTAAATGAAATCATTCAGTATGTACTTTTTTTGGGAGGGGGTCTGGATTCTTTTTACTTAGCATAATTTATTTCAATTTTATACTTTATTGTGGTAGACCATATAGCATAAAAAAAGAATTTTATCATTTTTAAATGTATTGGCATTAGGCATGGTGGCGTGTGCCTGTACTCCCAGCAACTCTGGAAGCTGAAACAGGAAGATTCCAAGTTTTAAGACCAGCTTCTGTGACTTAAGTGTACAGTGTCATTAAGTACATTCTCACTCTTGTGTGATCCTTGGTACTTTCTATCTCCAGATAGAAAATACAAAAAGTTTTTCCAGAACTTTTTCATCATCCCATAACTGAAACTCTTTACCTATTAAACAATAACTCTCCATTCCTTCTCTTCCCATTCTCCAGTAACCAATACTTTTCTGTCTTTTCATTTTAAATAATGTTTTCTGTTTGCTTTGCCTTTATACTCACTAATCTTTTCTTTTGTAGTGTCTAATCTGTCATAAATCCCATCCATGGTATTTTTCATATCTAGATGTTGTTTATCTCTAGACCTGGAAAGTTTTTTTCAGGTCTTTACTTAACTTTTTCTTTCTTCCTTTTTTCTCTTTATGGTGCTGGGAATCTAACCCATGACCTCATACATGCTCAGCAAGCCCTTTACCACTGAGCTGTATCCCCCTAGCCCTCCACTTAACTTTTCAAACATAATGTAGTCCATTTATAATATGTGTATAATTAATATCTACGTCAGTTCTGAGTTGATTTTGTTGGTTGATTTATATCTTCATTATAGGTTGTATTTTCCTATTTCTTCACATACTTAGAGTTGATGCCAAACCTTATGAACTTTATCTTGCTGGGTGCTGGATGTTTTCTTATTCTAGTTATTGGAACCTGATTTTTTTTTTTTTTTTAATGGGGAGTCATGCTTATAAGATTTGTTATGTGGGATCAGAACAGTGTTCAGTATAGAAGTAGTTATTCGCTACTTCAAAAGCAAGACCCTTCTGTGTACACTACACAAAACCTTATGAATTATGAGATATTCTAGCTGACTTACAGGGACAGGTAACTGACTTTGACAGTGTGAATATACCTCTCTAGCTAGTAGATTCCTCACATTCATAAACTAATCCATACTCAGCTGAACACTTGAGGACCTTCTGCAGATCTATGTGCAATTCTCTTTGTTACTATAAATTTCAATCACCTTTGTCTTCCTGGTCTTTCATCTGTGTCTCCTCAACTCAGGGAGTTCTCTTTGTTTCATTTTGGGTTTTCTTTTTTTTTGTGCCTTGGTCTAAGAAAGACGGTAGGCTGGGCAGTCCTTGGGCTTGCTTCAGTTCCTGTTTCTCAAGGGTCACTATCATCTGTTGCCTGATATATATGGTGTTCTGGAAATCATTATTTCATCTGTCTTGATTATTTCAGGTGGAAGGGTAAATCTAGTTCTTCTTACATCATATTGGCCAGAAGCAGAAGTCTTTTAAGAATATGGATTTTTCAAAATAAAAGATAATTTTGAATTGTTCTGTGAGATTTACTACTGAATATATATTCTATCTACAGCAAAGTGATTTCCCAAGAGAGACCTTTGAAGGCCCTAAACATGAAGTACTACGAAGATGTCTTTGTGCAGGATATTTCAAAAATGTAGCTCGAAGGTAAGCAATATAAGCTTGAGGGCTGGATCAAGAATACTGGGGATGTGGCTCAAGCGGTAGTGCGCTCACCTGGCATGCGTGCGGCCTGGGTTCGATCCTCAGCACCACATACAAACAAAGATGTTGTGTCCGCCAAGAACTAAAAAAAAATAAGTATTAAAAAAAATTAAGGGCTGGGGATGTGGCTCAAGCGGTAGCGCGCTCGCCTGGCATGCGTGCGGCCTGGGTTCGATCCTCAGCACCACATACAAACAAAGATGTTGTGTCTGCCAAATACTAAAAAATAAATATTAAAAAAAAAAGAATACTACTATATTTGGTTATAATATTGAACTATTTAATATTAAAGATTGGAGATTCAATTTAAGTTCTGAGGTGATGATTTCAATTATGAGCTCTTTCATAATTGTCACTTGTACAGGGGGAGCTGCATTGGCCCAGAGTGGGAGGAGAGTATATGTAGGGCAGGTCCAGCATGGGTTTATCACCTAAGGCAAGTAACAAGGATTTTCTTGTACAGATGTGGCCCCAAGTGGACTATGAGAGCCAAAAAGGTTGAGGATGGCATAGGAAAGTGGTAGTTTGGCAAGGAATGTCAGACTTTAGACAACCTGTGGAGGGGTTATTTGATCTGGCATGTGAGGATGTGAGGGTAGTGATGAGGGTATCTTCATAGGAAGGGTATGACACTGGTATGTGAAATTCATTATATACAGAGGAATGGATCATATAGCCAAGTATATTGATAGTTAGAAATATGGAAGGTGAGAAAACAAAACAATTTCTGAGTTGATTTGGAATTTCAAGTTATAATGAAATTATGATGGTACTTGATAGGTGAATGGATAAATTGATTTGGGAATAAAAATAGTGTGTGTTATAAGTATTTGCGTGTATGTAAATAGTGTACACACATACCCTAGCTCTGAGAGGGACTGGGAACAAGTCAAAAGAAAGACTTCCCCAGCTCCACAAAAAGAAAGACAGGAAGTATTCTAGAATGAGGGAAACTAATGGGACATGTAAAGTAAAGGTAATGTATTCTGAACTCAGTCCTTTTCTTTAAAAGATATTATTAGGACATTTGGTAGAATGTCAGTGGCATTTGAGGATTAGATGTTAATAATGCATCAGTGTTAATTTCTTGGCTTTGATAGTTGAATTATAGCTATGTAGTAGAATGTCCTTGATTATAGGAAATGCACACTCGAGTTTTTGGGGATGGTGGGTGGGGCATCAGGTTGGCACCTTACTCTTAGCAGTTTAGGTAAAGAAGGTTTTTATATTTAACTTTCCTTAAAATTTAGATTTTTTTTTTTTTTTGAGAATTTAAAAAATATGTTTTGGTTGCCTGCCATGTAGATGCAAACGCTGGGCAGGTACTGCAGATAAAAGGTGAAGTAGAATATGAGCCCTGGCATCATTCTTTTTTTTTTTTTTTAATATATATATATATATTTTTTTTTTTTTAGTTGGAGATAGACACAATACTTTTATTTATTTATTTTTATGTGGTGCTGAAGATCAAATTCGGTGCCTCACAAGTGCTAGGCAAGTGTTCTACCACTGAGCCACAATCCAGCCCCAGTCATTCTTGATGATACTTAAGTCTAATAGAGGATACAGATAGGTAAGTGAATAATTATAAGGCAGTCAGTCTGATCTGGACTATAAGAGGAATATATGTAAAATACTGCAGAAATTCAATTGCAAGTTAGACTGGGCTATTATTTTGACAAAGGTTTTAGCCAAGTGCAGTGGTGCACGCCTGTAATACTAGCGTCTGGGGATGCTGAGACAGGAGGATTGAGAGTTCAAAGCCAGCCTCAGTAAAATCGAGGCACTAAGCAATTCAGTGAGACCCTGTCTCTAAATAAAATTCAAAATAGGGCTGGGGAAGTAGCTCAGTGGTTGAGTGCCCCTGAGTTCAATCCCCAGTACCAAAAAAAAAAAAAAAAAGACAAGTTTTTAGAGTGACGTTTATGTAGAAAAGTATAAACAAGGATAAGAATTTAAAGTGAAGTATATGTATTAGAAAAATGATACATGAGATTTTTCTAATTATACTTTAGTGAAAAAGCCAACCCTTTGAGCACACATGTAGTATAATAAAAAAATAAAAAGTACTATATCAAGACAGAATACATATATGTAGGACTTAGTTTCACCATGTATTAGCTCTGAGATCTTGAGACGGCTGGCTAATTTATTTGAGTCTCAGTTTTGAGCTTTGAATAAAGTGCGTGGCTCTCAAAATTGATAGGTTGTTTTGAGAGTTTGCTATGAAAACATTTTGGGAACTCTTAATCACAAATACAACATTGTCATTAATATTACTAATTGTTGACCTGAAATGCTTATTCTTAATTAAAATGACTGTTTAACTTGTATCATGGATTTGAAATGAATTGGTAGAGATCTTATAGTGTCAGTTGAATAAATTTAAACCTCTGAGCAGAGTTTCTTAAGTTTTAGGTGCCTGGCTGCTGCATACTTGTGATGCCATGTGGAAGCCAAAGCTGCACCTTCCTGCATGGGCTCTCTAGCCAGCCATGGCACCTCAAACGAGAGCTATCAAGCCAGCACCAGCAACTCAGCTGCCAGTAGTGGTCCTACATCTGCAGCTGACTCGCCTGATGCTGCATCCCTGCAGCTAAGTCTGATAACCCAGATAACCCAGATGGCATCCAATACAGCTGGTATGGTATAGGCTCTACTTTTGGCAAATGTTGGGTCATGCCTTCATTGGGGCAGTGGAGGATGTCATGCTGAGCCTTCAGGTTTGACATCACTTACCAGGAGCCTCTGGGAGCCCAGCCGGCACAGAATCAGCAACTGTTTGACCTTTATTCCTATGAGATTAGGAACAATTTTTGTAGTAGTGTGTGCAGAAACAGGGTGATGTGACGTTAAGCTCTGAGAGTTTTAGTGTGGTGCTGACAGACTTGCAAATGGATTAGTCTAATTAAGAAATTAAATTTAAAAAAATTTAAAGAAATTCAAATTTAAGAAATGGAGTGAAAGTATTAAGTGTAAAACTTCAGTTAAACTTATTATTAATAGCTTTATTGTTTCAGCAATGGAAGATGGTGTTCATACTATATAGTAGTCACTGAGAGAGTAAAAATTTAGGTATGGGCAAGTGTGTATGTGGCTTTCTTAAACCAACTATTGTGATATTTCTTGGTATAAAGTGATTTTCTTCAAAAAAAAAAAAAAGGTAAGCTTCTACTTATTGTGCTCTTTATAGTAGGACATACTATAATTGTTCATTTTTTTACTTCATTGTTCTACTGTTCTGGTCTTTATCATTTGGTTTTTCTATTTATAGATCTGTGGGGAGAACTTTTTGCACAATGGATGGGCGTGGAAGCCCAGTTCACATTCATCCTTCCTCAGCAGTAAGTACCTTATTTTTAATAAAGGGAAGGCATTAATAAAGATGTAGGAATAAGTAATATACAAATGTCATTTACTTTTCTTTTTGAGGTTAAATTTACATATATCTATGTTACATAAACTTGTAAGGGTATTAGTTGCCTCCTGCCTCCTGTTAGAAGCAGATAGGAATTAATTCAGAAAAATTTGAGCTATTATTTAGTTGGTCTAATGTAGAATAAGACAGGTTATAGTTTTCATCCTTAAATGAATTCTTTTGTGTAGCTTCATGAACAGGAAACCAAACTTGAATGGATCATTTTTCATGAGGTATTAGTTACCACCAAAGTCTACGCAAGAATTGTGTGTCCTATCCGTTATGAATGGGTGAGAGACTTGTTACCCAAGTTGCATGAATTTAATGCACACGATTTGAGCAGTGTGGCTCGTCGGGAAGTGAGGGAAGATGCAAGAAGGAGGTGGACAAATAAGGAAAATGTAAAGCAGCTGAAGGGTGAGTGAATCATTCATTCTCCTCTTAGCTACTGTGCCATGCTATTTTCCAGTAGTGCTTTAGTATTTTTATTTTGTTTATAAAATTTTGTGAATTATTAACCTCAGAACCTCCCTCTTTCCAAGGGGCTTTTTCTGAAATTCTAGATACCTAGATCAGAGGCATAAACAGTTGTGGTACTGAATTAGGACAGAAAGTTTAATTATCAGCTGACATACACAAAGAGAGTTTCATTGAAACTTTTTTTTTTTGGTATCAGGTGTTGAACCCAGGGTACTTAACCACTGAACCACATCCCCACCCCTTTTTCTTTTCTTTCTTTCTTTCTTTTTCTTTTCTTTTTTTTTTGAGACTGAGACTGGCTAAGTTGCTGAGGCAGCTTTGAATTTGTGATCCTCCTACCTCAGCCTCATGTGTGAGGTCGTGGCTCATTAAAACTTATTTATTTATTTATTTTAGTTTTCGGTGGACACAACATCTTTGTTTGTATGTGGTGCTGAGGATCGAACCCGGGCCGCACGCATGCCAGGCGAGCGTGCTACCACTTGAGCCACATCTCCAGCCCTCATTAAAACTTTTTGATGGATCATACTGTATATTCTTATGTAACATAACTGGGAAATAGAACAGTGAAAAGTTTTATACTACAAACTATAGGAGAGTCTTCAGAAATGTTATCTACTAGGTATTTGATTGCACTGTTATGCTAAGTATACACTATACCACTGAGCTACATTCCTGGCCATGTGTTCTTAGTTATTAACCACAGACTACATAGTTTCTTTGGGTTTTTTGTTTTGTTTCTGTGGTACTGGACTTTGTGCATGCTAGGCAAGCACTCTGCCACTGAGCTACATTCCCAACCCACATTATTTCTTTTGATGGGGCAAAATATAATTTTCTCTTTTTACCTTTTCTTAACATTGAAAAATCAGAGCATCTCTTTCTCTTAATACCACTAGTGTTGAATCTCAAAACTAAATTTTTATTGGATTAATTTGTAATATTTTCAGATGGAATATCAAAAGAAATCCTAAAGAAAATGCAAAGAAGAAATGACGACAAATCCATATCAGATGCACGAGCTCGTTTCCTTGAGAGAAAGCAGCAGAGGACACAGGACCACAGTGACACACTGAAGGAAACAGGCTAAGCAGTGAACCCTCCAATTCAGGAAGTAGGAAAAGCAGCCAGGAAATGTGCTTCTACTTTACCAGTTATTTCAGACAGCACTATGAAGAGGAAGTGGTCATCATCTGTTATTAGCCTATGAGCTAAAAGCAAATCAAAGCTCATTGATACCAACAAATGGAATTTTGAAAGATTGGATTGGATTGCATGGTCATAGGCATTGATACAAGAAACCAGTGAAAGACAATACATGTAATATTTTCCTCACTTCAATTTTGCTGGCCTTAACTGGTATCAAACGCTGTTATTGAGATATTTTCAAAGAACATTGAGTTGTATTTAATCAGCGTGTATTCCATTTGCATTGAAGCATTAAAAATTATTTTCCTTAAATCTCTTTAAGGCCTTCTTGTTGCTATTAGAATAGTGTTATATCAGGTATGTGACCATTTCCTTCAGAAGGCTGAACGTAAGAGGTTTTTACTCAGCAATACTTAGATGTCTGTTTAATTGCTACAGAGCTTTATAGATATTTAGAGAAAAGAATCAAATAGTAAATAAAATTGCCTATGTCAGGATTCTTTCTTGAATTAATATTAATCCTTAAATTGATTTTTCTGGGATTATACAAATTCCTTTTTATATAAAAATATATTGTTTAAAACAGTAGCTATAGCCATTAACCAAAGGACAGATGATATATATATATATACACACACACACACACACACATATATATATATAAAAGTTCTTTTTTAGCTGTACCTACATACTTGTATCAGCACCATGTATGTAGGTCTGGTAGTGCTTTCAAGCAACCCCTTTACACGGCCTACTCTCTTGCTTCCAGCTGCTTGGGTAGGACCATTTAAACATCCATTATGTTGATCTTGAAATGGGATTTCAAAGCAGCCAACACTATTTCACCAGTGTTTCAAATTGGAACCTTGAGGCTAAGTTAGTATTACACTCAGGCCACACTCAGCACTTGCCTACTCTTGTTTACTGCCTTGTATTCTAGTTATTTGTGTATTTGTCTGTCTCCCTCACTAGATTATACGCTCCTTGTGGGCAGGAACTGTGTCTTTTTCACCTTTGTATCTTTCATGACACCTAGCATAGTGCTTTACACATAGTAGTCACTGAATGTTTGTTAAATAAAGCTTTTAGTGTCATTAAAACTTAAAAGATGGTAAATGTGTGTTTTTAGATATTTTTGTGTAAAAACCAAGAGTCTGAATTTCTTTTAGGTGTAACTAACTACTCTTTTCTAGGTTTTCCCTTTGGCATCTAAACAGCTTTATGTCCAGCACTAGAAACTAGAAGATTTTTGCTGTTTTTTTTTGGTATTGGGAATTGAACCCAGGGTTTTGTGCATGCTAGGCCATCAGGGAGTATATTCCCAGCCCTTAAAGCCTTTCTTGAAAAAAATCACATGAGGGGGCTGGGGTTGTAGCTCAGTAGTAGAGTGCTTGCCTAGCGTGTGTGAGGCACTGTGTTTGAGCCTTTGCACCACATAAAAATAAATAAAGTTATCGTGACCATTAACAATTAAACAAAAAAAAAATCACATGAGGACCCGAACCCCTGTGCCTTTCCTTGAAGGTGAGTGGTGATTGTTTTTCTGAACATTTCAGCATTGTTAATTTGTTCACTTTTATCTATAGTGCTCTGGACACTGTCTCTGCACATTAATTGTTTAGTCCTGTCAGTTTGTCTTTTTAGGTATGTGCTGTTGGTGTGTTTCCTTAAATGGGATAGAAGTATGCATGTATTCTTAAAAAGAGAGTTCATTTAACTCAGTATTTATTAAGCACACATTCTAAATATATAGTCTGTATTCAAATTTCATCAGTTGTCCCAATAATATCTTCTCTAGTATATCTTCTCTTCATTCAAGGATCTTCCTTTCTCCTTTACAGCATTAATCACCACCACCCACCCACCCCGCCACCATAATATGAGCTAGTTATTTTATAGGAAGTCTTCAATTTAAGATTCTTTAGTGTTTCCTTGTGGTTAGATGTATTTGAATGGAAAACTTCATAAGTGATATGGTATCTTTTCTGGGTATAACATCTGAAGTTATGTGGTATTTGCCCATTATCAGTGATAATTAGGTTTTTTTGGGAGGTCACTGGGGATCAACCCAGGGGTGCTCTAACACTAAGCTACACCTCTAGCCCTTTTATTTTTTATTTTGAGACAGGGTCTTTCTAAGTTGCTGAGACTGGCCCCAAACTTGTGATCCTTTTTCCTTAGTCTCTGAATTGCTGGGATTATAGGCATGATTTTAACTTTGATTATTGATTAGGTTTTTTTTTTCCCCCCTTCAATCTAGTTACTCTTACAGTTCATAAGAATTTGATAGGGAGATACTTTCAGATATGTAAAATATCCTCATAAAATATGAGGATTTATCATCAATTGCTTGAATCAATTTTATTGTTATGGTTGCCAGTTGGTATTTATTTCAAAAATTCTATATTTATTTGTTGGTAGTATATTGTAAGGAAGAGCATTCTTTAAAGGATGAATCTCCAGTAAACAGATGGATGCTAGGAACAGAATGGATGAAGAATAAATTGGAAAGATTGGGAGGTATTTAAGAGGGCTGGCAAACAGTTCAGTTTATTTGGTACATAGAAGGGGTAGTAGGCTAAAAATGTCAGTTGAGATCAAGCCAACCTTTTTGAACTATTCTGTGGGATATATAGATTTGTTAGAGGGAAATTACATCATTACAGTTTTTTGTTTGTTTTCGTTTGTTTTGGGTACTGGGGATCAAACGCAGGGGTGCTTCCCCACTGAGCCACTACATCCCATCCCTTATTTTTTATTTTGAAACAGGGTCTCACTAAGTTGCTGATGCTTGCCTCAAACTTGGAATCCTCCTGTCTCAGCCTCCCAGGTTGCTAGGTGGCATGCACCACTGCACTCAGTGTTTTAAATTAATTGTGGCAATTCCCATTTTCATTGAGAATGCTCTAAGAGGAGTAGTATCAAAGGAATGCTTGATCTTATTAAGGCAAAAAGGTGGAAAGAGCCTTGAGAAAAAGTGGTGGTTTTGGAGGAGTTTGTTCTTAAAAGAATGAGGAGTTTGTTCTTTCAAATGACTAAATCAAAATGAAAAATGTTATAATAGAAAAGCAGACATGGGACTTGGGTTGTAGCTCAATGGTAGCGTGCTGGCCTAGCACATATGAGGCACTGTGTTCGATCCTCAGCACCAAATAAAAATAAAATAAAGGTATTGTGTCTGTCTAAAACTAAAAAATATTTTAAAAAAAGAAAAGCAGACAAAGGACATGTTATTTCATCAAAAAGGAAATACAAATGGGCAGTAAATAAAAAATAATGAACCCTATTAATAATTAGGAAAATACAGATGAACAGTGAGATGCCATTCATTACCATCAGATTGTCAACAGTTAATATTCCTGAAAAGTATTGGTATAGAATAAATTGCCATTATTTCATAGAACACGTTGGTAATATCTAATAAAGTTAAAGATGTGTACAACCTGTGACCCAGTAAGAAAGTGTAGATTTTAAGCGTCTTTATGGCTTATACATACTTTTCCTCATAAAATTTGATTCTTGGAGGTTTAGCATCAATTGTTTTTGTTTTTTGGTGGGAGGGGATACTGGGATTGAACCCAGAAATGCGCTACCACTGAATTACATTCCCAGCCCTTTTTATTTTTATTTTAGGACCTAGTCTTAAAAGTTGCCTAGGGCTGGGCTTGATGGCATACACCTCTAATCCCAGTGGCGGGAGGCTTAAGCAGGAAGATCTCAAGTTCAAAACCAGCCTCAGTAAAAGCAAGGCACTAAGCAACTCAGTGAGACCCTGTCTCTAAATAAAATACAAAATAGGGCTGGGGATATGGCTTAGTGGCCCAGTGCCCCTGAGTTCAACCCCTGGTACCAAAAACAAAAACAAAAAAGTTGCTTAGGGCCTTGCTAAATTGCTGAGGCTGGCTTCAAATTTATGATCCTTCTGCCTTATCCTCCCAAGCCACTGGGATTACAGGCATGTCTGGCTATAATCAACTGTTGTTATTAAATATAGCATTCATAAAAATGTTAAATATAGAATTCATTAAAATGCTAAGCATACCATTCATTGTTTTTAGTAGTAAAATATTATAATATACATAGACATAATGTGTCCACATGGCTAAAATATATAGGTATCAATTGGGAATGGTTGAGTAAATTGTGATAATGTTCTGTACAGCAGGGAAAATAATTTTTGAGGCTCCTGACACCTATTCTTAAACTCCTGCAGAATAGATGAACCAGTTCACATTTTTATGCAGTGTTATAAATGCACTATACCCTTGAGTTCCCTCATATTCCAATAAGACAAAAAACAGTGCCTTATTGTTATCTTAATTTTTATTTAGATATTTAACACTTTTTTCATATGTTAAAACTCTCCATGGGAAATAATAAAATTATCTGGCTAATATTTGATAAAGCCAGATAGTAAATACTTTAGATTTTCAAGCTGTACAATATCTATTGTAACTTCCCAGTTATTGTAGTAGGAGAGCAACCATAGACAATGCATAAATGAATGAAAATCACTTTGTTCCAATAACATTTTTATTAGAGAAAATGTAATTCATATTTCATATAATTTTTACATGTCAGGAATTTTTTTTTTTTTTTTTTTGGTACCAGGGACTGAAACCGGGGCGCTTTACCACTGAGCCACATCCTCAGCTCATTTTTTATTTTTTAATTTTGAGACAGGGTCTTACTATGTTGCTGAGACTGGTCTCAAACTTTTAAATCTTCCTGCCTCAGCCTCCCAGTACCTTGGATTACAGACATATGGCATTGTACCTGGAAATAACCAGGTTTTTGGTTAGTTTTGCTTAATCTACTTTTATCAGTCATGACATGATGAGGGTATTTTAAAAAATAATTTCTAATGTGTATTAAGTTTGGTACATATTCAGATTGGGCTAGGTTTGTTAGGTGTATTATACAAAAACTGTTCATTGTGACGAACATGAAGCCTTTAAAATTCAGAATTGCTTTTCCCATTATCAATCTGTTTTCTCAAAGCCTTTATAAAAATAACATAATGCTAAGTATTTATTTTTGTATTGTACTACTGAAAAATATTTGTCAAAGGTGCAAATTAGATTATAATTCCTTCAAGCTTTTATTTTTGATTTAGCCAAAACCTTATTTACCCAATGTCAGTCTTTAGCTATTACAAGGAAAAATTTATTACCATTAATAAAGTATGTGCTTTGCTGTTGACACAACATTCCCAGAGTGTGAGGAGACTTGTTTATGGGTCATGCTTTGCTTTTAATTGGAGATAAAAAATAAATAAATAAAAAGTACATATTGAGAAATGGGGGTGGGGGATTAACAATCATTTTCATACTCTTAGCCTCATTGCCTTTTTGCTCTATTAATCTTTCCAGCTTCCCGTGACTTTTGTTTTAGGATGGGAAAGCGATGTTGCAACTTGGCATCTGACTTCTTACTGGTCAGCAGGGTTAAAATGCTTCTGGGTTTTTCCTGTCCATATTGCTCTGTGATGACTATATTTGTTTGTTTGTTTGGGGTACTGGGAATTGAACTCAGGGGTGCTTTACCACTGAGCTACATCCCCAACCCTTTCTATGTTTTGATACAGGGTCTTGCTATATTTAAACCAACTTTCCTTAGATGGCTTTTTAAGGTAATGTCTTGAGCTGTTTCATTCCTCTCCTGGGATGTAATTTAACTTTTAGAAAATATGGGAGGAGCCTGTATAATGTGACCAATTTCCAGTTTGGATTCCCACAGGCTAATCTTGGCTTTTTTGGTTGGAACATGATAAAAGACGGTAGCTGGGTATAGTGGGGAAAGCCTGTAATCCTCATTTGGGAGGCTGAGACAGGAAGATTGCAAGTTCAAGGCCAACCTCAGCAACATAGTGATAGTTTAACTCAAATAAATAAAACGGGCTCCTGGGTTCAATCCCTGGTAACAAAAAAAGTAAAATCTCATATTAAAACAGAAAGGCCATTAAGGTTTATTCCATTGCTTTCTAAATGATTCTTTCATTTTTTCCATACTTTGTTGGGAGGTTGCCTATAATCTGTTTTGTACAGAGCCAAAATAACAGTGGACACTATGTTGACCAAGACCTAAGCAATACTCATTTTTTTACTGGTTTATGATAGGCTTGCTGCTCTTTATCTTGCTTGAAAAGATAAAGACCTAGTCTAATCCTGCTGGGATTCCTATCAGTAGCCTTAGGGGGTGCTGAGATGATTCAGAGCTGCTGTTTAAATGGCAAAACCAGTTATCTTAAGTATATTTCTCATGGCTTGACTTGTAATTGCAATTGCAAATATTTGGTATAAAACAGTTTTGATGTTCTGCTTTCAGTATTTGATTTTGAATATCCAAGAGAGATGCCTTTGTGATTTTTGCAATGCAGCTAGCTCAAGTTTTGTGTGTGTGTGTGTGTGTGTGTGTGTGTGTGTGTTTGCGGTACTGGGGATTGAACCCAGAAGCATTCTACAGCTGAGATGCATCCCCAGCCCACCCCTTCATCTTTTTTTTTTTTTTTTTTTTTGAGACAGTGTCTCACTAAAGTGCTTGGGCTGGGAACTTGTGATCCTCCTCCCCAGTCTTTGGAGTAGCTGGGATTACCCGCATGCATGCAGTTTAAGAAAAGGGGGACCTTGGTGCCACGGCTTATTTAATATGAACAGCTAAAAAGAAGTCCTATAATAGGATTTTCTTGAGGTGTGAAGTGTCATTCTGTTGGGGATTTATACACATACACAAACACATATAATAGTTCCTGGCATAAAATACAAAATTAGTGGCACAATATAGGTTTCCTTTACAGATTTTGAGAAACGGTACTCCTGGAAATAACAGACCAAGCAATACAGTTTTTGCTAATGAAACTTGCTGCAACTCACTGCAAGGACCTACCGTTGATGAACATTGTGAAAAAAATAGCTTAAAATTGAAAAAAACCTGACCAATTTATCTTATTAATATGGCTACCTTACTAAGACACTTTCTAAAACCAAAAGCCAAGGTGATTGCAGCAGTCTGTTAGAAAAAAAGTTTCTGGGTAGCAGGATTTGTTTTGTGTTTTATTAAGTTGTCAAGAAAATTCTGTCTTTTAACTTAAGGTAGTGCCTGATAACAATGCCATTCACATATAGCTAAGGAAACTTTTAACAGTGCTTCATCCTTTGGGGTATCTAAATCAGAGATTTGACAGCCTTTCTCTTGCCTCTACACTGTTAGCAAGGACAGCATATATCCATAAAAAGCATCTTTTATTACCCCACCTCAAGCTATAGATCTTTAATGTGGGGTTTTTAAAATCATCTGAACCTTATTTTTTTCCTCTTGAAAAATGTTGCACTAATTGACTTTTAAAGGTACAGTGTTTTAAAATGATTTGGAATATCACAATCTTTTTTTTCTTCCTGAATTTCTGAAAACAATGCATTCATTAGATTTCTAATGTATGATGACACAGCAGGCATTTTAACAGAAACTTAGGCACTTTTTGGTCAGATATTTCACACCAAATATCTAAGTTAAAATCAATTGCTTTTGGGATTCTAAATGTACTTCCAGTCTGTATGAAAAAGCAAGACACTTAATAATTTTGGGCCCATTCTTGATATAGCTCTTGTATCCTAGATCCTGATATTGAAAATTTAATTTAAGGTACTGCATTACTCCAATAAACAATAACTCCCTTTGAATTTTAATATAAAGTAGCTACTATTAGACTGATATCAGAAAGGTCCTTTCAAATGTTGTAACACAGGACATCTTCAAGTGTTTGGCTTGACAAAGCAACATGAAATTTTGCAAGCATAACTTCACTCCTACAATATGGTGGCAAGGCTTTTCTTTGTAGAACAGTCTTTGACTGCCTTCTTACCTGCCAGATTGTTCTCAGATCCTCAATATGAGAGACAGTGTTTGGGGAAAAATACTAAAAGCAACAAAAATGACTAAGCAAACTCCTTAAGAAAAACTGCTTAACACAAAATTATTGAATATCCAATAGAGTTTTACGTTCTTTAACTGAAAAAAATTCTTGTGGACTTGAGGGCTTTTCTGGAGAAGAAAAAAAATCTAATCAAGATGAAGGCACGGAATTAAATTATTTTGTCCTTTATTGGTATTATTATGAAATGTTATTACACTTTATATTTTATCAAGAAAGAATTGGGAAGATTATTAAGTAATGTTGTAGATACCTTAATGCTGTTGGAAATACGATGCTCCGGCTTTGAGGTGCTTAAATCCCACATTGCTAACCTATGGACAGTGTTGAGATGGTCCCACGGAAATTCACAGTTAACAATCCCTTTCCTTCAGGAAGACATTTCAGTCATCTTTAACCTAATTATATAAATCTGTGAGTTTCAACTTGGTGTAGCTAAAAAATCTACTGCTACATTTTTGGTGCAACCCTTCCGCGTTATTTTATGACAATTTTATGATAAATATTTTTAAACGCCAAGCTGATCACTAATAAACTAGTCTGATACTAGATCACCAAAATGTCCGCAGAAACGCTAAGGCCAGCTTGAGATAGCTCACCGATGGCCTTCACTGTCCTTAGAGCTAATTATCTAAGTAACACCGAAGAGAACGCAGGTTGTACTTGGAATCCGCGCGTCAGGTTCTCCAACCGTCAGAAGGGCGTGTGTAAGGGCAGAGAGGATTTTAAACCCCATTTCATTCCCCCTCCCTGGGATGTAAGAAACCACCCACTGCATGAAACTAGGCGGGGTAGGAGTGCTGCACCAGCTGCCAGGGGAGCGCTCTGCGGCGAGGCCGTTTCCCTGAGTCACCGAGAGGGCGGGAGGAAGGGCCCATCTGCCCACGCCACGTCCTCTTCATCAGGGACTCAGGCGAAATATGCAGGGGCTGCAGGACAAGGAAGCAGCACCCGCCATGCCTTAAGGAGGCCGAACAACCACCTCATTCCCAGAAGACGCAGCATTTCCCTAGCACTGGCTCTCCATTCTGGCAGCAGTCAACCAACCCGTCACTGCCAGCATCACGTGCACCTGGAAGTGCGTGGGTGGGACCTAAAGCGCCTACGGAAATGACGTCGGTCGCCCCGAGTCGCATGATGTGGCAAAATGCAAAAAAAGTGGGGGGAGGGAAAAACAGCAGACTGGGGAAAGTCATGATTCCAAAAAAGTAGTCCCTCCAGTTCCTCTTGCTCCCTCTTGTCGCATCAGCAAGGGAGGCTTTCGGCGCAGTGCGCCCCGAATTCCTGCGCCTGACAGCGAGGCGGCGCTCCGTGGAGGGGTACATAAGTCGGAGGGGGTGAGGTGACTGGGCGGAGTTCAGTCGCGGGATCCTTCCGCAGGGCTCAGCCGTTTCCGGAGTCTGCGCTGCGCCGGGTTCCGCCATTGCGGCTCTCCCGGCCCCTGGAGCCTCCGCCCCCGACCCAAGCTTTTTCGTCTGCCTGCCAGTTTCCTGCGTCTCCGGAGAGTACCCTGCTGAGCCCAGCCTCCCCCTTCCCCCTCTCCTCCTCTCCCTCGGAGAGCCCGGGCAGCTACTGCCCCGCAGCCCCAGTGACAGGAGGAGACCATCCCCCCGACAGCGCCATGGCCCAGATTCTGCCAATTCGTTTTCAGGAGCATCTTCAGGTGCGGTTGAGACCAGGCTGGTGAGGGGTGTGGTGAGGTTGGTAGGAAGAAAGGAGGAAGCTGAAGTCTGGGCCCAAGCAGGATCAGATGGGGGGGGGGGTTGGTTTGGCGTAGATGGAGGAAGGGGCACTATCTTTGAAAGCGTAAAGGGTTAATGATGTGGGCCTTGGTTGGAAATGACGAATCGGGGTGCAGAGGGCGCCGAGGGCAGGCCTGGGTTCCAGGGCCTCTGTCTTGTTTCCTGGATGCCAAGAACTGCGCAGACTAACTTCCCCCTCCCTAATTTACTCGGTTCATTCATTTGAGTTGGGGGGTAAAAGCAGGGGACTTTACTGCGTTTCTCCCGGAGCAAGAATTCTCATCACACTCTGGGTCAGTGCAGGGCTGTCACCTTCCATTGCTCTTTTCTTCCCTTTACCCCATCGTGTCGGCGCCCTGGAGTTGTGTGGCGGGTGGGTTGGGGAGGAGCAGCCTTTTTTCTTCCTCCTTCCACGGCTCACAATTGAGAAAGGCACCTTCCCGGGGGAGGGGGGGCTGGCTTTGACTTGTCTTTTGCCTTTCCTGAGACAGTAGCAGCAGAAGGTCACGGAAGGAACTGAAAGAGGATAAAATGGGGGAACGCATTTCTCTGGGCGGTGTCAATCTCATGAGTGCGTGGGGTCAAGGTCCCTAAGGGAACTCGCATTTTTTTTTTTCTCTTTCTTGATTTCTTTGGAGGTGGTGTACCTCTTAACCCCTCCTTGATTCTAGAAGGTAGGAAGAGTTATTCGGAAGTTATCTTGGGGCCTTCTGGAGTCCAGCAGGTAGTTGTGGGATTGTGGTATTGAATACTTCTCTCAGGGCTGGGTGAAATTGAACAGAGCCCTAGGGATAGAGCACACCTGCTTGCAGTCTTGCAGGGTTAGTTGATCTGTAACTGGCTTCTTTTTAGTAGGTTCTAGAGTTCTTCCCCAAGGCGTTTTATCCTGGAGACAACATGCCAAAGAATGACCTAGACAGGTGACCATTCCAGAGCTTCACTGAATTAAGCCTCTGCTGAACGTGTGATTTTTCTGGTTTAATCCTGATTTGTACTTTGGCTGGTGTAATTTATTCTCATTAATTTGCTCCCACCCCCACCCCAAATATCCCCTTAAGTCGGCCTGGTGTTGGGTTCAGTCATTTGAAGGACTAATTTCATGTTTGACATGACACGAATATTAACTTATTAGGCACTCTTATCATTGGAGCCATTTTTATTTACTTTTCCCCATTGGTATAACATCCATAAAGGATTCTTGCTAATTAAAAGATTTAATATTCAGTCTGTGAGTAAATAAACTTAGTTCTTATTGCCACATTTGCTTGCATTAGCAAGAAGTTATTTTCCTTTAAGACTTGAAATGTAAAAAATAATATATCTTCACCTATATAATGAATTAAATGCAACTTTTTTCAGTTATCTCTAGTTTTCAAATAACTCATCTGACCTTGGCAAGGAAAACAAAGCTGGGGTTGGATAGCTGGTGCCTTTAGTCCTAGCATTTGGAGGAAGCTGAAACTGGAGGATTACTTGAGCCCAGGAGTTCCAGATCAGCATGGGCAACATAGGGAGATCCCCATCTCAAAAAACAAAGCAAAACAAAAACATGTTTTGCAAGAATTTAAAAAATGTTAAAGGAGTGAGTGAATATGGAGAAGTTATTTTTTGTGCTAAATTCAGGTTTAATTGTGGTTACCTCTGTTAAAATGGGGTGATAAATGAATGGGGGATTAGGGATTATGAAGGTAACATTTCCTGGATATGAAGGAAAAACACAGGTTTGTCCTCAAACTGAAGTGCATCTGAAGTATATTTCTGCAGACTAATATATGTAAACCATTAAAAAAAAAAAAGTTCAGCTGCTTTTTCCTTTTTTTTTTTTTTCCCCCCTTCAATGCTGGGGCTGGAACCCAGGGATACTCTGTCACTGAGCTACAACCCCATCCCTTTTTATTATTCATTTTGAGCAGTCTGGTTAAGTTGCCCAGGCTGGCCTCTAGCTTGCCTTGGCCTCCCTAGTAGCTACTACACTTGGCATAGTTTTTCGTTTCTATTAAAGAGGAGAGAAGAGAATGGTTAAATAGTCCCAAAGATTGGTATCCAGCCTTGTCACTAAATAAAGACAGATTTAACATAGGCCTGATTTTTTAATTGAGGTTTCTGCAGGTCTTTGAGCAAAGCTATTTGCTATCAAATAATCTGAAGATTTTTAAGTATAAAGCAGCTTTGAACATACATTTGAATTGTGACATCCATTTTTTGGAATGCTAGGTCATTATTATGTTTGTATGTTCCAGTAGATAGTGATTAATTGCACAGACACCCCCAAATCATCAGCTTCTTCTAGAATAATGCATCTTCTGACTTCACATTTTTATCTCCTCCCTTTTTAGAAATTAATAAGGATTATGTTAATTGGCATTTTAGGTCTTTGACCTCTGAGTCAGTTTGCTAAGTAGCAGAAAACGTTCTGAAACACTTAGGATAAAAACTAGAAATAAAGCCTGGCGTGGTGGCACATGCCTGTACAATCTCAGCAGCTCTGGAGGCTGAGGCAGGAGGATCACAAGTTCCAAGTCAGCCTCAGCAAAAGCGAGGCACTAAGCAACTCGGGGAGATCCTGTTTTCAATAAAATACAAAATAGGAATGGGGATGTGGCTCAGTGGTCAAGCGCCCATGAGTTCAATCCCTGGTACCAAAACAACAACAACAACAACAACTACCTGGAAATAAGAAATGAGGAACTTGAGTGTAGATTTAGCTTGTGGAACTTCAAAAAGCAATCTGTAAATGAATTTATTTTTATGCCCTCTACCTACATTATCCAGCTGAAGAATCTATCACCAAGGCCTGAAACTACATTTTATGAATGTTAGTTATGAAGGAATTTTTTTTCATTAATGGATTTTAGGCTGTTAGCAGTCAACAAATAATTGCGTATTTGGGCAAGATATTGCTGGAGTTGCAGATTCTGAACAAATCTTGGCTACATATAAAATATTGTCTGCAATTCTCAATTCTTGGTGTAGTCAGTGTCTTTATTGCCAGTTGACACACTCTGTAGTTCCTAGGCTCTGTTGAGTTTTCAGTTACAAATCTCACTCTTCCTCTTTTTTAAAAAAAGTGTTTTGTAGTTGTAGATGGACAGAATGCCTTTTTTATTTTTATGTGGTGCTAAGGATCAAACCCAGTGCCTCACACATGCTAGGCAAGTGCTCTGCCACTGAGCTACAACCCCAGCCCCTCTACTTTTCCTTTTGATGAATAAATGCAGGCATGAAATGTGTTGTTGGGTTGAATGGTAACGATGCTTGCTAAGATTCGTTTAGCTTGCAAAGGGAAAGCAATGTTAAGTATTACTGGGGCGTGTTACATGCTTAGCTGGACTGTCTGGAAGAGGCATACCATCTGGAATTATGCTGCAGTCCACCCTGGGAATAGCTTCCAACCTTAAGATACATTTTTCATAATTTTTTTAATGGTCAGCTTAACGGGGTATGGCTGATTTTAGTGAAAGTACTTTCACTCTGATTAGGATATAATTCAGGAACTGTGTGTGCTATAGGACCACAGTCTTTTTCCACTTTAGTGTGTAGTGAATTTGATTTTAGGAAGCTTGATACTTTGCTCTTGGAATAATTATTTCTGACCATAGTTGGAATTTATATCTTGGTTTTCAAAGCTTCCATTTATATTTAGTCCTCAGCTTCTTTGTAAAATTATTTATAAATTCTTATGTTCAACAGTATACAATACCTACTTGAATTAGATGTAACAGATGTATTTTTATCTGTGTTAATGATGAGGTTCTTTGAAACTTCTGATCATTATTGTCCAGTAGAACTTTCTTTAAGTGATGCAAATGTCTATTAGTTACGTAGGGATATTGTGCACTTGAAATGTGTCTAGTGTTACTGAGAAACTCAATTTTTGCCTTTATTTTTTCATTTAAATTTTAATAGTCATGTGTGTATTGACAGCCAACATTGAATTGCACAATTGATGTAGGCCATATGATGTGTTTTGTAGAACTGGCTACCCATGTTTATATACGTAGAACATTTTTTTAGCTAAAATTAAAACATTCATCATCCAAGTATTAGTCAAATTCTGTCTCTTTTGGGAAGTGGTAATAATAAATGATTTCTAGTGAATGGGAGAGTCATAGACTTCTTCATTGTCCTTTTTTTTTTTTTCCCTTCACAATACTTTTATTTATTTTTATATGATGCTGAGGATTGAACCTAAGGCCCCATACATGCTAGGCAAGCACTGTACCACTGAGTTACAGCCCCAGCCCAGAGCAGTAGCCTGCTGGATGTCTGGGTACTTTCAGATCTTCAATCAGTTCCCCCCAGACACCTTTCTTTTTTCTTTTATTACAATAAAGTTGAACTTTTTTTTGTTGTTGTTTTTTAACTGGGGATTGAACTCAGGGACATTTAACCACCAAGCTACATCCCCACCCCTTTTTAAATATTTTATTTAGAGACAGGGTCTCATGGAGTTGTTAAAATGCCTCCCTAAGTTGCTGAGGCTGGCTTTGAACTTTCAATCTTCCTGCCTCAGCCTCCCAAGCCACTGGGATTACAGGTTTGCGCCACCACACTGGGTCCAGAGACCTTTCTTAACAATTGAAGAAAGTGAGACTCCAAGTAATGTCCAGGGACCATGATATCAGAATGGGATTTGTACATGAGACTTCTAATACAAAATACTTCAAAGAAATGAAATGATTGTTTTTAAGAGACTGTATCCTAGTATGCTGTTTTTCTTTAGGGCTTTGGCCTAGAGACAGGATTCTTTCTGCTTTTTAAAATGTGGTAAATGATGTGATACAGTGGACAGGACAGGCCAGGGGGTTGTTGAGGCCAGTGCTAATAGAAAAATAACGAGAGCCTCATTTGTCATTTTAAATATTCTAGTGGTCAAATTAAAAAGTAAAATGCAGGTGAGATTAATATTTTATTTAATTCATTTTACCAAAATATCATTTCAATATGTAATCAGTATAAAATTTACTAATGGGCTGTTTTACATTTTTTTTTTTTTTTCTTTTGGTACCAAGGATTGATCCCAGGTGTGAGCCACATCCTGAGTCCTTTTGATTTTTGTATTTTGAGACAGGGTTTCACCAAGTTGCTTAGGACCTTGCTAAATTGCTGAGGCTGGCTTGGAACTTGTGATCTTTACACACATACACCACCCCAGGTGGGATTGCAGGCTTGCACCACTGTACCAGGGCTGTTTTACATTTCTTTTTTTTTTAATATTTATTTTTTTAGTTGTAGTTGGACACATCATCTTTACTTCACTTATTTATTTATTTTATGTGGTGCTGAGGATCGAATCCAGGGTCCTGCATATGTGAGGCGAGCACTCTACCGCTGAGCCACAATCCCAGCCCTGTTTTACATTTCTTTATACTAAATTCCAAAATCTGATTTTATTACACTTAGAGAACATCTCAATTCAAACCCTGTTTTTATTTGAAATAGTTTGTGTTTAGAGCTCATTAAATTTACAGTTGAAAAAGCAGATTTATATGCCTAGGTTATTCCAAACATTTAAGTTTTCCAACAAATTAATCAATTTCTGTTAATTATTTGATTTTAATTAACTTAAAATCATTCATAGTAGCTGCATTTCAGGTGCTCAGTATCTTGTGACTACATATGAGATAACACAGATTAGGACTTTTTGTTTCTTTTTCTCTGTAAAATAGGCATGTTACCTCACAAAGTTAACATGAGGATATGAGATCATAAATGTGAAAGTACTTGGTGTAGTACTTTAGGAACATTAATTTTTAGCTGTATAACTTCTGCCCAATACATTTCATTTAAGCATCTCAATCAGTTGACAGTATTTTGTTTGTGGACCTGGATTAGACTCTAGGGTTAAAGTGGTAAATCAGAATCTGTTTGCACCTTACTTCATGCTTGCATTGATGTCTGATTGTGGATCTTTATGTATTTGAACATTTGATATCATACAAGATTTAAATACAAATATTAATGTTTAAATAAATTGATGACACTCTGAAATTATACTCCCCCAAACAAAATTTTAGTTTTGTATTATATTCCATGAGCTTTCATTGTGTGCCTTTGGTACTTTATTTTGTTTGGGTGCTGGGAATTGAACCCAGAGGCAGTTTACTACTGAGCTACATTACTAGCCCCTATTTTATTTTACTATATTTTGAGATTGGATCTTACTAATTTGCAGGGGCTAGCCTTGAACTTGTGATCCTCCTGCCTTACCTTTCTGAGTTGCTGGGATTACAGGCATGTGCCACTGTACCTGGCCCTTTGGTACATTTTTAATTAGTATAGTTATGTAAATGTTCTTTTAAGGTGGTAGAGTTTTAATTGAATATTCTCACTTAGATGGGAAATAAATTCATAACTTTGTTTTAGCCCTATATGCTAGAATGAGGCTGTTTTTCTAAATTCATATATATACTGGGCTAAAACTACATAAGATCAACTTGTCTCATGAGCCAGTGCAGAGTGCATAGGTCTAGATGTCATCCACTATCCCCCAACCCATCGTAGCTTTGGGATGGCGGGAAACTTGAATCTGAATGCATTATTCAAAACCCATCTGTCAGATGTGGATTTTGTGACTCTCTTATGTTGTGGTAGACATGATTTAAGATATTTTATCCTACTTTCAAGGGAATGACCACCAAATCTTAATTATCCTGAAATCTTTAAAATCAGAGTACATTTACCATTATATCTTTTTGAGTACCTACCGTGCTGCTAAAAATAAAACATAAGCATTTTATGTTCATTTCCCATTTAATTAGCAAGAGAACCCCTTTTGGGTAGGTATGGTTCACCTTATTTTATAATGGGGAATCTAAAGTTCATAACAAGTACCTTAAAAGTTAGTGGGTGTTAGGCTTTAATTGTTCTTTTAATTTGGCATATATGCCTTTTTTGGAATGATCTGTGTAGTTTGAAGTGCAAAATATACCATAATTGTTCGTATCTATTCCATAATATTCCTTGATATACATATGCTATTAGTAGTTTGTTTTTAGGGCAGTATTTTTTATATTATGAGAAAACTAGGGGACAGTGAATCAACAATTGACTTTGTTGTATGCCTTGAACAATTATATAGACAGTATCTTTAAAGGGTCTTATCCAAGTTCCCAGGGAAAAATTGTGCAGAATGATTAAGATCAGGTTAATTTGTAACCAGGATTATCTATATTACTCTCATAAGGCTGAACTTCTAGAACTTTTTTACAGACTTTAATGAGAAGAATCAACGTGTTTCATTTGAAGACACTTGGGAAAGTAGGAAATTTGCTTTCTCTTTTACAATTCATGTTTTTGTGTTTATACTAATAATGTAAAACTTGGAATAGAACTCTGTGGAAGACAGTGAAAGTAGAATATGCTTGCCCAGTTTGAGTACCATGGTGCTAGAGGGGGAAATGGTTGCAAAGTTGGATGGTTGTGCTTGGAGGCAGACTTCCAATAATATTAGTACTTCCTCTTCTGAATAATTAGGTAAATAAAGACTTGTCTTTAAAGTGTGAATAAAGAAGATTTTAAAGATGGTTTCTGAAAGAATAGGAAGCAAGTTCATTAAAACCACATTTCATCACATTTAAAAAATCTGTGCAGTGTGCAATTCTGGAAAATGTGTCAGGTGTTTAAATTGGACTTTATTTGATTATGTCAAGTTTTTAGCTTGTTTTAACTTTTTCATTTATTAAAATAGTACTTCTTGGTAGTTCTGTTATTAGTATAGGTTTGTGTTTATAGCATAATACTTAGTTCATACAGAAACTTAAGTATTGGTTCATCCCCTCCATCTTAAGGGAGTCTTTTTTTTTTTTAATATTTATCTTTTAGTTTTAATTGGACACAATATCTTTATTCTACATTTATGTGGTGCTGAGGATTGAACACAGTGCCTCAAGCATGCTAGGTGAGCACTCTACCACTGAGCCACAACCCCAGCCCTTGGGGAGTCTTCTTTTATCCGCTCCATGAACATAGATTCCATGCTAAAGGAAAAACCAAAATTAAAGTCTATCCAGTTGTTGAAGTCATATTCTTGGAGTTACACCAGATTCTTTCCTCTTTCTCATTTTCTGCATCTAGAACATTCCTGGAGTACACTGGGGGTCCCAGGTAATTGCAGTTTTTGGTGACAGTTGTCTCTTGAAACTGGGAATCATAACAAATGAAAAAATAGGAGCTGGTTAAGAGTTGTTTTAATTTATTTCTGATCAGCTGCTCATCTGAGGAAACCACGGAAGTAGAGTAAAGCCAAAGACAGTTCATGTATGCTTAGCTTAGCAAACAGCTGACTTTGCATATGTCTTCCTGCACTCTGTATTATTCTAGATTTAGCCATATTGAACTGTCTTTATTTTTTCACATCACCTGTGTAATGTACTGACATTGTAACAAGGTTTAGAGGGAGGCACATCTCACACACAGCATGAACACCCAATCGTCCATTCTTTTTTTTTTTTTTAGTATTTTTTAGTTATACTTCTGCCTCCAAATTTCTGGGATTACAGGCCTGTAATCTTTTTATTTTGGTTATTATTATTTTTTTTTAATGTGGTGCTGAGGATCAAACCCAGGGTCTCACATGTACAAGGCAAGCACTCTACCGCTGAGCCACAACCCCAGCCCATAATCATCCATTCTTATGAACTAAACAGATCTAATAATTTCTTCCTCTGCATATGGTCTCACATTTGCAACTGTTGGATGTCACAAACATCTTACATATTTCTTGAAAAGCATCTTTTAGGGTATATTTCTGGAAATCATAGTTTATATCAAAAGATGAGTGGGAAAAACGCTGTCCTAATTGCAAATTTGATGCTTATTATAAAATTCCCATGATTACACCAAAATGAGTTTTTTAAAAAGCACTTTGGAATGGAGGTAACATTCTACTACTAATGAAGACACTAATATAAAAAATGCATATGTAGAGAGTCTTTATTCATTTTCTCTTGCTGTAACTAAATATTTGAGACTGGGTAATAAAGACTAGAAGTTATTTGGCTTCTGTTTGTGGAGGCTGGAAAGTTACAAGACCATGTAGTCATTTACTCTGTATCTGGTAAGGATCTTCTAGATGCATCATATCATGGTATAGGGCATCACATGGCAAAATAGAACAATTGAGCTAATTGTGGTCTCTCTCTCTTATAAAGCCACTAATGCCATCATGGGGACCCTACCCTCATGAACTCATTTAATTATTGTTGCCTTTTGAAGACCTCCAAATACTATTAGCATATGAATTTTGGGGGGATTCATCAAATCCCACAGCAAGGAGTTTGAATAAAATGGTTTCTGAAACAAGAAAGTGGTTATTAATTTTGTAATTTTAATTGTTTATATAAACCAAGTCAGCTGATTACTTGAATTATAAATTAGCTTATCATGAAATAGACTTAGTGATTACCCTAACCATTTGTAGTTTAAAGGATCCAAAAGCCCCTCTTTTCCCCTCTTTTTTAATGCTGGCGGTCAAACCCAGGGCCTCCCCCATGCTAAGCAATAACTCTACCTCTGACTTAGAACCCCAAAAGTCTTTTTATTTGAGATAAAATTCATTAAAAAAAAAGTTAACCTTATTTATTTATTGATATTGGGCTTGAACCCAAGGGTACTTTATCAATGAGTCACATTCCCAGCCCTTTGTAATATTTATTTTGAGACAAGGTCTTGATCCTCCAGCTTCTGCCTCCAAATTGCTGGGATTATAGGCCTGTGCCACTATATTCAGCAAAATTCACTCCCACTTTAAAGTGAACAACAATTTAGTATTATTTAGTACATTTACAATGTACCACTATCACCTTTACCTAGTTCCAGAGCATTTTCATAGTCTGGAAAGGAAACACCTTACCCTTTGGCAGTCTTTTCATCCTTCTGTATCCTTAACTGATGTACAAATTCTGAATATTTTATATAAATGGAATTATACAACGTTTGACTTTTTGTTTCTAACTTTTTTCACTAAGCATAATTGAGGTTGATCCAGTGTACAGCACATCTTGATATGTTGTTCCTTTAGCTTAATAATACTCCATTGAATGGATAGATCACATTTTCTTTTTTCTTTCCTTTCATCAGTTGATGGATATTTGAGTTATTTCTGCTTTTTAGCTTTTGTGAATAGTGCTACTGTGATTATTTCTGTGCTATATTTTTGTTTGTTTTTGCTTTTGGTGTTGAGACTGAATTCAGGGCCTGGTTTATGCTAGACAAGTGCTCTATCACTTAACTACATCCCAGGCCTTTCTGTGTAAGTTCTTGGTTGAATCCTTGTTATTGGGTATTTTGGATCTGTGTGAGGGAGAGGAATTAGTTGCTGGGTATATGATATGATAGAAATATCTGTGGCTGTTAGTACTATCCATATTATAGCACTTTAAGCATATGTAATATATCTCTGTGGCCTTTAGTATTAATGCAATATGATAGAAACAAAAATAACTGTAGAGTTAATGGATTGCAATAATAGAAAGTACAAAAAAAAAAAAAAAAATCCTGATGGCAATTAAGAGTGGAATTGTTTCTTCATTGAGCAACATGGAAAGATAATTTAGATGATTTGAAGACTTCGTTTTTTAGATTTTGAATCCAGTGGTAAATCCCAGAGTTAAATGAAAGAGAGGATGTGATAGAATATGTTACAAATTTAAGAATTAAAGAAACCAAAATAATTGGAATGGAAGCAATTTTCAGACAGTGGAAGAAAACTGTATTGATAGGAAGGAAGGAAAATTAAAAGGGACAGACTCGGGAAAATTTTAGTGCCATGAATTAAATTGTTAAATTAAATTTTAGTACCATGAATTTTGGATATATTTTGCTCCCTATCAGACATCCAGGGCATACCCTTTCCCTGACTGAAAAAATCAAGGTGGTCGTCTTTTTACAACACGAAATTTTAGAGTGAAGCAGGTGTCTACATGATTTTGAAATGAGATGTTTTTTCTCATTTTTTTAGAGGACATGAGCCACAGTTTGAACACTCTAGGATCCTTTGAACCTAAAACCTATTTTTTTCCCTATAGATTTTTTTATCAGTAGTAATGACAAAGTTGCAATTTTAAGTTGCCAAATACTAGATGCTTAACAGTGTTAATTGAAGACAAATCATAATCTAATAATTTTAATGTTTATTCGGACTCCCTGAATTGTTAATATTAAGTGGTTTTGAGATAGCCAATACCTCTTCATGCTCAGTGTTAATTATTTCATTTATTTGAACTTGAAATTTGTGGCATTTAAGTTCGCAAGAACATATTTCAGTAAGTCAATTGTAAAATAAGATGGTTCTGATCTTGTAGCTAGTAGCAGCTGGAAGGATGATAATGCTTTAAATGAGTAACCCAACTAGAAAAATGAGTGATACAGTAGTACACTATCTAATTTCCTAGGAAGTCTGTCAGTATAGGTAGAAAATGCATGATTGTGTGCACCAGTGATAGAGATAAACTTAATGTAACACTAGGCTGTCACTTAAAGTACAGTTGGGGTCTGGGGTTGTGGCTCAGTGGTAGAGTGCTTGCCTAACATGTGTGAGGCACTAGGTTCAATTCTTGGCACCACATACAAATAAATAAAATAAAGGTCCATCAACAACTAAAAAAAAATAAATTAAAAAAAAGTACATCTTGTGTTGGGATTTGTGGTTCAGCCATAGAGCTCTCGTCTAGCATGGGCGGGACCCGGGTTCGATTCTCAGCACCACATAAAAATAAAGGCATTGTGTTGAGTCCATCTACAAAAAAGATATTCATATTCTCTCTCTCTCTAGATCTCTTAAAAAAAAAAAAAAGTACATCTTGGGAAGTTGTGTCATAGAATGAAGTTTCTTTAGGACCTTTAAGCTATAACTAAGAGGAAACTGGACAGATATTTTAGTTACTCCTACCAGGAAACCAAGCCCTTGGTGTCTGCCCCAGGAGATTCAGATCATCCTTTGAAGGTCTTTATGTTAAATTAGCACTAAGTATTATAATCTGGAACCACTAAAGTAAGCCTTTTTTCTTTCTTTCTTTTTTTTTCCTTTTTTGCTACATTCTGCTCCCTACCACCAATATATAATTGATTGCAACTCTGGTAGTAGCATTTGGTGGTTTTGTGTCCCCTGAATGGTGTTTATACGAGAAAAGGCATAATCTTGGAAAGTCACACCCATCTCTAGAGATTTGGGGCATAAAAACTTGCGTGTATTTCCCTAGATCGTGTTCAAAATTGATCTAACATTTTGTCTAGTTCTTGTGTTTAAAAAAAAAAAAAAAGTAAAATTTAAAGTTTTAAAAATTTCCAGTCAATAGTAGGTTATGAGTAGGAAAAATTTTTTAGGTGTTTGAGTCTCCTGGTAGTTTATCAAAGCTAACAGTCTTGGAATCCATGTCTCTGGCTGTGATTTCTTTCTGAAGGGATTGCTTACAGTTTGGAGAGAGTGACAGTCAGAAATTCTCTTTAGAGACAGTGATTCCTTCAAGGGCTAACAAGGAGAAGAAACAAATCTATATGTTTAAGTGTGAGGTCAGCAAAGATTAAAGACATGTTTATTTTTTATGTGAAATCTGTGGTGCCCACAAAAAACAATGGCTGGTATCCTGTTGATGGAAGAACTGAAGGAATGCTGCATTCTCAGCATTTTTCTTGTTTCCTGTAGAATACAGTAACTGCAGTTTTTACTTTACACTGTGCTAAGTTTCCAGGAAGGGCTTAATAAAGTAACTCCAGCTTTTTTTCTTTCATTCTTTTAAAGTTCTAGGAATTGAACCCAGGAGGTACTCTACCACTTAGCTAATGTCCCCAACTCTTTTTATTTTTTTATTTTGAGACAAGGTCTCACTGAATTGCACTTGCTGACTTCAAACTTCTGATCTCCCTGATAGCCTCCTGAGTTGCTGAGATTCCAGGCCTGTACCACCACCACTGCCCCTCTCCCTCATACACACATACATTATGATTGATACCAGTAAAGGTAGCAGATTTATTTATTTACTTATTTGGTGCTGGGGATTGAACGTGGGCATTTTACCACCAAGCTATATCCTCAGTCCATTTTGGTTTTCATTTTCACTAAGTTGCTGAGGTTGGTCTTGAACTTGAAATCCTGCCTCAGCCTCCCAAGTTGCTACTGGGATTACACGTGTGTGCCACCATTCCTCACTCCGTTTTGGAGTTTTTAAAAGACATTTTGCTGAGGGGCTGGGGTTGTAGCTCAGCGGTAGAGTGCTTGCCCAGCACATGTGAGGCCCTGGGTTCGATCCTCAGCACCATATAAAAATAAATAAATAAAGTAAAGGTATTGTGTATAACTACAACTAAAAAATAATAAATATTTTTTAAAAAGACGTTTTGCTGAATTAAATACTTGGGATAGGAACTTAAAACAAATCTTGAAGCACATACTTTTAAATTCCTGTATTGAGAGATAAAATTGTTGACCATTCACTGTATTGGTAACACCTATTGAGTTCTTTTGATACAAGAGTCACAGAAAAGATAACTGAAACAGAACCATGCCTAGAACACTTGCAGAATAGCTTCATCTGAAATTCAGTAGCTCATAAAGACTTCCTTATATTTTTATTATTTGGATGAAACTAGAAGGAAGACTCTGGAAAGTATAAAGCCAAGCACTAAATGTGGAATATAAGTTCTTAGTAATGCTGTCACAAACACAAATTGAATGTATTTTAATTTTCAGTCAGTAGAGCTGGTAAATGAGCTCTTTTCCAAGTGTATTAGTCATTCATTAGGAGGCAAACTTGTAAACTTGCAGAGAAGCCAGTTTCTGATGAATTTATTTTTGTTTAGTCAGATGTAAGAACTGCTAGAGGAAATTAGTAAGCTGAGAGCAAATCTATCACTCCTTCAATTATGTAGTATTTATAGGTAGAAATACAGTTGTTTTTGATTGAGGTAGAGCCTTTTTGTGAATGGAAAGGTGTCTTTAGTCAGAGAATTGATAATTGAAAGATATTTAATACAATTGTATACATTAAGAAGGGCAAAAAGTTAGACATGGTGGTACACACCTATAATCCCAGCTTCTAGGGAAACTGAGGCAGGTGTATCCCAAGTTTGAGGCCAGCCTGGGCAATTTTATCAAGACCCTGTCTCAAAAAAATGAAAAGGCCTGGGAATGTAGCTCAGTGGTAAAAACATCTCTGGGTTAATATACAATACCCCCCTGCCCCGCTGTCCTAAGAGGAAAAAAAGGAAGTTGGGCAAAAAAATGCTAGCATAAGACAAAACCATATAAAGCCACACTATATTTATGGCCCATTTGGTCTTTTAACAGTATTTTCATAGTTTGATCACTAAGGTATTCTAATACATACTGACTCAGCACCCCTGGGTTTCCTTATTCTCTGGCATATCAGAGTTTTCCCATTCTTTAGGAACACATGAAGAAAGCAAACTAGTATGTATCACCATACTATAGTCTTGAGTGCTAGATTATGGACAGGACAAAAATCCCTACAGTGTAGAGCAGTTCTGTGCTCCCACACTGATGTGTGTACTTGATGTGTGCCATATCACTTTAACTTTTCATTCAGCATTGAGGCATGACTTTATTCCTCCTCAAGCAAGAATGGACACTTTCCCTTTTCTGTTTGCTGTAAATGTGACAGTAAATATTTTTTTGGAAAATATTAATCACTTCTTCAGTGAAAGGTCCCTCAATTTGGGCTTGTCTACTAGAACAGTGTGATTAGATTCTTGTTATATAATTTTGTCAGGATGGATACCACAAAAGTCATATTGTGTTCTTTTTAATGCATTGTGTTGAGAAGCGCAGGCTGTCAATTTGAGTCATTGCTAGTGGTTATAAAACTTTGATCACTTTCATTGAGAAATTTCTCCACCACAAATTTTCTTTTCCCTTTGTAATAAGTATCTTGGGGCAGGGGGTGAGTGGAGATACCTTGACTGTGTAAGTATCTGTTACTCAAAATTTCATCCATTAGTTTTATTCCATTGATGATTTTTTCTTGAAACAATTCTGATTGCCAGATAATGACTTCTTAAAAATTGCATCAGGGGCTGGGGATGTAGCTCAAGCGATAGCGCTCGCCTGGCATGCGGGCGGCCCGGGTTCGATCCTCAGCACCACATACAAACAAAGATGTTGTGTCCGCTGAAAACTAAAAAATAAATATTCTCTCTCTCCTCTCTCCTCTTCTCTCTCTTTCTCTCTCTCTTCTCTTCTCTTCTCTCTCTCTCCTCCCTCCCTCCCCCCCCTTTAAAAAAAATTGCATCAGTGTTTCACTACTTTTAGGTTGACTTTCTTCTTTATGGAACAACTTTTCCTTCTCACCACTTTTTTCTTTCTGTTATTGGAGACTTATAGATTTTGTCTCTTTTAATTTATAATTGTCCTAAAATTAGTTTAGGGTATAGATTCTGTAAAGGAATGATGTCTTTCTGTGTAAGATGATTCTGGACTATAATTTTAGAAAGGCATGTTAATGATCAGTGTTGGTAGAAAATTTCATCCTTTTTATTTTTTTTAGATATACATAACAGTATGAGTGGAGGATTTCATTCTTTAAGAAAGTTATTTTCAGAAGGCTACAGTTTAGTTGACTGAGGTAACTTGGAATTGTTAGGCATGGGAAAATTGGGAAACATTAGCAAAGTTTGGTTTTTGGAATGGTATAGTGTGAGTCTCCCCGCTCTACCACCTCAGGCTTTTTTATTTTTCATTTTGGGACAGGATCTCACTTAAGTTGCCCAGGCTGACTTTGAACTTATGATCCTTCTTCTGCCTCAGCCTCTGGAGTTGCTGAGCTTATAGACATGTACCACTGTGGGGTATTGAACAGAAGTCTTCAGCTCTTTTGTACATTGAGAAGAGAGATACTGTGCCTGTATTCTATTTTGCCTTCTGTTTCTTGGTCTTGAGCTCTTTAGGGTAAAGAGAAATTTTGATGATACTGACCTTATCCTATTTGTTTTCATTAGCTTCTTCTTCCAGCATAGGTTTTTGGAGACATATTTTCCAAGTTTGTAAGAAAGTTTTAGCAATACTGTTCTATGATGCCTTTCTAAAAATAAGAATTAAAATAGGGTTACTTAGCATGAAAATGGTGCATAGATTTGAAGATTCTGGTCTCACAATTTAAATAAAGAATAGAATTGGAAGTCTTAAAGTGTAATTTTCTCTGCAACTCTCCAAAACAGCATTTCAGTGTGTTGAGTAAGTTAAATTCCTAGAGACCACTAATCTTATATTATCAGTAATTAAAAGCAGTTCCCACCCAGAATTTTAACCAACCTTGTAGACAGCTGAATTAAGCAGATAATGAAATGGAAATGCAAAAAAAAAAAAAAAAAGGCTAACCTTGAGCTAGTCTAAAAGTACTGATATGTGTAGGTCCTAATGTTCAATATCTGTTGAAGCCCTAAAAGTATGTCAGGCACTGTTCTTAGCATTTCACATTAATTCCTCACAACTTTTGAGAATAGGTATTGTCACCCAGATATTTTGGATGAGGAAACAGATGCATAGACATATTGATTTGTCCATGGTCATTTTACTGACAAAACAGGGACCATATCCAAACATTTTGTTTCTTATGAGGAATCTATAAAAGCAATTAATTCTAGATGTCACTTGAACTTTATATTCAAAGTTATAAATTGGTACTATAATTGTCTACTTGAATGAAGAAGTTCTGTTTTATGGGCAATTTGAAATACTATTTCTTAAAATAATCAGGAATGTAATATATTGCAACCCCTTTCTTTCCTTCCATGTTAATCCAAATTGTGGAGGGAAGGAGAGGAGAGGGAAAAGGTAACATTTTTGTATGATGTGTAACATGTAACTCCAGGGTACTCCAGAGTTTTAGCTGATTAACAATAAATCTATTTACTTAACCTTTTGGAAGCTAGGTTTATGCTGTCAAGTCCTAAAGTAATGCTACTTTCAGACCAAAATCTAGTATGGAAGCCAAATTATGTTATAAGGTTTATGTGCTTCTTCATAAAAAGAAGCTGTTGAGAAGCATTATCCTTTTGTACATTGTAATATTAATGTTTCTTGAAAAGGGGAGGATGGAAATACATACTTTTTATGTATTAGAGGATACCATTGATATGTTTGTCTCTAATTGCTTGATGGAGAGAGAAATATTACTGGAAAGATGGGGTTGGATGGCTTTTCATAGTACTAAACTCATATAGTTTGAATATCTTACCATATGCATGTGGTAACTTTAAAAAAGCAATTTGTTTTCTTGAATTCAGGTTTATTGACTCCATATTCTCAGGACAGCAAAATAAAAGTTCTTTGAAGTTTAAAAAGCTTTATTGTAGAAATTTCCAAGCATATCTCAAAATAGAATATCTCCAGCTTCCGTAGTAGTAACATTTTTCCCAATTGAGAGGATAAAAAAAGTGACTGTAGTTTGGATATTGTATGGTTTCTGGAAGATAACTACAAATTTGTGACATACAAATTGCCCTCAAAATTTCAAAACGTGGTTTGTTCCACGTTCTGTAATTAGTTTCTGTGGTATAATTCATGTTCTGTGACAACTTTTTATAATAGACTAAAAGATCTTCATGGTTAGTATAGGCTGTTTGGAATACCAAACCTGTTTAAAAGTATTATGTTGCACTTTTTAAAAAGTTTTAATCTCTACAGATATTACTAGACGTAGTTATTTAGTATAACCTTTTTATATGATCCAACTCTGAGGGTATACCTTAGCCAGAATTGTGATTAAGGATGATGGCTTGTCCTATTACTCTTGTTTTGGCATGTTTCTGTTTTGAATATATCACAGCGAAATATGGGGAGAATGGGTGAATACTCTGTGCATTCTGTCTCAAAATTAATACCAATAAGGGAAAAAGATCTTACCAACCTTATTTGAAGAGGTGGAAAAATGTAACTTCCTTTTAACTGATAGGAATTTGAAGTTCCTCTCATTTCCTTTCCTAACAACAGTGAAAGGCTTTTTAGGAAGGAGCAGTTTCCTGTTTAGTTGTGTAGATGGCCATCACTTACATATGCTTTTTAATATGTTTAAACATTTAGTATTGTTTAGAGTTTGCCACTTAGCTCTTGTTTAGTGTTGAGTTTTTTTTACAATAAAGTATATTTGTCTATTTCACATAGGGGTGTTTTGAATAGTACTATTACATTCTTAATGGAGAAGACAAAAAATTACATTTCCATAATTCTCTTGGTAGAATGTTTTTAATGAGAAAGGAATATATAGATTGCAGAATTACAGGCAGTCCTACTTATTATAAAATCAAATCTTTGCTTTTTCTGCAAGGAGAACACCTGAGATTGAAGGTCAGTGCTTTTACCACATATTTTTCTACTGTATTTGTTTTTTTTGGGGGGGGGGGTTTGTTTGTTTTAACTGGGAATGTAGCAGAGAATTGGAAACAGGATGCTCAACTTTCTTTTTCTCTTCACTGGCTTTTTAGTAATGGTTTCTTAGATTTGCCTTGAGTCTGCCTCTGAAGTTGCGGGTGGGGAGGAACCCATTGTAAGAATCATTTTTGAGTACAATTAATAGTATCTGTGGTTTACATTTGTACTTTGAATTTAATTTTGGTTTTTAATTAACACTGCTTTTCCTCTTGTCTTTTTGAACATTATAGGACTTAAGTATTGAAGCTGAAACTCAGAATTGTAGTAGGTGTAAGTTTGGTAGAGACTTTAAAACATACAGTTCTCAAGAGTAGTTGAAAAGATAACTTGTTGCTTTTAGGGATATTGCTCTATGAACTCTGAGCCACTGCAATGTTTTCTCTGATTATTGGAAAGGTAACTATTTCCATTAAACCTTCAAGAGTCTAAGAACCCTCTACTCTGAAAAATTCAGGTATATACCTACCCTGAAATTATTCTGACAGCTTGGTTTATGATAGGCCTCGCTAAAGCCCACTGGCTATCTCTTTATATGTTTCGGGAACCATTTACATTTATCTTTCTCCATTAGTTCTGGTGCTAAGAGTAAACATAAAATTTTAAGTCAGGAGTAAGTGAAAATTAATTCATAATGTTTTATTGTAACAATTCATTATAAATGATCCATTTCAGCTTATAGTTAGCTTGCATTGTAGCATATACTTAAGCTTGTAAAACTGGTTAATATTCTCCTTTATTACCATCTTTGTATTAATGATTAGACAGTTGTTTGACTCCTTGCCCCTGGTATTAAGTGATTGAGTAACTACACTTTATAACTGCTTAGGCCTATAGTCATTGAGGTCTAAGAGGTAAGTGAAAGTAAATCATAGCCTCTCAGGCTTAAGCTGTATCTTATTCAGATCGATCCTGGCCTGGTTATTTTTCAGCAGTAATAGCAGAAGAGTTTGTCAAAAGAATTAGACAAAGTACAGTTAACCTTGGCTCAGTCAGTCTAGAGGTGATCTCTAGGGAGGGAAACTATTACTGAGGGACAAAGATGGTGCAAAGATTTGATTTTTTTTTTTTTTGTATGTGTGCTTTTTCTTTCTTCCTTTTTGTATTTTGTGCCATGTGAATTTATTACCCAATGGAGGAAGGAAGTCTGGCCATGGATAATAAAAATAAAGGCTTCAGGTACCCTCTTTCAGTGGGACTTAATTTGTCCATACCACATTTAATCACCTAGCATATTAATGACCCACTCTGGTAGAGATACCTTCCAGTAATAAGTGAACTTAAGTTCTTACACACTTAGTTGGTTTTCAAAGACCTGCTATTTTTAGATATTTAGTGCCTTTTGAGTATATAAAGTAAATATAATTCCCTTATTTTTTCTTGTTAAAACCATTAAGTAGCTCCCTCTGCCCACAGAACAAATTCAGGATTCTTACTGAGGTACTTTTAGTTTGTCAGTCTAGCTCTTGTCTCTATATTTGCCTCAGTCCTTTCATAGTTTACGCTCTTGTTGTGGCAAAAGTACATATAACTCCCTTAGACACTAGTATCTCTGTGCCTTAGCACATGCTTCTTCTTTTGAGAATTCTCTTTAATTTTCTTCTGTGTCTTCCTTGAAGACATTACCTTAAGCTATGGGGCTTTTTTCAAAAGAGCATCCCTTGTTATCTTTGTTTTGGCACTTTGGCACAGTATTGTAACTTGGTGTATTTGTCTACTCTTGGTAATCCAAGTTCCTCTAGATCAAGAACTGTGTAACATTCTAAATCTTTCACTATTCTGTAACTTTATTTACAGATACCTGAAGCCTAATGCAGGTGAATAAGTAACTGTACTAAATGTTCAGGAAATTAAGAGAAGATAGGTTCTCCTGGGCATGATGACACGCTTATAATTGCAGCAGTTTGGGGGGCTGATGCAGGAGGATTGCAAGTTCAAAGCTAGACTCAGCAATATAGAGAGACCCTAAGCAACTGAATGTGATTCAGTGGTTAAGCACCTGTGGTTTCAATCCCTGGTACTGGGAAAAAAAGAGTTCATTAGTTCAAAGAAACATGATAACTTAAAATTCCTTGAGCCACAAATCTTAGAGCTTTCTTTTAAAATCATCTCTATTTGTTCTACCTTTGTGTATAACCATGAAGTTATAATGAAACAATTGAATGCCATGTTTATGGGAAGATGTGAAGGTCCATTATTTGTCTATTAATTACCTCACTTTAATGAAGTTGTCACCTTGCATTAATGGATAAGTGACGGTTTATAATGATAACAATATGTGAATGTCATTTTTTCTAACTAGTTTGGTAACGTGTTTTTTTTTCTAGCTCCAGAACCTTGGTATCAACCCAGCAAATATTGGCTTCAGTACCCTGACTATGGAGTCAGATAAATTCATCTGTATTAGAGAAAAAGTAGGCGAGCAGGCTCAGGTGGTAATCATTGATATGAATGACCCAAGTAATCCAATTCGAAGACCGATTTCAGCAGACAGTGCCATCATGAATCCAGCTAGCAAAGTAATTGCATTGAAAGGTATAAAAGATTGTGAATTTTTTTCTTAAAACTCTTCCTATATATATTTTATGCAGTACAATAATTGGGTTTTTTTTAGGTGTATTGAATTAAATAAAAAGATATACAAAGTTAAGGCTAATATTGAACTTCACTTTCATGGTTTTTACTTGTGATATTTCTATGAAACGTTTTAGAATAGATCAATTTGGAATGATTTTAAGTCTTAAATATACTTAAGTTTTATGATATATAAAACTGCAAAAAATATCTCTTTAGAGGAAATAAATTAGTAATATATTCTAAGTAAAATATCCTTTACTGTATTAGGAGCTAAGCATTTCAAAATTTATTATGATAATCCTCTTGTTTTTTCATTTTTATGTTTCAGAGTTTTGTTTCATTTAGATAATTAAGTTATAAACATGGTTTGAATTTACACTGATTGTTAAGTGTGTGTATATAGGTAAATATTAAAATTTAGAAATCCAGAATTTGAGATCATTCAGACTAATTTTAGTTGTTACAAAAAGGAAATGTATAACCTATCATTCTAAACAGAGTTCAGTAGTTTTGACTATCTGGGAGCCTCTGTTATGATTAATCTTTTTCCTTTGAATTTTAAAATGAGAATGTACCTGACCCTTTATAATAGAAGTTTTAAAGAAAGTTAGGTCATTGGCATGAACATACTTTATACAAAGATATATGAAAAATTGTGCTCTATATGTGTAATAAGAATTGTAATACATTCTCTGTCGTATATTTAAAAAAATAAAATCAATTTAAAAAATAAAGAAAGAAAGCTAGGTTAAGAACAATTAAATTGACTCCTGAAAAGGCGTTTCATTGCCAGTTTTTTTGCTTTGTTGTTTTTCTCTTTGATAGTAGGAAGAATTGAACCATTGAGCCACATTCCCAGACCTTTTATTTTTATTTTGAGACAAAGTCTCAAGGCTTAGGGCCTCGCTTAGTTGTTGAAACTGGTCTTGCTTTTTCCTCTACCTTCCAAGTCACTGGGATTTCAGGCATGTGCTATTGTGCCTAGCTTAGAGGTGTTGAACTTTTTATCCAAACTTTTCTTTATGACTTAACCTGTGTTACTAAATATACAGTTTAAGTATCTCTTATCTGAAATGCTCAGGACCAACATTTTTTAAGTTTTTTGAATTTTGGAATATGTTCATATACTTTACTGGTTAAGCATTCCTAATCCTAAATCCAAAATCAGAAATGCATCAAAATCCAAAACTTTCTGAGCTTCATTATGCTCAAAAAATTTCAGATATTGGAGCATTTTAGATTCTCAGATTAGGATGCTCAACCTGTAATACAGTTTTGAGGTAAATGGGTAGTGAGAGTGTTCAAATCAGCATATTCAAACTAATAAGTAACCATGTGTATCTAAGGCAAGAGTTGATCTCATCTTAAGGAAAGATGGTTCAGCTTTCACCTGGTACCAGAAGTTTTGTGACAGTTATCACTTTTTAATAGAAACAAAATGCTATATTTTACACTTTAAGGTACTGGACTCCCTTCAGTCTCCTTAAAGAATTTAAAGTCAAACAAAGATGTTGTGTACGCCAAAAACAAACTAAAAAATAAATATTTAAAAATTCTCTCTCTCTCTCTCTCTAAAAAAAAAAAAAAAAAAAAAAATTTAAAGTGCTAGCAGCTCTCAAAACTATTTTACAAGGCCATTGTTTAAATTTTTTCAATTCTTTTCTATTTTTAATGTTACTGTTATCTTATCACATTTCTTAATGCTTTCTTATGTGTGCAGATGGTGAGTTATTTTAAATTAGATTGTATTAGTTATTGTCCTGTTCCATAAAAAGAATAAATTCAAAAGATTTTTAAAGCATTGTGAAATATATTATAGCTTTGTGCCTGTTTGTCCGCATTATGGAGTTGAGCTGTCATCCTTTGCCCCCTTCCAAAATCATCCCACTTACATATATTTCAACCCCTATCATGTAAAAACAAAAGTCTAATAATGTGGGGGCTGGGGAAGGCAGCAAAAGAAAGTAAATCATTACAAAATACTGTTGCTCTCTGAAGCCAGTTTTAATCCTCATGGTTTCTTTTTATAAACAGGACTATAACTCTCACAATTTTTCAAGTCTGATTGTAACTTACATCTTATGTGGGATGGGAATAATATACTTTGTCTTATAGAAGTTTTTTTTCATATGTAGTAAGAAAAGTTGTGGTACAAAGCTATTACGCTTTGTCCGTTTCCCACCATCCACCTCCCTCCTTGTGTTACAGTTTTTTGTCCTTTAGAAGCCAGATTCACTGTGGCTCAGGAATGGAGTTTTCCTTGGTCTCTAAGGATGAATCTGGATAGTGTAGTGATAGCTATGGCTTTGACCTCCATTAATTTCAATTAAATCAGTTTTGGGCTGTAATAGATTTTTGGATTACAATGATAAGCCCTTGCTTCTGACTCAGTGGACTTTTTAATACTCAAGGCAAATTTCATCCTCCTCCTTTAACTAAATGCTTGCTGTCTTAACTGGATGAAGCTTGAACTTTGTTCTTACCTCCAGTATATTAACAGAACCTGAAACTTGTCCTCTTTTTGTTTCCCTCTCCTTTTCTCCAGCACCTTTACCTTCCCTTTGTATCTTCAATTAAATGTAGCATGCAATTCTCTTATGTGGTAACAAGGCAGAATTTTGAAGTAGATGCTCTTTTCAAAAATCAGTTTCCTTAAAATATAGTTGGATGAGAGATGACTGCATTTTTAAAAGTAGACATTTTTCTCTTTGTGTTTGTTAGATTTGCTTTGTCTATTATACATACAATTATCTTAGTATCTGTAAAACATACTTAATTACAAGTATGAAGGTTACAACTTTTGTTTTCCATCATTGTTATGAAAGCTGTTTTTTTAGAATTGGTTTTAGTTGGGATTTAGAATCCTATGGAAGTCATGCTTTCTGTTTAAATTGTGTTTTATTAGAGGTAATATAGTTTTTGCTTGAGAAGTAGCTGTAGATTGTTTGCTTAATCTCAGCTATTATCTTTAAGGTCATTGTTCTATAAATATGACTTCTGTAATTGGTCATTAGTCTTATTATAGAACCACTTTGGAAATTACAGAGCTAGTGAAGCTAGGTATAATTTATCTTGAATGTTATTTTTTTTTAAATGATTCATAATTTTTTTTTCTATGTTTAGCTGGGAAAACTCTTCAGATATTTAACATTGAAATGAAAAGTAAAATGAAGGCCCATACCATGACCGATGATGTCACCTTTTGGAAATGGATTTCTTTGAATACGGTTGCTCTTGTTACGGATAATGCAGTTTATCATTGGAGTATGGAAGGAGAATCTCAACCAGTGAAAATGTTTGATCGCCATTCTAGCCTTGCAGGATGCCAGATTATCAATTATCGCACAGATGCAAAGCAGAAGTGGTTACTTCTAACTGGCATATCTGCACAGGTAACATTTTTCTAGTTTTTGATAAACAAAAGATTTATAGAGAATTATTTTGTCAGATGAAATTTATTTTGAAATAGGTCTTTTCTACTTAGTCCTGTTAAATTTGACTGAAGACTTTTTTCTCGATTTTTTTTTTCTTTTTTATTGCAAATAGAGGTTGATGGCTTAACTCCTTTATGCTGACAGAATTTCAGAGCTCTTATTGTTTTAGCTCTTGAAGATTAAATAGAAATTGACTTCAGTTAGCATGGCTTGGAACTTACTATAGAGTGAATATATACTCTTCTGCAGAATTAATTTTTAAATATCTTTTGCATTAAGAGTATAAATCATGGTAAAATGTAAGTCATATTTTAAACATGTTAAGCTTTAATAAGGTAATATTCAGAGCTGGAGCTTTTTGTTTTGTGTCGTACTGGGCATTGAACCCAGGGACACTTAATTTCTGAGGTACATTCCTAGCCCTTTTTATTTTTCATTTTGAGATAGGGTTTTGCTAAGTTGCTTAGGGCCTTGCCAAGTTATTGAGGCTGGCCTTGAACTTGTGATCTTTCTGCCTTAACCTTCTGAGTCTCTGAGATTACAGGCACACATGCCACCACCACCTGGCTCTGAGCTGAATTTCAAGTTAAGATATGTTAAATCTACATTCAAAGACTAATAATGAATTATAAATTCTGCTGAAGATAATTTAAGTATTTAATTATTTCACTTGTTGATGAATCTGGAACTTACTGATTCATTGGGTCCCCATACTTTATTTTCTTTGGTCTTTTATAGCAAAATCGTGTGGTGGGAGCTATGCAGCTGTATTCTGTAGATAGGAAAGTATCTCAGCCCATTGAAGGACATGCAGCTAGCTTTGCACAGTTTAAAATGGAAGGAAATGCAGAAGAGTCAACTTTATTTTGTTTTGCAGTACGAGGTCAAGCTGGAGGGAAGGTAAGATTTGTTGTTTTTTTTGGGGGGTGGAGGGTGGGGGTTGAACCCAAGGGTGCATAACCACTGAACTACATCCCCAGCTCATATATATATATATATATATATATATATATATATATATATGTCATACATACAGACATGCATATATATATTTTATTTAGAGACAGGGTCTTGCTAAGTTGCTTTGTGCCTTGCTAAATTGCTGAGGCTGGCTTTGAACTCGAGATCCTCCTGCCTCAGCCACCCAAGCCGCTGGGATTACAGGCAAGTGCCACTGCACCTGGCAAGATTTGTCTTTGCTGATTATTTTAGTGAGTCTTCCTGCTACTAATTGATTAGTCCTCTAAATTCAAAATAATCATATCCCTTTCTTGTTAATCTGTTATTAATGTTCAGATTTGTGGTGACTTAGTGTATTCAAATACTTTATCTAGTGATATTTTTCTAAAATAATATTCTTCACAGTTTTTTTTCTGTCAGCTGTTCTCATGCTTTATTTTGGTTTCTTTTATATGAAAGGCCTTACATTAGTGTTTGTTGACTTTACTCTGCATAGACTCATTAGGGTTGCTTAAATATTCATGTTTTTTAAATCAGAGTCTGATTCCTTAAGTTGTACCCATGATCAGCCTTTTAAAATACCCTACGTGACTTTATAGATGGAATGTGGACCATGTTTTGAGTAACACTGCCTTAAGTTAGAGATTATCAACCTGGGCTATGTATTAGAATCACCTGGACAAATGGAAGTACTTTGTTTGAATTCTTAAGTTATAGAAAGCAGAAACAGGTCTGATTAACAGCTGAAAATTTAGTAAAAGGATATTGGATACTTGATGGTAGCAAGGATGCCTGTACAACCAAGTTTGAAAAATGAGGAGAAATAAGGGAGAATGGACAGCAGTCAAGGTTCCAACCAAAAATTGTGCCACAGAATTTTTAACACTTCTGTTTTTACTATGCCTTCACTGCTGGATCCCTGGAGAATCAGTTTGCCTGCCATTTCCTTTGCCAGAGCAGCAGTTCTAAAGTCTTAATAACTTCATGTCCTGAACTCCCTCTTTGAATTCCAGTGTAAGCAAAGTAACTTGTCTGCCTCTTAGCTCTGAGAAGAGTGGAACAAAAGTTTTGGGTAATTCCTCAAAGGAAGGCTGGCACTATTCACTGTCCTTTCTGTAGCCAATCAAGAAGATTGTGTAGATTCTTGGCAAACCATAAATTACCTTTAACTTTGTTAGAACATAGGTCTTTTTCCCTGATTTTTTAAAAGAATTAAGATAGAGATTGCTTAAAATATGATCATCTACAGTCTCTCAATTAGGGAGGAAACATATGCAATGAGAGAGGTATAATTCTGCCTAAAATTTCTGAATTGAGGAGTAATCCTACCTCAATATAATAAGGATAGAAAGCACTGATATTCAGATAAGAATTGATGGAATTTAAACCAGAAGACAAAATAGGTTTAGAAACTAGTTATCGTCCTTAGGATAGAAGGGTAGGGCATTTTTTTTGAAAACTAGTACTGAAAAGTTTCAGTTATCATTTTAAGAATGTCTGAAAACCTATTTCTTGAGCCTGTTTACTTTCTACCTGTTCTATATTAGGAGTCTGCTAAGACTTCTTAAGAGGAGTGTATTGGGGATTGAACCCAGGGGTGCTTTACCACTGAGCTATACCCCAGTCCTCTTTAATTTTTATTTTGAGATAGGGTCTTGCTAAGCTGCTGAGGCTGTCCTCAAACAACCTCAGCCTGCCGAGTTGCAGGGATCACGGTTGTGTGCCACCATTACTGGCTCTGCCATGATTTGAAGAGAGACACTAGTTTTTCAATTTGGCTAGTCATCCTAATGAAAGATGAGAACTTATAACTTTCATGTGGCATATCTTGGAAACTGAATTGTTTTTTGTTAGTATATTAAGAAAAACATAAAATAGTATCCTGTTGACATTGTTTTCTTTCTCTTGATGTATAGGATCCTGCATTTTAAACCAAAATGTTTTATCTACTTCTGTAGGATGTATATGAAGAGAGACAGCTTCGGTATATATTACTCTCCTGTGTTAGAATAGGTACACAGCAGTAAATTAATAAATTAGATTTCTGTTTGGAAATACTAAATTATAATTGAAAATCATGAGAAAGTGTGTTTGTATGTAATGTATTACCATTCTGTGCCCTTTATTTCAAGGAGATTGAGGTGGGATTATTTCATATATTCAAAGTGTTTATTTTGAAATAATATAGATTCAAAGGGAGCTGCAAAGACAGTGTAGAGAGATCCCCTTTGCCCTTTTCCCAGTTTCTTCTAATAGAGTTACATGTTGCAAGACTGTAGTACAGTTAAAACAAAATAGGAATTCTACCGGTCTCTGTCATTTCCTCAAAAGTAAATTCAAGATACGTAGATACATAAATATTCTATCACTGTGAAGATTTTCCTCATGACTTTATAGTCCCCCTTCTCCCACCATTGCTAACTCGTGGCAACTTTAATTCATTCTCCATCTATAGTTTTGTTACTTCAAGAATGTTATGTAAAAGGAATCATACAGCATTTGACTTTTTTAGATAGGCTCCCCACCCAGCCATTCACACCCTAGGCATAACGTCTGTGAGAATTTTGTGTCCTTTTCCTATGGAGGAGTATCCCATGGTATGGATGTCTCAATCACAGTTCACCTATTATAGGAAATTTTGGTTGTTTCCAGGTTGGGGCTTCAAGTCTGCTATGATCAACAGCTTAAAGATTTACATGAATTTCATTTTCTTTTGATCAGTTACATATCATTGAAGTTGGCACACCGCCTACAGGGAACCAACCCTTTCCAAAGAAGGCAGTAGATGTTTTCTTTCCTCCAGAAGCACAAAATGACTTTCCTGTTGCAATGCAGGTATCTTAATGCAAAACAAATGGGCTTTTAAAATCTCCCCTTACAAGAAATTGTTTCAAATATCATTTCACAGTTGATGCAATGTATGTGATGCTTTATTCTAAAATAAAGTTTATTAGTGAACTTTGTTTAATAAAAAACAAAATAACTTTTCCATGTAATATGTATTAAGTCAGGTTATCAGAATTGTCTTCTTTTTTTGTCTTATAGATTTTATACTTGTTCATATGTTTTATGTAAGAGCTTGGGATATCCCACATTTAAATGTGCTATAAAATTGAGGGAAACCTTAAATATTACCTTTTCATTTTTCATATAAGCCTCTCCAAAACATCTCCAAAATGGAATTGTACTAAACATTTTTTTTTTGTTAAATTCATTATTTTACTAAAGGGTTGATTTTCTTTTTACAGATCAGTGAAAAGCATGATGTTGTATTCTTGATTACTAAGTATGGTTATATCCACCTCTATGATCTTGAGACTGGTACCTGTATCTACATGAATAGAATCAGTGGAGAAACAATCTTTGTTACTGCACCTCATGAAGCTACAGCTGGAATAATTGGAGTAAACAGAAAGGGGCAGGTAAGGAAACTTTGAAACTTAAGCAATAAATAACATAATGCATTATCATTAGCTTTCTTTTCCCCTCCTTGCCAATATTTAGTAAGTATTGATGTTGTCAGACTTTTCATTATAATGACATGAAATGGTACCTCATTGGTTTTTTTCATTTATTTATTTGTTCTAAATAGTTATACATGACAATAGAAGAACTAGTTTCTAGAAATTTTCTAAAACAGTCTTGAAGAATAATAGAGATGAAATTGTGGATTTGATGTTTGGTGAAGACTAAGGTAGTGATCAGTAGAAAGCATGAAGTACATAGAGTTGAACTGAATTTGTTCTTTTTTTTTTCTTTTTTTGGTGCTGGGGATTGAAACTAGAACCTTTCCAGTGCTTTGCATCTCTACCTCTAAGTTATACCTCCAAACCTCCTTAATTACTTCCTTTTAACAGTATGTTTTAATATAGAATAGATTGACATGTTGCAGATACAGGATAGCCTAGGTTTGAAGGATGGAGTTCTGACCTATGGAAATGAAAGAATCTCAGAGGTGAAAATGTCTTCATTTTTCTTCAAAGGAATAGTGAAACAGAGAAGACTATTAACCATTTATCTAGTTTACTGAATTCTTAAATATTTTTGACTTCTTGGGAAAGAAATTTCCCGTTTTCATTTATTCAACAGATATAAGGATGTGCTTGTGCTGAATACTGCCTATTGTTAGTAATATGGTTAACCAAAGACAAGCTCCTTTCCTCATGTGGACTACTGACTGAGAAATAGATAATCAGTGTAATAGTTTGAGAAGAACTTTTAGGGATAGTATGAGTAGTTTATAAACTGGGGTGTGTGTGTGTGTGTGTGTGTGTGTGTAACCAGCTCTGCATTGGGAAGTAGGATGAATGGGCAGGAAAGGACTCTCTTTCTCTAGGGCAATTGACAATAATTTAGCTTTTGGGGCAAGTAGGGTAGTCAGCATTTCTGTGGCAGTGGAGTTTTAAGGAAGATCAAGGATGAGTATACTGTTGTTAGGACAGAAGCAATTAGAAATTACATTTACTGATGTTGTATTTATTGTGATACTACTATGTGTCTTACATTATGTTAGGTGTTAAGGAATCCGTGATTCCTTCTCTTGTGCTCTTCCAACCATTGAGTATAATTTGGCTGCTAGATATGAAAATATAATTTAAAAAATTACTGGAAAAAAATTTTAAACATAAAATTAAAAGAAATATACTTTAAATTTCCTCCCAGTGAGCCCCAGGTTTTATTTATATTCAAGGCTTCTTCAGAGTCATTTTCACTGAATTGCAGGTTCTGTCGGTGTGTGTGGAAGAAGAAAACATAATTCCTTACATCACCAATGTCCTACAAAATCCTGATTTGGCTTTGAGGATGGCTGTACGTAACAATTTAGCAGGTGCTGAAGAACTCTTTGCTCGGAAATTTAATGCTCTTTTTGCCCAGGGAAATTACTCAGAGGCTGCAAAGGTGGCTGCAAATGCACCAAAGGTAAATAGTCATGAAAATGAAATTGTATGATTGGGTTAAAGTAAATATCCTATTTTTAATATTGCTAGAAGAGGAATCAGCTTTACACAGAGAAACTACTTTCAGTTTACATTTTCTTTTAATAGTTAATTGTCAGTGCCTCCAGATTTGATTAGTGTTTTAAAACTCATGTTAGAAGGATTTATAGATCTAGGCAGTTACGATTTACATAGATGTAATAATGTTTAGTACTTATGTTTAATACTGTTTGAACTCAAATGGAAGCTGCTGATTTTATTCCTAAAAGTTGTGCCCTAAGCATATTCTTTTTAATTTTTAGAAGGTAGATTAGTCAGAAATTGGACTGAATGTATTCTAGTCTACCTTTATGTTGGATGTTACCGTCCTGACTAGTATAAATTATGAAACTTGTACTAGTTTTAATGTGAGCTTATTTAATAACTGTAACTAATTCATGATTATGCTTATTCTTTTATATATTAATGTCATAATTAAGTTAGTATATTTCTGATTCCGAATAATTTTGTAACATCAAACCAGAGGTATGATAGACATTGATGTAATCTTTATAACAGTTGGTAAAGATTTGAAATTTAGTTTTAATAGATGAACTCATGCCTTTTTGAGTATTTTTAATTAATTTTTTATTATATATAATAGCAGAATGCATTACAATTCTTATTACACATATAGAGCACAATTTTTCATATCTCTGGTTGTATACAAAGTATATTCACACCATTTCGTGACTTCATTCATGTGCTTTGGTTAATAATGTCCATCACATTCCACCATCATTTCTTAACCCACTGCTTCCTCCCTTCCCCTCCCACCCCTCTGCCCTATCTAGAGTTCGTCTATTCCTCCCATGATCCCCCTCCCTACCCTACTATGAATCAGCCTCCTTATATCAGAGAAAACATTCAGCATTTGGTTTTTTGGGATTGGCTAACTTCACGTAGCATTGTGTTCTCTAACTCCATCCATTTACCTCCAAATGCCATGATTTTATTCTCTTTTTTTGCTGAGTAATATTCCATTGTATGTATATGCCACATTTTTTTTTTATCCATTCATCTACTGCAGGGCATTTAGGTTGGTTCCACAATTTAGCTATTGTGAATTGTGCTGCTGTAAACATTGATGTGGCTGTGTCCCTGTAGTATGCTGTTTTTATATCCTTTGGGTATAGACCAAGGAGAGGGTTAGCTGGGTCAAATGGTGGTTTTATTCCCAATTTTCCAAGAAATCTCCATACTGCTTTCCATATTGGCTGCACCAGTTTACAGTCCCACCAGCAGTGTATGAGTGTGCCTTTTTCCCCACATCCTCGCCAACACTTATTGTTGTTTGTATTCATAATAGCTGCTGTTCTGACTGGAGTGAGATGAAATCTTAAGAGTAGTTTTGATTTGCATTTATCTAATTGCTAGCAGTGATGAACATTTTTTTCATACATTTGTTGATTGATTGTATATCACCTTCTGAGAAGTTTCTGTTCAGGTCCTTGGCCCATTTATTGATTGGGTTATTTGTTTTTTTTGGTGCTTAGCTTTTTGATGAACTCATGCCTTTTAAGATTGACTCGATATATAGGGGGCTGTAGCTGTGTCTCAGCACACTTGCCTGGCATGTGTGAGGCACTGGGTTCAATTCTCAGTACCACATATAAATAAACAAAATAAGGGTCTATCAACAAGTAAAAAAAATTAAAAAAAAAAAAAAAGAGAGAGAGAGATAGGATTGATTGTGTGGTATTTGAGCCACTTTGAGGTGTCCGTAACATTTCTCCTTCTTAAAGGGAATACTTCGTACTCCAGACACCATCCGGCGATTCCAGAGTGTCCCAGCTCAGCCAGGACAGACTTCTCCTCTACTTCAGTACTTTGGAATCCTTTTGGACCAGGGACAGTTAAACAAATATGAATCCTTAGAGTTGTGTAGACCTGTACTTCAGCAAGGTCGGAAACAGCTTCTGGAGAAATGGTTGAAAGAAGATAAGGTATGTTAATTTGTATTGACATATTTCTACTTTGATTGAATTAAGTACAATGTTAGCAAGTTAAAATCGTTTATGCTGTACACCAAAATGTCTCTTTATTATTTATTGTTAAAATAGAATAAGAAAATACATTGCTTAAAGTGCATGTATTTATTTCCTTTGAAAATCTATTTTTATGGATGTTTAGGTGAGATATCTTTGTTTAGGTTTATAATTAGAATTCAAGATTCTTGCTTGGTAGTTAAAATTACTGACCTGGAATTCTTTGGCTCTAACAAAAGCTTAGGGCAAAATGCTTATTCCAGCATGTAGTCATATTTGTTAATGTATGTGAAATTCTTTGGAACATAGGAATATATTCTTTATCCTACATTCAACAACTGTATTCACAGTAATTCGAGCAATGCAAGTTGTCTTTTCTTTTAGAACTTCCAAAGTGTCATCAAAATTGTGATATTTGCTGCTGGTAAACACATGTAAAGAAAAACTGTTGTATAACGTGCTAGATCATACATATATTAATAAGAGAGCAAACCGATTAGCAATGAGATACTGTTTGATAGTGATTTCATGAAATGTAAATTGGTATTACATGAAAAAATATTTAACTTGGTTTTACATGGGAACTTTTTAAAAAATATTAACTGGCTTTAGGATTCTGTGGGATTTGTCTTTGTCTTTTAGATCTATCCAGTACTTAATTTCTCATTACACAGAGCATGTGAATATACTGTTTTTTAGAGCACATTATTTCTTACATGAAATAGTGACTGAGAAACAGATAACCACTACAGGTTACTTATTTGTAAGACACCACACAAATTTACGCAGTCTGTTACTACTGTTAGTTTTTTTCATAGCACTATACAAAAAGCCTTTCTGCACCAAGTTGTAGTATTAAATTCCATGTTTTATACCATTATAGAGAAGTAAAGGTAGCACTGTTCAAAACACTCAAATAAGTTTAAAATTAATACCTTTCACCATTAGTTTATGTTGGTGGTAATTTTACATTACTAAATTCTAAGTCCTTGTTTCTTGACCCAGCTTCTGGCAATCTTAGAGGATACTGGAGGATAGTACTTCAGAGTTGGGATGCTTGGACAGGAGTCTCTGCTGAAGAATAGTTACTAGCCACACTAGCGAGTATTTGAGGTCCGTCCTAATTGTTTAAGATAAGGGAGGATGGGAACAGCTAAGGTAACTGAGTTGACCTATGTAACAGCTTTTTGGGTGTCACTAACTCTTTTTGTGAACAGTCACACAGGATTCATTTATTCCAAGAGAGCACTGGTCAACTCTTCTTTAGTTAGCATGTTCGGTTAAGATGTACAGACTCTGGTCTGGGCATGTAGCTTGGTGATAAAGCACTTGCCTAGCATGCTCAAAGCACTGGGTTTGATTCCCAGTACCAGAGAAAAAGGAAAAGGATATAGGCTCTCATAGGCATTCTAATTTTCAGCAAAACATTTGGTTATGAGAGCTAGCCTCTGAAGTTATCATTAAAAGTAGAAAATCAACTTGCATATAAAACAAAACTTTTAGGAATCTGATTTCTAGATTGGGCAGCTAAGAAAGTTTGAATTATAGATGGGTATCTGCCTGTATGTCACCTAAAAATTCTAAATTTTTATCTCTTTGACCTTGTAAAATTAGTGCCTTGCCTTGCAACTTTAAGTCTCCTTTTTTGGTGTTAAGGATTTAACCCAGAGTTGTTTTACCACTGAGCTACATCCTCAGCCCTTTTTATTTTTTATTCTGAGACAGGGTCTCATTAAAGTTGATGAGGTTGGCTTTGAACTTGGCAATCCTCCTGCCTTAGTGTCCTGAGTTGCTGGGATTACAGGTGTGCACCACTGCACCCAGCACAATTTTAATCCTAAATTCAAGAATGTGATGGAATTTAGGTCCTTCAGACATATAGGTTATACTTTAGTTGACATTACATTAAAAGTTATATTATTGGGCTGGGATATAGTTCAATGAGAGAATGTTTGCCTAGCATATAGTAGGCCCTGGGTTCTATCACCAGCACTGCAGCATATGTGAGGTACTGGGTTCAATTCTCAGCACAACATATAAATAAATAAAGGTTTATCAACAACTAAAATAATTATTTTTTTTTAAAAAGTTGCATCATTTTTTTAAAAATTGAGGCCACATAATCTAATTATCCTAATATTCTTAGCAGGTGTAAGGTTCTGTTGAAAGTAAAGTACTTACACTCCTAACAAGGTAGTTGTTATTAAGTGTGAAGTTTGATGTGCAGTATTTCTAAGACATTGCTGTGAATGTAATATCAAGAGTGTTATCAGCCATAATCCCTGCATATTTATAATAATTCTAGGAAATTGAGTAATTAAGTCTATCATTAATTATTTATATAGGGAAATAGTATCAACTGTTCATTTATAAAACAGCTCATTGATCACTAACCAATATCTTTTTCCTTTGGACAGCTGGAATGTTCCGAAGAACTGGGTGATCTTGTAAAATCTGTGGACCCTACATTGGCACTTAGTGTGTACCTAAGGGCTAATGTCCCAAATAAAGTCATTCAGTGCTTTGCAGAAACAGGTCAAGTTCAGAAGATTGTTTTGTATGCTAAAAAAGTGAGTTCAATGAAACATTTTCAGCATAAATTCTTGAAATTATTAAGAGAAATCAGCCTATATTCTGTTACTTCAATGGTGAATTTCCTTAAATTTTTAATTACTTGGGAATGTATAAAAATCCTATCTGAAGTCAGATATGTAGAATTTACACTAACTGAAAATGTGAGAAAATGGAGATAATTACTCTTGCATGGCTTGTAAGAATTTAGGATAAGAGGAGTATGTTTAACATGTCAGAACAAATGTTGCAATGGTCATTTGTTGAAAATGGATAAATCAATTATTAAATTTATAGTTATTTAGATATGTCAAAACCAAAGTTTAATTGAGCATTGTAAGTTATAAATGAATTTGTGCTTTCACTAATAGTTAGCAAGATTTTGTTGTAGAAAATGCCTTTAAGGGGCTGGGGTTGTAGCTCAGTGGTAGAGCACTTGCCTCGCATGCCTGAGGCTCTGGGTTTGGTCCCAGCACCATGTAAAAATAAACAAATAAAAAAAGAATAATAAAAATATTGTGTCCATCTGCAACTAAAAAAAATATTAAAAAAAGAAAAAGAAAATGCCTTTAAATGCTATAAGAATGAAACTTGGCAGCAGGGTTTAACTCTTTGTCCCTTTTTAGGTTGGATATACTCCAGATTGGATCTTTCTACTGAGAAATGTAATGCGTATCAGTCCAGATCAGGGACAGCAGTTTGCTCAAATGTTAGTTCAGGATGAAGAGCCTCTTGCTGATATCACACAGGTAATGGCATTCAAATATATTCTGTAGTTGACTGAGATGGAGAGTGAGGGGGGAATCTGACTTACACAACTTTGTAGATAATGGGCTAAATTTTCAGTTTGTGTATCTTAAACTTAATTAAGTATCTTAATAAAACAAAATTGGAGAAGAATAAACACTCTGATTCAATTTATATGGTTTTAAAACATACAAAACAAGTACCCACTTATTCAGAGATATACTCATATTTAGTATATGATAAAACAGGTGAGTGGCTGCCACTGGTCAGCAGGGAAAGAAGTAAGGCATGTAGAAAGTGCAAGTGAGTTCTGCATATTGTATGTACTCTTGTATGTTTTTGAAGTTTATAAAAATTTTAAATTCATTAGTTTGATTATATTCTGCTATTATATATTTTGAAATATTTCATAGATTAAAAAAAAAAAAAAACTAAAAGTAACTGAGTCTCCAAAGGGTAGATTTTATTTATTTATTCTTTCTTTTATTTTTTTGAAGAGCAGAGAGGAGAGGACAAAATTTTTTCTTAAAGTGTAATGTTATATTGCTAAATAATATTAAGTTTTTAATTTGAGATGGGGTCTTGCTAAGTGGCTGAGAATGAGCTCCTGGGATTACAGGCATGCACCACCATACTTGACTTAAATATGGTTTTAATATGGTTTTTGTTCTGTGAGATTTTATACATAAAAAAGAGATGATGGACTGGGGATGTAGCTCAGTGCTAGATCACATGACTAAGGCCCTGGGTTCAATTCCCAGCACTGTCAAACTAAGATTGTGCTTAGTTTCATTCATGTTTTGTCAATAGTATCTTAAAGTCTTTTTGTTTTGTTTGGTAGATTGTGGACGTTTTCATGGAATACAATCTAATCCAGCAATGTACTGCATTCTTACTTGATGCTCTAAAGAATAATCGCCCATCTGAAGGTCCTTTACAGACGCGGTTGCTTGAGATGAACCTTATGCATGCACCTCAAGTATGTGCTTCATGCTATTTAGATGTTTACAACACTGTTTTAGTAATTATTCAGAGATTTATAAATTGTTATTTGAAGCTGTGAAGTACCAAGTCCTTATTCAAGAAAATTCAGCTAATTTTTTTTGTACTTTATTTTACCAGTTCACTGTTGAAATTACTGATATAAATGAGGTGATAAAATGAACTCATCCTGTTTGGTTTTATAGGTTGCAGATGCTATTCTAGGGAATCAGATGTTCACACATTATGATCGGGCTCATATCGCTCAGCTTTGTGAAAAGGCTGGATTACTGCAGCGTGCATTAGAACACTTCACTGATTTATATGATATAAAGCGTGCAGTTGTTCATACTCATCTTCTTAACCCTGAGGTATTTCATTTCTTACCTGTTAATTGGTATGCTAAATATGTGTTTGTAGTACAACATAGTAATTTCATACTGCCTCGAGGTTCGGCATTATTAATTCGTTTATTTTGTCTTCTAGTGGTTAGTGAATTACTTTGGGTCCTTATCAGTAGAAGACTCTCTAGAATGTCTCAGAGCCATGCTGTCTGCTAACATTCGTCAGAATCTGCAGATCTGTGTTCAGGTGGCTTCTAAGTATCATGAACAACTATCAACTCAATCTCTGATTGAACTTTTTGAATCTTTCAAAAGTTTTGAAGGTAAGTAGGAGTTTCTTAAAAATCACTTCAGATAGCCAGGAAGAGGTATGTTTATGATTAGGCCACCTTCTAAATGCTTAATTTTACGGGACATTTTACTATTTAATTTTTATTTCTCTCAATAAATGTCAGATCCTATGGAGTGTACAAGACTATCAGCCTGGATGCTTTATAGATGAACTAAAGACAGAATTTTAAGATACAAGTATACATTGACTTTGTCCTAACAGGATAAAATGAAAATACTAATGATTATTTATACTATTATTTCATGCTTATTTGTCTGATTCTCATAATAGCAAGTGATTCTAGCCAAGGACATTTTGTGACTTGCTACTGCACAGCAAGACTTCTTAATCTTTAGTACTGTAGACATTCTTTGTTTTGTGGGGGCTGTCCTTTGTATGTGGGAACATCCTTGGCTTCTACCCACTAGATGCCAGTACTGTCGACTGCACCAGTTGTGGCAAGCCAGGTAACCCCTAGATGATAACTAGTGCTATATAGTATTGGTGTAATAACTGTTAGGTGGTTCTTGGATCATTAGCTAAATTCTGGTCTACAGTTAGCCTATTCTCTGCCCTCTTTCTAGTATTAGTGCTCTAGACAGAAAGGGTAAGAGTTTTCTTTGCTATCTCAGTTTCTGTATGTTTAATATGTACTAATTTACTCTTGGTACATTAGCCTGTAGCCACATATGGCTATTTAAATTTTGTCATTAACATAAAATAAACTTTAGTTCGTTCGTCACTCTAGCTATTCTCATTGGCCACATGGTTTTAGTGGCTACCATGTTGGACACTGGACAGCTTTATTTGTCATTGTAGAAAGTTTTTATGGACAGCACTGAATTAAATTCTTTTCAAACTACTTTTGTATTTTTTTGTTAACTGCATATGGAAAAACACTTGGTATATAACACTTCATTCAAAACTTCTCCTATGGATATAATTGGTTTGATAATGAGTAGCTGCCCCTAATATATTTGTAAACTATTAAGAAACATTGACTGGACATGGTGGCACACACCTGTAATCCCAGTGATGCCAGTCTGAGGGAAGAGTATCACAAGTTTGAGGCCAATCTCAGCAACTTAGTAAGACTGTCTCAATAAAAAATAAAAAGGACTGGGAATACAGCTTCGTGGTAAAGTTCCCCTGGGAACAATCAATCAATATTAAAATATGGGTGGAATTTTCTGCAGGGATTAAAATGCTGTTCCATTTTATCAAACTGGTTACTGGATTATTAGTATTCTTACTAAATTTTTTCCCCCTTTTTTGGGTTTATTTTAGTACTGGGGATTGAACCCAAGGATGCTTTACCACTGAGCCACATCCCCAGTCCTTTTTATTTTTCATTTTGAAATAGTGTCTTGCTAAGTTGCTGAGGCTGGCTTTGAATTTATGGTCCTCCTTCCTCAGCCTCCAAATTGCTGAGGTTACAGGCAAGAGTCACTGTACCTGACCTTATTGAGCTTTTTTTTTTTTTTTTTTAAAGAGGGAGAGATGAGATGAGATGAGAGAGAGAGAATTTTTTTAATATTTATTTTTTAGTTTTCGGCGGACACAACATCTTTGTTGGTATGTGGTGCTGAGGATCGAACCCAGGCCGCACGCATGCCAGGCGAGCACGCTACCGCTTGAGCCACATCCCCAGCCCCTTATTGAGCTTTTTAAGCAATGGATTTATAGTTGAGTATTTAGCATAACAATGTTCAGAGCTTTATTTTTTATGGTACTAAGGATTCAACCCAGGGCTTCACACATGCTAGGTAAGCACTCTACAAATAAGCTATATCCCTACTCATTTAGTTCTTCATTTTGAAAGCTCCTTCTAACGTCAGGCTGGCTTGGAATGTGTGATCCTTCTCTCTCAAGTACATTATTTTTTTAATAGCTAAAATGTTTTTTAGTTCTGTCATTCTCAAAAATGCTTCTGTGCTTAATTTCAATTATTTGTCTCTTCAAGGTCTGTTTTATTTTCTGGGATCTATTGTTAACTTCAGTCAGGACCCAGATGTGCACTTTAAATATATTCAGGCCGCTTGCAAGACTGGGCAGATCAAAGAAGTTGAAAGAATCTGCAGAGAAAGCAACTGCTATGATCCTGAGAGAGTCAAGAATTTTCTCAAGGTAAGTGGTTTTTTTGAGTAATGTGTCTTGTGGTTGTTTTGAAGATCAGCATTTCTACAGGATTTTGGTCATGGCTTTAAAATTCTTCTTTCCTCTAAATGTGAAATTCTTAGCATTGTCAAAATATGTGCTGGGTTATTTTCTAAGCCCTAATGCTCTGTGGTTTCTTTGAAATAGGGAAGGAAATTAGTGAGTGACCATCTGTTGAAAATTTTTTTAAAAAAGCATTGTCTCAAAGAACATTTCCTTTTTTTCTTTTTCATTTTTAATTTTTGGAAGAAAATTTTTAAAAAGTGGTTGATTACTTTCAATGTCATTTTAGAAAATCATTTAGGTTTCTTTTCAATATTAAAACCAGCTTGCTCTTGGTGTCATTTTGGAGGAGCCTCTATTTGTATATAAAAAAAAATCTGTTTATTTCTATCTTCAAATCTGCCTGACTCTGGAAAATACAATATTAATCATGTAATTAATAAATCAAAGGTAAGATCAAACCAAGAAAGCTCAGCTTTGTGACACATGCATTCACTCACAGAAAAGTAAAAACTCACTGCATTAACTCTTTAGAACACATCTAAGGGCAGTCAATTTTGTTTAATATTTAACTTAGCTTTTAGCATTTGTTTTATACCTATCAGTTACTTTGTGGGGGATGTAAAGTTTTAAATTTGGCAGTATGTAGCTTTATAGTGTTATGGTTTCTTGGCCATCATGAATTTTATAGGGAATCTGGCAAGTATGATATGTTTAAACCCAAATTTTCTAGTTTCAAAAAAGAAAAAAAAAATACTCCACAAGAAAGATTTTAGTGCTTGATTCTTGATTTGTACACCCTAACACCTGTTTGTAAGAAGAGGCTTACTTCCTTTTTTTTTGAGTATCATTACTGTTTATTTTGTTGTTGTTAAAAAAAAAAAAAGCACTACCAGATGCTTACATGATTTCTTCTTTTTTAAAATGTAGCTCTCTGCTTTTAATGCTTCAATTTTAATTTCTTTAGTCTCTTAATATTTGAGTTATCATATATATTCAAGCAGAACTAAATTAACTATTACCATTTTTAGTTTTTACATTCTCTTTCTCTCCCTCTCCCTCCCCCCCCTCCCCCCGGGATTTAACCCAAAGGCCTTAACCACAGAGCCACATCCCCAGCCCTATTTTGTACTTTATTTAGAGACAGAGTCTGAGTTGCTTAGCACCTCACTTTTTGCTGAGGCTGGCTTTGAATTCATGATCCTTCTGCCTCAGCCTCCCAAGATGCTGGGATGGGATTACAGGCTCAGTTGCCTGGCTAGTTTTTACGTTCTTGAACTTCAAAAGAAATGCTTTGGAACTTGGCAGAGCCACCTGAGCCTATAATCAGTTACACTGGAAGCTGAAGCAGGAGGATTGGGAAATTTAGTGAGACCCTGCCTAAAAATAAAAAAGACTGGAGAAATGTAGCTCACTGGTTGAGTGCCTTTGGATTCAGGCCCCATTACCATAAGAAAAAAAAGAAATAAAGAAATGCTCTGGCCTGGAATGGTATGGACCTGTAATCCCAGCTACTTGGGAGGCTGAGAACAGGAGAATTGTGAAATCAAGGCTAAAGAATTGTGAGTTAAAGGCCACTCACAAGAGTTAAAGGCAACACTATAAGACCTCATCTCAAAATAAAAGGAAATCAAACAAACAAACTGGGATGGGGCAATTTTGGGTTGCTTGGCCCATGGGATCTAATTAAATCAGGATTCCCCATCCACAATTGTGAATCCCCATCCACAATTGTGAATTTGGTGTCGGCCTGATATAGTAGGGGGACTAAATGTGAATTATGAACCTTTGAACCATTCTGACCTGTTTTAGATTTTGTTTAATTAAGCTTTCTTCATTCAGAGTGTGTCTAGCTGTTCACCCATAAGCTGTAATTTTTCAAGTACCTATTCTAGATGTTTATAGTGATAATCATTATTAATAAACTGTGTTGTTGGGCCTTGGAAATAAGATGTGGTCAGCCTACAGTGTTATTCCTATCTATTGGGTGAGTTTATTTCATTTTTTGTTCTTCCTTGAAAGAATTTTTATCTAGCTGAATTAGAAGTGAATCTAGTATTTTTTAAGTTTAAATAAATTGAGATGGTAGCTCAATGCTACTATTGTATTCAGCTTTACCCCATTAATGAGAATGAACTCTAGACCCTTTATTCACTTCTCTTTATTGATCTGTTGTATATAGCTATGGTATCTCTCATTGTTACTATTAACTTAATGTTGGAGGTACCAGCTACAGAGGAAATCATGTAAGCATCTGACAATTGGTGTTGTATGTAAACATTCTGTTATCATTAGAAAAATAATTCTCTAAACTTAATCTTAAATATTTGGATGTAAATTATGTGTTAGCCTCCAAGAATACAGAGACTGGTAGAATATAACCTCTCCTTCAATGTATCCTATGAGAATTGGGGCTCTAAGTCATTTGTAGAGCACTTGCCTGGCATGTGCAAGGCCCTGGGTTGGATCCCTAGCCAACTGCTCCCCGCCAACCTCACCCCTACCCTGCAAGGTTAAAACACCTTATGAGCAGGACCAGACAGTCATTACCATCATTTGACTCACATCCTAAATTTATGGAACTGTAGCTCTCTTGCAGAAAGCATGGAGCTGTTCTTTAGACTCATTGTCTGCTCCTTGCTACCTTTGATTTATTTTCTACCATTCTTTGTCTCCTGGTTTTGAACCTCCACAATGCTTTTCTGCCTCAAGACATTTGCTTTTATGCTCGAAGTCTACTCTTTGATCTGTTTTTCATTATAATGCCTGCCATGTGAAATATTCTCTTCTTACTAGAATGTAATTCCCTTGAGGAAACAACTCTGCTTTCATTGTTTATGCTATGTCTGCAGTGCCTAGAACAGAGTTTGATATATAGCTACTCAGTAAATATTTGTTAATTGAACAAATTCATGTTTAAGAATCTGGATATATTTATATAATTTTTATTTTGATCTTAAAATCATTAATCATTATCAATGGAGATTAACCATTTAGTAGATAATTTTGAATATCAATAATATTACTTCCAGGGGCTGGGATTGTGGCTCAGAGGTAGAGCGCTCGCCTAGCAGGCGTGAGGCACCGAGTTTGATCCTCAGCACCACATAAAAATAAAATAAAGATATGTGTCCATCTATAACTAAAAAATAAATATAAAAAATAATATTACTTCCATGAATTAAATCATAGGCAGATTTAGGCAATTGGGAAATATCCTATTTCTCATCTATTTTTTTTCAATCTTAAATTTTCTTTTGGAATACAATTACTTGTCTTTGCCACAGAAATCAATCAATCTCTCTCTCTCTCTCTCTCTCTCTCTCTCTCTCTCTCTCTCTCTCTCTCTCTCTCGGTACTGGGGATTGAACTCAGGGGCACTCAACCACTGAGCCACATCCCTAGCCCTATTATGTATTTTATTTAGAGACAAGGTCTCACTGAGTTGCTTAGTGCCTCACTTTTGCTGAGGCTGGTTTGAACTCATGATCCTCCTGTCTCACTTTCCAAGCCACAGAAGTCATAAAGACTCATTCACAAGAATAGAATAGCTAAATAATTTTAGATTTCTTGTGTTTTCCCTTAGTGATAAAGTATACAGTATTTCATATGTATATAAACAAGGTAAGGAATAAGAGTAATGTGTTGATCCTCTTTTTATTTCCAGTACTTGGGATTAAACCTGGGACCTTGCACATGCTAGGCAAACACTGTACCACTGAGAAATATCCCCATATTGATCCACTTCTTGATGTTCATTTTCTCAGGGAAAACATGACTTAAATTTTTGTTTTAAGTTAGATGGAAATTCTAAAAATGATTCTTGCAGCTATTACTAGTACAAATTCTATAGTTTTAAACAAGTACTTGGTTTACACTTAATGCAAAAAATCGGTAACTGGACTTCACTTCCATTTATAGACACTTTTATTATTTAATTTTTCTTGGTGTTCTCTGAACACTTTCTAGACTAATTTTCACATAATTAACGATTGGGTGAATGTACCCTAGTCTTAACCACTATATTCTAACCTTGGAAATAATCTTAGTGGCTATATTGGGGAAAGTCCTATCCTGCTTATTAGTTGTTCTACTTTTTGAGTAGACTGTTGTAGAGGAATCATCTATTGAGGAATGTTTCACTGTGTATAAATGAATTCCTGATAAAAACTATTGTTTTTTGTGCTGTTCCTTATATCTGTGGAATATAACAGGACATGTATCAGGTAAATGCCCAGTACAGGTCTTAACCTACCTGTCTATAACATCATCTGTGTCAGTCTATAATAGGATTGTAGCTTGATATTTGTAATGGTAAAGCAAATGGCAATTTAAAGATGTTTCTTTAAATGCTCTTTTTCTTTTCTTTTTTTTTTTTATTATGATATACTTAATTCATGGCCTTTACCATCATGCTTCTCCTTGTTGGCTTTATTATAATAGTATTAGAGGCTGGCTATATAGCTTGGGGTTTGGGAGGGGTAGAAAAATAAATCACTGAAACAAATGTGAGCTATTTATACCATTTTTGTTTTTGTTTCTGACAGTGTGACTTTAGTGATGAAATCTGCCACCAAATTCAGTTTAATTGTTAATTGCCATTAATAAAAGTCCCAGTGTGATGATTTTTATAAACTGAGTTCCACTGATGGTTCACAAATTTTAATTTGTTGTTGTTGTTGTTATTATTTTGATAGAAGCATATGTGTGGAAAGGACCTGGTATTTTCCTGTGTGAATCTAAGTGTTTTTAATAAAAATTTATTGAAACTGGGACATGCACACTCAGCTGTTGGGACATTTCCTCCTTCAACAGAAAAGCAAAGTTTGTGTGAGCCTTTTCCATCAGCATAGAGCAGATTCTCACATTTACATAGATTTGTAACCTCGTACAAGAAAATTTATGCTTAGCTCAGTGGTAGGGCACTCGCCTAGCATGCGCGAGGCCCTGGGTTTGACCCCAGTACTAAAATTAAAAAGAAAGAAAGAAAGAAATTTTAAGTTTCTTTTTGTTTGTTTTTTTCAGGAAGCAAAACTAACAGATCAGTTACCACTTATCATTGTGTGTGATCGATTTGACTTTGTCCATGACTTGGTGCTGTATTTATATAGAAATAATCTTCAAAAGTATATAGAGATATATGTACAGAAGGTAAGTAATACTTAGATAATTTAAAGGTATAATCTTAAAGTAGATTTTCTTTTAGTCTGGAAATCATACTTTTGAAACTTTGGGACCCATAAGAACGTCTGCTAAAGTAGTTCTCAACATGTTTTCTCAGTAGAATCTTTTCTTTACTTAAAATGCAATTTTTTTGATCAAATTTTATATATGCATGCCTTTTTAAATTTAAATTTACATATATTCCTCTATGGCTAGGTAACACCATAGAGGATCTAAACTCCAAACACAAGTTTTCAAACCATCTTAAATATAGACATTAGAAACTTTACCTAAATCTAGTAAAAGAAAGGCAGTTTGATATATTTGGAGCCTTTTTATTAGACAGTCTTCTGTTGTTATTCTTTGGCATTAACTTTTCTGTACTTATCATTTGGAGCAATACTTAAGGAGCTAATTAACCAGGCCAACAGAAAGTCTTTTTTAAGCTGGACTTCTTCCTGAATTCCTCTGTTTAATTGTGAAATTAAATTCATAGGTTATTACTGATTTTAAAAACTAAGCTTAAAAGGGGGAGATGGGTTTTAATTTTTAACTCATTTTCAATTTGCTTATTAACATGATGACTTTTTTTTAATCATAGGTTAATCCAAGTCGACTTCCTGTGGTTATTGGAGGATTACTTGATGTTGATTGCTCTGAAGACGTTATTAAAAACTTGATTCTTGTTGTGAGAGGTCAGTTCTCTACTGATGAGCTCGTTGCTGAAGTTGAGAAAAGAAACAGGTATAGTACCAATTTTATCCTTTGTAACTGAGATAAATGAGTAGTGTTTATAGCGTGGTATTAGAAATGTAGTTGGTCTGTTGCTTCATAACTACTCAACAACATATGGAGGATAAATCCTTAGAGATACCTAATTTAAAGATAAGCTAGCCGGTCTATTATCATTGTCATATAGAAAATCTGGTAGATTAGTTGATCACTTCCGTTTTTTTTATGGTGCTGGGGATCCAGCTATATCATTTGATTGTGTGTGTGTGTTTAATGTTAAACTATGTACTAAGCATCCTTTTAGGTAGATATAATACCAATGTATTTAATAACTAATTCTTCACTGATACAGTGTGGTGTTTTGTTTTTTAATATTTTTTTATAGTTGTAGATGAACACAATACCTTTATATGTTTTTATGTGGTACTGAGGATCAAATCCAGTGCCTGACACATGCTAGGCAAGAACTCTACCACTGAGCAACAACAACCCTAGCCCCAATGTGGTCTTTTTTCCAACTATAAGACGATTTCAATTATAAAAAGATTTCCCCATGCCATTCTGGGTTTAAATTGATAATTAATACATAATACCTTCCTATAATAATATGAATTACAAAATATTTTATTTTTTGGTACCAGGGATTGAACCCAGGGGTGCTTAACTACTGAACCACATCCCTAACCCTTTTTTATTTTTTATATTGAGACCTGTCTCGCTAAATTGCTTAGAGCTTCACTAAGTTGCTGAGGCTGGCTTTGAACTTGGGTTCTTCCTGCTTCAGCCTCCCAAGTCACTGGGATTATAGGTGTGCACCACTGCACCCAGTGATTTTTGCCTTTATTAATAGAATAATTATGTGCCTTTACCCTAGTGGTTATGTTCATTATAACTACATGAATTTGATAGCCAAAGTAATGGAACAATGTTTTTTCTCTGGCTGCTTTTAATATTTAAGCAGGACTATTGAAACATAAGGTGAAACCATGACCCTTGGCTGAAATGAACATGTGACTGCTATAACTATTAAACCCTGAGATTCTAAATCTACCAGATTTTATTCCTAGTATGTATTTAGGGTACTACCCACTTTGGCTCTAGGTAATGTTATACATTAATTGTGTTAAAATTGGAAAGAACTTCAGATAATCGGGCTTCCCCCTACAAATCCCCATCTCACCCCCGTACTTTTTTTTTTTCAAAGTCTATAGATAATTACATATAATACAAAGAAAAGTATGATCTGTCTATCTATGATCTGTCTTATATCCAGATGTAGGTGTATCTCATAGCTGATAGATTTAGGAGAGTGAAAAACAGTTTTATATACCTTTTTGTGCAATCTTGGACAGCTCAACCATTTCTTTAGTCTTAATTCCTCAATTTGTAATAGGATTGTTTAGAATTTAAAATAATGTATATGAAAGTACTCTGTAGTTCAAGATACTTAGTCAGCATGTCAAGTGTGTGCTGTTTATATTATAGTATGTGTGGTTTTGTTTTGTTTTCACTAGATTGAAACTGCTTCTGCCTTGGCTTGAGGCCAGAATTCATGAGGGCTGTGAGGAGCCTGCCACTCACAATGCATTAGCCAAAATCTACATCGATAGTAATAACAACCCAGAGAGATTTCTTCGTGAAAATCCCTATTATGATAGTCGTGTTGTTGGAAAGTATTGTGAGAAGAGAGATCCACATCTGGCTTGTGTTGCTTACGAGCGTGGTCAGTGTGATTTGGAACTTATTAATGTGAGTATGGTCAGCTGAATGTGTGCAGAGAAGGCTGCATTCTTTTAACCTGCTATATAATATCATGCTAGCAAATTTGGGGAGTTTTTGGAGGAATTTTAAGTAATACAGAAACATTCTTGGGAGACAGGTAGTTTCTATTCAAACTTCATTTGGAAATTGTGCTGAACCTGAAAGTGCCTAAAATAGTAAAGTTTATATGCCCTTTATTTGTTTGGCTTTTTGATATTTTAACTGTGCTAGCTTTATCATTCATGTTTTAATACACTCATAACACAGTATATGTATACATACACACATATAATTTCTTTACAATATGAGAATAAGTTGTATGCATTGTGGCCTTGTACTCTTTTGATTATATTTCCTAAGAATAAGAATAATCTCTTTCACCACCTTGTAGATACTAGCTAGTCAATATGACATTTATAGGACACTTTGAAAAAAATCTGTTTTATTTCAGTTTTTGCCATTGACTAATAGTGCCTATTATCACAGTTTTTTCCTAGAGTTAGGATCACATATTGCATTTAGTTGTCATGTTTGTAAAAACAATAGTCTTTTTTTTCTAACGGTAAACTTTTAAAAATTGATTCATTTTAAAGTGAACAGTAAGTGGCTACTAGTACATTCAGAAATGTTTTTTAATCATTATTTTTATCTAATTCTACCTTTTTATCTCTCAAAAAGAGGTCCTGTATTTAGTAATCAGCTTCTCCACATTTCCCCCCGTCGACCCCCAACCCCTGAAAGCCACCAAACCACGTTTAGTCTCTTATTTGACTATTCTGTATGTTTATGTAAACATAAAGTCGTTTTTTAAAAGTAGAATATATTTCTCTCTGAGTTTCTATGATTTCTTGTGATTAAATTTAGATTATGCATTTCCATCCACAATGCTGCTTAAGTGAAGTTCGGTCTTTCTCATGCTGTTGCATCCAAAAGCACATGCTGTCCATTTGTCCCCTTTATGATATTCATTTTCATTAAGTTGTATCATGTCTGTTGTTCTTTTTATCTTGCAGCTTTGTGAGTAGACACTTGAGACTGTGCAAATATCCCATTGCTCCCCTCTCCTCCCAGTTGATTCTTGCTTAACTCACTCTTAATGTGTTGATTTGCAAAAATGTAGATTTGAATTCTAGCATTTTCTTCATATTTATATTGATCTTTTTTTATTCATGGACTCATAGATTTCCTGTTTTCTTCAGTGGGTTATAATCCATTAATGCTACTTATGTTGATGCTCAGATTGTCCCTGTTTTGGCCAATGGAAACCTCTTTAATCTATCTTCTCTGTTAATCTTTGTGTTATTGTCTCCTTGTTCTTTGAGCACATCCTTAATTTAATTTATTATTATTATTTTTTAGTTTTCGGTGGAGACAACATCTTTATTTATTTATTTATTTTTGTATGTGGTGCTGAGGATCGAACCCAGGACCCCGTGCATGCCAGGCGAGGGCGCGCTACCGCTTGAGCCACATCCCCAACCCCACATCGTTAATTTATGACATATGATACACCAGGCTCATGTAGTACCTTTCCCAGTCCTGGAATTAACCCTTTCTCAGGGAAACCCTCATCTCTTTTAATGGGGAATGGTATTAGACACTAAGTTCTGGCTGTAGGTATATGTACTTAGGATCTTTCAGTGATTAGAGGTAAGAAATATGTACATTTATACTTGGAAAAATAAGCACATAAGAATAGCTAATAAAACAACTGTAGAGAAAGCATTAAAGGTGATTACCCCTATGAAATATTAGAGCATCTTAGAAAGCCTATGTAAAAAGTGCAGTACTGGTGTCTGCACAGACAGACTGGTAGAATAGAATCCAACAGTAAAGCTGCCAGAAATTATAACTGTTTGTTCTGTTCTTTCTATTGGTGGAATTTCTATAGGAAAAATTTGGGTGTGATTTATTCAAGATTATGTGTAAAAGTAGATTTCTTTTCCTATACAACAATAAAACTGGGTTTAAATGATTAGAAATAACTTTTAAAATCAAGTTTATTCTATAAAAAATCTTTACATTGAAATTAATCTTTCCTATCTCATTTAGGTTTGCAACGAGAATTCCCTCTTCAAAAGTCTTTCCCGCTACCTGGTACGTCGAAAGGATCCAGAATTGTGGGGTAGTGTGCTGCTGGAAAGCAATCCTTACAGGAGACCCCTAATTGATCAGGTAAAATTGACAGATGTGGTTAATTTCATTTTTTAACTTTGTATAAAATCTTTTTCCTCATCATATATTCAAATATCGCAGATGGGTCATATTTAACTGTGAGAGAAGGCAATGAAAATAAAAGAAAATTGAACTGGATACAGGGCATGTGCCTATAATCACAGTGATTCAGGAGGCTGAGGAAGGACAATTGCAAATTTGAGACCAACCTCAACAAGTCAGTGAGATCATGTCTCAAAATTAAAGATAAAAAAAGGACTGGGGATGTACTTCAATGGTAGAATGCTTTGAGTTTACTCCCCAGTACTATAACTAAAGAAAAAAAGAAAGAAAATTTAAGTTCTGCTACATATAAATATCTATAAATTGACATAAACATATAATATTATATATGTTAAGAGAAATAAATCTCGAGACAAGATTTAATTATATAAAACTCAATTCATTGTAGTTAAAATGAAAAAAGTTACCAAATGTATTGAAAGCATTCAAGACAATGATAGGTTAGCACAGGTTAGGATTGATAATAGAAATTCTGAGTCCCATTGAGTAGATGTTAAATCTCACTAATAATCATTGAAGAGCAAATGGAGCTCCATTATAAAATTCAAAACATTTTTAATGCCCCAATATTGAAGGTTATTATAATGTGTCATAAGTTCTTCTGATAGAAGTATAAATATAATATTTTGAAAAAGAATAGAGGCTGTTAATTTTTTATTACTTCCCTAGGACCATTTGTAAGGAACATTCCGAGGTAGATAGAAACCTTCATGGAAAAAAAAAAATACTCATTGCAGTATCTAGGTACTTGCAGTTAGCTAGAAATAGAGGAATTAGTTACTTTATAATTCAACATCTTGGTAGTTAAATTATATGTAAGCATTAAAGTGATAACGATGAGTGTTAGTGTAGATAATGATTTAATCAGGGAAAAGGTAGAAATTATAAAATTAGGGTTATTCTCCCCCCCCCCCCCAAGCAAAGTAGAATTATATATCATTCATGTAGGTTTGTTTAGAAAGATCCATGGTGAATTTAAAGGTATTTTTCCTTAATTCTATCTATTTTACTTTTTCTGGTTAGAGGCCAATTTATTCAGTTTATTCTCTTTTCAATATTTTGTTTTGGTTATAGTTGGACACAATACCTTTTTTTTATTTACATGTGGTGCTGAGGTTTGAACCCAGTGCCTCGCACATACTAGGCAAGCACTGTACTGCTGAGCTCAACCTAACCTCCCAATTTATTCTTATTAGATAATATTTTTAAAGTCCACCCTGATTTTTAGTATCTATTTTCTGTATATTCTTTGTAGGTTGTACAGACAGCCTTATCTGAGACTCAGGACCCTGAAGAAGTATCAGTTACTGTCAAGGCTTTCATGACTGCAGACCTTCCTAATGAACTCATTGAGCTCCTGGAGAAAATTGTCCTTGATAACTCTGTATTCAGTGAACACAGGTATGTGCCTATAATATAGCTAGGGATCCACTGGCTATTTCTTTTAGTTTAATTACACCCTGTCCATTTTGGGAAGGAACTTAAAACAGATGAGAGAAAGTTGTCTGAATTCTCATTCTCCTGGTAGTCTCACCCTTCACACCCTGCATTCTGAGACAGAAACCCTTGTAGAGCTACTGAAATTATTCTCAATGACTGATAGGCTTTTTATGTAATCTGGGTTAAGTCTCTCTTTTTTTTTTTTCCCCCACTAAAGGAATCTTCAAAACCTCCTTATTCTTACTGCAATTAAGGCTGACCGTACACGTGTTATGGAGTATATTAACCGCCTGGATAATTATGATGCCCCAGATATTGCCAATATTGCCATCAGTAATGAGCTCTTTGAAGAAGCATTTGCCATTTTCCGGAAGTTTGATGTCAACACTTCAGCAGTGCAGGTAACTTTTCAGATTGCAATCTTCAAGTTACTAAACATTATACCTTTTCTTGATTCAAAGTATGCATTGTTCTGTGAGGGTGGGCTTTGGTTGCTGTGACAATAGAAGAACATGAAAATGCTGACAGTTTAAATGTAAATGTTTTAGATAACATCCAGCTAACCATAATTCAAAAATGGTAACCTAGGTATTGATTGAACATATTGGAAACTTGGATCGCGCATATGAGTTTGCTGAACGCTGCAATGAACCTGCGGTCTGGAGTCAACTTGCAAAAGCCCAGTTGCAGAAAGGAATGGTGAAAGAAGCCATTGATTCTTATATCAAAGCAGATGATCCTTCATCCTATATGGAAGTTGTTCAGGCAGCCAATACTAGTGGTATATATGACTTACTATCTTTATGCATTTGATAAGAAATGATCTCAGAAAATGATTAAACTAAGCATTAAAAGATACTTGTCTATTTTTAATTGTGTAGGAGCTGGGTATGCTTGGTTATTTGTGAAAGTTTTTAGCCCTCCATCCCATTAGAGATGAACTTAAAACACCCACAGGGTTCTGGGCATGGTGGTGCACACCTGTAATCCCAGTGAAGCAGAGGGGATCACAAGTTCAAAGCCAGTCTCAGCAACGTAGTGAGGCCCTAAGCAACTTAGTGAGAACCTGTCTCAAAATAAAATATTTAAAAAAGGCTGGGGATATAGCTTAGTGTGTAAGCACCCCTGGATTCAATCCCTGGTATTAAAAAAAAAGACCCATGGGGAAGATTAATTTTGTTTCAAAATCTTCAGAAGCTCTAATTTTATAACTAAGAGAAAGGGGAATTTAGCTGTTCATTTGGTCAGCGATAATATAGAAGTTGTAATAGAATTTTTGCAGTTTTAGATATAATGCACAATTTAGGTTTAATCATTTTCTGTTTCCTTGAAAAGGAAATTAATAATAGTTTTCATTTATTTGGTCAAAAAGATAAGCAAGGATGTTAGTGTATGAACTTATTTTTTTTTTCTTTGTATACTTAGGAAACTGGGAAGAACTGGTGAAGTACTTGCAGATGGCCCGTAAGAAAGCTCGGGAATCCTATGTGGAGACAGAATTGATATTTGCACTGGCTAAAACAAACCGCCTTGCAGAGTTAGAAGAGTTCATCAATGGGCCAAATAATGCTCATATCCAGCAAGTGGGTTTCCGGATGAGATTTTTTTTTTAAAACAATGTAAAACAAAATAGTTGAACAACTTTATTAGCTTACTAGAAGAAACAAATCATAGCTGAAGAATGCCATGGAAAAATCTTATAGGATAACAAATTGCTTTTCAGTATTAAGATGTGAATTTGGAAAGAGGATTGATATAAGGCTCCTAATGTACTGAAAATTGATTATCTCCCCACCTCAGGTTGGTGACCGTTGTTACGATGAGAAAATGTATGATGCTGCTAAATTGTTGTACAATAATGTTTCTAATTTTGGACGCTTGGCATCTACCCTTGTTCACTTGGGTGAATATCAGGCAGCTGTTGATGGAGCTAGAAAAGCTAATAGTACACGAACATGGAAAGAGGTAATCTAAATACAAGTTTGAAGAGTTAAGATATTATTTGAAAATGCTCTTTATACTGATTAGTTGAAATAACTAGCCATGTTTACATTTGAATTCACATTACATAACTGTTGTTTCTAGGTCTGCTTTGCCTGTGTAGATGGGAAAGAGTTCCGTCTTGCTCAGATGTGTGGGCTTCATATTGTAGTACATGCAGATGAATTAGAAGAACTTATCAACTACTATCAGGTAATGAATAAGATTTGAGGATGGAGAGTGAGTGCCTAGGGATTGAACCCAGAGGCACTTAATGACTGAGCCACATCCCCAGCCTTTTTTGATTTTTTTAAATTTTGAGACAGGGTCTCCCTAAGTTGCGTAGAGCCTCACTAAATTGCTGAAGGTGGCCTTGAACTTGTGATCCTGCCTCAAGCCTCCCTAGTCATTGGGATTACATGAGTTTTTAAATATGAATTGAGACCCTTTGCCACAGACCTTATCTTTAATTGTATGTTTCTCTTGTTTAGGATCGTGGATATTTTGAAGAACTGATAACCATGTTGGAAGCAGCATTGGGACTTGAGCGAGCCCACATGGGCATGTTTACTGAATTAGCTATTCTGTATTCTAAATTTAAGCCACAGAAAATGAGAGAGCATCTGGAGCTATTTTGGTCCAGAGTGAACATTCCTAAGGTAACCAGCCTTCACCGAGGCGATTGTATAGCCAAAACTAATACTTTAAAATACATTTATTTATTTATGGCTATTGGCTGGAATGAGAGACCAATATCTTAAGCAATTAAGTTTTTCTTATGCAGGTGCTAAGAGCTGCAGAACAAGCTCACCTATGGGCAGAACTGGTGTTTTTGTATGACAAGTATGAAGAATATGATAATGCCATAATTACCATGATGAATCATCCAACAGATGCATGGAAAGAAGGGCAGTTCAAAGATATCATTACCAAGGTGTGTACCTTCTTCAGAGGGTAAAGGCTTCAGAAAGAGAATGATCCTCGGGAAAGAACTCTGACTTACATGTGGATTTTTCCTGTTGTGGAGGGGTGGCAGAGGGGTACCAGGATTGAACTCGGGGACACTCAACCACTGAGACACATCCCCAGCCCTATTTTGTATTTTATTTAGAGACAGGGTTTCACTGAGTTGCTTAGCATTTTTCCTGTTGTAGGTTGCCAATGTGGAACTATATTACAGAGCAATACAGTTCTACTTAGAATTCAAGCCTCTGTTGTTAAATGATTTGCTGATGGTGCTGTCTCCACGGTTGGATCACACTCGTGCAGTCAATTATTTCAGCAAGGTAATAATTTTAAACCAAACTTCATAGTCAGGAATTAAGACATCTGGGTAACTGTTACGCCTAGACTTCAACAATGTGCTACCTTTATAACAGACTTTTTTTTCTTTTCTTAAAGGTTAAACAGCTACCACTAGTGAAACCGTATTTGCGTTCAGTTCAGAACCACAACAACAAATCTGTGAATGAATCACTGAACAACCTCTTTATTACAGAAGAAGATTATCAGGTAAAACCTTTTGATTCTTGTACATACTCTCAAAACTCAGGTTATTATTAGCTTCCACAGTTAAATTCTACAGTGAAAACACTCTTTCTTTAGGATTGTAAACAATGAGTAGGCCTAGAGTCTGAATTTAATAAGGTTTTCAGGACTAATAAATCTGATAATTAAATGCCAAGTTCTCAGAATTAGTTTAGATGGATCTTATGTATTTCTTTAGGAGAAAAAAATGATTTGGTTCACCTCTAACATCCAGATCACAGGTATCAAAAAAGTCTGTGATCTCTTAATTACCCCATAAAACGTGTTTGTAATTAAGAATTTTTAAGTATTCATTGCTCTTCTTGCCTAATGACTTATTAGTATGTCTTTTTTTTTTTAATTTTTTTTAGTTGAGTAGGTAAATAGTATTCTATATTTTGTTTTAATATCCACCTATTTATTTATTTATTGAGAGAATTTTTTTAAAATTTATTTTTTAGTTTTCGGTGGACACAACATCTTTATTTTTATTTATTTTTACGTGGTGCTGAAGATCGAACCCAGCGTCTTGCACGTTCTAGGCGAGCGCTCTACTACTGAGCCACAACCCCAATCCCTAGTATGTCTTTTAATAAATTTTCTCCTGTGAAGGATTTCACATAAAATACAATAAGGTTAAGGTTAAACTAGTTTCTTTCTCATAGTTTTAGCATGATTTTCTTTGAGGCTCAGAGCCCATGCTCATCTCTAGCTGAATACCACATTGAGTTGTATCAGGAGTTTCCCTGGAGTATAAGTTCTTCCAAATTACATATTCTCCCTTATGCATAAACAAATTAGTTTTGATACTGGAAACCCTGGAGAAAATTGCAGTACATTTGAGGATCTGTTATAAAATTAAATTGAAGAGAGTTCATTTCTGTTCACAGATTACAGGTTTGTAGTTTGATGCTTGAATCTATGCCATCATATTACATGTTACCATCTAATAGTCTCCATGATAAAGAAGTATGAGGCATGAATGTTAAGCTAAAACAAAACATAGATTTGACATGTGTGGCTTTTTTTTTTTTTTTAAAGGCTCTGCGAACATCAATAGATGCTTATGACAACTTTGACAATATTTCACTTGCTCAGCGTTTGGAAAAACATGAACTCATTGAGTTCAGAAGAATTGCTGCTTACCTCTTCAAAGGCAACAATCGTTGGAAGCAGAGTGTAGAGCTGTGCAAGAAAGACAGCCTTTATAAGGTTGAAAAAGTTGGCGGGTGGGGCTGTTAATCCAACCCTAAAATGGTGTATTACAAGTGATTCTGTAAAAGTATTAGTTTTATGCATATGAGATTTGACTTTATACCCCCCACTTGAGGAGATGGTAATTAATATTAGTGCATTTCTTGACTTGAGGGGCTTATTGTTAAGGCCATACTTCTGTTAAAAAAAAAATCAAAATATTTTTGAGCCTATGCTCTTTATTTTTCCCTTACAAACCCAGACTTAAGTTTTTAAGCTTCTGTTGTATTACTTGGTTTACCAGTTCCTTATGTTTGGGTTTGATGTTTGACCTTCATTGTTTCCTTTGAATAGGATGCAATGCAGTATGCGTCTGAATCTAAAGATACTGAGTTGGCTGAAGAGCTCCTACAGTGGTTTTTGCAGGAAGAAAAAAGAGAGTGCTTTGGAGCTTGTCTCTTTACCTGTTATGATCTTTTAAGGCCAGATGTTGTCCTGGAAACTGCATGGAGGCACAATATCATGGATTTTGCCATGCCCTATTTCATCCAGGTCATGAAGGAATATTTGACAAAGGTAATGACTCTTAAGTGTATTCAAAACCAGTTATCATGAGGATATATAAAATTGTATGTGCAGGTTTTTCAAAAGTGTTTTGTCTAGTATTAAGTCATTTAGTTGATCATGAATACTCATGTTCTGTGGAATATTTTTAATAGCTTACAAATGACATTGACTAGAAAGGGAGCCAAAAACTTGTCAGAATGTTTACCTTCAGTGTATTTCTTAGGGTAAATAGTATTTTATATTTTCTTTTAATATTCACTAATTTAAAAAATAGCATATTAAAATGAATTCCTATAACTTAGATGTCCATTAATATTACTATAGATTACCTTTTATTTGATTGATTCCTGACTTTATGTCTGTGCCTGTTTCCTATGAGGAAGGTGCATTTATATTTTTAATATCCTGTTAATCTTATTAAAATTTGTATAGTTGAACTCCTAATTTTAAAATATCATAGGCTGGGTGTAATCCTAGCTCCTGGGGAGGCTGACACAGGAGAATCTCAAATTCCACAGGCCAGCCTGTCTCAAAATAAAAAAGGGTTGAGAACATAGCTCAGTAGTAGAGTACATGCCTAGCATGTGTGTGATCCCCCTGGGTTCAATCCCCAGTACTGCCAAAAAGAAAAGATTTGAAAATAATCAATTTTGCCAAAGCAACACATGCTTAAAATCAAGAGTTTTACCTCTGATCTCTTTGCCTGCCTTATTAAATGGGGAAAAACACTATTAACAACCTATAGTATACTGAATTTTTCTGTAGGATACCACCTAATTAGATGCCATTGTGTTCAGTTAAATTTTTTAGATTTTTAAAGAATTAACATTTTATACAGAGAAAAAAGTTGCCTAATCTTAGGTGAGAATAGTTTCTTTTCTTATGCATAATGCCAACTTTTGAGACCTGGCTCTAAGCTGCTGTTAACCTAAGTGCTGTAAATTTTACTAGCTGATTAAGCTGCTTTCTTTCACACTTACTTTAGCATAAATTCTTCTGCAGTAAGCTCTGAAGTTAAAAAAGATTCTAAATTTTGCTTCCAGTATGCCCTTTATTTTCACTTTTCTCATACCTTTTTTAGTGATTAGATGTTTCTCCCCTAAACCTTTGTTGCTGATTCTACCTTTTTATGCTCGATATGGAATTTGATTTTTTTCTAAGCTGCACCTTCTGAATTCCTTTGCAGGTTGATGCAATAAAGGAAAAGGTGAAAGTTGATTCTTTTCCATCTTTAAGTCTGGAGGACTAAGTCTAAGGAATTTGCATGATTTTTTTTCCTTCCTTTTCTACACTGCTGCTGCTGCTTTTTCCCCCCCCAATAAATTTTCACTAAAGCCTCTGCAAGTCCCTTGAAACATAACTATAATAGAGCTCTAGGACATTAGTAGATGTTTGCTACTAATCGGCTAATAGGCTTTAGGAAGGGCAGGAGGCTAATCAGTAGTTGGTTCACAGTCTCTCTCTTAAATATATTATTAAAAACTGAGCCTGGTGAGTTTCCATATTGATTCCAAACTATCAGGAAATTTCTTTTCCCTGTCAGGGTATCTGGGCCATAGTAGGACTTTCTTAATATTTGAAATAAATTAAAAACAGCCTCTGGTTTTATTTTGTGAGCTTACCTGACAGTTGTTATGTATGTATATACATGCCCTAAAAGGCTTTTGGTTTTTTTGTTTTCTTTTTTGTTTTGGTGGGGGTTTGGTATTGAAGGACTGTGATCCAGTTTCTGATCTCTTGATTCTTACTAATTTTTTTGCTGAAAGTAGATACAAGAGATACTAGCTGCTTCCGAAGAGACTTTCCTCATGTTTCTCCAGGTGTCCAGTTCTATGGTGCTAGTCCATATTTAAGAGGAATCAAAAGCTTTTAATTATGAGCTCCAAGTTTGCTATAAATGTTGCTAAGCAACATGGTTTATTTCTGTTTATAATGAAGCAATATTAACTTCTTTCTATAATATAAAAGCACACCTAAAGTTAACCTAAAATTTGCTCTCTTACTGATTAGTTGGCTTGTCCAAGAAGGCCAAATTTAGTCACCTTTTGGTTGCTGCTTCCTTCATTGGCTGATCTCCATCCCAGTATAAACTAAACAGACTTATAAATTGTGGTTGGAAAAGGGTGGGAGAGTAAAGGAGAGTTGAAACAAATTTAAAAGAATTTGGGTGGGGGTAATGCTTTGGGATTATGTTGAATCAAACTGGAGTCACCACTGGAACTTAGGGCAAACCTGAGTAAAATGCATTGTGTGTGAGACCCTTCAGCAGCTAGTAAGCAAGGCAGTTAGAAAGCGTGTGTGTGAAAAACAGGTAATTGAACTGCAGTGTTATGCATTGTTTTAAATCAAGCATGTATAAGTCATTGCAATTACATCATACTACTTTGAAACTCCTATAGCATTGCTGTGGGCTGTGTGTGTTTCTTGAGAGCCTGTATAGCACCAGTCATCTCCAGACCTCACTTCTTGCTTCAGTACTTTTGCCTTTTTTTCATGCACACATACACCAAAATAACTGACTGCATGTTAACTTTTCCTCTGCAGCATATTGCAGTCTTTGTGGAAAAGCCTTTTACATCTTAGTGAATTTAACAGTAGTGTAGATGGAACTGAATTCAGTGACATGCTTACCCATAATTTTTCTTTTTAAATCCAAGGATCAGAAACTTTTGTTACAGCTCTTAACAAAAGCTTGTGCTCATAAAAGCCTTCTCTGTTTTTTCTCTTTTGAGCAATCTAAATTGGGTTAATAGAAACAAAAATTGGATGTTCCTGTTCCAGAGGCTGTCCCATTATATACAAAAATCAAATTTTTTTGCTTAGCTTATGTTACTTCTTCAGGTCCCCCCCCCCCTTAAACTCCCCCCGCCCCATGCCGAGCTTGCCTATGTCTGTGCCTGGACATTGTGATATTGCCATTTCTTCTAAGCCTTCCATGTAGGACCTCTTGAGTTCAGCATCCAACTCCAACACTGGAACTTTTAAATACGTGTTCACTTTAGATTCTTTCCCTTAAGAGTCTGCAAGTGTACTGATTTTTTTCGGTTGTTTTCTTTTTCCAAGAAGTCACTGATAGACAGGCATCCATGTATTTTTCTATAAAACCTCTGTAGTTCACTCTTGTATAATAATTAGGTTAGCAAAAACCCATTTGACCTTTCAAGGCACAGAACTGTGCTGTAAACTTTATAACTGAATAATTTTGTGGCATTTTTGGATGCCAAACAGTGGGTATTTCACATGGTCCTTAATGTTCCATGATTGTTATGAATTAGTCTTATATAAAATTAAAAACTATCATGTAGGCTATAAAATAGAATAATAGCATGCTAAAGCAAACTAATCCATCTTCTAGGGTAGACAAACCACAGTTCATTTGAAGGACTATAGAGTCTACTTTAAGCTTGTTTTTCTCAAACTTTCAGTTTTCTGACAAATTGAGATGGGTTAGACCCATATTGTATTTAATATGAAATAATGGAAATAAATATAAAATACTGTAATAACCTATGACCTGTGTTAAGATTTAGACACTATATTAATAGTTCGAAATAGAACCAAAGTACTGCTTTAACATTTTTAAAACCTGGTTTTTATAACTTTTCCACTGAAGTCTGCATGTCTTTTTATTTATTTAATATTTTTTGGTGAGTGATTTTTTTTCATTATTTGCCTTCCTGTAGAAAATGCAGTGAACATTCATAAAAGTTTTCTCCCTACACTTTGCTCCTGAAGCTCACCCTTCATACTTATGAACTTGAAAACCACTAGTAATATATAACATTGAGATTTGAAATTTAGTGTTAGAGTATAACAACAAATAAACTATATAGCTTTGGTTGAGATACCAATTTTATATTTTAAGCTTTTAAATATAGTTTAAACGATAAATGTAGTATAGTGTAAAAGACAATGGAAGTTGTATGTTATAGGAGATTCCCTAACCCCAGGTCATATGGTCACTTCTCTTTAGTTCATCACAGAATTACAGAATCAAATTGTGTTAGCCCTTGAAAGGAACTTTGTAGATTTTTTTTTTTTAACCTTCTCATTATAGAAGGAAACTGAAGAGCCAATGTGGTAATTTGCCAAAATCACAACTAGTAGTAGTTAGTAGAAGAATCTAAGTATTCCAACTCGTGTCTTTCATTGGTGCACTTGGATTCCTCTACAAAATTATTCTTATACTATCCACTTGATGTAGAGTAGCTAGTATGTAATAGCCATTTACTTCTTGGCTTAATTAAAAGTAAAAATTTTCTTCTCAAAGAGGGGCAAAATCAGGCTACCCTAGTTATTTCTTTGGAAATAGCCATGTAGCATTAAAATGAACAGCCTGACTTTACACCAAAAGATTGAATATGGAGCCACATGAGTCTAAAGCTTCAGTCTGCACCTGTAACCCAAATCAGCAGAAGCTATGTACAATTGGCAAGAAAATAATTTATTCTGTACAAGTACTTGTCTAATCATTAGACAGATTTCACATTTTTGAATACCATGTCCTTTCGGGGAGAGAAGTCTTGCTGGTTCATGCGTTCATTATTATCTTTGATAGGGTATAAACTTCATTTGAAAAAGTGGTTCCTTCCTGTTTTCTCCCTCCCTCAGGCTGCATCCTAGCATGCCCAGTTTTAGCCTGGCGTGAGCTTTTATGGCATTTATAAATCCCTCCTTCCTGAGGGTTTATAATGACAGTGCTGAAAACCACCTTGACTGAAGTATGAACATTGCCATTGAATTTGAGGGGGCCTGAGAATGTTCTTTCTAGTCTGTTTTATTTTGACAGAATTTAACATACTAAGGCTTTTCCACTTTCTGCCATAAACCTAGGTTTATAATGCTTTTGAGGTACTAATTGACATAATCTGTTTTTCTCCAGGTGGATAAATTAGATGCTTCAGAATCACTGAGAAAAGAAGAAGAACAAGCTACAGAGACACAACCCATTGTTTATGGTAATCTTTTTCTTTTTAAGCTCAGAGATATACATTAGACAAACACTTATTCTTTAGAGACACTACTTCAAATAGAAATAAAACAAGCTTCTAACATGTAAAAGTTTTGCTAAGGTAAGGAATGTTTCTCCCTACTGCCATTGTTTTTCTGAGGATAGTCTTAAAACAGGCATTAACGTTATTTACTGAATATTTTAATTATACGAAATATCCCCAAAATATCCATTAACTATCATAACCTAGACTCCTTTGGCCTAGTTGCTAATTGAATACTTGTTCATGAGTTACTGAGAAAGAAATATGGAATTCAATTTTCAGAGGAGCAAAGGGTGATAGATAGAATGTGTCAAGGCTCTCTTTAATGTGCTTTGCATAAAGCACACATCCTTACTCTAAATTCAAACTGGGACAGTAGATGGGGTACAGTTTCTTTTTGAATATCCCGTATCTCTGGAAAGTTCTCAAAGTATCAAGTGATTTTTTAAATCCATTTTAATTTCTTCTTATCCCTGCCTGTCTAGATCACTTCCCCTTTGCATTTCATATTTGGTAAATAGATTAATTTTCCACAATGAATTTGGAGATCTCATGCTACTAAGGAAAATGACTATATACAAATCACCTGGAACATTATTTCTTTTACTATGGATAAAAAAGTATATGGGAAATTTAGAAGACAAGATAGTTTTGCTAAAGTTGGAAAAGATAAAGTTAACATGGATTCTTAAGAGATGTTGCACAATGTTTGACAGAGATAGGAAATGACAGTAGGTATAAAAACAGGATGAATGTAATAATTTTGGAGGTACCTATTGAATTTGCCTTGGCTTTCATGGTGTTTAAGAAGGCAATTGAAAATGGGTTAGAAGCCGGGTGGGGTGGCTTATGCCTATAATCCCAGCAGCTCGGGAAGCTGAGGCAGGAGGATCCTGAGTTCAAAGGCAGCCTCAACGAAAGCTAGGCCCTATGCAACTCGGTGAGACCCTGTCTCTAAATAAAATACAAAATAGGGCTGGGGATGTGGCTCAGTGGCCAAGTGCCCCTGAGTTCAGTCCCTGGAACCCAAAAAAGGGAAAATGGGTTAGAATTTCAAGATAGCCATCAGTATTAAGGTTAGAAATAAATTTTTGTAAACTGATTTTCGAAAGTAATTTTTTCTCTAAAGATAAACGTTGGTTGTAAACCACAAAAAGGAAAGACCCATTTATACTGTAGGTTTACATTCCAGTGGGAGATTATTTGTTTTGCAGGGGTAGGGAGAGGTGTTATATGTTTACTTAAGGCAAGTTCTTTATAGGTCATATTTTTTTTATGTGGTTAAAAACTATGTAAACTTCCTAAGAAAGAGTGTTAACACAGTATTTGATAGAGGGTATATGCTCACATGTGTTTCATACCTAATATGGGTTTGAATGATTACTTTTTATTGCCACCTCTAAATTAGAACTGGATTTTTTGCTAGAAATGTATTAGGTTTCATTATCAAACATTTTAAATCAGAAATTTAAATTTAACTTAAAGTTAAATTTAAATTTAAAAGTTGTTATATTAAAATATGCCTGTTAAATTTTCCTATGCTAATTTTGTCACTCAATTTAATGTGCAAGTCTGACCCAATAGTGTTGTATGTGCACGTGTATATTGCTTTTAATGATAGGAAGTTCTGACCCTCAGCCCTGCACTACTGGCTTTTCAGGCAGGACGCTTCTTTGGGTGAGACTGAATTCCAAATTATGCCAGTCGAAAGTTCCCCCACATAAGTTGTAATTGTTTTACTAGGGTGAGGGATATTGTAGTGATGTAGTCTCATAATGCTAAGTTTCTCCTGCTTTCTTTCTTTGCTTCTTAGGTCAGCCCCAGCTGATGCTGACAGCAGGACCCAGTGTTGCAGTCCCTCCCCAGGCACCTTTTGGTTATGGTTATACTGCACCACCATATGGGCAGCCACAGCCTGGTTTTGGATACAGCATGTGAGATGGAAAGCTGATCCTGTAGTCTCCTATTTTCATACTGAAACATCGTCTCTACCCCCTTCTCAGTTTATAAATGGGGAAACTGGCAATGTGTTCTTGTAACCTTTATTTCATGAAGGACTACTTTATTTGTTTCTAACTATAAACTATGGATCACCTATGTTAAAACCTTATTTCACATTCCTCATCATTTTAGAATTTATTTTCCAAGGGGAATAGTATTCACGTGGGCTTTTCCCCCCTCCTCATTCTTTGAAAAACTGCTTAATATTCAATCTATTGTGAAGAACCTGATTTGCACTCTGTAGTGTTTGAAGAAACAAAGAAACTCTAATATTGACTCTCTTAAATTTAGTGTATGTAAACAGCTTACAATATGTATTGTCTAAATGCATTTAAATCTTTTATTCAAAGAAAAGCTAAAGCAAAAAGACTGGTATGTGACCATACCATGCAAGACTGTCAAGGCCAACAAAGACAACACTAATCAGCATATCCTACATTGGATTGCAGTGCTCTCCAAATTATTTGAAAAATGCATACAGACAACTTGCCTGATTTTTTAAATGAGCATAAAGGCCCTTTAACCTATGCAGGTTTCCCCATTATGCATATAGAAAATGCTAGTGTGTTTTGCTCACTTCATATGTAACAGGTGCCCTTACGTTGTGCTGTATCCTGTGCTTTTTCTGTGGGACCATTCCATTCAGGAACAAAGAGCACCATGATTCCAATCTTGTGTGTATTTACTAACCCTTCCCCTGAGGTTTGTGTATGTTGGATATTGTGGTGTTTTAGATCACTGAGTGTACAGAAGAGAGAATTCAAACAAAATATTGCTGTTCTTCAGTTTTGTTTGTGGAATTTGAAATTACTCCAATTTAAAATAAATTACTGGACTGTGGAAATAATATGTAGAATCGCAGTTTTAATTAAATACCTCAAACTAAAAGAATGGTACTTTTTGTAGTGTCATACTGGATACCATGGTGCTGTATAAGAAGGTATAAGAGGAATGAGGGTTGGCAAGCGTGAAGGCATTGTGCATTATGTCTCATGTGTGTTCCTGGAGTTAATAATGTACGTGTAGTCTAAAGCACCAATCGCTACAATAATGGGCAACATTTCATCTGTCACCAACATTTTAACCAAGTGGCACTCTAGGTTTTTAATCTAAGCATTTCACTTAAGTAAACCACAGGTGTTAAGTTACATTAACTTGAAATAAAACTATATTTTACAAAGTAGTTAACATGCTGTTTCTCATCATGAACTCTTTAAGGATTCCCAAATTATGGTTGCTTGAATTTTTGTTTTTTTAACTGGTGTGTAAATCCAAGCTTTTTGTTTATGGCTGAGGATGTTCCTTTAAGTTTATTTCGTTGTCCCTTAAACTTCAATACTGCCCTCTGCCTAGCCTTGTATTGCTTTTTAACTCTGTTAGACAAATTATCATAAATTACACAGAAGGATATGTATAGTATGTATTTATATATGCAACTGTGCTGGTGATTGAAATACAGGGCTTCATTCGTACCAGGCTAGTGCTCTGTCACTGAGCTACATCCCCAGACAGTAGGATTTTTTTAAATGTAAAATCCCGCACCCTCCCTTCTCAGCTCACCACTTCCACCCTTAACTTCCTATAGTAAATTCTAGTGTTGGCTAGTGAAAACATCTTGCTATTCAGTCCTAGCTGTACTATGTTCCCAAATCTTTTCTTCCTCATTATCAAGACAGGAATAATGTTCCTTAGGAGCTTGTTCTTTTTAGTCAAGATTTGTTCTTCTAGACCTTTCCTAAACTTGTGTTAATTGGCTTTTATCAGTGGAATGACTCTGACTCTGCTTTTGCCTTCCCTAACAGAAGAATTGAAAATACTTAGGAATTTTTTTTTTCAACAATAACAAAAAGCCTTGCTTTGTGTGCTCTATCCTGATACTTAAACCATCCATAATAGGCTACATTAGAAACAGAAACTACTATAATGTATGATTTAGGCTCAAATCCTCAGCTGAGATTCTGCATTTGTTTCCTTGTCTGTATATTATCACTAAGTACTTTTAAAAATTATTTGGCATACTATGTCTATATCATAAAATGCCTAGCCCAAGATGACAATTTTAAGTGTATAATAAGTGGTAGGTGAATTGCTAATGAACTGTATTTTAAGCCAAGGATCTTTCCTAATCTTAGTATATCAAAGATGGTTTAGAAAAAAGAAGTGGAAACAATACAAGGGTACTAAAAGTACCTCCTCTAAATGAACTTGAACAAGGCGAAACTAATGGGAAACCTCAAGTGGCCAACAAGTTTTCGGTGATCTTGTTTGGTATCCAGATATAGCCACTATTCAAAACAAGTCTATGTAATTGTTGATAACTGTTTCAATGTGGTTATTAATACAATAGCAAGACTGATTGATCTTCAAATAGTGCTGCCTGGCTTTTTTATAATTTAGTCATGCAGATATTCTAGATCCTTAGTATAATTATACAAATTGTTGAAGATCCAGGAAAAAAAAATAACTTTGTCAGATCTATAGATATTTACTATTATTAGAAATAAAATAGAATTTTTAAAATATTAGTCTATTTCAATATAAATGTAATAAACTCATTGCATGTTAATATAAAAAAGTTATGCATTGGTTATTTGGAAAATACTGAGGTTTTTTTTTTTTTTTCCCCTAATGTTAATATATTGTGAGAAACCCTGATCTCACCAGGAAAGTTTTGTTTTGAGGAAGGGGTTGTTACTGTTTATACTAGGGACTGAACCTAGGGGTGGTCTGCTACTGAGCTACAGCCCCAGCATCTGTAGATTTTTTGAGACGGGGTCTAAATTGCCAAGGCTGGCCTCAAACTTGAGATCCTTATGCCTCAGCCCTGTGAGTCACTGGGTTTACAGGTACATAACACTATACGTGGCATGGGGCATTTTTTAGCAGTACTAGAGATTGAACCCAGGGCTTTGCGCTGCTAGGCAAGGGCTCTACCACTGAACCACTCCTCCACCCTAGAAAGTTTGGGGAAGCTTGAAGGAGAGGCAGATACAAGTTTTCCAAAATATACTTGTTTTCCTTGAAATGGGATGATTTAGTGTATAAAGAAAGGTCTGGGGCTGGGGATGTGGCTCAAGCAGTAGCGCGCTCGCCTGGCATGCGTGCGGCCCGGGTTCGATCCTCAGCAGATGTTGTGTCCTCCGAGAACTAAAAAATAAATATTAAAAAATTCTCTCTCTCTCTCACACACACACTCTTTCTAAAAAAAAAAAAAAAAAGAAATAAAGGTCTGACCAACACCCAGGTTTAAATGTTTCCTTGTCTGTATATTAACACTAAGTACTTTTCAAAATTATTTAGCAGGTTATGTTTATATCATACAATGCCTACACCAAGATGGCAATTTAGGCAAGTTGAGGCCAGCCTCAGCAATGAGACCCTAAGGAACTTTGGACATGTCTCAAAATAAAAATGTGGCACAGTGGTAAAGCCCCTCTGGATTTAGTCCCCAGTAGTTCCCTCTAAATCTTATTGCTTTTGTCATTTTCAAGTCAGGGAAAAAGAAAAATGTTTTTTGTATTATGAAAATAGTTTCAGCAAAATAGACTTTGAGAACTCAAAGATTATAAGTCCTATAAAATATCTGGTACAGGTGAACTAAATAAATAGCATGATACCCGATATTGCTAGAATTTCCTTACTGTTCATCCTAGGAATGTGCCGTGATTTATTTATTAAGAGTCAACCTCCACAGGGCATCCTGTTGGGAATGCACTGCTTTCAGTTTGAAGCAGAGTCTGAGGCAAGCCTCAGAAATAGCCAGAGCCAGAATCCTGCATTTAAGGATTGAGTTCAACTCCATTACATGTTGTTGCATCACTTTTGACTCTGGTATAAACATTCTGTTTAGAAACAGTTGCTATTGTGGCATAATTCATTTGCAGTTTCTCCTGTGCTGTCATATGGTGCTGTAAACTTAAAACACACCAAGTATTAGAACTTTGAAAACTGGATGTAATAGTGGAGTTCTGCCCAGAGGCTAGGAGCTGTAGTGCACATTTCTAGCCCCAGCTACTAGGGAAGCTGAGGCAGAAGGACCATCTGAACCTAGGAATTTGAGGACAGCCCACGCAGTGTAGTAAGACTGCATCTCAAAAAGAAGAGTTCTGCCCACATTCTACCAGTGATCTTAAAGGTGTGCGGTCATGCTGTTAATGTTAGTTAACAGTGGAGAGGGAACAACTTAACATGGGCTCGTTACCAGAATTCTCCCTGGCATTATAACTTTTATGGATATACTGAATTTAGAAATGAATGGTAGAATCCTCCTGGGCTTTGGGGGAAAATGGGGGAGGGAGTGGCTTTGGAGAGTTGAGAACTTCGTATTTTGGGCAGCCAGTATGATGGTAATTACTAGAATTATGGTTTAGATATAAGGTTGAAAATGGGAGTGGGAGAAATGTGCCCTTAATAACTAGTTGTCTAGATCCTTAAGTTCTAGAAGAAACACTGGGGTAACAAACTACATTTACTTTGCTCCATGAGGTCACTTCACAAGTTACAATGGCTTCACTGTTTGGAGAAAGGGATGGGAGAGTAATTTTACGACTTAGAACTACTGAGAAACTTTGGCTAATATAGTGTGCATTGAGGGTGGGGGAGGGTTGGAGCATGTAACACAGCACAGGTGGGTTATATCAGTGCTATAAAATTTCGGCTTCAATTGAAACACAAATTAAAAGTCCAGATGGGCTGAGAGAATGTAGCTCAGTGGTAGAGCACTTGCCTAGCATTCGTGAGATCCTGGATTCAATCCCAAGTACCACAAAGCTTCTCTTAAATTCTAATAATTTAGATTTTTTTCTAACTGTGAGACTGTTATGGGTGGCTATATCATAATATAGAACTAAAACAGGCTGTCAGTCATCCAAAAAGTAATAGCAGGGGAATGCGATTTGAATTCAGTGGAACTGAACTACCCAGCATAGTTTCAGAGAAGAGCTATCAAGACACAAAGAAATCTGACTATTCATAGGGTAATGCTATTGCCCTTCCCTTACACCCACTACCCTCCCTCTCCCACACGGGGTAAATCTTATCCATCTATTTTGTGGAAGGGGGGGAATGGGGATCTAACCTAGGACCTTGTGCATGCAAGGCAAACACTCTACCAACTGAGCTTATCCCCAGCTCCCTCATCTATTATCTTAGATAATGTCTAAGTTGTCAAGGCTGGCCTTGAACTAGTGATCCTCCTGCCTCAGCCTCCCAAATCACCATGTGTTACCCTCTCTTAATCTAACTTCATTGTGACTCATTTCTCTCCAATTTTTTTAGCACTACTTGAATTATCAAGACCATTTAAACCAACAGTATTTTTTAAGCCCCAAACAACTCTAACTGCCCACTACTTAGCAGAAAAACACAAGAACAAATTTTATTTATTTTCATCTCAATATTTAAATTGGGGAAAGAAATTGAGCTTTTAATTTTAGAATTTGACAGGCTTCTAAAACTCTTGATAGGAGCATCATCATGCAAAAGCCCATCTAGTAAAGTTTAAGGTGACCAGTAACTTTGTCAATTAAGTCTGCTGGTCCTGGCCCAATCCCCAGGACAGTTCGGGAACCTGGTTCAATCTGAGTACGTCCAGCATCTTGGATTAAACTTACAGTCAGTCCTAGCATTTTTGCATGGGTCAATAATTCAATCAGGGTTTTTTCATCAGGGGCTTTGACCACCACTTTGGGCTGGCCACAGTATTCCCACTCTTTGAGCATCTCAGGGTTTCTCCTTTGAATTTGCTTGTAGGCAGAAACAGCAGCGTGAGAGCATTGGGCAGCAACTTTTCCTTTTCCCATCTTTAAATCATTTCGAACCACAAGAATCATTTTGTATTCCCCAGTCTCTCCCAAGATGCTTGCTTCAGTTCCGGTATCTGTATGTGTCTGACTCGTTGAGTTTTCAGAGAGCATCCCAAAGCGTACTCGGAGGCCCCAGCCAAGGCAGATGCCACAAGCAACTCCAGCAGCCAGGCTTAGTATACCAGGATGAGCCAAGTATTCCATAACCAAAGATTTAGAGAACATCTTAAGAGAAAGAAAAGAAGTTATCACTATCTAAAAGAGGAAAGTTACATGCTTATTAGATAAACACCTTGACTATGAGCAGCAATATTTTAAAATTATGAGGTCATTAAGTAGAAAGCCAAAATATATCTTGAATCTTGTGCATATACCCTGTTTCCACTCATCCCCTGTGTATTAGAAAAGATTCAAGCATATAAGTGAAAAAGTTAAGGTCTGATATGAACACTATTTTCTGGTTCAAAAACTCTTGTTAATTCAGTTTCCCTAAATCTGATGGAGAAAAGAAATGTTTTACCAATATACCCAAAAGAAACCATACAGAACTAACCCCTTTTCTAGGAAGCAGCGCTTATTTGTGTCTTTGTAATACCAATCCCTCGGTGCCCCATTGTCACAATACTGTGCCTAAGGTGAAATGCACTACTGATATTTACTGGGTGTGCGCAAAGATACTAAAAATTCTGCAAAGGGGCTAGGGTTGTAGCTCAGCGGTGGAGCACTTGCCTAGCACATATGAGGCACTGAGTTCAATCAGCACCACATAAAAATAAAACAAAGGTACTGTGTTCATCTACAACTAAAAAAAATTTTTTTTTTAAATCTTGCAAAGGTTAAGAGTTGTACTATCAAGCTGGGAGCAAAGGCACACCTGTAATTTCAGCAGCTCAGGAAGCTGAGGCAGGAGGATCATGAGTTTAAAGCCAGCCTCAGCAACTTAGCAAGACCCTGTCTCAAAATAAAGAGCTGAGGATGTGGCTCAGTGGTTAATCACCCCTTGGTTCAATCCATTATTAAAAAGAGAGTTGTACTATTGGACATTAGTAGAGGTAGATACTCCAGCAAAGCTGTACATCATATTTGAATCACCAAGAAAATAACCTACATCAGACTACATTTGAAGCTGTTGGGTTCATAATGCAACTGTGCATAAATATGAGCAACCATCAGTTTCTTTTCCTAGCATTTATATACAAGTTACCACATTCAAAGTGCCTGAAAATAGTGTCCTTGGAATTATGTAGTGCATAATCTACATGGCAAGGATTGCCCTTGAAATACTTATTTTATCATATCACAAAATTTCCTTTTATTCTTCATTTGGTTAAAGTAAGGATATTACATTAGTATTTGGTAGAGCTCAGTGGTAGAGCACTTGCCTAGCACGCATGAGGCACTGAGTTCAAACAGCACCACATAAAAATAAAACGAAGGTACAGTGTCCATCTACAACTAAAAAAAAATTTTTTTTAATCTTGCAAAGATTAAAAGAGTTGTACCATCAGGCTGGGAGCAGTGACTGTGCATACCTGTAATCCCGGCAGATTATACAGTATACCAAAGATTTTCATTTCAGAATAGTACAGCAAATGTCAAATTATTTTAAAGATATAATTCACATGCCATAAAATTCACTCTTTTATGGGCTGGGGTTGTGGCTCAGTGGTAGAGTGCTCGCCTAGCATGCATGAGGCACTGGGTTCAATCCTCAGCACCACATTAAAAAAAATAATAAAGATATTGTGTCTACCTGAAATTAAAAATAAATATTTAAAAAATTAACCCTTTGAAATCATACCATTTAGTGGTTTTTAATAAATCCACAAGGTTGTGTTACCATCACTATTTTCAGTGGCCCCCAAAGTAACCCCTTACCCATTAGCAGTCACTTCCTATTTCCCTCTGCCCTTGACAACCTTTGTGTCTTTGACAATCTCCTTTCTGGATTCACTTATTCTGGACATTTTATATAAATGAAATTATACTATGCCAGGTGTGGTGGCACATACCTATAATCTCTACTATTCAGAAATCAGAAGCAAGAGGATCACAAGTTTGAGGTCAGCCTTAGCAACTTAGTGAGACCTTGTCTCAAAATACAAAATAAAAGGGCTGGAGATGTAACTCCATGGTAGAATGCCCCTGGGTTCAATCCCCAGTACCAAATAAATAAAAAAACAAATAAAATCATGCAATGTATGGCATTTTATTTTGGCTTCTTTCATTTAGCATAACATTTATATTGCTGTATCTATATCCTTGCTTTTAAAGGCTGGAGGTAAGGCCAAGGTACACTTAATATAAAAATTAAAACAACCTGATAACCCTGCATGTACAATCTCAAATTCAAACCCCGCTCCTGCAGGAATAAAACTTCCCTGAAATTGCTACTTAATGTTATAAAACGTACAACTATCTGAGTCCATTAGAATCTTCTTCAGATAGCTTCTGAAACATGTACCAAAAATCTTCTATATCCTTTTCTAGATTTACCTTCTTTTTTTTTGGGGGGGGGGGGGGGAGGAAGTGCAAGGGGGGTTGGTACTGGGGATGGAACCCAGGGCCTCATAAATGCTAGGCAAACACTCTACTACTAAGCTTCATCCCCAACCCTTTTTTAATTTTTTATTTTAAGACAGGGTCTCACTAAGTTGGTCCAGGCTAGCCTCAAACTTGTGATCCTCTTGCTTCAGTTGTCCAGTTAGCTGGAATTATAGGTATACACTACTTACCCGGTGTTTAAAGTGACTAACTTCTGTGGTCACTTTGGCAGCACACATACTAAAAATGGAACAGTACAAAGAAAATTAGTATGGTCTCTGTGCAAGGATGACATGCAAATCTGTGAAGTTTTCCATATTTTAAACATAACACCCAAGTTCTATAGGCAAGAAAGCAGGAAAAAAAGGAGAATGCAGTGAGGAACCTATTTGCAGAAGAAAGGTGTGGTCAATAGCACTTTATTTGACAAAGTAACCAAATATCCCATATACCAGAATCAGGTCCTATTTGGAGAAGCAAACTGCTCTACACAGAAGATGGATAACAAAGTAAAACCTCTACATCTGTGAAAATTGTCAGAATCAAAATGCTTTGGTCAAAACTTCAGAAAATAAGCAAGTATAACAGGAACATAATGAAAGGGGAGATCTCACGTACATATGCCTGATAAGAACCAAAACACAGAGTGCTGAAACAGCAAACCTGCATAAAAAAATACTTCAGCAAGGACATCTGCTCAGTAACTGCCTTTTCAACCTTGGACTGATACTACCCTTGTAGCCAAGAATTTCTGTTTCAAAACAATAATATGTGGGTTGGGGATATAGCTCAGTTGGTAGAGCACAAGGCCCTGGGTTCAATTCCCAGTACCAAAAAAACCCCCCAAAATATATATACTCTCTTCATTTAGCCTCTAAAAATTTTTCCTTGCTTCAACCTCCTTGAATACACCACATGGTTTCCTGTAGCATGCACATTCCAATTGCAATATTCATTCCCAAATAAACACATTAAATTTCACAGAACCTCTTCCCATTATTTCTGCTTTTCCTTTTTTTTTTTGGTACTGGGGATCAAACCCAGGGACTCTCTACCTCTGAGCTACATCCTCAGTCCTTTTTCCTTATATTGAAATAAGATTTAGGTAAAATACTGAAGCTGGCCTCAAACTCGTGATCCTTCTGCCTTAGTATCTACAGTGGTTGAGATGATAGGTGTATGCCATTGCACCCAGCCCATTATCTCATTTTTGCTGCCATAAAAATAAAAGGAAGATATAAGCTTCATTTTACAGATGAGAAAAACGAGGATCAGAGAAGTTGCTTATCCACAGCATCTACAACAGGGGCAAAACTATACAACATTGCCTGATCATAATAAAAAGCTTCTAAGTTGGGCTCCATTTGTGTACAATGTGTTAAAACACATTCTTCTGTCATGTATAACTAATCAGAATTTTAAAAAAACAAAAAAAACTTTTCATCTTCTCAACTTCATCTAAACACACACACCAGTATGAGACAGTGAAAACAGAATGGCAAATATCCTAGAAACTTCCAAGTTTACTGCTTATGTCCCACATCTCAATGGGATCTAATTATAAAATTAAGATGTTTTAATCTCTTAACCCAACTATCTCCTCTAAAATGTCTCTTTTTCCAGACACTTACTATGAACACATTAATAAAGCTCAGTACCTGAGACTATTTTTTTTGTGTGTGTTTTTTTTTTTTTTGGGGGGGGGGGGTACCAGGGATTCAACTCAGGGGCACTCAGCCACTAAGCCACATCCCCAACCCTATTTTGTATTTTATTAGAGACAGGGTTTCATTGAGTTGCTTAGTGCCTTGCTTCTGCTGAGGCTGGCTTTGACTTATGATCCTCTTGTCTCAGCCTCCCAAACTGCTGGGATTACATGCGTGTACCACCATGCCCCGCTTTTTTTAAAATATATTTTTTAGTTGTCAGTGAAACTTTTACTTAATTAGGTGCTGAGGATCGAACCCAGTGCCTCATACATGCTAAGCAAGTACTCTGCCATTGAGCTACTACTCCAGTCTGCCTGAAACTATTCTTAAGTCTCACAGATAATCATTAGCAATGACAGCACAGTAAACCAAGTATGCCCTATAAAACCTCCTCTTGGTGCCTTCTAATTACCTTGCCTGACTAAACATGTTCCACTAGTGCTCTTGCTCCCATGACCAAGTGAACCTTGTTCCACCCATTTATCTTACCCCACAGAATAGCATTTGCTAACCTAAAAACGAAAAAGAAAAAAACAAAACAACACAAAAAAATCTTCCTGAATCTTCTTTGACCTTTAAACACTGCCTCTTTATCTCCAAACTTCAGTTTCAGATATCTATTTCTCCAAATCCTTGTACCTGGGAACCTCTCTTGCCCACTATTGAAAATTAGTAGGAAACCAGATACTTCCTAATTGTCAAATGTAGTTGCTTCTTTTCAGGGCTCATCTTAAGTTTTCTGCCACTTATTGGTCACTTCTGAGACTTAAAACTTTCCTCCATTGAATTCTTTCACTCTATTAGCATCCTACCTCTCAGACAGCTTTTTTTTTTTTTTAAATGGTATAGAGGATTGAACCCAAGGGTGTTCTACTACTGAGCTATAGCTAAATTGCCCAGGCTGGCTTCAAACTTGAAATCCTCCTGCCTCAGCCCCCCAAGTCATTGGGATTACAGGCATGAGCCACCACACCCAGCTTCCTGACAGCTTTTTTGGTCCCCTTCTGAACTCTACATCCTCTGTTTGCTCCTGATATATGTACTGTATTACATAAGTCTACACATTTGGCCTTTTCAGTCTATGTCTCCAACGTCCACTATAGAAGCCAATAGCCAAATGCGATTAAGGAAACTTTGATTAATTAAAACTAAATTAAAAATCAGTTCTTTAGTTGTACTAGCCATATTTGAAGTGCTTAATAACAATTGAAGATGGCTAGTGACTATGACTACTCTGACATACAGTGAGTTAACAGAACTTTTTGTCACTGAAAAAAAGTTCTATTTGAATAGCACTGGTCTATATGTTCTCTTTCCATTCAAAATCCATCAAAATTCACTGAGGATTTACTGTGCTTCAGGCACTGTTCTGAAGCTCGGAGATCACTGGCGGGGGGGGGGGGGGGGGGGGGGGGGTGGAGTCCCACTCCTTATGGAGCTAACATTCTGGTGGGAGAGGACAGGCAATAAAGCTTGTCAGATGAACAATCTCATTCCCAATCATCCTATGCACAGACTCCTAAAGTGTCTCCTTGGCTTCGAATTTGAACCTCCAATTTCTGCTGGATTTCATCACTTAAAAGACTATGAAATATTCTTTTCTTTATTTTTTTGGTAGTGCTGAGCAGCAAACCCAAGACCTTGTAATACAAAGTTTCTTTTCCTGTAGTCTTGATTTGAGTATCCTGCACTTTTCCTCCTCCTATGGTCCTCCAACATCCAGTCACCGAATCCTGTTAAACTTATGTTTTAAACCCATTCCAGGATTTCTACTTACAGTTCCTAATTATCTCTTGTCAAAGGCTTCCAAACTTAGCTTTTCTTGGCTCTTACTCTAGTTCATCCTAGCCCATATACCATTATAAATACACTTCTAAAACATTCTCAAAAATCATCAGCTAACCGCATAGAGAATAAAACAAATTCCTTAGCACCAACTGTAAGTACTACACAATTCTGGTAACAGCCGACTTTTTCCTTTTACAACTGCTGCTATATGTTGTACCATCCAGCCACATCAAATATTTAGGTCCTTTCAAGGGGTAATCTCTCCCGAAATTATTTTCTGGTCTTCCCCATTTAAAATAAAAACGCAAATAAAAATATCCTATTCACCTGGAAAGGCCCAGCTGAAATCACACTGTGAAGTCAGCACCATCCCCCAACCAGACTTAATTATTTCCCCTTCGAAGCTTCTGGGGCACTTATACAGCACGATCAAATACCTCTCCAGACATTATATGATACAGGAGAATAAAACTTTCTATTATATCCTTAGAAATCTTTTCTTCCCACAGCTTGAAACGCGTGAATATACAGCAGAGAGCGTGAGGCTTGCTCGCTATTTTCTCCCATTCGGAGAGAGTGCATCGATACTGCCGGAAACGCGTGGCTCTGTTGGAAAACTAGCAATTCCGGTTCCTAACCCTTCCCGGCATCTTGATTCCTTTTCTTCCAAAGGATGACTTGCTGAACAGGCTCGGGGATCCAACGATCACCAGGCGAAGATGTAGGCGGGTAGTCATGGAGTAACTTGGGATGAAACGTTCCAGCTGAAAAGAGAATGGAGAACGACATCCCTTTGCTTTGCCCTAGGAGGAACCGACCTACCTAAAATACTCTCCTTCACACACGCGCCTTCTTGTTGTTCAATTCTGCGGAGCTAACACACTTTGCGCGCGCGAACTACCTCTTCCGGGGTTTCAGGATAACTAGTTCCGGATCAAGAACCGAGAAGGTTCAATCATCCTTTTCTCGTCACACCTGCAGGAGTCCGGACTGAAATACCGCGAGGATCAGCTGAGGTTGCCTAAATGAGTGGGGAACGTTTCTCTTTAGGAGGCGGTCTCCGCTGGGTAACCGGACCGGAAGTGACGCGAGCGAGTTCCGGTTGGCCGGAGCCCCGCGGCGGGTGTGAGAGTCAGTCGGGAGCCGCTTCCAGGATCCCGAGATCTGTGGAGAAGCAGGAGTCGGAGTGGGTAGGTAAACGAAAGCGGGGAATTGGGCAAGGAAGCTTGAGACCATCATCAGAGCTTGGCTTCTTCCGGAAGCTCTCCCACTTAGTGCAGATCTGGGGCCCGGCGGTTTTTACTTCCATGAGTGTTTTAGGGCTTTGCTGGCTCTGGTTGTCTCAGTCTGGCGGTAGCCGGGTTATTTGGGACACCTCTCCATGGTTGGATACAGGACATTGAAACCAGGCACTGAACTCCCGACCGTTCGCTTTCCTCTCCACCTGGAAGCCGTACTCGGCTTGTATGAAGAGCCCTCCTCCTGGGGTGTCCAGCACCCTGGAGTAAATGAAGAGGTTTTCCCTGCTGCCGACAGAGTTGCTTCTCAGGATCTTTCGGCTTGGTTCTTGCCCTCCTCCTCAACCAGTGGTGCATGATGTTAAATCTTTCTGTTCTTAAACAAAATCCAGGCATGCAAGTGCCATCTAAAGCCTTCTTGGTACAAAGTGGCCAAGGGAATGGGCCTTCACTTCGTAGAGCCTTTGCTAAGGACCTTCTGAAATCTCCTTTTACTTTCATGAAAAATAGTTTTCTGCCTTTTCCAAATCCCTGACCCCCAATGCTTGTATTTCATTACATTGGAAGTACTTGCAGTAAAACATGAAGGTCGAAGATTTAAAGATTTATCTTTAAATCTTTGAGAAGCGTTATGTGGTCCTCTTGTCACACTGCTTTATTACTTAAGACCTTCAATAGATTTTACACAGTCATCTTTTATTTTTCTGCAACTTCATGTAAAAAATCTAATAATGTGCAGACTGGACACTTTTTATATATCTTGGCAGCATCTATTCTTTCCCTGTCTTTCAGTTCTCCTTTGGTGCTTGTCAGATTTTGTAGACAGATGGCATTGATCATTTGGAAATGCTTGTTTTTAAGTATTTCTAGTGTTGTAATGATAGATAATTTAATATTCCAACTGCTACTACCTATTAAATGTATTGATATTACAGTGTAGTTCTGTATTCTCAGCATAGATGATGGGAAGAAGCTACTATTTATTAGGTGGCATTTTATGCATTCTAGATTATGTTTGTATTGGAAAAGAGATGGTGAAACCCAGACAAATGTGACCAATTCGTGTAAGTGTGAAATGACTAAAGTAGAAATCTTTCATGTTTTCTTTATATTATTGTAAATCACTAATGGTTTTCTTTTCTTTATTTATTTCTTTTTTTTTTTTTTTTTTTTTTGAGGGATATATACTGCTTGAATACACACAATTAATTCTGTTAGATTCCTGTGGCTCATTTTCCAGAAGAAAAATACACATATAACCAGGTTTTTGAAGTACTTAAATAAATGCTTTGATGCATTTTAACAGGTTATCTATACCTAGTTTACTCAGTTTATTGTTTAATTCACATGCTGCTCTTATTTTTGAGTTAGCAATTTTTTTTCACAGTTGTCTTTGAAATGAGGTGTCAAGTTTTTTGACAGGTAGAATTATAAAAGTTCGATGTAACATTAGTTCAATGTCCAATAAATTTACTTGTTGACTACATAAAGGTAAAATCTGTTCTTATATTCTTTCTGTTCAGTTCAATTGATTATTTGACTTTTCTCACATTACCAACTTCTTCCTGTGTTTGACTTGAATCACTGCTTTTTAGAATCTTGAAGATCAATAAACTTTAAACAAGAAGACCTGAATTGAAGTCTGGGCTCCAACACTTATTGGGAAATGGTTGGCAGGATACCTGTCATTCTTAGCTGGCCTGTATTGTGTTGATAAAAGTACAGCTTACTTATTCTCATAGGTCTGTCACAGAATTTAGTGAGATAGTAAATGTGAAATCATGATATAAGTGAAAATATGATAATACTGTCATTTTACTCAGCTGGAAGTATATCAGTGTAGAATACTATTCCTTTGAGTAACTTTTAAAGTTGATTATTTGTACTGTGTCCTTTTGTTTATCTGAAAATATTATCACACACTTCTGAGACAATCTTTGCCCTACTTTTGAACAATAAAGCTAGCCAAGAACGGTTTTATACTCTGACCCATTGATTAAGTCATGTTGGTTAATAAGTAGGTGGCTGGAAGGTGAGTTTAGTTTTGCATTTGGAAGTTTAAATCTGATCTTTCTTGGTCATCCTGTATTGTCATGTGAGATTTCCAAATACAGAAAAACCTGAAGTTTTTAGTTGCTTATATGTTATTAACTAAAGATTAGAAGTAGTTCCATGTTACTTACATTAAGAAACCTTATTATTTTACCAAAACCAATGTGAACATATAGTTAGATTCTTCACATTTATTAGAGGAGAAAATTAGGGCCTAGAATCAAATAGCAGTTGGCTTGCCTGAGGTCAGTTGGCATAGGTAGTACCAGAACCTGAACTGGATTTAAGATCCTAAGTGTTCTTTGTATTCTGCTAAGGTTGTCTCCAAGCATCTTGGTATCACTTGGTAAAATTTCCTGGTTTGCAAGAAAATGTTTTCTTTTGTGCATTAAAGGGTACACACATACACATTAAAAAACTTATATTCCTTTTTAACTGGTAGAGTCTTATAAGTTGTAGGAAAACAAAGCTATTTGGCAAGATTTGCAGTGGAACAGATTAAGGAAAGAAAAAAGTACAGCTTACTTACTCTCGTAGAATACTTCAGAATGATTATTCTGATATTACACTTCTTTACTATCAGGTATTGAAATTTCTTTCTGGCAAGTGGAAATACAAGTCTTTATTGAGTGAATGTTATTAGTGAGTCACGGAAAGCTGTGTTAATTTGTTCCAGATAAAAAAATTTCCCCATTATGTTTATTATCTGTTATCTGTAGTCATTTCTGTAGCTATTTTGTTGTAGGTAAATAGCCACTGTAAAAGAGTACATTTTTTGTCTTGCTGGGAACTCTGTGTGGTTTATAGTCTTTCTCCTTTCCTACCCTCGTGTCCCTGTGTTTCTCTACCACTTTAGCATAGAAATGAACTCTAGATTAACAAATCATGACAAACAGGATGAATTGAAGTCATAACTTTGTTGTGTTTGTGTTAGGGGCTGGGGATATAGCTCAGTTGATAGAGTACTTTCCTCACATACACAAGGCCCTGGGTTCAGTCCCTAGCACCGCCAAAAAAAAAAAAAAAGAATGGATTGTTGTGTTTGTGTTAGGTGATAATCTACTTTCACAAAGATATACAAATATTTTTGAGAGTAAACTTTTGGAGGGGTGCTGGGGATTGAACCCAGAGCCTTGTGCTGCTAAGCATGGGCTCTACCACTGAGCCCTAAGAATATACTTTTAAAGAGCATATTGCATCAAGAAACTCCTTTTTTTAGTCTGGGTAAGTAACTTTAGATTAAGTTTGCTGAACTGAAGTTATGTTATGTAAACCCTTATATAAAGCTCATTTTAAAACATTTTGTTCTTAGCTGGGTACTGTATGCATGTAATGCATGCCTGTAATCCCAGCAATTTGGGAGGCTGAGGCAGGAGGACTGAAAATTCAAGGCCAGCCTCAACCTCAGCAATTTAGCAAGGCCTTAAACAATTTAGCAAGACCTGTCTCAAAATAAAACATAAAAAGGGCTGGGGGAATGTGGCTCGGTAGTTAAGCAACCCTGGGTTTAATTCCTGGTACCAAAAAAGTAAATAAAACATTATGTTTCTTAAAAATTTGAACAAGGAATATTTTCTGTGTCATATAAGAGATCATATTTAAAGTTTTAGGCATATTTAAATTAAGCAAGGGCAATCCATTGAGTAATCCTATCCCAGCTAGTCCACTTAATGCTTATGTTTCTTTTTTTTTTCCAGTAGATAATTAAAATGTCTTCTTTTATTCTTGGGATTCTTTCCCTAAAACTTTGATCTTCATAGATGATTTGGAAGGATTCCACAGGTGCTGTTAAGAACTAGGAAGATAAAACCTTGGTTCAAATTCCAGCTCTGTTACTGTGTGACTCCTGAGCTGGTTACTTAACCTCTTTCTATCTCAGTACCTTTATTGTTAGGGTTAAATGAATCAATTTAAGTAAAGTATCTAATACATAGGTAAACATAATTATGATCATTGTCTTCATGTGACCCACTGAGCTGTTGCTAAGAACTCTTTCCCAACCCTATTTTGATAGCATATCTTTATGATGCTGCTTACTTATCCTTTGCTCATTATTAATGAACTTTCAGTAAATAGAGTATACATTTCATTTCATGAATATTTTACAACATATGTGAGATTCTTAACCAAAGGAGGCATTCTTGTAGCCATTCTCTTAACTTTTTTTTTTTAATTATCATTGACAGTTGACATTCTCTTTGTAAGCTGTAACAGAATTTGGCAATTGAAACCAATTCTTTGATATTTAATGATATCTTCTAGCACTTTCTTTGCATGGAAAGATCATTTTTTCCAGTGACATCTATTGCCTTATCTGTTCATTCACCCTTGCAATGAAGGAACATCTTGTGTCCTAGGGCTTATACCAGGTTCTGGAGAAAACAATAGGAAATAAGAAATGTTATGAAGGAAACAAATAAGGTTTTGAGAGAGAGTTAACAATGTGGCTGTGTGCCTCTTTGGGGCTGGAGCACAAACAGACTTGGAATACAGTGACATGAGATAAGAAAGATATGCAGAGGCTAGGTCATGTCGAACTTTGCAGGTATTGGGAATGAGTTTGCATTTGATTTTGAGTGCAGTGGTAAATCATTCTACAGTTTTAAGTAGAGGAGTAATATGTTTCATAAGAACTTCTGCTCATGTGTGGAGGATGACTTGAAAGAGACAAGAATAGAAATGGAGAGAGAAATTAGGAGTGTACCAAAGTAATCCAAGTGGGAGATGAAAATGTCCTGGACTAGAGAGGTGCCAAAGAAGATGGAGAACAGGGTGTGGATACTAAATATATTTGAAATAGAACTTAGTCCTGGATTAAATGAATGGTGAGGAAAAGAGAAGAGTCAAGAATGACTAAGCTTCTGGATTTAGTAACTGGGTGGGTGTTTGTGCCAGGTACTGGGAGAGAGAAAATTTGAGGAGAACCATGTTTGTTTGCTTGTTTGTTATAAGAAGGTGTGTAGGTATGGGGAAGACAGGATATGTTAAATTTGAGATACTTAGGAATCATTTTAATGGTACTATTTTTTTTTTTTTAATGGTGCTGGGGATTAACCCAGGGTCTTGTGTATGTGAGGCAAGCACTTTACCAACTGAGTTATATCCCCAGCTCCTCTATTATATACATAAATATCTACATAAATCTACAAATCAGAACCAGAAATACAAACTCAGGATGATATTTTAAACTGGAAACTGGATGAGTCACTTGGGGGGAGATAGGGAAAAGGAGAAGGCCCCAGTCAGGTAAAGGAAAAGGATCTGAACACAAAAAACTAATAAAGTGGTTACATCTAGTAGGAAGAGTACTGTAAGAGACAGAGGGGAGCAGGATTTTTTTTCCTAAGCTCATGAAAGTTTATATTTGGAATTCTTTTAAGAAATGGTCAGCTTTGTCAACTGCTGCTTTCTGCTCTAAATGAGGATAAAATAAAGTTGAGTAAAGTCAAATCGGTTCATCTGGCAAACCATTTCTTCACTCATTGTTAAGTATAGATCCTTGCAGAAATTTTCAGGATTCCCTTTAGGCAAAAGAATATCCAAGGTTTCCATGCCCTTCATAAATTCTTAAGATCTTTTATAGGAATTATAGTACAGTCATCCATTGATACTCACAGGGATTGGTTCCAGGATCCCCTCAGATACCCAGATGTATGGATGCATACAACCCATTGCATATCCTCCTATATAGTTTAAATAATTCCTAATACCTAATACAGTGTGTTATATGAATAGTTGTTAACCTGTGTTTTTTAGGGGATAATGCAAGAGAAAAAGTCTGTTTATATTCAGTACAGATGCAGGGTTTTTGTACTGGGGATTGAACTTGGGGGCACTCAAACACTGGGCCACATCCCCAGCCCTTTGTTTGTATTTTATTTAGAGGCAGGGTCTTACTGAGTTGCTTAGCACCTCATTTTTACTTTTCATGCCTGTTATATAATGTCATACTTTTGCTGAGTCTGGCTTTGAACTCTCGATCCTCCTGCTTCAGCCTCTCCAGCTGCAGGGATTACAGGTGTGTGCCACCACGCCTGGCAGGATATTTTTAGTCATCAAATGGTTGATGATACAGAACTTGTGGAATAGTAGGACTGATTGTACTGGCTCCACTGGGGCAGAGCAGTGTTCTTCTTCAGTCCTTACGTAATCAGAAAGGGGTGTGGGGTCTCTGTAAGATAGGTTTCTATTTTCTATGATTCAATTAATAAAACTTTGTTTAAAAATTATATGCGGGGGCTAGAGATATAGCTCAGTGGTGGAATGCTCACCTAGTATGTACAATGTTGTGGGTTCAATCCCTAATACTGCCACCAAAAAAAAAAAAAAGATTATATTCCATTCAAATATAAATATATATGTATTCCAAAATTATTTGTATTGCCTTTGAACTTTATTGTATAAGAAATTTTTATGGATTTTTTTTGTTTACAAAAATGACATCTTACTAAAATTGAAATCAATCTTGTATCTCTGCAAAACTCTAATTTTTAAATATTTAAGTTCATTAGTAACTTGAATAATTATGGGCAAATGAAACATACTAGGCATACTCTTACCTCAAAGTCTTTGCACTTCTTTTTCTACAGTGCTTTTCCCTATACTTTTCATGCCTGTTATATAATGTCAGATTCTCAAAGAGAAAGCTTTTCTGTCTAGTCTGTTGAAGATTACTATACAAACATACATACACACACGCACACACATTCATACGCGCACACACAGTCATACACACACATTTAGCAACTTTATTTTTTACTGTAGCACTAATCACTATCTGTTTGAATATTTTTGATTTCTGCTGTGTCTCTAGCTCTTCCAAGTATGCCTAACATATAATATGCACTGAGTAAAAATTGCTAAAAGAGTAAACAAAAAATTTTAACTGCTGAATAGTATTTCATTATGGTATGTAGCCATAATTTATTTCTTCTCTTGACAATAAACATTTGGGTGGTTTCTAACTTTTGCTGTTGTTACTTTCTTTCTTTTTTTTTTTTGGTACCAGGGATTGACCTCAGGGGCTTTCAACCACTGAGCCACATCCCCAGCCCTTTTTTGTATTTTATTTAGAGAGAGTCTCACTGAGTTACCTAGTGCCTTGCTTTTGCTGAGGCTGGCTTTGAACTCGAGATCCGCTCCTGCCTCAGCCCCCCAAGCCACTGGTATTATAAGATGTTGTTACTTTCAACTGTTCCGTCCTAAAGGCTGTGGCACTCTGGGCCTTCCGTAAAAGAGGCAGACTTGAGAACTCTGAAATTCTTTTAGGCTCACTTTCCCATTGTCTTGATTAATAGCACCTGGCTTCCTTTACCCTTACAAGTCTCCTTATCAAAAGTTTGCTTGGCCAGTGCAAGGTAATCCCAATTTGGGAGGCTAAGGCTGGAGCCAAGTTCAAGACCCGTCTAAATTTAGTGAGGCGCTAAGCAATAAAAAGGACTGGGAATGTAACTTGGTTGTATAGCTCCTCTGGGTTCAAACCCCAGTACACTCACCCCCCCCACACACACACACAAAATGTTTGGCCACACTCTTTGTTTTATCTCTAAATTTTTTTTTTAATATTTATTTTTAAGTTGTAGTTGGATACAATACCTTTGTATTATTTATTTTTACGTGGTGCTGAGGATCTAACCCAGGCCTTACATGTGCTAGGTGAGTGCTCTACCTCTGAGCCACAACCCCAGCCCCTTTAAATATGTTTTTTATTATTTTTTCTTCTTTTGGTATTGGGGATTGAACCCAGGGACATTTAACCACTGAACCACATCCCCAGCCCTTTTTATGTTTTATTTTGAGACAGAGTCTTACTAAGTTGCTTAGGGCCTTGCTGGGTTGCTTTGGACCCGCAGTCTTCCTGCCTTAGCCTCCTGAGCTGTTGGAATTATAGTCGTGCACCTCCGCATCCAGCTCCCTATTTCTGACATCTTGTTTCTCATTTTCATCTGAGACTTCATCAGAATGGCCTTCACTGTCCAGCTATTCAAAGCCACTTTGGTGATTTCTGAGAAGAATCAGACTTTCTCTATAGCTCTTCTCTTCTGAGCCCTTACCAGAGTCACCCTTAATGTACTGTTCATCACAATCTCTGCTTTTATTTCTTTTTTCCTTTGGTACTGGTGATTGAACCCAGGGCCTACCACATACCAGGGAAGTGCTCTACCACTGAGCCATATTCCCAGCCCTTTTTTTGTGGGTGAGATAGCTTGTCATTAAGTTGCTCAGGCTGGCCTTGAACTTGTGATCTTCCTGTCTCAGCCTTGGAAGTATGGATGACGTGCATGTACGACCACACCTGTCCACAATGCAGACTTTTTCTAGTGTTCACTTCAAAACTGTTCCTGTGTCTACCAATTACCTAGTTCAAAAGCCACTTCTGCATTTTTAGGTATTTGTCATAGCAATTTATAAGTCAGTTTTACTGGATAATTTATAAAAAACAGAAATTTTGTTTTTCACAGTTCTGAATACTGGGAAGTCCCAGATCTAGTTACTGACCTCTGTTTCCAAGACAAAAATGTGAACATTGTACTGTCAGGAAGGGAGGAATGCTGTGGCATTAACATGGCAGAAGGGCAAAAGTGGGTGGAATTTCTTCCATCAGACACCTTTATAAGAGCACAAAACCCATTTCACAAGGGAGGAACCCTCATGGCCTAATTACCTCTTAATACTTTCATATTGGCAGCACTTGAATTTTGAAGGAGTCTTATTAAAACCATACCAGTTATATAACTGGGAATAGAATTATTAGCATAGAGTGTGTGCCGGTATTTGGCTTTATGGGTTGTTTCCTTAACTTTGGTATTTTCAATCATATTTCCTACTTTTTGCCAAAGGAATATATGTAAAAATGATGTGGTAGATTGTAAAATTGAATGGTGGACTGCAGGATGGCCACAAATTCTTCATGTATTGTTTACATACCTGTTTTCAATGTGATTTTGTTTCTAGTGTCTATTTCTCTATCTGTTGAGTCTGTACTTTGTTACTTGCTTTGGCCAGTGCAGCATTGGCAAGAATGACACAGACACAGGCTCGAAAAACATGTGCTTGACCTCTTTTATTGCTCTTTAGAGTGTTGAGCCCATATATAAAAAAAGCCCCAACTAACCAACTGGAAGAGAGGGGACCATGGAAAGCAATCCCAGCTGAGCGAGGTTTGTCAGCTCAAAAGCCAAGCTTGTCCAGACTAGAACCATGTAGCCCAACCCTCTGGGTCATGATAAATATATATATTTTTTAAGTCACCAAGCCTTAAGACTAAGATGTTATACACTATTGGTACAAATTAATCTCATTGTGATTTTATGTGTGTATGTGCTGGGAATTGAACCCAGGGCCTCACACATACTGGGCAAGTGCTATACTGCTGCGCCACCTCCTCAGCTCCTCATTGTGATCTTGATTTATATTATTTGATTGTCAATGAGGGCAGGTTAGATATCTTAATTATTAGCCATACAGATTTCCTCCCCTATAAAATGCTTCTTGAAGCTGGGCAATGGATTATACACACCTGTAATCCCAGCCACTCAGAAGAGTGAGGCAGGACAATAGCAAGTTTGAGGCCAGCCTAGACAATTTAGAAAAACTGTCTGAAAATAAAAAGGTCGCACACACACACCTCTGTGTCATTTGCCTATTTTAGTTTTATAGTTATTTGTCTTTTCTTAACATTATTGATTATATAATCTGTTTTTTACTTATCTTTTATCAGTAATATATTTCTCTGGTTTATCTTTTCATTTACTTAGGATACTTATGAGGAATTTTAAGTTTTAATTTCAGAGTTTTCCAATTGATCAGTCTTTTCATTTATGGATAACTTTTTGGTGAGTTTGAAGAAATCTTTTTCTATCCTAAGACAGAAAGTTATTTATTTATTTTCCTACAAATTTTGCTTTAAACTTTTAGTAAATCCTTCACGTATATGAAATTAACTTTTTTTGCATGGTTCAAGTAGGGAATTCAAATTTTCTTACTTGAATAACTCATTTTTCTATATAGTTTATCAAATAGTCTCTTTTATACCAACTGATCTATCTTGCCATGTCTGTAATATAGAGTTTAGGAACCTTTTTGTAGGCTCTCTTTTCTGATTCTTGGTCAGTTTGTTCTTCTGTATGCTGACACAACACACCCTTCCTTTATTATTATAGCATTGTGTGTATATATTTAAATGCTTTGTCTAAATATACAAATATTTTCTCTTGTGATATGGCTTACCTTTTTAATTATTTTTTTAAAACACTGTATTTCAGAAGGTAAAAGTTTTTAGTTTGGATAAGGTTCAGCTTATCAATTATTTTCTTTTATGTTCATGTGTTTTATATCCTAAGAAATTTTTGTGTACTCCAAGGTTGCAAAGATTTTCCTCCTGTTTTTCTAGAGTCATTATAGTTTTAGTTTGTACCTCTAGGTGTATAATCCCTTTCAAAATAATTATTGTATATAACAAGAAATAAGGAAGGGCCAGTGTTTGTTTTCTAAATAAGACTGGTCAGTTACCGTATAAATTCCCTTGTACTTTTGTTGAAATTAGTTGGTCCTATATATATGGGTCTGTTTCTCTATTTTCTCTTCTGTTCCATTGATCTATGTCCATCTTTTTACCAAAACCACACCGTCGTGATTACTGTAACTTTATAGCAAGACTTGAAAGCATTTAATACAAATCCTCCAACTTTGTTCCTTACCCAAATTATCTTGGCTGTTCTAAGTTTTTGCATTTTTATATATAAATTTGAACTTATATTTTATTTGAAAGTCTAATCAAGGACATGAAGTGACATACCCAACATTCTTACAATCTCCCAATTCTGGTTATTTCCACTATCCTAGTTCTTGACCTTACTCTTATTTCTCTCTTTTGGTGAAAACTGCATTGGTTATGAAAAACTGCCTGAGCATTTAGAAGTGGATTTAAGAATAAATGACAAACAGGATTTTCAACATGTAATTTTACAAGATGTATGTTTTCTTCATAAAAATAAAATCATGTATTAAAAGAAAAGACAATAAAATGGTATTTTTACTTATTGAAATTGAGATGAAGAAACCTTCTCTAAAACTTATCTTCTTTCAAAAAAAGAGATCCTAAAGTTTTCCAGGTTGTGTTTTGTTTTTTTTTAATTGGAATTTTTTTACTTGAAATTTCACTTAATTACAAATTGGGTATATAGTTCAGTGGTAGACCATCTGTTAGTGATTAAACCCAGGCCCTGGGTTTAATCACTAATACCAGAAAACAAACAAACAAAAAACCCTACGTATTTGATCTGGAACAGTAGTCTTTTTAATGATTAGAAGCTTGTGATAAGTTGAATGTACTTTACACTTGACTAAATTAAATTGAGGAAAAGCTTAGGCCAAAAATATGTAACCTCCTAACCTGCAGACCCAGTTTTGGAAGATTTGTGGAGATTTTGAATCCTTGAAGTTGTACCCTAATTTGAGGCTTTAATTTGTCTTAATTCGTCAAGATTTTTAAAAGTTCAAAAAGATTCAAGGAGTTTTTTCATACATTCCCATTCAAATCATCATGAATGCTCAGAAAATTCATTTTTTAACTGGTAAAATCATGTGATAGATACTGTTTTCTGGCTCAGAGTCATATGATCTGATAGCCACTCTGATATTGTGCATTGTGTTTGTGCAATGTGAGGCTGCCTAAAGCCTCATTGGTCAAGATATATTACATAGATTGTTTATTTAGTTTTTAAAAGTAAATTACAATCTTAATATTAATTGTTTTCAGGAAGTTTGGAGCTCTTTTGGAGTAGCAAACTGTACTAAATAAAGGTTACTGAAAAGTGTCATACTTAAGTTGGCTGTCCTTGTATGTCTTGTATGAAAAACAGTGTTATCATTAAAAAATCTGGCTTAATATTTTTATGAGAAAATAGAATCCATTTGAATAAATTATTTTCTTAAAAGGAGGGATATTCAGTTTATTTTTTAATGATATTGCCAAAAGAAATGAGAATCAATGGTTTCACTGCTCTTCCTTCCTTTTCCTTTCACCTGTTTAACTCTTCCAACAACTGTTAAATTACTCAGGTAGTTGCTATTATTGTGTCATATGTAAATGTTTGTGTTTTGCTTTGGGGAACTGAGTAATTTAGCTTCACATTGTTTTTGCATTACAAGTATGGCTAATGTTTAAAATGAATGGAGTATTATAGTCTTAGCACTGAATGTACAGCCTACAAAGAACCTTTGTGAGATGATTTTAGCAGTGCTTTCTAAGCATTTCTGCCAGAAACAAATAAAAATACCACATATTTTAATATTAATCTTTTATTTTAAATGCTTCAGCTCCTTTTAAAATCTGCTAGGTACAGCCTTTTGAAAAAGTATTTCTTGTGACTAGATCTGTGTTCTCGATGAAAATTATTTGATATTTGTGTTATACTTCTGCACTATTTGTTTTCCCATCTACAAATAATGTACAGTTTATTTTAACAGCCTGTTCTTACAAACCATACATGTACTCTCACAGCAAAGTAGGCTCCATTGAAAATTGAGAATAAATGTTACGGGCTGGGGTTGTGGCTCAGTGGTAGAGCGCTTGCCTAGCATATGAGAGGCACTCGTTTCGATCCTCAGCACCACATAAACATAAATAAAGAAAATAAAAAATTGTGTCCATCTACAACTAAAAAAAAAGTTTTAAAAATTATATGTTAAATTCCTGTTTGAGTATATTTCATTCTTTTAAACAGACTAGGAATACTAGATTTTCTCCCAGATCTAGGAATCTGACCTTTCATGAAAAACTCCCAAAATCAATGCTATTATGTCATTGAATTGTGAAAAGCAGCTCTTCTTAAAAATGATGCTTTTAACTTACCCTAACTATGTAGAGTAGAACCCCTTTTACCCCATAGTAATAATTAACAGATTGTCCTTTTGATACATTTCAAAATGTTTAGATGAATGAAAAATAATTCATTTTTATTATCCAATATAACAAACTAAGATTTTTCTGATTTTGTGGCTGCATAGGTTGTGGGAACCAGTTATGAAGACTCTTGTATATTATAGAAGTTCAGAGAGCAAGCGTCTAGGGCTGGGGATATAACTCAGCTGGTAGAGTTCTTGCCTCACGTAAATAAGGCCCTGGGTTCAATCCCCAGCACCACAAAAAAAAAAGGGAAAAAAAAGAAAGCAAGTGCATATCAGTGAACACTCAGAGTAGTATTTGTATGATTATTTTGGGGCATTTGTGACAGTCATAAACTAGGCATGAAAAAAGGAACACTAAATGCCTGCCAGGCACTATGTGAGGCACTTATATGTTATTTCTCTTGAAGTTGAGAAGCCAAATTACTGACAGTCTCAAAGTAAAACAAAAATACTTAAGGATGACATGAAAATTGTCAAGGAAATAATATGCAAATATGCTGAAATGTAAAAACTTGAATTACTTACCCAAGGAGACATGACTACTAAGTGGTGGTGGTGGTAGGATTTTTTTTTTTTTTTTTTTTGATACTGGGGATTGAACTGAGAGGTACTTAATGACTGTGCCACATCCCTGGCCCTTGTTATTTTTTTACTTTGAAACAGGGTCTCACTAAGTTGATTAGGGCCTTGCTGAGTTGCTGAGGCTGGCTTTGAACTTGTGACCCTCCTGCCTCAACCTCCTCAGCCACTGAGATTACAGGCATGCACCACTGTGCCTAGTGAATTTTTTTAGCTATTAAAAAATTAAACTACTTTGAGCTGTGAAGGCAAATTGAATTAGAATAAGGTGGATGCATTTGGTCCTGAGTGTGGAATACAAGTGAGATACATAGTTAAAATGTGACTTGCCCTGATATGGCCTCAAATCAATTAGGATGTATTAACAGCTTTGAGGTATCAAGTTGTCCCGTTTCCCTATAAAATGGGTCATTTTGTAATGTTTAAGATGATAATGAGATTAATAGTGTGTCAATGTTAGATTAAGTAACCACTTTTGCAATTTGAAAATAGGCAGCAAAGTATATAGTATTTCCTGAATAAAAATGGGCTGGCCATGCCATTAAATCCTCTCAGGACATGTGGAACTTGGTATGTCAATTTCAGAGTCTAATCCTTAGTTTTATAGTTTAGAAATTTGAATTAGTAAACCTATAATTTAGGTTTATTGAACAAACTGTAGGATATAGAATTTTTCTAATCAGATTCATAAACCACATACCAGCTTACTAATATTGCAAAGAGAAGCATTCTGTAGATTGATCTTGTCCATTTCAAAATTCTCAGAAAAATTATTATTATTATTATTATTATTATTATTATTATTTGTATTGGAAATTGAACCAAGTGGTCTTCTACCACTGAGCCATATCCCCAGTCTTTTTTATTTTTTTATTTTGAGACAGGGTCTCGCTAAGTTGCTTAGGTCCTCACTAAGTTCCTGAGGCTGGCTTTGAACTTGTGATCCTCCTGCCTCAGCCTCCTTAGTAGCTGGGATTACAGGCGTGCCCCACCACACCCAGCCTAAAAATAATCTTAAATTTAGTTTTGGGGGAGAATATTGTGCCCAGTGTCAGCAATAGTTTTCACTATAATTAAGACCACTTGGTATCTGGACCCTGCCTCTAGATTTATCACTAATTTATCTTGTGACATTATCAAAGTCACTTTACCTCTGGGAGTTTATCTATGAATTATAAAGATAAGATAGATTTGAGTATTCCTTAAGATCCCTCCTATGATTCTGATTATTTTTACAAAATAATCAAAAAGCACTGTCCTTAATAAAGCCCTGTCATGTGGAACGTCATCTTGCTTTTGAAAGAAGAGAATTTTATTTCTCCCCATTTCCTCTCTAGCAAATTTACTTTCTATTTTTGTTTATGCCTATTCTGGACATTTCATATAAGTGGGAATCATAACTTGTTATATTTTGTAACTGAATTTGTTCATATAGTGTACTGTTTTCAAAATTCATCATTGCTGTAGCATGTGTTAGTACTCAATTTCTCTTTATGGCTAAATAATATTTCACTTTTTGAATATACCAAATTTTCTCTGTGTATTCATCAGTTGAATGGGGGAATTCAATTCCCAATATAGAGTATTTAAGACTGAGAGAATAATGACATAATTATAACAGAGCGTAAACAGCACAGTAAGGAATCTGCACCAAGCTTTGAGGAATTCCAGGAAGTAGAGCAAGAAGAGCTATCAAAGCCAGAGAAATACAAAGATAAACAGGAGAATATTTCAAGGAAAGCATTTCAATAAAATTAAGAGGCTCAGTAAGATGTGTCTTTTATATTTGGCATTGTGGAAGTCATTAGTTGTTTTGTTGAAATAGAAGTCACATGGGGCTGGGGTTGAGGTTCAGTGGTAGAGTGGTTGCCTAGCAGGCGAGCTAGGTCCTGGGTTCAATCCTCAGGACCACATAAAAATAAATAAATAAAATAGAGATATAATTTTTTTTAAAAAGTCATATTGCAGTGGATTGGGTAGAGATTTGGTGATGAGGAAGTGGAGACTGTGTATAGGCAACTCTTGAGAACTGTACCATGAAGGACTGAGAAATGGGAAGTATTAGATAATGCTTATCCTCTGGTGAGAATAAAGGAGGAAAGATCAATGATACAGAGAGAACTATTTATAAAGAGAACTGAGGAGCTAAGTCCCTGAAAACATGAGAGGGGATGATATACAGAATGTATATTGCCACAATGACCTTTGAGACATAGAGGACGCTGCCATAGCTGTAAAGAGAGAAAGAGTGCTAACATGGGTGAAGATATAAATATTTGAGTAGGTTTAGTAGTAAAAGTATTAGAGAATTCTCCTTCTGCTTTTGTGTTTAAAAAAAAAAAAAAAGCCGTTGGCAACTGAGAGTAAGAAAGGAGAAAATGAGGTAAAATGTTTGCAGATAGAGAACAAGGAGTACAGTAGTTGTGAGAAAACTATCAATTCAAAATTGAAATGTGACATCTCAAATAGTAAGTGGCACTTAAAAGGCACTATAGAATGAATAAGTGAAATTTAAATTGATTGTATAGTTGTATGATTTTTTTTTTCTCCAGCCGTGTTTGACTACTCAGACAGATCTACTTGTGAATATAGGTGGTGCCAGCATGGTGGTGCATACCTGTAATCCCAGCTACTAGGGAGGCTGAGGCAGGAGGATCTTAAGTTTGGGGCCAGCTTTGGCAACTTAGTGAGACCCTGTCTCAAAATAAATAAAAATAAAAATGGCTAGGGCTATAGTTCAGTGACAGCACCCCTGGGTTCATTTTCCAGTACCAAAGAAGGTGGAGAATACAGGTGGTTCCAGGAGCACTGCAATTTTGCAGAGTTTTCCTATATGTGTGATCCAGGAAGAGGAGGCAATGGAATTACGTTTTCAAAGGAATTAAAAACAAGAAATAAAGTAAAATCCTTTTGGAAATGGTTAAAATGCAAAAGAAGGCAGGGTGTGCTTTTATTAGCTTAACTGTTTAGAACCCTAGTGGTTCTTTTATTTTTGTTTGTTTGGCTCATTTGGTTCTAACCATCCTCAGTGGTCAAAAATGAAAAAAATATTTTAATGCCTCCGTACACTTAATTGTTCACTACCCCAGCAGTTTTTTCTTTTGCTTGTTTGACTTCATGTTCTAGTTCTTTCTTTTGGGAATTGCAAAAGTTTTTTAAAATTGTGAGTTTATTTCATTGTGAAGAAGTAGACTGATTAAAGGAAAATAACTTAGTTCCGTAGATTATTTCTTACAATATTCCAGACTGTTATTTTATGTTTTCTGAAAGAATTTTAGAAAAGGAAATGTCAGTTAGCTGTTCTTTTTTAGTATCTTGTGCAAGAACATATTATTTCCTCAAATAAAAATGCCTGTTAAAATATCTTGAGAACAAAACTTTCAAATAATTGTGCAATACCATTGTTACAAATGTGACCTCAAATGGACCCAAGTTGTTTTGGATAAAACTTTTATCTCTTAAAGATGACACTATGGGAAAGAGTAAATAGGAAGAAATGAGGTCAGTATCAGAGTGTTTTGTGGGATGGTAAGGTTTTAGGATATTTTTTCATACCGCAAACCCTTTTGTGCCATTTTTATCTTTTCGCCCCAAATTAATTACGTTTTACTTATTGTGATGTAGGTGAATGTTGTCTGTTCATCTCCAAAAGATATTATCTACAGGGGTTGGTTGTCTTTCTGACCAGACTCTGTGTCTTTTGAGGACAGGTTCTTCATCTTGCTCATTTATAAGCTCACTTCAGTGCCTATTATAGACTCTAGTAGATTGAACAGCAATGGCATCATGGGTATAGTAGCAGAAGTTGTTTTTCTGGTTTAGGTAGTTACCAGGATTATTGTTTTATATATTTTTTACCCTTTTGATGTATTGGCATTTATAGTTACACATGTGTATACACACAAACATACTATAGTACATTGGTACACGCTATTTTATCCAAATTGTTCAAACTTTTAAAATCCTGTAATTATTTACTTCAGGTTAGTTGAAACCTATGCTTTATTTCTTGGTGTATAATCACTTTTCAGCATTTTGGCTAAGATCAAGTATATTTTTTATATTTATTTGTATATAGAGAAATAAAGGCAGCAAAATAAAGGTATTCATAAATTGATTGCATCTAAAAGAGGAGACCCTCTATTGCAGTGATGAGTGTATGTTCTTTGTTCATTTTTTAGTCTTTCACTTATTTTCCCGTATGAGGCATAAATTTTTAGAAGTATTTATAATTAAATGTTTAGTCAAGGAATAACATAGTAGCAGCTAACAAACCCATTTCTATATCATATTTAGTCAGCTAAATCTAGCATGATACCTAGCTCTTTAGTTATTATTGCTGAATTTAAGGTGTTGGGATGGAGCTCTGTGGTATGGCACTTGCCTAGCATATAGGAGGTCCTGGGTTTGACCCCCTAATACTGGGAGGAGAAATTGCTAAATTAGTAGATGAGCAAACAAAGCTACTCAAGTATCTTATTAAGTGATTTCTTGAGTTTCTTTCTTAATAATAACATCCTTCAAACTCATAAATCTGCCCTTGAATTCAGAACTGTTGCTCAATCAGCTTGTATAATAGGAATTTTTGAGCTAGTTGTTCATGAGAATCCTTTTAAGCTTGGAGCTACTATTAAACATAGAGATAATGAGCTGCTGGAGCTGGAGCTCATTGTAGAGCGCTTGCCACGCAAGTGTGAGGCACTGGGTTTGATCCTTAGCACCACATAAAAATAAACAGAATAAAGGCATTCTGTCCATCTACAACTACAAAAAAAAAAAAAAATTTAAATATAGAGATAATGCAAGTTTCATACAAAAGTATACCATTCTTTTCCTATGAATATATCTGAAGATTTCAGTAGTTCCTGTTTATGACTTTTTTTTTCTTATATAGTATCATTGAAAAAATTCACACACCATACAATCACTTATTTAAACTGTACATTTTAGGGCATGAGTATGACTCAATGGTCATGAGAATATCCTAGCATGCATGAGGCCCTGGATTCAGTCCCCAAAATGACAAAAGAATTTAATTAATTGATTAAACTGCACAATTTAGTGGTTGATAACATATTTACCACACTCAATTTTAGGACATTTTTACAACCCCAGAAACTCACAACTCATTAGCAGCCACTTCACATCTCTCTCCATGTAATCTTTTTGTTGTGTTCATGCCTATTCTGGACATTTCATGTAAATGGAAATCATAGTGTTGTGTTTTGTTACTGACTTTGTTTACTTAGCATAGTATTCCCAAAGTTCATTATTGCTGTATCATATATTAGTACTTGATTTCTTTTGACAGCTGGATAATGTTTTATTGTTTTGGTGTACCACAATTTTTAAAAAATTTTTTAGTTGTAGATGGGCATAATACCTTTATTTTTTATTTTTACGTGGTTCTGGGGATCCAACCCAGTGCCTCACGCATGCTAGGCAAGCGCCGTACCACTGAGCCACAACCCCGGCCCCAAGTGTACCACATTTTTTTTTTTTTTTAAAGAGAGAGAATTTTTTTTTAATATTTATTTTTTAGTTTTCGGCGGACACAACATCTTTGTTTGTATGTGGTGCTGAGGATCAAACCCAGCGCTGCGCGCATGCCAGGCGAGCACGCTAAATGCTTGAGCCACATCCCCAGCCCCTGTACCACATTTTTATGTCCATTAATCAACTGATAATTATTTGGTATTATCCACCTTTTGACTATTCAGAACAATGCTGCTGTGAACATTCATGAACAGTTCGTAGATATAAGTGTTTATTTTACCTGCAAATGGAATCGCTGAGTCATATAGTAATTATTTTTTTACCTTTTGAGGAACTGCTAGAGTGTTTCCCAAAGCAACTTACCGTTTTACATTTCCTCCCATAGTGTATGAGGTTCAGAGAGGTTCAGATTTCTCCACATCATCACCAACATTTCTTGTTATCTCCCTTTCTTTATTTTTTTTTTTTAATATTTTTTAGTTGTTGATGGACCTTTATTTTATTTATTTATATGTGGTGCTGAAAATTGAACCCAATGCCTCACACATGCTGGGCAAGCACTCTTCCACTGAGCTACAACCCCAGCCCTCCCTTTCTTAATTCTAATAGCAATTCTAATAGATATCAGGATGTATCTCATTGTGTTTTAATTTGCATTTCCTTGTAGATAAAAGTATTAGATATTTTTTAATACACTTATTAACCATTGGCTTATTTTGGGGGTGAAATATATATTCATATCCTCTATTTTCAGATTGGATTTTTTTATGTTATTGAATTATATGAGTTCATTTTATATTTTCTGTTATTTGTTTGGTTTTTGTAGTGTGGGGGATTGAACCAGGGTCTTGGGTTTGCAAGGCTAGAACTCTTCCACTGTCCTCAGCCTTTTCATTATATATTTTGGATAGAAGCTTATAAAATATATGCTTTGCAAATATTGTCTCCCATTCTGTGCATTGTCTTTACATTTTTGTGATGATGTCCTTTGAAGCACAAAAGGTTAAATTTTGATAATTATTGCCCTTAATAAAAATCTGAACAAGTTTTAAGATTGTGCTAAGGACTTAGCATCATAACCTTTATTGAAATGAGGTGCTCTTTGAATGGAAAGATTTGTTTTATTACACCTGAAGAATGAATGATATAGTCACAGGCAATTTGGTGTTTTGCATAGAATAATTTACATGTTGTATTGCAGTGATTTAAAGTAAAAACACACCTATGATATGAAGTATAATAGAACTAGAGTACATTTTACAATCATAAACATAATTTTTTTAATCTTCTGTGCCCATAACAAGTCCAAGATAATTCAATAAAATTGTTTCCTATATACAGCTATCTGTAGTCTTGGATCTATGTGTTAAAATTTGTGATTTGGTGATATAATACATTTTATTGAAGTAATGATAAAAGTACTGTGAAAGATTAAATGCAAGAAAGTAAAAATTATGAAAAGGTAAATTTCAAATAGTATATGACATTAAGAATTAGAAGGATGTAGACATATAATTTATCAATATTTGAAGGTACTAATACTTGATATCCTTATTTGGTGAAAAATCACCTCCAATTTTTAAAAAATATTTTTTAATTATACATGGACACAGTATCTTTACTTATTTTTATGTGGTGCTGAGGATTTAACCCAGTGCCTCACGTGTATGAGGCAAGCACTCTGCCACTGAGCCACAACCCCAGCCTTCACCTCCAAATTTTAATCTGGGAAATCACTGGAATAAGTATTTGGAAAAGACTGAAAACTACAACCTTTTATTATAGCTTATTTAGGATTTCTATACAAATTGTTTAAAATTTTATAAACCTTGGTTGAAAAGGGTAAATAGCAAATGGGTTATTACTGCCTTGTTATTCCTGTATTCAGTTTTATTCTGTCTTGGGTGCAAAGCAAAAGAATATATCATATTGCTGGATTTTATTTTATTTTTATTAGCTCCTCAAGAGTTACTGATCTATGAAATGGCAGAGAATGGAAAAAATTGTGACCAGAGACGTGTAGCAATGAACAAGGAACAACATAATGGGAATTTCACAGGTATAGTATAGATGATTATAATAATGCCAAACCTGTTAATTGAATACTTAGTGTCTAACTCTTCTCAGAACTTTATATGTATTAACTCAATTCTTAAAATGAACCTGAGAAGTAATTGTTATTCCCTATTTTCCAGAAGAGAAAACTGAGGCACAGAATTGTTAACTAACTTGCCCAAGGTTGTATAAATGACAGATGGCAGAGCCTGATTTGTAACCAAGTATTTTGCCTTCAAATTTTGAATTTAAAGTACTTTGAATTATAATATAATGCTAAGTTTATACAATGTCTTCATAGAAAGTGAACTAATTTAGACTTACTCTAGTATGCACAAGAGCAGAAACTTGTATTCTGACAGTAAATAATTGCAGAGATGTTGTTTAGATTGGAACAGAAGCTGGCCAGGTGTGAAAGACCATACCTGTAATCCCAGAAATTTAGGAAGCTGAGGCTGGAGGACCACAAGTTTGAGGCCAGCCCAGGCAACTTAGCGAGACCCTGTCTCAAAATAAAAAATTTTAAAAGGCTAGAGATGTATCTCAGTGGTAGAGTTGCCCCTGGGGTGGGGTGGGGGGTGTGGGTATTAACACAGAAGCACTTAGCCAAAATGTGACACTTCCTAAAATGTTTAGTTCTAGTCCAAATTCAATGCCTGAAATTTTCAGTATGATTTATTTAGGACACCCTCTACTAAAGGTTCCTATATCTGTCAAGGTCTGGGGATGTAGCTTAGTAGTAGCGTGTTTGCCTGTCATGCACAAGGCCAAGGATTAAATCCCCAATATTAAAGAGGAAAAAAACTTTTACTACTTAATCACAGATACTGTCAGGTAGTGGAGTTTGCAAAGGGCAAACACTTTTCTCACTTCAGTTTTTTTTTTCTAGATAACTGATTAAAAAGTGGCAGCTATGGGTCTAGAGTTGTAGTTCACTGGTAGAACACATGCTTGATGTGCATTGGGTTCAAACCCCACCACCAAAAAGAAGAAAAAAGGCAACTATTATACTTCATCTCCTTTCTGAGCTCCTAGATATTGTTGATCTATAGTTGCCATTTCTCAAGATTCTAGGACTTGTCAATGGTTACCTGGGATATGGGAAAAATATTTTAATCCAATATCTTTCCAAGCACTCATACTTTGTACCATTCCTCTTCTAGATGACTTAAAAGAATTTATAACCAATGTGATCCTGCAATCTGTACACGTGAGAAAAATAAGAATTCATACCCCATTTGAATCAAATGTATGATATATGATATGTCAAGATCATTGTAATGTTTTGAGCAACCAAGAAAAAAAAAAAAGAATTTCCTGCAAAATTGCCATTAATTGAAAAAGAAGCAATAGGCAGATAGATATACAGACAAATGAAATGCCATTGAGCTTTAAATCATGGGAATCTACCATGGTCCTTAGCTTTCCTTAACAGCTTTCAGACAAACTCTTAGTGGGCTACCTATATTAATATTAATTGTGTTCCAGAGGTTGCCTCCTCTAGAGAAGAGATGGTTTCACCTAAACTGTTTAAATTTGTATGATCCACATGTAAATTACATTGTTTCGACTGTTGAGATTTTGTGGGGTTTGGTTTTTGTTGTTGGTGTGTAGGGATGAACCCAGGCCCTCATATAAATTCACATGTGCTAAGGCTCCACTGAGCTACATCCTCAGCTCTACTTTTGAGATTTTATGTGCAGTCTTTCAGATGTAGGATGGAGAGCTGGATGAATTTTTTTAAGTGATTCAAATAAGTAAGTATAAATGTTAGAATTTCTGTTTTAATTGCTGCTGTTGTTTTGCAGACCCCTCTTCAATAAATGAAAAGAAGAGGAGGGATCGGGAAGAAAGACAGAATATTGTCCTGTGGAGACAGCCACTCGTTACCTTGCAGTATTTTTTTCTGGAAATCCTTATAATCTTGAAGGAATGGACCTCAAAGTAAAGAGTCTTCTGCTACTTTTTATATAAATGTTATTTTCTAATTTTAGAAATCCTCAACCATCTCCTACTCCCTGCCATCTGCTCCATCAAAATATATTAAGTTAAATTTAGAATTTATCGTAAGAACATATTTAGTTCTCCCTTCTATAGTTTGAAGAAAAATAGGGAATTTAGTTTGAAGAAAAATTAGGTGATGAAATCCATTTGCTCAATGGATTACTATAGTTGCCCACTGTCTCATGTTGAGTCTTGCAAGGGAGAACACTGAAAATATTTTGGTTTTACCTTCAAGAGAAAACAGGCCTGTGTGTATTAGATATACTGATTCTGAATCAGGGCAAGGTTCAGCGTTTGTGGCACTTTTACTGATAATTTGAGCCAAAGAATAAGGACTCTGCCATGAATATATGTTCTATCTTTAAGTTAGTACCTGTAAACACTGCTTTGAGTATCATAGAGAGCAAGTTCAACCTTTACACATCTTATCATTTTCTTGCTTGCCCTTCCAAGTTAGCTGTACTATTATTATCTTACATTTTTATGGTGCTTAGAGTTGATAAAACACTATAACATTTTTCATCTCATTTAATCCTAACATCAACTCCATGAAGAAATTAAAATAAGTATATAATTTTGATTTTAAAATAAAAATAAAATTGTATTGGTTAAATGTCTTGCTAAAAGTGCAACGCTAATCATCTCTAAACCAGGTCCTCATAGCTCTGTTATCCTCATAGCTCTATTATGCTTCTCTAAATTAGAAGTTGGGGGTATAAACAAGATCAGGCTTTAGGTAAAGGAAAGGATATGGTGGGGTTTATGATAAGAAATTGAGTTCCATGCCCACGTGTCTTCCCTTGACTCCTTTCTGCACCCTACTTCAACGAATTGTTTTAGGAATGTTGCATCTGAAAGTAAGATGACTGAGGGTTTTTTTTTTTTTTTTTTTTTAATTTGTTTTTAAGATTATGGCATCGTCAAAGCATTGTGGTGTCTTTTTTACTGCTGCTTGCTGTACTTATAGCTACATATTACATTGAAGGAGCACATCAACAGGTAGGAGATTTAGCAATTATTTTTAGTTTACACATTGTCTAATTTCAGAAAATTTCAAAATGGGACTAATGTGGGTTTCATAGATTTTGTACCCTCAAAATTTAGGCTCAGTTATATATTTTTAATTTTATCTGATAACATATCTTTGAGGGGGATTGGTATCAGGGATTGAATTCAGAAGCCACTGAGCCACATCCCCAGCCCTGTTTTGTATTTTATTTAGAGACAGGGTCTTACTGAGTTGCTTAGCACCTCGCTTTTGCTGAGGCTGGCCTGGAACTCGTAATCCTCCTGCTTCAGCCCCATGAGCTGTTGGGATTATAGGTGTGCATCATTGCACTGGGCCATAACTGATATCTTAATGTCTTAAGACCATAAATTAAAAATATTCTTATATTGTTTCATGGCTGTCAGTATTCTATTTGGTATCTCTGATTCCATATTCCCTTCAAAGATTTAAATGTATCTTTCCTGACTCTGTTCAGTAAAAGCAATATGAAACCTTTTATCTCTGCCAAAGTATGAAAGTTTTTTATATGGATTGGGTTTGTGGCTCAGCAGTGGAGCACTCACCTAGTATGTTTAAGGCCCTGGGTTCGATCCTCTGCACCACATAAAAATAAATAAAATAAAGATATTGTGTCTAACTACAACTAATAAATAAATATTTTTTTAAAAATTTTGTATAAAACTTTTACAGTCTGTCCAAACAGGCCTTTTCCTAAGTTGAAAGTTAGATTTTATACCTGTAATCCCAGCAGCTCAGGAGGCTGAGGCAGGAGGATTGCAAGTTCAAAGCCAGCCTCAGCAATTTAGCAAGGTCCCAGGCAATTTAGACTCTGTCTCAAAAAAAAAAGAAAAGGAAAGGGCTAAGGATGTGGCTCAGTGGTTAAGTGCCATTGGGTTCAATCTCTGGTAACAAAAAAAGAAAGTTAGGTTTTATTTGTTTAGAAAGACAGGTTCCTCAGCCTCTGGTCTGCAGGTACATTACTGATGAGAAAACAGGACATTTTGTTATTAAAATAATAAATTTTATTAAAATAGTAAAACATTGTTCAAATAGGAAATGGTCTAAAATGGAATCATTTCATACTTTAAAGCTGTTTACTTCTCAGGGAGTTCTTATAGTTTTAAATGTATTTCTTTAAATAATATTTAATCTTTGCAGTAAACTAACTTGCTAAATTTTACTTTCCAAAAATGGGTAGATTTCTCTAGAAACAAGTTTGGAATTCTTTCAACAAATATGTCTCCCATTGCACTTTATTTTGTTCTTGTTTGCAAAGCATCTTGGGCTTTGATAGCACACACCTGTAATCCCAGTGAGTAGGGAGGCTGAAGCAAAAGGATCCCGAATTCAAGGTCAGCCTGAACAGCTTAGTGAGGCCCTGTCTTAAATATAAAATGAAAAAGAACTAGAAATGTAGTTCAGTGATGAGAGTGCTTGACTAGTGTGTGCAAGGTCCTGGATTCCATCCCCAGTACCTCAAAAAGAAGGGGAAAAGGCAAAGCATCTTGATCTTAAATATAGAAAATTTATATTAGCCACATTTTTACTTGGATAATCAAGAATGTATTCTATTCACAAATATTATATAATTGCCTCCCTTTACCATTGTGTATTATGCTTTTTTAAAGTTTTGTAAGTTTTCAATAGCTTTAAAATTCTTATTATCTTATTAGTAATTTGCTTTTTCCTTTGTCTTCTCAAAGGAAAAAGAAACAAGAGCTTTATTCCTTCCAGATAGATAAAATTTTTATTATCTTAGATATTCATACTAAAGAAATTAGGCCTCTGAAGAGTTTTGTCTTAATATTTTCTTCCTAATTGAAACTTTATTTAGTTGGTTTGCCTTATTGTGGTGGTAGTGTATACATACCATATTTCTGTATCAAGAATTCAGATTTTTCCTATATCGTGTACAACCAGAGAAATGAAAAGTTGTGCTCCATTTGTGTACAATGAATCGAAATGAATTCTGCTGTCATGGATGACTAATTAGAACAAATTAAAAATAAATTTTAAAAAATAATTCAGATTTTTCTCCATTCTTTTTGTTTTTCAGTATGTGCAACGTATAGAGAAGCAATTTCTTTTGTATGCCTACTGGATAGGCTTGGGAATTTTGTCTTCTGTGGGACTTGGAACAGGACTGCATACCTTTCTGCTTTATCTGGTAAGAATAACTTTTTTAATGAGCAAAAAATGAAAGAGATTTTATCTCTCTCTTTTTTTTAAATCATTTATTTTTGAGTTTTAGGTGGACACAATATTTTATTTTTCTGTGGTGCTGAGGATAGAAACTAGTGCCTCACGTGTGCCAGGTGAGCGCTCTACCACTTGAGCCACATCCCCAGCCCGAGATTTATTGGTGCTTTTATTTCAGAAGTTAAAAGTTCTAAGATCTGGGCTGGGGATGTGGCTCAAGCGGTAGCGCGATCGCCTGGCATGTGTGTGGCCCGGGTTCGATCCTCAGCACCACATACAAACCACAAGATGTTGTATCCGCCGAAAACTAAAAAATAAACATTAAAATTCTCTCTCTCTTCTCTCTCTCTCTCTCTCTCTCTCTCTCTCTTAAAAAAAAAAAAGTTCTAAGATCTGTATTACCTTTTTTTTTTTTTTAGCATTTTTATCCTCAAATCATTACTTAAAGATTGATTTGAATTTTGTTTTGAGTTTTCTTTTGAGTCAAGAACTTAAAAAGTGAAAAAAAAAACCACTTAAGCCAATAAAGTTTATTTAAATTAGTTCAGACAATTTTATTCCTTCTGGATTTTGGAATAATGATTCTCATGTCATACCATTAATTGTTGTTCTATTACTTGAAGTTAATTTCCATGTACAAAATTCTGTGTAAGGCCAGGCATGGTGGTTCACACCTGTAATCCCAGCAGCTTGGGAGTCTGAGGCAGGAGGAATGCAAAAGTGAGGCTCTAAGCACTTAGTGAGACCCTGTCTCTAAATAAAATACAAATTAGGGCTAGGAATATGATTCAGTAGCCAAGTGCCCCCTGAGTTCAATCCCAGGTTACCCCCCCAAAAAAAAAAATTATGTGTAAGAATTAAGATGGATTTGGACAGTTTATTTTCTATATTAATCAGCAACAGAGAGATTATGTCTTTTCTCATATCTTCAAACACCTTATGTACACTTAGACATTATTTTAGTATTCTTTTTTGGCGGGGAGGCACCTGGGGATTGAACCCAGGGCCTTGTGCATCAAAGCAAGCACTTTACCAGCTGACCTATGTCCCCAGTCCTTATTTTAGTATTCTTAAATATAATTGATAAAGTATTACATTTGTAGAACTAAATGCTTTTTAAACCCTTGAACCAAAATATAAAAGTGCCCTGTTTGAAAAAAATTTTTTTTCTAATTGAAATTAAACAGAGTAAAGGTAAGTTTTTCTTATCATTCACAAATATGCCAAAAATAATATTAGAACTAGGACTAGTGAGAAAAGAGTGAGCAAGACACCTAGGGCACAAATTTATTCATTTATCCACTTATCTATCTATCTATGCATCCATTCATTCATTCATTCATTCAGGTGGTGCTGGGGATAGAACCCAGGGCTTTGGGTGTGACAGGCAAGTGCTCTATCCCTGCACTATATATCCCCAACCCCTAGGGCACAATTAGGCAGGGTCATGCAAGTACAGGGTTGATGTGTAAGTGCCTCCTTAAATTTCATGCCCTAGATGCCTTACTTGTTTCACTCTGTTCCTATACCTGAAAAATAAATTTAAAACAATTCCATATTTATAAATAGTTTGATCTTCATTGGGGAAAAAACGAGTGAAAGGGTATCATGGTGAGACTGATTGCTGAATAAAGTTCATCACTGCAAACACGTGCAATCTCTATAACTACAATGAATTAATTTCTGAAGCAGGTATGATAAGTGTTAAGGAGTGATTGATTGTCTGCTTGGTTCAGAAGAGTGCTGAATTAATGATCTGAAGAATACTTTAGAAATTAATCTATAATGATAATTTCTCCAAGTCTATAGGAGTTTAAAAACTTGGAATTTTAAGTCAGGCGCAGCATCACACACCTATTATCTCAACTACTCAGGAGGTTAAGGCAGGATGCTCTTGAGTTTGTGGCCAGTCTCCACAAAATACCAAGACCCCTATCTTAAAAAAAAAAAAAAAAAAAAAAACTTGGAATTTTAGAATTATGTTCATGTTTGCTTGCTGATTTTAGCTGAAATAGGTACATAAATCCTAAATGACATAATCCATGTCATTGTTTCTTTAATAAGTACTACATTCTTAGTAACATAACATTACATTCATCTTTAGAATTTGTTGAGGGAGAAGTGAAAAGAAGAAATGGCAGATTACAGAATTCCTTTCTGTGCTTGTCTAGACCTGTTCTGAGATTTCTTGGGAAAACCAGATTAAGAAACTCATTTTAGCTGGGCGCAGTGGCTCACTCCTATCTATAATCCCAGCGGCTCAGGAGGCTGAGACAGGAGAATCCTGAGTTCAAAGCCAGCCTCAGCAGTGGCAACATGCTAAGCAACTCATTGAGATCTTGTTTCTAAATAAAATACAAAATAGGGCTGGGGATGTGGCTCAGTGGTTCAGTGCCCCTAAATTCAATCCCCAGTACCAAAAAAAAGAAACTCATTTCAGGGCTGGGAATGTGGTTCAGTGATCGTGTTTGCCTCATATGCATGAAGCCCTAGGCTCAATAATTATTATATATAATATCCGTTAACTGTATATAAAATATATTACATGTTAAAATATATTAAAATTACATATAAAAGCTTTGTGGTGTTAGCAGTACCAGTAGTAAACGGAGATTCAGGATGGTTCAAATTACTTTTTTCATTTTTAGATAAACTGAATCTTTTTTATTGTTCTTTCACCAGTAGCATTTTTCTGTGACTAGCATTTAAGATTCTTTCAAATGCCCTAAAATAAAGTGTATATAAAATAACCAAATCTGCATTTTATGGACATTTAATTCTGCCTGTTGTGTAGGAAATAGATTGATACGTTATTAACTAAAGCCCACAGTTTATATTAGGGTTCACTGTGTTTATAGTTTTAAGGCTTTTGACAAATGAATAGTGTTTATATATATATATATATATATATATATATATATATATATATATATATATATATAGTATTATAGTATCATGTAGAATAGTTTAACTGCTCTAAAAATGTCCTGTGTCCCACCTATTTATTTCTACTCTCCTCTACACTCTCACCCCATCTCCAAACTCCTAGCAAAATGCAGTTTCAATGGTCCATGGCTTGATACCTCATTTCTGGTGGTTTGTTTGGTTTTTTAGTTGTAGATGGACACATACCTTTATTTTATTTATTTAGTGGTGCTGAGGATCAAACCCAGTGCCTTACATATGCCAGGCAAGCACTCTACCACTGAGCCATAACTCCAGCCCCACCTAATTTCTTTTTATTGCTGTTATTCCATTTTGCAAATGTATTACCACAGTTGTTTATCTGTTTAGTTATTGAAGACATCTTGGTTGTTTCCAAGTTTTGGCAGTTATGAATAAAGCTGCTATAAACGTTTGTGTGCAAGTTTTGTTTGGAATGATTTTTTTTTACCTCATTTGAGTAAATTCCTAAAAGTGTATTGGTGGAGCATGTGCATTCATTGCTGGTATGGCGAAGTTGTCCTTCATGTATTAACCTTATATCTTGCAACCTTATTATAATCATGTGAAAGTTCCAAGATTTTTTGACAGTTTTTTAAGATTTACTAGGTAGATAGTCATCCTCTACAAAGACAGTTTTATTTCCTCCTTCTCAGTCTATATAATCTTTATTCCCATTTCTTATCTTGCTATATTAGTTCAGTTTCCAGTATGTTGCAATGGGCAAAAGGTGCGACTTATGCCATCCAGGGGGAGAAATAAAGAATGTCCAGGTGCTTCTGCTGTTGTCAGTGCTTTATTCACTCAAATCACTCAATACAATTTCACTCTGTAGGTTCTTAATCAAGAAAATCGACAATCCTTAAATACTAAGCACTGCAATAGACATAATCAATTCACAGCAAACAGTTCTAGATTAATTAAGTCTAAGCACTGCAAACACACTTAATCATGACAGGCTAATGACAGACATTTTCTCTGCATGCAAGTGTCAGTTCAAAAGTCTCAAGCCTTAGGCTTTAAGTCCAGCAGATGCATACTCAGACCGTGGTTATCACATCAAGAACAAAAGTAGGCTTCTCCTAGAGTGGAGCTGATGGCCAGCTAAGCCATTCAACTGTATATCACCAGGGTCAAGATGTGACTGTAGAGTTTGAGAGCTGTGAGTACCACGCAGAGTATTAGGCAAACGATGACAAGTGATGGGATGTCAGTACAGGTCTTCATTAGGCTCTTCAGCTTGTGTGCCTCAGTATCAGCTTGCTGAATGTCTGTTAATTTGCTCTATTATTAAGTTTTGGGGCTTTTGACCCCCCTTTCAATCCTTATCAGCTTCCACCGGATTTCTCAGTGAAATCATTTACCCTGAGGTTTAAAACATCTGATATGGTGATCCCCACCCTGATCTTATCAGGGTGGGGGGAAGTGACTTGTTTGTGCCTGAGAGCCACACTGGAGGGTTCCATTAGGCGTGCCTGTAAGACTGTAAAAACTGGAGTTTTTAAAATGGAGTTGCTTAGACTCAGGCCTAAGGACATCCTCACACAGTATGATATTGAATAGGATGAGAGGGGCATCTTGCCTTGTTCTCAATCATAAGAGGAGACCTTCTACTTTCTCACCCTAAGGTATGTTAGCTATGTTAGGTGTAGGTTTTTGTAGATTTTTTTTTTTATCAAATTGAGGAAGAACATCTCTACTCCTATTTTGCTGAGTTTCTTTTTTTTTTTTTTTAAATCATGAATCACTGTTGGAATTTGTAAAAAAACAAAGCACTTTTCTTAAAAGAAGACTACAGCAATCAGAAGTAGATCAAAAGCCAATAAAGCACAAACAAGAAAATGAGTATATACAATTGGAGAGTAATCTGTTAAACTTCATTTATTTATATACTGGTTTTGATTTTTCAGTTGATTTGTTGAGATGAAAATCAAATTATAAGAGGTTAACTACTACCAATAACAAAAAGGAGAAGCATCAGTGTCATGCTCTGTTATACTAATACTGCCTGAAGTCAGTTCTATTAATTTTAACCCTTTTCTATTTTTATGGTATCTGACCAATGGGAAGATTTTGTATTCTCACACTTTTGAACTCTAGCCATATTGTTTGTTTTGACCAGTGAAATATGATCATAAGTAATAATTTGCTTAGAATCTTTGGGTTGTTATTGTAGCATTGTCTAATTTATCCTGGTAGATTAGCTAACGTCAATTAAATATTTACTATGTGTTAGGCTCTGTGATCACTGCTTTAACATGAATAATCTCAGTTCTCCCAAAGAGCCAAGGTAGTCAGTTAGTAACCAATGGTGTATCAAATAAGGGTAAATTATCAAATGTATGATGTGAACCTTGGCCAAGAATAGAAAAATAGGAAAGTAGAGGCAAAGCAGAGTCAAAGGTTTTAAATTTTTATTTGTGTTATTGCTATTCCAAATAATTTTTGATCAGATGTTTTTAATTTACCATTTTCTAGGTATAGATGGTGGACAGAATTTTATTCTTATAGATCACATTTCTTTTGTTTTATGTCTAGGAAATGTAATTGTATTTGGAAGTCCTAATTCTGCTTTCATTAATATAATCCTCATTTAGGGAAATGTGACAATAACATTCTCATGGCCTACTTTTTTGTGCTGATGAAACAGATACCTCTGCCATTTATTCATATAACTCCTCAGTCCAGATACAAGTGACCATGTTAGAATAGTAATCTGATCAGAAATATAAGCCTCCTTTTGACAATAATATGAAGTAAAATGTGTGAAAAAGAAACCAGTTTTAACAAAGAGAAGAGATTTAGTCCATTCTTTTTCATGTTTCTCTTTACTGGAAATCATAGCCTTAAAAGTTTTTCATATTTTATATTCACTGATTCCCCCAGTGTGGAAGTTCTTTTTTGGAAGTATCATTTAGTTAATTATAATTGATCATATACTAAATGGTCACCTACAAGAGTTGTATTTTGCGAGGCACGGTGCTCATGCATGTAATCCCAGTGGCTTGGAAGGCTAAACCAGGATTGAGAATTCAAAGCCAGGTTTATCAACTTAGTGAGACCCTGTCTCTAAATAAAACATAAAAATGGGCTGTGGATATGACTTAGTGATTAAGAGAACCCCAGGTTTAGTCCTTGGAATAAAAAACAAAAAAAGAGTTATATTTTCTGAAATTTTAGATACTTAAAATGGAAAAGTTATCTTGATTTTTCAATTTGTCTATAAAGTTGCACTCATTTTCAAATTTTTTTACAAAGTGTTGGGATTAGGGATTGAATACAGGGATATTATACCACTGAGCTGCATCCTAGTCTTTTTTATTTTTAGACAGGTTCACACTAAATTGCTGAGGCTCACCTCAAACTTGGTCTTCCTGCCTCAGCCTCCCAAGCTGTGGGGATTACAGATGTGTGCCACCATTTATATTTTTAGGTATAATTGAAAGTTTGTAATTTGAAATTCAGATGTCCTGGAAGTCCTCATCACTTCTTTGAACATTAAAAGTAAGAGTTAGTATTTGTTTGATCTGCATAAAATTTCATGACATCACCTGGCGAAAAATTGCTAGTTTGGACTACCATCAATGTTTTTTTTTTTTAGAAAGAGAGAGAGAATTTTTTTTTGGGGGGGGGGGGTAAATGGACACAACACAATGCCTTTATGTTTATGTGGTGCTGAGAATCGAATCCAGGTCCTGCCCATGCTAGCGAGCACTCTACTGCAGAGCCACAATCACAGCCCCTACCATCAAATTTTGTCAGTTGATTTGAAGACAGCATAAATTTGTTTTGCAAGACACCAGATATATAGCCAGAAATGAAAAGTTAAATATTGTTTATGCCTGAATAGTGGTTGATAACCAGCAAGGAGGTGACAAAGGAAAAGCAGTGGCTTTCTTTTCTACATTGCTCCAGGGTAGTTAGTTGGACCACTACATACATATCTGTTAATATTATTGATCAGCAAATGGCTTCAAAAAGCGTGCTAATTCCCCTAGACATTATAATTGTTATTGTATGTCTGTGCAAATAAACATTTTTCTGGCAGAAAAGGACCAGTGATATTCTTCAGATTTTCCAAAGAGACTGTAATCAATAAAAGGTTTAAAAATTACTTTTAGAAATTTTTTCTTCTTTTATCTGTATTTGGCTGCCACTAGGTGGCATTACTAATATAACCAATATACTGTACTTTATTTGCAAGTTCCTTTCTGGATAAGTATATATTTGTTAGAATAGCTTCATTCAGAAACCAAACCGTCAAATGGCTCTTCCTAGTTTGGAGACATATTCTATTATTTTTCTATACTTAACACCTACAAATTTTATGTACATCAGAGCAGTTAATACATGTGAGTGAAAATATTTACATAATAGTTTCCCACATTCATTAATTAGTTCAGCAATTATCAGCCTTTTATCCATTGTAACATGTATTTCCACGAAGAACATAACTCGTAGCATGCAAAGACTCACGTATAATGCCAAACTGACTAACTTTCAATTGTGTCACTTTCTTTAATTAAGAATATGCAAGTAGCCAGGTACAGTGGTGCATGCATGTAATCCCAGTGGCTTGGGAAGTTGATGCATCAGGATTGAAAGTTCAAAGCCAGCCTCAGCAAAATCGAAACACTAAGCAACTGAGACCCTGTAGGTGCCCCAGAGTTCAATTCCAAGTACCAAAAAAAAAAGAATATGCAATTGATCAAAAGTATTTTTGTGTGACTGGGGTTGTAGCTCAGTGGCAGAGCACTTGCCTCGCATTTGTAAGGCACTGCGTTCGATCCTCAGCACCACATAAAAATAAACAAATAAAATAAAGGCATTCTGTTCATCTACAAAACTTTTAAAGAAAAAGTATTTTTGTTATTAAGCTAAAATCTTTCATTTCTATCTTGAGAGGAAAAGGAGCCATGTGGATTCAGATAACAGGGTTTGAATGTCTACTCCATTATTATTAGCTTCATGATAGTTGACAGATTTCTTAACTTTTAAACCTCAGTTTATTCAATATAAATGGGGGTAATATTTACCTGAAAAGGTGGATAAAATTGTAAATATGTTTAAAGACATCAAAATTTGAAAGAAATTAAAAGAATAATAAGGCCAATATCTAAGGTCAAAGAGGGTACTGAGAGGAGAGGCTGGCCAGGGATAGACCCTGATAAACCGTACAGGCTTTAGATTACAACCCTAAAGGGTTACACTTTAAAAGAAAGGATGAACTAGACATAAATCAGCCCTAGTAAATACTGAAGCTCAGATTTAAATAATCTTATCTGCTTAGAATTGCTAATGGCCCAGACACTCACTAGACACAAACTTAAATCTGGGGGAGAATAAAATCACCCTAGGCTTCACATTATATTTTATATATATATATAGTCCCAGCACTCACAAAAAAAGTAATCAGATATATAAGGACATAAACTAATTTCATCAAAAACAAAGCAAGAGAAAGGTTGAATGTGCATACATATAATGCCTAATGTTATTGGACATGTGCTTCAATCCAAAATTAGTATGTTCAAGTATTTTTTTTTTTTTTAATTTTTGTACTACTGGGAAGGTTTGATGGGGTTTTATTTGTTTCTTTGTTGGTGCTAGGGATTGAACCCCAGGAGTGCTTTACCACCCAGTTACATCTCCAGATCTTTTTATTTTTTTATTTTGAGACAAGGTCTCGCTAAGTTGCTTAACCAGATTGTTGAGTGTGGCTTTGAATTTGAAATCCTCCTGTCCCAGCCTTCCAAACTGCTGGGATTACAGGTTTGTGCTACCGTGCCTAACAACTTTGATCATTTTAACAGAAGATTGGAAACTGAAAAAGCCAAGTGGAAGTTCTAGAATAATTTTTTTTTTAAATAACTAAAATTAAGACCCATTTAATGGGCTTTCATTTGATAGAGCTAAGAGAGAAAACTAATAAACTATAAAATAGGCCAGAGAAAAATATCCAGAACAAAAAAGGAAAGATGGCAAAAATGACATGCTGTCATTTTGTGGAAGTCATCTAACAGCAGAATGGTATCATTTTTTTTTTAATATTTTTTAAATTGTAGATGGACACAATACCTTTATTTTATTTATTTATTTTTATGTGGTCCTGAGGTTCAAACCCAGTTCCTCATATGTGTGAGGCAAATGCTTTGCTGCTGAGCCACAATCCCAGCCCCGGAATGGGATCTTTAAAGTACTCTTAGAAAATGTCTACTAACAGAGGATTCTACATGTAGTAAATAATCACATCAGTAGTGTAAAATAAAGATATTTTCCTAGCTGGGCATGGTGGTATACACTTTCAATCCCAGCAACTAAAGAGGCTGAGGAAAGAGGATCACAAGTTTGAGGCTAGCCTCAGCAACTTAACAAGACCCTTTCTCAAAATAAGAAATAATAAAGAGCTGGGGGTGTAGCTCTGTAGGAGAGCACCCCTGTAGGTTCCATCCCATCCATCCCAGTACTACCAAAAAAAAAAAAAAAGATTTTTCCATGAAATGGAAATAGAATTTGTCATCATGCCAATCCAAAAATTTTTTGGATTGGTTCAATCCCCAGTACCATAAAAAAATGAGTAAATAAATAAGTATTTCATAAAATTGTTACTGTACTAACTTATTTCAGTTTTCTTTAAAACCCTGAACAGGTAACTGGGTTTTTCATACCTCACTGGTAAAGCATGTATGAGGCCCTATTCAATTCCCAGCGCTACACAGGGGAAAAAAAATCACTTTATTATAAAAGGAATTAAACATATAGAACTGAAGAGATGTTTATATAAATACTTATACTGCAGATCATTGTACTGCAGATCATTGTAACAAGTATTATTATAAAATTATTATAGAACCCCTAAAATAGGGAAGAATTTGCTTGGAGGAAGAAATAGGGAAACTTCATGAAATGAGTTTGTTGATGGAAAGGCATAGGAGAATGTAGAATTCTTATTCTAAACTATAGAATGCTCTGAAAGTCAGACTAGAGAATTTAGATTTTATACGTCCCAAAAAGTAATTCAGAAAAGAATTAACATTTACATTTTAGAAGCATAACTCTGTCAGCATCATGTAATGTATTTTTTGTGGGGAAGAGACTGAAAGTAGACTTCATTTAGAAGGCGCCCCGTTAGAAGGCTATGTCCAAGGTAAACTCTAATGAATGCCTGATCTAAAGAAAGACAGTAGGAAAGGTTTCAAATATTGGGAAATGGATAGAGTATGGGAGTACAATTAGCTAAAATAAGAAAAATGTAAGCTTCACTTCTAAAATAAGAGCTCTTTGAGGACCAAGTGTTTTTTTTTTTCTTGCTGTTGTATTGCAAGTGTCCAGAACAATGCCTGTTGTGTGGTAGAGTGCTCAATAAGTATATGTTGAATAATGTAATTAAACTAAAATCATGAAGCCTACGTAAGGAGAAATAGACAGAATAATTGGACTTCTTTTATTGGCAAAACATTCTGTCCTAACATCTGAGCCTTAATTGTGACTATTGATGAAAAACAATCTAGTCTCTATACAACTTTCTCCTAGTTTGCAAGATAGTTTTATATTGAGCATTAGTACATCCTCTTATTGTGTCTCCAACAAATTAAACTATGTCTGTTCCTGCTATGTGAACAATATTTTAATATACTTTTTGTCTTCAGTTTACTTAAACAGATAACAGGCTCAATGAATGATTTAAGAGGTGATTTTTATCATTTATTCAGTGTATTGATAAGATCTGATTTATCTTTATAGTAAGTTATTCAGTAACAAATTAGAAGTTAAATGTAAAGTATGAATTATATTTCTTCTGTTCTTATTGTTTATGCAGGCAGGTTTTTGTTCGTTTTTTGACATCTGTGTGAGCAAATTTTGCCTAGCAAGTTATACACGCTACTGATTTCATTCATTTGCTTTACTCATATTTTTACATAGATCACATTTTTTTAAAAAGCTGTGGCTGACAGATTTTTCTAAGCTAACACCTTCTAATCTTCTCTTCACTATTAATTCCTTGAAATTTACTGACAGCTTCATCTTACGCTTAGCAAGCATGCACCAGATTTCCTTTTTGCAAATCCTGTATATGAGAGACAGAAGAATGCATATTTATTCTCTGGTGTCCTGGAAATTATACCCCGAGTAAAAACAATACATTAATGTTTGCACAAAGTGAATACATTTGGATGTATGGCCCATTTGGATAAGTCAAAATTTTTACCTTAATAATGTTCTACCCTAGAACTAGAAGGTGTGCTTTCTCTATGAAGGGTCAAATAGTAGTTATTCAGACTTTGAGGGCCATACAGTATTTGTGCAACTACTCAGATCTGTCATTGTAATTATATAGCAGCCATAGACAATACATGAATGTTTGGGAGTTTTCCATTAAAATTTTGTTCACAAAAACAGGCAGCTGAATTTAATCTGCAATTTGTCGTTTATCATTGACTATATATAGTATACCAGAAGAAGCATATTGAGTCTGTGAGACTAAATGAGTTAGTTAGCTGTCTTCTTTTTTTCTTTCTGCCCAGTTTTGGAGATTGAACCCAGGGCCTCAGACATAATAGGCAAGTGTGCACCACTGAGCTCATCCTGAGCCCCAAAATTTTAAGTTTAGATATTAAAAACAATGGCATAGGGAGCAGTGATGTACCATATAATCCCATAAACTCTGGAGGCTGAGGCAGAAGGATCACAAGTTCAAGGTCAGCCTCAACAACTTAGAAAAATCCTGTCTTAAAATTTAAAAAAGGCTAGGAATATAATTCAGTGGTAGAGCACTCCTGGATTTAATTCCCAGTACCACACAAAATAATAATAATAATAATAACAACAATAATAAACACCCAGGGTGAGGCCCTGGGTTCTAATACATCTCCAGTACTGGGTGAAAAATAAAACATCTAAGAGAAGTAATGAAGTTATTTTAGTAACTAACTTGTAATTATTTTCTATTAACAGAGAAGTATGATTTATAATTCTGTAAACAATTAGATTAACAAAAATAGGAAATTTTGTACATATTAAGAAGTATGTCTCAGATGTGCTTTGTTTTATACAGATTCATTATGGTTCATCAGATTACAAGATGATGATTAAAGAGCCATTTTTAAACTTATATGTGCCATTAACAATTTATAAAGTTTTCTATTTAGCAACAACAAAGAATCCATTGGCTTCAATGTATAGTACTGTGTTGTGATGTATGTACAATATGACACTAGGTGGAGCAATTTCCTGTGCAAAGATTGAACAAAGTTCTGTATCCTTTTCCGATAAGCTCAGTTTCTAGACTAAGAACTATAAAGACAAGAAAAACTATCAGTGATCTTTAAAAAAAAAAAAGACAAGAACATTTATTGGGCAGTTAATCATTGAAACTCTCAAAATGAACTTGATGCCACAATAGCTGCCCTTTCGGGTTTTGTTGTTATTCCTTCACCAAATTCATGCCTGAATCTGCAGGTGCCTTGTTCTACCAGTCCTAGTGGTATTTGGTCTTTTAGCCTTGGCACTCCAGCTGTACTTTCTCTTGCACCTGGCAGGGTAGCCACATTTGCCACAGGCTTCTTGTAAAGGTGGTAGTAGTCCTTAGAGCCACAGTTGTGGCACAACATGTGTGTCTTGTTATGATGCTTTCCAAATGATGTGATGTTCCCTTCATCCCAAAGCCTGAGGACTCCTGTTAGGCACCACCACCAATTCCTCTGCTGTTAGAAAGGGCCAAACACTCCCAAACTTCTTCCCTTAGCTCTTACCATAGGCAGAGCTATATGAGCTTCTCAAAGGTCTAACTGAAGTCAGGCATCTAGAACAGCTCCAACTCCATGACTGCCTACCAACAGTCATTTCATGATTTTGAAAAGCAGCCAAACATTTAGGATGGAAGGATAAATGTATTTTGCTGAAAATTTTTCTCTGACATATATTTTAACCACTAGGTTTTCTCACATTGGTAAATCAAAATGGAAGAGTTTTTGCGTGTTTTGCATATTAAAATTATTTAATATGAATTTAAATCTAGGGCTGGGGCTGGGGCTCATCAGTAGCGTGCTTACCTGGTATGTGTGAAGCACTGGGTTCGGTTCTCAGCACCACATATAAATAAATTAATTAAATAAAGGTCTGCAAATTAATTAAAAAAAAAATCTTTCCTAGAGGTGGCTTGGAAGTAGAAAAGTTTGGAACTATTCAATTTTGTTTTAGAATAGACCAAATTTTATCAGAAGCTATATCGTTTGAGTGGTATTTATGAACCATTTGTTTAATATGATTATTTTCATAGAAAAGTTAAACTTGGCTGTTATGAATTAAATATAAGGAAAGATAGTTGTGAGATATTTGCCCCTGTGTTAGATTTGGATGCCTGTGTCTATTTTAAAGTTTGGGGTTATTTCATTATTAAAACATGTAATAGTTGTACCTTTTAAAAATCTGACATCTTGATTGCTTTCTAATTCATGAAAAACTCTGTATAGAGCACCCTGCTTCCTTTAGTGCACAAATACTTTATAGCATTCTATACTGTTAAAGTTGTTTTTTTCTTCCTTATACTCTTTTCCTCTTGGCTATTGCTAAAAGTAAATGTTATTTGGAAAACAGCATGGATATGGATTTAAATGAAATGTGAACTAGTATCAGTAATTGAAATATTGTAGTAATTTTTTTTTACCATGCAGTAATTCCTTTTAAAAGTTGTTAACCAACTTCTTCAGTTTCATTTCTGCTTGACTTCTGATTATTGCTTCATTGATCACCTGTGTATCCTTCAAGACAGAAAAGGATGAAATTACCAAAAGTTAATGTTCTGGTATGACTCAATATTGCTTTCTATAAGCATAATGACTGTCATTGTAAGAATTCAGTGAATGACTCAAGGCTCTTGCGGGAAGACCAACAGGCCCTTCTTAGAAAAAAGTCTGTTTGCCTTTTGTTTAATGGGGGCATGATGGCTCTTCTCCCTGTCTTCTTCAAGGAATGACTCATATTTTGACCCTTATGAGCATCACCACATCAAAAGAGGAAACCATGGTCTCTAGGACATAGGCCTGGATTTTTGCCAAGCAAAGGGGTATACACAGATTGGATAACTTCCTGCCCTTAAGTCACTATTTATTAATGTGTGCTTAAAGGAAACCTAAGAATATTCAATTAGCTTAAATCTGTTCTATTGGATATAAATTTTAAATAAATTTTTATAGCTCTCTCTATAAATATGTAATTCATTTCTTCTGACCACTTAAGTCAACTTCATAATGAATAGTTCCTTAGCTTTAATGACAAATGTTTAAGATGATGGATAATCTAAATATCTTGAGTTAATCAATATGCAACATATAAATATACCAAATATCACACTGAACTCAATAAAGACATAGTTATTATCTATCAATTTAAAAACATTTTAAAGTTGCTTAGATTTAGAGAAGAAATGCTAAATATGTCTTAATATAATGATTAATCCTTCAAAGACAGTACTTACTAATTGGAGCATGAACTAATACTAAAGAACTTATACTATTTTTGTTTTAGCTAACAATTTTATACTTGCACTTTTACAATATAATCTCATGTTCTTGCCCTAGATAGCACAAATGTTATTTTATTATTATGCTTTTAAAGGAGGAAGATGACTGTACCTGCTAAGTTGCTGACAGATTTAGAAAAACAAAACTCAAATTAACTAATGCCCAAGCTACTACTTTTGGTTATACTATATTGCATTTTATAAAGGACTAGGGACATAACTGGGAGCTTCTTAACAAAAACAACATAAATGGTAGCTAAACTTTTCAGTGCTCATTTACGATCATTTAGTTTTACACCTTAACTTAGAATTATTTACTGTGGATCATAATTCTAGGTAAATTATTTTCTGACTTTGATGAGAAAAGCAGTGGTTTAAAAAAATTTGAGGAGTAGAATTCCTGTTTATGCAAAAGGATTTTTTAAAGTCCCCTAAAAAAAAAAAAGGTTTTGCAAGACTGTTACAGACAACCATTTGTCATCCCCTTTCATTTATTTATCACCCTGATATTCCTAATGAATCACATTCCAGACTAACCACTGACTCCTTTTGTTCCTTAGTGAAGGAGTGTGGCAAACAAATGTTTTCCCAGTGAATCAGCACAGGATTCTTGATTTTATTACCTTTGCCCTGAACTTTCCAGACAAAACTAATTGGAAATTTTGCCTTTGGGATCTCACTTGACTTCTGTGTATAGATGATGGATTAGGCTATGAATTGACATTGCAGATGTTGTGCAAACAACTCCAGTCTTCAGGAATGTTTTATCAGTTCTAAGGGAGCTGCCTTAAGTGGAAGAATGTCTGACTCCTGTCTGCTTGTCTTCCTTAAGAATACAAACACACACACACACACACACACACACACTGCATTCTTATATTTTATTCTTCATCTTGGTTGATAAAGAGGCTTGGCAAAATTAGGCCCATAACTAACTTATATGACCATTTTAGATTTTAGTTTTTAAAAGATGGCTCTAAAACCCTAAGGTATCCCAATTTCTCTATGGTTTTGAGAATTATATACATTCCTTGATGAAACATAGACATGAATATTACCTAGTCAGGTTCTTGAATGCTGTAAGTATGTGAAGGGTACAATTATATTAAATCATCAAAGAACTTGATAAGTTCAAAATCCAGAAAAACTATTTGTTTCAAATGAAGCAGTAATACAAGCAGTTTCATCATTTTCTGAATACAGTTTTTCCCACAAAATAGCATATGAATGAATTAACCCTGCCTAACAAAGACCCTAATTTGTGCCGAGCTTTGTGACACACACCTATAATACCAGCTATTTGGGAGGCTGAGGCAGAAGGATGGTAAGTTTGAGGGCAACCCAGACAACTGAATGAGATACTATCTTAAAATATATATATATATATACACATTTTTTTTTTTTTTAAAGGGCTGAGCTTAGTGGTAGGGCACTTGTCTAGGATACCCTGAGCTGTTGAAAAGGAAAAAAAAAAAAACTGTAATTTGTGACATCAGGACATTTTCCTCTGGGCTTATATAGATGCCACACTATTATCAGGACATTACTTAAAACTTCTCTTCCCTGCCAGAGTAAGATAATTTCATTTGTTATAATTTTAAGAAGAGTAATTTTGCCTCTTGTAATACCATTTTTTAAATTCTAAATTTGTCCTAATTAGAACTAATATTACCACAACTGAAGCAAAAGTAAAAATTGATTCCATTTGATTGTCTTGAGCTAATATTTTTTAAACACTAAAACTTACTTTATTATAGTACTTATAAAAGAACATAAACTGTGGAAGTGTAACTTTTTAAGTTTATTTTAAAAGAGCTTTAAAAAGTTTAAAAAGTATGCTTTTTCACAAATACCTATGTCTGCTCTTACTGGAAATCTTATCCTTTGATATAACTATGGTTTGCTCTTACCCATAGTCTTGCTGGCCAAGTACTACATCTTTTATCCTGGATAAAGCAACATTACTCCATTGGAAAATATAGTATAATACAGCCCATGAGACTAGATATATGGGGTTTTGAAAGGAAACAAAACCAGATGTCCAATATGTCACAAATAGCTAAACTCTCCTGTTGACTGAGAATGACTATACTGAATTACAAAAATATATGTATTTTTTTAAAAGGACCTTTATTTGCCACTTTTCCTTAAGAAATATTCACTGTATTAATCTTTACCTTGCCACTTAGCAGATCCCCTTAAATATGTTAAGACTCATGTTACAACACAGCATGTGGTGGTCTCTCTTGGCAAGTATTCTGTGTCTACTTGAAAAAAAATATGCATTTGGCTATTATTGCATGGGGTTTTCTATGTTCAAATCTTCTATGTCCACATCAAACATTAGTCTATTCTATGAATTAATGGAAGATTGGTGTTGAAATTTACATCTATAATCGGGGATTTGTTTATTGTCCTGTTTAGTTCTGTCAGTTTTTGCTGTTTGTATTTTACCAATGTGTTATTGAATGTATACACATTTGCCATTGTCCGGCTGGGCGAAATAACCGAGAGATGACAAGCAACTTGAAGGTTGAGGCAGGAACTACTTTATTGCGAGTGAACTCAGCTGGAACTGAGCGGGAACTCAAAGTAGCGGGTACCCTAGGTAGCAGGCACCTCTTCTCTGCCAGACTGCAGAGGTACATATACCCAACTAATTACACACAGCTTAACTTAATTAACATAAACTAGATACAGCAGTCAGTCATTAGGAATCCTTATCATCTTAATGGCTTGCTGGCATTGGCTCAGAAACTACTCCTCCTAGCATACTGCCAGGCGCCATCTTTACTTGGTTGTGGCCCTCATCACACATTTAAAATTGTAGCTGTGCATAGTGACACTCACCTGTAATGCCAGCAATTCAGGAGGCTGAGGCAGCTCAGGAGGACTCCAAGTTCAAGACTAGCCTGGGTAACTTAGTGAGACCCTGTTTCAAAAGAAAAATAAGATTAAAATTATCCCTTTGTCATTATGATATGTCCCTATTCATCTCTTAAAATATTCTGTGTTCTGAAGTGTACTTTTTCTGATATTAATATAGCCATTTCATCTCTTTAGGATTATTTTTAAATGGTTTATCTTTTTCTGATTCTACTTTTACTTTTCTGAGTCTTGATGTATATGTGTATATATTTCTTAAAGAGAGCATATACAATCCAGTCACAATGTATGCCTTTTCATACATATGTTTGATCCATTTACAATTAATATAGTTATCAACATGGTTGAGTTTAGGTTTACTACCCTCAAACTATTTGTCCCATTTATTTTTATCTTTTCTTGCCCCCTTTTAAATGGAAATTTTTTGTATTTTATTATTGTATTTTATTATTTTAAATGGAAATTTTTTGTATTTTATTATTTTAAATGGAAACTTTTTGTATTTTATTATTGGCTTATTTGTTGTACTTTAAAAAAAAAAAAAATCAGTGTTTGCTCCGAGGTTTGCAACACATAGCTTTGACTTACTAAGGTGAATTTCATATTGTTATTTTATTATTTCATGTGTAATGTAACACCTTATAGTAGTATTCGCCATTTTCCTGCTCACGTTCTTTATACTTTTCATGCCATATATTTTCCTTGTTAACATGTCATTCATTGGTTTTATTTTGTTTTTTTGGGGGGGGGGCTTTTTTTTTTTTTTTTTGGTGATTGTTGTTTTCTTTCTTTTTTGGTCAATACTGGGAATTGAACCTAGGGCCTTCTGCATCCAGGCAAGCTCTCTCCCACTGAAATACATCCTCAGCCCAGTTTTCTCTTATTTTTGAAGAGTATTTTCCCCTATGTTCTAAAGTCACAGGTTCTCTTTCTTTCTTTATATCTTTTTTTTAAGCATTTTACAGAAATAATTCTGGTATCTTTTGTTTTACATTATTTCTGATAAAAAAAAAATCTTGTTCGTTTTTCCCTGTGGATAATGTGTTATGTTTATACACTCCTGTTGCTTTTAAGATTTTCTCCTTTTCATGTTACAATAATTTGATTATGATTTGACAGTAATGATTTTCAGCAGTTTGTGTTTTATTTTACTTTTTATTAATCCTGACTGAGGTTTATTCATTTTCTTAGATCAGAGGTTGATGAGTTAATACTTTTAAGCAACCTGAAAAATGTTTGCCCATTATTTCTTCTAGTATTTTTCTGCAATCCTCTCCCTCAGGAATTTCAATTATGTATATTAAGCTAATGGGCATTAAAACTTTTAAAATTGTTTTCACCAAAATTTTGTTTTTAGTTTTTTGTTTGGATTTTTCTATAAACTCTTATAAGTTCAAATTGGTTATATTTAGGAATTATTAAATTGTAATGTTTTTAAAAACTCGTGAAATTCAGCTAATACACTCTAAAATGTCAAGGTATAGGCTAAACAGACTCTTGAGAATGAACAAAGGACAAAAAACTGAGCTGTTAGTGTGCATTTTGTCTGGGAACCACCACATCTGCTTCTATGGCTGAGTAATCATGACTTAATAGTGTGGTTATGGAAAGTATATGTCATTTTAGTTAAATGAATTAACAGTCTTCTTTAGGGACAAAATTTTCAAATTGTTAGAAATTTCCTTTTTTAGAATCACTAAAAATTTGAACTATGTAAAAGTGATTTATCATTATTAACATGTGTTTAATCTATACAGAGACATTTTTTTAATCTTTGAAAAATAGAAATGAAGTTTTTCTCTTCTTGTATATCCCTGAAATATCTCTTTAATTACTTTATTTTTTGTGTGTGTGCTGCTGATCATAACCTAGGCCTTGCTTAAGCTTGCTAAGTGCTCTGCCACTGAGCTATACCTCCAGACCATTTTCTGTTTGGTTTTTATTTTTGTTTTACAGTTCATTTTTAGAGTTCACCTGTAGACTACTGATAGTCAAAGAAAACTTACGTGGGGATAACACGGTCAAACTCTTGAATTTAATTCTTCTTCTTCTTCTTCTTTTTTTTTTTTTTTACTTAGTATCATATGTCTGTTTTGTGTTTCCTAATAGCAAAGGTGGAATTTGTGGGGGTGTTGCTTGTTTTGTTTCTTTAAATTTCATCTAATGGCTATAACTGTATGTTAAAGAATTTTGCATTCGCTGTGCAGTTATTCTTAATACCACAAACTTTAAACTCAGGCAGAGAAGTGTTTATTTTGTTGTTGTTGTCATTTGTAGGATTGTAAAATAATCCTTTTACCCCAACTGTGAAATCTCTTATGCAGATAATATTCAAAGAAATAAGTTGTAGATTTCATGGTTGATTATAACTTTTCAAAAGCCTGAATACTCAAAAGCATTCTGTCAAAAACCTTTTATAATTATTTTAAAACTTAATATTTAAGCATTTTTTAAGGATTAAAACACAAGAAAAAGAACAAAGAATAAAAATTCACATATTTGGTCCATAGAAAACCTAATAATTCATTGCTAAGTATAGAACTTCATTTTTTAGAGTTTTAGAAAATGCCTATTTAGCAATAAGTGTGGCTTGGATTTATGGACATCTTTTGTACATATATTAACATGATATAAAAAATGTTGTTATCTTGGTTATAAGATTTCTTTAATACTTATTTATCCCTGCATGTTATGTACTTGATCTTTGAACCACAAATTCTTCTACCATGTGGTCTTAAGGTTAATTTATTAAAGAGACCACTTTTCTTTGATTCTGACTCATTTATGAAAAGTCAGTGAAGAAATATTTAATAGAAACCTTCAGATTCAGAAATAATCAATGTGGTTAGTGACAAAATTTCATGTATGTGTACATTCTTGTAATTCTATACTACAAATAAAGTATTTTTCTTTATAACTGCTAATGGCTAATATTTACTATTACTAAAGAGCATCTATCAATCTGCATTTTGGGGACCTAGAAATTTACATTTTTAATCAAGTTGACACTTGTGCAGACCCTCATCTGGATTTAGGAACCATTTTTAAGACTTTTTCACACTAAATATTAGTACATTTTAATTTAAATGTTATTGTTCATTTGTAATATTTCAAAGTAAGGAATAAAGGAACAAAGCAGTATAAAAGTTTCTGTAGAAAAAAATTACTTTAAAAGAAAAAACTCACAGATACTGGTTTTACAATTTTTTTTTTTTTTTTAAGTTTTTTGGTTGTACATGGACATAATACCTTTATTTTTATTTATTTATTTTTATGTGGTGCTGAGGATCAAACCCAGTGCCTCACATGTCTTTGATGAGCACTCTACCACTGAGCCAAAATCCTAACCCCTTACAGGCTAATATTTATGGTTTCTCTGGAAAAGATAAATGAGATAGTTACTTCCCTAACTATTTTTAAGTAAAGACAAAAAGTGATAGTCTCAAATTGTGCCTAACAAAACAGAGGCTTGGGCAGTTCCCCCTCCCCGCCCCACAGAGGATAACATTCTGACAAATGAATATAGATAAATAACATAAAAACCAAGTTAAAAACTTCATGAGTGATTGCCATGGGCCAGGATGAGTTTGGGAAGGTTTACTACAAAGGAGCACAAGGGAACTTGTTGCATTGGTGGAAATGTTCTGTATCTTGATTGGTTATAGTTATATGACTGAAAATATTTGCCATAGTTTACTGAAATGTGGACCTAAAAAGTGTGATTCTTACCATGTGTAAATTAAACCTTAGTTAATTTAAATTGTTTTTAAAATTAAGCTAGCAAGAAATAGCAAGGATTATTTTATCAAATTACTAACTGCATCTTGAAATATTTGTTTAGATACAATTTTGTTCTTCAAAAGCTAGACTTTTCTGATAATATGTGTGGTTAATGTACTATTAAAATAACATGTATTGACAAATCCTTTTTCATTAATATTTCTCAACCAAGGTTTTTTATATTTGTTTTCTAGGGCCCACATATAGCTTCAGTTACATTAGCTGCTTATGAATGCAACTCAGTTAATTTCCCTGAGCCACCTTATCCTGATCAAATTATTTGTCCAGATGAAGAAGGCACTGAAGGAGCCATTTCTTTGTGGAGTATCATCTCAAAAGTTAGGATTGAGGCCTGCATGTGGGTAAGATGTGCATTTTCATATTTGTCTGAAAGTAACCTCACTAATTTAATATTGTGTTACACCTTTTGAAGACGAATCAAAACATTCCTAGTCAGTGAAGAATTCATGAAGTTCTCAGCTATCTATTTCCAAGGTAGAAGAGACCTTGTGAAGCTCCTCCTAATTGTGAATACTATTCACAAGAAAGTCAGAAAGCCATATATACCACAAAGTAACTGATGCCGAGTAGACAACATTAAGGGAAATGAGTATAGGTAATAGAACTTTGTAAAATTTGTCATAGTGTTAATATACCTGATAAATATTTAACTAATTCCATATGAATTCTAGAGTGTTAAATGTTATTATGTCTCACTCTAGATTAAAATGTGATGTTTGGAGCCTGGCACAGTGTGCATGCCTATAATCCCAGCAGCTCGGGAGGCTGAGACAGGAGGATTGCAAGTTCAAAGCCAGCCTCTGCAAAAGGAAGACGCTAAGCAACTCAGTGAGACCCTGTCTCAAATAAAATACAAAACAGGGCTGGGGATGTGGCTCAGTGGTCAAGTGCCCCTGAGTTTAGTCCCCAGTAATACCCATCCACCCCTGCCCCCCGACAAAAAAAAAAATATAGTATTTGGACCTGGAGATATAGCTCAGTGATAGAGTGCTTGCTGAATAAGTACAAAGTTCTGGGTTCAATTGTCAACAACCCCCTCCCAAAAAAAATTATTTTGTTGTTGTTCTTAAAGGACTCGTTTTCTTTTCAGAGTTTGTTATAATGCTACAGTAATTTTAGAAAAAATTTTAGTAATTTTTCTTCATATATACCAAGCTTAATTTTAGTGGTGGTTTCAGACTCTAGGTACATATAGTTATCTTACTTTCATTTGAACTAATTAATTACTCTGTGGTTTGCTTAAATCCATGTTATGAAATTTATTTAACATCATGTCCAATGGCAGGTGTATTTTAATCCCATAAGTTGTTTTGTTTTTATTATATGCCTAAATTTATTCAGGTGCCATCGTTGAGACGTAATTTATTTTATCAATTAAAGATTTCTGTTACCATTTGAATTATTTTTTTAACTCATCATATGGGTTTGTTAAGTTTATATTCCTGTAACATTTTTTTTTCCTAGTAATTTCTTATGAAATAAAAGACTGTGGAACACATCATTTAAGAAATCTTTTTTTTTTTAAAAAGCAAAACCATTTATTTATGACATTAAAGACATTATATACAAGATGCTATGAGTAAGTTTATAGAGTGCATTGATGTTACTATTTATTGCATATATTGGACTCCAGGCTATAAATAAGAAATCTTAACTCATTGCAGAGCATAGTGGCCCAGGCCCTTAATCTCAGTAATCCCAAGTGACTCAGGAAGCAGAGGCTTATTGTGATTTCAAGGCCAAGCTCAGCAATTTAGCCAGGCCCGAAGCAACTTAGTGGGACCATGTCTCAAAGTAAAAAATAAAAAGGGGCTGGGGATATAGCTCAGTCAATAGAGTGCTTGCCTCGTATGCACAAGGTCCTGGGTTCAATCCCCAGCACCACCAAAATAAATAAATAAATAAAAAGTGCTGTGGATATAGCTCAGTGGTAAAGCATTCCTGGGTTCAATCCCCAGTACCCCCCCACCAAAAAAAAAAATCTTATTAAAATGACCATGAATACCATGCCCTTATAAGGGCAGAGTTTCGGAAGTTTTATGGTGGTGGTGGTGGTGGTTTTTGTTTGTTTGCAGTACTGAGGATTAAACCCAGACTACATTTCAGCCCTTTTTTAAAAAATTTGAAACAGGCTCTTGGTAAATTACCCAGGCTGGCCTCAAACTTGCAATCCTCCTGTGTCAACCTCCCAAGTCACGTGCCACTGCACCCAATGAAGAGGCAGAGTTTTAAAACACAGTTAAATGTTATCAATTATGTTTTTATTTAAAATAATTATGAAGGAAATGCCATACATTGAATTTCTTGAATGTGAAAGACAAGAAAAATTATAGTGTTTCCTGTTACTCTTTTATAAACACTTTTATAAACAAATTCATTATAGTAGTTGCATGTTTTATAAATTTATTAACATTTGTCTTTTAATGAAAATTACTATTAAAATAACGGAAGATACTTGGAACATGTTAGAAATGGGGCTGTGTATATAAACCTCAGTTTTTAAATTTTGTTAATATTGTAGTTTTATTCTTTCAAAAATTATTTATGTGGCTAGATTAACACTAATGCTAAGAGAAAAACTTCCATCCAGGCTGGCAGTAATAACTGCCTCCTTAAAACTTCCATAACACATATTGTCTGTAGCGTTTATTTGTCCTGGCTTCATGCATGCCTTAGTTTAACCTAATATAGTGGCTTACTGTTCTCCATCAAAAAATTTAGACTCCTAAGAAATATAGACTGTACTTTAATTTTATTGCCCTTAGAGCAGTCAGCATTCAGCTTTGCACATAATAGAGAAATTCAGTAAATACTGAGCAAGTTATCTAATGTTTATTTGCTCTTCTTTTTTCCTTTAGAACTGTTTTTTGTTGTATAAACATATAGCATACATCAACTTACATTTTAATTGGTCCCTATTATTCTCAGCATTCGTAGGGACAGTCTTCCCAACAAATACTGCTAGAAAAACTAAATACATGCAAAAGAATGAAGTTAGACCCTTATCTTACATGATATATATGAATTAGCTCAAAATGCATCAAAACATCTAAAACAATAAAACTCTTAGGAGAAAAAAGGAACATATTTGCATGATGGTGGATTTGGCAGTGGCTTTCTCATATATGACCGCAAAAGCACAGGCAAAAAGATAATAATTCTCAGTTGGAGTTCTTCAAATTTCATGTCATCAAAAGATAATAACAATAGAATGAAAAGGCAACCTACAAAATAGGGGAAATGTTTACTAATCGTATATCTGATAAGCATTTAATAATCCAAAAATATTTAAAGAACTCGTACAGTTCAACAACAAAAAAAGACAACCCAACTAAAAGAGAGTGTTGGGAGTGTAGCTCAATGGTAGAGTGCTTACTGTTCATGTATGAGGCCCTGGGTTTAGTCCTCAGCATTCTCCCCCACTCCCACCTCAAAGAAATTTGAGCAAAGGACTTGAACACATATTTATCCAAAGATAAACAAATGGCCCATAAGCACATTTGAAGATGCTCAACATCATGAATTATTAGAGAAAGCAAATCCAAACCACAGTAGATACCCCTTCATGTGCATTAAGATGTCTATTACTACAAATAATAAAGTGAAAAATAACTGTTGGTGAAAACATGGAGAAATTAGAACCCTAGTAAATTGATAGTGGGAATAAAAAGTGGCTCAGTTGCTATGAACAATGAATTGGCAGTTTTTCAAGTAGTTAAATATAGAATGGTCGAATGACCCTCTTTGAATTCCACACCTACATAAATACTGAAAAGAAATGAGAACATGGAGTCAAACAGACACTTGTACTTCGATGTTCAGGAGCATTATCACAGTAGCAAAAATGTGGAAACCACTCAGTGTTCCTCAACACATGAAAAGATAAACAAAATAAGGCATATACATACAATGGAATATTATTCAACCATGAAAAGGAATAGAAATTTTTCTGATAAGCACTACAAAACGAATAAACATTGAAAACATTGCATTAACTGAAATAAGCCAGACATATAAAGGGAAATATTGTATTACTCCACTTACTTGAAATATCTAGAAGAAGCAAAACCATAAATAGAAAAGTAAAAGTTGTTAGGGTGTGAGGAATGAGAAATTAATGCTGAATGGGTAGAGCTTTATTTGATGAAAAGTATTAGATGTAGTGATGATTGTACAGCATTGTGAATATAATAAATGCCAGTGAATTATATGTTCTTAATGGCACTTTTAAAAGACCAGCAGTACTGAGGTTGGAAAAGCCTGATTTAAGGTGTGTACTGGCCTTGATTCTTATATTCTACTCTGTAATACTTTTGATCCCGTTTGTGTCCACAATCCTGTATGCCCGCCTCCCCCTCCCCCAGCCAATGGAAATAGCTTGCTTAGTTTTAAAATAATGATATCTCGCTTGAAATTTTTATCTAATTTGTACTTTGCAAATTAGAATATCCTCATAGACTTCACTATCAATAAAAACATATCGAACCAGTAAAATCACTAACATACATAGTATTTCCAATTATAAAATAAAGAAACTCAACCTAAATTTCAATTTATATAGGACTCAGAGCACATAGACCTTATTGTTTGATTTTTTTTTTTTTCTTCTTTTGATACCAGCAGTTAAACCCAAGCTTAACCACTAAGTCGCATTCCCAGCCCTTCTTTTATTTGTTATTTTGAGACAGGGCCTTGCAAAGTTGCTTAGGGCCTCAGCTTCATGAGCAGCTGGGATTACAGGCATGTGCTACTGTGCCCAACTAATTTGACATTTTTAATTGATAGGATACCTTCATCAGGTTGCATAACATACCTGAGATTTTTATTTTGGTTCATAATTTTGCAAGTATCAATCCATGATCAGCTGGCCTCATTTCTTTTGAGCCTGTGCCCATTGCTGGGCACGGTGGTGCATTCCTGTAATCCCAGCAATTTGGGTGGCTGAGGCAGGAAGATCATGAGTTGAAAACCAGCCTCAGCAATGGCAAGGCACTGAGCAACTCAGTGAGACCCTTTCTCTAAATAAAATACAAAATAGGGCTGGGGATATGGCTCAGTAGTTGAGTGCTCCCGGGTTCAATCCCCAGTACCCACCCCCCCCCCGCCAAAAAAAAAATAAGGTCTTATTAAGTTTCTGAGACTTGCAATCCTCTTGCCTCTATCCCCCAAGTAGCTGGGATAGCAGGAATGTACAGTAGCATTGTTTCAGTCTTATATAATTTGGTTATTTAACCAATTCAAGCCTTCTCAAATTTGTTTTTCATTCATGAATTCCAAGAATAGTGATTAAATATCTAAGCACTGGGGATTCTGGGTGAGCAAAGTGTCTACCCTCGTTGAGCTTTACCTTCTAGTAGGGGAGATAATCATCATGGAAAAATGAGTATGTAAGTATAAACTATGAAAACTGCAATGAAAAATAAGTCATATAGTAGATAATATAATATTAGATTTTGTCCCATTAATGCTAGAATTTGCCCTCATTTGAGATCAGGGAAGATTTCCATGAAGAAGCCATGTTTCAATTAAGATCTAAGACTAATGAGTAAAAGGGAGGAGGAGATGAGGTTGGTGGTAGCAGTGGGGAAGAGGAAAGAAGAGCATATGTGGTGACTTTTAGATAGCATTACCTTTTTAGGTCTTTTTTTAAAAATTAATGTGGGCTTTTTACAGTATTATAAAATATGCATTAAAAAGTCTACATTCATTTATTTATTTTTAATTTTTTGTTTATTTATTTTTAGTGATACCAAGGATCAAACCTAGGGCCTCATGCATGCTAGGCAAATGCTTTTATCACTCAGCTATATCCTCAGCCCAAAGTTTACCATTTATAAGTGTATAATTCAGTGGCATTGAATAATTTACAGTGATGTATAACCGTCATCAATATCCATTTCCATTTGCAAAACTATTTTTGCATGTGAATAGTGCTGGGAGTCAAACCCAGAATCTCATGTACTCTAGGCAGCCACTCTACCATTGATCTACATCGGACCCTTCAGAACTGGTTTTTGTTTTTGTTTTTTCATCTGAAACAAAAACTCTGTACCCATTAAACAGTAACTCCTCATTCCCTCTTCTTTTCTGACCCTTGGTAACTTCTGTTCTACATTCTGCCTCTATGAATTTGCCTTTTCTATGTAGTTCATATAAGAGAAATCATATAATATTTATCATTTTATATTTGACTTATTACTCTTATCATAATATTTTCAAGTTTCATCAATGTTACAACATTTTTTGGATTTCATTCCATTTTCATTTCATTCATTTCTTATTGGAAAACTGACCTCAATGGAAGTTGCAAGCAGTGTTTCTTCCCACCCCCCATCTTTTTTTCCTCTGTTTTGTTTTGTTTTGTTTTGAGGTACTAGGGATCTAACCCAGAGTTTCGAATGTGCCAGGCAAGCACACTATCACTGAGCTATATTCCCAGTCCTTTACCTTGAGTCAGGGTCTGGCCAAGTTGCCCAGATTGTCCTTGAATTTACCTCCTGCCTCAGCCTTTCCAGGAGCTGGGATTACAGGTGTACATACTACACCCAGCACAAATTTCATTTGTTTTTTGTTTGTTTGTTTGTTTGTTTTGTTTTGTTTTTTGAAATTTTATTAGCATTGCTTTTCAAAGTTGCTTTTAAACCCTGTCTCAAAATAAAAAGGGCTCTGGAGAACATGTAGCTCAGTGATTTAGCACTCCTGGATTCAATCCCTAGAACAACAACAACAACAAAAAAAAGCACTACTGTAAAAGCCTTGAATTTCTTGGTTGTTTTAAGGTTACCTTCCAAACCTTTGCCTATTTAATCTGTAATTCATGTTTATACTTAAGATTTAAAAGAAAAATGATAATAATAGAATATGAACATACAGATAATACAAAACTATAGTTTCTGAGAAGTTCTGTTCTCGCCATGATTTTTCACCATGAAACTTAACATTTCCCAGTATAAAAGCACAATGCTGCCAATTTTTTTGTGAATTCACTTGGCAAAACTTAAAAGCATAAGAACTGCCAGGCACGGTGGTGCACACCTGTAATCCCAGCAACTCAGAAAGGCTGAGGCAGGAGGATTGCAAGTTCAAAGCCCATCTCAACAAAAAGCAAGACACTAAGCAACTCAGTAAGACCCTGTCTCTAAATAAAATACAGAATAGGTCTGGGGAGATGTGGTTCAGTGGCCAAGTGCCCCTGAGTTCAATTCCTGGTACCAAAATTAAATAAATAAAAAATAAAGGGCTGTGGATGTGACTCAGGGGTTAAGCATTCCTGGGTTTAATCCCTGATACCAAAAGAAGTACAAAAACTTCAAATTTTCTCATTCCCCAAATCTTTGAATAAATTAGCATTCCATGGAGATGCTGTGTTTATTACTTGGATTGTATGTTTTATGCATATTAACTCTTTTCTAGTTCCATAATCAGATCTAGGGTAATAAAATGGTATGTAGGAGAGGCTTTTTCTTTCTTTCTTTCTCTCTCTTTTTTTTTTTGTGTGTGTGTGTGTGGTGCTAGGGATTGAACCTAGGGCCTTGAGCAGTAGGAGAGGCTTTTTAAGAGAGGTTCTTTAATTAAGAAACTCATTTCTCCCCTTAATTAAACATAGATTAACAAATTTTAGTGTCCTGTGATTTTTGTTCTGTATGTAAACAAATATAGAGATTTATATTTGTGTTTTATACAAATATTCTATATTTAGTTTTTCCTTTCTCTCTGTCTCTATCTTTTTCCCCCCTATACCCCTCTAGTCCTGGGGATCAAATCCAGAATATTCAGTATTTGATTTTTTTTTTCCTTGTTGTGCAGGGGTTAGAACCCAGCACTCCACTACTGAGCATTCCCAGACTCCTATATTTGAATATTTATAAAGAATTATGAATTTGTTTTGTAAGAATTCTGAAATCATGAAACTTCAATGTCTGATTTGCAATAACTAAATTTCTGAGTGTAGTATGTAGTGTGTTTTTGGAAACCTGCCTGGATAATTGTGTTCCCTTATACATATAAAAATAGAATATCTACATGGTCACCATTCTTGTTTTCTTGTTAATATGGAGAAGCATGAACAGAATTAAATTAGGATGTAACCATAACTATGGTCCAGTAAGAGTATATAGCTCTTGATTTCATGTTAACCAATTACATTACTTCCTTTTTGACTTTAAGGAAATTTGTCATGAGTTTGAATCATATGATTGCTTTCAGAAATGTTGAACATTTGACTTCACATTTAAACTTTACATTTGAACTTAAGAAAAGTTCATGTTGTAAATAAAATATTGTAATGTACTTTTCTTCCTACTTTTTATTATGTGAAACTTCCTCAAATGTGCAGATAATTATAAATGAATTTAATGTACTTTCACGCCACTTCAACTAATATTAACTTATAGCTAATATTATTTTATCTCTCTGTCCTCACTTCTCAATTATCTTGAAGCAAATCCTACATGTCATATTACATTATGTGTGTGAATATATTAGACTTGGTGCTTAAAAAACACAATCACTACTAGAAGTAGTTAGTAGTAGTATCTTAAACATGTTCCTCTGTTCCCTGTGTTTCCTGTGAGTCATAGAGGCTTGAAGCTTTGTTTATTGTTTTTGACAGGAATACATTTCTTAGCCTTTATGTATTTATGTCACAAGGTGCAATAATGTCTTTTTTGTGATAATCTGTTATTATATAAGTCCATTGCTTTATATGTTACAAAATAGTGGTATTCCAATTACATCATTTTTTTCTTTTGTTATTAGCTAGAATGCTATTTTTGTTTTGGGGGGTGTTTTTGGTTTTGTATTTTTTTGGGGGGTGGGGGAGGCAGCAGGTAGAGTCTTGCTATGCCATGCAGGCTGACCTCAAACTCCTGGACTCAAAGAATCCTCCCACTTCAGTCTTCAAGTAGCAGGAATTACAGGCAAGCAGCACTGTGTCCACCTTAAAATACTTTTATAGAGAGACTTTTCCTCATCACTAGTTTGATTATCCAAGATTTAGTTCATATAGGAAAGAAAAGATAATTGATTCATTCCCCTTATATAACAATTTTTAAAGTAAGTTGGTTCTCTAGCATCTTCCAGAACTGTTTCAAATGTTAAAAAAGTACTTTTAGTGACTGTTTATTCTACACATTGAGAACACATAATGTTTGAATTTGATAACATCCCTTAAGGATTGATTTTAGGGCCTTTGGAGGTAGAGCCACAGGGCACAGCAAACTGAAAGAGTTAAAATTGCTTGCAAGAACTAGCAAAGTTTTTTCATTCACTGTGTCTCAAAGTAGAAGAGAATGATGTCAGTCTGGCTCAAAGTTGAGAACTTTCCCTAGAGACTATGCGCCTGTTGGATTTCGACCTATCCTATATTTAAGCCTTTTATGTTTAAACCAAATTCCAGGTTCGTTAAACTTTGTTTTTGTCCTTATGCCCTAAATTAATTAGGAAAAAAAATTCTCTTTGAAAACAGATATCTATGAAGTAACTGAAACATGAGTCATTCAATGTTGTGAGAAAATTTAACATTTTTCTTTAGTGAAAGTTTATCTATCTATCCTAATTAGTTGAGTTTTCAAGGAGCGTCCTGACCACTAAAGTTTTAACTCAACACACACACACACACACACACACACACACACACACACTTGTATTGTTTTTAAAGTAACATCTAAAATGCCAGATTTCATAGAGAATATTGATGTGACAGCTCTGCTAGTGAATTCTTACTACGAGATCATTTGAATATTTCAAAATGGGGGAAAGACTGAGAAAAATAACAGAACCTAAAGAGAGATGCTAAATTCCTGTCTATACTGTGCCAGGAATTGTCTGAGAGTTTCATGTAGTCAAAATTGGGCAGGATTCAAATTCTTATCCTTTGCTTCCCCCAGTACGTTGCATCTCCAAATGCTTTTGGTAATACAGAAAAGTGTAAATTTGATCTGTTAACCATCACTGTGTTAAAAACAAAACCTCACTATAAGTATTTTGGTTTTTCATCTAGGGTATTGGCACAGCAATTGGAGAACTGCCTCCATATTTCATGGCAAGGGCAGCTCGCCTCTCAGGTGCTGAACCAGATGATGAAGAGTATCAGGAATTTGAAGAGATGCTGGAACATGCAGAGACTGCACAAGTAAGAACAGTGGGGAAAAAATAGAACACTCTTCTAATCCCTAAAGAGATTATCATTAAGGTAAAATCGTTAGTAGTTACTCTAAGGAAGAAAACTGCCAAAGTAAAAACAAAATAAAATATGACTTGGGATAGAATATTCAGAAAAGCTGAAAAGTAAAAATGATAAGAGAGCTGGAGGTGTACTTCAGACATCAAGTGCTTGTGTGAGGTGCAAGGTCTGATCCCCAGTAATGCAGAGAAAGAGAGACAGAGAAACAGACTGAGTATGTAGGGTACAAAATAGGTAGACCAGGCTTTCAGCCAAAAACAGAACTTCTGATTGTGTGTGTGTGTGTGTGTGTGTGTGTGTGTGTGTGTGTTTATGGTGTGTTGGGAATTGAACCCAGAGCCTCATGCATGCTAGACTAGTACTGTACTACATCTCCAGTCCACTTTTTTGTTGTTGTTTTAAGACAAGATCTCACTAAATTGGTCCCTCAAGCTTGGAATCCTCCTGCCTCAGCCTCCCAGATTGCTGGGATTACAGTTGTGCACCACCATGCCTGGCAGGCTGAGATTTTTTTTTTAATCTGATTACAATCTGTGTATCAACATATATCTCAGTAGTACACAGTTATTTTATTCTTCGAAGAGCATTGTTAAGTTATTATCCCTAAGAACACTGTTAAATTAATCTTTAGGAATGACCTTAAAAAGTAATGTAGACTTTGTTCTTTGGGAGATAATATGGTTTTTCTTGTCGTTGTTTTTCATTTACATGATTTCTTTTTTGGGGGAGGTGGGGAGTACTGGGGATTGAACTTAGGGGTACTAGGCCACTGAACCACATCCCTGGCCATACTTTGTATTTTAGAGAGGGTTTCACTGAGTTGCTTAGCACCACGCTTTTGCTGGCTTTGAACTGGCCATCGTCCTGAACTGGCCTCAGCCTCCTCAGCCGCTGGGATTACAGGCATGCACCACTGTACCCAACTTATTTACAGGATTTCTTTAAATCTCTGGTTTTTCTTCTCTCACTTACACCAGCTCTGAAAAAACACCTCTTGATATCACTTCCCACTTTGTAGCTTATAAACTTATACACACACACACACACACACACACATATTTTGTGTGTGGGATCATTACACTGAAGCCCTCCATGCTCCACTCCTTTTCTTTTGGCCTTCTTCACAGTTGCTCCTTTATTGGTTTGAAGGTCCTTTTTTCTTGATTTTCTCTCTCATTTTGGTTGAACATACTTTGCAGTAGCTTCCTGAGAAAAGGTAAATAAATAGAAAGTGTGAGACCATATATCTGAACAAGTGTGTTCTTCATTCACTCTTAAATGGTTAACTGAATTTTGGACTCCAGATTGAAAATAATTTTATGAACTTCAAATTTAGAATGCATTATTCACTTGTCTTCAAGCTTATTCTATTGATATTGAGAGGGTTTATTTAATTTGTTTACATGGTGCTGAGAATTGAACCCAGTGCCTCACACATGCTAAGCAAGCGCTCTACCACCGAGCCACAACCCCAGCCCCATTATAGAGAGGGTTAATGCCCTTCTCAGACATTATTTGACTTCTCTGCAGTATCCTCCACTGTAGCCTCTCAAGTATAGACCTCTTTAGAGACAGTCTATTTTTGTTTTGGTATTTTCCCAGTAAAAGCTTTTAGATTCATTATCATTATAGGCCTTATTTAAATTTATTCTGCTAGATGCTCAGAAAACTAAAAGTAGAATTCATTAGTTTTAGGAAATGTTCTTAAATTTTTTCTTGAGTTTTGCTTCCTGGTGTTGCCTCCTATACTCATCCTTTTAACCTTTTTTTTCATCTCTCTGCTCCTAATATGTATCTTGGTCAATCTCTCTTCCTTCCTTTTCTTTCTTTCCTTTTTTTCTCCCCTTGTGATACTGGGGATTGAACTTAGTGGTGCTCTACCACAGAGCTACCTCCCCAGCCCTTTTTTAATATTTTCTTTTAAGGAAGGATCTTGCTAGTTGCTAAGAACTTGGGGTCTTCTGGGTCAGCCTCCTAAGTAGCTGGCATTACAAGTCAGTTTGTTTTACTTTCTATAATATCCCCTCAAGTATATCTTCTAGGTCTTATATTGAAACATTGTTCAGCTATTACATATAGCATGTATTTCCAAGGAAATTTTATCTCATCTTTTTAAAGGTTTTTCAGTTTCTTCAAGTTTCCTATTGCTCCAGGCATTGGCTTTTCTGTTTGTTCTGTTTGGAGTTGATACATACTTGTCCATCTACATAAAAGAATAAGACACATTAAAAACTGAATGAAAATTATGTGGAAACCAAGTGTGAAGGTATTAGGTCTCCCTTATCTTAACAATGGGATCGCAGGCTGGCTTATTTATGCAGAACCACCATATACTCTATCAGTATATATATTGATCTCTCCTTTGGAATAGTTCAAGTTCTCCAATAACATATTCTTCAGTGTCTTGCCTGGGGACTATAAGCCTTGCTGCTGGTATTCTAATGCTAGGCTGGTGAACAGTGGTTAGAGATCTCCATTTATGTGTAGACTTTCACTTAATCCACTTTGTGTTCAGTCTCTGGCTACCTACACAAACTCAAGCACAGATATATCCTGAGCCTAGACCCTCTTGTTCACTTTGCCTAGAGACTGTATTTGATGTCATCTAAGGGGCTGACAGAAAAGGTGGCCTGGCTGTACTAAGTAGAGGTGAGACCTCTGAGTCTACTCCTTATACAACCTCCTTGTTTTCAGCCCTGCCCCACCCTTTCTGTAGTTCTGCTGAAGAGCCTTTTTAGGGCTTTTGGGGGGATATTATTTGACTTCTCTGCAGTATCCTCCACTGTAGCCTCTCAAGTATAGTATTTTCTTCCATCTGTCCCTGTCCTCTTTTAATAATATTTGTTTATTAATATTTTTAGTTTAGTTCTTATTTTTGTTTTCTACATTTTGGTGTTATTTTTAAGATACAAGGATGTCTTATTATTAGTTATCTGTTGCTGAGTAACAGATCACCCTAATATTTAGTGGTTTAAAACAAGAACACCCATTCATATTGCTCACAGATGTGTAATGAGTGCCTTGTCTCTATGTAATATCTTTCAAAGATCCCATCCATAGCACTCCTTACATTGGCTAGAACATCAGACTAGATGACTCATTTCATTCTTTGCAGTTTTTTTTTTTTTTTTATTTAGGGATTATAAATAATGTATCCCATAAGCTTATTGCCATCTAAAAGCTCAAATCTAAAAACTCAGATCTTCTGGAATTTGATGAAGTAAATCATACTTGTCTTATTCATACAGTTCGAACTCTTTAAGATTTTGACCATTTCTTCACGTAGTTTTTATGTATCCAATGTTATAGTTATAATTTTTTTCTCTAATTCCTCTTTTATGGTTCTGATTATTTTTACTTTTTGACTGAATCTTCTGTAATTCAAATTCATCTGTTTTGAGTCACAGAAAGTAGACTTCACATAGTACTTCTAATGGTTATGAATGTTGGCTGTTTTTATTCTATAAGGCCAATAATTATAACCACTATTTTAGGATAAACTATACATTTTATTCCCTAATTTCATATTACTTATACTGAAAAACAACTAGGCATAGTGGTGCAAACCTGTAATCCCAGTGGCTTGGAACGTTGAGGCAAGAGGATCATAAATTCAGAGCTAGCCTCAGCAACACAGCAAGGCTCTAAGCAACTTAGTGAGACCCTGTCTCAAAATAAAAAAGGGATAGGGATGTACTCAGTGGTAAAGTGTCTTTGTTTAATCTCCATTCAAAAAAAAAAAAAAAAATCCAGTAAGTATGATATACACATTGTTTCATTGTTTCATCCTTAAAATCAGAAATCATATACTCTTTACAAACATTTTCTTTAAAATTTTTACCCCAAAGTGCAATTATATATAGTCTCAACTAATAGACAAACTAGAAATAATTAAATAAAACAGTAGGATAAAAAAGAAAAGAAGCCAGACATGCTTGTGAACACCTGTAATCCCAGCAACTTGGGAGACTGAAACAGGAGGATCACAAGTTCACAAGTTTGAGACCAGTCTCAGCAACTTAACAAAGCACTAAGCAACTTGTTAGCAAGACATTGTCTCAAAATAAAAACTAAAAAGGACTGGGGATATAATTCAGTGGTAAAGCATCCCTGGGTTCAATATCAGTATCAGGAAAACAACAACAACAACAAAAAACACTTGAATGAATTAACTTAAAACAAATGTGAAGTAAAAGGTATTATCCCTGTTTTTTTTTTTTTTCCTCTGTCTTTCTGATTTCTTTTTTTTTTTTTAAGTTGAGACAGGGTCTCATTGTACCACTCAGGCTGTACACTCCAGTGATCCTCTTGCCTTAGCCTCCCTAGAAGCTGGAACTACTGGTACACACCAGTATAGGGTTTTCCCTAATTTGAATAAGGAAACACTCAGGGAACACTGGTAGTCAATTTCAGAGTCAAAACCAACCCAGATTTCTGACTTTTAAGATCAGTACAATGCACCATACTGCAGTTTAGCGATATTTTCATCCAGGTTAATGCAATAAAAAATGCAGAACTAGTTGAAATTTGTTTCTTCTATATTTGATTTGATTTGACTTTTTTTTTCTATTCATGCTTCTTTCAACCAGATTCCATCAATTTTGTGACTTATGGTAAATTTCAGTGCATGTTAATATAATTTTTTCCTATATTCTTTCTTCCAGCTTTAGGCAAAGGTGTAGCTGGGATTTTTTTTTGGGGGGGGGCACCTCATTTATTTTATTTATTTATTTTTATGTGGTGCTGAGGATCAAACCCAGCGCCTTGCATGTGCTAGGCAAGCGCTCTACCGCTGAGCCACAACTTCAGCCCTTATGTGGGATTTTTAATTTTTATTTATTTCTTTTATGCTTTGTAGTGGAAAGGGTGGAAGAAAGTTATCTGAGAGTACTAAAGTTTTAATTCATTATTCAGTGAAGAGTTCCTTGGGGTGGTTTGTCAAAGAAAACTGTTTTCTTTTTGTTTATTCTTTTTTAACACTGTGGATTATTTACTATATCCAAGTAAGATACATTATATCGCCATTGTATTCACTACTGTTATACATTCATGTTTTTATTTCTAAGGTTTTTACTGTGCACATAGAGGTTTATTTATATATTCAATTCTCATAAGGAAGGTACAGAGCTCAGTGTAAAATATTGGGGTAGTTGCCTTTTAGTCTTTTTCTATGGATATTATATCCATACAAGTAAAATCATGTTCTATTTATGTTTTGTCACTTGGTTTGAATATAAAAATATACTGTGGTCAGATATGGTATTAGTCCCAGTAACTCAGGAGGTGAAAGCAAAAGGATCGCAAATTTGAGGAAAGGCTGAGCAATTTAGTAAGTTAATTAAAAATTTTAAAAGTATGAAAAGGGTTGGGCATGGCTCTCAGTGGTTAAGTGCCCCTGGATTCAATCCTCAGTATCAAAAACATACTATATGAATATTTTTCCATATCATCAAATATTTTGAACTTTTCATTACAATTTTATTTATTACAATAAAACTCTTGACTAACATGAACAAAAAGGAGAAAGTAAAAATTTCATTTTATTGGTTCATGTATCCATGATTTATATTTAGTATACTTTTTTCTTACTGATTGATATAACTAAGGAGATGCCCTTTGTCACATTTTGCCATTAGTTTTTTCTAATTCCCAGTGTGTTTTCCATGTCATTTATTTTGTGTGTTTTATTCAATTTTACTTTTTAGATAAAAATGTTTTGATTTTTTTTCTTCATTCCAACATCATAAACTTAAAGATTCAGTCCCTTGTCCACTGTGCCAGACTCTCTTTTGTAAAACTTCCAATTTAATAGGAGCAATAAAATATGGATGAGTTGGTTCAACTAACTAAAAACAGTAAATTAAGTAAAATGAGTATGAGTGGTTATTTAAAGATTGCCTAAGAATAATCTTGTTAGAAAAATGTGTTATTACTTTAAGGTAAATCTCTTTAGTAGCATAAGGTTATCAGCAGGGAAAGGAGGGAAAAAAAAAAAAAAAAAAAAAAAAAACCTTGGCCCTGATTTCTTTGCCATGTGTTCTCTAAATAGGTTAAAGGGTGCATGTGATTTTATAAGAAAGTGTTATTAAGTAACAAATTTAAGGCTATTTTTTGCTTAAATTCCACTTTTACTAATGGTTGAATTTTATACTAAAGATGCTTTGAGAGAAAAAAAATAATGACTAAAACATTCATTTGTGTTCTGATTCTTTATGCTACCTGATTTATTTTTCATGTGTACTTTATTAAGATGTTGCAGTATTTTTCCACTAAACTGACTTCCTTTTGCTCTTGGCTTTGTATCATTTTTCATTAGATGTCTGTGGGAGGTAGGCATTAATAAATGTAGCTTCCTATGTCCTTGAGCAATTCCAGTATCATTTATAAAACTTAGGTCTAGATAGCTATCTATGTGCTTTGTGGATATTTCATACAAGGTTTGGTTGTTCTCTTTGTGATCTTTTTCTCCTTTGTTCCTAAATTCTGTTAATGGTCTCACCATCCTCACTATTACTTCCAGTTAAATTTGAGTTGTCTTTAGTTTTAATCCTCTACACCAAAATAAATAAATAAAATTCAAGTCATCTAATTTCTCTGCTTGCCTCCTATATCTGGTCATTTTTTCAGGGTCTGTTGATTCTGCCTCTGTGGTGTTTTCATCATTGTCACCCTCTCCTTTTCTTCTATGGTACTGGTTCAAACCTTTGTCAGCCCTTATTTGAACATTTCTAGTGATTTCCTAATTGTTCTACTCTTTACTAATTTTCTCCCCAATCTTTTCCTACATAAAGTAACAAAAGTACATTTCTGAAAACACCTCTGCTTATCCTGGGGATGGCAACACAGGCATGCAATCACAGCTCTTTGGAGGATCACAAATTTGAGACCAACCCCAGCAATTTAGGGAGGACCTGAGCAATTTACTTAGACTCTGTCTTTTCAAAAGAGGGATATAGTTCAGGATAGCAAGGCCCCTGGGTTCAATCCCCATGAAACCACCCCACTCAAAAAAAAAGACATCAAGTTAAATGACTTGCAAATTTTAATTCACATCAAGTAAAACAAATATCATACTTCAGGAAAAAGTACAGATGTAGGGTATAGCTCAGTGGTAGAATATGTAAGTATGCACCAGACCCTGGGTTTAATCACCAGCATCATCCAAAAAAAAAAAAAAAGAGAGAGAGAGAGAGAGACAGAAAACAAATGAAGATTCTTGTGGTAAATTTGTTTTTTCTGTGAACTGCATAACCAAAGAAAAAGGAAAAATTAAAGACACATTAGGACTTTGAAAAATACAGTAACTTATTTAAAAGATTAATGCAGCCAATATTACTGATGGAATGGGAATCTGAGAGTGGTTGTGGAATTTTTAAATTTAAAGCTAACACAATAGAGTAGGAATGTTGTACATACTTAATTGGGAGAGTGTTTTTGAATAAGATTGTTATCTGACTGCCAAATGCCATCTGTCCAAATTACTTGCTACTTCTATTGTTTTCTCATAGTGTTAGGTTGCTGTGTGAAATTTACTGTTTCTTATTATTGCTATCAGAATTAGAAGTTAAAATCAGAAATTTAAAACTCTTCCAACTTTACCCTTTAGAAGAATTCTGCTTCTTCTCCATATTCATTTTGGTTAGCTTACCTTTCTATTGAGCATTAGGCATGAGTCTATAAACTATTTTAGGATGAGCATTTCCTCAAAGTCCATTTTGTAGTTTCTGGGATTAATCTTTTTTTTTTTTTTTTTTTTTCCTTTTCTTTGGGTACCAGGTATTGAATTCAGGGGCTCTCAGCCACTGAGCCACATCCCCAGCCCTATTTTGTATTTTATTTAGAGACAGGGTCTCTCTGAGTTGCTTAGAGCCTCACTGTTGCTGAGGCTGACTTTGAACTCATGATCCTCCTCCTCAACCTCCCAAACCTCTGGAATTATAGGCATGCACCACCATGCCTGTTAATTAATCTTATTTTAAATGAGCATTTTTAGATTCTGTTTAGGATAGTATTTAATTAATATTTGCCACTTAATCTGTATATTGAGAGTAAATCCCCAGATTAGGTTTAAATTTTTCCCCAACTAGTTTGTATTAAATTTAACTAAAAAATATATATATATATATTTAACTTAATAGGATCCTTATCCTATTCAGAAATTTCAAGTTATTTACCTTATTTATAATACCAAAAGAAATTCATCAATTATGGGGGTTCTTAGCTCCTTTTTATCTAGATATTTAGATATTAAAGTTCTTTTGATAAAAATAAAATGTGTGTTGATCATTTGAGTTTAGAGCATTTGATAATGATTATTTATATACTCAAATGCTTTAGTATTTCATTTGTTATTTATTTTTTAAGCACATTTTCTTATGAAGTGTTTACAGTTGCTTATACCATGTTAATGCTTGCTGGATTTTCCCCCTCTGAAATATCTGTTCCTTTACGTACACAGATTTATCAAAGAGCTCATGGTATGGGTGATCTGAAACCAAAGGGGACTCATTTTCATATGCTTTACTGCCATTTGAACACTCTTAAGTGTCAGTTGTTGCTGGGACCTGTTTTTGACTCTGTTGAACCTTCGCTGATTGTGGTTTGTCTGGCCATCACATGACTTCTCTGAAAATTCCCCCTCCCCTTCATTTCCAGTAAACTGTTTGAGCAGGAGTGAGTCAGAGTGAAACCAGCTTCCCTGTAACCACAGGGCTTGTTAAAGAATTTGTCAACGTGGACTCTAGAGGGTTTGCATTAAGCTTTGTAGTAACTGCTATGGTTTGTGTTTGGTCAGGAGTTCCACAGAAAAGCTTTCTGCTCTCAGGATCTCTGCTTGTTTGCATAGAGTTAAACTGATGAATTTTATCAAAATGAACATTAGAGACATGTTAAACACATTGCTTTATCATTAAGCTGTTGTCACAGCTACCAAGGTTTACTGTAATTTCTCCTTTCAGAATCAACCAGCCACACCCAATAACGCTTAGTTTTTGAAAAGACAGCCTGCTAGATCTTTCAAAGCTGGCTCATGATTTTACCACAAAGTACCATCAAGATTAAGCAATTTTAAGTGGTCTCTTGATGGATTCTTTTGCAGAATATTTCAACTATTAGTTCAGTTAGGTTTGGTATCAAAGGTCACTTTCTTGCATTTTGTTCAGCAAGAAAAGGTAGCACTTAGAATGTTCAGTAATTGTTGTTTTTCAGCACACTTAGCAAGATTTACAGTGGAATTCTCCATGCTTCCTTTTTATTTGCTTTCTCAGGAAGCTCTCGCTTTATTCTGAACTTTTCACTTGCCACCCCACTCTCAGACTTAAATCTTTCCTTTTCTGGTTCTTTTAATTCTTTAACCCATTCCTATTGTATTAAGCAACTGAACTAGAAAGATCTAATGCAAGCTGCTTAAATGAGTAGTTACCAGGAAATTTATCTGCTAATTGTGCATTTTTCCAAATTAATTTGTTTTTATGTGTGCATTTCTGTAACCTTATCAATTTTGGCTAGGCTTGCTTACTTAAAAAATAAATTCGGGGCTGGGGTTGTGGCTCAGCGGTAGAGTGCTCGCCTAGCACTAGTGAGGCACTGGTTTTGATCCTCAGGACCGCATAAAAATAAATAAATAAATAAAGGCTAAGTAAATAAATAAATAGACTCAGTGAAAACATTTATATCAGACCTCCTAAATTTTTTTATCCTGTTTACTTTTTTTGTAACAAAATATAGGAAAAGAAAAAAGTTCTAGAAAATCTTGAGCTAGTTATTCCACACAAGAAAGACTACAGAAGGCTGGGGGGTGTAGGTCAGTGGTAGAACACTTGCCTAGCACATGTGAAGTTCTGGGTCAATCCCCAGCGCTGTTTTAAAAAAAAAAAAAAGATGGAAGTTAAAAATTGTTTATATTTTAGCCATACTCCTTAACTCTCAATGATTAAGTCAGAATAGAAGAAGCATATTTGTTTTGATGATGAAGCAATTTTAATTGAAACCAGACTATTTTTCAAGTGAGAATAAGAGGTTAATATAGCCCAATCAATAAAAAGCCCAATGAGAAATACATATTTAAGGGTTTTCTTCTTAGTTTGCTTTGGACATTAAAGTATCAGTTTGTGTCTGCTTTGTTCTTTTCATCTCCACACCCTGTTTACAGATATGAAAAAAATAAGCAGTGGGTAAGCATTAGGTTATCTTTGTTAAACTAATTTAAAGGCGCTATATTCAGTTATGTTTCAAAAACCTTTATAACTACAGAATACTCACAGGTGATCTGGTCCTAGACCAGAGTTTAATGGAAAAAACATGGACAGCAGAATAACTATTAATGCTCATTTTCCATTACAAAGGTGTTGTATTTCTAATTAGCCGAGGTGTTACCATATTTCCTGTATTGGATCTTTTATGTAAAAATATGGCTGTCCTGATTTTAAACTAAAGTGTAGAGATCTCTGAAAATGGGCATGATCATTATTAATGCAGTGCTTCTCTCAAAAATAGGGATATTAATCTGGGAGTATAGGTAGAATATATGCTTAACATGTGTGAAACCCTGGGTTCATTCCCTAACACACATATGCCAAACAAGCATAGTACCGGTGTGTGCCACATAATGACATTTTCATCTTCAGTAAACAGAACATACAACAATTGTCTCATAAGATTTTATCACCTAGTGATGCCACAGCTGTTATAGTTGTGTCAGTACACTGCGTGGCGTTCATCCAAAGACAAAACTACATATCTGTAATCCCTCTACTCAGGAGGATTTAAGGTTAAGGTCAGCAACTCAGGAGGCTAAGGCAGGAGAATTGTGAGTTCAAAGCCAGCCTCAGCAGATTAGCAAGGCACTTAGTAATTCAGTGAGACCCTGTCTCTAAATAAAATGTTAAAAAGGGCTGAGGATGTGGTTCAATGGTTAAACACCCCTCAGTTCAATCCCCAGTAACAAAATAAATAAATAAATAACTTGCCTACATTTTATATGAAAATGTTAACAAATGCTGGTGGCTTCCCACCACCCCCACTAAGCTTCCTGGAACCATCTCTCTTCTCTTCTTCCTCCTCGTCTCCCTTTCCCCCACCCCTACCTTGTACTGGAATTGAACACACTTTATCACTGAGCTATATCTCTAGATTAATTTTTTTTGAGATAGTCTCACAATTGCTCAGACTTGCCATCCTCCTACCTCAGCCTCCCAAGTGCTGGCATTACAGGCATGTGTCACCACATCCAGCATGGAACCCCCTTTCTTTCATCCCTTCTTTCCTTCTAGGCTATACAAGAAATATTTTATGTCTAATGGGTTATTAGTGAGGTTTTATTGTTTCATTTGCAGTAGTAGGGATGTGAGTTTTTTGTTGTTTTTTGTTTGTTTGTTAGAGAGAGAATTTTAATATTTATCTTTTGGCGGACACAACATCTTTTGTTTGTATGTGGTGCTGAGGATCGAACCCGGGCCGCATGCATGCCAGGCAAGCACGCTACTGCTTGAGCCACATCCCCAGCCCCAGGGATGTGAGTTTTAAGATTAGTAGTTGGGGCTAGAGGTGTGGCTCAGTGGCAGAGCACTTGCCCTGGATTCAATCTCTAGAACCAACGGGGAAAATGATAGTTAAGGTGAGGTAACCATTACAGTTGTAAATAACTAAACAATTTCTTATTTTTCTGAAACAAGAATATGGCACTTCAGAACCAACATTTTGCTGGACGTTGTGGTACATACCTATAATCCCAGTGACTTGGGAAGCTAAGACAAGGGGATCACAAGCTCAAAGCGAGCCTCGACAATTTAACAATACACTGTTTCAAAATAAAAAGGGCTAGGGATGTGATTCATAGGTTAAGCACCCCTGGGTTCAATCCCTGGTGCCAAAAAAACCCCCAGCATTTCAAGAAAAGTAATTTCATCTGGATGCAGTGTCATAGGTCTATAATCCCAGCAATACAGAAGACTGAGGCAGGAGGATCACAGGTTCAAAGCCAGCCTCAGCAATTTAGTGAGACCCTGACTTAAAATTTAAAATTAAAAGGGCCTGAGGTTATAGCTTAGTGGATAAGTGCCCTGGGTTCAATAACTAGTACAAAAATAATTTTTTTTTATTTAAAACCAAAAACCTCTTGTTTTAATTCCCAAAACTTTGCTCATGATTGTTCTGAGAACTCAGACAAGATATTTTGTTTCACTGAGTGTCATTTTGACATTCATTGTCTTTTGACATTTACTAAGCAATGTAACTTCAGTCTAAGCAATTTGTCTCATAATTGCTTTTCTCTCATGTCACTCATGATAAAATAGATATTATTACCAGAATTTTTAGAAAAGATGAACAAATTGGCTTATGAAGATTAAAAGATTTATTAATGCTGTGTGTACCATTTTGATGTCATAGAAGACTATAATTATTAGATTTTATATTCTGTTTCTCTCTATAACACTTTCCATCTTCTTTGTTTTCTGATCTCTCTTTTACAACCACATTGTATGTTTCATCCATCATCGCTCTCTCTTTCCTCTTCTTTTTTTGCCTACTGCACATCCCCACCCCCACTTTAGGTTATTGATCCCTTGAGGGAAATCTTGCTGGAACTTTCTTCACCTAGGCTTTCAGCATGATTTACTTCTTTACCTCCTTGAAATTTTTGATCAGATTTCTTTCTTTTCTTTTCCTTTCTCTCTTCTTCCCTCCCCCCTTTTCTTTCTGCTGGGCTCAAAACCAGGGCCACATTATGCATGCTAGGCAAGTGCTATCACTGAGCTACATCCCTAACCCTTGATCAAATTTCTTAAATCACCTTTTCTGAGAGACCTTCTCTGACTATCCTATTTAAAACTGCATCTTCCTTGCCACTGTTTTCCAGGTTTGTTTCCTACTTACTGCTCTTCACTTCTAATGTGTCATAATTGATTTATTTTTTTATATTTTAGTGTTGGTCTCCTTCCACTAGAGTGTAAGCTCCATGAAGTTTGATTGAGTGTTGTACATCTTGCTCCTTCGGTATCATTTGTTGTGTAGTAAGCACTTCATAAACACTTATTAAATGAATTCATGAACAAACCACCATGTCCTCATCTTTGGATTTTTTATTACCTTGCACATTTTAATTACCAGATTCATTTAGTTGAATTTCATTGCATTTGTTTGTTTATTTGTTTGTTTGGCACAGGTGATAGAACCCAGGGGCACTTTAACACTAAACTATATCCCCAGCCCTTTTTATTCTATTCTACTTTATTTGTTTGCTTATTTGGTAGCAGGGATTAAACCCAGGTATGCTTAACTACTGAGCTACATCCTCAGCCCTTTTTATTTTTTATTTTGAGACAAGTTTTGTTAAATTGAAGGGTTTCACTGTATTGCTAAGGTTGGCCTCCAACTTGCAATCTTCCTGCCTCAGCCTCCTGAATTACTGAAATCACAGGTATGTGCCACAGGGCCCAAATAAGAATTCTAGTGACTGTGAAAATGAATACATGGATATAACAATTAAGAATTTTTTAAAAATGAATACATGGGCCAGAGGGAGAGGTGCCCTGAGCTATATTCCCCATGGGTCTGACTATTATGTGATGGGTATTTATAGGAGGGTTTGACAGAAAAATTAACTACTAAAGGTATCCAAAAAAGGCCTGAGAAAATCTGGTTAAAATGTATAACCTTGGACTGGGGTTGTAGCTCAGTGGTAGAGCGTTTGCCTAGCATGTGTGAAGCACTGGGTTCAATTCTCAGCACCACATATAAATAAATGAATAAAATAATGGTCCATCAACATCCTAAAAAAATATTTAAAAAAAAAAAAAGATAAAATGTGGGCTGGGGTTGTGGCTCAGTGGTAGAGTGCTTACCTAGCATGAATGAAGCACTGGGTTCAATCCTCAGCACCACATAAAAATAAAAATTAAAGATATTGTGTCCACCTAAAAAAAAAAACTAGAAAATAAATTTTTAAAAAAATAAAGTTACTTTTTAAAAAATAAAATGTATAATTTTGTATGGCTACTACTGGGAATAGTCATTTTTTAGTATTTTTTAAAAATAAATAAAAGGTTCTGTTGAAAAAGAATTCTTGCTCGATGCTGTACCACATGCCTATAATCTTAATGATTAAGAAGACTGAAGCAGGATGATTACAACTTTGAGGCCAGCTTCTGCAATTTAGTAAGACCCTATCTCAAAATTTGAAGGGATAAAAACAAGATAGGGAGGCTAGGGTTGTGGCTCAGTGGTAGAGCACTCGCCTAGCACTCGCGTGGCACTGAGTTTGATCCTCAGCACCAAATAGGAAGGAAGGGAGGGAGGGAAGAAGGAAGGAAGGAAGGAATTTAAAAAACAGGCTAGGGATGTAGCTTAGTGGTAGAATACCCCTGGGTTCAATTTCTAGTACTGCAATAAATAAAGTGATTCTACTTTCAGGAAAAAAAAAAATTATTAAAGTAGTTTTACCAAACTTAGCATTTAAAACATATAAAACTTTTCTTTTTCTCCAATGTAATTGTTTTGGTTTATTCAGTTTCCACATGTTTAACATAACGAAGCTGTTAATTATTACAAACAGCCAGGCGTGGTGGCGCATGTTTGTAATCCTAGCGGCTTGGTAGGCTGAGGCAGGAGGATTTTGAGATCAAAGCCAGCCTCAGCAAAAAGCAAGGTGCCAAACAACTCAGTGAGACCCTGTCTCTAAATAATACAAAATAGGGCTGGGAATGTGGCTCAGTGGCCAAGTGCCCCTGGGTCCAATCCCTGGTGTGTGTGTGTGTGTGTGTGTGTGTGTGTGTGTGTGTATCAATCACAAACACTGTTTTGAACCATCTAAAAAAGAGGAAACCCCTTTTAGATCCTTTTCCACTGAAATTTATTATCAGTTGGCATCACAGAAGCAATATTTTTTTTTAATGTTTTTAGTTATACATGAACACAAGATCTTTATTTTGTTTGTTTATTTTTATGTGGTGCTGGGGATCGAATCCAGTGCCTCACATGTGCAAGGCAAGCACTCTGCCACTGAGCCACAACCTCAACCCCCAGAAGCAATATTAAGAGTAATTTAGATTTGGGCTGGGGTTGTGGCTCAGCGGTAGAGCATTCACTTGGCACGTGCAAGGCCCTTTGTTCGATCCTCAGTGCTACATGGGAATAAATAGATAAGGTGAGGGTATTGTGTCCAACTACAACTAGAAAAAAAAAATTTTTAAAAAGAGTAATTTAGATTAGAATTACTTTCAAAAATTGGCAATATCCACTAATTTTCTTGAATATTTATTTTTTAGTTGTAGTTGGACATAATACCTTTATTTATTTATTTATCTATTTATTTTAGAATTTTAATATTTATTTTTTAGTTTTCGGCAGACACAACATCTTTGTTTTTATATGGTGCTGAGGAACGAACCCGGGCCGCATGCATGCCAGGCGCACTCGCTGAGTGCTGAGTACTCTACCATTGAGCTACAAACACAACCCCGATATCCACTAATATTAAACATACACATTTCATTCCATTTGCAGGGCTATATCTACCAGAAAGTTGTGCCAAAAGACTTGTACAGCAGTATTCATAGCAGTATTATTTATAGTAGCCCCAAATTGGAAATAATGCTGATGTGTATCAACAGTAGAATAAGTTGTGGTGTATCCATACAATAGCATAACATACAGCAATGAGAACAGGTTGGTTACTGCTACATGCAGCAGTATGTTTGAATCAACTGGACATGATGTTGAGCCATAAGAAGCCAGGCATAAAAGAGGACAAACTGGGCTGGGCACCACATAAAAATAAATAAATAAAAATAAAAAAGAGGACATACTATATAACTCCATTTATATAAAGTTCAAAAATAGGAAAAGCTAAAACTGTAGTAACAAGTCGATCATAGTGGTTATTCTGGGGGAAGAAATAATTACTAGGAATGCTACCAATGGGGTTTCTGGGGTCATGTATTGTCTCTAGATCTCAGTGGTAGTTACATGGGTGTATTCTTTGTAAAATCCCATCAAGATGTACATTTTACATTTGTATACTGCATATATGTTGTACCTATATAGTTTGAAAAATACTTGTACTATTCCCTACTCCCCACCCCACATACAAATAAATAAATACATCTGTACATACGGAAATCCTTGGAAGCCTGATCTTAATGCAGAAATAGTTAATGACTTCTTCTTAGCACAGTATTCTGAAGTGTGTGTTGTCCAAAATAAATTACTTGGTTTTTATACTGGGGATTGAACCTGGAATGCTTTACCACTGAGCTATATCACCCAGACCTTTTTATTTTTTTATTTTGAAACAAGATCCCACTAAGTTGCTAAACCTGGCCAATCCTTCTGTCTCAGCCTCCTGACTCACAGGGATTGCAGGTATGCACCAACATGCCTCACCTTCATATATTTTTTAAGAGAAAAAAACATACTGATCAGGCCGGGCACAGGGGCGCACACCTGTAATCCCAGCAGCTCAGAAAGCTGAGACAGGAGGATCCAGAGTTCAAAGACAGCCTGAGCAATGGCAAGACACGTAAGCAACTCAGTGAGACCCTGTCTCTAAATAAAATACAAAATAGAGCTGGGGATGTGGCTCAGTGGCCTAGTGCTCCTGGGTTCAATCCCTGGCACCCACCACCCCCCCCAAAAAAAATATACTGATCAGTTCTTTTTATTTTTTAAATCTATTTCTTGTGGTGCTAGGGATCAAACCCAGGGCCCTGCATATATAGGCAAGCACTCTTCCATGGTGCTACATCCCAGTCCTGTTCTCACATAACTTTTGAAGTACCATGAATTATACTTTTGGTCATTACTTTTAGTCAGTGACTTTGGGGTGGTGTTGGGTTTTTTAACTAGAGACCATGGTACAAAAATATATTGTACTCACGTTGTAGAATCCATGGGTTTGTGTAACTGAAATAAAATACTCTAATAAATAGTATTTTAGACTATTTTTTCCTTCCATAACAGACTGCCACAAAGTGGGTAAATATAAACAATACAAGTTTATTTGGCTCTTGGTTCTGGATGGTGCAGAGTCCAAGATGTAGGGGCCATATCTGGTAAGGGCTTTCTTACTGTATGTTAACATGGTGAAAGGCATCATATGACAGAAGAGAGGAAAAAGGGTATCAAACTCTTTCCTTTTATAACTGACCCACTCCTGGTGGCTTTGATCCATTTATGAGAACAGAACCTGCATGACCTTGATCACCTCTTAAAGGCTCCTTCTCTCAGCTGTGTTGCATGGGGAAATCAAATTTTAACTACTACAGTGGACATTCAAACTATAGCAAATAGTATTTACTTGTGTCAAATTTGTGATCATACAGTTTTTATTTTACGCATCTTGCCATTGCTCAGGCTGTCTTAGAACTCTGGATCCTCCTGTCTAGATTTTCACAGTGCAATTTAGTTTAAAGAAATTGCACTATATGAGAATACTTTCTCAAAATTTAAAGAATTGGGAATGTAGCTCAGTGCCTGTGTTCAGTCCCCAGTACTACAAAAAAGAAAGAAAGAGACAGAAAAGAAAGTCTCAATTATTTTTCAGGAAAAAAAAAAATTTCCATTCCTTTCTGATTCATTCATTTTATATATTCTATAACAATTATTGTTTTACCCTAATATCTGATATATACATATATAAAAATTCTAATGCTCTCCTCTGATTTTATGGTTGATCATCAACTGTTAAAACCATTGGGTGGATGTTAAAATTTCTCATCTTCAGTAGTTTCACAACTCAGTTCTGATCATTCTTTCTTGCTAAATATTTGTGCATTTTGTAATTCAACATCTTATAGATAGTAATATAAAGTTTACTAACTATAGTCAGCATTTCATATCAACCAGATTTAGCTAACCACTAATTAAAAATATTTGGGAAAGAAAAGGCAATAAAATATAATAATGCATTGATAACAATAGTACAAATCAGACTGGGGATATAGCTAAGTGGTGGAATATTTGCCTAGAATCCATGAAATTCTGGATTCAGTCCCCAGCCTTGCCTCCCCCCACCATGTACATACACACAAATTAAAATACAGTATAACAAGTATTTGCATAGCATTAACTTTATACTAAGCATTATAAGTAATATAGAGATGATTTAATGTATTTGGTAGGATGTACTTATATGTTCTAAGGCCCTGGGTTCAATCCCCAGCACCACAAAAAAATCCCTACTTGGGCTGTGGTTGTGGCTCAGTGGTAGAGCGCTTGCCTATCACATGTGAGGCACTGGATTCAATCTCAGGACCACATAAAAATAAAGAAAGAAATTGAGCCGGGCACGGTGGTGCATGACTTTAATCCCAGCAGCCCTGGAGGCTGAGGCAGGAGGATCACGACGAGTTCAAAGCCAGCCTCAGAGATTGTGAGGTGCTAAGCAATTCAGTGAGACATTGTCTTTAAATAAAAATACAAAAATAAATAAAGTTATTATGTCCATCTATAACTCAAAAAGTTTTTAAAATCCCTACTTTATTATAACTCTAGAATTTATTCCCTAACCAGAAATTATCTTTATACCATAAGTATGTTTAAGTTCATTGTTATAATTAAAAACCAGATTAAATTATATATTAAAATTATAATGTATTAATGATGTATTAAAATGTTCTAATTAAAAAACAGATTGGAACTGTGGTTGTGGCTCAGTGGTAGAGAGCTTGCCTAGCATGTATGAGGCACTAGGTTCAATCCTCAGCACCACATTAAAAAAATGTAAGTAATTACTGGGGCTGGAGTTATAGCTCAGTGGTAGAGTGCTCGCCTAGCATGTGTGAGGCACTGGGTTTAAACCTCGGCACCACATAAAAATGAAATAAAGATATTATGTCCACCTACAACTAAAAAATAAATAATTTTTTAAAAGACGGTAAATTAAAAATATATATATATATATATATATATGTAATTACTTTAATGATATTGTTGAGGAAATCAAGAATAAGATAAAATATTTTGTGTACTCTAATTATCTATATTTTTTATCATTTTTTTATTTGCAGTTCTGGCGATCAAACCCAGGGCCTTGTACATAGTAAGTGCACAGAGCCACACCCCCAGCCTGCTCTTTTATTTTTATTTATTTATTTAGGTGCCGGTGATTAAACTCAGGGGCAGTTTACTACAGAGCTACATCCCTAGTCCTTTTTTAACTTGTTTGTTTATTTTGTTCTATTTGGTACTAGGGACTGAACCTAGGGAAGCTCTACCACTAAGCTACATTACCAGTCCTTTTCATTTTTTAAATTTTGAAACAAGGTCTCACTAAGTTGCCAAGGTTGATCTCCAACTTATGATCCTTCTGCCTCTGTCTTCCGAGTAGCTGAAATTAAGGAATGCACCACCATGCTGGGTCAGAGACAGAAATAATAAGTTATTATTTCAGAGTTGTTCACCATGCTGAAACAGTTTATAATATTAAATCATTACTGTTTAATTCCATTTCTGCTTAATAGAGTTTTAGTTGCTTGGCATACATAATTAATTAACTAGGACATAGGAGCCAGCGAGCAATTTCAAGGTGGCACAAGAACATCACAAATGAGGTGTATTTTAACATAAACTTATTCACAAAGAATTATTGAAACAGTTGCTCTGTGATTTTTAATGTTGCCTTTAGAGCCACTTTGGGACCAAATCCAAGAACATTATTAGGTCAGCAGAAATTTTAACATATAATGAGTTATGAAGGTAGGCAATTTAAACTTCTGTAAGATATTAAATGAACACATTTTTTTTCCAGAAGTGATTTTTAATGATTTTTTGTGCTTTTAAAGAGGACTTTTCGTGTGGTAATCATCATGAATAAGGTTTGTTGTTACCATTTGAAGATAATTGTTGTTTTATATATTTAGATTAAGCTGACATTAGATTCATAGATTAGCATTTGGAAACTCATATAATTACTAGCCTTGTTATTTCTCTTCTCTCTCAATCATAAATATCTTTCTAAGGTAAAGGAAAAAATATAGCTGGAATCCATGGCACATGCTGGTAATCCCAGTGACTCAGAAAGATTGTAAGACCAGCCTTAGCAATTTAGCCAGACCCTGTCTCAAAAAATAAAAAAGAGCTGGGCATGTGGGTCAGTGGTTAAGTGCCCTGGGTTCAATCCCTGGTACCAGTAAATAAATATATAAACATTTTATTTGATTTTAAAATTTACCAAAAAAAGAACTGGTATATCGCTCAGTGATTAAGCACCCCTGGGTTCAATCCCTGGCACTAAAAAATAAAAAGGAATGGGGATGTACCTTAGTGGTAAAAAATCCCTGGGTTTAGTCCTCAGTATTGTGGTGGGGGTTAAGGAGAAATAGAATTTGTTATATACAGTCACTGTGGGTGTGGTGATAAAAGTAATTTTATTTACCTATAAGTTATTTATTTTTTTGAAAAAAGTAGAAAATGATACATTTTATGTGTGTTATTTATTTAAGAAGATTTAGAGAATGAAAAATGTTCTCTCAGGCACTTAAAATTGTGAAATAAGCAAAAGTTGTGAAATGTAAATACAGAGAAATGAAACTATTAAAAGGAATTTGTTTTTAGTTGTACAGATTTTTTTGAAAAAAATGAAGAATGACAGTTTGAGGAAGTAACCAAATTGAACTTGCTACATTGTTCCCATGTATACTACAAAACTATAAAATTAAACATTAATTTTCTTTGTTATTTAACTTGATGTGTTGAATACCTAACATACCAATTTTTTTAGTAATCTTTTCTATTTTTTCTCAAAAATATTGTTTATTTTTGGTACATATTTTGACTTGGATTATTTTTAGACAAAAACAAAACAGTTAATTTTGTTCAATTTGTTAAATGGTTCTGATTTGGGAGGCTGAGACAGGAGGATCCCAAATTTGAGGCCAACCTCAGCAATTTAGTGAGGCCCTAAGCAACTTAGGGAGACACTATCTTGATAAAAAAAAAAAAAAATTTAAATGGCTGGGGATGTGGCTTAGTGTTAACATTAAGTGCCATTGGTTTCAATACCTAGTACCAAAAAAAAAAAAAAAAAAGATATTTCCAGGTGGTAATATAGCTCAGTAGAAAATCAAGTGGTTGGCATAAAACCTTAAAAAAAAAACAAGAGGTTTTTTTGGTGACATTCAGTAGTGGATGTGAGTAAAGTCAAGTTTATTGGCAAATAATATACATAAGTTAAAATCTCCCTCTATATATTTTTTAAAAAACATTTATTTTTTAGGTGTAGATGGTCACAACACAATGCCTTTATTTTTATGTGGTGCTGTGGATCGAACTCGGGTCCCTCCAGTGCTAGGTGAGCTCTCTACCCCTGAGCCACAATCCCAGCTCCTCCCTCTTTATATTTTAAAGTCACATAGGAATATAAGTATTTTAATTCATGAGCAATATTATTATGAAATCAACATGAAAAGAGCTGTCAAATTATATACATAATAAAAAAGTACTGAAATGGCTTTAAGAAAATAAAGAACTTTTAAAACTATAATTCAGCAAGAAAAGTAAAATTATGTTTAACATGTAGAATATTTTGGATAATCAATAATGTTTCAATGAATTGAAATTGATGAATTGAGCTGCTATAAAAATTTGTAGGGCTGGGAGTGTTTCAGTGATAGAGCACTTCAAGGCATGAATTCAATCTACCGCCCCCCACCAAATTTTTTTTTTTTTTTTAAATAAAGCCTTTAAAATATATGAAGGGGCTGGAGTTGTGACTCAGTGTAGAGCACTTGCCTAGCATGTGTGAGGCACTGAGTTGGATTCTCAGCACAACATATAAATAAATAAAATAAAGGTCCATTGACAAATAAAAAATATTTTTTAAAAAATGAGTAAGCTTTACTTATATGACCTCAATATTAAAATAAATTTAAAATTAAAAAACAAAATATAATTATTTATGAAATCTAAGCATGAGTTACTTCATGAGTTATTGTAAAATATTTTAGATTTGGTGCAAATATTAACAATGTTTCTTTGAGTTTTTGTTTGTTTTTATTGTTATACTGGCAAGGAAAATAACCCATCAAACTGCATATTCAGCTATTGTTTATCTCTTGTGATGAAAACTGTAGATTTCATATTAGTTTAATTTCAGTTAATGTTTATAGATATTTGGTATGTAATTATATTTCTGAGAATATTGTGAAAGACTGGGGAAAAAATTATAGGAACTGAAAGTACCATGGTCACTATGTGTGTTAAATACATGATAAAATTTATGAGATCCATTTTTAGTAGATGACTTTCACCATTTCTAAAAAGTAAAAATCCCTATTAAAACGGCACTTTGCTAGTTTTTGTCATAATACAAAGCAGCCTCAAATTAAAAAAAAAAAAGGTTAAAGGAAGTTTCTACTTTACTTGTTTGAATAAATTAACTGTTTTCACTGAAATAAAGATTCTTGAAGCACCCTTAAGGATAACTGATGGTGGGCACTCAGGCATCTAAAAGAACAGGGAGTCTGTTTTCCTTTGTTCTTGCCTAATTTCTCTTAACAACATGTTTCTTACCAGTGCAGTAGGGCACACCTGTAAAATCTGAGCTGAGGCAGGAACATGATGAGTTCAAGGCCATCCTGGAAAAGGTAGTGAAACTACCATCTCAAAAAAATTTTTAAAATTTACAAAAGGAAACATGTTTCTTTAAACATCTATAGCCTGAAGTATCTTTTTTTGTAGAAGCAAAGAAGAAAAGGTAGATAAGGTAGGCCAATATTAGTATATTGGGTGATGTGTATAATGTTGAATCATTTTTTCTTTACACAAATTGCACAAAGAGTATGATTATATCTCTTTGCTGATCTAAATTTGTTTTATGTATCTCTATAGTAGAAAAATGGTGGTACTATTTTTCATTTTCAAATGGTGGTACTATTAATCACTCGATTTAAATAAGTACAAGATTCTAGGGCTGGTGATATAGCTCAGTGATAGAGTGCTCACCTAGTTCATATGAGGAAAACTATTCTCCCATACATCTGACTTGGAAAATTCATTTACTAAAAAATAGGTTGTCAGGAAGGGGATGTAGCTGAATGGTAGAGTGCTTACCTAGTAAGCACCAGGCCCCAAGGTCGGTTCCCTAGCACCAAAAATAAATAGAGAGAGAGAAAGAGGGAAAACTTTAATCATCTTAAGTTAGAAATCTGAATAAAAGTAGAAAATGCCCTTTGCTGTAGTCGTTAAATTGTTTAAAAATTAAACCTGAGTAATATTCCATTGTGTATATATACTACAGTTTCTTTTTTTTATATATTTTTTTATTAGTTGCTCGAGACAATACAATGATCTTGACATATCATACATTTGATTCAAGTGGGTACTACAGTTTCTTTATTCATTCATCTCTTAAAGGGCATCTAGGTTGCTTCCACAGTGTAGCTATTGTGAATTGAGCTGCTATAAACATTGATTGGCTGCATTACTATAGTATGCTGATTTTAAGTACTTTGGATATAGACCAAGGAGTGAGATAGATAGCTGGGTCAAATGGTGGTTCCATTCCAAGTTTTCTAAGATTGGTTTCCAGATTGGTTGCACCAATTTGCAGTTCCACCAGCAATGAATGAGTGTGTCTTTTCCCCCATATCCTTGCCAACATTTATATATTATCTGTATTCTGGATAACTGCCATTCTGACTGGCATGAGATGACATCTTAGTTTTGATTTGTGTTTCTCTAATTACTAGAGACGTTGAACTTTTTTTTATATATTTGTTGATTGAATGTATATATTTTGAGAAGTGTCTCTTTGGCTCCTTAGCCTATTTATTGATTAGTTGTTTATTTTTTTGATGTTAAGTTTTTTTTGAGTTCTTTATATATCCTGGAGATTAACGCTATATCTGATGTACATGTGGCAAAAAATTGCTTCCAAAATATAGGCTTTCTCTTAAAAGAGAAAAAAATGTGGAATTTGTAGGTAAATGCATGGATTGGAGAATATCATGCTAAGTGAAGTAAGCAAATTCCTAAAAACCAAAGGCCAGATGTTCTCTCTAATAAGTGGATGCAGATCCATGATGGTTATGTGAAAAATGGAGGAATTTTGATGGGGCAAAGGGGAGGGAGGAACGTGGAGGGGATGTGGGGGTAGGAAAGATGGTGGAATGAGATGGACATCATTATCCTAGGTACATGTATGACTACACATATGGTGCGACACTACATCGTGTACAACCATAGAAATGTAAAGTTGTGCTGCAGTTGTGTACAATGAATCAAAATGCATTCTGCTGTCATATATCTAATTAAAATAAATTTTAAAATAAGTTGAAACAAACATAGCTAATTTTATGAAATTTTGGTGACATGATCTTACAGATGAAAAAAATTAGTCCAATAGTTTCCGTATTGTCAAAGCAATATATAAGGTCAAAGTAAATGAAAACAAACATTAAACTTAATTCAGTTTTATTATTACCTTGAACCTACTTCATGTGCAATTTTCTACATGTGTATAAAGAAAATAAGCAATTATGTTAATATTACATGGGAAATACGCTTTTCATGAAATGATAAAAACCTTGATGTAAATTGAATAAAAAATATATATAGATATTAAACCTGACATAATTGACTAACTGAAAAAGTAAACCTGAGCTGGGATTGTGGCTTAGTGGTAGAGTGCTTGCTAGCATATGTGAGTCATGGGATCTATTCTCAGCATCATATTGAAATTAATAAAATAAAGTCCATTGAAAACTAAAAAAAAAAAAACCTAGGACTGGGGTTGGGGCTTAGTGGTAGAGCGCCTGCCTCGCACACGTGAGACGCTGGGTTTGATCCTCAACACCACATAAAAATAAAGATATTGTGTCCATCTACAATGAAAAAAAAAATCTTTTAAAAGTAAACCTAATATCAAAAAACAAATGAAGGGCTGGGGATGTGGCTCAAGTGGTAACGCGCCTGCCTGGCATGCGTGGGGTGCTGGGTTCGATCCTCAGCACCACATACAAATAAAATAAAGATGTTGTGTCCACCGAAAAAATAAATATTTAAAAAATCCTCTCTCTCTCTCTCTCTCTCTCTCTCTCTCTCCTTCTTTAAAAAAAAAAAAAAAATGAATTTTAGGCAAGGGTAGTGGCACACACCTGTAATCCCAGCAATTCAGGAAGCTGAGAAAGGAGGACCCCAAATCCAAAGCCAGCCTCAGCAACTTAGGGAGGCCCTAAGCAATTCAGTGAGACCCCATCTCAAGATAAAAAATTGAAAGGACTGGGGATGTAGCACAGTGGTTAAGCATTCCAGGGTTCAATACCCTACCCCTACACACACCAAAAAAAAAAAAAAGAATCTCTTTGGAAAGAAATATATAAATTGCAAAATTTTGTTGTGGAATTGAGTTAATATTTAACTTTGAAAGCATATAAATGTGAATTTGAAAGTGTTTATAATATCTTCTTAAATACAGTTTATTTAATTTTTTTTCCCTCCCCAGCAAATAGGAGATTTTTTCCCCTAAATTTCGGTAATGATTATTGTGTTAACTTGGTAGGGCTATTCTACGTATTATTATCTATCAAAGTATTTTTTTAATTGGGAATACATTAAACTGTTTGGAGTAGAGAAGTATGTCTTCAACTAGTTTGCTTTCCTAGTTTTAGATCTTCTACCAAGATGTGAAATAGCCTTCTAGCATCTGTATTGTCACCTTTTATATCCTTAACTAGGTTCTATAAAGTGAAGACTATTTTAAATGGACATTTGCAGGGCTGGGTTTATAGCTCGATGGTAGAGCGCTCACCTAGCATCTGTGAGGCACTGGGTTCAATCCTCAGCACCATATAAAAATAAATAAATAAATGTCCTGTGTCTACCTGTAACTAAAAAGATATTTTTAAAAAATGGACATTTGGGAGGGCTGAGAATGCAGCTCACTGGTAAAGCGCTTGCCTCGCATGCATGAGGCACTAAGTTTAATCCTCAACACCATGTAAAAATAAATAATGATACTGTGTGTTCATCTACAATTAAAAAATATATATTAAAAAAATTTAAATGGACATTTGGGGCTGGGGTTGTAGCTCAGTAGAGCACTTGCTTAGCACGTATGAGGCAGTGAGTTCAATCCTTGGAATCACGTAAAACTCAATAAAAAAAACAAAAATATTGTGTCCATTGTCTACAAAAAACATTTTAAACGGACATTTATGTATTAGCTAATTTTTTCAATCATATAAACTTGTTGGAATTTGCATTAGAGTATATGCTATTTTAAAACAAAAAAAAAAGATTAGAATCCAATTTAAGACTGAGATTTCTATGAAGAAAAAACATGATAGAAATAGATATAAATAAGTGTGCCATCAATATATTGAAAGAAGAAAATCATGGAAATAAATTACCCAGTTCAATACAGGTTTCAGCTTAGAAAAGCATAATAAAATAAAAAGCACAGAGCTGGGGATATAGCTCAGTTGGCAGAGTGCTTGCCTCACATGCACAAGGCCCTGGGTTCAGTCCCCAGCATCACTCACACACACACACACACCCCACATCACACCACACCACAAAAAAACCCCACAGATTTCAGAGTCTAAAGATTGAATCAGTTCTCATGTTTTTCCCTTACTAATTTTACATCTTGAGCCTTAAACTTTTATGGGCTGTATAAAGGTTATGGGTTTTGTGGTTTATAAGTTGGCTATAATTCTGTCTCCTCTACTAAACACCCCAAGATTGTTGAAAGGCTCAAGTAAAATGTTTGTGAAAACAGTTTATAAAACAATGAAAGCTGTGCAAATGTAAGGCATTATCTTGCTTTTCAAATAATGAGTGCTTAGTTATTGCCACATAACCATTATTTCCCTCTTCTGATTAATGATTAGCTTAGATGTTTTCATTGATTGTCTTGAAAAATCCTGATTTTCTACCCTAACATCAATTGAGTATTACATCTGGCAAATTGTAGAAGGAAAAATAAAAAGATATGTCAGCCATTATTTGCAACAGAACAAGTTGATATGTGGTTCGTTTGCGATATTTTGTTCATCCCTAGAAAATTCAGAGAGAATCCTAAACTAGAGTGATGGTGTTTGGATTTAATCTTGAATATGCTGAGTTGAAGGATGTAATATTTTGTCAAGATTTTATTTGCATATTTTCCAGCGAACAGCCTGCTGTGATGCTATTAATTATTTATCTTACCCATTAAATGAATCAATTATTATTAAATTGTGAAATACTCAATACAATAAATTTCATAAAGAGCTCTCTTTCCTTTCTTTTTGTAGTTTACATTAATATTTTAAAATCCTTCTTTTTATAGGACTTTGCCTCGCGGGCTAAACTGGCAGTTCAAAATCTAGTACAGAAGGTTGGATTTTTTGGAATTTTGGCCTGTGCTTCAGTAAGTGAACTGTATTAAAAGTGAGAAATTTTACTAAATGCTGTCATTTTATTGCATATGAATTTTGTGAATCATTGAATGAATGTGTACCTATATGTTGGATAAATTCACAACCTTGTTTATTGGCTTTTAAGTATATTATAGCACAGTGATGGCTTCAGACATAAAAGACTTTGTTCAGTAAGAACAAATGAGACAATATTTGGGGGCTGGGGTTGTGACTCAGTGGTAGAGCGCTTGCCTAGCTCGCGTGAGGCACTGGATTCGATCCTCAGCATATATATATATATAAAAGAGAGAGACAATATTGGGCTGAGGATGTAGCTCAGTGGTAGAATAAAGTTCCAAGTATTAATTTCAAGGAAGAATTCATATAAAATCTGTTTTAAGTAATCTTAACACCTAGCTAGGAAAAAAAACTGTGGCAGGTTAAGGAACTCTTCAGCTATAGTGAACTAAGAAGCCATTTTTGTTTAAAAATTAATTTTTCTTTTTTTTTTTTTTTAATTTTTTATTGTTGGCTGTTCAAAACATTACATAGTTCTTGATATATCATATTTCACAATTTGATTCAAGTGGGTTATGAGCTCCCATTTTTACCCCATATACAGATTGCAGAATCACATCAGTTACACATCCATTGATTTACATATTGCCATACTAGTGTCTGTTGTATTCTGCTGTCTTTCCTATCCTCTACTATCCCCCCTCCCCTCCCCTCCCCTCCCCTCCCCTCCCCTCCCCTCTTCTCTCTCTGCCCCCTTTACTGACATTCGTTTGTCCCCCTTGTATTATTTTTCCCCTTCCCCTCACTTCCTCTTGTATGTACTTTTGTATAACTCTGAGGGTCTCCTTCCATTTCCATGCATTTTCCCTTCTCTCTCCCTTTCCCTCCCACCTCTCATCCCTGTTTAATGTTAATCTTCTTCTCATGCTCTTCGACCCTACTCTGTTCTTAGTTACTCTCCTTATATCAAAGAAGACATTTGACATTTGTTTTTTAGGGATTGGCTAGCTTCACTTAGCATAATCTGCTCTAATGCCATCCATTTCCCTGTAAATTCTATGATTTTGTCATTTTTTAATGCAGAGTAATACTCCATTGTGTATAAATGCCACATTAAAAATTAATTTTTCCTTCCTCCCTCCTTCCCTTCCTTCCTTCTCTCTATCCCTTGCTACTGGGGATTAAACCCAGGGCCTTCTGTATACTTGGCAAGCTGTCTTCCACAGACTATATCATCATCCCTTTTTCTTTTTTTCCTTCCTAATTTTACTTTGGACATGGTCTAGTAAAGTTGCCCAAGTTCAGCCAGACACAGGCCTCTAATCCCAGGTACTTGGGAGGCAGAGACAAGAGGATTGCAAGTTCAAGGCCAGCCTCAGCAACATAATGAAATCCTCAGCAACTTGGCTAGACCCTGTCTCAAATTATTTCAGAAGTGAAAAGAACAGGGAATGTAGCTCAGTGGTAAATACCCTGGGTTCAATTTTCAGTACCCGCTTTCCAAAAACGGTTGCTCATACCTGGCCTCATACCTGGCAATTAATGTTGTAAATGTCTTAAATTTGTGAAATTGACATTCCTTGATGAGTTAGTATTTATCCTGGTCCTTTTCTAACATAATAGAAACAGATGTTTTTGAAATGAAGCTCTGAGCTTGTATATAATTGTTGGTAGTTCATTGGTGGATTTGGCCAGAATAACTAGACATCTGGTTGGTATGATATAAATAAAATTAAAAACCATTATTGTCTGCTGATATAGAGCTACTTTATCCATTATGTACTAGAACATGAAAACTGCATGATATGTTATCATCATAGAGATATTTTAAGATATATATATATGCCTAAATTACTATCTTTTTATCTGGGCAATACTAGAAATATTGAGGATTTAAGATACCATATATAGGTTGGGCATGGTAGCTTACACAAATAATCCCATAGATCAGGAGGCTGAGGCAGGAGGATCATAGTTTCAGAGCCAGCTTTAGTAATTTAGGGAGGCTGTAAGCAACTTAGCAAGACCCTGTCTCAAAATTTAAAATAAAGGTGGGGGCGGGATGGCTGGGAATGTGGCTCGGTGATTAAGAACCCTTGCATTCAATCCCTAGCAAAAAAAAATCGATAATAATATAACAAATTCAGTGCCAAGCACATAATGTTCACCCATTTTTTGTTGTGATTTATAAGCTTTTTATCAACCCCTGAATTCTGGGAGTAAGAAATAAAACATGGACTGGGGACTTAGTTCGGTGGTAGAATGCTCACCTTGCATCTACAAGGCCCTGCATTTGATCCCTTGCACTGTATTAAGAAAAAGAGAAGGTGGGAGGAAGGGAAAAAAAAAAGTAAAAATTACATTCCCTGTCCTGAAGGAGGATCCTTAATCTAGTGAGAAAGACCATTGAAATACATGGAAAGATACTATGGAAACCAGAAGAATGAGATTAAGTCAAGATCCCTATTATAATGTTTTTAATTTAAGGGCCATTTGCCTGAGACATTGCTTAGTATTTAAATTGTCTCAGTATTTAAATATGTAAAATGGGTATGATGATATCACATACTATTGTGGCGGGTTAATGTGTTAAGGATGTAAACCCTTTAGAATAGTACTTAACAAATCAGTATACATAGTCGATGTAGAGAGTTAACTTTCATTATTCTTAGGGAAAATGCAAGTCCCTTTGATTTATTAAAGCAGAAGATACTTATTCTTTGTCACTCATCAATACCTGTTCTTACTGCTGAACATCCACTTCTTAGCCACTCTTATTTTTTGGGAGGGTACTGGGGATTGAACTCAGGGGCAGTCAACCACTGAGCCACATCCCTGTCCTATTTTGTGTTTTATTTAGAGACAGGGTCTCATTGAGTTGCTTAGCATGTCACTTTTGCTGAGGCTGGCTTTGAACTCACTATCCTCCTGCTTTAGCCTCCCTAGCCTCTGGCCTAGCCACTCTTCTTTATATTTAATTACATGTAGACAAACTTTAACATAAATTTAAAAGATCAATATGGTTCTTCAAGAATTTTTTCTAGTTTGTTTTTGTTTTGTTTTTGAGACAGGGTCTCACTAAGTTGCTTAGTGCCTCACTAAGTTGCTAAGGCTGGCCTTGAACTTGCAATCCTCCTTCCTCAACCTCCTGAGCTGCTGGGATTACAGGTGTGCACCACTATGCCTGGCTCTAGGATATTTTTAATACTTACATTTCTACAAGTAAAAAAGAGTTATTAATTATTTTGTTGACAACATTTAAGCTAAAATAAAGCTTCTAGTTGAGGGAAAATTTCAAAGCAACTCCATGGTTCTTTTAATTCTAATTTTCCTTTCAGTTTATTTACCTAACACTTGAATAAAGTTAATTGGCTTATAAATGGTTTAGCCAATAGCCACAAGGACTGTGGGAGAAAACAGCTTGTGGTTTCTCTGAATTTTTACATAAAATTGTCTTTTATCATTCTTAAAATGTGGGAATGTTTGGAAAGGTATTTATTGTGAATCACTTTTTTCTCTGGGAATGAATATTCAAATCATCTGAATCTGTGTGCTCTGATATTTCCATACATGATTTTTTTTTCTAAAATATACCTGGGTGCTTGGCATTGTGGAGCACACCCGTAATCCCAGGGGCTCGGGAGCCTGAGGCAGGAAGATCACAAGTTCAAAACCAGCCTCAACAAAAGTAAGGTGCTAAGCAACTCAGTGAGACCCTGCCTCTAAATAAAATACAAAATAGGACTGGGGATGTGGCTCAGTGGTTGAGTGCCCCTGAGTTCAATCTCTGGTAACAACCGCCCCCCCCCCCCAAAAAAAAAAGTCACCTGGCTCCACAGCCTTGAGCTCTCTTAAAATAAAATATAAATAATAAATTTTTAAATGTTGAGAATATAAGCACATCTACCTATAAATATATTTGTGAATTTACTAGAATGTTTGCGAATGTTGTAAGTACTTCTAGATAATATTTGTAGTTCAGGCTAAAGCTTTTTTGTTTTTTTATTTTTGGGTACCAGGGATTAAACCTAGGGGTGCTTAACCACTGAGTCACATCCCCAGCCCATTTTTTTATTTTTTATTTTGAGACAGAGTTTCACTAAGTTGCTTGGGGTTTCACTGAGTTGCTGAGGCCAGTTTTGAACTTGTAATCCTCCTGCCTGAACCTCCTGAGCTACTGGGATTCAAACCTACACTACCATTCCTGGTTCAGACTAAAGATTTTTAGAACCCTAGTCACTACTGAAATAATCTTAAGGCTTCACTCATACCTTATCACAGAAAACATCCAGCAGACCACCAAGAGTCTACTGAATGAGGTTGAATTCCCATACATAAAGGGCTTCATCTACTCCTCAGGTGAAGAAGGAATAGAGTATGGGGCGTTTACCATAAGTAATAGAAACAAAAGGACAGCTTAGTTTGCTGTAAGCATACTAAACAACAAAACAGCCCTGGGGTGAATAAGTGACCCAGGTTAGAGACACATTAGAATACTTGCCTAACCTTCTGAACAATGTGGTATTCTGACCAGGGAACCTGGGAACCCATACCTGTTTTGTATATAAGCAAGATTTACAGCAACAACCACAAAAATGGGAAGTTACACTCCATGTATGTATGGTATGTCAAAATACATTCTACAGTCTACTAAAAAGAACTAATTTTTTTAAAGTGAAAAAAAAAAAAAAAGACAGCAAAATATCACATACCAGTGGGTGATAAAATTAAATTGTTCTTTGGATTATATACGGAAGTCCTTCTTTCTCTCTCTCTCTCTGTTGATAGATCCCAAATCCTCTGTTTGATCTGGCTGGAATAACATGTGGACATTTTCTTGTACCTTTTTGGACCTTCTTCGGTGCAACTCTGATTGGAAAAGCAATAATTAAAATGCATATCCAGGTAATTATACTTGAGATTCACTATCTATTGATGATAACCACATTAGAGGGTACTGAAACAGACTCCTAAGTAAATTAAGTTGCTAATTCTTCTTTTGTTTGGTAGCTTATTTAAATAATAAAGCATGTAAATGTCATTTGGAGGTTAGTGAATCCCCTTGTCTTCTTTCTTCCTCCTCTTCCTTCTTTCTTTCTATCCTTCTGTTATTTTTGCTCCGTGAAACTATTTTAAGAATTTTGGGCTGGGGATGTGCCTCAAGCGGTAATGCGCTCACCTGGCATGCGCAGGGCACTGGGTTCGATCCTCAGCACCACATAAAATAAAATAAAGATGTTGTGTCCACCGAAAACGAAAAATACATATTTTTTAAAAAAAATACTCTCTCTCTCTCTCTCTCTCTTAAAAAAAAAAAAAAAAGACTTTTTATCAAATAAAAGTAGTGTTCCTATGTAAGAGACTGTACATCATATTCATATGCATGGTCCAAAGATTATGGTTTCTTTAGTAACCACAACCTGAGAGAATATTGCCTTTCACTAATTCTTATTTTCTTTCACTAATTCTTATTTTCTTTCACATACTTATATAGCACTTCCTCTCTTAGCACTAATATCCTTTACTAAAAACCAGCCAGATGTTAGTATGGAAGAGAATGGGGAAGAAAGGGTTGCTGAAAAGGCAAGGCAATGTGGGTTGTGGTTAGAGAAGTGAGATCTGCTAGTCCTCAAAGCCAATCTTAGCAAAATCTTTAGATTGTGCGCGCGCGCGCGCGCACACACACACCAAGAACCTAAATAAGGGAGAAATGGATATGTGTTTCTAGAACTATGACATGAATTGTTTCTTTCTTTTTTTTAATCATTTCCTTCTAAAAACAAGGAAAGAATTTGTTTTTAATCAATATGATTTGTAACAAAGAGAAGTATTTACCAAAATAAAAGCAAAAATAGTGAAGTAATAATGCCTCTGTCTGCAAATTATTTCATAATAGTTAAAAATATATCTATCTGGGCTGGTGTTGTAGCTCAGTGGTAGCATGCTCGCCTAGCAAGAACGAGGCCCTGGGTTCAATCCTTAGCACCACATACAAACAAATAAAGGTATTGTGTTCAACTACAACTGAATATATATATATATCTCCATCCATTTGGCGGTATAGCTTAGTGGTAGAGAGTGTGTTTATCATGTGTTAGGACCTGTGTTCAGCCCCCAACAATAAAAATTTTTATATATATATATATATCCCCAGTGATTTTTCCTGATACCTCTCTGCCTCTCATTCTTAGAAGAGAAGAATAGAACAGGAAAATTTCAGCAGCTTCTATCTGCCTAGAATCTAATCTTAGGTTTTAACATTGGGAAGAGTTTTTTGAATCTGTCTTCTAGTCTTGCCATAATAACCACGCAAAATCTCAAAGACTTTTAGGGATCATTTCTATAGTTTGTGACTCAAAAAGTTGTTTAGTGGACCAACCTTTTTATGATAGAGGCAGGTATTAGGGATTGAACCCTGAATTACTTTATTACTGAACTACATCTCCCCCCTTTCTTTTTTCTTTTCCTTTTTTTTTTTTTTTTTTTTTTTGACAGGGTCTCCCTACATGGCTGATTGTCTAAGTTGCTGAGGAGGCTGTTCTTGAACTGGTAATCTTGCTGCCTGAGCCTGCCAAGTTGCTGGTATTACCAGTGTACACCACCACATAAGATTTTTAACATCATAGGGCTACTCACTTAAAATTTAAAATAAGCTGGGTGTACATGCCTGTAATCCCAGTGACTCTGGGGGCTAAAGCAGGAGGATCACAAATGCAGGCCTGTCTCAGCAATTTAGCAACACCCCAAGCAATTCAAAATAAAAAATAAAAATGGCTAGAGATGTGGCTCAGATGTAGTTCAGTGTCCCAGGTTCAATCCCTGGCACCCCAAAATATGTATATTTAAATACCATAGTAGAATTTTTTAACTAATAAAATATTGTGTTAAATAATAAATAATTTTGATTAATTTGCAATGTATCTGCAATTACCTTTTGGAATCTTTAATACTAATTAACATTGGATTGTAACAGTTTATCTAGTAATCCATAAAATTTTATGTATTCTCTTTTACTCCTCTTGAATATAATAATTTTCTGTGAATTTTTGCAAAATTTATCATACAATAAGTACCCTATCTGTAGTGATTGATATACAACTTATCAGACCTTTCATTTCATAAAGATTCAAATCTAGCATGTTTTTAAACATTGTAAGTAGATTTTTCAAGTTATAGTAATTCATATTTTTTATGAAGTACTTCACACTTTAAGTGTTTAATGTAGTCCTAGAATAGAGGGATTACTGCGCCCATTTTGTAATTGTCACAGATACGATCGTAATTAAATATTAGTTGCAGGGACTAGGGTTGTGGCTCACCTTACACGTGTGGGACCCCGGGTTGGATCCTCAGCACCACATAAAAATAAATAAGTGAAATAAAGGTACTGTGTCCAATTGCAACTAAGAAATAAATATTTTTTAAAAATTAGTTGCTTAAAAATAAATAACAGCTAGAATTTGAACTGAAGTCTTTTGGCTTTAAGTTCAGTATTCTTCCCAGTGTTCTTTTTTTTTTGCATTGCCTTCTTAACTATAAAATATTTATGTAACTAAAGAAACTAAATCATTTAATGCCTGCTATTATCAGGACCTGTGTGGAGTAATTTGCATTGGTTATCTCACTGTCAAGACAATCCTAAGAGGTAGTTATTAGGTACATTGCACAAAGAAGGAAAGCATATTAGAGAAGGTAAAATACTTGTTTAAGGCCCTGCAATTCAACCAAAGCTCTGTAAAGTCAAAGCTATTTCCCTGTGCCTGATATGTTTCTGAAAGGAAACAGATAATCTGAGTTCCTTCACTAAACCAAGATGTGGGATATGTTTGCTATGTTCCATTGTATCATAGTGACATACTTTATAAAGGCATGTTACTTGATGTACATCCAGATGTAGCTTAAGGGGTAACAAGCATTTTTCATTCCTTGGGTAAACAATATTAGTGAGTAATAATATAAATATTTTAGCTGTTTCTGAAATAGGGGAAACATCCCCACACAAATTTTTCTGTACTCTAATAGAAATTCTATCTCCTCATGGTTTTCTTTCAGATTATCCTTCTTGATAAATGTTGTTTTTATTAATGTCTTACTATCTGTTAATCTTCCCTGAAATTTTTCAAATCAGTCCACCTGTAATGTTAGGTCAGGATTTTCCCTTCCACCAGACAGGTTCAACTCTTCTGCCTATAGAAGGATCCTTAGATATGTTGACTTTCTCCTAACATTAACATACTTTATCTATATTACTTTGTGTACCACGTAACTTACTTAACATGAGTGTGGCCTATTGTCTCTTTACCATCCCACCCACCAGCACACAAATGTATGTGGAATTATAAGCTTCAGGTCAGAAATTTTTGTCTTTTGGTTCACTGAGTTATTTTAATGCCTTAAAATAGTATCTGGCATATAGTAGGCACTTGTTAATTTTTGCTAACTGAATCTAAGATACTTCTTTCTATTTATCTTTCTGAAAGGAAAAAATCCTTAAAGAATCCTTCTTTAACAGACAATTTCTTCTTTGTTCATTTTGGAACCATTAGTTCCTTCTACTCTTTCGTCTTCCTGCTGTGCCCTTTCCCTTGTTTCCTCTGTGTACATGGTTGATAGGGCTGTTTGGTGATCTGCGCCTTTTGCTTATTTGGTAGAACTCCACTCAGACCTCCAGTCTGGAAGACTCTAAGATATGTTCTTAAATGTCTGACACATTTTATGTCTTATCCAGCAGAGTGAATTTTAAAGCTGTTACGTATAAAAAGAAAATCTTGTTTTGTTTTTCAAGCAATGAAATTGTGCAATTATCTGGGTTGGCTTATTTTGCCTGTTAGGAAATGATAGTAGGGAAAGCTGATGGTGGTGAAATCACTAAAAGTCAAAACCATTAGTTCTATTAATTAGTAAAATATTTATAGTGCCAAATAACTGGATTTTTATATGAACCTCCATTTTTAATGCTTTTCTTGTTAAGCTATCTATCTATAATAATTGTCCTGTTAGCTTCATAATAATCATACAGCATTTGTATAACATTGCCTTATTCTACCTGAATATGCTTTAGTCTAAACCTACCTACTTCCTCAGATTTATAATGGGTGGATATAAGGACTGTTGTTATTCTTATTTGATCCCTAGTAAGTATTTCACATTAACATTTGTTCAGTTGAGCTGAGAATATCTTAAATATCTAACACATTTTATGTGTCAGTGTAACCCCTTGGTTAAATTGGCTAAAGTAATTTTTTATACACAGTAACAGAACACTAAAGAGTTTGTTATCAGGAATTTGGAGAGAATCCAGAATTATGCATATTTAGTTGAAGAAATATTATCCATCCCTGAAAGCCAAAGTTAAATCTAACACCTTCCTGAATCCCTAATTAATCACACCACTATGACCTTTCCTTTCTTTGAGCTATAATATATTGTTGTTCTTTTACCACTGCCTGCATTTATAGCTGTATGTTTGTTGTGTGTATATGTGTGTGTATTGTTTTTTGTTTGTGTGTTTTGTTACTGAGGATTGAAATTGAACCCAGGGGGTAGCTCAACCACTAAGCCACATCCCCAGTCCCCTCCCCTTTTTTTTTTTTTTTTTTTTTTTGGTACCAGCGATTGAACTCAGGGACACTCAACCACTGAGCCACATCCCCAGCCCTATTTTGTATTTTATTTAGAGACAGGGTCTCACTGAGTTGATTAGTGCCTCACTTTTGTTGAGGCTGCCTTTGAACTCATGATCCTCCTGCCTTAGCCCTCCAAACCGCTGGGATTACATGTGTGCACCACCATGCCCAGCTCCCAAGCCACTCCCCCCCCTTTTTTTGTGTGTGATGCTAGGGATTGAACCCAGAGCCTTATGCGAGCAAGGCAAACACTCTACCCTCTGCCCTTTATATATATATATTTTGTTTGTTTGTTTGTTTGTTTTTATTTATACGTGGTGCTGAGACATGTTCTTAAATGTCTGACACATCTTATGTGGGTCTCACACATGCCAGGTGAGCACTCCACTGCTGAGCCACGACCCCAGCACCCCTGCAAACCCTTTTTTTATATTTTATTTAGAGACAGGGTCTCACTAGATCGTTTAGGGCCTTGCTAAATTGCTGAGGCTGGCCTTGAACTTGCGATCTTGCTGCCTCAGCCTCCTCAGCTGCTGGGATTACAGGCATGCACCACCATACCAGGCAATGTGTATTGTATTTCTGTACTTACCATCTTTCTACTGTTTGTAGAAAGATTAGGAAACTTTAGGGTTTTGAAAAAGTCTCCTTCTAAAATTTGTGTTCCCTGAAAACCCTTAACAGTGCCTTATTTTATCCCTAGTAAGTATTTCATATTAACATTTGTTCAATTGAGCTGAGAATATCTGTTAGTTGTTACCCTGAAGGCATCTTTTCTTGTATTAGTATCAGTGTCTTTAATTTATCATTTTTTAAAAATTTTTTTTAGTTGTAGATGCACACGATATCTTATTTATTTTCATGTGGTGCTGAGAATCAAACCCAGTGCCTCACTCTTATGAGACAAGCGCTCTACCACTGAACCACAGCCGCAGATTCCAGTGTCTTTAATTTGATGGAAAGAAAGTACTTCATCAACACCAAACTGAAAATGTCCTAGATCCTTTAACCCTAAACCTGAAAGGCCATGGCTAATTCAGGATCTAGAAATGGAATGTTCACAGTGCTTATACAAAAACCATCTATGAAAGGTGGATAGATAATCTTTTCAAGATCCTCTGGATCAGTTTTAGTTCAGACCCCTGTTGGAGTAATCAGTTTTAATTTCAGTGGTAGGGCTACATGAGAACCTGTGACTTCTGTTGTATACAGGGTTCTGAGATACATAAAACAAGCAAATGCCCAGTATTCCCTCCCAGTCTTGGGTTTCATGACTCATATTTTCCCTTACACAGTCATGTATCCTAGTAAGACTAAAGCCGTGCTTAAGGAAAAGCATCTTTAAAATACAAAGTGGGTAGCATTTGAATTAAATGGTGTCTTTTCTTTTGTTTCTAAAGAAATTTTTAAATTGCATTTAGGTGCAGGTCCTCACCTTTTTAACACTGTTATCAGAATTGTGAATTTATATTGGTTATCTTAATGACTAAGTATTTATTTAAACTGCTGTTTTCTTTACAGAAAATCTTCGTTATAATAACATTCAGCAAGCACATAGTGGAGCAGATGGTGGCTTTCATTGGGTGAGTAATTCTTCTAAGGACTAATATTAATTTCAGTTTTTGAAGTAAATGAATTGGAATAGAATTTTTGAGATAGCTCTTTATTTTGAAGCTTTTGCATTTGAATGTGCAACCCCTCCAAGTAAATAAATTCTCTTTACGTAAGACATGTGTATCATTACAGTTTAATAGTGCTTTTGAACACACTATGACTTTAAGCCAAAATTAAATGCCGGATACACAGCTGCATTTAATTTAAATATAAATCTTACATAAAATTTTAATATTTCATTAAATAAGGCACAGTAGGATGATATATTACTGAAATATATCAGGTTATGAGTATATTGTTTATCTCAAAAAATTGGGCTATAAATCAAATGCTGTTATTTTTTGTTTAGTTTTAAGAAGTGAATAAGACCACTTTTAACATGTCACAAAACTATAGCGTTCTCTCTGATAAAACAGTAAAGAAATAACCTGTTTTGTTTGGTTAATCAAATTAACCTTTGTCTGGAATATGAATGCTATCAGGTATTAAATTGAGATACAACCAAAATTTGTTGGGTTTTTGGTTGTATCTTTCATATAATTTCTTTTTTTTAATTCACTGCTTACAGGGTAGATGTTCTTTTCATTTAAAAATATAGTTGCCCCACGGCAGAAGAGTGTCCTGTTGAAGTACAGTTTGATGAGTTTTAATATAAATCTTCATCTTTTAAAAGCTACTTATATAACAAAACATTATGGAAATTTTAGTTATTTAAATTTATATTGGATTTTGTTTTATTTTACATTACTGGGAATTGAACCCAAGAGCATACAACCACTGAGCTATATCCCTAGCCTCCCCTTTTTTTTGAGACACGGTCTTGCTAAGTTGTTGAGTCTGGACTTCAATTTGCAGTCCTCCTGCCTCAGCCTCCTGAGTAAGTGGAATCACATGCTTGTGTTACTATACCCAGCTGGTTTTAGTATATTCACTCTTATATATGATGTTATTTTTTATTTTTATGACATATTTTATATATAAGATATATTTAACAATATTTTATAGCTCATCTTTAGTAATTAAGGAAAAATGTTCTTGTGAATATACTCAATTGAGCCAGACACTGATTCTGAATTTCTAATTATATGTGGATTATAACTTACACATTAAAATTTAATTACTCCAATTTTTTTGCTGCCCGAATCCTTACAGATAAAATGTTTTATATGTCATCATACAGATCACATTCGAGGAAAAAGAAGGAATATTATTGCCCCTTATTTTTTAAATACATCCACTCTTAGAGATTACTGCTCCACTTTGGAGAATTCTAAAAGAACACTACCACACTACCCACACGTTGTAGAGTGACCATGCACAAGGCACCCACTTTCTTTGATTCTCCTTTTTCCAGACTGAACATTTATAGAAGGAAGTTTTTTAGCTACTTCTGTATCCTCAGCACTATCACCTTCTGTTTCTCCAGGCTTTAGGGTTTTTAAGAAGTTATGTTACTGAACTTCCTATCTGATTTACACATCCAGTTTTACTCCTTTCCAATCTGTTCACTGTACTATAATCACTAACTTTAAAATTTTAATTTAAAAGCTGCTGCTACCACTGTCTTCATCCCTCAGCTCTGCTTCTTGATACCCTTCACTTGTTTTCCCTTAATTCTTAAGATGGTTCTAAAACTCCTTGACAAGATTTATAAACCCTATTATCATCTGTCTCCTCTGCTGAAACCATTTTGGCAATACTTGAGTCTCCATCACTGATCATTCTTTGCCCCTTGCTTTTTTATTTGCCTAGTTCAAGATTTCACAGCTTTGGGGGCTGGGATGTGGCTCAAGCGGTAGCGTGCTCGCCTGGCATGCGTGCGGCCGCGGTTCGGTCCTCAGCACCACATACAAACAAAGATGTTGTGTCTGCCAAAAACTAATGAATAAATAAATAAATAAATATTTAAAAAAAAAAAAAAAAAAAAAAGATTTCACAGCTTTGGCACTGTTTACATTTTAGGCCAGATATTTAGTAGCGTCTTTGTCCTAGATGTCCACAGTATATCTAGTATATCTACTGGTACCGTCCAATCCTAACAATCAGAAATGATTCAGCCAGGCACAGTGACACACCACTTCTAATCCCCAAAATTTAGGAGGTTGAAGCAGGATGACCACAAGTTCAAGGCCAGCCTCAGCAATTTAGACTGAGGTCTCAAAATAAAAAAATAGAAAGGACTGGGGACATAGCTCAGTAGTAAAGCACACCTAAGTATACTCCCTGTGTGTGTGTGTGTGTGTGTGTGTGTGTGTGTGTATATATATATATATATATTTTTTTTTTTTTTTTTTTAAAGATGATTCTGGGAGTTAAGTGGTAGATTAGTAGTACAACACATCCTAGCATGAGGCCTTGAGTTCAATGTCCAGCACCTAAAATTTAAAAAGAAAAAACAACAACAAAACAATTCCAGACATTACCAAGTGTTATGTGGCCACTAAACCTGTCTACCCTCATTGAAAATTACTGACCTAGATATTGTCCTTTAGATTCAACTATTGCCTTATCAGAAAACCTTCCCTGACTTGATCAAATACTCCTTTACCAGGGATCTCTCTGTACCACAGCATGTACTATTAGCTACAATTTTACATTTATGTTTGTGGGTGTATTAACACTGTCTTTACTCCTAACTTATAATAGTTTCTTAATGCCAGAGACCTTGTCTATTTTTGTTCTCTATTATGTTCATGGCACCTGTCATCTTGATTTACACATAGCAGGTGCTCAGAAATTATCTGCTGAATAAATGAACACATGCTGTCCAAATAAAGATCTAGCCAATAAAAATTAATAAGTCCTTTGTATAATCTGGATTCCTTTGTTTGTTTACCCAGCTTTGGGAATTTCTAAGAAATTATATTATTAATCCACAGTAAATAGAAATTAAAGTGCCTTTAATTTTAGGGCAATAGTTAAGTTAGAACATATTATATTTTTTGAAACACAAGTTCCTTTTTAAAAATTTTTCCTAATATTGTCCCTCAAAAAATTCCAGTGATTCTTTTCTCTGAAAGATGATTTTCCATAAAGTTGTTCTAATATATTCTAGACCTACTGGATTTAGATTTTTACTGAATTAGAGGATTGGTGTCATGTTGTTGGGGTTTTTTTGGGGGGGGGACTAGGGATTGAACCCAGAGCTACTTTACCTCTAAGCTACATCCCCAGCCCTTTTTGATTTTTTCTTAAAAGAGGATCTTGCTAAGTTGCTTAGGTTCTCATCGAACTGCTGAGGCTGGGCTCATACTGGCTCAGCCTCCCGAGTTGCTGGGATTGCAGGGGTGCACCCATTTTGATGTCTAGTCTTTAATCATTTTCAGAAGACGTGTTATAATGTCCTAATAGCCTCATCTTTTTCCTAGTATTGTCTGCTGGGTTTATCTCAGCTTTTTTTCTAGATAATATATTAAATAGTATAAATAATCAAAAATGGCCAGGCATGTGGTAATCCCAGCAACTTGGGAAGCTGAGCCAGGAGGATTGCAAATTTGAGGCCATACTCAGCAATTTAGTGAGACCCTTGGAATTTAGCAAGACTCTGTCTCAAAATTTTTAAAATGATGGGAGTGTATCTTACCAGTAACACAGCCCTGGGTTCAATCTCCAGTACCATAAAAAAATTAATTAATTAACAGGGCTGGGGTTGTAGCTCAGTGATAAAACACCCTGGGTTCAATCCCTGGTACTACAAAATAATAATAATCAGACTTGGCAAGTGATAGTAATAGTTTATGATCAAATGCCAAAAGGTATTTTTTTATATTGTAATAATATTATCTGTTAATCATATTCTGCAATTGAACATGACATGATTTGTTTTCCTACATTTAGAAATAGGAAATGCTTTTAAATACAAGGATTTAAATGAATATCAAAAATTAAGGCTATGGGGCTGGGGTTGTGGCTCAGTAGTAGAATGCTTGTCTAGCATGTGCAAGGCCCTAGGTTCAATCTTCAGCACCGCATATAAATTAAGGTATTATGTGCAACTACAACTAAAAAATAAATAAATATTTTAAAAGAAATAAGGCTATGGGTGTAGCTCTGTGGTAGTATTTGCCTATCATGTGTGAGTTTCTGGGCCAGATCCCTATTACCACTAAATCAATTAATCTATCATTTAATTCAGCTGTCTCTCCCTCTGGAGATGGCCCATATTCTTCCTCAAGTGTGTCTCTGCTTTCCTAAATAAACCTTTGTCTGTTTATCTAAGTGGCAAATAATAAGTAAAATAATAAATACATAAGTATAGACATAATAAATGTACTCATCAAACCTAAAATGAATGTTAACTTTTAAAGAGAATTCTTTTCTCTCTCTCTCTCTCTCTCTCTCTCTCTCTCTCGTTTTTTTTGAGACATTGTTGTCAGTGTGATGCTTAGACTGGTAAGACTGGCCCTGAAATCCTGGTCCTCCTACCTCAATCTCCTAAGTACCTCATACCCAGGCATGGACCACCATGCCCAGCACCAAGAATGATTTTTTAATAGACCTAAATCTGTTATTTTATATCACAATAAATATATCAGCAACTTATTCCAGAAAAGAGAATATTTGGATTGAATCAATGGACCCATTGTTGGGCTAGGGACGTAACTCAGTGGTAGAATACTTGCCTCACATGTGTGAAGCCCTGGGTTCTATGCCCAGCACCACAGGAGAAAAAAAAACAGAGAGAGAGAGTGAAAAGATCCATTGTTGACCTGAGCTGAAAGTATTGCCTCTAACTTACTGTAGAAACTTCTTTGTTTGTTCTCCCCTTTACATTGTTAAAACTCCAAGTAGCATAGCATAATCATCAAACTAAATTAGTAAAATTTGGAATGTGGTCTTTTGAAGAATATTTAAAAATATGTGACCACAATTAAGGGAGTGATAAATGGTGGAGAAAAAGGTTAGTATCAGTTCAAATTTAAAATAAAAGTAAGATATTAAGGCAAGGAAGAATAAAAAATGAGTCCCAAGAGTAAGGACAGCTAGAGAGTAGTATAATGAAAAGAGCATAGACTTTGGACAAAAAAAAAAAAAAAAAAGAATCTAGATTTGAATTTGAACTCTGCCACAGGCCAGTTATTTAACTTCTTTCTGTATATGCTTCTAGTTGCTGTTCTTTCAAGCATGTTTCTTTGAGTTCCATTTCTTCTCCAGTTCCGAAGGCCACTGACAACATTTCCAGCTCCAGTCACAATCTTAAATGTCTGGAACCAAATATTTTACAGTTTAGTTGAAACACACTCATATCAAGTGAGTTAACTTCCACAGCATGATTTTAAAAATGCCTTTTGTCTCAAATTTGATATTGCCTATGTTCACAAAGTCTCATTTTCCAAAGTTTCTATTTATTGTCACCTAGAAGATTGAGGGAAAGCCTATCTCTCCTTGTTAGTTTACTTTTTAATCACTAAAATGTCCTTAATCTGGACAGTCTTTCAGCAGAGATTATGTAAATAATTCTTGAGGAAACTATTTTTTGAACATAGTGGGCCCTTTGTAATTATTATCTTATTTGTTTACTTCTAATTAAAGATTGGCTCAGAGAGGTTTGTTTTGTTTTGTTGTTGTTGTTACTAGGGCTTGAACTCTGGGTTTCTTTGCCACGTTATCTCCAGTCCTTATTATTTTTCATTTTGAGACAGGATCTTGCCAAGTTGCTGAGGCTGGCCTCAAACTTGCAATCCTCCTGCCTTAGCCTCCCAACTTGTGCACCATCACACCCAAGATCCTGTGAGCATTACTTACTGCAGTATGAATGAGGGCATAGGAAAGAACCTAGGAGAATGATGAAAGCAACAACTCAGAAGAGGAAAAGATGAATAAAATGAGACATTGAAGGCTGGGGTTGTGGCTCAGCGGTAGAGTGCTTGTATGGCATGTGCAAGGCCCTGGGTTCAATTCTCAGCACCACATAAAAATAAATAAATAAAATAAATAAAGTTCTTGTGTTCGACTACAACTAAAAAATAAATATTTGTTAAAAAAAAAGAGAGAGAGAGCAAGAGAGAGATTGAAATAAGACATAGGATATACCCTATTTCTTACTTTTGTCTAGGGCCAGATTTGGGCAGACTAATCCCTCAGGTGTGCCTGCAGCCTGCTAGGCCAGCCTGTTCTCCTCCACCCCATTCCACCCCTGACCCCAAGTAACATGGAAGGGTACTGTTGATAGTTATATCTCTGGTAATTAGGTATAGATTCAAGAGCTATGTTGACAAATATCCCTAAGGGCTTCTATTCTCAACGTGTGTATGGAGTGGCCTACCTAAATATGATACCCTAAGCATGCCTTTAGTTTATGGTATTTTTAGCATAATAGATCACTCATTGTTTGACAATCCTAATATTCCAGAGTTTGAATATAGGCCTTCTTCCAATTAGAAATAATTAATAGATATATATTTTTTGGATAGTTCTAAAAAGTAGTTGCTAGTATCTTTAGATTTAAGGGAAGGTGTCCTTATTATTTTTATATATCAAAGGATTGATCTAATTATACATGTAAATCTGAAGAATGTAATAAATCAGTTATATATTCTGAAAGAGGTTTTAGGTATTAGCCTTCTGGTTTATGATATGTTTAGAAGGTAGATAGAGAAAATGCTCTGTAAAATCTAATTTTTAATCTAACTTAAATCTAATTTTTAATTTTAGACTTCCTCCATTGAGAGAGACGTGCAGATAGTTCTTAAAGAATATAACCAAATCTAACTTTAAAAATTATAATTAAAATGACATGTTCCAGTTTTCTCACCAAATACAGGATGAGAATTCCCAGAAAATAACATTAAGCATGTGACTCGCAACAAACCATATGCAGAACATTGGCTCATTGTCAGGTTGCCAGGATCTTATTGGAAGACAAAGTCCCCAGTTTTACCACACAAGAAAAGTTTCCATAACTCAATCATTGAACTGGAGGGATGGGGGATGGGGTTGGCTGGAACAGGAACTTTTACCAGATACAGAATGTTCCATGCTCTTCTTTGCTGTCTCCTATTTCTGAGTTAACTTGATGTTTGACCTCAGAGTAGTGCTTGCCCGTGGTAAGAGAGATCATTTCAACCAGTGAGTAATTAAGTGCTTGAATCTGAATGTTGTTTCATTTTCCTTACTACAATGAAGAGCAGTCAGAATGAGCTTTGTGAGCCTGGACTTTTTCTCCTACAAAAAGAAAATATATCCTTTCATTTTAAAATATAAAATGCTTCATGTACCTGAATCTCTGACATGGATCATTATGAAATAATCAGAAAAGTTATGGAAGTGTGGAACCCAAACGTTTGTATTATCTAATAAAAGGATACTAAGGGCTTTAAAATCCCAACTGCTGGGACTTAGTTATGTACTCTAATTTTAACATAACCTTCTTCTGCAGTTTAGGAAAATTTCTTGCCTTTCACATCCATGATAGTTTATGTGTCCTTCTCCTTTGATACTTTGTCCTTCTATGTTTTTGTCATAGATATTTAAAGTTAGCATAATTTGACAGTTAGATGAGAGAGAAGTAGACATTGAATTAAGAAGTTACTGTTGACCATAATTAGAGCATTTCAGTATGATCAAAACTGAAACACATTTATATTGGATTACATGAAACTGTGGAGTAAAGGAAAAGGAAGGCCAAGGTTATTCCTGTCACATTTTAATTGTTCTATAAATATTTGTTGACTAAATGCATTTATTCATTTGTTAACAGGGGAGAAACCACTGTGTGTTTTAGGCCGAGGGAAAGACTAGCAAAAAGCTAGAGATAGAAAATACAAATGGGAAAAAAAAAAAGTAAGGAAAGAAGGCTATGGAAAGCAAATTAATGTTTAGTAAGCACCCCTGTACCGGATGCCTTATTAATTTTTTAATTTAATATGCATAACAAAACCTGTGAGGTACTACTACTGGGTAGTAGAGGGAACCAAGGCACAGAGAAGTTAATTTTATATAAATGGTAAGAGGTGAATGAAGAGAGAGTGAAAAACTATGTGGGTTGATTATACTCTTTAATCAGTTCATCCTTGAAAACTGAAAGTGAAAATTCTACGATGTAGAATGGAGAAGGAAGACATGGAGGCAGTGCTACAGAAGGCAGTGGGCTATCTGTCCCCGTTGGAGGTTGGAGTTTGAGCTAAAGTTCCAGTCTCAGACAGCAGCTATTTGAATTTGATAACATAAATTCTTTCCACACCCTTGTTCACGTTTATCAGCCTGGGCACTGCTGTGGCTCACTGCTGCTGTTACAGTTAGTGCTCTGGGTTTAAATGCATTTTCTTTCTTTCTCCTAGCACCTGCAAGATTGATGTTCCTTCAAAGCAAAGAACACAAACTTTTTCCCCCTAGTTTTCTACTTGCAGGTAGTGATTTTCTGCCTTTCCAGTCTTTCCAATAATTAATCTTAGGTTGAATTCCAGACATTACTGTTACTTTTCAGGGTACACTTATCATCATCCCATTTTCAGTGATCTCAAGGCCAGTAAACACTCATTACTGTCTCATCTTAAACTTAAAATTCTGAAAACTCTGATGTTTTGGTTATTGTTATTGTTTGGATGTTTTGTTTTGAGACAGGGCTTGCTGAATTGTGTAGGCTGGCCTCAAATGTGTGATCCTCCTGTCTCAGCTTCCTTAGTTGCTGGAAGTGAAATCAGTCGACTTTGAACAGGGTTTTGTTTTTGTCAGTCCATCAGTTTTACTTGGGCCTTACAGAATGCTCCTTTAGCTCTGGCCTCATTCATTAACACCAGTGCCTGCTTGGCTCCTGCTGCACAGGTCTGCATTCTAAAACAAGGTTCTGTTTTCTTGAGCTGCTATTTAATGATAGCTTATTTCAAAGAGTAGTTGCTAATTATAAAGAGGTCTTAAATTCTTTCTGATTATAGAAAACAATTTGAAATGTTCAAAAGCAAGGGAGATTGCAGATTCTTTTGTGATCAAAATTTGTTGTGAGGCAGTAATAATCATACACCTGATGTTTCTGGATAAAGCAGTGGTCTTCCTTCTACCTAGCCATGAGGAAACGGATGGTATCATGTTTATAATACCACTCTGCACACGATGGACTAAATTGAGTACAAAAGAGGTTTTAATCATTTAAAGGGGCACAGATGCAAATGAAATTCAAGATGTTTTAATCTCAAATCCTGAGGTTGAATCACAAAGAATTTTAGAAGGTGCCAGAGACTACCAACATATATAAGAAGCTCCTAGATTTTCCACTATAGTACATAATATAGTATATAATTTTGATCCTGAATATATTTTATGTTGGGGTGCTCTTCTAAGTTCCAAGGATATAAAGGAACTTGATTTGAATAGGCTACCAGCTTCAACGTATCAGCTTCAAAGATTCATATTCTGTATTAAATTAAATGGTAATGACACTTTCATTTCAGTCACACAGAATTATTAGATCTTATTTTTAATAGGTTAACGTATAGGTTGATTTTCAGTTAGCACCAGTTCATGTTCTTATTCCTGGATTGATTAGGTAACAGTTGTCTTCCCCCCGTCCCCGTTAAGTTCTAAGGGAAAGATGGGTAGTCTATAAATATTAATGAGAGTTGGTATGAGGTGACCTTTGGCTTTTTCAGAAAATTGCACCATAAACTACCCCCACCTTTCCTGAACTGTCCAATTTAGGAGGAAGACATTTTCATGTAGAGGATAATCTATCATTGTTGAGTCAGGCCAGGAGTCTGAGGTCCATTCTGAGTCATTATGAGCAGAGCTCTAGGATTGGTTGGTCCCCAGAGAAACTGGTGGTTAAATACTGTGAGAATCTTTATCAGACAGGAAATGACAACTCATTAAAATACTAGCCGTTAAGCCTGTTAGATCACTGCCTGGAGTGTGGGGAGGAAAATTTAACTCTACAATGTTTGACTAAAATACACATTTCTAAAAAAAAAAAAAAAAGAGAGAGAGAGAATTATATACCAGACTGTTACCAACAAACAGAATTGCTACTTCATCTTGTTGCTGAACTTTTGCCACACTGTGATCACCTCTTTTGCACAGAAGGCATATCAGCATGTGATGAGAGTAGGATGGGGAAGGGCTTTTATTTCATCCCTGAAAATACATCCCACTATAACCTAAATGTAAAATTCTCTTCAGGACAATAGTCTTTTGGTTTCAGTTAGAAGAGAAACATTTTCTGTTTAGGGTTTTATTTCTGTGTTCCTCGGCCAGATCTCAAATGACAGAATTCACTGGAGCCAGAGGATAAATTTGATTTATTGATTTACATACAGGGGCCCTCATTCAATCGAGGAAATTCTTAAAGCCCTGATATTTATTCAGAACATAATTAAAAGTTTTAGCTGTGGACACAAAATTCTAGTCTCTTGAGGTTTGACTCTCCAGACTGTAAAGGCTCATTAGAAGAATGAGAAAAAAGTAGACCATTTTTGTAGAAATAGCTTTTTCCCCTCTGTTATATTACTTAATAGTCTGCTAACTAAGCCTCAAGATGATTTTTACCTTTTGGGAACAGGGTATAATGTTTACACCTGTTGTTGTAGTTTAGCTTCATGATCTAAACCAATGGTCACTACTGTCAGATGATAATAAAGTAATAGATGTTCTTTTTATTTTCATTTATGTTATTTTCTTTTTTGTATATTTTTGTAATGCATATAACTTTATTGTGGTAATAATACATTAAAACATTATATGACTATACGTACATTGAGGATGTCTTATGAGCACTCCCTCAGTCCACGTGTCGGAAGATCACATGTCATGGGGAGTACAAAGATACTTCAGGGCAAGAATTCTTTCCACACTACAAAAGGGGCTTACTGTGAGTCCTTCTCTTTCTTTGTTCACTTTTAGCATATTGCAGTTTATTGTGTTTTCTGTACTCTATCAATCAGATTTATAGGTTATCATTCCTAGTTTTAACTTAACTAACCGTCACAAAACAGACATAGGCTTGAAAATGTTCATATTAAGACATAATAGAAGGGGCTGGGGATGTGGCTCAAGCGGTAGGGCGCTCGCCTGTCATGCATGCGGCCCGGGTTTGATCCTCAGCACCACATACAAACAAAGATGTTGTGTCTGCCGAAAACTAAAAAATAAATATTAAAAAATTCTCTCTCTCTCTCTCCCCCCTCTCTCCCCCCCCCCTCTCTCTCTAAAAAAAAAAAGACATAATAGAAGGGGCTGGGGATTTGGCTCAAGTGGTAGTGCAGGGCGCTGGGTTCAATCCTTAGCACCACATAAAAATAAAATAAAGATGTTGTGTCTGCTGAGAACTAAAAAAAATATATATATATTGAAAAATTTTTTTAAAAAGACATAATAGAATGAAGATAATACTAATAATGCATTCACAAGAAACAGCAAAGAAGTTGAAACATTGACATTCATTCATTCCTCATATCAGCTCTTTAGTAGTCACATTCAAAAGATAAAAAAGAAAGGCCAGGCACAGTGACCCCTGTAATCCCAGAGGCTTGGGAGACTGAGGCAGGAGCATCACAAGTTCAAAGCTAGCCTCAGCAATTTATGGAAACCCTGTCTCTAAAAAAAAAAAAAAAAAAAAAGCTGGGGATTTAGCTCAGTGATTAAGCACCTGTGGGTTTAATCCTCAGTACCAAAAAAATAAAATAAAATTAAGTACATCACCTAGTTTCATGAAGATAAATTAACACAGAACACATCTGACTAGAAAAATCCAAACAGAATCATGACCAGTTTAAGGAAAATTTCAGCTATTTTCTAATAACAAAACCTAGTTTGATGACACTCTCCTGATGGAAAAGAGATTAAAAGTAAATCAAATGTTGTTTTTTTATATGTGGTGAACTAACATGTTTAAGACACAATTTGAAAGAAGTCCCTTACAAAACAGGAATAATGATGACCAATAAACTCTATGCATGCTTAGAATGAGTGTGTGTTCCATATTAACCAATAAATAAAAATTGACAGATTATGAAAAACAGTCATCCCTCCACCCAGTGTCTGTATACCCTCTGCCAATTGTGTTACTTCCCTGAGAAGATGTTTTGGCATTTGTGAGTACAGAGAATAATGCAAACTTCCCTAAGGAAGAAATTATAGATTTCTTATAATTTATATCAGTGATTTCCAGAAGCAGAGTAATGTATATATTTAAAATTGTAGAAAAATAAGAGATTTTGTTTGCAGATTATTTAGTGCTGACAGAATTTTGCCCAAATGTTATTTAGAATGGATTTTTTTTAACAATAATTAAATTTGCAAAGTAGTTTGTCTTGAGTCTATTCTAACAGACACTTAAATATGTGAGCATGGTAAACAGTTGTGCCCATGAAACTGATTTTTGAACTCTAAATGGATTTGGAATTTTGTAATTTGTCTGCCTGTTTTTCCTCCCCCCCCCCCAACCACCTTTTTACCATTTCTAGGGTTTTTTTTTTTTCTTTTATTATTATTATTCTTTAATCAGTAACCAAATTGCAAGAACTGTCACTAGAATAATTTGTTGGAAATTTGGTTTTTGATATTATATTTGCTTTTGGTTTCTGCCAAGAATAAAAATACCAAGATGCTACCTGCTACCCACAAAGATTTTTTTACCCACCAAGTTGGAGATCTACAAGGAAAATCAGAGATCAATTTTTTTCCTTTATAACATTCTCACCTAGAGTAAGTAGCTATTTAAGAGGCTCTTTTATGTATGTTTTAGTTCAGTTGCTGACTGCAAAATAGCTCTTCCTGTGTTTGTTCTCCAACTGCACGTTTCCTATATCACAAAGCCTCAATTCTTCGAACTTAATCAAAACCAAATGGCAATGGCAAATAGGACTTTACTCACTCACTGAGACATGAGAATTCTTAGACAAATGCACAGAATTGCTATGAATTTAATGGCTTTTAGAGCATGACATTTAGGTTGTTTCCTAAACCAAATGTAAAAAGCCAGTGAACTATGATGTAGGTATGTTCCTTCCCCACCCTGCCCCTATATATGTACTTTTAAAGTTAATCTTCAGTGTCAGAATGGACTCTTATTTCTGGACTGCTGCTTGAAAACAACTTGAGGGACGAGGTTACAAACTGTTATTTTTCACATTATATGCATATTAAGATTGACAACTGTAATTCTAATTTTTGTCTGCTCCATTATTGAAATAGCTTTAATGATTATTAAGAAAATTTCAGTATAAAAATGTTTTGTGTAAACTGAGCCCTCAGTAACTTACACCATTGTTTTTAGAGATGGAGAAATTAAATTAGAACTAAAGTTTTGATGAATACATAATAAAAGATTGAGAGATTGACAAACAATTGGATTTATAGCACTTAAGACCTAAATTCCAAATGTGTTAACTTTTAGATTAATTCAGATCATTTATTTGTTCATGATAGTTTTGGTTTTAATATGTTGCTACTAAAACTGTGGGGTTTTGCAGGGGTAGCACATGCCTATAATTCCTATAATCCTCTGGAGGCTGAGGCAGGAGGAGTGTGAATTCAAAACCAGCCTTAGCAATTTAGCAAAGCCCTAAGCAACTCAGCGAGACCCTGTCTCTAAATAAAATTTAAAAAGGGCTAGGGTGTGGCTCAATGCTTAAGCACTCCTGGTTCAATACCCAGTACCACACAGAAACAGAAAAAACTGGGTTGTTTCTGTTTTTTGTTAAACCCAGAGGGAATTAACCACTGACCCCATATCCCCAGTCCTTTTCATTTTTTAATTTTGAGATGGGGCCTCACTCCTCCTGCCTTAGCTGTAATTACAGATATGCTCTACCACACCCAGCTGTTTTTTGTTTTTGAGATAGGGTCTCTCTATGTTGCCCAAGCTGGTCTCAAGCTTGTGATACTCCATCTCAGCTGGGATTACAGTTGTATGCCACCACTCTCAACTAAAACTTATTTATTTTCAGTTGTTTTCCTAGTCTCTTGTAGAAATCTGTGTATGTCCCCTACACTAACAAAACATCCCAAAGCATATAAAACATAGCATTTTGGTAAATGTATCTCAGCATTAGCCCCGGAATAATTATTTGAAACTTGCACATCATGTGATTGAACAGTGGCCTATAAAAGAACAGCTCAAGTGTATCTCTTACACTTACAATGGACTTAAAATGGCAAATCATTTATCTCTTCAAATTATTTTCAAGGGAATCTGGAATGATTGTTACCAGTCCCTTCCTCACTAGGCTCAACAACAACAAATTAGAATCTTTCTAATGTTGAGATCTTAACTTTTACTTTCTCTGAATTACTTAACTGTAGCTATCCTTTTGTTTGTTTGTTTTTTGAGTATTTTTAGTTGTAGAAGGACACAATACCTTATTTTATTTATTTTATGTGGTGCTGAGGATTGAACCCAGTGCTTCACATGTGCTAGGCAAGTGCTCTGCCACTGAACTACAACCCCAGCCCTCATTGGTAGTTGAAAATGATGACATAGAGTATTAATGTTAAGATGAATGAATTGACTTGTGAAAAAAATAGTTCTTATACATCTGCTGGTTTTGAAACCAATTTTTTTATGCCTGTATTTTGCTGGAGTTTTTGTTTGTTTTTATTCATCTGGTTTCTTTTTCTTTTTTTAATTGTCCATCTTAACTACTTTTATTTACTTATTATTTTTATTGTTGTTAATGGGACTTTATTTTTTATTTATCTGTGCTGAGAATTGAACCCAGTGCCTTACACATGCTAGGCAAGCACTCTGCCACTGAGCCAGAACCCCAGCCCCATCTGGTTCATTTCTAGTATAAATGGTTGAGCTATTTGTATCCCGGGTATATATTACATAAGGAAATGTTGAACTACTAAGGTAAATCTTTCCTGTAAAAAAGATTTATCCTATCCTTGCCTTTTGTAGTTAGAAACATTGATGATATACAACACAGCTCTTCTGGCCTACCACCTTGAGATCATAATGCCATTTAGAGGTCACTTAGAGACCAAGATGGAGATGGAGACTTGTCCATCTTTGATATTTATCATAGCTCTTCTGGCCTCTTCCTTCACCTTTACTGTAAATGTCTGTTCAGTCCTTTTCCACACCTCCTTCAGTGCTCACTTTTGGACCACTCCATCCCATACTGTTCTGTCCTTTCTCCTTCCAGTTCTTTAACATATAACTAATTTCTGTATCAGATATTTAATATTACACATCTTTTGTTTGCGGATCTGTATTTGGGGTGTGTGTGTGTGTGTGTGTGTGAGAGAGAGAGAGAGAGAGAGGATTTTGAATTCAAGTTTCTTGTGGGCATAGATTATTTCTTGTACTTTCTTTTTATTTTTTCCATAATATGGAGTCTAAACACTCCTTTGAGTGTTTGGTGGTGGAGATAATAGGATCAAAGAAAAAAAATAGCCAAGAGTTAAGAATTTGTTAGCATCTGGTAAATACAATTGCTGGAGAAAAAAAGTTTTTTCTTTGATTCCTCTGCTTTTTATTTATTTATATTTTTTTTTAAAAAAAGATAGCAACTGTATTTTTCCAGAAAATAGATGAAGTTAATGTAATTCAGTATACTTTTAGGGAGAATATTATACACTGTTAGAAGTATATATTAGAATACCCTTTTAATGGCCCTAGAAAAGAGATTGGGCTTATTTGCTTCTTAGCTATAGTGTGACAGATGAGAAAAATAAAGGGTACAGAAAATAATGATGTTTGATTTTCTAAGCTGCCCCAAGTTACCATTTTAAAAATGCCTGTGAGCCTGTCTAAAACAGGATCTGCAGTTGCCAAACCGGTTTAACAGCACTGCCTCCGCATATTCTGGGTGAGAGGGAGCTCGGAGTACAGAGCCTTATCAGAGATTGCTATCCCAGTCATCTCAGAACAGGTTGTTTAGTAATGTACAGGAGTTTCTGTGCAATCCATCCACCATAAACCACGAAATGATTCAAGGTTCATAGTTCCTTCTTTGTTCCTTTGTTAATCACTGACTTCTGACTAGGGGGAGGTGCCTCCCAAATTTGCTAATGCATTCTTTTTGGATAAGGATGACGCATGCACGGATTGTCCTAATAAGGACTTAGATTGAGAAAGTACCGCCCACTCTGAGAAGATGGGACAAGTCAGAGAGAGGGCGGGCAGTTTCTTTTTTAACTGGGGATGACACAAGCGTAAGTCATTTCCTTATTAATCGGTTCAAACCAGTTCTTACAGGAACTGGTGGTGATAAATGTGGGACTTCTCAGAAGTCATTCATTTTATTCTTTGTAGCATACCAGTGTGCAATATCAGCTGAGCTGGCCTCACTGTGAGGACTAACTCTTAGTTTCTCCAAGACATGTTAAGAGATTTTTCTACCTTAAAGAGTTGTTTGAAGGAAGAATTTTTATCCACTAAAAGAGTTCACAAGATTTTGGCAACTGATTATTGTATTTTGTTCCTTTCTTAATCTAATCCCTGCTTTTTGAGTCCAGGCGGTAAGTGGAATTTCTTTAACATCTCTCTTGCTTTTCTTCCCAAATGTATCTTTGCCTTGGGCTTCTGTACCCTGCTTTCAGTGCTGTCCCCGGCATAGGTCCGTCTCTGCAGAAGCCATTCCAGGAATACCTGGAAGCTCAGCGGCAGAAGCTTCACCACAAAAGTGAAATGGGCACGCCACAGGTGAGAATTTATTCGGGGTTCTTCTCCCTCGTGCAGTTTCAGGCTGAAATTAGATTCACAGTTCTCACATTTTTCGACAGAGTGAGGTTTGCTTGCCAGTTTCCTTTACAGAAGTTGAATTACCATGTACTTTCTCCTGGGAAATAGTCTTTGTTTTAAATCAGACAAAAAAAGTATAACTACTTCTTGGGCATCTTCCAAAAACAAGCGTAGGGCTAATAGAAAATAATGGTTCAGTTATGTAGAATCAGTTGTTGCCTTGATCTTAAATGACTTATTAGGTATATACCTCTCTACTGGATTAAAAAGTTAAAATTTAAAGCATAACAAAGTATTAGACTTAAGTGAGGTAACTTAAATGTCTACCTGCTGTTTTTCATTTCAGTCGTGAGAAAATGATTTTTTAAAAATAAACCAAGTTTTTTAACATAGATGAACTTGAAGACATTAACTTAAACTAAGCCTGCCTTTTCTGTAAATAGTTCTGAAGCAAGGGGAAATGACTAGAAGAGGATGAGTAAGCAATAACCTGAAATGGGAAATTGCAAGGAAGAGCGCTTGTTTTTTCATGTGGCCCTTTGCTGCCCTCAATTGTCCAAGCATGACTTAAATTTATATCTTAAAAACAGCACCCATTCCCAGAACAAAACTCTTTTTAACCATCTTGACAGTACTCAGCAAGTGTCTCCATGGCAGCTTTAGGGAACAGAAGGCAATTATTCAAGATCATTCTAAACTGTATAAATCAACATTGACTTCGTCCAACAAAGCAAAATCTCTGTGGCCAAGTGTAAAAAGCCCTGATTGGAGTGTAGAGTTCAGGGTAGCTGTTTAGGCTTTATAAGTTATAAGCTTCAAATTCTCATCATTTTGCTTAAAATATGGTAGATGATCCCCTTTTTACTGTTAAACAAACGAAGCCTTTGTCACTTGAATCGTTCTGCATTTCTTCCTGCAGGGAGAAAACTGGTTGTCCTGGATGTTCGAGAAGTTGGTCGTGGTGATGGTGTGTTACTTTATCCTGTCTATCATTAACTCCATGGCACAAAGTTATGCCAAACGAATCCAGCAGCGGTTGAACTCAGAGGAGAAAACTAAATAAGCAGAGAAAGTTTTTAACTGCACAAATTAGAATGGATGGGTTCTGCTTTAAATTGGGAGGACTCCAAACCAGGAAGGGAAATTCCCTTTTCCAACCAGTATCAATTTTAAAAACTTTTTTCCTGAAAGCAGTTTAGTCCATATTTTGCACTGACATACTTTTCCTTTATGTGTTAAGGTATCCACCCTCAATCCAGTTCGCATTATTCTTTTATTAGGGTGGAAAGCGATGTTCAGCTGCAAACCTAACAGAAACTGGCCTTCTGTTTGTTACTTTCTAAAGGCCCACATGGTACGATTAGAGAATTCCCTCCACACAGACAGTTCCTAAGTATGTTAAATATGTCAAGCTTTTTAGGCTTGTCAGAAATGATTGCTTTGTTTTTCTAAGTCATCAACATGTATATAAATTATATAGATTGGATAACAGTCTTGCATGACTATCATGGTACAATTTAATATGCCATCCTGCCCAAACTTCCTCTCCCACCCTCAAAAAGGCCATTTTATGATGCATTGCACACCCCCTGGGGATATTGATCTTTAAATTTTGAGACAGTATAAAAGAAAATCTGGTTGGTGTCTCATGAATGGGCTGACACCATTTTTTATCCTGTATATTTAGAATGAAGTCATGGAAAAACTTTATAAAGACATCTTTGATCATTCCAAAATTGTGTCCATTTTTTGAGCGTTTTGATTTTTTACTTCCTTTTAGCTTCTTCCAACTGACAGCCTTGCCAAATCCACCACAACCAGAATTTCAGAGTCTTCATTTATTTACATGAAAGAGCCACCACCATGGTATCTTTTGTTATGCTGGAATCAGCAGCTACACTCTGCTAAATGGCACCTATGGAGTTGCCCTAGTCTGGGGATTTCATGCTTTGAAAATAGGACAGGAGAGGTGATTATGTATTAAGTCAAAGAAAGGATCCTGGAGAGGGCTGGGGTACAGGCCTGCCTTGTGCAAGGCATTGGGTTCCATCTTCAGCAGCACCAAAAAAAAAATAAGGGGTACCAGAAAGAGAAATTACTCTTTTGTTTCTCATTATCTGTTCATTTTAGCTGCCATGTACTCTGGTTTTAACAGACAGAAATTTACTTTTACATGTAACCCGGTTTCCTTTCTGTATTTTATTCTTAATGTAATTTTCTTTGGGGATGTTTCTGATTGAACCTGTTTATTTGTTTTACTTAGGAAGAAAATAAACAGTTTTATTTTTTTCCTTTAGGAAATATGATACTAATATTGTGTCAAAATAGAATAGAATTGGGGTTAAATCCCAACAAGCCAGGAATGCTTGATTTGCTTTATCAAATCCCACCTGAATGTCTGCTTGTTTTGCCTACCGTCGTGACATCTCCATGGCTGTACCACCTTGTCGGGTAGCTTATCAGACTGATGTTGACTGTTGAATCTTATGGCAACACCAGTCGATGGGCTGTCTGACATTTTGGTATCTTTCATCTGACCATCCATATCACATGTTCTCATTCAAACATTACCCAGCATCATGGTTTTCAAAAACTGGTCCTTTTGTCTAATGGCACTTTTGAGTTCCTTTATACCATGATATTGCAGTAGTATTGAGAGGAGATCTGTGAGAAATTGGGATAGTCTTCAGGACCACACCTAAATAAATAAAGGATGAAGTAACCTGCCTGTGGGTTTTGAAAAGGTTATTATTAACAACCTTTTTATTGTTTTATTTTTCAGCGACATTCTAGCAGTTTGACTCTTACTTGACCTTGCTTGAATAGCAATGTCCATACACTTCTAAATAGATTCGGGTTAGCTAACGTCAGGGTTCCTAAGTCAGCTTCCTGTGTGTTTCATACCGTCCACCTTCATCTTATTTGGTGTTTGTCTAAAGAAAGGAAAGAGGAAAACAAATAGGAATTGTAATGTCTGTACTAAATCTTTAGGGCTTATTGATAAGTTTGTTTTAGGATAGTGTACTAAAAAAAGAAACACTTTGTTTCTTAGGTGAAACATCTAAAAGACTAATACATTCAGTTTATGATGATCACTTATTCCCTGTTTCAAATTAATTTGCTTTGAAAACAAATGAAGAGGGGCCAGGGTTGTGGCTCAGTCATAGAGCACTTGCCTAGCATGCATGAGGCACTGGGTTCAATCCCTGGCACCACATAAAAATAAACAAATAAAAGTATTGTATCCATCTACAACTGAAAAAATATTTTTAAAAAATTAAAAATGAAGAGTACCTTTCCTTCTTTCCTCTAAGTGTTCAGGTGTGATATGCCCAGATGTTCCTGTTGCATTCGAGTTGAGCTGGAGCAGTATGATACCCTTCTGCTCCAGGATTGATTTGCTCCTTTTCTTCTATCCACTGACATGGATACAACTGCATGATCCCAAAGATAAGCCTACCTAATTTCAGTTGGTGGGAAACCAGAAAGCATGCCAAGTGGGTGGTTTGATATTACTGTAAATAAAAGAGGACTGGGGAATTCTAATTCCTTCTTTCCTTTATGTCTCATTTCATGCCTTATACATCTACAATGTTTTACCATGTCTCAGCTCAGTGACTATCTAGCAGTTCAGTACATTAGCAGTTTATGCATGTAATCACTAATGTGGACATGAGCACAATATCCAGTTTTCCATAACTTTCTGTAGTCTCTGCATGTATGTGCATAATCTGGATTGTGGAGTTTGGAAGAAAAGAATATTTTTACTTTTGCTTGGAATGTTGGTGCATTCCTGTAATCCCAGGTACTCAGGAGGCTGAGGTGTCCATCTACAGCTAAAAAAAAATTTAAAAAAATAATTTGAAAAGGGGCTGTGAATGTAGTTAAGTGGTATAGCACTTGACTAACATACTAAAAAACTATACATTCCATCCCCAGTACCAAAAAAAAAGAAAGACCCCAGATATTCTGCTTAAGAATTGACAAAGCACAGATACACAAAATTTTCTGTGACATAATTAAAAATGTTTAAGCTTTCCCATCTTCAGTTGTTGATGTTTTCTAATTTTCATTATGAAAATGTTAGAGCTGGGGCTGGGGTTGTGGCTCAGCAGTAGAGTTCTTGCCTAGCCCATGCGAGACCCTGGGTTTGATCCTCAGCACCACATAAAAATAAGTAAATAAAATAAAGGTATTGTGTCCAACTATAACTAAAAAATAATTGTTTTTTTAGAAAAATAAAATGTTAGCGCTGGCTCAGTAGTAGAGTGTTTGCATAGCATACATTGGACCTGAACCCTGGGTTCAATCACCAGCACCACCAAAAAAAAAAAAAAGTGTTACTACTTGGAAATATCAGACTGTACCCCATAAATATGTACAATTATTTCTCAATTAAAATTTTTTTAAATAAGGTGAATGTGGTGCACTCCCGTAATCCCAGCATCAGCGTCTCAACTCCAGAGGCTTAGGCAGGAAGATCACCAGTTCAAAGCCAGCCGCCAGTCTCCAGCAACTTAGTGAGGCCCTGTCCAAAGGGCTAGGGATGTAGCTCAATGGTAAAGTACCCTGAATTCAATTCCTAGTACAAAAAAAAAAAAAAAGTGTAAGTATTGTGGCATATCTATTATCCCAGTACTGAAGAGGCAGAGGTGGGAAAATAGCTTGAGCCAGGAGTTAAAGATTTAAGTCTAGACAATATATTAAACCCCATCTCCAAGAGAAAGAAATCTTTTTTCTTGTTTAAAGAAGAAATGATAGGGCTGGGGATGTGGCTCAAGCAGTAGCGCGCTCGCATGGCATGCGTGCAGCCCGGGTTCGATCCTCAGCACCACATACAAACAAAGATGTTGTGTCCGCCAAGAAGTAAAAAATAAATATTGAAATTCTCTCTTTAAAAAAAAAAAAAAGAAGAAGAAGAAGAAATGATAGGCTGGGCACAGTGGCACATGCCTATAATCCCAGGAAGGGGGGAGGCAAAGGCAGGAGGATCTCAAGTTTGAGACAAGCATCAGCAATTTAATGAGACTCTGTCTCAAAATTTTATAAGGACTGGGGAGGGTTGGGGATGGAGCTCAGCAGTTAGAGTACTTGCCTAGCATGCATGAGGCCCTGGAGGTGTTGGAAGGAGCCTGGGCAGTATGGCCCCCCAAAAAATGTTCCCTGGGCCTGGTGGTGCACACCTCTAATCCCAGCAACTCCAGCCTGAGGCAGAAGAATCACATGTTCAAATAGCCTCAGTAACTTGGTGAGGCCTTAAGCAGTTTAGCAAGGGGGAAGGGCGGGGGGGGGGGGGGGGGGGGCGGGTTGGTTCTGGGGATGTGGCTCAGAGGATGAGCACCCCTGGGTTCAATCCCCAGAACCAAAAGGAAAAGTAAGTTAAAGGTCAACCTCATTTATTTAGCAAGTACTGTAAGGGAATGGAGGAAAGGAATATTGATTTTTAATCCTTTTTAGGAAAAGCTCAGAATGTTAGAGCTGGGGTTGGGGTTGTGGCTCAGCAGTAGAGTACTCGCTGGGTAAATAGGGTGGGTTTTTGTTCTGTTTGTGATGCAGGGGATTAAACTCAAGGGAGCTCTACCTAAGCTACATCCCAGACCATTTTATTCTGAGATAGTCTCCCTAGGTTACCCATGCCAGCTTCAAACCTGTGATCCTCCTGCCTCAGCCTTCTGAGTTACTGAGATTACAGGTATGGGCCACCAAGCCCAGCATAATAGCAATTTTAAAAAGCTAAGTAATGTTCCATCTCTAATGTAGATCAGAGCTTCTCTGTTCACCAAATATATTGTTCACCAAAATATAAATGATATAATACACAAAACCATTGCATATGAAGAGTTCTTCTCCTTTATTCTCAGACAAGAAAGCACATATGTACTTAAACTACAAGCAATTGAAGAGTCATTTATGGCTAGTTGGGCCTTCCTCAACAAGGCTTGAGTTCACCTGAGGTAATGTGCTTGCCTTGGAGGTGAGGCCTTGAATTGCAGCAAATAACCTACATGTATTTGCATATTAACCAGTACTCTAGGGACTTTGCAAAAACCTGCCCTAGGCAGCTGCTTGCTCATTGCCTTTGGAATTGCAGGGTGCTGGGATAGACAGATGCCAACTGTTCCTTCATATTCTGACCCACTAGCCTTGCACAGTTTGCTGTGTGGGTGTTGATACTAAGAAATTAAAAGGGGGGGAATTGTTTTAGATGGCCCCTGCTTTCCACCAAAACATCCTGGATTCATTTGAGATCTGGAATTCTAATTCTGTAGTCAGGAGACTGGCCCAAACTGTGGCCCAGAGAAAATGAGTCAGTTGCAAGTGGCTGGCTGACTCTATGGGAACAGAAATGAAATGCAGCTTTGAGGATTTGTTAGCCAAATCCACAAATGTGTGGCTTTTTGAAACGTTGGACATCTGTTCCTCCTAATTTGAAATAAACTCTTAAAAACACAAAGTTGCTTGGCTCCTTGTTTCTTTGTGTCAGCACCAGTTGCTGCTCTTAGAAAGACTGGAGTCAGATTGAGAAAATTTGGAGTATTCAGGGCACACTTCAGTCTAGAGGGTGGAACTGAATTGCTCAGGGAAGGGAAGAAGATTTTACACTACAGGGTTTATGTGGAAATCCCCTTCCTGGTAGTCAGCCCAGGTGTCCAACCTGTTTGTTAACCATTTCCAAATGACTCAAAGGACATAGAGGAAGTGCTTGAACACATTCCAGCACTATTTCTACAGTTTAGTCTATTTACATTGGAAACTACGTTCCAGAATTCTTAAAGGGAATGCTCTGGCCTACTCTGGGCATCTTAGGATCCTGGAGCTACCTATCTAAGCTAACCTTCACAGTCCACTCACTGCTTTTGAATGTTCCCAACTTCCTTTGATGGCCTCCCCTCCAAAGCACTCTGAAGAACATGCAATGAGGCCTTTGAGGACACTTTTCCCTCCCCCCACCTAATCCCAAACGTGGCATTTCCTTTTGTTGCCTTTTGGGGACAGAACTAGCAGCTTCTTTCTTCTGGCCTCTTAACTGACCCATCCGGGCAGCATTACTTAATTCTGTTCTAGTCTGTTTTCAGTGAGGTGGGGGAGGGGAAGAATTCTTTTCAGGGAGTGAAGCAGTTAAGGGATTTCAGAAAAGGGATGGTCTGCCTTTTCCTGAAGGTGGGGAACGGCTGTTAGATCACTGTTGCCTGCCTTTGACTCCTCACTATGTGGTATTGGACACACAGAGCAGCTCAGGTTCACTCCTCTTGGCAGCAGCATGAAGCCTGGCTCACCATGTCCCCTGAGAATCATGTTTTTCTCAACTTCTTTTCATTAGTTAAAAAGATTAAGTCTAAGAATAAAGAGCAGAGATCTTCTGCCTGGCTTTTTCTGGGGAGGTGGGTTGGCTGGGATTGGGGCTCAAATCCAGGGTCTGGGGCAGCCTAGACAGGAGCTCTAACCACTTGGCTGCACTCCCGACCCTACCTTTCACTCTTTAGTGCTCCTCATAGTCACTTGTGGGTAAAGACTGCTAAACCTCACAGCAGCCACTTTCCTAACCTCACATTGTTTCTTCACCCTCTTAAAGCCTCTTTAGACACCTCTGCTCCACTCCAACCATTGCACCAGCCTCATCCTGCTCCTATGTCCCCTCCCTGGTATTTTTTTTTTTTTTTTTTTGTATACAACCACACTGCACAGTAGCAAAGATTAGCTCTCAGGAAACTCTGACGTGCCCTGTACAAGGAAGCTGTGGATTACTGGAACTTTGATACTGATGGCTTGCTTCCTACCAGGCACTGTTTTCACTGCTGTTTCCTATGTATTGTGCTTAGCCATTTAATCCTTGCAGGAACCCCATAAGGACTTGAAGGCAGGGAGCTTCAGTAATTTGTCTGAGGGTGGGAGGGTGGGGACAAGGAAGTAGACTAGCCTAGACCTTGGCATTGTGGCTCTTAACCACTGTATCTGTAGAAATCAGTGTAGAAGTCCAAGCTTCAGCATATTGGTTTCATCTTGTGATCATGAAGTGGCTGATGGAGAAAGGAAGACAACAAAATCAAGGGCACAACCTGCAAAGTTGTGTAGCCTTTGCACTTCCCTGTATCACGGGGTTAGAAAAGCCGCTCCTCGCCTTCCTATGTGGGAAGGTTCCCAGAGTGCTGCTGTTTGCTGTAATTATGATTACAGAGCAATTTCTATTTATACAGGCCTCCTCCACACACTGGGGACTAAACCTATCTTTTGTTTGTTTATATTCGTAACAGTCCTTTGAAATCATTAAGTCCCCACTAGTGGTGTTAACTACATTTTTTTTTATAAAGTTATAGATGGACACAATACCTTTTATTTTTTATTTGTTTATTTTTATGTGGTGCTGAGGATCGAACCCAGTGCCTCACATATAGTAGGCAAGTAAGTGCTCTATCACTGAGCTACAGCCCCAGCCCCTAAAACACACTTTTTCAAAAAAAAAAAAAATCACTCCTTAAAATCTCTTCTGATTTAATGACAGACTAACCTATGATCGATCTCTTAACTCAGGAGTTTTACAGGGTTTTGTTTGGATACTGGGACTCGAAACCAAGGGTACTTGACCACTGAACTACATTCCCAGCTCTTTTTGTTTTATCTTTTGAGGCAGGGTCTCACCAGGTAAAGGAAAGCTGCTCATTTATGACAGTCAGGAAGGGGAGGGAGAGAAGGAGGGGGGCAGGCTACAATCTTCTTAAGAGTATGATATAGAATGAGGCAAATGCCATAAGAAAGGAAATGAAAAAAGAAAGAATTGCTGACCAGGGAGGATCAGAAAAAGGTTACCTGAGGGGTCAGCATTTGAATTGACAGGATAGGAGTAGTAAGAAGAAAGGTCTTCTTACCAAGGAAAACCAGGAAAGAATAGGGGAGCTAAGAGTAAGGTGGGTAGAAGAGGCAAGACCAGTGAGCCAACTAAAATTCATCTTTCTACCCAAGTGCTTTGTTAGTTTTTGCTCGCTCCCTACCTACCTACAGGCCTGTAATCCCAGAGACTTGGGAGGCTGAGGCAGGAGGATCAGGAGTTTGAGGCTAACCTCAGCAACTTAGGAAGACCCTGTCTCAAAATAAAAAATAAAAGGGCTGGGGTGTAACTCAGTGGTAAAATGCCCCTGAATTTGATCCCTAGTAGCAAAAGAAAAAAACAAGACTATTCTGTTTTGAAAACACAGGTAAAACAGGAGAGCCTATAATGAATGGGTCTCTATCTCAGGTTTCCTAACTCCTCCTAGTGAATGTGCTCTCCACAGACTACACTGTAATTTATGTGAGTGAATAAGCTGGATTTTGTCAGAGAATCCTCTACGGTAGTATGTCCTTTGTACTTCCTCATAAATGACCAACTAAACCTTAACTTGTTATGTAGCACTACTGTTGAAGAGATGGCACTGTAACTGGACCTTGGAGTCATAGGAAACTGAAGTTCCATTCCTTGGTTGTATCCTGCTGGCTTAACCAGCTACTCCTCCCTGTGACACTGGGAAGATGGTAATTCCTGGATAGATTGTCTTTATAAGGAGAAAAGTTTGGCACTGTGATTTCCTGTGTTTCTTCCACTGCAGTCCAAGATTCCGGCCGGGCTCGCCTAGACAGCAGTGCAGCCACCTAGAGCCCAGATGTCCTGAGTGTTCCAAATTCAGAGAGAGGGCATCATCCCAACTGCCTTTGCCAAACCAAATGGCAGAATCACAGCTTTATTACACTTTCTAGAGCATGTGGTCATGGCAACTTTCCATTTGGCTGCTTTGGTGCTAGGGTTGTTTATATGTTTCAGTAAATGAGTTATTGCTTATTGAAGTTGGCTGAGTAGGCGCTCAGAGTAAACAACACATGACCGTAATTACACCACTCTGCAGGAGCACCAGAGTTCAGCAGGAGAGACTTGTGTAACAATCCTGGGTTGGAGAAGAGAGGTAGAAAACAGAGATTCCACACTTAGGTGTGTGCACAGTTTTCAAAGCCTGGAAGGATTAGGAAGGATGTCACTGTCCCTGGCCTCCTGGAATCAGCATACTTTGATGACTGGTAAAAGTTGTGATCAAGAGTGCTTTGCACAATTTCAGAAAGAAATAGGGAGATAGCTGAGTAACAGTGCTTTTAAAAAATGTAGAGATAAAAGAAATCTTCAATTGGTCTACATTTTCTTCTTCAAGTGCAAAAACATCCATTGGAGCATAAAAGATATCTCTGGTCTCTGCAGGAGGAAGTAAGAAGTTCTTTCATATACAAATTTTCCTCTTTTATGCACTTCTTTTAGACTGTTCCTAGACTATGTGTGTGTGTCTGTGTGTGTGTGTGTGTGTGTGTGTATGTGTAATATTCACTGGTCGTCCCTGGAGCAGGCGGTGTTCACATTAAGATCCCAAAGTCAGTCTTTAATTTCTCCCTTCCCCTGCTTCCTGGATGAACCCAGAGCATTCAGTAGTTCCTGCATCTTGTTTATCTGATAGTTTACAACAAAGATGCTTCTTAACTTCTTCCACCCCTGTAACTGCCTTCTGACTCACTAGTTTTATGCCACTATTCTTCAAACTGTTCCAAGGTGGGTGTTAACATCCTTTAAAAAAAATCATTTTAGTTGAGTGCAATGTCGTACACCAATCGTCCAGGCAACAGGATTGCTTGGGGTCAAGAGTTTGGGGTCAGCCCGGGCATGTGCTGAGTCAGGGAAGGACTGTGGATATAGCTCACTAGTAAAGCACCCCTGGGTTCAATCCTCAGTACCAAAAAAATTAAAAAGTGCACAAAGTGGGCTGGGGCTCTACCCAGTGGCAGAGCGCTTGCATGGCACGTGTGAGGCACTGGATTTGATCCTTAGCACCACATGAAAATAAAATAAGCAGGGCACAGTAATGCAGGCCTGTAATCCCAATGGCTCAGGAGGCTGAGACAGGAGGATGGCAAGTTCAAAGCCAGCCTCAGCAAAAGCAAGGTGCTAAGCAATTCGGTGAGACCCTGTCTCTAAATAAAATACAAATAGGGTTGGGGATGTGGCTCAGTGGTCAAGTGCCTGGTAACCAATAAATAAATAAATTTTAAAAATAAACAAAGCTATTCTGTCCATCTAAAACTACCAAAAAAAATTTTTTTTTTAAATGCACAGCACAAAGTGCTGGGCACATGTAATAATCTCAGTGAGCTGGGAGGCTGAGGCAGGAGGATCTCAAGTTCAAGATCAGGCTCAGCAGGATGGGGATACAGCTCAGTTGGTAGAGTGCTTGCCCCAAATGCACAACGCCCTGGGTTCAATCCCTAGCACCACCACCAAAAAAAAACATCAGCCTCAGCAACTTTGCAAGACCCTGTTTTATTTTATTTTATTATTTTTTTTTAAGTAGGAAACTTTTTTTTTAAAGAGAGAGAGAGATTTTTTTTTTTTTAATATTTATTTTTCAGTTTTCGGCGGACACAACATCTTTGTATGTGGTGCTGAGGATCAAACCCGGGCCGCTCGCATGCCAGGCGGGCGCGCTACCGCTTGAGCCACATCCCCAGCCCAAGACCCTGTTTTAAGATTTTTTAAAAAAATAAAAAGCACTGGGGATGTAGCTTAGTGGTAAAGCACCTCCTGCTGAGAAATCTGCTTCTCATAAGAAATTACTGTGAAAACCAGTAGATTTTTAAATTTTCTTATTGTTTTTACCATGTGGAAGATTAAACCCAGAGCCTCACACATGCCAGGTAAGCACTGTACCACTGAGACACAGTCCCAGCTGGTATATATCCTGATAAAAAATGCTGTGACCGCCCCCCCCCATTCTTGTTCTTGGGAAACCTATCATAGGGCAAAGCAGAAACTGGTAAGATCAGTGGGGCCTGCCATCTTCATCTTCAGGGCAATGATAGACTGTTCTTTCCCAGTTTTTCCTAAAATAAATCATCATCATCTAGACAAATCCATGTTTTCATGATGACATTTCAGCAGCCATTTCTGTATGCCTCCATTACTTTTGCATACATAAAGGGGAACAGTAGGAGATGGAGGAGTGGCCAAACTTTAGAAGACTGAATTCCAGGACAGGAGTTTAGGTTTCAGTCAAAAACAGGCAAGAAATGGCAATTCTTCATTTCTTTTAATATATTGTCTTAAATGGCTTCTATTAGGCACCAAATTTTTTTTATTTTTATTTATTTATTTTTTTTTTGTATCAGGGATTGAACTCAGGGGCACTCGACCCCTGAGCCACATTCCCAGCCCTATTTTGTATTTTATTTAGAGACAGGGTCTCACTGAGTTGCTTAGTGCCTCACTTTTTTTGCTGAGGCTGGCTTTGAACTCACTCTTGCCTTAGCCTTCCAAGCTGCTGGGATTAAAGGCATGCACCACTATGCCCAGCAAATATAAAATATTTTTAAATATGTTTTCAGATCCCTAAATTTCATCTAATGGCTGTGCAATCTGTTGCTAATAACATGAGCTTTAACAGGCTTCCCTGTGTGCCTGTAGTCAGGCAGCTCTTCTAAAGTTTTGGACATTAGTTTAATAAACATGGTGTCTGTATCATAAGCCTGGCATATGCTTGGCAGCAAAGAGTATACCAAGTGGTGACCTCCCTGAACACAAGGGCCAGGTTTAACTTATTTCTGTCATCCTGTCTTAGCACAATGTCTTTCCTTGCAGGTGTTCAGTGGATGTTTGTTGAATTAAACTCACATCCTGCCTCTCGCATACTGATCTCATGAGTCGAACTTAAGCAAAGGCCTCTGTTTTTCAAAAAGGAAACTCCCATCTTTTGCCTTATGTCATGTTTCTTACTATCATATTCCCATGCCCTCTCACCTAATAAGGAAAAGCTTTGTTCAACTCCAGTTCCTACAATTCCTAGGGCTTTGCTCCTAAAATGTTCACAACAGCCCTGTCCCATAGATATATAATGTACACCATATATCTAATTTAAAAATTTTTAGTGGGTGCAATTTGAAAAGTGAAAAGAAAAAAGTAAATTAATTTGAATAATTTAACCTAATATGTCAAAAAAAGTATCCAATAATTGCTTTGCATTATTAATATCTTCCATCCTTTCATTCATACTGTCTTTGAAGGCCAATGTATGTTTTACATGTACAGCACTAACCACATGTGGTTAATGGCTAACTTTTTGGATCACATGGGTATAACAGAATCTTCTAATTTTTGTGTACTCACCACATAAATAAATTCAAATAGAATGAGAAAGCCACAGAAGTATCCATCATTGGCAAAAGAGAGAAATTCAGTCAAGACAGAATTACTGGGCTGGGGTTGTAGCTCAGTGATAGAGCACTTGCCTTGCAGGCGTGAGGCCCTGGGTTCGTTCCCCAGCACCATATAAAAAAATAAACAAATAAAAATAAGGATATTGTGTCCATCTACAACTAAAAAAACATTTTAAAAAAAAGACAGAATTACTTGCTAAGTGATATGTAATCTCATTCTTTCTTTTTAAACTATTAAGATATTTCACCATAGGTGGGCAAGGTGGCACATGCTGTAATCCCAGCAACTCCAGAAGTGAGGCTGGGGAAATCACAAGTTCAAAGCCAGCCTCAACAACTTAGGGAGGCCCTCAGCAACTTGTTGAGAAGTTGTTTCTCAAAATTAAAAATAAAATGGGCTGGGGATGTGGCTCAGTGATTAAGCACCCCTGAATACAATCCCCAGTACAAAAAAAAAAAAAACCTCACCATTAGGTAAACCTGCAATTAAAAACCATATAGTTGCCAGGTGCAGTGGCACACACCTATAATCCCAGCAGTTCTGGAGGCTGAGGCAGGAGGATCATGAGTTCAAAGCCAGCCTTAGCAAGGGTGAGGGGCTAAGCAACTCAGAAAGACCCTGTCTCTAAATAAAACACAAAATAGGTCTGCAGATGTGGCTCAGTGGTTGAGAGCCCCAGAGTTCAATCCCTGATACCAAAAAATAAAAAAATAAAAAAAAAAATAATTCAAGTTTTTTGGAAATGCTTGTAAGTCATTAGCAGTTCTTTGCAGGCCTCATCCATTCCCCCTACCTTTCTTTTCATCTCTGTCTTTCCTCACTCTCCCTCACTTTTCCATAGCTTGATTCCATATTTTCTCCTACTCTGAACTGACAGTTTCCCAGAAACTTGAAATATTTACATTGTTTATCTGAACTCCTGGAGCAAGCATTCCTGCTTGCAGACGTGGGATTCCATCTGTTAATAAGGCTGACATTGCATCATCCAAGTCATTTCAGAGTGTAGGAGTAAGAAGTTATTCAATTAAAAATATAAAGCCAGATTTTTTTTTAGCTCACATTCCTGAAACCCATAGGGAAAAAAAATGTAATTGATGCAGACGAGAAAGTGTCTCTTAAAATAATTGTTTGCCAAAAATGACAAGTTAGTATTTGGTACGTAGGTGGCAGGATAAAAAAGGGTTGACTGCCAAACTTGGGCTCATGGGGAGAGAAAAGTAGGATAAGGCCATATGGAGCATGTTTTAAAACAAAATGTTGAACAAGAACTCAAGTGTGATAAACATGGTGGTCAGGAGAAGAATGGCTGGTATGCACACTGCAAAGTAGAGTCTACAGAGTGAGGAGACATTTCAACATTTTAAAAGCCTAGCCCACGGCTCCCTATTCATTGTTCTTTTTTGGACCACATTTTTCCCATAAAAATTCTGAATACAGCTAGGCATGGTGGCACATGCCTATAATCCAAGAGACTCAGGAGGCTGAGATAGGAGGATCACAAGTTTGACGCCAGTCTCAGCAATTCAGCAAGACCTTGTCTGAAAATAAAAAATAATGACTGGGAATGTGGCTCAGTGGTAGCTCACTTGGAATGCATGAAACCTAGTATCGATCTCTAGCACTGCACAAAAATAAACATATAAAGGCTGGGAATATAGGTCGTGGTAATGAGCCCCGGAGTTCAATTGCTGATACTGGAAACCAAAAAAAAAAAAAAAAGAATATATGCAAAGGCAAGATAATAAGCAATAATAAGGAAGCTAGAATTGTAGCACTATACATCCAAAGAAACTCAACTATGTGGTAAGCTTCTTCACATAGACCATGTGGTATTGATCCCTGCATCCTTAACTTCTTGCTCAATGCCTGCACTGAATAGATAGTAGTTGAATGAATGAATGAATGAATTGGGTGGGAACAGTGAGCTGCTGACAGTGGGTTCCAAGTGATGGGTGAAATAAAGGAGAAAGATGCTGCGGATTGACTGAATCCTTTAGGGAGGAGGGGAGCCCAAAGCTGGAAAAGTGAAATGTACAGGAAGAAATAGGTTCTACAAGCTTAGAGTAAAAAGCTCTCAGGCTGAGAGTATGGTTCAGCGGTAGAACACTTGCCTAGCAATTCACAAGGCCCCAGGTTTAATCCCCAGCACCAGGGAAATAGAAGGGGGGGGAAGGGGGCACAGATAGAGATAAAAGAGTGAAAAAGGTTTGAAAATAAGGAATTACCCTGCAAACCACAGGAGTACCTCCTGGCTCTGCAAGATAATGTTTGATTGATGACATGATACCAACTAACCAGTTTACACACACACATACACACACACAGAAACCCTGTCGCCACCCAGTTATGGATAAAACCCATAATTCATTCTAGGCAAAAGCTCTATCACTTGGGCTACATCCCCAGCTCCAGAAATTACATCTTCAACATTTTCTGGATCTGTACCCAGTAGTTTATGATTCTGATGTTTTCCTGGCTGACTAGTAATTTTCTCCACATACATCAAAAATACATTTCCAGTGCCACCCTATATCTTGAAGCTTTGACATTAGCTTCCCTGTGGGTTTTGTTTTCTTTCTGAGATGGGGTCTTGCTATGTTGTGGGGTGTCCTGGAAACTCCTGGGCTCAAGTGATTCTCCTGCCTCAACCGCCCCCATAAGCTGATACTGCAGATACATACCACCACATCTGGTCCCATCTGTTAAAATAAAAAAATTTGCTTTCCAAAAACACAAGAAAAAAAATTCCTATGTAAATGTGTAAAACAGGCTTAAAATATTTAGATACCCACATATGACAAATAATGGACTGGTTGATAATAAAAAAGGGTCAACTCAATTCAGGCACAGTGGTGTACACCTGTAATACCAGCTATTTAGGAAGGTTGAAGCAGGATTGCAAGTTTGAGTCCAGCCTGGATAATTAAGCAAGACCCTACCTTAAAATAAAATTAAGAAAAAGGGTCAACTCATATAAGTGAATGGGCCCAGAGCTTTGTCTAGTTGAAGTTTACTATTTTGTTTGCAATACTGGGTACTGAACCCAGGGCTGCTGAGCTATACCCCCAGCTCTTTTAAATTTTTTTTTGTGATACTGAGGATTGAATTCAGGTTTAATCACACGTGCTATGCAAAGCCCTCTACCATAAAGCTGTATCCTCAGCCCTCTTTTTATTTTTCATCTTATTTTGAGATAGATAGGATCTCCTTAAGTTGCTGAGGCTGTCCTCAAACTTGTGATCCTCCTGCCTCAGCCTCCTGAGTTGCTGGGATTATAGGTATGCACCACCACACTGGGCTGGAGTTTACTACTAATATTCACCTACTAATGATTCCATGAATTGCCAAGTTAGAAATATACTTGCCCCATTCCTGCCTCATAAATTCCTTTCTCAAATATCAAGTGATTCCAACCTAAGACTTTATGCTTAATTTCTAGCAAGATTTCTCAGAATCGGCTTAACCCTGGTGAGATCATTTAGTTACACATCTTCATTAAAGCTCGTCTCATCTGGGCAATTGTTTAAGTCTTTGGATCTTCTCACTGCGAAGCAATTGTTTTATAACATTTGTGATCTAATTATTTTTCAAATATACTTGGATTAGCAAAATTCAGCAGTGGGTGTGCCTTTCAGTAGGGAGCAGACCACTTTTTACATTCTTTAGAACTAAGATATAGTCCAGTATTTTAAACCATAGCAACAGTTGATAAGAAAAACAGTGAAAAGGTAATCATTTCCACATGGAAAGAAAGAGGAGAAACCAGTGAAGCTGTGAACTGTCATTTTTCCATATAAAAATAAAAGTCACTACTTGTCGATCTGGCAGAAAGGGCACATATCCCTGTGGCTTCCCCATTTTACATTGGTTAATCATTGCATGTGATGTGTTTTTTCAAAATACACAATTCCCCCTCAAACTCAAATTTTTGCCAATTTCCAAGTGAATTTTGTTCTCCTGAGTGAAACTCAAAACTGTGGGTGTTACATTCAGCAAGTACTATATATTGCCTTGGTGATAATTCTCAATTTAGTGAAAAATTGGGGTGTAAGTGCTAACTCCTTTGACTAGAAAGCATATAACGCACCAGACCCTGGGTTCAGCCCCAAGGACCACAAAAAGAAAAGCAAATAAGAATCTGACCCAATTTTCTTATGTCCAGAAAGTTTAAGAAAAGCAAACAAGCTAGATGTGGTGGTTGACACAGGAGGACCACAAGTTCGAGGTCACCCTGGGCAACTTACTGGGACCCTGTCTCAAAAAAAAAAAATAAATAAAAAGGGTTGGGGTGTAATTCATTGGTAAAGTTCAAACCCCTGTATGAAAAAGAAAAGTACACATTCAGTCATTTATTTTTTTGTATTTAGGCATGATAAACATTCATTGCCAAAACCTTGGCATTTATTTATTTATTTTGGTGCAGATTGAACCTAGGGCCTCATGCACATTGGGCAAGTGCTCTACAACCTAACCCTAACCCTAACCCTGACTTTTTAATTTTATTTTATTGTACAGGGGATTTAATCCAAGGGTGCTTAGCCACTGAGCCATATACCCAGCCCTTTTTTATATTTTTTATTTTGAGACAGGGTCTCACTATGTTGCTCAGGGCCTTGCTAGATTGTTGAGGCTGGCTTTGAACCTTCAATCCTCCTGTCAACCTCCCAAACTGCTGGAATTACAGGCGTGTACCACCATGCCTGGAAAATTTTGGGGTTCGAGACAGAATTTCACTGTTGTCAAGGCTGGATTCAATCCCCAGGACCTGGTCTTAAGTCATGGGCTCAAGTGCTCTTTCTGCCTCAGCCTCCAGAGTACTGGGACTACAAGCCTGCACCACCACACTCCACCCATCCTGATATTTATTTTTACTTTTTAATTAATTAATTTATTTTTGGCTCAGGATTTAACTCAAGCCCACTTTACCACTGAGCAACATCCCCAGCCCTTTTTACTTTTTGAGACAAGGTCTCTCTAAGTTGCTGAGACTGGCCTCCAACTTGTGATCTTCCTGCCTCAGCCTCTTGAGTTGCTGGGATTACAGGCATGCACCACCAAGCCTGGCTTATTTATTTTTATTTTATTTTTTTAATATTTATTTTTTTAGTTGTAGTTGGACACAATACCTTTATTTCACTTATTCATTTTTATGTGGTGCTGAGGATCGAACCCAGGATCTCGTGCATGCAAGGCGAGAGCACTCTACCACTGAGCCACAACCCCAGCCCCCTGGCCTATTTATTTTTAAATAGCTACTTAAAGTAGAAAAATCTTACTCTGTTATGGAATATTCAAAATAGATGATCACACAATAGAATATGACAACATCTCCCTCTTGTGGTTCAAAGCGTTCATTTCAAAGATGAATATAAGTACAGAATTTTTTTTTTTTTTTTTTTGCTACTGGGGATTGAACGCAGGGGTGCTTACCCTCTGAGCCATATCCCGAGCTGAGGCTGGCTTTGAACTTGTGATCTTCCTGCCTCAGCCTCCCTAGTCACTGGGATTAGAGGTGTGTGCCACTACACCCGTTATCCCCAGTCCTTTTTATTTTTTATTTTGAGACAGGGTATCCCTAAATTGCCAAGGCTGGCCTCGAACTTGCAATCTTCTTGTCTCACCCTCCCAAGTCACTGGAATTACAGGCATGCACCACTACACCTGGCTCAGAATTTTAAATTCTTAGTTTACAATTGTGCTGTGAATGTTTAGTGAATCTTTTTTGGAGTAAAGAAGGACAATAGAATATTCCTTTTTCATAGATACTTTCAGAGTTCCAAGATCTCAGCAGATGTTTCCAAAATTCTTTTAAATTGGGCACTATGGCATGTGCCTGCAGTCCTAGCTGCTTGGGAGGCTGAGGCAACAGAATGCCATGGGCCTAGTAGTTCAGCCTCATAGAGCAGCGTGGGCAACATGGCAAGACTCTGTCTCAACAAAACAAAAGTTCTCTATAGGAGTAACATTTTTTTTTTTTTTTTTTTTGTCTCTTACAAATGAATTACTAAGTAGATGATTTCATTGAGAACTTGTTATTCCCTATTTAAAAATTCTCTGTGGTACGGTGATGCACCCTTGTAATCCCAGCAACTCTAGAAGCTGAGGCAGGAAGATTCCAAGTTCAAGGACAGCTCTGGGCAACTTAGTGAGGCTCTAAGCAACTTGTCTCAAAATAAAAAATCAAAAAAGCTGAGGATATAGCTCAGTGGTTAAGTACCCCTGGGTTAAATCCACAGGTCCAAAAAAAGAAAGAAAAAGTCTGGGATATAGTTCATAGATCAAACTTTAAAAACAGTAGTATTGAACATATTTCAGTCCAAACATTCCTAAGGTTTTCAAAATCAGATGTTAGAGTAACTCGAAACAACTTGTTCTAACAATGTGAAACTGTCCAAAAAGTCCTCTTCTTCGATTCCAAATTTTGTATACTGATGAACGTAGGCTCTAGTGAAAAAGAGAAGAAGTTGACAAATAAAAAACTTCAGGCAAATGAAATCAAACAATATACAAACAATAAATAGACCACTTCTACCTCATGAATATTCAAAAATCACAGAATCTCTCAGAAATCTTATATTTGATTGTTTACTCCAAAGATTCGTGAACTTCCACCTTGTCAAGTTTCTGACCTTTTACCGTCCAACAGAGTGAGAAGAAGAGGCACACAAGGGCTGGGTGCCCTGGCACACACCTGTACTCCCAGCTGCTCAGAAGGAGGATGGCAAAGTCAAGGCCAAAGGCCAACTACAGCAATTTAGGGAGGCCCTCAGCAATTTAGTGAGCCTCTGTCTCAAACTGAAAAATAAAAAGGGCTGGGAATGTAACTCAGTGATTAACCACCCCTGGGTTTATCCCCAGTACAAAGAGGGGAGCGGGGAGAGAGAGAAAAAGAAAAGAAAGACAGGGAGGGAGGGAGAGAGGCACAAAGGAAAAAGAAGAAAAAGAAGCATATTCAGGTTTGGACATCTATCCAGCACATATTCAACACTCTATGGGAGATGACTGGGTTCAATATGAACTCTAAAAAGTGTCTGAAAAATTTCATCTAAGGCTTGAAGTTAGAAACACATCAATCTGATTTTAGGACTGTAGTGAAGCCTCCCAAAGTGCTTTTAAGAGAACATTTAATTTGAACCTATACTAGGGTGTCTTCTCAGTCTCTCCCCCACCTCAATGTTCTAAGATAGAGTCATGTCCAGAAAAAGACTATCAAGGGCAGACATTAGTTGACATAATAATGGCTGCTGCCTCTTATTAAGAGTCAATGAAAGAAAGAGGCCAGAAGAGGACAGAACATTCACATCAGAAGAGTGAGGGCTTATGGAATGGCCACGTGCAGGATGACCAGGCCCTTGGGAATCCTGGCTAATCAATCCTAGCTAATCCTAGCTAATCAGGCAAATGAAATCAAACAATATACGAACAATAAATAGACCACTTCTAACTCATGAATATGAATATGTTCAATCATTTGAGGAATTTTACTTTGACAGTAAGTAATTGTCAATTGGTAGAGGTCAATAACCTGCTAGAACATTCTTTAGTGTCAAGCAGAGTTGAACTTCCCATATACATTACTAAGGAAGATCTGAATCTCTTTTACTCTCATAAGCATCTTTTTTGGGGGGCTGGGGGTGCGGTTGGGGTACCAGGGATTGAACTCTGGGGCACTCGATCACTGAGCCACATCCCTGGCCCTTTTTTTGTATTTTATTTAGAGACAGGGTCTCACTGAGTTGCTTAGACCTCACCATTGCTGAGGCTGGCTATGAACTCATGATCCTCCTGCCTCAACCTCCCAAGCCACTGGGATTATAGGCATGTGGCACTGTACCCGGCTACTCTCCCAAGGGTCTTATATTTAAAAACTATCTTATCGTCCCTGCCTTATGGTGGAATTTCTACTTTAATTTCATTTCTACTCTAATTTAATTTGGCTTAGAAAGTACCCATTTAGTCAACAATAACAATATCAATATAATGATAATAGTGTAGAGCAATTATTGAGCATTTACTAGTGGGACAGTGTTCCAGGTATTTTACATGATTATCTCATTTAGTCCTCACCAGAGTTTCTCAGTTAAAACCCATAATGCAGATGAGCCACAGAAGTTACATGCCCACGGCCTCCCACCCATAAAGTAGCATCTGGGCTTATTCCGATCCTTCATGGATCATGCTCTAACACTGTTATGTGTCTAAGGTGAGAAGGTCTATAGATTTCTTTCTTACTTACTTTGAAGCAAACATATTCCACGCTTTGCCCACAATCATATCAAGAGGCTTTACTAAGAACTGGCTATTGCTGACGAGCGCTGCAGACTTCTCATATCTGTTAAAGGCTCGCTGGATTTTCCACACATTGAAGGCAATGTCAGGCTGTAACCAGGAAGTGTAGAGAGCTGGATCTTTAAATCCCTCTAGAGTAAAAAAAAACAAAAAAAAAAAAAAAAAATGACATGAGCTATTTTTTACAGCCTAGATTATTAATTGTAAAAATAAATGAATAAACATTTTCTCATCCATTTCATTAGAAATTGCCTTTTATTTATTAATTTTTTACTCTATTATTTGCTGGGGGTGGGGTTATTTATTCATTTTTTGCAGTGCTAGGGATTTAAACTGGAGCCTGGCACATGCTAGGCAAATGCTCTACCACTAATAGGGCTAATACCCCAGCCCCACTTTGCCTCATAAATGTAGCTTTATATGGCTTTTGGATAAATGATCTACATTCATTGTTCCAAAAATAAGTAGTAATAATTCACACCATTCAGAAAAGTATTAAAAACAAAATTTAAAAATCACCAGGACAGAGTTAGGGATGTAGCTCAGTTGGTAGAGTGCTTATCTCACATGCACAAGGCCCTGGGTTCAATCCCCAGCACTACAAAAAAAAAAAAAGAAGAAGAAGAAATTCATCAGGACAGCTGAAATGTCCCCAGAGATAATGGCTATGAACCTTTTGTGGACCTCCCTGTGTGCTCAGTTTTACACACAGGTTCATACATATTCTGTATTTTCTTCATTGATGTGTTGTGAATTTGTTTGCATATCAAGGATCACTTATGTTAAAGGCTTCTTAGATGAACATGCCAAAATTGAAGAAATTTCCTAGCATTGGCCATTTAGAATATTCCCATTTTGTAAAAAAATGTTACATTGAACATCTCTTGTGCATTTGTGTCATTTGCTATGGCTAAATTTTTAGAAATTAAATTATTTTAGGCATAGTTTAAAATTTTTTTTTTAAATCTAAAATGAAAACTATATTGCCAGGTATAGTGGTGCACGCCTGTAATCCCAGCAGTTTGGGAGGCTGAGGCAGAGGCTCACAATCAAAGCCAGCCTCAGCAACAGCGACGCACTAAGCAACCCAGTGAGACCCTGTCTCTAAATAAAATGTAAAAAAAGGCTAGGGATGTGGCTCCGTGGACAAGTGCCCCCGGGTACCAAAAAAAAAAAGACTATGAAGTAGGTATGTCATCCAATTGACTTGAAATGATCCTTTATAAATTATTAGTTCTTTGTTTAAGTGGCAAATATTAGCTGGGTGTGGTGGTGCACACCTGTAATCCCAGCAGCTCAGGATGCTGAGGCGGGAGGATTGCAAGTTAGAAAAGACCTAAGCAATTTGTGAGACCCTGGCTCAAAAAAATAAAAAGAGCCGTGGCTGTGGCTCAGTGGTTAAGTGCCCCTGGGTTCAATCACTGGTACCAAAAAAAAAAAAAAGCAAATATTACAAGGACAAATTGTTTTCTTCCCTTTCTTTCTTCTTTTTTTGCAGTACTGGGAATTGAACGCAGGGGCACCTTACCACTGAACAACATCTTCAGGCCTTCTTATTTTTATATTGAGACAGGGTCTTACTAAATTGCTGAGGCTCACTGGGAGCCTGTGATCATCTTACCTCAGCCTCTTAGGACTACAGGCATGCACCATCACACCCAGCTTGCATGTTTTTTTTTTTTTTTTTTTGTACGTAATAAGAAATAGCAGGTTTGACACTGCTGAAGTCAGTTTATATTATAAGGATAAAATAAATCTAGAAAACAGTCACAGATAAAAACTAATAAGAGTACTGCTCTTTCAACTTCTAGAAAAAACTGCAACAAAGTGCTAGTCAAACCCTTGCTGGGCAGTGGCAAGCACTTATAATCCCAGTGATTCAGGAGGCCGAGACAGGAGGATCACAAGTTCAAGTTCAGCAACTTAGGGAGACCCTGTCTCAAAATAAAAGGGCTGGGGATGTAGCTCAGTGGTAAAGTGCCCGTGGGTTCAATTCCCAGTATTGGGGGAAAGAAAGTTTGTCATAGAGATCATTGATTGTCCAACGATTCCTATTTTCCCCTTCTTCCCTAGTTGCAGGACTCTTAGTTTTTTTCCCAGTGCTCAGGCTGAACCCAGTGCCTATACATGGTAGGCAGATACTTAAACCACAGAGGTACACCCCCAGTCCTTTAACCTCTCAATTTATTTTTCTTTCTTTTCTTTTTCCTGCCTTCCTCTCTCCTTCTCCTCCCTCCCCCCCCCCCTTTTTTTTCTACTAGGGACTGAACCCAGGGGCATTTAACTACTGAGCCACATCCCCAGTCCTTTTTTAAAAAATTTGAAACAGGGTCTCACTAAATTACTTAGGGCCTTGCTAAATTGTAGAGTCTAGTCTCAAACTTGCAATCCTCCTGCCCCAGCCTCCTGAATTGCTGGAGACCCCCAAACTTTAACTCTTCTCATAGCCACCTTTACAGTTAGGTGTGGCACATGACTCAATCCCAGACAATGAAACAGAAATGGAAGGGTGATGTGCAACTTTCAGAGTGGGGAGGAATGCCTTTCTTTGCTCATTCCTATGTGATTTTGTGTGTGTATGGTGCTGGGGATTGAATCCAGGTCTTCGTGCATGCTGGACAAGCACTCTGGCACTGAGTTACTCTGCCAGCCCATTCCTATGTGATCTGATGGCCAAAGCTCTGGCAGGTGTCATGACTATGTATGTGGAGCCCCAAGGGAAGGACGGCAGAACAACCAGATGTTTGGAAGAAAAGAATTAAACTTTTATCTTGTTTTAACCACTTCTATTTTGGTGTCCAGTAATATACAAACTGTTACCACAGTTCTAGTTTGATGTTAAAACACAGTTATTACTTTCTTTTCTTTTTCCATATTTTTTCAACTTTTTTTTTTAGTTGTAGATGGACACAATATCTTTGTTTTATTTATTTATTTTTGTATGTAGTGCTGAGGATCGAACCCAGTGCCTCATACATGTGAGGCAAGCACTCAACCACTGAACTACAACCCCAGCCCTCCATATTTTTATTGGTGATTTTTTTATTATTTTTTTCCTCCATTTTTTAATTGTTTTTTTTTTCTTTTTTTCCATAGTTTTTATCATATGTTTCTTTCTCTAAGAATAAATATACAAGTGGGATTGTTTTTTTTCTTGTTGGTACCTGGGATTGAACCGGGGTGCTTTACCACTGATTCATATCCCCAACTTCTTATTTTTTGAGACAGTGACGCTGACCTCCAACTTGGAATCCTCCTGCCTCAGTTTCCTGAGTTGCTGGGATTACAGGCATGCATACCCAGTGGGACTTCTTTTTCAACCACTTGCAGGATGTGAATTGTACACCTTAATTTTCACCTTAACTTCTGCTTACCGAGATCTGCATTTTGTACCTCTTTCCCACGAAGGATGACCAAATTAGCAATGGAAGTGTTAAAATGCAGCTCCTTCTTGAGACTCATTTTCCCAATAGCTGGAAGTCCGGATATGGGAGGTCGTACCTGCCAATCAATCCCTACCGCAAGAAGGGGAAAAAATGTCTTGTGACATATATATTTTACATAAATTTTTATTAGCTATGTAAAAGTTGATTTTTCTTTCTTTCTTTTCTTTTTTTTTGGTACCAGAAATTTAACTCAGGGAATCTTAATCACTGAGCCACCTCCCCAGCCCTGTTTTGTATTTTATTTAGAGACAGGATCTCACTGAGTTGCTTAGTCCCTTGCTTTTGCTGAGGCTGACTTTGAACTTGCAATCCTCCTGTCTCAGTCTCCTGAGCTGCTAGAATTCCAGGCATGTGCCACAGAGCCTAGCTTTGTGTTTTTCCTTTAGAATTTAAAAATTCTCATCTGGTTGAATTATTTAAACTGCTGAGTCCTAAAAAAAAAAAAAGGCTGAAATATTCATCATTGAAAATCAGGCATGGTGGTATATGCCTGTAATTCCAGAGACTTCTGAGGCTGAGGCGGGAGGATCACAAGTTGGAGGCCAGCCTTAGCCATTTAGCGCGACCCTCAGTAACTTATGAGATGCCAGTCTCAAGACAGAAAGTAAAAAGGGCTGGAGATATAGCTCTGTGCTAAAGTGTCCCTGGGTCCTAGGTCCAATTCCCAGTAGCAATTAAAAAAAAAAAAAAAAGGCCAATCTTTAGAGGAATCTGATAACATAGAAACAGTTATAAAACTAGATCCTACAACCTGACCTGTGCCATAAATATATTTATTCATATACATATTCATATATTTAAAAAAAGAAAAGATTCAGGGGCCAGGAGTGTAGCTCAGTAGTAGAGTGCTTACTTAGCATGTGTGAGGCCTTGGGTTCAATCCCACAACCACAAAACAATAACAAAAAACACATTTATATGTTCAAACTCTATCTATAATTGTGAAAAACTGTTAACACCCTAAAGTCCCACATGGGAAAATGACTTAAGCAAACTGTGGTTTATTGACTTAAGACAGCTTGGAGTAGAATGTCTCAAACTACCCTAAGGAACATTGTGTTCCTTGAGATACTAACAGGTATTGCTAGAAAAACAAGTATTGTGGCCAAAAACTTCGGGAAGTGCTACTTTAAGATGTGGACTTTTTATTTATCTTCAAACCTCTGGCACTATAATCTAAAAATCTATATGCTAATACAAGCAAATGTAGAGAAAATCCACTTTCATAGTATTTAAACCTGTTATCTTACTTTGCAATATAATATATGCTACTAAAATAATACATAGTGATTTCTAGTTAAACAGGAAATACTGAACATATACCAGTTTACTGCCTCTCTCTTTTCAAATTCCACAAAAATGGAATAATATATATATATATATATATATATATATATATATATATATTTTCTTTTTATTTTGTTTTCAGTGCTACAGATCAAACACAGGGCCTCCCACATGATAGGCATGTGCTCTACCACTAAGCAACATCCCTGACCCGATAGGGACTTTCTTTAAATGCATAAATAAGAGGGGAAAATAAAGAATAAGAGGAGAGAAGATAACATCAACAAAATTTTGGAAGCAGGGTCAGCAGATGAACCACTGGCTAATGAATGTAAGCAACTAGGAAAGCCAGAACTTCCGCCCATGCACTGTTGGGGTCCTAGAAGCAGGCTAGGCATTTCTAAAAGTGGACAAACAAGAGGATTAGTTAAAAATCTATATGAGAAGCAGTAATAGTCCTTGCTCCTTCCTACTTCTTGCAGCAGAGGGAGTACCTTCCTCTATCCTAGGTTTCTGCTCTGAAAAGGTTAAAGCAGAGGCCCTAGCCTTAGTGACTCCAGGCACAGCCATGCTGTGAACCTTACCAAAAAACGGGGTCTCTAAGGGGAAGCTCTTCTGAACCAGTACTGAAGAGACTGGCAGCCAAGTTTAGTGGTTCACACCTAGGACCTCATGCACAGCTAAGCACATGCTCTATCACTGAGCTACAGCCCCAGCCCCTCCCATATTATTCTGATTTCTAATCCTGTCTTATTCTCTCTAGAAGCCTTTAGAAGGTTCTCTCTGTCCCAGACATTCTGAAATTACTCGGTATAGGTCCTTCATCCATCTCAGAAGAATGCAGGACTCTTGAGGACAGGGATTTTTTCTTTTTCTATTTTTTTTTTAATACTTCTTTCACAAAGTTACATCCCAGTTCTTTTTTACTCTTTTAAATTTTTTAAAAAATTTTGAGACAGGGCCTTGCTGAGTTGCTGAGCTTGGCCTTGAACTTACCATCCTTTTGCCTCAACCTCCTGAACAGCTGGGATTACAGGTGAGCACCACTACAACTTCTCACTGCACAGATTCCCAGTTTCTTCTTCTCCAGGTACTGGGGATTCAACTCAGGCACACTTTACCACTGAGCCAGCTCCCACTACTTCCTATTTTGTATTTTAAAATAGGGTCTCTCTAAATTGCTAAGGCTAGACTCAAACTTGAGATCTACTTGCCTCAGCCTCCCAAGGCTCTGAGATGACAATCATGTGCCACTATGTACAGTACTACACAGATGAACCTAAGGCACTTAACAACTGAGCAACATCCCCATACATTAAAAAAAAAAATATATATATATATATATATATATATATATATATGTATATATGTATGTATATATATATATATATATTTTTTTTTAGTTGTTGATGGACCTTTATCTTATTCATTTATGCAGTGCTGAGAATCGAAACCAGTGCCTCACACATGCTAGGCAGGCACTCTACCACTGAGCCACAACCCCAGCCCGCCCATGCCCCCCCTTTTTTTTGTATTTTATTTAGAGACAGGGTCTCACTGAGTTGCTTAGGGCCTTGCTAAGTTGCTGAGGCTGGCTTTGACCTTATGATCCTGCTTCCTCAGCCTCCTGGGCTGCTGGGAGTACTATACAGATTCTTGATTGCATTCATTAGTCTTGTTCATATAGTACCTCTCTGTGGTGTATCAAAATTGACTTGAAGCTGGGTGCCATGGTGCACGCATGTAATCCCAACAGCTCCGGAGGCTGAGACAGGAAAATTTTGAGTTCAAAGCCAGCCTTAGCAATTTAGCGAGGCCCTAAGCAACTCAGTGAGACCCTATCTCTAAATAAAATACCAAAAAAAAAAAAAAAAAAAAAAAAGCGGGGGGGGCTGGGGATGTGGCTCAGTGGTTAAGTGTTCCTAGGTTCAATCCTAGTACAAAAAAAAAAAAGGATTAAGTTGGATGTGGTAGTGCAGGCCTGTAATCTCAGTGACTCGGGAGGCTGAAGCAGAAGGATTACAAATTTGAGGCCAGCCTCAGAAACTAAGTGAGGCCCTCAGGAATTTAGGGAGAATGTGTTTCAAAATAAAAAACAAAAAGTGCTGCATATGTAGCTCAGTGGCAAAGCACCCCTGAGTTCACCCCCAGTACCAAAAAAAAAAAAAAACCAAAAAACCCCTTTGTTTCTAAAATACTGAGTGAAAATGATTCATAACCTCAGAGCCTATGCCTGGTCAAATGGAAAGCTGAATAATGACATTTATAGCTTCAAATTCTTTACCTTCCCAGTACTCTTTTTAAGGAAGCTCCTAGAGGGTATACCAACATGAGGGAATAAACCAAGAAAGAGGAGGATCTGAAATCCATTAAGCTGGGGCTATAATATAGTATGAGGCAAATGGAGACACCTGCTGGCTGTTTATCAAGCCTGCAGAGCAACCAATCCCAACAGAAAGAGGAGGAGGAGGGCTTTCCAGAGACACATCCCCAAGCAGATAGTGAAAGTAAACTGTTCCCTGAGGGCTTAACATGTTGAGAAGGATTCATTTTTTGTAGATGGACACAATACCTTTATTTTGTTTATTTACCTTTTTTTTTAATGTGGTGCTAAAGATGAAACCCAGTGCCTGCCTGGCAAGCGCTCTCCCACTTAGTCCCAGCCCCAGCCCAAGAAGGGAATCATTTTTATGGAAAAGTGTCAGGTAGATCAGTGATAGGTACAGTGAATACTGACCAAATAAATAAAATTATTAACAACTCTAAAAGGAAAAAATAAATTCTACATGAAACGTTAAGAAGACAATGGTGAATATCCACAACAAGAAAATAAGACAAAAAAGGGTAGAAGCAAGATATTTAAAAAATCTGGGAGCAGATTTCAGAAGAAACAGCTAAAGACAAAGTAGTTTCATCTGAGCAAGGAGCAGTTGTAGGACAGGGGACTACTGTTCTTGATATTATAAATTCATACTGAAAAATTACTTCACTTTAAAAAATTGATGTAATTTACATACACTGCAATGTATAACTGTAGGTATATGTTTAGTTGTGATTTTTTTGTTTGTTGTTTATTTTTCCTGGTGTTAGAATTTGCACCAGGGGCACTTTACCATTGAGCTATGTCCCCAGCCCTTTTTATTTTACTTTTTTATATTTTATTTTTTAAAATATTTATTATTTTTTTTAGTTTTCACGGACACAACATCTTTGTTTGTATGTGGTGCTGATGATCGAACCCGGGCCGCACGCATGCCAGGCCAGCGCGCTACCGCTTGAGCCACATCCCCAGCCCCCAGTTTTTATTTTTTATTTTGTGACAGGGTCTCACTAAATTGTGGAGGCTGGCCTTGAACTTTACAATCCTCCTGCCTCAGCCTCCTGAGTCACTGGGGTTACATGCATGTGCCAGTGCACCCAGCTTAAGTGCACACTCAAACTCTTAAAAAATGATTTTTTTTGTTTGTTTGTGGTATTGGGGTATCCAGGACCTTGTGGGTGCGTGCATGTATACAAAGCATGCACTCTACCACTAAACTACCCTCTAGTCCTTAAATGAGTTTTAACTACTTGATTTGAAAACTATATTGAGGGCTGAGATTGTTGTTCAGTGGTAGAATACTCTACTCGCCTGCCACATGTGAGGCCCTGGGTTCAATCCTCAGCACCACATAAAAATAAATAAATAAAATAAAGGTATCCTGTCTGGCTACAACTAAAAAATAGTTAAAAAAAAAAAAAAAAGAAAAAGAAAACCATATTCATATATTGCTTTAATTAAAAGAAAATAAAAATTTGAAAAAACATATGGCACTCATCCGAAATGTTTTTTGGTAATGTCAAAACGGTGAAATGAAAGTTTTCTTGTAGGCCTTGGTGGCTCATGCCAGTTTCTGCAACTTAGCAAGACCCTGTCTCAAAAAAAAGAAGAAAAAGAAGACTTCATGTGGGTCTGGGTATGGAGCTTAGTGGTAGAGCACATGCCTAGCATGCACCACGCCTTGGGGTCAGTCCCCAGCACAGGAGGACAGAGCTGGGAGGTGGGAAAGAAATGAAAAAGCAGCAGCAGCCTTCCTGTGATGTCCTGGTGAGTTTCTGCAGTAGCCTCCCTGGCAAGACGAAGGAATGTTTATATCAACTGGCCCAACCCAGTTTATTCTCAGAGCTCTAGGACAGGCACTTTTCTCAGCTTGTGGACTGTGTATTTTAAAAAACCCTTTACCTTCTTCCATTTTCGCATTAGAAATGAGCATCTGTCTCAAATGTTTGAGGAGGCCAGTCCAAGTAAACGTGCTATATGCCAGTGAATTCTCAGACATTTGAGGAATGTTACGAATACCCAGCATCTTGAATTCAGGATGGGGAACTAAATTCTCCATTAAGTCTCCTATAAAGAAAAAAAAAAAAAAAAGATTTGAAGTAAATTTTTTTAAATTCTAGACTGTTGACATTGGCCTATATACAATCACGATTTGTTTTTCTGGGTCAAATGCTTTCTCAAAGGCCAGCATTGGTTAAACTTTAAAATAATAAAAATTCAGAGAAAATGTCTAATACAGACCACATCTCTGGTTCATTTTGGCATCCATTTTAGCACAGGTGAGAAAATACAGTTTGCCAAAAAGGAAACAAGAATTCAGAAGCCAAGTAACTGAAAAATGTGAATGAATATTTAGCTAGATCCCAGGAAAACAAAGAAAGCATGAGGGCTAATATACTTTTCTTGTCTTTTTGTGTTCACTAAATAGTTTGTTAGAAAATTTTCTATTTTTTTTTTTTTTTTTTTAAATTTATTTATTTATTTTAGTTCTCGGCAGACACAACATCTTTGTTGGTATGTTGGTATGTGGTGCTGAGGATCGAACCCGGGCCGCACGCATACCAGGCGAGCGCGCTACCGCTTGAGCCACATCCCCAGCCCCAGAAAATTTTCTAGATTTAAATTTTTTTTTTGAGAGAGAGAGAGAGAGGGAGAGAATATTTTTTTTAATATTTATTTTTTAGTTTTCGGCGGACACAACATCTTTGTTTGTATGTGGTGCTGAGGATCGAACCTGGGCCGCACGCGAGCGCGCTACCACTTGAGCCACATCCCCAGCCCTAGATTTAAAATTTAAAAAAAAATTTAGTTGTAGATGAACATGATACCTTTATTTACTTATTTTTATGTGGTGCTGAGGATTGAACCCAGTGCCTCACATGTGCTAGGCAAGTGCTCCACCACTGAGCCACAACCCCATCCCTCTAGTTCTTCTATTTATCTGGTTAAATGATAATCAAAATTAGGCAGGTGCAGGGTGCAGTGGGACATGCCTGTAATCCCAGCAGCTCAGGATGCTGAGGCAGGAGGATTGTGAGTTCAAAGCCAGCCTCAGCAAAAGCGAGGTACTAAGCAACTGAGTGAGACCCTGTCTCTAAATAAAATACAAAATAGGGCTAGAGGTCTGGCTCAGTGGTTAAGTGCCCCTGAGTTCAATCCCCAGTATCTCCCATCCCTGCCACCTCCCAAAATCAGGCAGGCTAGGGATGTAGCTCAGTGTTAGAGCTGTGCTCAACTGTTTGGAGAGAAAGGAAGGAAACAAATGTGAGTGGCCATGGGGGGGGTGGGGGAGTAGAGGTGTGCTGGAGTTTGATCCCCAGCACTGGAATTAAAAAAAAAAAAAAATTAAAAAAAAGAAAGAAAAGAAAAGAGAAAGAAAAAAGCCTGCTAACATGAAACCCTACTTGGAAAGAAGACAAAATTAATAAATTCCTTGAGACAGAAATGTGCCTATTTTTAGAAACTTATATTTGTAATGAAATTGAATTAAGGAGAAAGGCTAATTTGTTTTACATTGACAGTTGTTTTATTTATTTATAGAAAATACCTACAGCAGAGAGAGAGAAGAATGTATTGCCATAATATAAAATGTAAATTTTATGACATTTTGAGTGAATACTCATGTCCTATGTCCTAGTGAAAAGAAAATTTTTGACACAAACATCTACAAAATGCTGCAAAAATGGGTTTACACTAGTGGACTTTCCTCTAAACATAAAAATCCTTTTCTATAAAACACCTAGAGTCAAAGTCTAGAGTAAAAGTAACACACAGAGCTGGAGTTGTGGCTCAGCGGTAGAGCGCTTGCCTAGCACATGCGGGGCCCTGGGTTCGATCCTCAGCACCATGTAAAAAGAAATTAAATAAAGGTATTGTGTTTAACTACAATTAAAAATAAATATTTAAATAAATAAATAAAAATAAAGATAATATGTCCATCTACAACTAAAAAAAAAAAAAAAGTAACACAGTCACCAAATAACACATGGATTTTTTTTTCTTTGGCAGTCCTGGGAATTAAGCCCAGAGCCTTCTACTTATAAAGCCATCACTCCTGCACTGAGCCACATCCCCAGACCTCCTCTCCAGCTTTCTTGTTCAACTGCTGTCACCTTATCCATTTTTGGACCTCACTGAGAGCCTAATCCACCAACCTCTTCCCTTCTCAAATCATCAGACTTCTTCTTTCTGGCAAACTCCCAGTCTTGGATCAGTCCCTCTCCTCACATTCTCAGTCAGAGCACAACTGAAGAAAATCAGACCACATGGCAGATTGGGACCCCCTTGAGTTCTCAATCCCTAAACATAACACCGATTTATGACTTAGGTCCACGCTACTTATGAACTTCAGATACATATACTCCCCACCCAACAAGTATTTTCTTGAGTGTTTACTATTCGCCACAAACTGTTCAAGCACTGAGACAGAGTGGTAAACAAACTAAACAAAAATTCTCACTTTTTAGACATTACTTTCCTATGTTCATATATGACCAATGTAATTGGTCATATTTACATGATCAATGTAATTCCACATCATGTACAACCAGAATGGGAAGATGTACACACACACACACACACACACTCTCTCACATTCTCTCTCTCTCTCTCTATATATATATATACATATATGTGTGTAAATAAAATTAATCTCATATAAAATTTATTTTATAATTTATGTATAAAATATGTCAAAGTACAGTCTACTTTCATGTGTAACTAAAAAGAACAAATAAAAAAGTTTTTTAAAAATCCTGATTTTAGCACAACTCAGTGGCCCATGTTTGTGGTCCCAGCTACTCGGGAGGCTGAGGCAAGATGAAAACTTAAGACCAGGAGTTCAAGGTCAGCCTCAGCAACATGGGACAAGATAGTCTCAAAACAAAAAAGGAAAAGAAAATTTAAAAAAAGAAAATACACATGCTAAATTTTAAGAAGCAGAAGGCAAGTAAAAAACTGGGACTGGCAAGAATACAGCTCAGTGTGAGGCCCTGGGTTTCATCTGCAGCTCAAAAAGAGAAAAGAAAGAGAGGAAAGAAAACTGGGACATACAACTTTTGGGGAGATTAGAAATGGAGGTAGAGGGCTGGGGATGTGGCTCAAGCGGTAGTGTGCTCGCCTGGCATGCGTGCGGCCCAGGTTCGATCCTCAGCACCACATACAAATAAAGATGCTGTGTCTGCTGAAAACTAAAAAATAAATATTAAAATTCTCTCTCTCTCTCTCTTTAAAAAAAAGAAAAGAGATAGAGATAACAGAGTCAATTACATTTATTTATTTATTTATTTTTAGTTTTCTGTGGACACAACATCTTTGTTTGTATGTGGTGCTGAGGATCGAACCCGGGCCGCACGCATGCCAGGAGAGCGCGCTACCGCTTGAGCCTCATCCCCAGCCCTCAATTACATTTAGATGATCTGAATTAATAAGGTACCACTTGAAGAAGAACTGAAGAAGAATGGTGGGAAATATAAAAATGGTCAGAAAATACAAGAGCAATTAGGAAGGAAGAAGGAGAGTGAAGTCCTCAAGCTGACAGGTGCAGGAAGGAAGGTCAAGAAGGGAGCTGTCAAGTATAAAATGCTGCCATAAACTCAGGCTAAGACAGGTCTGCTGAATTTGGGGAATAGGCAACTACAGTGGTACAAGAGACAGAAAGAGAGAAGGCCAGTGGCAAGAAATTAAAAAGGGAAAAATATCATCTAGAAACCCAAAGAAAACCCAAGAATGAAAGAAAATGTTTGCAAATCAATATATTAGATAAGGGACTTATATCCAGACTATATAAAGAACACACAGCTAGGTGAGGTGGTGCATGCCTGTAATTCCAGTTACTCGGGAGGCCCTATGCAGCAGGGGGATCACAAGTTCAAGGCCAGCCTCAGTAACATAGTGAGACCTGTCTTTAAAATAAAATATAAATAGGGATAGAGTGTCTTGCATGCACAAGGCCCTGGGTTTGATTCCCAGAACCACCTACCAAAAAAAAAAAAAAAGAAAGAAGAAAGGATCCTGAATGATTCAGTTAGTGTATAGTATCTACCACTCTTGAAAAATTTAGCAACTTCTCGAGAATTTCAGTACAGCAGTTCAGAGATAAAAGCAGGCCTGAGAGAAGGTTTTTGAGATGAGGGAGACCTGAGTATATCTTCAGGTGGAGGAGAGGAGACAGTAAAAAAATAACTTTGAGGGTTTCAGAGCAGGAGACTTTCATACAAATAGCACACAGAGGAATAAATACCTAGTGGGTTTCTTCTGTAGTGAAAAGCGCCTTCTTCAGAATAAGTAGGCTGAAACACACTTCCCAGCTGATGCGCAAGGACTTGATTTATATCACTAAAGGATATCTGCTTGATATTCATGAGTTTTGCACAGATCTTATGGACAGCATCGTTCTCGTGAACAAGGAGGGCATCTGAAGATCGGTACAGGTGAGAAAGAGTCATAATGGAGTTGTAGTTCTGAACAATAACCTGAGGAGGAAAAGGTCAGAAACAAGAAAGACAGGAGAGAATAGTGGTTAAGGGTAGAGATTCAAAAGATAACAAGTCTAGGTTCACATCCTGGCTCTGTGATTTTCTAGCTGCATGACTTCGGGCAAGTTTTGTAATGTCTGTATGCCTCAGTTTCCGCATTTGAAAAATGGGGATAATAATTACACTAGCATCAGTTCTAAAGATTAATATAATGCAAGTAAAGCACTTAGAATCATGCCTTGTACACAGTAAGGGCATGACAAATATGAGCTATTACTATTATGCCTCCTTCCTACATCATTTCCTAGAATGACTTATCTTACTACTAGGCTGATCACAGGAAATTGGCCTGCATAGAAAATTTCCTCCCAATGGAAAGAAATTATTTGAGCTAGGCATGGTGGTGCATGCCTACAAACGCAGCAGCTCAGGAGGCTGAGGCAGGAGGATCTCGAGTTCAAAGCCAGCTTCAACAATTTAGCGAGGTGCTAAGCAACTCAGTGAGACCCTGTCTCTAATAAAATACAAAATAGGGCTGGGGATGTAGGCTCAGTGGTCAAGTACCCCTGAGTTCAATTTAAAAAAAAAAATTATTTGAAGGCTGGCAATGGCCCCAACATGCGATCAAGGCCCCTGCTTTATATACGCTAGCCAGAGGGATTATCTCATAAATGGGTTTCTCAGAGAAGAAGCACAGTCATCTTTGGAATTTTGTTCATTCAGTGCTTGGGACTGAACCCAGAGCCTTGTGCATGCTTAGCACATGCTCTACAACTAAGCTATATCCCCAGACTTCATCTTTGGAAGTTACAAAAATAAGAAAAACTCAATTGTATGGAAATGTTTAAGCAAAGTTACAGGAATTGTTCATAAAAGTACCATATTGTGTAATATGATGCTGTAACTTAACGTTTTCTTTTCTTTTTTTTTTAATATTTTTTCGTTCTCAATGGACCTTTATTTTTTATTTATTTATATGAGGTGCTGAGAATTGAACCCAGTGCCTCACACATGGTAGGCAAGTGCTCTGCCACTGAGCCACCACCCCAGTACCTTAACATTTTCAAAAAAGGGTGAGAGCCATCTTTTACTCACATTCATTTTAATTACAAAGAATAGAAAACATAAACTTTTCCATTAATTATGTTCATACCTCACCAGTTCCATAGGGCCATATAATCTGATTCATTCTTAAAGAGTTTGAGTACTGATCTTGTAAATCCTGTGTAATGAAGGCTCCCAGCCCAGATCCTGTGCCCCCAGCTATACTCATTATGATGAAAAAACCACTCAAGGAGTCACATTTCTCCACTTCCTTCTGGATTAGGTTCATGATAGATTCTTCATGCCTAGGTCCATGTACAGAGTAACTGCAATGGCAAAAGAAACAAACACAAACACTTTTCAATTTAAACAGAGATGCAATGCAGAACAAAGAAGTCTTTTCAAAGCTTTGAAAGTGAAGTAACTCTCATGAAAGGTTCAGGTCCCTGACGGACAAAATCTAAAATACACTAGTCAAACACATTTAACAGGTGATTATGACTATTAGCAGAATGCATTTACAGGATCCTGAAAGTTCTCACTTATAGGCCATTCATTGAGGTAGAGCTTTCAATTACCAGGTAGTTTATGGTAGAACATAATATTTTATATATATAACAACAGGCCTAAAGCAGTGGTTCTCAAACTCTGCTGCACATTGGGAGTTATGGGAGCTTTGAACATCTCAATACTTGAGCTTCACCCCAAACCAATTAAACCATAATCTCTAGAAGTGAGCCCTAGATAGCAGGATTTACCTAAGACCCCCAGGAAATTCTAATGTTAAACTGCAGTAAAGTTTGTAACTACTGCCTTGTAGTGTTCTCTAGAACTAATATTCCTGCCAAATAAGGATATTGCATTGACAAGTTAGTTTGCAGCAGGTCAGCGATGATGGAAAACCCTGCTATAAAAGATCTTTGGTTTCATCCGTACTTGTATCTGAGGCAGAGAGAGAATGAAAATTTCTTCTCAGTGAAGTCAAATTCTCAATTTTAAAACAACAATTTCAAGATTGTGTGCTCCACATATTAACTGTGCAGTTGTAACTACAGGGTCTATTAACTAACTATTAGCTGTAACCAAACTGAAAATCATGAGGAATTATTCTTACCCATATGCCCAGTTGTTTCCAGAACCTTGTTTTTGACAGAAGCATGCATGCTGACCATATTTCCATCGGCCAGACTGAGAAGCCTTTGTCAGAGTTTGATTGATAACCTTAGGTTCCATGTCAATAAGCACAGCCCGGGCAACTGGAACTAGACAGGGGAAAAAAATCAACAGAAAAAATATTTCATATGTCTTATTTGGGTAACTTAAAAGCATAAACTTCTAGGTCACTGAGTTACATCTCCTGCCTTAGGTCCAGAGGGGGGGAAAATCAGAGATTGGGAAAAGAAAGATTTGTCATAATGCATAGAAATACTGCAGCAACAGGTAAATGTAGACATTAAGCCCAGAGTTCTGCTAAGCGGGATGAATCAGTGTGGGATAAAATGGTCACTTTAGCTGGGTGTGGTGGCACCTGCCTATAATCCCAGCTACTCAGGGGGTTGAGGCAGGATTGCAGGTTTGAGGATAGACCAAGCAACTTAGCCAGACTCTGTTTCAAAATAAGAAAAATGAAAGGGCAAGGATATGGCTCAGTAATACAGTGTTTGCCTAGAATGTGTGGCCCAGGGTTCTATCCCCAGTACCACATACACACAAAAACAGCCACTTTGGTCAGGTCTGCAATACCTATTGAATGCTTATAATGTGCTGTACTGGGAATACAGAGGTGAAAACAACATCAAACCAATCCTAGAAGGACTCCTGGGAGAGATGAAACACAACAACAACTTAATCAGAGTGCACCATATGACCCACAATGAATCCATGCCAAAGGAGCAGCATATTCAGAGGTACAAAATACCACTGGTGCAAGAGGCAGCTCAAAATTGTTAAAGCAGAGGATGGAGGAGGGGGCAGAAGTGAAGGACAGGAATGGAAAGCAGACAGGGATCAGATCTTGGAAATTCTTGTAGGCAATGCTACAAAGCTTGAATTTGATCTTTTAGACAATGATAAACCACCTAGCATTTTCAAGCAGGTGAGGAAAATTGGATGTCTTTTTTAATACAGCAGAGTGGAGGACAGATGAGATAGATACAAAACTCTAGGCAAGGAAACCTAGAAGGAGTGTTTTGAAACACTCTAGGCAAGAGAGGAAAAGAGCCAGAACCAAGTCAATGACAGTGGAGATGAGAAGGGCAGAACAGCTTCCAGAGATATATGGGAGGCAAAATTAGCAGATTTTGGTAAGTGTAAGTTTTAAAGGCAAAATAATGAATGCCATGGGTATGGAGATGTTGCATTTGAGGTTCACATGGGAGATGCAACAGGAGATGTCCACTAATCAATCTACAGCTGGAAAGAGAGGCTGGGGTAGAGGTTTGAGAGTCAGTGGTATAAAAAATATAGCACATTATAGTGACTGAAATCACTCAGAAATATACCTGTGGGAGAAGAGGAGATTCTGAGGGGGGAAAAAAACTACTTCATAAGAAGAGTTCAGAGACTAAGAAGGAGGAATTTCAAAGAGGCAGTTTTGTAGTTAATGTTATCAAATCCAGTAGAGAAGTTAATTGAAGAAAAGAAAATCATGCAGCTGGGTGTGGTGGTGGTACAGGACTGTCAGTTCCAGCTACTCAGGAGGCTGATGCAGGAAGATTGCAAGGTTGAGGCCAGTGTCAGCCACTTAGCAAGACCCTGTCTCAAAAATAAGATTTACATAGAATGTAGCTCAGTGGTGGAGTATTTGCCTAGAATATGCAAGGCCCTGGGTTCAATCTCCAGTACCAAAATAAATAAATTAATAAAAATTTAAAAAAGAAAGAAGGAAAAGTAAAACAGTAATGAGGAAGTCATTGGAAACTCTTCTTTGAGCAGCTTCAGTGTGTTGTGGGGCAGAAGCAGGATTGCAGTTGGTTAAGCATGACTCTCCTTTGGAAATCTTGGTTGGAAATGCTAAGACATAAGAAGGAATAAGAAAGGTATAGTCAAGAGATAAGTGTTGTTTGGTTTCATTTTTTATTTTTTTATGGTGTTGGGGACTGAACTCAAGGCCTCACATATGCTAGGTAAACTATCCACCTCAGCACTACATTCCAACCCATTTGGGTGGTTTCAGATTCATAAAGTCTAAGCATACTTACCTGCTGGAGGAAAGATGTCCTGGAGAGACAAAGGTTGCTAACACAGAAACAAAGGGCCAAAATCATAGTTATTCCCTAGTGAAACTGGAAGGGACCAGGTACAGACATCTTAAATTAAGCAATTTAAGTCAGAGTAAAGAAAAGGACTATGGACTACACATACCTCCATTTTCTTCCTCCCTGAAGAATCTTTCTTGGCAAGATGCTTGATATGCCTCATTTTCTTTTTTAGAGCAGAGTCCTTGGAAATCATGTGAGTCACTAAATAATGTATTAAACACTTCAAAACCAATCTGGTTGCCACACTGACCAAGCTGCACTGTTACTATTGACATGCTGAGCCATGAACTAGTCCTGTTTCTTCAAAAAAAGTGAGCAACCTGTAACAGAAAAAATACAGAATCACTACATTATTAATAAGAAAAAGTGAGATGCCATGTGCATTAACTGTAAATCAATAAAAAGTAATTTTAAAAAATGCCTATATGTATATGGTATTATATGTGAAACAAAATAGGTCTATTGTCTAAAGAGCCAGTCATTCAGGAAAGTTCTTCTCTTCTCTAGTTAGTTTTAGGATTTGGGATTTTCTGTTCCCAAATACATTCACACACAGCTTAATGGTTTCAAAAATCTGATTTGTACTCACTTTTTTTCCTATGTATGCATTTAAAATAAAACAAAGCAAACAAATCAAAAGAAATGCGAATTGAAGGAATTAGTAACAAACACTTCACAACACACGGACACTAGAAGTTGACTCAACAATCGTAGTTCAATTAACGTTAATTTTATCTCTGGTAAAATAAAAACTTAATCTCTTTCCACCAACCACCCTTCTGGCCTGGAAACCATAATTAACACTTTAAAGAAAGTCTTTGTGTTTAGCTCAAGTAATACAGCAAAAATGGAATTTGGAGAAAGGAGATCATATGATATAGTAAAGATCATTTAGAAATTGAACACAGGGGCTCTCTAACCACCTAGCTACATCCCCACCCCTTTTTATTTTTTGAGATAGGATTTCGATAAATTGCCAAAGGTCGGCCTTAAATTTTTTATCTTTCTGCCTCTGCCTCCCCAGTCGCTGGATTAGAGGGAGCAACATCGAGCCCAGCTAGATCTTCATTATTTTTAATGAAGACAATTTTGGTAAAGACTAACATCAAGTCCATGCAACACTGGAAATGAGCGCGGGGTGGTGGTGGGGGGGAAGGAGTTCTGAGCCAGCTTATGTACCCATAATTTCAAATCTTCAGAGTAAGTAATATTATTCTCATTTTACCGATAAGGAAAAACTGGTGCTCTGAAATGTTGTGTGACTTTCTCAAGGCCACCAAACTAGTAAGTGGCAAAGCCAAGACTCTCTGTTTTCCCACCGGCGGAGCTCCGGGCTACCGCCACTCACTGACAGCCCTCCACTCCGCCGCGGTTTCCTTCGAGTTCAAACTTCAGAGGATCAACCCTCTCACTATGCGCATGCTCCTTTCCGGAACTAAAAAGCCACAGAGAACGAAAGCATATGTGCCTTAAACGAAGAATTTTGCTGTACTCCCCGCCGTTTCTATTCAGAAAGGTTAATTACGCATGCTCGATTTCAATTTATCAACTTCAGATATGTTACGCATGCTCATTGTCCATCAAATTCTTTGGCTGACAATGCGCATGCTTTAGTCTCCCAGCGAGGCTTCGGGTGGAATTTTGCGCATGTTTCTGCCAGTACCTGGATCCTGGAGATAGTTCTACGCATGTTCACTGCCCACAGTTTGACTTCATGGAACTCTATGCGCATGCTCTAGCGCTGAACTTGAAGAGCCAGTCTGGGGCCTAGGCGCAGACGCACTAAGCCTAAGCAGCCGGTGATGGCGGCAGCGGCGGCTGTGGCTGCGGCGGGTCCGGGCCCATGAGGCGACGACGGAGGCGGGACGGCTTTTACCCAGCGCCTGACTTCCGAGACAGGGAAGCTGAGGACATGGCAGGAGTGTTTGACATAGACCTGGACCAGCCAGAGGACGCAGGCTCTGAGGATGAGCTGGAGGAGGGGGTGAGGCCCGGGGTCCCGGGGGGCCCGAGGTGACAGGGCCAGGGCGGCGGCGTGTCCTAGAGCACGGAGACCCTGGGGGGCGCGAGTAGTCTCCTGGACTAGCTGAGGCGCCGCGCGGCCGCGCAGGGGACCTGGCGGGGAGGACCTGGCCCTAGGTATGAGGCCTCTGCGGGGCTCGCAGGTGCAGGTCGCGCCCTTATCCCTAGATCAGCGGAGCCCCCAGCAATCTGTCTGTAGAGAGGTGGAGAAGAGGGCGCGTGGTCGATTTCTGGAGCTGTTGAACTTGAGTGTGGCAGGGCACGGGTGGTGTGAGCGTGTGTTTGGGGGATGGGGGTGCCAAATGTCCCGTAAGTGCAGGTGAAGCGCGGAAGGGTTTCCCTCGGAGTGTAAGATTTCAAGTATTAAATCTTCAGACCTCCCACAACCACCTCTCTTCTCGGCCTGTCGCTTCTCTCCTAGGAAGCGCTCAGCTGTTAGAAGTGACAGCTGAAAACTTCTGTCGGGAGTAGCACTGCCGCTGCTGTTACAGCCACCAGGAGTTTTATTTCGGGAGCAAGGGGGCTCTGCTGCATCTTCCAGGGTTTGTTTGTTTGCCTTTTTTTTTTTTAAACCCCCTTCCGTGTGACTTTTTTTTTTTTTAAGTATCTATAATGACACACGGCATTTGTAACTTAATTTCCTCCAAGTTGAAGATGTCTGTATTTTTTTTTCAGAATAATTTATGTAATTTTGGGGTGGGAAAAAACCAGTGTTGACAGCTGTGATTTGGCTTGCCAAAAATAAATTGCTTAAACTGAGACTTGTGAATAGTGGTGTGAGGACTTTCCTTGCTGTAATTTAGGGTGCTAAATTTAGAGTTGTTTTTCCTAATGCACGTCTCAATTTTACCTTTGCTGTGATACTATTGGTTATTCTTTATGAAATATAAATTTTTCTAAGATACTTATGGGAAAAAAAACAAATTGCACCTGCAGTGCAAAAATGATGTAGTTTATTACTGATTATGGACAAACGGTCTTCAAAGTTAACCTCATGGCAATTTAGATCCTAAATTCCATTGTGTATATGTAACTTATGACTGCTGTCAGATGTTTGCTGTAACCGCATAAAGGGCTTCCCTTCTCTTTTCTCACCCCCAATTTTCCTCCTCTGGCAAGTAAATTGTGTCCTACTGCTGACCAAAGATTGAGATGCTATATGTAAAGAACTTAGAACACTTCATGAAACTAAGTGGGCTAAAATAATACTGTTCTTTTCATAATCAAATGAGTTTCAATCGAAGTCACACAGTTTAGAAGGTGGGTATTGAGAAATTTTTTTTAAACTGATATATTTTTGTATGGAATTCTAGTTAGCCTCTTAATTGGACATAGTGAACACTAAATACAGTTTGAAACAAATACAAGATTACTTTCTATGTTTAATATACTCTGTTGTATTGGTTCCATATGGAAGTGGCTGTGGAGTAGGGCAGGGGAGAAAACTAGATAGAAAGAATGTGTTATGTCTTTGTTAGTTGAACCGATTTTCCAGACTACAGGTTTATCCTCCTTTGAAAGTATACTATTGTATTAAGATTCCTTATATGAACGGGGACTTTGTTTTTCTTCTCACATTCTAAATGTGTTTCAGAAACACTAAGTGTTACAGGTTAGCTTTACTCCTGGGCTTTTGTTTTGATGAGCATAGCAAAATTCTGATAGGATGTGGTGGAGGGGGACTATAAGATTCTGATAGGTTATGGCAGAGGGGACCAGAAAAAATGGAAAAGCCAAGAAATGTGGCCATTACTTTAGGAAGAGGAAGTTTCAAAAAAGAGCAAAGGTAATTAAGAGCAAAAGATTTTGAGAGAGAGCCTTCAGTAAAATGTCTTACTTAGCAGTGCTGTTTATTTATTTTAATATATGACAGCAGAAAGCATTGCAGTTCTTTTTTTTTTAAGTATTCATTTTTCAGTTGTAGTTGGACTCATTACCTTCATTTTATTTATTTATTTTTACATGGTGCTGAGGATCTAACCCAGGGCCTCGCATGTGCTAGGCAAGTGCTCCACCACTGAGCCAGAACCCCAGTCCCCGTTGCAATTCTTATTATACATATAGAGCACAATTTTTCATTTCTCTGGTTGTATGCATAGTATATTCACACCAATTTGTGTCTTCATACCTGTACTTTGGATAATAATGATCATCACATTTCACCATGATCAATAACCCCATGCATGCCCCCTCTCTTCCCCTCCAACCCCTCTGCCCTATCTAGAGTTCGCTTGTTCCTCCATGCTCCCGCTCCCTATTCCCTATGAATCAGCTTCCTTATATCAAAGAAAACATTGGTACATTAAAAAGTTAGCTGATTCATGGCAGTACTGACAGGTACTACTCATTTCCTTGGCAATGAACCAATCAATCAAGTTTACCCTCATTCATACCTAGAAACTTAATTATAAATGCAGTTATAGTATTTTTAGAACTGTAACATCAGGGTTTTTTTCTTTTAATCATTGATCCTATATGCCTTTTTAGATATGTTACACTGAGTGAATCTGTAAGTATAGGTTTTTACATGCTTAATTAAATTTTCAGAGACTAAATGATGAAGAGATTGAATTGATGCATTTATGGATAAAGTAGAAGAATGTCTGTTATCTAATTAAACACAAAACAAGCCCTGATTGAACATCCAGAGGAATGTAATAGTGTATATTAAAACCAATGGGTTAGAGTTTTGATGGGGGATTATTATTATTTTTTTTGTATGTGATGCTGAGCATCGAACCTAGGGCCTTGTGCAAGCAAGGCAAGCACTCTACCAACTTGAGCCATATCCCCAGCCCTTTTTTTTTCTTTCTTTTTTTTTTGGTACCAGGGATTATAATAATCATAGAGGCTTACTATACAAGTTTCAGATTGGGATATCATATTTTTATTGAGTAGAATGTTTAATATTTTTGAAAAACTAAGTACTAGGTAGTATATACTTAAATATTCATGATTTTGAAAATTATAGAAAAAAATCTCATCAGTAATTGTCTTGTCTTGTAATATGTAATTAACATAAAGCAACAACTATTTTTAAATAGCCTGAGATTTTGGGCAAGGTTTATCCCTTTCTCCCAGTTCATCTGGATTACTGAATCTCATAAAGGAAGTATATGTGTACATTCAGACAAGTGGATAATTGATTTCCTAAAAATCTTTTGTAGAGTGTGTGTGCCTGTGTGCACTGGTAATCAAACCCCTGGTTTGCCCATGCTAGGCCAAGTACTTAACCACTGAGCTATATCCCAACCATGGATAAATGATTTAACAAATATCTGGACTAAGGATAATTTATTTAAACTTTTATAAAATCTACTCTCTTGCATTGGGTATAGGCATATTAATTTGAATTTGTATACATTTTTAATTTAAAACTTTGTAAATAGTCATTCTGGTGGACTAGTTTGAAACAGTGTATCTTGTATAGTACCTTTTTTGTCAATCATAGTGGCACACAGAAAAAGTATTGGATGAATCATAAAGCTTAAGAGAGCAGAAAAAATTCTGAATAGTTTCTTGTGAAAGAATGTCTTTAGTGTGTGTTATATAGTGTAAGCTTCATTGTTCTGGTGTGAGACTTTTCTAAAGGAGGAGCAGAAAGAATTACACCTTTTGTGCCTTTGCCCTAGAAGGTAACGGGTAGAAGTTATAGGCAAAGATGCAGGTGGTGTTACAGGCCTGGCCAGCTCCGGAAATGAAGCATAGCCAAAGGGCATATCTTATGAGGTGGCTTCAAAGTAATGGTTCTGTGTTAACTACTCTGTGGTCTTTAATTTAGAATTAAGTAAAATGGTCATTAAAAAAAACAATTATGTAATACCACTTTTATCACATCTAGGAGAAGTTAGTCTTTTGTCTTTAAGCCATCAGAGGTGATTATATGGAGCAACAGTGACCAAAGAAACTAACCATAGCCATTCATACCACTTCTGTTCGAAAATTGTATACAGTTGAAACTGTGAGAATTATTTTTCAGCTTGATAGTGCCCTATCCATTTGCATCAGTTCAGTCATGAAACATATATACATCCTGGTTTTACACTTCATCCTGAGTTGTTCACACATGAGCAAATTATGACTAAGATAGTAAGTTTACGCCATGAACAAGTTATGACTAAATTTTGTGTTTTTAGGCTTTTGAATGTCTATTCTTTAAGAATACTACCAGTTTCATTGTGTATCTTGGCTGTATACTGGTAACTTTAAAGATATATTAGCCTAAATGTCTTTGGAATTGTTCTAAAATTTTAACTTGAAGACTTCTGATTTTTTAGAGCCTTTTCTAAAGTGATACTCTTTTGTGTAAAACGACTATTCAGTAATTTTCATTTTAAAACTGTATTTTATACCAATAACTGAATTCCTGCTGCTAATTTTGTTATTATTATTTTGGTGCTGGGGAATTAAATTCAGAGGTGCTCTACCGCTGAACTATATATCTCCAGTCCCCTTTTCCTTTTTAAATTTTTTAATTTTGAGCCAGGTGCAGTGATGTACACCTATAATCCCAGTGGCTCAGGAGGCTGAGAGACAGGAGGATCCTAAGTTCAAGACCAGCCTCAGCAATTTAGTGAGGCCCTAAGCATATTAATGAGACCCTGTCTCAAAAAATGAAAAGGACTGGGGATGTAGCTTAATTGTAAATTGCTCCTGGATTAAATCCCCAGTACCCCCAACCCCCATTTTTTTTTTTTTTTAATTTTGAGATAGGTCTTGCTGAATTGCCAAAGCTAGCTTCAAACTCACAATCCTCTTGCCTCAGCCTCTGGAGTCGCTGGAATTATAGGCGTGGGCTACTGTGCCTGACTTTTTTCACTTTCTTAATGGTATTTTTTAAAAAATATTTTTAGTTGTTGATGGACCTTTTTTACTTTATTTTATGTGATACTGAGAATCAAACCCAATGCCTCACAATGCTAGGCAAGTGCTCTACCATTAAGCCACAACCCCAGCCCTTAATGGTATTTTTTGAAGGCCAAGATTTTTAATTTTCAGTGAATCTAGATGATCAGTTCTTTTTCTTTAATCATTTGTGTTTTCAGTGATGGATCTAAGAAATCATTACCTACTTCATCATTATCTGTGTTTATTCTGCATTTTATCTCTTAGGTTTAAATCTTTGATCCATTTTGAAGGTTTTTGTTGTTGTTGTTGTTGTTACTGAGAATTGAACCCAGAGGCACTTGACCACCGAGCTACATCCCCAACCCTTTTTATTTTTTATTTTCTTGAGACAGTGTCCACTAAGTTGTTTAAGGCCTCACTAAATTGCTGAGACTGGCCTCCAACTTGCAGTGCTCCTGCCTCAGCCTCCCACATGACTGGGATTATAAGTATGTGCCTTCATACCTATCTTGAGTTAATTTTTATGTATGTTGTAAAGTAAGGATACAAATTATTTTTTTTCATGTGAATATCTAGTTATCCCAGCACCATTTATTGAAAAACAAACTGAATATTCTTGGCATCTTTGTCGAAATCAATGACTGTAAATGAAAGGATTTATATCTGGGTTCTCAATTCTACTTCATTGATCCATATGTCTGTCCTTTGCCTCTACTATCTTGATTGCTGTAGCTGTGTATTAAGTTTTGTTTTGTTTTTTGATATTGGGGATTGAACCCAGGGGCACTTAATCACCGAACCACATTCCCAACACCACCACCCACATTCCCAACACCACCACCCCCACCTTTTTTTTTTTTTTTTTTTTTTGGAGACAGGTTCTCCCTGAGTTGCTTAGGGCCTTACCAACTTGCCGAGACTGGCCTGGAACTTGGAATACTCCTGCCTCAGCTTCCCAAATTGCTGGAATTACAGGCATGCACCACCACACCCAGCTAAGTTTTCAGATTGAGAAGTGTTAGTCCTTCAACATTGTTCTTTTTCAAGATCGTTTTGGCTTTTGGGGGTCTCTCGCATTTCGTTAATATACAATATTTTATATTTATGTGTATGTATATATATAACATTATACATTTTTTAGTTGTTGGAAAAACTTTATTTTTTAAAAATAGTTTTTAGTTGTAGTTGGACACAATACCTTTATTTTATTCAGTTAATTTGATGGGGTGCTGAGGATCAAACCCAGGGCCTCGCATGTGCTAGGCGAGCACTCTACCTTTGAGCCACAACCCCAGCCCTTTATTTTTTATTTATATTCAATGCTGAGAATCAAACCCAGTGTTCCATACATGGGCCAGGCAAGTGCTCTACCACTGAGCTACAACCCTAGCCCGGTTCCCTGCATTTCTATATGAATTTTAGAATGAACTTGTCTACATCCTCAAGAATGGAACCTCAGATTTTGATAGGATTCAATCTATTCTGTAGACCATCTTGGTTAGTATTGTGACTTGACAATGTTAAGTCTTCTAATCTATAAACAAGGAACCTAAACAGGAATATTTCGATTTTTTTTTTTTCAGTTTTTGGTACTGGGGATTGAACTCAGGGGCACTCAACCACTGAGTCACATCCCCAGCCCTATTTTGTATTTTTTTAGAGACAGGATCTCGCTGAGTTGCTTAGCTCCTTGCCTTGCTGAGTCTGGCTTTGAACTCAAAATCCTCTTGCCTCAGCCTCCCAAGATGCTGGGATTATAGGCATACATCACCCCAGGGAATATTTAGATCTTTAAAAAAATTTTCTCAGTGATGTTTTATAATTTTTTTTTCTTTTTGATACTGGGGATTAAACACAGGGGCACTTTACCACTGAGCTACATCTCAACCCCTTTTTATTTTTTATTTTGAGAGGCTGGCCTCAAACTTGCAATCCCCTGCCTTAACCTCCCGATGTGTGCCACTGTGCCCAGCTATATTATACTTTTCACTGTTCTAACAAGTCTTGCCACTTTTGACACATTTTTTTCTAAGCTATTTTTAAAATATTTTTCATTGTAGATGGACACAATGCCTTTATTTTATTTATTTATATTTATGTGGTGCTGAGGATCTAACCCAGTGCCTCACACATGCTAGGCAAGCCCTCTTCCACTGAGATACAACCCTAGCCCCTAAGCTATTATTTTTGGGGAGCAGGGATACTAGGGATTGAACCCAGGAGTGCTCTGTCACTGAGCTTCATTCCCAACCTTTTTATTTATTTTTTGAGACAGGGTGTTGCTAAATTGCCAGGGCTGGCCTGAAACTTGTGATCCTCCTGTCTCATTCTTCCAAGTAACTGAAATGATAGGTGTGCATCACCACACCAGGCTTCTAAGCTATTCTTATAGATGCAATTGTGAATGAAGTTTTCCTAATTTCATTTGGGGATTGTTCATTACTAGTGCATATAAGGTTAATTAAATTTTTTTACTCATTTACTCTGTAGTCAGAATGGTCAGCATGAATCCTAAATATTTGAGTACATTGCTTAATTATTTTTCCCTGATTAGCTCTATTGTACATTACATATCTTAGACTAGTTGTGATTATCTTAGACTTAGTTCAGAGCATTGTGTTAGTCTTCCTGACAGAAGCATAGCAGAATAGCACTTTGTGTGAATAATTTGATTTAATAACTCAGAATGTAATGCCTTCAGTTTCATCATGCACACGAATATATTTTTAATAGATATATGTCATTTTTGAAGGAAATGCCAGTTGATTTTGTTTTGAAATAATGAATGAGTGGACTCTGTAGTATAGTTATAATGTGAAATTAAAAGTGAAAAATGTGGAGGGGAGTAAGAAATTAAAAGAGAAAAAAAATTGAAAGTGAAGCCCCATAGTATTGTGTACTTTATTTTGTTCACCACCATATTTGCTGATTATTAAAGTATAGAAAATTTTTAAGATGGTTTATTTACTTAATTCTTTTTCAGTTATAAGATAAAACATTAAAAAAAGATAAAACATTAAACTTTTTAATTTTATGTGTATGTGATTATTTACTTCTAAAATTTTTAACATATTTTTCAGGGTCAGTTAAATGAAAGCATGGACCATGGGGGAGTTGGACCATATGAACTGTAAGTTTATATGAAAAGATTTTCATTGTGCTTTCCTTCAAGTAGGTTATACTAGTTCTAGTTCATAGCCATCAAGTGATTCCAGTAACTTGTCATTAAATATCTAGTCATTCTTTTTTTTTTTTTTTTTTTTAAGAAAGAGTGGGAGAGAGAGAGAGAATTTTTTAATATTTATTTTTTAGTTCTCGGCGGACACAACATCTTTGTATGTGGTGCTGAGGATCGAATCCGGGCCGCACGCATGCCAGGCGAGCGCGCTACCGCTTGAGCCACATCCCCAGCCCTCTAGTCATTCTTATAGACTTGGTTTATTGAGTTTGGCACCAAAATCTGATCAATATAATAACATATCCAGAGTTGTTTTTTTTTTTTTTTCCAGGTGCTGGGGCTGGGGATTGAACCCAGGGCCTTGCACTCGTGAGGCAAGCACTCTACCAACTGAGCTATATCCCCAGCCCCCCAGAGTTTTAATATTATGTATAGCTTTTGATAAAAAGCTATTTATTCAAATTCATGGTGTATTGAGTGAATCTAAATTTTTTTCACTGAAAAATTTGTATTAAAAAAATCAAACGTGTCTAGTTTTTTTTAATACATCATTCAAACATATTCATGCAGTCTTAAATCATTTTAAACAAGCTGTATTCAGTGAGTATGGTGATTAATCTTATCTGCACCAGACCCTCAGGTAAAAAGCTTTGGTATGGGAGGAGATTGAGAATATAGATCACTCATATAGGAAACATAAATGACAGACACAATTGCCACCCCTTTTGGAGTATTTATTTGTGCCAGTACTGGGGATTGAACCAAGGGGTGCTCTACCACTGAGCTACATCCCCAGCTCTTTTTTTTTTTTTTTTTTGGTACCAAGGATTGAAACCAGAGGCACTTAACCACTGAACCATATCCCCAACCTTTTTTTGTGGCGGGGGGGGGGGGGGGGGGCGGTTTCCCAGGGATTGAGCTCAGGAGCACTTAACCACTGAGCCACATCCCCAGCCCTATTTTTAAAAATTTTATTTAGAGACAGGGTCTTACTGAGTTGCTTAGTGCCTTACTTTTGCTGAGTCTGGCTTTGAACTTGTGATCCTCCTGCCTCAGCCTTCAGAGCAGCTGGGATTACAATCGTGTGCCACTGTGCCGGGCTCCCAATCCTTGTTTTATATATTTTTTTAGAGATAGTACCTCTCTGAGTTGCTTAGGGTCTCCCTAAGTTGCTGAGGCTGGCTTTGAACTTGTGATCATCCTGCATCAGCCTTGAGCTGCTGGGATTAGTTGTGTGTTCCCATGCCTGGCTAAATTTTTTATTTTGAGTCAGAATCTCATCAAGTTGCCCAAGATAGTCTCAAACCTGTGATTATCCTCCTCAGCCTCCCAAATTGTAGGGATTACAGGTGTGTGCCACCATGCCTGGCCATGGATAAATTTTATTAGCAAGAATTTTTGTAGCCTAAGGATGAACTAATTGTAAATTTTGAAAGATCTTTGATTTCGGCTGAAGTTGACAAATGGTGTTATATAATACCTTTTCTCATGGACATTTGAATTGGATAGGTTTTGAAAGATCCTAGGAAATCTAAATGTGAATAAGTATTCAACTATATTTGAATAACTAGAAGATTTTTTCCTTTGTCACCTTAATAAACTTATTCTAATTTCCCTTAGTTTGGAGGTGCTTCATGCGTATGAAAATAAATGATGGCGCATTCTGTGAACAAGCAGATAGACAATTATCAGCCCACCCTGATAATGACCTGCCATGTCATTAAATCATCAATTTTCTTAGAGCACAGATAACTAGTTTTATTGTTGTGTACTTTTTTCCTTTTACTTAATTGGATTCCATTTCTCTTATTGCTTTCTAACAATGTGACGAAGATAATTTAACTTTTTGCAAATTTACTTTTGGTTGTGCTTTTCTTCCCAGTGGCATGGAACATTGTGAGAAATTTGAAATCTCAGAAACTAGTGTGAACAAAGGGCCAGAAAAAATCAGACCAGAATGTTTTGAGCTACTTCGGGTACTTGGTAAAGGGGGCTATGGAAAGGTAGGAAGTATTTTTGAAATGAGAGCTGTTGTCTGTATTGGTTAGATTGCTTTTTATACCCTTGTTCTAGCAGTTATCTTTAATCTTTGTTAACCATTAGCAAAGAATATGGTTTGACTTGAGGGATGTAAATAGTTCCATTTTCTTTCTTGCTACTACCACACAGGTAAAAATCTGCCACATATAGATGCTTAGTATTTGTTAAATAAGTAGGCACTGTGCCAGGCAAAGTCTAGTATTAGAAGATGGATTCTTTCCTTTAGTTAAATGATACCTTGTATAAGTATCCTTTACAAACTACTGCTTACTTTCAAAAGGCATGCACATTAAGTTATCTGTTATTGATCTCTTAATCTCAATTGATTTTCTTTGATTTGCAATTACCTGGAGAAATCAAGTTAGGGAAACTGAAAAAATAAGAAAGCAGACGAAATTTTACTATCATAGTTTTGCCGTAGGCAAGACCTCACCATTAGGTGTTCTGTCCAAGAAAACTTACATCCAGCCATTTTATTTCAAGAGACAGAATTTAGGTAACATCTTGGTTAGGATTAGGTTTTAATAATTATTTATATTATTATAAAGTATTAATTTTTGCCAAATGTGACATGTGTAGTTTATTCTTTAGCTTAAGGACATATCATATGTTTTGACCATTCTGAATGTGTAGCACATGCACTTCAAATTCATATATTTTAACTGTTGTATGAAAATGTTTTATAGATAGCTATTTTTTAATGGAATGGGTAAATGGCAATTCCATATCAACTATTATTAAATAGTTTTATATGAAACAAGAACAGTGGCATCTCTGGAATAAATTTATGAAGTATTTTATAATTTTTGAGTTTGTTATGCTTTTGGAAACCCTGACTATAATTTATTCTAAGTAAACTGGGATTTTATGTATTAAAGTAGCACAGAGTTCTCATCACTAGATGGTCACTTTCTATCATTGCCAACAGATGGCAGCAGAACAAACAAGAAAGTTCCATGTTTAACAGATTTCACTAGTAAAATTTAAAATATGGTCTATTCCAGCTGATCATTTTTGCCCATACTACTTCTTGGTGCTAAGTTTTACAATATAAACTATTGTGTTAATTGTTTCATATAAATAGCAAGTAAGGGAGCATAACTCACATAATTTGGCTTTTAATAACACAAATTTTTATTTCTTTATTCAGGTTTTTCAAGTACGAAAAGTAACAGGAGCAAATACTGGGAAAATATTTGCCATGAAGGTGCTTAAAAAGGTGATTCCCTCCTCCTACTTTTATTCCCTCCACACAATGTTTTTTATTGCTATAAAAGTTTGACTTTGAATTCTCAGTCAGAAAAATGTATTTCTAGGGACTGAAAAGATAGTTCAGTGGTAGATGACTTGTCTAGGATGTAGGGAGCCCTGGGTTCAATCCCTAGTACCACCAAAAAAGAAAAAAAGCAAATGTGTTTCTGGAGGCTCGAGTTGTAGCTCAGTGGCAGAGCATGTGCTTAGCTTGCATGAGGCCCTAGGTTTAATCTCTAGCACCAAAGGATGGGAGGAATTATTTCTAATAATTATCCTCTTAGAAAGTGAGGTCTGTTTTGTTACGTTTATTCCTGTTTTATTTCTGCCTGGTGAGTGTGGAAAGGAGAGCACTTTCAGTTCTCTGAAGTAAATCTAGCTGGTTTTGGTCTCTTTTTTTCTTTTTCTTGTTTTTGGTGGGGGGTGTGTGTGCTAGGTATTAAACTCAGGTCTAGGCAAGCATTCTGCCATGGAGCTACATCCCAAGCCCACCCCATCCCCTTTTGTTTTTTGATACTGGGGATGGAACCCAGGGATGTTTAACCACTGAGCTACATCCTCAGCCCTTTTTTATATTTTATTCAGAGACAGGGTCTTGCTGAGTTGCTTAGGGCCTCACTGAGTTGCTGAGGCTGGCTTTGAACTCGAGATTCTTCTGTCTCAGGTGGGATTAAAGGTGTACACCACTGCACCGAGCCCTAGTGCTGCCCCCCTTTTAAAATATTTTTTTAGTTATTGATAGACCTTTATTTTATTTATTTATATGTGGTGCTGAGAATTGAACCCAATGCCTCACACATGCCAAGCACGTGAGCTACCATTGAGCCACAGCCCCAGTCCTGCTAGTCCCCTTTTAAATATTATTTTAAAACTGGGTCTCACTAAGTTGCTCAAACTGGCCTCAAACTTAAAATCCATCTCCTCAGTGAGTAGCTGGGTTTATAGGTGTGTGCCATCACACATGACTAGTGTCCATATTTTTAAGTAATAAGCATATACTGCTATTTCTTAGTTCAGTTTTAGAATTATGTGTTGACTTCCTATTATAATAATTAAGGATCTTGGGGCTGGGGTTGTGGCTCAGTGGTAGAGTATGCGCTTAGCATGCGTGAGGCACTGGGTTCCATCCTCAGCACCACAAAAAATGAAATAAAGATGTTGTGTGTCCACCTTCATCTAAAAAATAAAGATTTAAAAAAATAATAATTAAGGATATTAATTTCTTTTTTTCCTCACTTTTCATATCCTTTTTCATATCCTCTCATTTGGGTTCATTTTCTTTGACTGTGTGTGTGTGTGTGTGTGTAACTTTTTTTATTTTTAAATGCCTGATATTAGAAAGTGTTTTTAGTTGAGTAGAATAATGTGAAAAGGCTTAGGGAATTGAAATAAAAACATCAATTATTGGCATTAGCCTAGAGAAATAATTTTGTAAGAGTCAATGTTAGGGGCTGGGGACGCTCAGTGGTAGAGTGCTCTGCTGGCTTGCGCAAGGTCCCAGGTTCACGCAAAATAAATAAATAAATACTCAGCCTCACCCCCCACCCACCCCCGCCATGGGGTTAGAATAAAAAGAAAGAGTCAATGTCAGTATATTACTGTAAATATACTCTTTACAAATAAACCAAGTGGTGAAGATTTACTAGACTTAAAAGTAGAGTTTTGGCTAGTTATCATGAATTCATTGTGTGGTAGCAGTCTAGTCACTTAGCCATTTTGGTGATTTCCATTTGCTTTGATTTTACTAATGTCTTCTCACACCTTTCAACAACTCTTTGAAACACCTGAAGTCTTGGATTTGGGCTGATTTATTAGATAATCTATCAGTTCCATTTATTTTCTTAAAGACCTCTCTTTAGAAACCTTCTATTCCCCTGTTTTCATCTGGACTGGTAGGTCTCTGGATAGACCTGTCATTACTGTCTCTTCATTATGGTCCTTAGAATTGATTGTTGGCTCCTTCAATATTGGATCCTGTTTTCTGGATCCCATATGATTCTTTTTCTTAGTTATGCCTTGTTTCCTTCTGCTAATAGCACCTTGAAAAAGGGTGTATGATGGTAAACATTAAAAAAATATTGCATGTTTGGAGCTGCTGTTGTAGCCCATGTGCTTGCCTAGCACATGTTCGGTCCTCATCATCACATAAAAAAAAAAAGGATTGCATCCATCTACAACTAAAAAAATATTTTAAAAAATCTTGAATGTTCGAGAATTTCTTTATTATACCTTTGTACTTGTGTGTCTATATGTGTGGGACTGGGGATGGAACTCGGGGCCTTGTGCATGCTAGGCAAGCACTCTACCACTGAGTTACATCCCCACCCCTGCATAATGTTTAAATCCAGTTAACATATTTATCTCTTCAAACATTTGTCATTTCTTTGTGGTGAAAATTCAAAAGTTCTGTTAACTCTTTTTTTTTTGGTAGTGGTAATGGTGGTGGTGGGGTGATTAAACTCTTGGGCTCAGTTGTGATCAAATAATCTTGCTTCATCCTCTCAAGTAGCTGGATCTATAGCTATATATCACCACCCCTGGCTCTTGTAGCTTTTTGAAATGTATAATATATTATTTTTACCTATAGTTACCTTATTGTGCAGTAGTACACCAGAACTTCTTGCTCCTATATCTGTAAATGAGTAAATACCATTTAATAAACTTTTCCCTATCCCTCCCTTCATCCTACTCTCTGTAGTCTCTGTTAATCCTCATTCTACTATAAACTATTGTGAGATCAATCTTAGCACTGATTGTGTTGTGTGTGTATGTGTGGGTATGGTACTAGGGATTGAACCCAGGAATATTCTACCACTGAGCTGTATCTCTGACCCTTTTATTTTGATACAGGGTCTTTTAAGTTCCCCAGGCCAGCCTTGAACTTGGAATCCTCTTGCCTCAGTCTCTTGCTAAGGATTATAGGCATGCACCAGCACACTCAGTCCTTGTTGCTTTCTGTTTATAGAAAACTGTTTTATGAAAACATTATCTTCTCTTATCCCCCTGAGGAGGGTTTTTATTTGTTTTTTCTTTTGAAATTGAACCCAGGTCCTCCCATATTGTAAGCAAGTGCTCTATCGCTGCATTTCATCTGCAGCCCCTTCTGAGGTTTTTGTTTTTGTTTTGTTGTTGTTGTGTTTATGGTGCCAGGGATTGAACCCATAACTGGCGCTTTACTACTGAGCCACATCTCCAGCCCTTTTTGCTTTATATTTTGAGGCAGGGTCTTATTAAGTTGCTTAGAGTCTCGCTAAATTGCTCAGGTGAGCCTTGAACTTGCAATCCTTCTACCTCAGCCTTCTGAGCCACTGGAATTACAGGTGTGCCATACCACACCCAGCTGAGGTTTTAATTATTTATTTATTTTGTAGTGCTGTGGATTATACATACCAGGCAGACACTCTACCACTGAGCCACATATAATTCTTTAAGTTGTCTTTTCTTCCGTGTGTTGTGTCTTTTCTGAGTTTCTGTTTTGACTTTGGTTTATCTCTCATGTCGGTGTTAGAGGCTTTCTTTAGATGCCTGGTATCCTTCACTGATTGTTCCTGTTTAAGAGTGGCACTCTGAAAAGCTGATCTGAAGTTCTATGTGTAGGCTTCATTGTAGGGAATTTAAATAGTTAGCTGTTAATTAACTAAGAACCTCCAAGCAATAATGTCTTTAAGTCTTTTTTTCTGAGGCATATCAGTTGGGGAAAGTCCTCCATTCTTTTTGTCTTTATAAAGTTTTCTGGAACTGGGTGAGAGAAGAGATGGAGAGCTCACCTTTCAACTTGTAGACTTTGACTAAATTCACCTTTTTACTTTAGTATCTCACTCTGTATCTTATCCTTTACTCTTTTTTTTTTTTTTTTTTTTTTCCTGGAGAGCATACTTTCCTAGAACTAGCTCCCTGTTTAGTGCAGGGATGCGAATCTTTTTGCTTTTTCTGTTCCTTATACAGACTTTCAGATTTTTAGCTTTCTACCTTTGGCTTTCTGTAGTCTTTAATACCCTTAATGTTTTTTTCCTCTTGTACTGGGGATTGAACCCAGGGGCATTTTACACTGAGCTACATCCCTGGCGACCCCCGCCATTTTTTTTTTTTTTTTTTTTTTAGTTGTAGACAGACACAATACCTTTATGTTATTTATTTTCATTTGGTACTGAGGATTGAACCCAGTGCCTCACACATATGAGGCAAGCATTCCACCACTGAGCTACAATCCCAGCCCTGCCCCAGTCCTTTTAAAAAAAAAAAAAATTTTTTTTTTTTTTTTTTTTGTAGTTGTAGATGGACAGCATGCCTTTATTTTATTTGTTTTTATTTTTATGTGGTGCCAAGGATCAAACTCAGGGCCTCACACGTGCTATGCAAGAGCTCTTCCACTGAGCCATAGCCCCATCCTCCCACACCCAGCCCTTTTTATATTTTATTTTCAGACATAGTCTCATTAACTTGTTGAGGGTCTTGCTAAGTTGCTGAGGCTAGACTCAAACTTGTGATCCTCCTGCCTTAGCCTCCGGTATTGCTGTGAATACAGGCATGTGCCACTGTGCCTGGCCTCTAATTTTTAAAAATATTTTTGCCTCTGTTTTTTGAAACTTTTTAAGTTTTTATAGATGGAATCAACTTTTTTGTATCTTGTTCTTTACTGGTACTTAGGTTTGATCTGACCCCAGTCTACTAAGTCACAGACCATTGTTTTATCCACACTCTGTCATTACCTTTTGAGATGTAGGGTCTTTGTGTCTCCTAGTTTAACTTCAGATGGAATAATTATGTTCAGTTTCTTGTTCTTTTTGTATGGGACTGATTTCTAAAAAGTGTCTATTGTCTTAAAATAAAAGCCTCAAGACAGTCAATGCACTGGGCTCAGTGAGGCAGGCCTGTAATCCCATCTACTTCAGATTCTGAGGCAAGAGGATTGCAAGTTTGAAGGCAGCCTGGGCAAATTAACCAGATCTTGTCTCAAAGTAAAAAAAAAAAAAAAGGCGGGGGGGTGGCCTAGGATCATAACACAGTGGTAAAGCATTTGCATAGTATGTGAAGCACGGAGTTGGGTTCTCAGCACTACATGTTTAAAAAAAAAAGTTAAAAAGGTCCATTAACAACTTAAAAATTTTTTTTTAAACAAAAAGGAAAAAAGGGCTGGATATGTAGCTCAATGGTAGAGTACTTGCCTAGTACATGTGAAGCACTTTATTTGATCCTCAGTATGGGGAATGGGGAAGACAAATCAGTGTGCTGGGAGTGTGTTGCTTAGAGGTAGAGCGCATGCATGCCTGGTATGCTTGAGTCCCTTGGTGTCATCCCCAGCACTCCTCTACTCCCACAAAAAAATCATAGACTTTTAAAAAACACATTACAGAATTTGTATTATTTTGGTCTTTTTTTTCTTCCTTCCTGATTTTCATTTAAGCTATGTAAATGACTCCTCAATTTGAAGTAGCTGCTATATGGCATTCATATTGGAATTATTTGAGTTTAGTGAATTTTAATCTGTAAAACATATTAGATACAGAATAATAATGTGTGTTTTAGAAGTGTGTTGGAAGAAGTATTGGTTAAGATTTTTTTATTTGTTCTAATTAGTTATACATGACAGTAGAATGCAATTTCACATATTATACACATGGAACACAACTTCTCCTTCCTCTAGCTGAACATGGTGTAGAGTCACCCCAGTAGTCATATGTGTATGTAGGGTAATAATGTCCATCTCATTCCACAGTCCTTTCTGTCCCACACCCCCTCCCTTCCCCTCACTCCCTTCTGCACAATCCAAAGTTCTGTCATTCTTCCCCACCCCCCATTAAGATTCTTAAGTAATCTATTCCTTTTCTCTCTCTCTTTTTTAATCCATTCCTTTTGATATATTACTTGTTCATATTTGATAAACAGGGCTGTCCATATTAGACATAATTATACATGAATGAAATATGTTTCTCACAGAAGTATCTTATTGAAAAGAAGAAAATATTGTGGTTTTTTTTCCCAGTGATGGTGTTGGTGGCATATTGGAAAATCTGAATTTGGGGCACAGGTATCTAGATATAAGCTTCTCACCCCTCCTACTTGGTTATCATTCCTTCCCACTCCTAGGGTTTCTTCCCCCAAGCATGTCTAGAGGATCAGATATCATCTCCTTCCTTGTTGGTTGTCCTTGAAAACAAGCTCACAGCAAAAATAATGAAAGTGAAGAGGTTATTTAGGGTTATAAGTCCAGAGCTTTTATATCTAAATCCCTAGATTAGATGACTGTAGACTCCTTTTGAGGTTTTTCCTTCCCATTTTATTATTATTCTTGAGATAGTACTAACCTCCCTGACCTGCATATGTTGTAAGTCCTCTTCCTAGCCTTAAAGATGATCAGAGAAGAACCATATGTCCTGTTATATTAACTGAGTTGCTTGCAACTGGACATTCTGCTTGGTTTAATCAAATTGTTTACTTCTTACAGGAAAAGTCTTATTTGGATATTTGCTCATGGTAGAATGTTGAGGAAAGGGCTACAAACAACCATGTCACTACCCTCCTGATTGAAACAAAAATATATTCTGGAAGCAAAATATATAATACAAGCATTATAAATTTTAGAACCTTTGGCCAAACGTTTGTGGTTCCAAAGAATGGCCATTCTGAGCTGGGGTTGTAGCTCAGTGATAAGAGCACTTGCCTAGCATGTATGAGGCACTGGGTTCGATTCTCAGCACTGCATATAAATAAATAAAATAAAGGTCCATCCACAACTAAAAAAATATTTTAAAAAGTGAATAGCCATTCTTCTCCCATTCCGTCCTTTTTTGAACTAATTAAGAACCTTCTATATTCCAGGATATATACTAGATATTAGGATTTTCCATTTGAGACAATGTAGTTCTGCCTCTTACTTTACTTACAATGTAATTCAAGGGAAGAATGGATATACTTTGTTTTGTTCTGTTCCATTTTGTGCTAGGGATCAAACTAGGGCCTATTGAATGCTAGGCAAGTGCTCCACTGAGCCACATCCTCAAATTTTTACTTTAAATTGCTCATCTGCCCTTTGGTCAAAACCCTTTCTCCTTTGAGATTTAAGCCTATACCACTCTCTTTCTCTGTTTATCTACCATCTCCATGTTTTGTTTTCATGAAGGTTTGACTTCATAGTTAAGTCCCCTCCAAATTCCTCCCTCCAAAATCCACATCTTATCATGCTGGGAGTCTTCACTATTTTGTTGAGCCACATCCCCAGCCCCCCGCTTTTTTTTTTTTTTAACTCACTGTATTGTGACTTATAACTTTACTATTTCAGTTAAACTTTTATCCCCTGTATCATCACTGACTTCCCCATTGCTGAGTCCAGTGGTCTTTAGTTGGTTCATCTTTAATTTATTGCTGTGTTGCATTGAAGCTTTAGAGCACAGTATCTATCTATCTATTTATTTATTTTCCAATATTTTTTTAGTTGTAGATAAACACAATATCTTTATTTTATTTTTTAAAATTTTTATGTGGTGCTGAGGATCGAACCCAGTGCCTCAGACGTGTGAGGCAAACGTTCTGCTGCTGAACTACAACCCCAGCCCAAGCACAGCATTTTAAAGTCAGCTCCCTTGACTGCTGTGATTCTACTTTGCTACTTTTGCATCTTACTCCCTGGCTTCTCATTTCTGTAATTGCTTATTTAAAAAATTGAAACCTTCTAAGCAGTTCAGAAATAACGTATCTTTGAAAATTTTCACACTTTCTAAAGAGTCCAAGAATAGTGCAGTGATCACAGTTGTGTTTTGTCATATTTTCATAGTCAGCTGTCCCTCCTTGATTCCCTGCCCCCACATATGTGTAAGTATTTATGATTATTTAAGTTTTTAAGTTTAATTAATTTTTGTTGTATAATTTTGAGAGCTGTTTGAAGACATCAGAGCATTTCATCCCTGAATTCTTTGATATGTATCTGCTAAAAGTAAGGGCATTTTGATACCACATTACAATTATCACACTTGAAAAATTTAACATTGATATACAATTTGTTTTCTAATATCTGGTCCATATTCAAACTTACCCAGTTGTCTCACTGACATAATTTATAACTGTTTTGTTTTTAATATCCATGATTTAATCAAGCCTCACACATTATATTGAATTATCCTCTCTTTAATTTACTTTGGAGTCATTTCTCATCCTTTTGTTTTTTCTCCAGTTCTTAGTATTCAACACAAGGCAAGCACTCTACCATTAAGCTACATCTGCAGATCTTTTATAAATATAATTTTGAGATGGGATCTCAATAAGTTGTTGAGATAGGCCTTGAAGTTGCTATCCTCCTGCATCAATCTCCGGAGAGCTGAGATTACAGGCATGTGCCACCACACCTAGCTCTCACCCCACCTTTCTTTCTTTCTTTCTTTTTTTTCTTTCTTTCTTTGTTTGTTCTACTTAGTTGTGTCCCCTCTCACCCCCACTTTTTTTTTTAATCTTTTATAACTGACATTTTTTTAAGAATCCAGGCCTGTTATTTTACAGAATATCCCTTAACTTAGAGTTATCATTTCCTCATGAAAATAACATTTTAAATTGGTTAATCACCTCTTGGAAGAATGTTACATAGGTTCCATTGTGTTTTCATGCATGGACTTAGGAGGCACATTATGTCAGTCTGTTCTATTATTTGATTAAGCTAAGTTTGATCACTTGGTTAAGACAGTGTTCATTAGATTTTTCATTGTACAAATAGTTTTTTCCTTTTGCAACTAGTAAGTGATCTATGGGATGATTGTTAAAGATAATGTGAATTTCCTGTCCCCTGATACTCTTTTATGTGGGGAGGAGTTACTGGGGATTGAACCCAGAGGCACTTTACCACTGAGCCATCCCCAGGCCTTTTATTTTTTATTTTGAGACTGGGTCTTGCTAAGTTGCTGAGGCTGGCCTCCACCTTGCAGTCTTCCTCATTTAGCTTCCAGAGTTGCTGGGATTACCACCAGACCTGGCCCCTAATAATCTTTTACCTAGTGATTTTATAATCACTTGTTTCTTGCCCAACTCAAATATTACTGTAGTGACTATAAGATGAAGATTTTTTTTTAATTTTTCTTTTCTTTTTTTCCCCCTAGTACTGGGGGGCAGGGTGAATCCAAGGACACTTTACCACTGTGCTACATCCCCAGCCCTTTTTATTTTTTATTTTGAGATAGGGTCTCACTAAATTCATGGGCTGGCCTTGCTCAAACTTGCAATCCTCCTGCTTCAGCCTCCCAAGTCACTGGGATTACAGGCGTGGGCCACTGTGCCTGGTGAGAGACTTTTCTATTTATTTATAGTTTTCTATTTTGTGATTTGTCTGTTAAGAAGTACTTTTCCCTTTGTTTTTTTAAGACTCAAAGCCAGGTACAGTGTTGTGCAACTGTAGTCTCAGTGACTCGATAGGCTGAGGTAGGAGGATCACTTGAGGCCAAGAATTGAAGACAAGCCTTTGTAACAGCAAGACCTGGTCTTAAAAAAAAAAAAAAGAGAGAGAGAATCAGTCTGGTCTTGGACTTGTATTTCCATCTCAATGTGTTACCTATTTTTGTCATCATTATTTTTGGTTCTCAAATTGTCCTAAATTTCACTAATGAGATCCCTTTTCAAAAGGCTTCTCTGTGCTTTTACTATATCCACATCAATTTTTGAGCAGTACCTTACTTTCTGGTATAATGGAGTTCTTTAGATTTTCCTTGCACTTTTTCATGACTCCGGCCTAAAATCATCCATTTCTCCAAGGTCTCTGGTTTCTATTGGCAAAGAATGATATTTACAAACCAATATCTGCATGTTAGCTATGTTTCTTGCTACTAAAGTGACTCTTTTTAGTAGACAGAGCTAGAAAATTGTTTTTTGTTTTGTTTTGTTTTTAAAACCATATCTTCATATTGCCACCCTAATTCTAGTCCAGTTTTATAAGGTTGTTCTTCCCTTGGTCCTTTTTTGTTAAGTGTGGAAATTGAAGCCAAGGTCTCACACATGCTAAGCAGGCACTCTAGCACTGAGCTACATCCCCATCCTTGGTAACAACATCAATAAAAGTACTCATTTGTTCAGTTATACAATACAGTTATTATACAACTCAGTGGTAGAGCATTTGCCCCTCATGTGAGAGACTGTGGGTTCGATTCCCACCACTGCATATGTGTGTGTGTGTGTGCGTGCGCGTGTGCAGGCACACACACATACACACACAGAAGAGAATTGCAATACCGATATTGTTACTAAGCTATAAGCATACTAAGTATGGTTTAAGATTTCTTTGTAATGTTTTTTGTATTCACATATTATCAAGTGTGTGCAGCCTAGTGTTAAGTTTCTTTTTCTTAAGTAAAGTTATCAGCATAATATTCAATTAAATGTATGCATTTCTGTCACATTCAGTTTTATTTTCCATTTCCATCTTTGTTGATATTTTATTCTAGGAATGTGTAAAACATTAATATGTTTCAGAAATCAAGATGTCTATAATTATAATATTTGATTTTGTCAGGAAAAATGGATAGTCAAAAGTCTTAGTCTCTTTCCTGACCTACCACTCTTAATAGCTTCGGGTATGTCTTTGTTATGTTCACTTTTACAGGTGTAAGCAGATACATATCTGATTCTTATTTTCCCTTTCTTGCACGAAAGGACAGCATTATACATACACACTCATACAGGTGCTCACTACTGTTTTTTTGTTTGGGTACTAGGAATTGAACCCAGGGGTGCTTTACCATTGAGCTACATTGTCAGTCCCCACCCCGCTTTTTTTTTTGTTTTTGAGCCAGAGTCTTTCTCTGAGTTGCTCTGGGTGATCTCAAACTTGTGATCCTCCTGCCTTAGCTTCCTTAGTATCTGGGATTATAGGCATGGGCCACCATACCCAGCTCATATACTCTTTTGTATCTTGCTATAATAGAGTGTTCCTTATTCTTTTTATAGCTTTTGAAGAATACCTTGTGTAGATACTATAGGTTTTCAACCAATATCTTAAGAATGGGCTTACGAATATAAATTTAAGAATAAGTTTGTAATGTTTCACTGTTACAAGTAATGTTGCAACTAACAACCTTGTGTATTTACTTCCCATCTTACTAGAGGTGTACCATTAGGGTACTAGAACTTCAACTTAGTGTGTCCAAACAGTACATTATTTTCCCAAAACTTTTTTTGCCCCGCTTCCGTTTCCTGTTATTGACTGATACCATTTTCTATTATTTAAACAGAAACTAGGCTATCATTGTTTTTATGTAGTTATTCAGAAAATACAATTGATATACCTTTAGCCTTTCTTTTTTTCTTTTTCTACTTTGATTTTCTTAGTTACTCATCTTCTTAGTTTCCTGTACTATAAGTTCTAACTAGTCTCATTTCTTCACTAAAATTCCATACCATTACTAGCACTTTCTTTTTTTTTTTTTTTTTATTCACCAGGGGTCCCCAACCACTGGGCCACATCCCCAGCCCCTTTTTATATTTTTATTTAGAGACAGGGCCTCACCAAGTTGCTGAGGCTGACTTTGAACTTGTGATCCTCCTGCCTCAGCTTCCTGAGCTGCTGGGATTATAGGTATTCACCACTGTGCCCAGCCACTATTAGCACTTTCTTAAAGCCAAACATTACATTATTTAACTCATCTTAACATATCTTCTTTGACTCTAAAATAAGATTCCAATACCTTTGCTTAGATGCCAAAGCCATTTCCTGGCCTCTGCCTACTTCTCCAGCCTAATCTCTAACCACTTGTTACCATACTGAAATGTTTATAGATTCCTCAGGCACATTCTGTCCTGTCAAGCCTCTTTTGCACTAGAATGCCTTTGAGGGGGTGGGTACCAGGGATTGAACTCAGGGATACTCGACCACTGAGTCACATCCCCAGCCCTATTTTATATTTTATTTAGAGGCAGAGTCTCACTGAGTTGCTTAGCTCCTCACAGTTACTGAGGCTGGTTTTGAACTCATGATTGTCTTGTGTCAGCCTCCCAAGCTGCTGGGATTATAGGTGTGCGCCACCGCACCTGGCTGGAATGCTTTTTTCACCTTCCACATTTTAAAAAAATATTTATTTCTTAATTGTAGTTGGATATAATTTTATTTTTATTTTATGTGGTGCTAAGGATCAAATCCAGGGCTTTGCATGTGTTAGGCGAACACTTTACCTCTGAGCCACAACCCCAGCCCCAACATTTTATCTTAATAACTTTTCAAAGTATAGTTTAGGTATTGTAACTTCCAAAAAGACTTCTTGCCAGGTCAGATGCTGTTGCCCTGTTCACCAATAATGCTATATGTTTATGTCCAATGAATTCACTTTCCTCCCTGATACTTTGGGCTCCTATGGATAGGGCACTCCTTCTGTTAGTTCTGCTTTCTTGGCACAGAGCCTGGAGCATAGTAAATAGTAGTAACAGTTAGTGAATATATGAATAGACTTAATCTTGTTTATAGATTTTTTTTTTTTTTTAGAAAACGTGTCTCTAGGTTTCATTTACATGTTTACTGCAAAAAACCCTAACTAGTTCAAATGTGTAGAAGTGAATGTGTTTTATTACCCCATCTCAGTTTCTAGTAGGAACCATACCATGTTGGTTAGAAAAGCACAAAATAGATTTCCAGTTACTATAGAGTAAAAATGTTCACTATTTTGTTCTTATAGTTCATCTCTTTTCCTTTAGGCAATGATAGTAAGAAATGCTAAAGATACAGCTCATACAAAAGCAGAACGGAATATTCTGGAGGAAGTAAAGCATCCCTTCATTGTGGATTTAATTTATGCCTTTCAGACCGGTGGAAAACTCTACCTCATCCTTGAGTATCTCAGTGGTCAGTACACAGTTTGGTGTAATTGTTTGCATTTGCTCTAGAAACTGGGCTAAAACATTATTTTCTATTGGAAAATATACTTTTCCCTATCATTATCAAATAATTTTCAGAATTGATGAGTACATCGAAGTAAGGAATTCAGATATAAGCAAATGTTTCTATTTGTAGACAAATATGAAAAAAATCTTTGAAGTTTACATTTTTTTCCCCAATATGTAAAATTTTGTCTTAAGCCTTTCATAGTCAATCATTAAAAAAATAATAACAGACAACATGTTGGGTCCTGGTGGCTCACACCTGTAATCCCAGCAGCTTGGGAAGCTGAGGCAAGAGGGTCACAAGTTCTAGGCCAGCCTGGTGGGCAATTTAACAAAACCCTGTCTCAAAATAAAAATTAAAAAAGGGCTGGGGATGTAGCTCAGTGATAAAGAATCCCTGGGTTCAATCCTCATTACTATAAAAATGCAAATACCTACTCAATGCAGAATACCTACTTATGCTAGAATTGAGATATTAAAATTCAAACAAACCATTAAACTAGTCCTTTATAAACTGAACTGAAAAAACTTACTGAAAGTATTAAGATACTTCATTCTTGCCAGTGGCAGTGGCACATGCCTTTAATCCCAGTAACTCCAGAGGCAGAGGCAAGAGGATCTCAAGATCAAGGCCAACCTGGACAATTTAGTGAGACACTGTCTCATGATGAAAACAAACAAACAAAAAAAGGGTTGGGATGTACCTCAAAGGGAAAGCATACCTCAGTTCAATCCCCAGAACTGGTGGGGGGTTGGGGGAGATAGTGTATACTATTGTATTATATTTTTAAAAGTTTGGTTGATGCATCGTTGGTGATAGGATATACAGTTTGCAGTGTGAATTGTCCACATTTTTCAGGGCCTACCATCTGCTGGGAACTCATTGTTCCCCATATCACTTCTAGATCAGAGGTATCTTATTTCCAACAAATAATATTTGGGAGAAAATAACAGAGATTTTGCAATAGCTTATAACTTGGAGAGAAAGCTGAAGAATTTAGCAACATATTTGTGACTATTGCCATTTTTTCCTGTAGCTTTATTTTCACATAATTTCAAACCCATATTTTTAAAAAAGTCTCAATAGGGGCTGGGGTTTTACCGTAGTGGTAGAGCGCTTGCCTTGCATGCGTGAGGCCCTGGGTTCGAACCTGAGCACCACATAAAATAAAGAAAGAAATCGTGTCCATCTACAACTTAAAAAAAAAAAGAGTCTCAATAATACAAAAAACTCTCATATACCCCTCACCTAGATTCTCCAGATGATATCAGATTTTTACCACTCTTTGTTTTATCTTCCTCTATGTATGTATACACACACACTCATATGCACTTACATAATTTTTTTCTTTTTGTGGTGCTAGGGATCAAACACAGGGCATCATCATTATTATTATTATTATCATTATTTTAGTACTCGGGATTGAATCCAGGGGCACTTAGCTACTGAACCACATCCCCAGTCCTTTTTGTATTTTTCTGTTTAGAGACAGGGTCCCAGTAAATGGCCTAGGGCCTTGATAAGTTGCTGAGGCTGGCTATTTTTGGAGGGGGAGGGGCACCTGGCCTTGAACCCCAGAGGCACTCTACCACTGAGCCACATCTCCAACCCTATTTTGTATTTTATTTAAGACAAGGTCTCACTGTGTTGCTTAGGGCCTTGCTAAATTGCTGAGGCTAGCTTTGAATTCAAGATCCTCCTGCCTCAGCCTCCCAAGCCTCTGGGATTAGAGGCATGGGCCACCTTGCCCGGCTTGTGGCTGGCTTTGAACTCATGATACTCTTGCCTCATCCTCCCCAGCCACTGGGGTTATGTGTGTGCCCCCAGGCAAGGCAAACTCAGGGCCTTATGCATACCAGGCAAGCACTCTACCACTGAACCACATCCCCAGCACTAGTTACATAAGTTTTGAACTGTTTAAGGATTTCGTAGACATGATTTCCCTTTACCCCTAAAACTTCAGTGTTTATTTTCTAAAATCAAGAACAGTGTCTTACATGACTATACTAAAATTATCAAAAAATAGGAAATTAAAATGGATACATAATCTCTCTCTTTAGTAGTCTAAGTTAGAATAGTTATTCAGTCTTTCTTTGTCTCTCATGATATTTACATTAAAAAATTTGTTTGTAGTTGTAGATGGACAGCATACCTTTATTTTATTTATTTTTATGTGGTGCTGAGGATTGAACCCAGTGCCTCACATGTGCAAGGCAAGTGCTCTGCCAGTGAGCTACAGTCCCAGCCCGATGTTTACAGTTTTTAAGCATATAGGCCAGTTACTTTGTAGAATGGGTCAATTTAGTTTGTTGTTATTGTTTTTTGTAGTTGTTGATGGACAAAATAACTTTATTTTATGTGGTACTAAGAGGATCAAACCCAGTGCCTCACACATGCTAGGCAAGCACTCTCCCACTGTGCTATCCAGCCCTCAATTTGGGTTTATTTGATGTTTCTGTAGGATTAATTAATTAATTAATTTTTTGATACTAGGGATTGAACCCAGAGGCACTTAACCACTGAGCCATGTCCCCAGCCCTTTTTAATATTTTATTTAGTGACAGGGTCTCACTGAGTTGGTCTCACTTACTAAATTGCTGAGTCTGGCTTTGAACTCAAAAATCTTCCCTGCCTCAGCCTCCCGAGCTGCTGGGATTACAGGTATGCACCACTGCACCTGGCTCCCTCTTTTTTTATTTTGAGACAGGGTTTCACTGAGTTGTTTAGAGCCTTACTAAGTTACTGAGGCTGATTTTGAACTATCAATCTTTAGCCTCAAACTTGAGGGATTGATGGGATTACATGTGTGCACTACCATGCCTGGCTCCATGTTATACATTTTTGGCAGGACCATTAGAGTGATATCATGTCTTTCTCAGTGCATCAGATATTTATATCTTTTTTTTTAATATTTATTTTTTAGTTGTAGTTGGACATGATACCTTATTTTTTTGATTTATTTTTATGTGACACTGAGGATTGAACCCAGGGCTGCGCACCTGCTGGGCGAGTGCTCTGCTGCTGAGCCAAAACTCCAGCCCTGATGTTTATATCTTTGCCCCATTACTAATAATTTTGTTCACTTTGGTCATACATGTAAGATGGTTTCTGCTGTTTTGTTTTTGTTTTGGTACTGGATATTGAACCCAGGGGCACTTTACCACATCCCTAGTCCTTTATTTTATTTTATTTTGAGGCAGGATCTCACTAAATTCCAGAGGTTGGCCTGGAACTTTCTCTCCTCTTGCCTCATCCTCCTGAGTCTCTGGATAAGTATCTTTTAAGGACATACTTTGAAATTATTTAAATTTACATCTCTCATCGAGTTTTCGTGTTCACTTTTCTCATCTGTTGATTGGGGTGGGGGTGGTAATGAGAATTAAACCCAGGGGTGTTTACCATTAAGTTACATCCACAGACCTTTTTCGAGACAGGGTCTTGCTACATTGCTAGGCTGGTCTCAGATTTGTGATCCTCTTCCTTTAGTCTCCTGGGTTGCTGAGATTACAGGCATACACCTCTGCGCCTACCCATCCATTGATTTTTGCCTGTAATAATTAATTGTAATGTTTACCAAGTGATTTTTTTTCCTTATTCTATCATGTCTCTTTCATTTATTATTTGGCATCCTACTGCAATAAAATTTTATTATTTATTTACTTCACTACGGTCTCATGGATTTTAAGATTATTTGGTAGAATATAGTCCTTTATTATTTATTTTCATACTCAAATTATGCCATATTTTACAAGGCCACTGCAGTGTTGTTTCAGTTTATTTAAGTATTCTGAAAATATGGAATATTACTACTATTCACTAAAATTAATGAGGGTAGCTTAATTACTAATGTCTTTCTACTTATGGATAAAATGTTGAAGAGGATTTAATCAAGATTCTTTTTATTTTCTCAAGTCTGATATTGACATATATTTGGAAGTTCGTATATGTAAAACGTAGAATTCTAAGTGTATTCTACTTTTAAACTTACATGTTTCATGTTTCAGGGCTGGGGTTGTGGCTTAGTGATAGAGCACTCACCAGCACAGGTGGGGCACTGAGTTCAATCCTCAGCACCATATTAAAAATAAATAAATAAATAAAAAATATAGTGTCTACCAACAACTAAAAAAATTTTTTAAAAATTAAAAAAAACCTTATATGTTTCATAGAGGAATATGAATACTGCCAGAAATAGAATCCTGCAGACTTTATTTTAAAAACTATAATTTTTAGGTTCTGTGTTTTATTTTTAAAGATTTTATTTTTAATCATGGTTAAAAGGAAAGCAAAAACTTTCTCATTAGTAGTGGATTGGAATTAAAGATGGTTTTGTTTCTAATGTCTTTACCTTTCCTTCACAGGAGGAGAACTATTTATGCAGTTAGAAAGAGAGGGAATATTTATGGAAGACACAGCTTGGTAAGTGAAATTTTGTGGTTGCATGGATTTAGATGATGATTCACATCATTAAAAGCAAAGCCCCATTCCTACTGTGGGCAGCCACATGATTCAATAAATTGATCTGGAGCCAGTCAGTAACTCAGAACCTCAAGGGGGAGAACTAGCTCTGGGACCTGGCAGCTATTGGAGGTCACATCATTCCTTTGCCCCCAGGCCTTGGGTGGACGGCTCTTCACACCAGTTGTTCCTAACAGAATCATTCTCATTGCGACTTTCTTTCCTTGAATTGGTAAGCTGCTTGCCTTGGCTGTGGGTGAGTGTGGTTTTTCCAGTGAAACTTTATGTGTGGAACAGTGGAAAGTATCAGAAATCATCTCCTCTTTTTTTTAGACTTTCCAGTTCCCAAGGTGCAATCTTAGGGAGGTGATAAGCCTGCACATATCATCTGTGGATTGGTTATGTAGCCAGAATGGGATCTACCCTCCTATTTGTAAGATGGCATCTGCTTCAAATTAAAAATATACACATCCTTTTGTGAAGCGACAGTATTGGGTAACAATAAATCAGTTTATCCTACACATTAATTGAATAGAAAACAACACTTAAATGTTTTTTCTACCTTAATTACCAAACTGCATTCCATTGTTTAATTTCAGGCCTTTTCTAACACAGAAGCTGCATTTAAGAGCCTTAGGGATGAAGTGCCCTTTTTTGGAGGAGGCTCTCTGAGCCATGTTGGAGGCTGTATTTGTGGTCGTGCTGGCTGTGAAACTGCCTCAGTCCTCTAGGACACACCCTCTCCATCCTGGAGTAATCTGCAGGATTGCAACCTTGTTATGCAGCCAGTATTGCAGTGCCTTGTGCTTTTCGAATCCAGACAGGGTTGATTCAGCCCTTTATTCTTTTGAGGTAGATAAATTTGAGTGTAACACAGTTTATAGTTGTGGGCTGGCTGGCAAGAGGGAGGGCAGGTACTGTGGGCATCTGTCTATAAATATACAGTTGTATTAAATAAGGGATGAATGGGTTTTAAGGGTCAGATTATAAGGTAACTTTTAAAATCAAGACTTGATCTCTGAGAAAAAAGTTCCTGTTTCCTGTGGGATTTTAAAGTTGAGGGTGGGTGGGAGGAATTTGCTTTGATCTGAATGACTGTTGACCTAATTCCTACACAGAACAGAACATGATCAGTGACAGTTTAGCATATCCTGAATATCTTTGCATTTTTAGCAGTATATTCTAATGGCAAAATAAAAAGTTTTATAATTTCACTAAAATGAGTGAAACATAAATGTCCCATGCCTTTGGCAGCATCCTATGCCATCTCTTTTCCGCATACATCCCCTCACCCCTCTAATTTGGTCTTTGGTGCATGTCTGTTTCTTTCAAGGAATTTTGCTCCATACATAAACTGCATTGGGTAGATTACTCTTTTAATTTTATTAAATCACTTTTGTTTCCAGCTTTTACTTGGCAGAAATCTCCATGGCTTTGGGGCATTTACATCAAAAGGGAATCATCTACAGAGACCTGAAGCCGGAGAACATCATGCTTAATCACCAAGGTGGAGATATATTATAAATAGTTCTGCAGTAAATAATCATCTTAAAATTCTCCCACATGGGTCATGTCCATTTTCAAAGTCCCAATATCATCTTTTATTATGCATTTCCTTCCTTGGAATTTGTGGCATAATCATAGTTGATGTTTAAGTATTTAGGTAGTTAGGGTAGATGTGAGTAAAAGAAGTTGAAGCTAATAGCCCCTCTTTTTTGGTGGCACATGGGGATTAAACTCAGGGTATCCTACAATGAAGCTACATTCTCAGCCCTTTTTTATGTTTGGGGCGCAGTTTTTTGGTAAATTGTTGAGGCTGGCCTCAAACTTGCAATCCTCCTGACTCAACCTTCAGAGTCCCTGGGATTATTGCCTGACATGGGATTATTGCCACCATGCTTGACAAGAGCTACTCTTTTCTTTCTTTTTTTTGGGGGGGTGGGGGGTATAGGGATTGAACACAGGGGTACTTAACCACTAAGCCACATCCCCAGCCAAGGAGCTACTTTTTATAGCTTTTCTTTTCTTTTTAAATCTGTATGTTGTGTTGTGAAAATAATATTAGAAGCAATACTTTTGTTTTTGGTGTAGTGGTACTAGGGATTGAATCTAAGGGCACTCCACCACTGAGCTACACTCCCAGCCTTTATTTATTTATTTTAGTACTGAGGATTTAACCCAAGGGCACTTTACCTTTTTTTATTTTTTCAATTTGAGACAGGGTTTCACTAAGTTTCTGAGAGTCTTGCTAAGTAGCTGAGGCTGTCCTGGAACTTGAGATACTCTTGCCTTAGCCTCCTGAGTTGTTGGGATTACTGATGTGTGCCACCACACAGGACTCCCAACCATTGTTAATTATTTTTTAAAAAATTTTTAAAAATATATTTTGTTTAGCTGTTGAAGGACCTTTATTTTATTTATTTGTTTATACATGAGAATTGTTTAATTTATTTAATTGTTTTTTAATTTATTTATTTGTTTATACAATGAGAATTGAACCCAGTGCATCACACATGCTAGGGAAGCGCTCCACAACTAAGCCACAACCCCAGCCCACTGTTTATTTTTATTTTGAGCCAGGTCTTAGTAAATTGTTGAGGCTGGCATCGAACTTGTAGTCCTCCTGCCTCAGGCTCCTGAGTTGCTGAGATTATAGGTGTGTACCACCATGCTCAGCTGGAAGTAACATTTTTATGATAATTTTTTCTGATGCTGGAAAAAGGAAAGAATTGAAATTGAACCAAAGTATGTGATAGAGCCTTGGAAATAAAATGTTTAGTAAGCATCAGTTAATTCTTGTTGTTTCGTTACAACAAATATAAACATCAAGAGACTAATAGTCTTTACAGCTGTAGGCATATCAAAGTGATCTTTGACTACAACTGCATGATACTATAGATAGCTCAATTTATTCTGTAGTCATCTGGGTTGGGTAGACTTAGCAGTTCACTCACACTCCAAAGGAGGAAGCAGCAGACCAGAGTACCTAAGGAAGCTGGCAGAAGCTTCTGATCTAAAATGTCTACAAAATTATCCATGAGATAGTTAACTGTTTCAGATTTTTGGGCACAAAATGGTGCATGGACAACTGGGGTCAATATAAATGTTCCAAATAGTGCTGCTTTTTTTTTTTTTTTTTTTAAGAGAAATGATAGTTAACTAAGCACATCATGAGAATCAGTATCTTTACCTTTCTCCCACTTCCCATCAGCCCCTATCCCCAAAATTGGATTCTGATTCTATAATTCTAAGGCAAAAGATAAAATAGGGAAGTGATGAAATGGTAAAATTCTTTGATCCATGAGTTTGAGTACATCACGTGGTTCTATGAAAATAAAGTCCATAATTCTCTTCTATGTCATTATATAGTATATATCTACTTTGGAATTAATAGGCTACTCCCTTTTCTTTTCTCTGAAATGAACCTAAAATATCAGGGCCCCTGGTGTTGATCAAATGATAATTCAGCAAAGCTAAACTTGAACTAAAATGATCTTTGTGAAAGGTGGAACTCCACTTTCTGGAGCTGAGACGATTATCCATGCCAAATTTATTTATTTATTTATAGTTTTTAGTTATAGGTGGATGCAATATCTTTATTTTATTTTTATGTGGTGCTGAGGATTGAACCCAGTGCCTCACGCATGGTAGGAGAGCCCTCTACCTCTGAGCCACAACTCCAGCCCTCCCATGCCAATTTTAATTCTTCCCCCTAACTACTAGTAATTTGACAGTAAGTCATTTCATTTCTTTAACTGGAAGCATTTGGCAGAGAAATTATGTTGTAATGACTTTTTGAGATCATTTTAAGAATTCTCAAGTTCATTGTGATATAGCTTTATCACTTTATCACAATGAACTTGACAGCTCCACCCACAACTTTCATTTAAAAGGTACAGAATATGTTTGTTAGGTTCTGTGTACTTAAACTAGACTTCAGAAAGAGGCTTTCCTAATACTTTCCTTTTTTCATAATGGAAAAGGACTCTACATATAGGTAAAGGCAGAACCTTAGACAAGCTGTTCCACTTCTTCTGTTTTATGTTTACTAGATTATATCATTGGCAAAAAAAAAATGACTCTGTCCTAACCTTAAAGAATTAGCACTCCATCTTATGAGTAGCACCTAATTAGTTCTTGATATTGTCAAGGTGAAGGCAAGGAAAAGTTAAATGGATAGATTTTCTTGTCTTGTATGATATGTTCAAACACTGCATATACTTAAAGCTCTCAGAATAATCATGTTTTAATCTTTTATTGTAGGTCATGTGAAATTAACAGACTTTGGACTATGCAAAGAATCTATTCATGATGGAACAGTCACACACACATTTTGTGGAACAATAGAATACATGTGAGCTGCATGTTAAAAGAAAATATAACTGGTTTGGGGGTAATATCTAACTTTTACATGATTTAAGTAATAGTGTGTTAGTTTTCTATAGTATCATTGACTTTTATATTATTTTTAAAATTGTAATTCAGATAATATGCAAATGGATGAATTTTTAGCCTTTTGTTTTTCTCATTATAGGGCCCCTGAAATCTTGATGAGAAGTGGCCACAATCGTGCTGTGGATTGGTGGAGTTTGGGAGCATTAATGTATGACATGCTGACTGGAGCAGTAGGTGCACAGTTAAAAGTTGCATGTATTAAGATCTGTGTCAAATAGTTATTAAACCACTACAGCAAGAGACCTTCCCTTTACTTACAGAAAATGTCACAAGTAAAGTTATTTTCAAACCCAAAGATTTGTTTATCAGCAGTTTAACACTTGTAATGTTTTATGATTATATAGGATTCTTTTTTTTGGTACTGGGAATTGAACTCAGGGGTGTTTTACCACTGAGCTACACTCTCAGTCCTTTTATTGTTTTTTATTTTATTTTGAGACAGGTTCTCACCAAGTTTCTGAGGTTCATATTAAGTTGCTTGGCAGGCTCCCAAGTTGCCGGGATTATAAGCATGCACCACTGAACCCATCAGGATTTCATGCCTTTTTTTTTTTTGGTACCAGGGATTGAACCCAAGGGTGCTTAACCACTGAGTCATATCCTCAGCCCCTTTTTAAAATTTTTTACTTCAAGACAGGATCTCACTAGGTTGCTTATAGCCTCGCTAAGTTGCTGAGGCTGGCTTTGAACCTGTGATCCTCCTGCCTCAGCCTCCTGAGTTGCTGGGATTACAGCATGCTCTACCATGCCCTACTGGATTCCACACTTTTTTAAAAACATTTTTATTTAAATGATCTATGTCATGGCAATCCCGTGAAATAGATGTGAGATTATCTAATGAGTTATTTTAGAAAAGGAGGAATGAAAGCATAAAATTCCATGCCTCATTGCTAATCACATGGCAAGTTAACAGAAGAAACCCAGTCTTCCTTACTGGGCATTGATATTTCTTCTATACCATTGCTTTAAAACTACAGGTCTTTAGTAGTTAGCTCATTTCACAACATATTTTTGATCGCTACAAATGATTGATTAATTCAAGAAATGGATAATATCATTTAATATTTTTTGTATGCTAATTTTTCTCACTCTTTTCTACCTTTAGCCTCCATTCACTGGGGAGAATAGAAAGAAAACAATTGACAAAATCCTCAAATGTAAACTCAATTTGCCTCCCTACCTCACACAAGAAGCCAGAGATTTGCTTAAAAAGGTAGGGTTCTTTTTATTTTATTATTTTGTAATGCTGGGAATAAAACCTAGAGCCTCACACATGCTGGGCAAGTACTGTACCACTGAACTATATCCCTAATCCATGGGTAGAGTTCTTTTTTTTTTTTTTTTTTTTTAATTAGTTACACATGACAGTACAATGATCTTGACAGTTCATACATTTGAATCAAATGGGGTATAATTTCTCATTTTTCTGATTGTACAGGTTGCAGAATCACATTGGTCATACAGTCACCTATATACATATAGCAATAATAATGTCTATTTTATTCTGCTGCCCTTCCTATCATGGGTAGAGTTCTTAAAAAGGCAAACTATAAACCTCAATAAATAGAATTGTAGTTAACTAGTTAGGATTTGTCACATATTTTGAATAAAAAATCATACATAAATATTGAACCAAAAAGCCTGAAATTTTTGAAAATAAAGAACAAATTTAAAGATTTTATTTTTGTTCTCAAACAATATTTGTTAGTTATGAATAAATTACATTTGCTCAAGGCAAAATAGAAAACAAATTCTAAAAAGAAAAAAGCATTCAATTTAAGTAAGTTTCTTCATTAGTACTTTTTTCCTCCCTAAAGCTGCTGAAAAGAAATGCTGCTTCTCGACTTGGAGCTGGTCCTGGGGACGCTGGAGAAGTTCAAGTAGGGAATTGGCATGTTTGATGTTTTGGGAGAAGATGATGCCTAATTTTATTTATGTGTGAGGTTGAATGTAGTTGCTTATCAGTTTAGCTTGTTTTGTGATTTATAACTTCAAAAAGGTGGTTTATTTGTCATTTCTGTAAAGTCTAATCCCCTTGACTTTTTCTGTTCTTTTTTCCTAGGCTCATCCATTCTTCCGACATATTAATTGGGAAGAACTTCTGGCTCGGAAGGTGGAGCCTCCCTTTAAACCTCTGTTGGTATGTATATATGAAAGCATATACTTTGAGGGATCTGGTACTTTTTTAGGGTAAGAAAAAAATTTCAGAACAGTCAGAAACATTACATTTATTAAATTTCAAAGGCACATTGATCTGTCCTCTCTTTTTAGAATTTTTGTATTATCTTTTCAAGGACTAATGCCGGTTGGCATTCAATGACTTTATTAGTTATTTTAAAGTTGATTTTAATATTTCAAGATGATGGGACTTGCTGGGCATGGTAGCACACACCTGTAATCTCAGTGGCTTGGGAGGCTGAGGCAGGAGGATTTCGAGTTTGAGACCAGCCTCAGTAACTTAGCAAGGCCCTGTCTCAAAAATCAAAAGGGCTGGGGATGTTGCTCAGAGGTAAAGCACCCCTATGTTCAATCCCCAGTACCAAAAAAAAAAAAAAAGGTTGGGAATTTTTTATTTTTCCTTTATTTGGTTTTGCTTAATTCAACCCCATTTTAAATATGATTCTCTGGGAACATTTTCTTCAAAATATAGAATATGTATGAATTATTTTTCTAACCTTACCATAAAAAAAGTGCCACAAAGTGGGTGGTTTGACAGAAATTTATTTTTCTGTTGATCTGGAAGCCACAAGTCTGAGATCAAGTTGGCAGGACAGGCTCATTATGAGCAAGACTGTTCCTTGTCTCCCTATGCTGGCAATCTTTTTCATTGTTTGGATTTTAGGCACATCACCTGGATTTATTTGTCTATGAAATCAAATGATGTTCTACCTGTGTGCATATCTGTGCCTAGATTTCTCTTTTTTAATAAGGACAGCAATCATATTGGATTAGGGTCCCTTCCTCATCTTTACTGATCACATTCTACAACAACCCTTATCAGATAAGGTCACATTCTGAAGAACTGGGGGTTAGAACTTCAGCATATGAATTTAGGGATAGTACACAGTTCAATTGATAATAATATGCTGATATATAAATGAGTATTTGTTCTTTCCTCCTACCTCAGAACCTGAAAAAAATGATAGTTTCTTTTTCTGTTTCTTGGGATGTAGGTGAAGGAAGAGGAGGAAGATAATGATAATGATGATGATGATGATGATGATGATAATGATGATTTGGTTATAAAGTACAAGTTGACCTGCTTTAAAATGTTGGCATGTACAATTGTAAGGAGAAAAATCAACTAACATGCTTCCTGCCCAGAATCAAAGTGTTCAGTTTGTTTAAGCATAAACATGAACATGACCACTATGCTATCATCACACCTAAAAAGTTGATAATTTCCCCAGTTATTTCCTTTTATTTTTTAAATCCTATTGGCTTCTTTAATAAGGTTTCAATCACAAGTCTATATATAGTTTGCTATGTTTCTTTTATAGATAGCCCCTTTCCAATCTTCCCTTAGGGATTTATTGAAGAAACTCTTCATCCTCATGGCATCATTGACCATGTTCATGTTTCATATATATATATATATATATTTTTTTTTAGTTATAGATGGACACAATACCTTTATTTTATTTATTTATGTGGTGCTGAGGATTGAACCCAGTGCCTCACGAATGCTGGGCAAGCACTCTACCACTGAGCCCCAGCCCCAGCCCAGTTTCCTGTATTTTCAAAAACTGATTGTTAGATTTAGGTGCTTGATCTGATTTAGATTAAACTCTTGGTATTATATGCTTTGATAAGGAGGCCTAATGTGTAGTTGTATTTTTTCCAGTGATCTTTGATCAATGCCTATGTCATTATTTCTTAACCAAGGGTAATTTTTGGTGGTGGGTACTTGGGATAGAACCCAGTGTACTCTACCCCTGAGCTACACTCCATACCCTTTTTATTTATTTTGAGACAGGGTTTGCTAAGTTACCAAGTTTGGCCTTGAATTTGAAATTCTCCTAAATCAGCCTCCAGAGTCATTGGGAATATAGGCGTGCACCACCATTCCCATGCCAGTGGCAATTTGGCAATGTCTAGAAACATTTTGTTTGTCACAGTTTGAAGGAGAGGATAATAACTAGTACATGGGGGCTAGAATAGGACAGCCCCCTATAACAAAGATTTTTCAAGCCCAAAATGTCAATAGTGTTGAGATTGAGAAAAATCTAGCATAGTTCCATGATTACATTAATGGTTTGCAAAATGGTCTGTTCTTTTATGTTTATTTTTTATTCCCTGGAATTTTTCTTTTTGGGGGTGAGAGGATTCTGGGGATTGAACTCAGGAGCACTCAACCACTGGGCCCCATCTCCAGCCCTATTTTGTATTTTATTTAGAAACAGTATATTACTGAGTTGCTTAGTGACTCACCATTGCTGAGGATGGCTTTGAACTTGTGATCCTCCGGCTTCAGCCTCCCAATCTACTGGGATTACAGATGTGCACCACATAACCTGGCTGGAATTTTTCTTTTTTTTTTTTTTTTTAATTTGTTGTTTTTAGGTATACATGACAGTAATGTGTATTTTGACATATTATGCATACATGGAGTTACAACCCATTCCAATTGGTATCACATTCTTGTGGTTGTATGTGATGTGGAGTTACACTGGTCATGTATTTATATATTGGAATTTTTCAATAAAAAGAGACTCTCATCACTTGTTTGGTTACCCAAAGTGCAGTTCATACAGGAGAGACATGATTGATTCTTTCCCAGTTTTCAAAATAATGAATTAGTTCCCTAGCATCTTCCTGAACTTGACTTGAATTTAAAAAAAAAAAAAAATTAGTGTCATGAATCCATGCATTTTAACATATTTGCATTTCAATACATTGTAGTTTACTGATGCTTTTTCCAATTTTTATTTGACATGACTACATTCTCTGCTATTGCTCTAGAGAGCAAAACAAGGAAATTGATATTCTGTGTATATCTTGTACATTTTCTTCCCTACACCTGGAATTAGCTATTTCTCCAAGGAGTGCTCATTCTTCCTCCTAGTGGAAAGTGGAGACATTGGGCTCTAAGAGTTCTCAATATTACTGGATTGATCATTGTTACTATGTCTTGATGTCTTTCTTTAGAAATATATTTTGTGAATAAGGTTATTGTTGTAATCTTTTAGTATTAAATCAAATTTTCTGAATTGACATTTATTTTCTTTGTAAGAGACCATCATAGAATTAAAAGAAATTCAAAGATAATTAAGATGCAGTGGGGCTTCTTGGTAGTTACAACTTTGGTGTACTAGAACATATGAAGAAATGACTTCTGAAGTCACAAAGCATATTCATTGTAGATCATACCTTACTCTTTAGGACTTCACCTAGAGCCTGTTAAGCCTACTGTAATGTATATTCTCACTTATTGCCAATGATAAATAGGAGAAAAGATAGGCCTGAGTCTGAGTATAAGAGATTGAATGTTCAGTCTATTATAAAAGTCTAACTATATTAGGAAAGAGAGAATGAATGAAAGAAATATATCTGATGGTTAGCACATAGGTGATACTATTCTTTCATGAGAAAATATTCTCATGCTGTGTAGACTCTTATTTTTGCTTCTTGAAAACTATAAAGGAGTGAAATAAGCTGTGAAAGGAAACTTTATTATTTATTTATCTATCTATCTATTTATTTATTTATTTATTTATGTTTTGTAGTGCTAGAGATTGAATCTAGGGCCTCTAGTATGCTAAGCAAGCACTCTACTATTAAACTCCATCCTTAGCGCCTAACTGGAGCATCTTACAGGTGTGGCTTTACTCTTCTCTAATAGTCTTTTAGGGGCTGGGGATATAGCTCAGTTGGTAGAGTGCCTCCGTAGCATTTACAGGGCCTTGGGTTCGATCCCCAGCACCACCACCAAAAAAAAAAAAAAGTCTTTAGATTTATTACAAACCTGCCATAGTCAGCTAAGCAAATTTTCTGAGTCTCAACAGGGATTTAGCCAGTGGACTAGACAGAATTGAAGATTTCTAAGAGGGAAAGGGAAAAATTAATATTTACATATTTAATAGGAATGATAACTATATATTAGAATCTATTTCAATGCATATGTAGAATGTGAAGATGTAATTTGACTGTTGATACTTTCCAGCTGCATTTTTTCTTTAGTCTGTGCCAAAAACTATTCTGATATTTTATTACAGTCAACCCCCGCGAAAAGAGCTTTTTGTACAGCTTGCAACAAACACAGTTGGTTGACATATGTAATATACTGTTCATCATTTTCTAATTCTTTTGTTTTCATAAAGCAATCCGAAGAGGATGTGAGTCAGTTTGATTCAAAGTTTACACGTCAGACACCTGTTGACAGCCCAGATGACTCAACTCTCAGTGAAAGTGCCAACCAGGTCTTTCTGGTAAGTAAAAAAAATTTCCATGTGGCCATGGGAAATTTAAATACAAGGATGGGTTTTTTTGTTTTTTTTTTCAAGTTGTTGATGGACCTTTATTATTTATTTATTTGCTTACTTATTTATTTATATGCAGTGCTGAGAGTCAAACCCAGTGCCTCATACATACTAGGCAAATGCTGAGCCACAATAACATTGGTACCTACAAAATTTATTTTGATAAGCTAACACTCCATTTTAGCAATTAAAGTGTGAATTGTGATTCTTTTCAATGTATGATTTCTTTTTTGGTTGAGCAACTGTCTTAAAATGATGTTTGGCTTGGCACTGCAACCCAAAACCACACAGCCATTGCAAATGGGAGAAAAGCTTTTAATTTTTTCCAGAACAGCAGCAGATTGCTGGTAGTCTTAACTAAGTCTGTAGGGGATCCATAATGTCAACTGTGAATATTTGACATCAGAAGAGAGTGATCATTTGTGGTAATAATTATTCTTTCATGTAGAAGTACTTAAATGTGCTATGCCCCCAACCACAAGATCTGTTTATGTTATTATTCATTTTTCCAGTACTGGGGATTAAACCCAGGGATGCTTTATCACTGAACTACATCCCCACCCTTTTTTATGTTTTTATTTCAAGACAGGGTCTCACTGAGTTGCTTAGGCTGGCCTCAAATTCTCCTGCCTTAGCCGTCTGAGTTTCTGGGAATAGTTTTGTGCTACCATGCCTGACTTCCAGGATACACACATACACATCTCTCTCTCTTTTAATTAGAGCATTATAGTATAAATAGTAGCTGAGCTTATCCTGACAAAAATCATATATGCATGGAATCTGACCCACTCCTTCAGTCCTGATCCCTCCCACCTCCCTCACTCTCCCACCCTACGCCCTTAATACATTGATCTTCCCTTATCCATCCTTCCCAAGATCTCTTTAAAAATTAATTTAAAAATAGGGCCTGCAGGTATACTCAGTGGTAGAGTCTGTGGGTAACATGTGAGGCTCTGTGTTCAATCTCCAGCACTGCCAGGGGGATAAAAAATTGATATCCCACCTACCTGAAGATTTTGTTTCTAGCAACTGCAGGTCATCAAAATTTAAATTCGATTGTAAGAGTCCATCATAGAATTAAAAGAAATTCAAAGATAATTAAGATGCAGTGGGGCTTCTTGGTAGTTACAACTTTGTACTAGAACATATAGAGAAATGACCTCTGAAGTCGCAAAGCATATTCATTGCAGAATCATACCTTACTCTTTAGGACTTCACCTAGAGCCTGTTAAGCCTACTGTAATGTATATTCTCACTCATTATAAATAGGAGAAAAGATAGGCCTGAGACTGATTGTAAGAGATTGAACGTTCACAGCAAGGACAGTGGCAGCTGGTAGCCCAATAGCAAGGTCCAAGACAGAATTAAAACTAATAAAATTGCATTTTTGCCCTTTACAGTTGAGGGGTTTTGTAATGTCGATACTTGTTCACCAAAAAAAAAAAAAAAAAATCTGGGGCATGGTATGTAGGAATGTTGGAGTGCTTGCCTAGCATGCATGGCCCTGTGGGTTTAATCCCTAGTACCACAAGGAAAAAAAATCTTTCTAATCATTGGTGCAAAACCAGAACAATCACTCATTCCATGTCTGAAGGTTTTAGTTTTACTGTGGTCTAATGAAGAGAAATTATTTTGGGAGTGATAATCTTGGTTGCTTATATGCATATGTCTGGAAACATGCATTTCCTTTGCATTTCTTTCAGTTTGTAATATCTTAATGTGGAACCTATATTTTTCCTATTTTCCTACTCCTAACAATAGGGTAGAGTTTTTTGGGGTTTTTTAACCCAATGCCTTTATTTTTATGTGGTGCTGAGAATCTAACCCCGGCCCCGCCCCCGCCCATGCTAGGCGAGCACTCTACCACTGAGCCACAATCCCAGCCCCAAGTAGAGTTTTGTTTGCTGGATTTTCCTTACTTTAAAAAATACACCTGGGCTGGAGTTGTTACTCAGTGGTAGACTGCTCTCTTAGCATGCATGAAACACTGGATTCGATCCTCAGCACCACATAAAAATAAAAAAATAAAGGTATTGTGTCCACCTACAACTAAAAACTAAATATTCTTTAATAATACACTTATATTTTTTGCAGTGCTAGGGATTGAATCCAAGGCCTTGCCCATGTGAGGCAGGCACTCTTGAGAGTGCACAACTAGCCCAGCATTGGTGATTTTAGTTGTGCATCATTGTGTTGGTGTGTCAGCGACTAGACACCCATTTTCTTTTCTTTCAATATTTTTTTAGTTGTAGATGGACACGATACCTTTATTTATTATTTTTATGTGGTGCTGAGGATAGAACCCAGTGCCTCACACATGGTAGGCAAGCACTCTCCCACTGAGCTACAACCCTGGCCCCGGACACCCATTTTCTTGATGTATGTGTCAAAATGCCATTCTGTAGTTCACTGTTAACTGTCTTTCAGGGTTTTACATATGTGGCTCCATCTGTACTTGAAAGTGTGAAAGAAAAGTTTTCTTTTGAACCAAAAATTCGATCACCACGAAGATTTATTGGCAGCCCACGAACACCTGTCAGGTATTTCAGACTGTTATTCTCAGGTTTTTTTGTTCGTTTGTTTTTTTCCTTAAACCTAGAAGAGCATTGCTTAAGAAACTTATGTCAAGTAAAATAAATGAAAGTTTGTCATATTTTCTTTGGTTAATGTAATCACAGCATCTATGTCATCTCAAATTGCAAAGGACTAGTCTAACGATAGATCAGTCACACACTAGTTTATGTTTCCCTCCTGAAAGTAAACTGCTATGCTGGCAAATACCCTCTTACTCCATTCACTCAACATTTATTGTGCACCAGGAGCTGGGCTGCATGTTATATGTTTTTATAGTACATATAACATGGGAATTGTCCCTGCCCTGATGGAGCTTACAATTTAGTGAGAGTCACAGTAACAAAGATGGAAATACATACAAAAATATGTAACTATCACTAGTGCCAAGTGCTATTAAAAAAAAAAAAAAAAAAAAAAAGCTGGGTACAATGGTGCATTCCTGTAATCCCAGCAACTTTCAAGGCAGAGGATCACAAGTTTGAAGCCAGCCTCAGCAACCTGGGGAGACTGTCTCAAAGTTTAACAGGGTGGGGGATGGTGGCTGAGAATGTAGCTCAGTGGTAAAATGCCCCTGGGTTCAATCCTTGTTACCTACCCCTCAAAAAAAAAAAAAAGGCAGTAGCAAACAGAGGAGACAACAAGGAGACTTCTACTTATAGGAATAAGAGAATGGCCTCCTGGTGAAGTAACATCTAGGAATAAAGAGCAAGAGCCAGCTATGCAAAAATAGGAGGTACAAAATGTTGCAGGCAAAAGAACAGCAAGTGAACAAGCCCTGAGGGAGAAAAAAAACTTGGCCTTTTCTTGGTGTTCTGGAGTATGGTGAGTGAGGAGGAAAATGGCAGAAATTTGGAAAAGTGTTTTAATTTTAAATGCATTGGGAAGCTGTTTGAAGTAAGGGAGTAAAATTGTTTTAAAAATAAGGTCTGGAGATGTGGCTCAGTGGTAGAGTGCTTGCCTAGCCTGCATGAGACCGTGGGTTCGATCCCAACCACTGCAAAAACAAACAAAAAAACCTGCATATCTGTTTATCACTCAGGGACTTAGAGACCAGTTAGAACACTCCAGGAATTAGTCTAGGGAAAAGATGGTACAACCAAAATTTTTGCCTTCATTTCTAATCCACATAAAAATAAATTTAAATGAAAAAAGTGTTATATGTGCCTCTCCCTTTAAATCTAAGGGAAATACTTCTTGTTGAGATGATCCTTGAGACAAATGAATGATAGCTCTTCCTTGTCTTAAAGCCCCGTCAAATTTTCTCCTGGGGATTTCTGGGCAAGAGGTGCTTCAGCCAGCACAGCAAATCCTCAGACGCCTGTGGAATACCCAATGGAAACAAGTGGAATAGAGCAGATGGATGTGACAATGAGTGGGGAAGCATCAGCACCACTTCCAATACGACAGCCGAACTCCGGGCCATACAAAAAACAAGCTTTTCCCATGATCTCCAAACGGCCAGAGCACCTGCGAATGAATCTATGACAAAGCAATGCTTTAATTAATTTGAGGCAAAAACAAAAAAAGCAGGGGAAAAGGGATGTGTGAGCATCCTGCAAGATGAAACAAGAAGAATTAAAAATGACAGTCTCAAAGAGTCAGTGTCATTTCCTGGAATGCTTTGGACAAAGGAAAAACAAACATGGATTTTTAAAAATCAATCAATGGTGCAAACAAAAAAACTTGAGCAAAATAGTATTTCAGAACTCTTAGGCACATCAATTAATTGGTTCCTAGCAACATCTCAACCTTATCAAGGATTTTCACGTTGATGGCTGGAAACTGACAGTATTAAGAATAGGATGTTGCTTCTGAATCACTGTCAAATTCTGATTGTGTCGGAGAAGGGTTTTCCTTTCATTAGGCAAAGTATGAAATTGCCTATAATACTTGCAACTAAGGACAAATTAGCATGCAAGCTTGGTCAAACTTTTTCCAGCAACATGGAATCAAAGACAAACTTATCAATTGATGTTTTACGTGCAAACAACCTGAATCTTTTTTTTATATAAATATATATTTTTCAAATAGATTTTTGATTCAGCTCATTATGGAAAACATCCCAAACTTTAAAATGCGAAATTATTGGTGGTGTGAAGAAAGCCAGACAGCTTGTTTCTTCTCTTGATGAAATAAAAAAATGCAAATGAATCATTGTTAACCACAGCTGTGGCTCCTTTGAGGGCTTGGGGTGGACCTGGGGTTTATTTTTAGTAACCCAGCTGCAATACCTGTCTGTAATACTAGGAAAACAACAGCAACAATCTATTTAATCATTTCTACTTGCAGTGATGCTATGTGCTAAGCTTAACTGGAAGCCTTGGAATGGGCATAAATTGTATGTCCTACATTTCATCCTTGTACTGGGCCTGCATTGCACTGGAAAAAAGTCACCACCTGTTCTTATACCAGTATTTGGTTCAAGACACCAAATGTGTTCAGCCCATGGCTGAGGAAGGATGGAAGAGAGTCAGGATAAAATGCATACTGAGGGCAGCAAAATGGGGAAGATAGGAATATCCAGGGGAAGAGGGTGTTGCCATGGTCCACTCTCTGTCTAATCTCTTTATGGCAAATTGGTAAAATTTTAAGTTTTACTTCGTTTTACTGTTTTTGCTGTCTACCTTCTTTAACATTTTTTTCCTTAACAGTTTTAAAAAAGGAAAAAAGGTCTAATTTTTTTCTCCTATACTGGGGCTACCTTTTTTGATTGTAAAAATACTTGATGGCCTTTTGATGAATGTCTTCCACAGTGAATAAGAAAACTTAGTGGCTTAATTTAGGGAACATGTTAACAGGACACTGTTTTTGAATTGTAACAAAATCTACATAAGTGATTTACAGGTACAAAGAATAAATAAAGGTGACTTTACCTTTCTTAAATACTTCCTGCCTTAAAGAGAGCATTTCCATGACTTTAGCTGGTCAAAGGGTTTAATATCTGCAGAGCTTTATAAAAATATATTTCAGCGCATACTGGTATAAGTAGATGATCATGCAGTTGAGTCTTACCACTTCTTTTTTGTTTGTCTTTTATAATGTATTCAGTCTGAGTGTCAAAGTCAATTTGTAATAGTTTGCAACCCTAGAATTTTTTTAAATAGATGCTGCTTGCTATGTTCTCCAAACCTTTTTGAGCCATAGGATCCAAGCCATAAAATTCTTTATGCGTGTTGAATTCAGTCAGAAAAGAGAAAAACTTTGCTTATTTAAATTGCAACTCAAGTGAGATGTGATGACAGTAAGCAAAAGAGAACCATGAAAAATGATTGGAAATATACCTTTCAATTGTGGCAATAAGGAAAGAACTGATAAAAGTTCATCTTTGGACAGAAAACCATTAAAACAAACAAAAAAATCCCTGTACCCCACCCTCTTACTGCAGCAGCCTACTAAGAATTTTATAATTGTAACTGGTAAATTAGAAGCTACATGATGATTAAGGGCAGAAATTGTACTTAAAAAGTGCAGATCTTTGTTCTCTGACAATTGTGATGTCTGGAAAAAACAAATCCAAAAAGCTATGGTGACATGTATAGGTATTATTTCAGACTGTAAATGGCTTGTGCTACCCTGATAACTTGTTTTCAAATGTGTTTACTAACTGTAGTGTTGACTGCCTGACCAAATTCCAGTGAAACTTTTACACCAAAATATTCCTCCTCAGTCCTATCTGCTAGTAACATGTGCACTGTGATTGGCTGGCTATAACACCCTATAGTTAATCTGTTTTCATAATTAGTAGTGCCAGCAATAGGGGCGAACACTGCAACTTTTTTGCATAAAAAGCATTAATTGCACACTTACCATCCACACAGATATTTAGTTTTTCTAACTTAACATTTATTAAGTGAAATTAATTTCCCATGCTGTGTCAAGTTTATTGAGAAATTGTGTTTCATAAAGTGGATACCCCTACTATGACTGTGAAAACATGTCAAGTGTCACATTAGTGCCACAGACAGAAAGCACACACCTATGCAATATGGCGTACCCTATATTTATTTGTAAAAATTTAAGCATAGTTTAAAATATATGATGTCAATATTACTAGTCTTGAGTTTCTAAGATGGTTCTTTATGGTTATTCCAGGTAAGTGTATAAAAATGATTAAGTGCTTTTCTTTCATCACTTGATTATTTTCTTTACAATCAGCTATTATGGGATTTTTTTTATTTTATACATGCAGTTTTTTAATTAAAATGTAATCACTGAACTGAAGTTTACTAATTTGATTTTATAAGGTTTGTAGCATTACAGAATAACTAAACTGGGATTTGTAAACCAGCTGTGATTAACAATGTAAAGTATTAATTATTGAACTTGAACCAGATTTTTAGGAAAATTATGTTATTTATTTCTTTTTCCCCTTTATGGTCTTAAATAATTTGAATCTTTCAAGGATTTTTCCATACTGTTTTCAAGATAGAAGATAATTTGACGGGTGGGGGAGAAGGATGCATGTTTGAGACTCCATAAATTCAACATTCTTTCCAATAGGTAATAAATGATTATAAACAAGATGCATCTTAGATAGTATTAATATCCTAAGCCTTGGATTTCATATTTAATATAGGACCTTACTTTTCTGAATATTCAGCTAGTCATATGGTTCCTAGTTTACAAGGGCTTGATCTAAGATTATCCCCATGAAAAATGTTGAATTTATGAAGAATGGACTTTGAAACTTTGAAAATGGTTAACTTCTCAAATAAAAATATCAATATCCAAACATCTGCCTTTTTTCATAGGAGTAGACACTAGCAAGCTGGACAAAACTATCATAAAAGTATTTGTCACACATGACCTGTGGTCTGTTGCTGATTAATACAGTACTTTTCTTGTGTGATTCTTAACACTACAGCACAAGTATTATCTCAGTTGATATCTGAAGTAACATCTAAAAGACGGGTTCATCTCTGTGTTTGCTCTTTAAACTATTATGTTTCTATTATCCCAAGTTGGCTTTGCATCTATTAAATAATAAACTCTTCAGCTGCCTTATTAGGAGTGCTATGAGGGTAACACCTTTTCTGCTTTTCATCTTGTATTTAGTTTACTGTATTAAGATATTTGGTTTCAGATTGAATGAATGTAAATAGAAATTAAATGCAAATTTGAATGAACATAAAATAGAAGTGACTTTTTTTATTACCTAAACAGAGGAAGAAACAACTGTGTACATATCAGTTATATAGTTTTTTTCTCATTAACAAGTCAGATGTATTCATGTGCTCATATTTAATAAACTATTAATGTACGTAAGGAATAACAGTTGTAAAACTGTTTCTGCTGAGAATAGAAGCTATTTAAATATATAACAAGCTTTAGTATTGATTTTATATATTGGATGTTACACATCTTTTATTTTCAAATTGTATCAAGTAGAAGAACTAGAATTGTTTGCTTTTTAAAAAAATTCATGCAACAAGTTATGAGTTTTTTCCCCCCAAACAAAATATCTTCTTTGTTTAGCCATATTTATCTTTTGGAGACCGAATCTGTGTTGCCCCCAGCTGGTCTCCAGCTTACAGTCCTCCTGCCTTAGCTACCTCAGTAGCTGGGATTACTGGCATGTGCCACTGCACCCAGCTTCTTGGCAACATTTGCAGTGCTGGAATCAAGCCCAGGGCCTGTTGCATGCTAGGCAAGCACTCCATTACTGAGCCACATCCTCAGTCCAACCGGGCTACATTTGATAGTTTGATGTGCACAAATCTGTTTTTCTTCGCTAGAGATTGAACCCAGGGCCTTAGATATGCTAGGCAAGCACTCTCCCATTGAACTACATCTCCAGCCCCACAAACTGTTTTAATTGTCTCACATCTACTCTAAAATGGCCATTTTGTACAAACCACATCTCTTCTATGAACATTTATATCACACTTGCCTAGGTAATACCTCTACAGAAAGTTTTCACTCATGTTGATTTTTTATAAAAGATGGTAGCATCTCTTAATGCTGGTACTCTTTAACTTTTGGAGATTGTGATCTGAATTCACAGAATAATTGGGTTTTTGGAGCTGTGTTCCCTTTGAGGTAAAGGACTAAAAAGTAGTAGCAAAATGCTTCTAGTTCATCATCTGTCTTAATAGATGGCATAGCTCTCTTATTACATCTTCCCAGTTTTCAGTTCATTGTAGTAGAACCCCACCACTGTCCAAACTTCTGTTGTTATTTAGTCAATACAAACTGTTTGAATAACCACGAGGCGAGTAGGTATGGTTAAATGGTATTGTAAATAGGGCTGAATGCTATTCTTGTGTTCTGAACTAGAAGTCGTTTCAGCTGTTTTTCACAGCCAAATTTTAATCCTAAATTCCTTTTCTCACCCATTCCCTGCCATATACCTAAACAATACAACTGAGCTTTGCCACAAAGCCAGGAAGGTGATTTAAGGCCAAATAAACTTGCTCAAATATTTGTGGTAATTCTCAAAGTAAAAAAGAGAATTAAATATATTGTGACTAAACAGACAGAAAATAGTTACTCTTATAACCTGGCAGTGTTTACCTAGGGTAAAAGGTTACCTTTGTCAGTTTGAGTAGTTCTCCAGGCATTATCACTTGGCTACTATCTTTATTAATGCATGTTCTGGTCTAGGCTTTGTCTTACCAATACTACAATATGTTTTCAGCTTTCTCCTAACTTTTGCTTCCCACCATCCTTTCTTTGTGTACAAATGGATAGTAATAAAGAAATAGGCAGAAGCCTTGTACTCTAATTGTAGATGTAACCAGTAGCAGCCCTTTATTGTTCTGTTAATGTTTAGGTATCAAGTGGAGAGACAAAGTGCCTTATTTTCTTTTCCATGACCCTGAACAAATTACCTAGAGGCAGGCAAACCACACTATCCAAAGCTATGACCACCCCTGAGTACAAGCTTTTTTTCCCCTGCTTGATGCTGGGGATTGAATCCAAAACCTCTCACATGCCAGGCAAGTGCTGTACTACTGAGTTTCACCTCGAGCAGTGCATGAATTATTTTAATAGTTACTTTGAGATACTTAATAGCACTATACAAAAAGCAAGATTGTGAACATTAAAGCTGATGGTAGGAAGCATGTATGAGGTCCACAAATAATGAATTTAAATAATTTATTCTTGCTGATTACTTATACTATAGAGAATAATACAATATTAAAATATATCATCCTCAGTAAATTAATCTTCATCTAGAAAATGTAATTTTTACAGGTAAAATATAGCATTTAGAAATTTAATTGAAAAATACAAATTTCGTGAAAAATTTTAAGCAGTTTTAGAATGGGAATTATAAAAGTCAATGCTGAAGAAAATTGTTTCAAATAATATGTATCTTAAAATACTGTGAAAAATATACTGTAATGTCAGGAAAGAATACCTGAATTATTATTATTACTATTTTCTTCTTTTTCTTTCTGGGGTAGGGAACGAATCCAGGGCCTTACATGTGCTAGACCAGCACTCTACCACTGGGGCAATATCCCCAACCCACCTGCATTCCTTTGAAACTACTAGTTACGGTTTATAATTTCTGTTTTGGTAACATCAACAAGAGAACACATTTACAATTTAACACTGCAATTATCTGTCAGATAATTAGGATAGAACAAATGTTGTGTATTCTTTAGGTTGAATATTATATACTTTTTAAAACACAGGGGTTTTTCATTTGATCTTGATAAACCAGACTACACATGTAAATTATATTCTAAAACCACTTGGAAACAGTTTTCTTCCAGCCCTGAAAATCTGTTCAAATGCCTTTATCAATAGTCACTTATTACCAAATGAAATTAGTGTTTGTGGCCTTAACAGTTGTACAACTTAATATATTTGAAGGTGTGATGAAGTGGCTCCATCATTCCATTTGTTTATACGATCTGAAATCACAGTTCTGCATAATGGACATGTTTTCTCTCTGTTGAACCATAAGGTAATGCATTCTTCACAAAATATATGCTGTAAAGGGAATTAAGAACTAGATTTTATATTAGCAAACACTTTACATTCATCATATTGTAGATAATCCTATTCTTTAGAGCTGAAAGGGATTTTGGAAACACTAATTCCCACATTTTACAAATGAGAAAATGGAGAAAGTAGTATGTATTAAAAAAGACAGAGTAGTTTTAATGGTAGAGCCACTAGTATTCTTCTGACTTTACTATCCATTTAGCCTTTTTTTAACAAAATGTGGCTATCCCTAGGTGATATCCCTAGGTGATTTTTCATTATGGTGACTTAAGAGCTTAATAAATCTCTGAGTTAGTAGTAACTTCTGTAAAGTCTAAGAAAAAGCCATATATTCTTCCATAACATTGTTGGTACTATTTTGAATACTAGTATCTAATTATAAAAAATAGACTGTTTTCTAATCATTTTGGCATCCAATCTGCCAGTTGAATTATCTTTCCCCTTTTATATATTCCTGCATAAAAATCATCAGAACATAAAGGATAAGATTTAGCCAGTCTACTAAACTCCTAATCATAAATAAATTACGAGTGTGTACTCTGCTACTTTCCACTAAACAGTGTAGATTATTTTTTGCCATTCAACAAACATAAATATTACTTGTAATTCACAGAAAAGTACTGTGTTCAGTTTGCTTAAAAATATAATTACCTGACAGATGAGAAGAATTGGTTTCTGAAATTCAGCTTGACATATTGAACAAATATCATCCACATCTGAACACTGTCTCTTGCTGGCAGCTATACCATAACTCTGTGAAGGTAAATTATTTGCAATTACAAATTTCTTTTCCTGTTTGTTGAACACATAGGTGATACTGTACTTCTCAAATCTCCCAGGAATCAGGCATTTCAAAACTTTCCCATAGGATACATTTTATAGCTACATCTTTACTACATGAGTGTGAAATCATTAAATAGTAAATAACAGGATCATGGAAGATTGTTAAATCCACTGGATTCCCAAACGGTAATAGTTTTCAAATTCAACACAAATGGCTATAAGTACCTAAACAATTCGAAATATAACTAAATATTTATAAAAATATTTACAAATACTTCCTGGGTATAGTGTTGCCCAGGATTGCCAAATTAAGCAGTCAGTCTAGCACTTTGCTAGTTAAATGTAATTCATGTGGAGAGCTTACTTTAAAAGTATATGTATCTGGGGGCTGGGGTTGTGGCTCAGTGGAAGGCTCACCTAACACGTTGAGGTGCTAGGTTCAATCCTCAGAACCACATAGAAATAAAAAAATAAAGTTATTTTTTAAAAAAAGTATATGTATCTGGGCCAGGCGTGGTGGCACATGCTATAATCCCAGCAGCTCAGGAGGCTGAGACAGGATGATCGGGACTTCAAAGCCAGCCTCAACAACAGTGAGGCACTAATTAAGCAACTTAGCAAGACCCTGTCTCTAGCGGGGCCAGGGTTATGACTCAGTGATAGGGCACTTGCCTAGCATGCATGAGGCACTGGTTTCAATCCTTAGCACCACATAAAAATAAATTTAAAAAAGACCCTGTGTCTAAATATAAAAGAGGGCTGGGGATGTGGTTCAGTGGTTAACTTCCCCTGGATTCAATCCCTGGTACAAAAAAAAAATTGTGTGTGTGATATGTATCTGGGGTTAGAGATGTAGTTCAGTGATAGAGCACTGGCCTAGCATGCACAAGGTCCTTAGTTTTAAACTAATTTTTAGTACCACACACATACAGAGAATATTTGGCTGGGGATGTTGTATGAGGCCCAGCATGTAGGGGGGAAAAAGAAAAAAAAAAAAATCTCTGGTTCTACACTGGAGTTTCAGTAGGCCCAGACACTGGAATATGACTCAGGAATCTTTTTTTGAAAGGTCTTCAAGGTAAGTTCAACATGAAGGAGGTTTCAGTTTCTCACCACTAAACTAAAAATAATTTTTAATTACCTCTTATTATCATAAAGTCAGAGAATTTAGTACTTTGAAAGAATGATAAACCAAATTTTCAGAGAAAATAACTGTAAAATGTCACTGGGATGGGATAACTGTCAAAACTAACTGAATGAACAATAGTGCAATTCTCTGAATATCCCTTTATTCTAATGTCCTAAAAAAAATTAGGAGATTCTGATCTGATCTCTTTAATATCTTAACTTCCTCACCAAATTCAGCAGGACTTAGTCATGAACTAGATGTGACAATTAAGACTCTTTAGCAAAATTTGAAAGAATCAAAATGTTACAAATGAGATGAGCTTTCTGTAGAAATGATGGTGGCAAGGGTGGCTAAGAACACCTAAGTGTAGTAGTCATGGGAAGTTAGGTAAAGAGTGACTTACTTAAACACATTTGATTATGATCTAAACTTCCTGTACTTAAATGTTTAGGGCTAACAAAACTCAAAGGTCAAAAAAAATTAATTTATCCTTCAGTTTTAGGTGGAGTCCACCTATATGGCGCTGAGGATCAAACCCAGTGCCCCTTGTATGCAAGGCCAGCACTCTTCCATACCACTGAGCCACAATCCCAGCCCTGACAAAAATGTTAAAAATTAAGGTGTGGTTTTTTTTTTGTGTTTTTTTTTTTTGAGACTGGTGATACTAAGGATTTCAGAAGTCAGTCAGGACAGTGTTAAATGATCTTGGTGCCAATTTCCCTTCAGTAAAGGAGTCCATTACAAATATTTATGTTGACAAGCTTTTAAAACATCACTTTTGTCTGGCATTTTGGAGACTTCCTTTAGATGAAGACATCCTGATGGCAACTGTCATTTCCATGATAAAGTTAAAGAACATGTATGTACATGTTCAGGATATCAGGGAGACAGGGGTAAAAGTGTCAATGACTGATTCTCTGTGCTTTCTTTGTCTCACAGAGAAGAATCTCAAGTGTTGATTGGGTTTTGTGATGCTGGATCTGGATCACAGGGCCTCACACATGGTAGGCAAACCTTTTACCACTAAGCTACACCCCTAACCCACAGGAGATTTTCTTAAGGGTATTTCAGCACAAACCTGACTAGATCAATTATGGGAAAATGGCTGATTCTCATATAATCAATTGTATTAACCTGGACAAAACCAGACTCTCTGGATATACTGTATCTTCTCCAAAAGAAAAGTGTGCATAAGATGTAGCAAAACTTGTTTCCATATTTCTCTTAGAGAAAAGGTACCCTGGCTAGTTAGTCTGAACAGTTTTTTAGACAATCCTTTTTTGTTTGGATACTATGGATTGAACTCAGGGGCACTATACCACTAAGCCCCATTCCCCAGCCCTTTTTATTTTTTATTTTGAGACAAGGTCTCATTAAGTTGCTGAGGCTGGCTTCAAATTTGCCATCTTCCTGTCTTAGCATCCTGAGTTGCTGGGATTACATGCAAGCACCATTATGTATGGCTCCTTTTTACTTTTAACAGTACATTAATAGATTGGCATTTTTGTAAGTCAGTCCCGTTAACTGTTTAAGGACCTAATGGACTAAAAAGCTGAAGATCAGCCTTGAAATTTGGTGACCACACCTAGGTATTGGGAATCTTTGAGGCTACTAAATATGAATTACCCTTCTGTATGATACCCTTTCTCTGTATTCTGTAACATCCACAGAATCACATAATAACAAGTTTATAATTGATAGTGAAGTCTCAATCATTAAATTCCATGCTGAAAATTATTTGTATATTTAGAACTGTGTAATGGGGACATTTCCCCCAGTGATAAAATTGCAAGGGACATGATTTTTGGTAATGAGCTGAACATAGAACTAAAACTTCTAATGCCAGAGTACTAGCAAATAATCTAAAAAGACCATTTTATAATGAAAGGTAGAAGTGTTTTTCCTTAAAAAACAAGAAAGTACTTACTGGTCGTGTAAAAAATATTCGCAAAACCTGTCTGAAAGTTTTCAGATGTCCAAAGAAGTCCAAAAGCTGAAAGAGGAAATAAGAGATAATTTATTAATTCAAGAGTCCTATCTGCTAAACCCAAAGACAAAAGCTGAAATCTTACAATATTCAATTCCCATATTACCCTAATGCTCACTGCATTCAGAGATAATCATTTCATTCTAAATATATTTCAAGCCTAATTAATGAATATTTATGGGGTTGAGCCAACAAGAAGTACATATAAAAATCTAGAGTTATAGTTTGTTCAAGATAAATAAAAACCTGTCAAAGACAAAGCAACTACATCTGATTCATATATTAACATTTTTATTTTTAAAGTCTCAAAGTGATTATTAATTTGAAATGATCAGGCAGAAAGGGAGCAGAACAAGACACTCTACTAGTTTTAAGAGTTATGTGTACAACAAACTTTGCTGTTGAGGATGGGTATGTTTTTTTCCACTTGTTTATCCCCTTAGATAACCCATGTTATGTGGAACTCCACTTTCTCTCTCTCTTTCTGAGACAGGGTCTTATATGTTACCCAAGTTGGCTTCAAACTCAGAATCCTGTCTCAGCCTCCCAAGTAGCTGAGATTATAGTTACATGCCACCACAAACTGATAAAGAACCTGCGGTTACTGCAAACTACTGATATGAAGATAAGCCTTAAGACAATTAAGGAGAAAAGTAGTAGTATGTAAAATCAATAATTACATGAATCATTATACAATGGCAAGATTTATAATGTTACTTACTTTTAATATGAGGTAGAGTAAAGCCAGCAATATCCCAAGACTCCATCTAGTACCATTACCAAACTCCTCATAACTTATAAGGTAACGAAACCAAACTGGTATGGGAACAAAAGTTCGGTAATACTGACACAATTCTTCTAAAAGCATATACCAGTAACCCTAAAAAGAAAGGAAAAAGAAAATAAATAGAACTACCCAAGCCACTTAAACACATAGCAAAAATCCTTAATATTGGACTGAAAACATCATGAGTACATGATGCAATAATATAAGTAACTGTGAAATTAGTCTTCATTATGATTATGACTGACAATTTCAACCTGATTTTTCCATGTTACAGTCACTGCATAGTGTGCTTTTAAAGTATTCCTCAGAATGAAATAGTAAAATGTTTTATATGTACTGTGTTTTTGCCGATTATAAAAATTTGTTTTTATTGAATATGGGAAGCCACTAAATAACTGCATATAGTCAATTATTAATTGATAGTACCCTGTTGGAGAACAGAAGTACAAATTAATAGTTTCTCCTATTTGATGTGGAGACTGATTTTTCAGTTCTGAAGCAAATGTTTGTTGTTCTTTTTAGTTATACATGACAGTACAGTTTAATTTGACTTATTTATACAAACATGGAGTACATTTTATTCTAACTAGGACCCCAGTCTCATGGTTGTACATGATGTAGAGATTCACTGGTGTATTCATGTATGTACATAGGAAAGTTATGTCAGAGTCATTCTACTCTTTTCCTATTCCTGTCCCCCCTCCATTCCCTTAATTCCCCCTTGACTAATCTACTGAAATTGTATTCTTCCCCTCCTTGAAACAAATGTAATTCTCATTTTATCCAAATAGGTTAATATTTTGGTTCAAGTCCTTGAACAAATGTTGCCAAGCGATAATGAAGATAATTAAAACTAGATTATTTAGCAAATGAAAAAAATCACAAAATCTTTAAGCAAAGATTAAACAGTATTAATGTGTTTGCCAACATCATTCCAATAATGCATCAGTTAGTTTCTTACCTTTGACTTAAAAGGCATGATGAAAGGAGGCACCAATAAAACAAGGCATTTTAAGCCCATGAAGAGGAATTTTAGAATGAAGTCCGTAATTCCAACAATCCAAAGTACTTCCCAGAAGCTCAAGTGATCCAGTGTAGGATTTAAGAAAATTAAACTACCAAGAGAAAATCATCAAAATTTACCAGAGCAACGTACAAAGGTAAAATATTGAAAAGGGTGTTAAATTTGCTACAAATATTTTAATTTGATATGTAGAAATGAGTTTGGCAAGATAACATCAGAGTTCATATAAATGGAATGAAGGATTTTTTTTATTATTATTTTAAAGGGACTTTTCCTTTTATATGATATAGAAAAAGGTCTTCCTGGCTTATTATGTTGACACTTTTGTAGGCTATAAACTCTAAAACCTGTATACTAGACTTCTGCCATTATCTTCCTAACGATTTCCAATCAGGATTCCATCCCCTCTTTTCCACTGAATTACTTTTGTCCTTTATATCACTAGACCTAAAGGTCACTTCTCTTTCCATTTACTCATCCTAAATTATTTTCTTTGTAGACCTTTTTTCCTCTGTGGTGTTGGGGATTGAACCCAGGACCTCATTCATGATAGGCACTGAGCTGCACCTGTAGCTTGTTCTTTCTAAACTTCTTTTTTCTCTCCTGGTTGTTCTCATATGTCTCCTTTGTGGCTGCTACTCTGATGATGGGTCTTGTCCAGGACTGGGCCCTCTTTGTATTTTCTTTGTATTACCACATAGTTATTTGTATTACCCAGATTAGTTCTGTTCAGTCCTGTGGTTTTAAAATATCAGTCATATTTAAATGCTGATTACTTTGCTAACATACCAAAATTTATAGCTCTAACCTCTACCCTGAGCTCATGATATATCTAGAACTGCTTTCTTAACAATTCTACTTGACTTCTCATGCTTAACATGTTAAAAACAAAATTACTGATTTTCTTCTCAAATCTAGTTCCTTCCCCAGCCCAATAAAATGACACCATCATCAAAGTCTTTCTTGCATTCCCTACCTATTCACCCACACAGCCCTATCCATATCAATGTACTGGCTCTACTTCTAAACTATATCCCACATTTGTCCATAATTATTTTCTGACTAAAGCTAAAAATTCAGAAAAACTTGTTACCTATTGTCTTTTAATGAATCTTTGCCTTATTTCTAGAAACTGAAAAAGACAACAATACCCACCTACTGGTATTTAATAAGTACTGATTAAACAAAAATGCAGTTATCAAAAAAATTAAATATTTATTGAGCACCTGCTATGTGCCAAGGAACTAAGGATACAAGTCTGAATAAGTCACTCAAAGCTCTCTAAAGAAGACAGGTAAAAATTGAACTACAATAAGTATTATGTGTAAGTAAGATATATGCAGAGTGCTGCGGAACATATGATTACATTTTAAAAAGTATACTAGAACTAGTAATTACCTGTAATAAAGTGACTGAGAATGAAAGGTATAATACAGAAGAACAGATGATCCTGCTAAGAATATCAATAACCAAGCACATTGAATCTTTGAAGATCTTTCCTGAAAAATAAACAATTTTATAATTTGTTACTTTGAATTATGCCAGAATTTCAAATATTATTAAACTTTAAATTTAATGGCTTATTAACATTAACTTTCTAGATTAACCTTAAAATATAAAGTATCTATTAAATTGTATACCACATTGTTTTATTTATCTTTAGTGAACAAAATTTGAAACAAGTTATAAAAATACAATTTCTTCACTGTATGAAAAATAAGATGTTTCAAAGAAACCAAATCATCTAAAAGTTGACATAAAGGACCTACCCAAAACAATCTTTAGCTGTTCAGTTCCCTTTTTTGTGCATCTTCCACAAGACAAATTTCAAAAATGCATTTAAGTAAATCAGGATTCACAGATATTCAATAATTTATTTTTAATCTAAGGTTAAGTTTTAATTACAAGTTTAATTAAATGTTTTATAGGTTAAGCATCCTAATCTGAAAGTTAGCAATTGAAATGCTCTAAAATCCAAAACTTTTTGTGTACCAACGTGAAGCCCCAAGTGGACAATTCTTAAACCTGATCTCCTATTAAAATTAAAACACAGATACACTAAAATTACTGTATAAAATTACAATTGGGCTATGAGTTATATAAAATAGAAATGAATTCTCTTTAGACTTGAGTTCCCATTCCAAAGATATCTCATTATGTATGTACAAATATTCCCAAATCCCCCCAAATCTGAAACACTTTTGGTTTCAAGCATTTTGGAATAAAGAATACTCAATCTGTACTAGTTTGAAACCATGAGTTAAAGTTTTTTTAGTTTACAGGTTCTACTATAAATTTCCAGGTCAGAATGTATGATATCTTCCTTTAATATGGCCTTATGGTGAAATTTCATGAACTTTTTCCTATTTTTCCCATGATTTTTATGACTAGGACTTTTACATTATAGAAAAACTTCTTGAATTAAATTTCCTTTAAATAAGAGAGCTAAACAGTTCAATACCTATTTATTCAATGCTCCATAATTTATTTAGTTATTTTAAATCTTATTATAGTCAGTCCATCAGTTGAAATTTTAATGAAATTATGTTTAAATTAGCTCACAAAATAAAAAGGTACTTGCCAAACCAGATCAAATAGATCAAATAGTGTAGTCCTTTGTCTACTCCCCTACATCCTCAGCACTTTTTTATTTTGAGATAGGGTCTTGCTAAATTGCTGAGGCTGGCCTCAGACTTGTGAACCTCTTGCCTCAGCCCCCGCAAGTTGCTGGGATTTCAGGCATGCATGGTTGTGCCTGGCTTTTTCTTTATTAGAAACCAAATATATAAAGAGAATAAGGTGAAGCAATCAGTATTAGGACAGATAATTTAGATAACAAAATAAAATATGTCATGGATCAACATATTTGATTTCCTACTTCTCTCAAAAGCTATTCCTATTTCTCACAAAATTATTTCTCTATAATTCTATAGAGAGAAAACAGTTAATAATTTTTTAGTTGCTTGTTATACTTACTCTTAGAAAAACCTGATTTACAATGCTTTTGTTTGCATACATAAAAGTTGTTAGCAGCCCAATTCCAAGAGAAATGCCTGTTAGAAAATAAGTTCCAGTTAATTGAAAGAAAAAAAAAACAAAGAGGACAATATAAGCTAATAATATGAATTAAAAGAAAACACACAATTTTAAAAGCCAACAGAAAAATAAGTAACTGAAATAATATGTAAAAATAGAATTCCAATAAAGAAAAATAACTGAATTTACCAATTAAGCAAATCATTGTTTTATTATCCCCTACCTGTTATATGCTGCATAACAAGTTTGACACCCAGAATCAAAATATATGGAAGACTTTTCTGCAACCACTTGAAAAGATAGCGGAATTCTGAGAAGGTGCTACTTCCATGTTCTCCAGACTCCGTGGCAGTATCCTCAGGCTGCCTTGCTTCACTGTGGGAGTGACTCCGGAAACGACTATGTGCACATCCATGGGTACAGCTATGGACAGCTGACCTTATATTTCTGGAGCTTGGATTTTCAACATATTCTTTAGATATGGGGTTAATCTGGATATGAACATCTCCAGAATCAAGAAAAGAACCTTCTCCTGTCAATCTTGTATGTGTACACTGGGAGGCTGAGGCATCCTCACCACTTGCAGTTCCTGGAGGACTGTGCAGTTGGTTACAGTTGGCTTGCATGGCCCTTAAAATACTTTTTCTCTAATCCAGATTTCTTTGCTTGGAGGTTTTGTCTCCTAAAAATAAATAAACAAATTATCCAAGAGCAGAAAATATTCCAAGGGAATAGTTAAATACAAGTAAGTACACTGCTCATCAGTTGTTCTTTATTCACTTTATAAAAGGAGTTGCTGATAGTCACAGCATATGAATTTTCAGATTATCGCACTTATTTCTAAACTCCTCCCTTAATGCCAAGAATCTGCTTAAAAATTATCATTTCAGGAAACATTTACTAACAAAAAAAAGACGAGTTTCAGATGACTCCACTTCTCTAATGCCAGAACACACTGGCAAAATAGTCATGGTGTATGGGGGGCCCAGAAGATGTTAATATAATACTAGTGTTCATATTTAATAGTTTGGCACATTCACTTAGCACCCAACTGGAGCAGTTTCATCTGAGTAGATTCTACATCAAAGAAGTTTCAGAATGAAGAGTGATTCAGTATTTTTTTCTAATATTTTAAAATTCTTATTTGTAGATGGACACGATAGTTTATTTATGTGGTGCTGAGGACCAAACCCAGCGCTCCATGCATGTGAGGCAAGTGCTCTACCACTGAGCCACAACCCCAGCTCTGATTCAGTATTTTTTAATACTTGGAAATGCTAGGAAGAAAGAAAAAACTCTATTAAACTTCAATGCTTTAAATATCATTATAGATAATAAACATTTCACTTAGATGAACTATAAATTTTATCTTATGCTCAAAGAGCTTCCCCAAAGCGAATATATTAATGGTGCTACCAAGAATACGACTTTCCCTCCTAAAAGAATGTTTCCTAAATATCTTCAAATTAGGGATAAGTTGGGTGATAATGCTAGGTGATACTTCAGTCTGAATGAAGATAGTCACAGTGTATGGAATAAAAATGCCACCATCGGTGGTGTGTGTGTTGCGGGAGGTGGGGTGAGGGTATCAGAAATGAGGACGTTGGCAGGGAGGTTCCTAAATGACCCAGCGTGGATCTCCTAGCAGCTCGATGCCGAAATCGCAATGCCAGCTGACAAAACGCAAAGCCTATCTCAGACTGTCTGCTTTTCCCGTTTCTCTAGAAGGAAGCTAGAGTTAACGACAGGGCATGTTCTGTGTCATTCTGTCTTATGCCTTGGCTTGAACGCTGTGCAGTTACCCTGTGGCGGTTTGGGTTTTGATGCTTTTCGCGGAAGGCTTCGCACCCAGGCTCCGATGCCACGGTGCGCTTTATTTCCTCAAATCTCAAGAGCGACTTTGGACAGGATGGTTTATGTGTTTTCTATAAATAAAACAGGCCCCTCCCACTCTCCTCCACGCACAGATAAAAAAGAGGAGAGAAAAGGAATCAAAGTGAACATCAACAACTCTTCCGGAATCCCTGAGCACAGGTCTCCACCCACGTCCAAGCCTCCGGCGCCCCGGTTATTCTCCCTGGAACCCCTTGCCCCCGCCTCCCCCAGGCCTGACCTCTCATGACCAGGAGCGGACGGAGGCCTCGGCAGCGACGGCAGGAACAGCAGCGCACGCCGCCCCCAGCCCTAGAGTCAGAGCCATCACGCTCAAGCCCCACGACCAGCAACTCGGGCCCGGCTCGGCGGCGGCGCGCGCGCTCCCCGGACGTCCTCGGGCGCGCGGCCCGCCCCCGCCTGCGCTGCGCCGCGCCGAGGATAGGCGAGGGGCTGAAGCACGCCGCTGCCAGGGCCTGCGCCTGGGGACGGCCGGCGGACGCGTGCCCTTAACAGTTGGTTGCCTCACGTCTTGAGTCTATGCCGCCAGTCTAGCACGGCACACGGTTCCGAGGTGCTGGACGTTTTGAGGTTAAAAGCGCGCAGGCTCCAGAACCTGCCTCCGGAGGCGGGGCCTGACGCTGAGGGCTGTCCCAGCCTACCCCCGCGCCCTTCCCGAGGCGTCTCGCCTGCCGCAACCCCAGCGGGGCAGCCACGTTGGCGGGGCTCGGCGCGTCTCCGGAAGAGCGGCGCTGGGCGGGGCAGGAGCGCTGGGGTTTCCGGGTTCGGGTTTCGCGACCGACGCTCCTGACCCACTTGTGGCTGGCGGCGAAGTTTAACCAAACTGGGTTTTCTCTCAGGCCCAAGTTGCGGCGAGCGAACCAGGCCCCGCGGGATCTGAAGTGCTGGAGGGTTTGCGGGGGACCGAAGAGACTGAGAAAGCCGCCTTCCGCGGAGTGTGGAGAGCGTTTCTGCCCTCCTGTAATTCTCTTAATCCACTATTGTTCTAAGTGGAAAGGTTACTAAGGGCGCGGGGGCGGGCGGTTAACAGGAAGAAAAACGGAGATGTAGTTTAAGTGGTTCTGAATGTATTCCTCGCGTGTCCTCCACAGCCGCCAATATAGCCTTTCCGTTCTAAACTGCAGCTCTCTACATTTTGTTTATACCTGGTACTTCTATTTGCTATTTATTTATTTATTTTTACTTTTGGCCTGGGGATTGCACCCAGGGGCACTTAATCACTGAGCTACTTCCCTAGCCCTTTTAATTTATTTTGAGATAGAATCTCGCTAAATTGCGGAGGCTGGCCTCGAATTTGGGATCCTTCTGCCTTAGCCTCCTGAGCTGCTTGGATTAAAAGAGTGCACCACCACGCCAAGCATTACCTGGCATTTCTAGAGTTGCTGTCAAATAAATAAAAGCCTTCCATATTTCTTGAAATTAAATATTCCTTGTGAGGTGGACTGAAGAATGGGAGCCAGGTCAGTCTTTCCTCACTAGAGTAGATAAGTTTACATACCCATACATGCTATCATTAAATGTCTAATGAAAATGATGTTTTGTTTTATTGGTCACTACCTGCTTTAAAACCATTCACTTGCCAAAGTTGCTGCTGTGTGACTTTCAACCATGAAATTGTACCTTATTTTCTCCCAGTACAATTGAATTCTCTGTTTAACCTCAGTTATCTTCTTTGAGGCTGTGCTTAAATCATATGAGTTCTATTACCAGATCATTTGCCTTGAGTAGAAAAGCATGTTTAAAAAAATTCAAAACCAGTCCGCCTCTCACTGTCGATTAAGACATTAACCTCTGCAGCTGCTGCTTTCTTTCTAGTCCCCGCCCCTTTTGTGCTTAAGTCTCCAAGCTTCACTGAGCTTCTTGACAAATTAGATTTTTGGGTCAGTAAACCTGAGGGCCAGGCTCTGAACTGTAGTAAATTTTCTTGGAAAATTTATTTACGTATAGTCTACTATCCCAACTACATGGATATTTTTATTTTTATCATATTATTTATTGCAGTACTGGGGGTCCAATCCAGGGCCTGGTGCATACTAGGCAAGTACTGCACCACTGAGCTACATCCCCAACCCTGAATATTTTTATTTTAAACATGAAAATGTGTGAGGATTTAGTAAACAGGAAAAAAATAAATAAAGCAATCTCTCCCAGTCTAGCCTCCGCCATAATGGAGAACCAGTATACCGTCAGTACATTAGTAGTTTTGAAATATTTGGCACATTAGTAAATTTAGCATATCTAATGTTTGCATTCTCATTTTAACCTAACACACTGAAGGCATGTCAGTGAATATTGAAGGTTTATTAGCGCATTTGGTACTGCATTTCAATAACAACTAAAAGGTAGTATTTGAAGAAGAGCACCAAGTTGAGATATGACTTAGTGGCCCACAGATATTTGATAAATTTTCTTTCCACTGGCATTTGGAATGCTGGAATGGGCATTTGATTTTGATTAATTCAAAAAGCACTTGTGAGCTGGGGTTGTGGCTAAGTGGTAGAATGCTCGCCTAGGACCCATGAGGCACTGGGTTCGATCCTCAGCACCACATAAAAATAAAATAAAGATATTGTGTCCATCTAAAACTAAAAAATAAAACATTACCAAAAAAAAAAAAAAAGCACTTGCTGCATACTTACTGCCAAGAATTGTACTAGGCATGGGAGAAACAGATAAAAAAAGATGTCCCTATCCCACAGTAAAACAAGTGGTTAGACATACAAACAAATAATTACATTGTATTAAAGTAAAGAGTATAATTGTTGAAGGTTGTGTGAAATGCATTGGAAGTAAAAGGTGGGATCCTATAACTTTGTCAAGCAAGAAACACTTCATTAAATTTATGGCATTGGAGAGAAAGACTGAGGAAAACTTTGAAATTTGCCAGGATGCAAGCAATGATGGGCTTTTTTTTTTTTTTTTTTTTTTTGCTATTGGGGATTGAACCCAGAGAACCCTTTACTACTGAGCCACATCCCCAACTCTTTTATTTATTTTTTATTCTGAGACATGATCTTACTAAGTAGTTTAGGGCCTATGTTGCTGAGGCTGGTTTTGAACTTGCCATCCTTTTGCCTTGGCCTCCTGAGTCACTGATGTTACAGGTGTGTGCCTCTGAGTTGGGCATTTTTTTTAAATTATAGTTTCTTTTTTAAAAAATATCTTTTTTATTTGTTTATTTTTTATATGGTGCTGAGGAGAGAACCCAGGGCCTCATATGTGCTAGGCAAGCTGAGCCACAACCCCAGCCCCATGAGCTGGGCATTCTTGATAAGAAACAACATTAAGTGGAGAGTGATGGTATTGAAATACTGTGGCCCGATGGGCAAAGTAGTAAATGCCTGTAGTCCCAGATGCTCAGGAGACTGAGGCAGGAGGTTCAAAGCCAGTCTCAGCAATTTAGCAAGGCCCTAAGCAACTCAGACCCTCTCATATATAAAATACAAAAAAGGAATAGGGATGTGCTCAGTGGTGAAGTGCCCTTGGGTTCAGTTCCCAGTACCAAAAAGAAAAACAAAATACCATGGCCCTTTAAGGACTAAGTTTTCAACTTTGGAAAGTGGGGGCTAGAAAATAAAAGATTTCAAGAGCTTCATGGAGAAGTTTATTACCGAGCTTATTCTAGTGGCCAAAGGGAAGATATTGTGGAGTTTTATTTATTTTCGATCTATTTATTTTTCATACTGGGGATTGAGCTTAGGGGTCCTTAACCACCAAGCCACATTCTCAGTCCTTTTTAGTTTTTATTTTGAGACAGGGTCTTGCTAAATTGCTGAGGCTGTCTTTGAACTTGTGATCCTCCTGCCTCAGCCTCCCAAATCACTGGGTTATAGCCATCTGCAACATAACAATTACTGTGTCCTGCTGAGATACTGAGTTTTAAACACCAGTTATCTGTGACCAGATTTGTTTTCCAGAAAACTCACATGCTAACAGTGTAACAATGCAAGCTGAATTAGGAGACTTTTATAAGTAGTTCAGTTAGATAACGTCTTGAACTTGTCAGTCAAGTAGAATTCAAAAGGAAGTATGAGATTGGAGAAGTTTAAAGGAGAAAGAATCAATAGGATTAAGTGTGGTGGATTGTTGCAGTTATGCCCCTCACCTCCTCCCACTTCCCACACCAATTTTTCACACCAACCTGTATCCATACCCTTGGATTTAATTTTTTAATTTCCTTTTTAGTTGTCAATAGATCCTTATATTTTTTTATTTATTTATATGCAGTGCTGAGAATTGAACCTAGGGCCTCACACTTGCTAGGCAAGTGCTCTACCACTGAGCCACAACCCTTGAATAGTCTCTTTTTAGAATAATTTACATGACTTCCTTTTACCACAGTAATAGTAATTGTTATGTTAGTAGAGGCTTGAAAAATTCTTGCACATTGAGACTTAACACTTATTGCTGGCAACCATGCGAGCAACTCAAGGCTAGCCTCCTAGAAGATAAGGGATCATTTGTAGTGAGGCCCTGTCTCAGCTCTCTTGGTCTTCCCAGTTGAGGACCCCAAAACATGTATGAGGCCATCCTAGACAATCCAGCTCCAACTAAGATGGTTCAAACAAGAAGGGTCAGTGAGGCAACACAAAGACAAAACATACAATATATTTTGGCAGGGCATAGTGGCACACGCCTGTAATCCCCATGGCTCAGGAAGCTGAGAAAGGAGAATCCCAAGTTCAAAGCCAGCCTCAGCAAAAAAGTGAGGCACTAAGCAACTCAGTGAGACCCTGTCTCCAAATAAAATACAAAATAGGTCTGGAGTGGCTTTGTGGTTGAGTGCCCCTGAGTTCAATACCTGGTACTCACCTCCATTTTTTTTTTTTTTTAAGCCTCTAGACTTGGGGCAGCTTGTTTCATAACATATTAACTGATACTCTAAGTGACCAATTAGAGGGTGAGAAAGAAGGGAGTCTGTGATGAATGTTTTTATAGCTTAGGTGGATAGATAAATCAATATTGGAAATCTATAAAAATTAGAGTAAGTAAATTGGATATATTACCAAATTGAGGAGGGAATTGTTTTTTAAAGGCCAAATTTGGAGAGAGAATAATAAATCAGCTTCAGAAATCTGAGCCTTAGGAGTTCCTCAGACAAATAGGTAAAGATATCCAGTTGGAAGTTTGATGTAAGGATCTAGAGGTAGAAAATTCAGAGTAAAAACTGGTTTTTAAGTAACAGTAACCATTTCATGTTTATTTGTTTTCAGAGGTTTTTTTTGGAGATTGTCATCGACTTTGTTTTCTAGGAACAGTCTTCTCCTTTCTTTCTGATCTATATGCCTTTTACTTCTTGCTTTATTATATTAACTAGAACTGCCAGTACTCTGCTGAGTAAGATTGGTAGAGTAGACATCCTTGCCATGTTCCCGATTTTAAGGGAAAAACATTCAGTCTTTCACCATTAAGTATGTTAACTAGAAATTGTTTTTATAGGTGTCCTATGTCAGATTAAATAAACTCCCTTCTATTCCTACATTGCTAATGCTACTGTTTGGATAATTGTACCCAGAAGTCCATGTATTAAAGCTTAGTCCCTAGCCTGTGGCTCTGTAGGGAGGGGATAGAACCTTTAAGAAGTTGGGCCTAAAGCTAGGTTTGCAGCTCATTGGTAAAGCATTTGCCAACTGTGTGAGGCTCTGGATTCAATCCTCAGTATCACATAAAACAAATAAATAAATAAACAAACAAATAAATAAAGGTGTCCATTTACAACTAAAAATAACAAACAAACAAACAAATAAGAAGTGGGGCCTAGTGAGATGAAGCTATCACTGGAAACATGCCCTAGAAAAAGATTTTGGGACCCGATCCCATTTTTCTTTCTTTCTTCCTGGCTGTCATGAAGTCACAAGTTTTCTCTGTCAAACATTCCTGCCAGGATACATGGTGCTGCCACAGGCCCAAAGTAATAGAGCCAAGAGACCATGAACTGAAACCTCTGAAACAATGAGCTAAGGCAAACCTTTTTCTTTATTAAGTAGATTATCTCAGGCATTTTGTCACAATGACAGCAGACTAGCACAGCTGAGTTTTTTTTTTAACTTTTTGTGTGTGTGTCTGGTACAGGGTATTGAATCCAGGGACACTTTCCCACTAAGCTATGTTCCCAGCCCTTCTTTTAATATTCGGGGTCTCACTAAGTTGCTGAAGCAGACTTTGAACTTGGGATCCTCCTGCCTCCAACCTGAGCTGTTGGAATTACAGGCATGCACCACCATGCTAGGCAAATGAGAATTTTTTATTATGAATGGATGTTGAATTTTGGCAAATGCTTTTTCTGTCTTTATTGAAAATCACATGATTTTATTTCTTTAGTCTTATTGATGTTGAATTTTATAAGTTAACTTCTTTTTAATTTTACTTTATTATTTTTGGTGATACTGGGGATTAAACTCAGGGTGCTTTACCACCAAGTTACATCCCCAGCCCTTTTCATTTTGAAACAGAGTCTCACTAAGTTGCTGTGATTGGTCTTGAACTCGTGATCTTCCTAGTTCAGCCTCCTAAATCTGTGGGATTATAAGTATGCACTGCTGCATTTAGAAAGATCTTTTTCTTTTTTGATATAAACATATTTTTATAGATTTCTCACTAAGCATTGTTTTAACAGAATATCATAAGTTTGATATGTTGTATTTAAATTTTTGTTCAGTTCAAAATAGTTTCTAATTTCCCTTACAGTTTCTTTTTTGATTCCTGTGTCATTTAGAAATATGTTGTCTAATCAGGCGTGGTGTCACACATCTGTAATCCTATCAGCTTAGGAGGCTGAGGCAGGAGGATCACAAGTTGAAAGCCATTTTCAGCAGTTTAGTGAGGCCCTACACAACTTAGCAAGATGCTGTCTCAAATAAATAAATAAATTAAATAAAAGGGCTGGGGATGTGGTTCATTGGTTAAGTGCCCCTGGATTCAATCCCTGGTACAAAAAAAAAAAAAAAAAATTGATTTCTGAATATCTGGGGATCTCCTGACTTTCCTATCATTGGTTTCTAATTTAATTCTGATATATGTAGAGATATGTATACTTTTTACTATGTATACTTTAAAATTTGTTTTGTGATTTAGAATATCATGTGTCTTGGTAAAGTTCTAGGTGTATACTTGAAAAGAATGTGCATTCTGCTATTGTAGGGTAATGTATTTTACAAATGTCTATTAGGTCAAGTTGATTGGTGGTGTTTTTTAGGTCTGCCGAGTCTTTGCTGATTTTCTGTCTGCTTCTTCTCAGTTCCTGAGAGAGAAGTATTGAAATCTCCATGTATAATTATGAATTCATATATTTTTCTTTAGAATTTTAGTACTATCAGTTTTAGCCTCATATGTTTTTGAGGATCTGTTGTTAGGTCCTTACCCATTTATAATTGTTATGTCATTGTGGAAATTTGATCATTTAACATTGCATAAATACTTTTTTTTATCCCTGTCCATATATAGCAACTCTATTTCTTTTGATTAGTTTTTCATAATTTTAAATAATTTTTAAAAATAATTTTACTCCTAACCTGCTTATGGGTTGCTTTAAATGCAATCCGACAATTTCTGCTTTTAATTGGTATGTTTACACCATTTTTAGAAATAGCCTATAACTGCACAACAGTTCTAATTTCTCCACATCTTTGCCAGTACCCATTATTTTCTGGATGTTTGATGGTAGCCATCCATCCCGATGGGCGTGACTTGATATCTTGTTGGTTTTGATTAGCAGTTCCCTAATAACTAGTGATAAACATCTTTTCATGGAGTTGTTGATCATTTGTGTACCTTCTTTGAAAGACAGATATGGTCATAAGCCAAGATGCTGACAGCCTAAAAAAGGCAAGGAGTGGGTTTTCCCATAGAGCCTCAGAAGGAATGTAGTCCTGCTGATCTTTCTTTAATTTCAGATATCTGGATTCCAGAACTGAGAGAATAAATTCCTGTTATTTTAAGCCATAAAGTTTGTCATAATTTGACAGTGTTCACAGGAAAAAAATATATTTCTCCTTGAACTCCAGTGACATGAATGTCAATCTGATACTGTCCCACAGGTTCCTGAGGCTGTGTTCATTTTCAGTAGAGTAATAAATGCTCTCTCACCATCATCACCCTAAAAAAGAGTAGATATTAACTGCATGATGCTGCTCCTTTACTGTTCCTCTGTTACCCACTATTATTGGATCCAAAGTCAGCTAAGTCCACTACAACTCTTTTATTCCCACTTTCTAGCCTATCATTACTTTCCTACACAACTCTTACTAAAATATAATTTCTAAAAGTTAAATTACTTATTAAGTTCACTAAAGAACATTAAGATATTAAGATATTAATTTTCTTTAAAGAAATTTTTGACAGAATTTATATGGTCAGTCAAAAGAATGCTATAATAAATTTGCTAATAGATTTCAAATTCCTACAAAGCGGGAGACATAATATTTGGATTTATGTTTTTGTTTTGTGGCTCTAGAGATTGAACCCAAGGGTGCTTTATCACTGAGCTACATCCCTAGCTTTTAAAAAATCTTTTATTTTGAGACAGGGTTTCCTGAGTTGCTATGGCTGGCCTCAAACTTGTGATTCTCTTGCCTCAGCCTCCTGAGTTGCTGGTAGGTGTTCCCTTACCCAGCTGGAGTGACATCTTTTACCAGATACAAAACAGTTGATTTGCATTTGTTTTGCTAAGGACAAGAATCTTTTGCATCGCTTTCTGACAAGAACTATTTGTATTTTCATCAGTTTTTAACATGTTAACACTACCCCTGTAAAGTTATGGCCTAGTTCATAGAAACTCTAATTCAGATGCACACTCCTCCATACTCAGATAATTCCCAGTGGGTTTAAATGACATCCTGCATCCCAGTGAAAAGACCCCAGTAATCTCTTTCTCTTATTTCCAAGTTTTGGATGTTTTTAAATACTCTTTACCCCAGATAGTAAGACATTTCATGTTCATTTTCTCCTTCTCCCCCTGCTTTTCATACCCATCTTCCTTCCATCATAGAATGTTTTTCCTCTCCTCTTACCCAGTTATATCTCCTACTTTCTTTATATCTTGGCCTTTCACTTTCTTTGAACACACAAGTATTTGTTTCTTGACTCTCTTACCCGTATGTGACACAGCTGATGGCGCAGATATTTGTTCCCTAAATATCTGAGGAATAACATGAAGTGTTAGTTTCTCATTTGGGGAGATAACAAAATGATATTATTCTTTACTGAAAAATGGGCTTTATTGGTTTGGCATATTTATATTCCCAGTTTTAATCTAAGTCCCATTAGGGTAGGAACTACAATTAATCCTTTTTTATTTATAGAAATTATATGTACTAATTCAGGGATGGTAAATATATAGCCCTATGTTACCATTCCACCTACTCATACCAATGGCAGATATTGACAGCTGATTTCAAAGTCATACTTGTGCAGCCTGAACAGCCTCAGATTTCCTCTTAGCACAAAATTCTAGGCTTCTATTACCAGTCAGTTGAAGTTGGCACAAAATGAAAATGTTTTAAATGAAAGTTTTGAATGAATAAAGATTGGTCATAGACCAATCTGGTTCTAGAGTTGATATTTTTTTAATATATTTTTTTAGTTGTAGATGGACATAATACCTTTATTTTAGTTATTTATTTTTTTATGTGGTACTGAGGCGAACCCAGTGCCTCACACATTCTAGGCAAGCACTCTACCAGTGAGCCACAACACCAACCCTAGAATTGATATTTTAAATAAAATCAATCAGATTATTTTATGGGCTTAGAAATGTATATGTGAGTATAGGGGAGCAATTTTTGTCTCTATCCTCAAATAAAAATGTTTTTGGGGAGTTGTTCCAAAGTAATTAGTTGGATGGAGTTGATTGTTTTTACAATATTATGAAGTATGTTTTCCTTTGCTTTTTAAGCTAAAAAAAAATCCATGCAAATTATCAAAGTAGATACCTTTATTATATAAAAGTTTGTATGTATCATGTAGCTCAGTGATTAATCTTCTGAAATATAAGTATATAGATTTATTTACTTATTTTCTTTTTTTTAATATTTATTTTTAGTTTTCGGCAGACACAACATCTTTATTTGTATGTGGTGCTGAGGATCGAACCCAGCACCATGCGCATGCCAGGCAAGTGCACTACCGCTTGAGCCACATCCCCAGCCCCTATTTACTTATTTTCAATAGTTTTTTTTTTTTTTTTTTCCTCAATGGACCTTTATTTTATTTGTTTATACGTAGTGCTGGTAATCGAATCCAGTGCCTGACACATGCTAGGTCAGGGCCCTACCAGTAAGCTACAACCCAGCCCTCAATATATATTTTTAATGTATTTTCATTTTATCCTAAATTAATATACTATAGACTAAAAATTATTTGGAATCTTAAAATGAGTCACTATGTCTCGAAAATTTATTATATATCAAGAGGGTTGAAAAACAGAAATTAGTCACCTCTTTTCCTGTAAAAGAACTTTACAGTAAGCGCTAAATGTATCCTGTATCCAAAGGAAACACTAGCTATTTTATACTTGTCAATATTGAACAAGAGATAGGAAGTAACTGCTGGCTGTTTAATGTTCGCCTTAGAGCTCTTGATACTCACATAGAGTAATCATCAAAAGCATAGACTCTGAAGCCAAATTCCCTTGAGTTTGGCCTGTACAAATTATTTAACCTCACTTTATCTTCTTTCCCATATCTTAATAGGGTAATGGTAAAGAATATGTATTTATTCATTTATTTGTGTTTTCCTAGTGCTTGAAGCCAGGACCTCGTGCATGTTCAGGAAGCCACTGAGCCACATGCCTAAGTATGTGTTTATATATGGGTATTCACTCTTGGGTTTGACATTTAGAACAGATTAAAGACATGGTGAGCACTATACATGTTAATTATTATTTAATCTTTATAAATAAAACTTTATATCATTCCTTAAATGCTTATCAGTTTTAGATCTTTTCTCAGGAAAGAATATTAAAATTATTTAAAATGTTGATATCTTAACTCCATAAATTTTTTGTAAATAGTCTTTTTTTAACTTACAAAAAGAACTTTTGCCAAGAAAGAAACCCCCAATTTGTAGATTTCCAGGAAGAACAGACCAATTTGAACAATCTTTAAAAATATTAACTACTCAGCTATAGTATTCTTCATAAAATGGCTGTAGGAGGCAGTGCTACTAAGAAAAATGAATTTGGGAACATAGACACTGCTTTTTACCATCAATTTGATTTAAATTTAATATCCTCCCACAATGGAAAATGATTTGCAATAAAGAGATTAAATGGAAGAAATAGGAAAATGGAAACAAGATGTCATTTCTTTTTACTATCCAACAGATTTACCATATGTTTTAAAATGATGTTTGGCCATCCGCAGTAAATGAAAGAAAATGTCTTTTAAAATAATGTAACACTTTAAACTAATTTTACTACCAAACTCTTCCTCCCCTGTGAGACACATTCATCTTACTGAGCAAAGGTTTATTTAAGCTCACTTACTTCTATGTTGTTTTTAGCTCATTTCCTTTTTTAAAAAGCAATTGGTGAGTTTATTTCCCAATTTAGCTGTTATAATAAAATGTAAAAGACATTTCTGTTTTGGCCTCTAGTGTAGCATTATCTAAAGTGACGAAACTCACAGCAAAATATAGGACAGTATAAAATTAGAAACGGCTGGTGTTTCTTTAGCAGCAGTTGCTGCACTTGCAGTTGTTTTTCTTCTTTTGCTACCAGCACAAATCTGAAGGTCACCTCTGTGTACCAGGCAGCAACCCCCAAGTGTGTTTTTTAACTAACACTTTATTATTCACATAGCATAAAATTCATCCTTTAGAGTATACAGTTCAGTGGATTTAGTATGTTCACAGAGTTGTGTAATCATCATCATTACAAATTGAGAACATTTTCTTCACTTCAAAAAAGAAACTCTGAATCCATTAGCAGTCATTCTCCATTGCCCATTGCCCCAGGCACTGGCAATCACTGACCTATTTTCCATGGATTTGTGTATTCTGTATCTTTTGTACAAATGGAATCATAAATATTTGGCCTTTTTGTGACTGGCTTCTTTCACTTTGCATATGTTTTTGAGTTTATCCCTGTTGAATCATATATCAGTAGTTTTCTTGCCAAATAATGTTCCATTGTATGGATATTTCATTTTGTTTATTCATTCATCAGATGGTGGACATTTGGGTTGTTTCTTGCTTGTTGGTTGATATGAACAATAACATTTGTATACAAGTCTTTGGATGGACATGTTTTCATTTCTCTTGAGTACATACCTAGGAATGGAATTACTGCTGATGTTGAACATGTTTTCATGTGCCTATTGTCCTTTTGTATATCTATGGAGACATCTCCTTTTTTTTTTTTTTATTGGTATAGGGATTGAAGCCAGGAGTGCTTTACCACTGAGCCACATCCCCAGCCCTTTTTATTTTTGAGACAGGGCTCACTAAATTGCTTAGGGCCTCACCGAATTGTTGAGACTGGCTTTGAACTTGTGATCCTTTTGCCTCAGCCTTAGGATTATAGGAATATGCCACCATGCCTGGCCTATAGGTTATCTTTTATTTTTTCTTTTTCAGTACTGGAGATTGAACCCTTTTCACTTTTTTTTCTTTTAATTTTTTTAATTGTAGATGGACACAATGTCTTTATTTTATTTATTTATTTTTATGTGGTGCTGAGGATTGAAACCAGGACCTCACATGTGTGAGGCAAGCACTCTACCTCAGCCCCCCTTTTCACCTTCTTTTTTTTCATTTTTTGTTTTAATTAGTTATACATGACAGTAGAATGCACTTTGATACATCATACATATATAATGGTATATAATGGAGTATAATTTCTCCTCCTTCTGGTCATACATGAGGTAGAATCCCTTTGGTCATATAGTTATATATGTACAAAGGGTAATAATGTCTGTTTTATTCTACTATCCTTCTTAACCTTCTTTTCACTTTCTTGATGGTATTTCTTTATTTTTTTTCTTTTTATCCTGAGCAATATCTTACTATTTGTCTAGGATGGCCTTGAACTCCTGGTCTTAATAAGTCCTCCTGCCTGAGTAACTGGGATTATTGGCAAATGCCACCTCTTGATGGTGGTTTCTTCCCCCCCCCCCCCCCTTTTTTCTTTCTTTTTTTTTTTTTTTGGAGGGGTGTTTAGGGATGCTTAACCACTAAGCAACATCCCCAACCTTTTTTATTTTGAGACAGGGTCTCACTAAATTGTCAAGGGCTGGCTTTGAACAGCACTCCTCCTGCTCCGGCCTCCTGAGCTGCTGAGATTTCAGGCATGCACCACTATACCTGCATGAGTTAATTTTTACATATGGTGTAATGTTAGAGCCCAGATAAATTTTATAGCAATCCAATTGTCCTAATACTATTTATTGAAAGTCTTTCTCTTTCCCATTGAATTTTTTGGCAACTTTGTCAAAAGTCAGTCAACCATAAACATAAGCATTTATTTCAGGGCTCTAATTCTATTCCAGTGATCTATATGTATGTTCTTATTCCAGTGCCATGCTATTTTAATTACTATAGCTTTGTAATATGTTTTGAAATTGAGAATATCTTTCAACTATATTCCTCCTTTTCAAGATTGTTTTGGCAGCTGGACACAGTTGTGCACACCTATATATAATCCCAGTGGCTCAGGAGGCTGAGGAGGAGGATGGAGTATAAGATTTATATACTGAAAACTACAAAAGACTACTGAAAGAAATTAAAGAAGACCTAAATAAATGGAAAGACAGTCCATGTTAAAGACCCAGAAGACTTAATATTTCTGCCTCATGAAAAGCAGGGTGGTAAGCAACTCAGTGAGACCCTGTCTCTAAATAAAATGCAAAATAGAGCTGGGGTTGGGGGATGTGGCTTAGTGATAAGTGCTCCTGAGTTAAATCCCCAGTACACCACCACCCCCCCCCCAAAAAAAAAAAAAAAAAAAGATTCTTTGGGCCATTTTGAGTCCCTTGCATTTTTTTTCACTTGTTTACAGAAAACAAGTCTGCCTACAGGTTTTTTTGTTTTGTTTTTTTAACTTTTTAATATTTATTGTTTTAGTTTTCGGCAGACAAACATCTTTGTTTGTATGTGGTGCTGAGGCTCGAACCCAGGCCGCACGCATGCCAAGCGAGCGCGCTACCGCTTGAGCCACATCCCCAGCCCCTGCTTACAGGTTTTAATTGAGCATTTTATATGAATCCATTTCTCTCTTTTTTCTTAATATACCAGTACAGGTTGTACTTATTTTAAAAAAAATTTCAGTGATTGCCCTAGATTCCCTTGTATCTTTATGTGAATTTTATAGGGGCAATTTAACAGTTTCTTCAAGAAACAGTACTGGGATTTTGATAGGCTTGCTTTGAAGCTGAAAATCAATTTGAGGCTGGAATAGCATGTTAAGAATATTAAGTCGTGGCTGGGGATGTGGCTCAAGCGGTAGCGCACTTGCTTGGCATGCATGTGGCCCTGGTTCGAGCCTTAGCACCACATACAAACAGAGATGTTGTATCCGCCGAAAACTAAAAAAATAAATACTAAAAATTCTCTCTCCCTCTCTCCAAAAAAAAATTAAGTCTTCTGGCTCTCTTTATTTATCTTTCCATTTATTTAGGTCTTCTTTAATTTCTTTCAGTAGTCTTTTGTAGTTTTCAGTATATAAATCTTATACTTCTTTCATTATATTTAGTTCTTTTGATGCTATTATAAATGGAACTATTTTCTTGATTTTATTGTTGGATTATTCATTGCCAGTGTATTGAAATTCTCTCTCTCTCTCTCTCTCTCTCTCTCTCGTCTGTCTCTTTGGCAGTGCTTTGGATTGAGCCCAGGACCTCACATCTTAGGCAAATGTTCTGCCACTGTGGTTTTTACTTACTGATCTTGTATCCTGCAACTGTGCCACACTGGTTTATTAATTCTAGTATAAATATTTTTATGGATTCATTAGGATTTTATATATCAGTTCATATATGCGAATAAATAATTTTACTTTCACCCATGATTTTTTTATACCAGGGATTGAACCCAGAGGTGCCAGATTGCTGAGATTGGCCTTAAACTTGCAATCCTCCTGCCTCAGCTCCAGAGCCACTGGGGTTACAGGGGTACAGGGGTTTGTCACTGAACCTGGCTCACCTATGATCTCTCTCTTTTTTTTTTTAAGAGAGAGAGAGATAATTTTAATATTTATTTTTTAGTTATTGGCAGACACAACATCTTTGTTTATATGTGGTGCTGAGGATCAAACCCGGGCCGCAGGCATGCCAGGCAAGCGCGCTACCGCTTGAGCCACATCCCCAGCCCCGATCTTTTTTTTTTAAATACCTTTATTTTATTTATTTATTTTCGTGTGGTGCTGAGGATTGAACCCAGGGCCTTGGACTCGCTAGGCGAGCGCCTATTGCTGAGCCACAATCCCAGCCCCTCACCTATGATCTTAAAGGCTGTTTCATACTCTGGAAAAATTTCAGTCTGTTCTTTAAATTTGTTGAAACTGTAATGTGAAAGGTTTTGGGTGAACATACTAGTAATATTGTTTTGGAATCAATTACTCCTGTAAAATCGGAATAAAATTTGGTGAAATATTTCTATTGTCATGTTGCTAAAGGAAGAGTTGATTTGATAAATTCTTATGGACAAACAGTGAAAGGATCTATTGAAAGGATACTGGGGAACTCACAAAATTATCAGGAGAGCTAGAGAATCAGGCTTGGTAAACATGCAAAAATTAAGTGGGGCCAGGCTGTAGAAGACATAGCTGAGGGTATGCCACCTAACAACCTGGTGAGGGCTTGCAACCTCAGCATCTGGACACTTACTGCCATCATCAAAACAATTCCAACTGTCCTTGAGTCATTGTGAATTTCATTCAACATTTCATATTCCTTGTGACATAATCTGATTGGTCAAACCTAGATCAGATTCCTGTACATTTGTGGCATGGCCTGGAAGGAATGGTGGAATACCTAGTCTTATAGGTTTTCATAATAGAAAGCTGGAACTTAATTCTCACCCGAGCATGTTCAATGGAAGACGTTTCCCAAATAGGAAGAGTGACGCTGGACAGTGAATAAAATTTAAAAAAAATAAAGCCCGTGTGAAGCATGCTTGAAATCCCAGCAACTCAGGAGACTGAGGTAGGAGGATCAGAAGTTCAAGGGTAGCCTCAGCAACTTAGAAAGACCTTGTCTCACAATAAAAAGGACTGGGATGTACCTCAGTGGTAAAGTAACTGTGGACTGGGATGTACCTCAGTGGTAAAGCAACTGTGGACTCAATCCTCAGTACTAAAAACAAAACAATTAATTGTCCACTTTAGTTCATGATTGTTCAAAATTGGCACAGACATACTTAAGATACTCTTTTTTTTCCTATATTGCTGTTTAAGATTATTATTTTGTGCTGGGGTTTGTAGCTCAGTGGTAGAGGGCTTGCCTAGCATGCTTGAGGCACTGAGTTCAATCCTCAGCACCACATAAAAATAAATAAGTGTATTTAAAAATATTATTATTTTACTCACAAACCCACATTTATAGTTACATCATTTTTCTGCCTTTTCTATTTGTATTAATATGAACAACTACTGACAAAAAGATAAAACACCTTACATATAGTCACTTTATTAACTTATTTATATTTCATTAGATAAAAAAACCTGGCATTTTCTACTTATTTTTTCATCCTGATTCTAAAACATTTTTGTTTACTTATTTTATTTGTCACAGTTTTTCAGAGAAATACTTTAGCCACCAATTAATGATGAGTAAAAAGTAAAATTTGAAAAGTATTTGGTTATAAGTGGCCACTGATATAATATGATCATCAAGCCACATGAATTTGTTAGCCTCAGGAGTTAGCTGTGCTACATCATGAGTTAAATGTTCTATCTGAGAATGATTAGCTGATGATTGTGCCATTTTAACAAAGATTTTTTTCTCCTTTTAATTTTTAAAAATTTATAATTAATTTTTTATAGAAGTTGAATTATTGAAGCCCAGTTTCAGGATCTCAGTTATCAGTTTATTGGCTCCCTGAATTTACAGCATATGAATGTGTGGTGTCTCTCCTAATTGCATGCATTTTCTGCCTTTTACTCACTATAGCATTATTGGTATGTGTATTCACTTTTTTTTTTTTTTTTTTTGGTACTGGGGAGTGAATTCAGGGGCAGTCGACCACTGAGTCACATCCCCAGTCCTATTTTGTATTTTATTTAGAGACAGGGTCTCACTGAGTTGCTTAGCACCTCGCTGTTGCTGAGGCTGGCAGCCTCCTGCTGGGATTACCGTCACCTCGCCAGGCTAACTGTATTTTATCTTGCTCTTGATGCTCTGGCATAAGCATCCTGACTGGGGAAGGGCTGCCCCTCCCAGAGTAAGCTAATTCCTGGAGACAGTAAACTAAGGAAACCAAAGATGGGGTCCCCCAACTTCTTCCTTTATTGAATTAAAAAAATATTTATTTTTTAGTTGTAGTTGGACACAATAACTTTATTTTTTAATTTATTTTTATGTAGTGCTGAGGATCAAACCCAGTGCCTCGCATGTGCTAGTCAAGTGCTCTACCGCTGAGCCACAGCCCTAGCCCCTTTATTGAGTTCTTATACTATAGACCACTGTTCCCTTGCCCTAGGTAACAGACAACCCTTACACCCTAGAGCCCACCAAATTAGTCAATTTAGACAAACTTAAGCCTATTTACCCTGCCTTGCCTGTTCTTCCCCACCAAGCCATGATAAAACTCTTGCCATGTTTCCCACCCACCCCACTCCACCCCATTCCTTCTGCCCCAAATGCTTGTATTTTCACCTGTGACCTATGTCATGTGGCATACAACCTGATTCTAGGGATCTGTGAGTATTAAATTTTTTTTTGCATGACAAGGTATTCTTGTCTGCTTGTTTTACCATGCTGAATTAAAATTAAAATGTCCCTTGTACATTTTAAATACTTTTATATAGCTGGGTGCAGTGGTGCATGCCTATAATCCCAGCCTCTCAGGAGGCTGAGGCAGGAGGATGGCGATTTCAATGCCAGCTTCAGCAACTTAGTGAGATCCTAAGCAACTTAAGACCCTGTCTTAAAACAAAAATAAAAATACTCAGTGGTAAAGCACCCCTGAGGTCAGTCCCTAGCACTAAAACAACAACAAAACACTCCTATGTAGATGAATGTGCTGAATCCCTTATCTATGTAAAGAGTGAAAATAGCCTTGTCTTTTATATAATGAAAAATTGCTCATATTCAGGAGGCGCCTATCTGAGATAAAGCCCAATAGTGGGGTGGAAATATTTTCATAATTTTTTTTAGTGGACTAGATTTGGACTGATTTGACCTAATTTAATGAGGGCATGAAATTTTGAAAATATTTTTAACTGAAAATTGAACCCAGGAACTCTCAACCACTGAGCCACATTCCTAGACCTTTTATTTCTGAGATAAGGTCTTGCTAAACTGCTGAGGCTGGCCTTAAAATTGTGATCCTACTGCATCAGCCACCTCATATCATTGGGATTACACTCGTGGGCTTCCACATCAGTTAACTGTTGGTATTTTGTGTATATCAGCAATATCTGAGGTGTCTCCTAGCTCAGCTGAAGGTCAACTAAACTTGGAAGCACTCTTAACTAAATATTTTTATTGATCACATTTCTTCTTTTTTTTTAAGAAATATTTTTTTGTTTTTAGTTGTAGACGGACACAACACCTTCATTCTATTTATTCATTTTTATGTGGTGTTTTATATATATATATATATATATATATTTTTTTTTTTTTTTTTTTTTTTGGTGTTGGGGATTGAACTCAGGGGCATATGACTACTGAGTCACATCCCCAGCCCTATTTTGTATTTTATTTAGAGACAGGGTCTCACTAAGTTGTTTAGTGCTTCACTTTTGCTGAGGCTGGCTTTGAACTTGCAATTCTCCTGCCTCAGTCTCCCAAGACACTAGGATTACAGGCATGTGCCATCATGCCTGGCTTCTTTTTTATATTTTAATCTGTTAAAATATTTTCTAGGCTGAAGGAAAGTGGTTATTAAAGTCTGATAATTTTCCGTACTGGGTCCTTAAAGCAGGTACCCAGAGTGAGGCTTTTCTACCTAGAGACTAAAATAAGTCTGCTTTCCAACACTGGACTGATCTCAAAGAGGAAATAATCACTCTAGAGAAATTAGAATCCAAACCATGTCTGGGGGAATGGTCAAGTTTTATTATTCCACTCTGAGTCAACAAACTAATGAGAAAAAAAAAGTCCAAATCTGGTGAAAACTTTGATTCACTGAAGGGAAAGAAAGAAAGGGGGTGGGGGTGGGAGAGGAGAAAAAGGGAAGGGAGAAGAGAGGGAAAAGAGATAGCTCCATTTTAACCAACTGTGGGGCCAGTTGCAAACATGTCCCCAGAGGCTGAGGCAGGAGGATCCCATATTTGAGAGATCAAAATATTAGATCCTGTTTCAAAATAAAATAAAAATGGCTGGAGATGTTGCTCAGTGGTAAGTGCCCCTGGATTTAGTCCTCAGCAACGCCAAAAATTATGAGAAAAGAAAGGAGAAAGGAAAGGAGAGGAGGAGAGGAAGGAAAGAAAAGAGAAAGATAGAACCAACAAACCTCTGTAGAAGTGATATGGAATCTTCTCAGTTTAGTCACATTACTAATTCAGCACTTAACATGTTACCTAAATGATTACATAATATTTCCTCTCCTGCTATTTACCTTTTGTATCCTTTGTCTATTTTTCTATTGCTTGCTTCCCCTGTACTACTCTTCTTCCTTCTCCCTCACCTCTCCACCCTCCTCCCATATTGGATATTGAACCCAGGGTACTCTACTACTGAGCCACATCCCCAGCCTTTCTTGTTTTATTTTGAGACAGAGTCTCACTAAATTGCTGAGACTGATGGAACTTACAAGCCTGCTATCTCAGCCTCCCAGAGTGGCTGGGATTATAGGTGTGTGCCACCATGTCTGGCTACCATCCAGATTTTTAAAAATCAAGGAATTCTGATTGGAATTGCATATACCTGTTAATTTAGGAGGAATTGCCATTCTTATATTAATTATTCCAATTTAAGAACATAATATGTCATATATATATATATACTTTTTTAGTTATAATTGGACACAATACCTTTATTTTATTTATTTATTTTTATGTGTTGCTGAGGATTGAACCCAGCACCTCACATGTGCTAGGCAAGCACTCTACTGCTGAGCCATAACCCCAGCCCCTCTTTTCTCTTTTTTAAAGGTATTATTTTATGTTTTTTAGTCTCTTCTACAGACAAAAAAAAATATATTTCTTCATATCTTCTGAGTTTGGTAATGCATACTTTAAAAAGCCTTTTATTTTGGTAGCAGAGATTGAACCCAGGGAGGCTTAACCATTGGGCCACATCCTCAGCCCCTTTTTAAATTTTTTTTTTTTTTTTTTTTTTTTTTTTTTTTTTTTTTTTTTTTGAGACAGGGCCTTGCTAGGTTGCTGAGGCTGGCTTTAAAATTGCAAGCCTCTAACCTCAGCCTCCTGAGTTGCTGGGATTACAGGTGCACCTGGCTAAAGGCTTTTGTTTTTGTTTTTTAGTGTCTTTTAGTCTCTTTCCTGTAGACAAAAAAAAATTTCTTCATAGCTTCTGAATTTGGTAATACGTGCTTAAAAAGGCCTTTTGTTGTTGTTGTTGTTTTTACTGCAATATCACAGAAATATTCATCCACGTTTCCCCTTAGAACTTTCATGGTCTCTTATTTTATCTTTAATTTTTGACATATATGGAGTTTATTTTGGCCTAAAGTAATTATTTACCTTTCTTTTAAAAAGAGATATAACGAATTATCTCATTACATTTATTGAATAAGCCATCTCTCTCCCACTGATCTGAAATGCTAGGTGTTGTGGTGGTGGTGTTGTTTTGTTTTTGTAGCTTTGGGGATCGAACCCAGGACTTCACATAAGCAAGTTCTCTATAGCTGACCTATATCCCCAACCCTGGAATCCTAGTTTTTATCATATACTAAATTAAGCATATGTTTGGGTCCTGTTTGGATTTTTACTTTTCTGTTTTTAAACTAATACAGCAAACATTTAGTCTCCTTAGAGTGATAGGTGATTTCATCAAGATGTATAACTTCCAATTCCCTACAAATTCAGTATTTTTTCTTCTATTCTGAGATAAGGAAAATGAACCTGGAAAAACTCTGATTATTTCCCACATGTTTGGATATGACAGAAAAGCATCTTGAACTTTCTTGTTATCTTTTTACATTATGGAAAGAATAAACATTAGAAGATTCAGATAAGGTTCTGAAGTATTATTATGGTGTTAATTCAGGGAACAAAGAATGCCTGGGTCCCCTGCTCCCTTGGACATTCAGATTGAGGCAGCTATGTGGAGCTCTATTCAGGGAATGAAAATTCATTAACTCCCACTACAGAACTCTGTTTTATTAAACCTTTTCTCTCTTCCTCCTGAAACTAACACGAAACAATCTATAGAGGAGACCTTTAAGAGGTAGAAAAGAAATGATATCTGAGTCGGAAGAAGTAAATAAGGCCGAATGAATATCTTAGACTCTGACCATGGTATTAATCACTCCTCTTAAGAGGAGTCAACAGGCCTGGGAAAGCCTTTTTTGATTGGTAACCTTGAGGAAACAGAGCAGAAATGTTCCTTCCTCTGAGATCTGAGATCTGATACAACATTGCTCCAGAGATTAATTTTGATGTGAAGTAGTTGGTGGTTGTGATTAGCCATTGTCCCTTTAGTCTTCCTGTGTTCTCAGCCCAAGAATTTTCACAAACTCTGGGTCCTTAGAATTTTTCTCATTAGAAACCTCAAGAAAAACTGGGGATGTAGAATAGTGGTAGGGCACTTGCCTAGCAAGCACAGGGCCTGAGTTCTTGATCCCCAGTACCAGGAAAAAAAAAGTGGGGGGATTTCTAATCAATTTTCCTTAGTATCACAGAACCACTTATATCATCTTTTATACTGCTTTCTTTTGAATATCAAGGGTTGCTGGTATCTGGTTTCAGGAAATTTTAGAAGGTGAAAATTCTGGCTTCTGCCAGAGGAGTCATTGCTTCATTCTAGCTAGTCCAGTATAGCCAGTCTGACCTCTTGGCTTAACTGCTACCATCTCCTACCAGCCCATGCCATGTCTTGCTAAGAGAAAGAATAAGAGGTGATAAAGAATAGTTTAGATCGCTCTTCTTAGGTTGACATAATCCTATCATCCTACTTTCTCTCCTATCATGGAAAATTTGAAGAAAAAATTAAATAAAAAATCAGAGGAACCTCACATTCAGGAATTTCCCACATGCAAAGTAATTCTTAAGATAAGTGCTCAGAGTCACCAAGGTTTCTCTTGTAAACATTTTAATAACACCTCACTCTTTAAAATATGCTTATATGTTATGTTATTAAGTCTTTACAGCAGATATTAGGCAAGGCCATTCTTACAAGGTCATTCTACAGGAGGAAAAGAACTACATTTTTGCTTTAGTGTCTGTGGAAACTATAGTTTGACATTTCAATCCTGGAACATAGTGGATGCTTAATAAATATTTATTAAATTGATTTCATTTAAAATATGAATGGATTTTTGAGATTTTGATTTTTTGTGTGTTTTTAAAAAAACTGAGATTCCTGGGCTGGGACTATAGCTCAGCCAGAGAGCGCTTGCCTCACACATGTGAGGCACTGGGTTTGATCCTTAGCACTGCATAAAAATAAAAAAATAAAGTATTCTGTTAAAAACAAAAAACAAAAACCTGAGATTTTGTTTTGGTGCCCTCCAATGTAGTCTTTTTGATTAGGACAAAAATTTTTTTTCAGTGATTTACATAAGTAAATTTTTATTATTGGGGCTGGGGTCATAGCTCAGTGGTAGAGTGCTTGCCTAGCATGTGTGAAGCAATGGGTTCAATCCTCAGCACCACATAAAAATAAATAAAACAAAGGTATTAAAAAAATTTATTATCTATCCCTAAAAATATGATGTCAAGCTATCACATAAAAATGACTTACTGCCTGTATGTTTTCTTTTAGGCCTGATAATAAAGTAGTATTATAATGAAAAATTTATCTTGGAAGTCTAAAGGGAAAAGACCCTTTAAGTCATTTAATTAAAATTTAAACCAAAGCAACAGTAGTAACTGCATTGTTTTAGAATAACATTTGGCATGGAAGAAGTTTGATAGGGAACTTTAGTAAAATTAGCCACACTCTAGCATTTACTGAGTGATGCTTGAAGCTATCATAAATGCAAAAATACATTATTAATTGTATTGCTGTCACTGAGATTAATACTACTTTCTCAATATCTAAAACATTACAACAAAGACACACATGAGGGCGCTCTAATCAGTCAGAAACGGCATGCATGAACATTTGCTGCTAGGAATTAGATTTATAACAAGTCCAAACTTAAATTTTTAAGAAGTCCGTAATTTTACAGATGAATAAATTAAGGTCCAAAGAGATTATGACTCCACATTGACCTAATCTTTAGAGTAAATAATAAATTGAGCAATTTGTAAAAGATTGGACAACAATTCCTTGTCAGTGAAGAAATGCTATAGAATTTTGACTCTCATTCAGGCCACTCTTTAAAATTGTTACCACAGCATGACATAATTTATTTCCAATCTTAAATGGGTTTGGTGATAGCATTTATAAGATGGAGGGAGAGAGCTGGGAATGCCGCTCAGTGGTTGCCTGGCACATACGTGGCCCTGGGTCTGATCCCCAGCATTTGAAAAAAGGGAAAAAAAAAGCATTAAGAAATAATTATGATCTATCAACAACTAAAAAAGAAAGAAAGAAAGAAAAATGTTAATTATGCTTCATTTATACCAAAAACTGATTCTCAATTGATTTCTTTGGGTACGATCTTTAATCTTTACCCCATTTCTGATATCTTCAGTTTATTCTTTGACTTTCATATAAATATAAAGCTACTGGGCTACCTGTAGATTTTCCAGAGGAGGCCCATAAAGACCCACAAAGATTTTATTAAAGAGAAGCTACAGTAAGCATTTAGAATGCAGAATTAAAAAAAAAAAAAAAAAAGCTCATATATGGCAATCTGTTTTACAGGCAAATTTTCTTCAACTTAAAGTACCATATTCTTAGGAAGATTTGCTTTATTACATCAATATACACTGATTAGTTACACATTTCTACTTTTTCAAAGGAGTTTTTTTCCTCTTAGAAAGATAAACTTTTATTTTCAAAAAGAAGAAAAAGTAAATAATGAAACAAAACAAAATACAAAACTGTGAATGAAAAGTATCTTTCCTTTGAGGGGCTAGGTGATAGGAATCTTGTGTCTTGCTTTGTTTTTATTAATGACTTATGTATGTATATGTTTCAGTTCAAGACATGGGCATACATTTGATTGCCTAAATATATCTGTATTTTACAAGTCAAAGATTTCCTGTCCTAAAAGTAATTGACAATTCTGTAATAAAAAGCACAGGATTTAAAAATCAAGGCTGCAAAAAAATAAAAATCAAGAATGCAAAATGATAGGTTACATTATAAACACTAAAAGTTGTGTCTTTGTTTTATTTATATTTACCCAATATACCAGGCAAGTAAAAAAATTAGCAGTATGCGTATGATCCAGCCCCTGCCCACCACTCTATTGTATTTTTTTTTTTTTTTGCTTGAGATGGTCTTACTATGTTGTCTAGGCTGGCCTTGAACTCCTGGGCTCAAGCGATCCTCCTGCCTCCACCTTCCAATTAGATGGGACTTGTCCTCACTTCTTATTACTTACTCTACTGAGTCATCCACTTCTTTTACTTACTCTACTGAGTCATCCTATGTTGTCACACCGGTCTTTCTGCACAGCCAATATGAAAAGCTTCTGTCTGGAACAACAGGATGGTACTTCTGTTTTCTTTGCTTGCAACATTCTTATTACTTTGTTTGTTTGTTTCTTTTTTTCTTTCTTTCTTTTTTTGACCATTCAAATGAGAGCTCTAATATAGCAGGGGCCTTGTCTATCTAGTTTAGTAAGGGTCAGACAAGAAAGCAGATGGATACTCAGAATAATTCCAGGATATTTCATACAAATGGAATCTTGGATGATGTGATGTTGTCTATTGTGATTGGCTTCTTTCTCTTAGCATTAAGTTTTCAAGTTTCATCCTTACTGTAGAATATATCACTACTTTGTTCTTATTTATTTGAGACAGGGTCTTGCTCTGTTGCTCAAGCTAGTCTTGAACTTTTGGGCTCAAATGATCCTTCTGCATCAGCCTCCCAAGTAGACATGTATCGCCAGGCTCAGCTTATTTTATTATTATTATTATTATTATTATTATTATTATTATTATTTTATTATTTTATTTTTGGTCCTGGGGATTGAATCCAAGGTCTCATGCATACTAAAACATGCACTATACCACTAGCTACACTCCAACTAACCCTTGTGTTTTTTAAAACTATGTCCACAGATAGAAGCCACTTCATATATAGATAGGAAAAAAACTACAGCAATATATATGATATTATTGGTAACCATAATCTTTGGGGAAATAATTTTATGGGGAAATTGAATGTTTTTACAATTAGCAAGGTTTTCTTTAGTTAGAAGCAAAAGGTAAATATGTGAGGGTTTGTTGTAAAATAAAAATGACTTTTAATTCCACCCAATGCTTTTAAAATATTTTTTTTGTGGGTTTTTTAGTTCACCCAATGTTTTTAAATCAAAACTTCCTCATTAATAGTATTAAAAAAAAGCTGCTTTTATTTTTGAAAGCATTAACTAAACATAAGTTTCATTAAAGATATCTGCTCAAGTATGGTAGCACTTGGGGTTGTTTTGCATTGACTTGGTTGAGTGGCCCAAATCCTAGTTTTGTGACTTTGAGCAAGTTAGTTCACCTACATATGCCTCAGTTTGCTCATACATAAAGTGAAGAAATAATGCCCTCCTTCGTGGGGTTACTATAAAAATTAAGGAAATACTTACAGTGTTTATAGCAAAACACCTGGAATAATAAATGGTAGCTCATAGTAATTCACTATTATTGAATTTTCTTTTCTGCAGAATTGTGAAACTATCAGAAACAAAAAACAGCTATTAATTTTCTCAAAGTCTATACTGAATTCAATCTGATATAAGTCTAATTGTAATCATGGTAAACTTGAAGGTATTGTGAAAGTTTTTTTTGTTGTTGTTGTTCGTTTGTTTTTTAAATCAGAAGTTATGCCAGGTATGGTGGTGCATGCCTATAATCCCAGCAGCTCGGGAGGATCACAAGTTCAAGGCCACCCTCAGCAAATCAGTGAGGCCCTAAGCAACTCAGGGAGAACTTTCCTCAAAATAAAAAAATAAAATAAAATAAAAGGGGTGGCTCACGCCTGTAATCCCAGCAGCTTGGGAGACTGAGGCAGGAAGATTGCAGGTTCAAAGCCAGTCTCAGCCACCTAGAGAGGCTGTAAGCAACCTAGTGAGATGCTGTCTAAAAAATAAAAAATAAAAAGAGCAGGCTGTGGTGGCACATGCCTGTAATCCTAGAGGCTCAGGAGGCTAAGGCAGGAGGATCACAAATTCAAGGCCAGCCTCAGCACAAGTGGGCACTAGGCAACTCAGTGAGACACTGTCTCTAAATAAAATACAAAATAGGGCTGGGGATGTGACTCAGTGGCCAAGTGTCCCTGAGTTCAATCCCCAGTACCCCTCACCCCAAATTTTAAAATTAAAAGGGCTGGTAATATGGCTCAGTACTTGAGCACTCTTGATTTCAATCCCTGGCACCAAAAACCAAAAATAAACAAACAAAAGCGCCGGAGATGTGGTTCAGTGGTAATATACCCCTGGGTTGAATCCCCAGTACCCCTCCCCCAAACACACACACACACACAAGAAGTTATGAAGGGAGTTTAAGGAAGTGATAGAATGGAACACACACACACACACACACACACACACACATATTTTTCTCTGTACCACAGATCAAACCCAGGGCCTCATGCATAGTAGGCAAGTGCTCTACTACTAAGCTACATCCCTGAAACATATATTTAAGTGGTGGAACAATATTCCCTTCTACCTTTTTTTCCTCTGTTCCTCTCAGGTCATCACCATTCTCTGCCTCAAGCAAAGGGTGATACAGGTGGAAAGCTTTTGAAGTATACAAACCTGGGATCCCCTCCACACCAGTACTGAGGGTCAAACCCTTTTGCATGCTAGGCAAGCATTCTACCACTGAGCTACATTCCCAGCCCAAACCTGGGCTTTTGATTTTCAAAAACTTAAGTCCAGAAGATTCATGGTATAGAGTTCATGCCATGAACAGATATAGAAGGCTGGATGAAGAGCCAGTCTACCTACTGTACTCTGGGCTAATAGTGTCTATGGGTTGGCAAGGTATGGGCCCAAGAGAAGGGTACACATGAATGTATGTATGGGTATCCAGAGGCCACCTGCTCCCTGTAGGCTAAATGGCCAGCAGACCTGAAGATGCTTGTAGCCAGGACCAGGAAGGTGCCCGCATACCCAGCAAATCACAGGCAAGAAGGACAGTGTCTCAGCACATGTTGGTTTAAATAAATGGCAATAAATGGCCAGCATCATATTTGCCTCTGAAACTGAGGAAAGGCAGGGTGAACATTTTACATTCTCTGTGATCATCTGTGCCATCAGGTAAAATGTAGGCTTAAAATATAAATTAAGTGCAATGACATAAAAATTAATTTTTTATACTGCTGAGTTAAGGCTTTCAATCCATAAAGATCTAAATATGTTCCAAAGCCTTAAGGACCAGGATGTTTTGAATGTCATGTTCTTTTTGTATTAGAAAAACTGTAGGCTGCCTTCCTAACATCACGACTAGAAAAAAGATGTCTTTAGGGCTGGGAAATAACTCAGTGGTAGAGCACTTACCTAGCATGTGTGAAGCCCTGGGTTTGATCCCCAGCATCTGGAGGGTGGAGGGCGGGGGAAAGAAAGAAAAAGATGCCATTGTTCATAAGGCTGAGCACAAGGGGTAGATGTTTTAAACGTACATTTATAGAAATAGTACTTTGATTTATACCCAACAAAGTATTTACTTCTATTCACTAAAAGTCATGCTCTAGAATGTAGCAATACTGTTTATAATGGACAAAATGTAGAAGCTATGCTCACCAACAGAGGAAAGAATAAACTGTAGAACATTTCAATAATGGAATGGCATAATGGCAAAGAGCAGGAAGAGACCACAGCATGGCCATGTTTCATAGACCTAAACCCAGTGGAAGAGGTCATTCTCAAAATAACCATTGTATTATTCCAGTTGTATAAAGTATAAAAGCAGGCAAAAGTAATCTCTCCATCAGAAGTCAGGATTACCTTATGAGAGTGGCTAGTGACTGCAGACAAATGGGAGGCGAGCTTCTTGAAAGCCAGTAACATTCTGTGTCTTGATTATACGGGTGTGTTCACTTTGTGAAAATCAATTGAGTTATGACATATGTGCCTTTAAAAATACTGCGGCTATTATGCATGCTTTCTTCCTTATGCGAGTCAACTGCACAGTTTCCAGTTTTTCATTTGTCAAAAACAGAAAGATATGTCAGAAATAAAAGGTAAGCCCTGAAAATGTGATTAGAATTAAAATGTCTTGCTCTACATTGTAGTGATAATTTCCTTTTACTTAAAAGATAATAGAGTGCTCAAAACATTAGAGCAATTTTGGAAATATTCCGTAATTTGGAAGAAAATTACATTTCAAAATACCCAGTGGTTAAGATGATTTCCACGTATAGATGCTAAATAGTCTAGACTTGCTTTATGAAGATGGGCTTCCTCGAACACTGCCATGTTAGATTTCAGCATTCCGTGCAGCAGTGAAAACTTCGCACTTTAAATCTGGCTGGAGTGGAGATAGAGACTGACATGTTAGATTTAGTACAACTGTAGAATTAATGCTAAAAACTCCCATGCTGCACAGTTTTCCCATATGCTACATAAAAATGCTATATAGTTTCTCACTCAAAAACTGCTATATTAGGGTGCTAGCTGATTTTATGCCTTCAACTTGCTTAATGTTTTCATTTATATACAATAGAGTTTTACACCACATCAGTCAAACAATCTATTGCAAAATAATTTACAGTGAAATCATAATAAATTTATACAAAGTATTGATTTAGCATTAATTTTCAAACCAAAAGCCAATGAACCATAAATCTGTAAATAAATTGGTGAAGCAAAAGACATAAATGACAAAAAAATTAGTCTCTGTGTTGTGTATGTGCTTTTTAGATAGCTATATGGGGAAAATATATGGGAGGAGGCCTCATAAAATTTTAAATTAGTGACATAAAAATAACATAATGCACAAAGAAATAGACTGTCTCAACAAAATTGTGAAGAAAACCACCCGAGAATCTGGTTCATAATTTTGACGTACTGGCATCACAATTCAGTTGAATGATACCCTGCAAAGGAAAGAATCTTCACACTCTTATGCTTCCAAAAAATTTTGGAGGCAAATCTATAGCACAATCTATTTAATTCTTGGAATATCATGTTTCTGTTTGTGTGCATATGTTTGAATATCTTTACTATTTTAAAAGCCCACATGGAAGACATCACCTTGGCAATGTAACAACAGTCTAAGCCCCCAGTGGGCATATGAATCCCCTGTACTTCAGGCTTTATAAGCAATTAATTGCCCAGCCTGGGTTTGATCACCTGCAGCGATGGGGACTCACTACCTTCCAATACACCATGGTCTGTTTTATTCTAGCCTTGACTGATTAGAGATTACAGCAGTGCTTGTTGTTGAGTTTCCATCTTGGTCAGAGAAAAACTTTCCTCTAAAAATATATTTACTAGATTATTTTCAGCTTAATTTCAGTGGTACCCAATGGACACAAGAGATACCAGAGGGCTGGGGTTTTGGCTCAGTGGTAGAGTGTTTGCCTAGCATGTGTGAGGCACTGGATTCGATTCTCAGCACCACATATAAATAAATAAATAAAATAAAGGTCCATTGACAACTAAAAAATATTTAAAAAAAATAGATACCAGAGAGGCTAAGTTAGTCAAGATGCCTGCACCATTGCTTGGAAAAAACAAGTCCTTCATTTTGACACTTTTAATTGATAGTTGCTGTCTTCGTTAAGTATCATTAGTGTAAAAAGAAAATCAGTTTTTCTTCTGGGAAGTTATGTCACAAGGTTGTACATTTCACCAAGTATCCTATGATATAATTGATATGGCTGCTAATGAGTCCAAGGCCATGGGAATGGGATGGATTAGACCTATTTATGTGCTATAGTTCTAGGACCGGGGCTAGCATCCTATCAGATAGTGCTATGAGAGGCTGAGCTGGGTATCACAAAGGAAAACTAGGACTGTAACCAGGTCTACTGTGAATGTTGTGTAGATTGCATGGCTCAGCTCCAAAGGTCACAATTCACTTTGCAATGTATCTGGCATCCCTTGTGTACTTTACAACTTGTGCAAATGTATACAGTGACACTAGTTGTGACTTGGAGAAGGAATAATAAGGGCTTGAGAAGCAAAATACAAGTGTCCCCTGTTCTAATTACCCATGTTTGCTTATCTATTTGTTTCCAAAAGTCTTAAGAGGGTTCTTATGATCCTTACTCCTTTTTATGTCTCTCCTGTATATTTCTTTTCTCTGCAACCGTAGCTTTCAACTCTTTTTTTCCGCCTTGCTATGGCACATAACAATTTTCATATAAATTTGTACTTAGGATACATGCAATCATGAAGTGTGTTCAGGAACTCTACCCCTTTATCACTCATTTAAGAAAGCACATATTTGGACTTCTGATTATCATGGGCCTGCTGGGGAGTACAGTGGTCATAGTGAAGGGTGAGTCCCCCACTTCCCCATAGCAAGACAAGTAAAGTGGAAGATGCTTAGAGAATCACTTGTAGACTGTGTTATGGAGGGGCCTGCAAGAAAGAGTGATTGGCATTTCAGTATCCTAAATACTGATATTTATTTAGTATTAATAAGCTTAAGCAGCACACCTGACCTACTGCCTGTACCTGTCTACACAAGAGAAGAGCTAATGGGAGAGAGATGTCTAGGCAGAGACAGGCTGTGGTGGAGCAGCCTGCATTGCCCTGTATCAGGACAAGGGTGCAAGCATTTTCCAAGGGTTGTAGGGAGACAGCCTGCAGAAAGCAGCTATTTATTCAAGAGAGCCACCCCCTGACTAAAGATTCCCTGATACCAAGAGTCTGTGGGATCCATTAGTGCTGTGGGAGATGGGGACAGATGTGAAAGAAGTAAAGCCAAAACCAGACTTCCCAAAACTGGGAAAGGAGTTATGACAGCCCCACCAGGCCCTCCAAAGAAACCACACAGTAGTCTCAGGAGGGAAAGGGCAATTGGGCACCTTCCACACAGAAGATACCTATGGTGGTCATGCTGGTGAGCTGCCCAGATCACTATTTATAAAAGAACTCCTTAGCTGTGGGGAGTACAGTGAGCTGTGATAAGCCTTCTTGTACAGCTCCTCAGAATGCTTTTCTTGGGTAGTCCTCAGTCAGTGACAGAACACAGCAGAACACAATGGTCTGGCATCTCAGCCCCAGGCAAGATTTCTGTAATGTGCAGTCTTTGCTCCACAGCTGCCCATGAGTTGGCTAAGACATTGTCAGATCTACATCATATGCTGAGGTTCTCCCTGCTAGATTTTTATTCTCTCATCCTTTATTGTTTGCAAGTATTATGCCTACGCAAACTTCTTGACTCTTTTTTTTAATATTTATTTTTTAGTTACAGGTGGACACAATGTCTTTATTTTACATTTATGTGGTGCTGAGGATCGAACCCAGTACCCCACACATGCTAGGCGACCAGTACCTCACGCATGCTAGGTGAGCGCCCTACCTCTGAGCCACAACTCCAGTCCCCTTGACTCTTAATTCCATCTCAGCATCTGCTTCTTGGAGGACTTGAATTGGCAGAGCATCCTTGGCCAGGTAATATTTACCAGAGAAATGAAGGCAACCTAAATCCATACTTGAGTAGATAAAGGTAACTATCAATCCTCTTCTTTCACCTCTCAGTAAAGATCAGCAACTATACAAAGCCTAGAAGAGAGAGGGGAGAACTTGAAATTGGTGATGAAATAGATTTATTCTAAGGAGAGTAGAGAGCAGTTTTTGAATTACAAATTCCAAAGGTATAAAAAGGACACAATTTCCAGAGGGCAAGAAAAAATACATAGTCAAGAAATATAGCTCAAACACACATAGGTGCAACATGTTTATACTGGGTGGGGTTGAGCAATAAAGGATTTATGGTCATGAGTGAATAAATGAATTGAACAACTAGAGATTTCTGGCTCTTTAGTTTTAATCACACCCTAACATTACAAAAAACTTATTTCAAATCAACAGCCAATAAAATACTTAATGCTAAAATACTGAAAACATTTTCATTAAAATCAGGAGTGCAACAAAATGTCTACTGACTCCATTGTTATATGACATTATTCTGGAAGTTCTTACCAATGCAAAGATACATAAAACAGAAATATGATCAGTTAATAAATTATGACATTCATAAATGAAATATTTTATACATGCTAACATGATGTTTGCAAGAATTTTGAAGGACATGATAAATTTTAATATTATCATAAATGAAAATGTAGGATACAAAACTGTTTGTGGTCAAAGTTATCATCATCATAATGGGACAAATTGCCATCATGTGCTTCCCAGACATATACACTGAGAAGAATGAATTATTTCTACAGTGTTTTTGAAAAAAAAAAAGACAACTTGAATAGTCATTAGAAAATATTAGACAATTCCAAATTAAGGGACATTCTGCAAAATAAGTGGCCTTTATTCTTCAAATAGGTCAATATTAAGAAATACTTGCTGGGTGGGGTGGTGCACACCTATAGTCCCAGGGTTTTGGGAAGCTGAAGCAGGAGGATTGCTTGAGCCCAGGAGGAGTTGGAGATCCAGCTGGGCAACATAGTAAGACCATAAGACCCCATCTCAAAAACAATCACTAAGAAAGACTGAAAATTAAAAAGATACAACCAAATATGAAGCATAACCAAGGATTTTCTTTTGTTAAAAAGGACATTGTTGCAAGAATTGGTGAAATGTGGCAAAAATTATATAATAGTCTTGTATCAATATTAATCTCCTGATTTTGATCATTGTACTGTGGTTAATGCAAAACAATTTCTTCTTTTTAGGAAATACAGAATGAAGGGTTGAAGAGATGTAAAGGGGCATGCATCATCATATATCAAGGTACTCTAAAAAGGTTCACAGAGAGAGCAGAAGGATAAAAAGTCGAGCATGATATTTGTTTATTTGTATATTACAAATATGAAAGACTGGGAAGAAACATACCAGACTGCTATTTGTTTGTTTGTTGTGGTGCTGGGAATCAAACCCAGGACTTGTCCTTGCTAGGCAACACTCTGCCACACCCCAGCTTCTCTTTCCTTTTTCATTGTTTATATCAATATAATGGTTAAAGAATCTTTTGTTTTCATCTAAAACTGACTTGCAAATGATTACCCATTTGCCTGTATCAATCATATAAGTAAAATGAACAATGAAGAGTTCTGATTTTATTTATTGGTACTGGGGATTGAACTCAGGTATGCTTTTCCACTGAGTTACATTCCCCCACTCCACCCCTCTTTTTTTGATACAGGGTCTTGCCAAGTTGCTGAGGCTGACCTTGAACTTGCAATCCTCCTGCCTCAGCTTCCTGAACTGCTGGAATTACAGCATGCACCATCAAGCTGACTAAGAGTTCTGATTTTAACTCTTCTCATGCATAGGAGAAAAAGCTAGATTTATAGATTATTAATTTTATATTTGGTTATACAAGAGCAACCTGAGTATTTTATATGTAATATATTGTTTCAATGTAATATATGCTTTTAAATGAAGGAAAGTACTGGATTACTAAGAACTATGAAATTTATGATTCTTTTTATATCAGACTTTTTATAGAGAAATATACTATGAAGGTTGCCTAGAACCTGGATTCCACAAAATCTAGGTTATAGATTTCCTATCTGTAAATCAACACCTTGATCTTTATGTGAATGCATTCCACCATAAGCCTTGTAATAAATTTAAAACTATGCAGGTTTTATATTCTTTTAAATAGAACTATAAAATCCTAGTGCAGATGTCATCAACTCAGCCTCATGCCTCTAGGCAAAAACCATAATTAAGTCATCCTAGACAGGTAATTGTCCATCCCAGTGAGAGTCTATAACATGTTCAGTAATCCTTTTCTATAATGATCTTTCACCAGAAACTTTTTTTACTATGTCTGATTTTGCTGTTTTCTTTCAGTTTAATCCCATTTCATTTGACTTTCTGCTACATACAGGAATTTATCCCACTGTGGAAGCTTATGCAATAAATGTCCTTATGTCATCATTTATTTATTGATTGATTGATTGATACCGAGGATTCAACCCAAGGGCATTTAACCACTAAGCCACATTCCCAGCCCTATTTTGTGTTTTATTTAGAGACAGGGTTTCGCTGAGTTGCTTAGGGCCTCGCCAAATTGCTGAGACTGGCTTTGAACTCACAATCCTCCTGCCTCAGCCTCCTGAGCCGCCAGGATTATGGCATACATCACCACACCCTGCTCATCATTTCCTTTTACCATCACCCCAATGAGAAAAACATTACTTTTTTTTTTTAAGTGGATAGATTGCACAATTCCTAAGATACTGCAATACCATGTTGATGTGTGGTGTGGAGTGGATGGAGCAAGCCCTTATTCCATCTCTCTGCTCTAAAAATCCACTTAATATATTGTCCTCAGATGGAGGATGTATCAGATGTTAAACTGATTAAGAGACAGTATACATGATCTTAGCCAAAAGGCTGAGAAGCTATTGGCCAAACTATATTGTTATATTGTGTGCATATATGAATACGTAACAACAAATACCATCATTATGTTCAACTATATTGCACAAGTTTAAAAATGTGAAAAAATTTTAAAATAAAGAGAATATTTTTAACATTTTGCCATTTAAAATAAAGTTTGCTGTAAATAAACCAAAAAGATTTAGAAGCTATCATTGACATGATTTAGTAAATTTAGGTTCTAACCCTAATGATTATTTTCCTTATATCCACTACATCATCAGCTTCCAAATGTTTTTATTATTTATTTATGTTACTGGAATTGAGCCTAGGGGTGCTTTACCACTGAGCCACATCCCCAGCCCTTTTTATTTTTTATTTTGAGACAGAGTCTCACTAAGTTGCGGAGAACCTTGCTAAATTGCTGAGACTGGCCTTGAAGTTGCAGTCCTCTTTCCTCAGCTTCCCCAGTCACTGAGATTACATGGGTAGCCACTAACTACCAGCCCAAATATTTTTAAATAAACTTGATTGAGATATAACTTACATACAATAAAATGCACATATTTTAAGTATACTGTTCAATGAGTTTCAATAAATGTTTGTATCAGCTGGGCACTGTGGCACATGCCTGTAATCCCAATGACTTGGGAAGCTAAGCCAGGAGGATTGCCAAAAACATTACTTTATATTCATCATAAATGTTATTTGCACATATTAACTATGTTTTTTTCTATTTTATCAGAGTATAATGATTGTCTATTACATCACTCATTTAATTGATATGTGTAAATGGTGCAAAATTTTGACAAAACAAAAACATGGTCTTCATGCATTTATATGTAATTTCTGACCATATTAGATGATAGTAATTTGAGTTCATACAAATGACATACATTGAGTAAATTATCAAGAATGTTGAAATGTACATAGATCAGAGAAAATCATCACCCACTGTTGTCTGCGTGATAATAGTGACCTTTCATTTTACTGATGTTGAATGGTAGCTGGAGTCTGGCACAATATTTAGGATTGAGGGTAGAAACCTGCACAAACATTCCTGTCACCATGCTGCATCTCCCATTCATAAAATACTCTTTAACTGGGGGTAATGTAGTCTCTTATCTGTCTGGACAGCATGCTGCTCCGCAGTCTCTCTCCCTTCCAGACTGAGCCATTTGTAGTTCCAGATTACCTGACTTGTATGTGCAAACAGGAATGAGTTCTTATCAAAGCAGATTCGTTTGAAAGATGGGGAAATATCCAAGATACCAGGCATATGGGCAATGGGGGATGTCAAGAAACAAGACTCAAAGGGACATACAGTGAAGGGCCTTGTCTACCACACCAGAAAGTTTGGGTTTTATCCTTAAGACAAATTAATTGAAATATTATGCAGGGAAATTGGAGACACATTATGCAGATTTAGATTTTAGAATGTGTTCCACAGGACAGCAGTGGAATTGGAGGGATGAGGGGGCAGGAGTAGGAAGAATGACAAACGTTCCGTCTGAGGCAACGCTGCAGGAATGAAGTGAAAGGGGCAGAACTGAGTTTTGTTTTGTTTTTAATGGTGCTGGGGATTGAATCCAGGGCCTAGTACATGCTTGGGTAGTTGATTGAATATGGAAGGAGAATAAATAATAAGGATGACACCCCATTTTGTTTATTTTTATTTTTTAATATTTATTTTTAGTTGTAGTTATTTTATTTATTTATGTTTTTGAGGTGCTGAGGATTAAACCCAGGTCCTTGCGCGTGCTAGGTGAGTGCTCCACCGCTGAGCCACAACCCCAGCCCAACGCCCCATTTTAGATTTACACCTTGACACTACGTGGTGATGCCTGGGGTTGCAATGCAATGCTGCCTTGTTAAGTTATTCCATTTAGAGTTTCCTCATTGAATCAGACATGATTCTGATTGATAGAAACCATCTCTGGCTATCATAAGTTTAAAAAAGTAATTATGGAAAGTGTGGTGAGAGAGCATATTATTATTTAATTTCTATATTTTTTTTTCCTTTTTACCCAGTAGTACAGCACTTGGGACATGATCTATGAGAATAAAGACCACATTTCTCAGCTTCCCTTGCAGCTAGGTCCGAGCATGTGACTAATTTCTGATTAATGGAATATAAGTGGAAGTAGTGCGTGCAAGTTCCTGGACTTATCCTTAAAGGACAGAAGCGTACACTTCTTCCTTTTATCCCCTCACATGTATGACAGCTTGGTTTATATTTTAAAGGTGGCAAAACAGAAATCTAGGAAGCCCTCTGGGTTCCAAATGACTAAGGGCCACTATAGCATCATAAAAGCCTCTAACCAAACTATTATGTGAAAGAGGCATACACTTGTACTTTGTTTAAGTTCCCATTATTTTTGGTTTCTGTTACATGAAATTGCATCCATATCTCCATATGTGAGTAGGCATTAGGGACTTACCAAAATGAAAGATGGCTTGAGAGCTTGGAAAAAATTGGATTCAGGTAGCCATGGAGGTGAAATACCAGAGACTGCATAGTCTCAGCACCATGCTATTGCTGCTGAGAGCAATCCAATCCCAGATTTCCCCAGTCTTTGGGTCACTCATTCAAAATGCAAAATCCTGGTATTTTATTGCCCAAGTCAGGACATGTGTCTATTCAGCAGAGGGCAGCTAGAAGACTTTGTGGTTCCGTGGGTATCTGCATGGGGACGTGTGTGCTGGGGGACCTACACAGAAAGGGGAAAGAAAGAAGAGTAGGATGCTGGACAGCCAAAAAAACCCAACAGATGTCCATTACATTCAACTTCCCCTTATTTCTACTGAATCAAGGCAAATTAAGAGAAGCCATTGTGAGTTACTTTTGCATTTTACTTAAAACTTCTATTTTAGTGAATCCATTTTGCCATAAAGCATTGCAATTTTCTTTCACAATATCCTTACTTTAAATGGCACACATTTATCATTTCTTTTTCTAAATTCTGTTGTAAGCAAAGATATTCACAAGCTGCTTATAGTACTCATATGCTGTACCCTCCTTTTTGGCAACAGCATCATGAAAAATAATGGCAACATTGTATAAAAGCTGCAATCAAAATTCTTTCTTTGGATCTTGAAAATACTTCTTAAGGATAGCAAGAGTATTTTCTATGTATAAAAAGAAATTCTTAGCAACTAAAAAGTTATTAGTATTCTTTCAAAAGCCAGTATCAGTCCTGGCAATCTTGTATTTTAACGCGACATTTTTATTGCATTTCAGGGAAAAAGAATCACAAAGAATTCAACTTCTTAATTTATTTGAAAGACAAAACGTTGAACTATTTCCTGTCATCAGGATGGGACTAAGATGCCATCGTTAAAAATGAACATACATTTTTAAAAACGAGGTCAATCTCATTATTGTTCTATTGCAATTATCTGACAATTTGGGGAAAATGATTGTTAATACTTATTTTTTAAATGCCTTCCAAATTAGCAATATTAGTTGAGATTCCAATAATTTATAAATAAGCCTTATCCTTGCTCAAAATCTGTGAAGAAACTATTCACAGTCACACCAAGTAAAAGATCATGTGTGTCTGTGTGTGTGTGTGTCTGTGTGTGTGTGCACCCTACTACTAAGCTACATTCCCAGCTCCCAAACACCTAGTTTTGTAACTCCAGGATTTTCATTAAATACTTCACAGAGATAGGAACAAGATTTCCCATTCTTTTCTCCTTTTCTGTCCTTTCATTCCTCCCTCCTGCTCATTGCTCATCCAATTCTGACTAACTAGTTAAACACGAAGTTTTGCACTTTTTTTTTTTTTTTTAGAGACAGGTCTTACTAGGTCTCACTATGATGCCCAGGCTGACCTCAAACCTCTTGACTCAAGAGCTCCTATCACCTCAGTCTTCCAAATCTCTGGTGCGATCACTGTGGCCATGACATCTTTGCACTATTTCTAATGAAAATTCATGTGACTTGTTGGAAGAAGTTTTTGGTAATCATTTACTATGCATATGAAAAATGTAAAGAATGTGGATTAATCCTTTTATTACTCTTTGAAGAGCTAACATTTGTTTGTGTTTTATGTTCTATTATGCAGTTATAGCGGCTTTGACCACTGGTTCCATTTAAACAGAATCACTTTTTAGACAGGCTTTTCACAATGAAGAACAAGAAGCTGCAAAGTTGGTAAAATACTTATTTTTAAAAATTGACTACATGAAATATTGTCAGATTATTCACCACAAGCAACATTTATTTCACTTGTAACAAAAATTGTACCAAATATTGTACCAAAACATGGATTTAGAATTTGAAGAAGTAATGCATGCATATGATAAAAAATTAAAACACAAAATGGTATACAATAAAAGTCTCCATGCTTCAGCTGTATCACCCAGTCAGATAATTCCCCTTCCTCAAAACACTATTCCCAGTTTTATGTATATCACTGCGGATATTATCTATGCATATACCAAGACATTAAAAATATTCTTTTTTTTTCCTACAAATATACATTACTAAACACACATTCTTTACTTATCCCTTTTTTCCCTATATACCTAGGAAGTGATTATATTAGTTGTAAATTAAAGATGGCTGCAAAAATCCTGGTCATTCTCCTCATAGAGTTCATTTCTCCTCCTCCTGAATTTGTGTGGCCCTGTGACTCTTTACACAATCAAATGTAGCAAAGTAACACTATGCCAGCTTTAAAAGGACTGGCAGCTTCTGTTCCCAATCTCTTGGAATTGCTCTTGAAATGCACATTCTGAGAGAATCTAGTCACCCTCTAGTCACCAGTGTCAGAAGTCCTCCACACTGTGAGGAGGCCTCATAGAGGTTGCCTGGAGAGAGACATTGATTCTTGCTAGTTCTCAGCTGTTCCATGTGCTCCAACCAACACACAAGACAACCTGAGTGAAGAAGCCCTCTTGGACATGCATCCCAAGAGAGCCTTCCAATGACTCCTATCGCAGCTACCATCATATGGCAGAAAGATTCCAGAAGAGAATTGCCCAGCCTAGCAAACCAATCCACAGAACTAGGAGAGAGCATAATAAGTTGTTTTAATCCACTGAATTATCAGGAAAGTTATCATATAGATAACAGGAACATTTGTATATAGAGAGCCTTTCTCTCTCTTCTCTCTCTCTTTTTTTTTTCATATTTATTTTTTAGTTTTCGGTGGATACAACATCTTTATTGGTATGTGGTGCTGAGGATCGAACCCAGGCTGCACGCATGCCAGGCGACCGTGCTACCGCTTGAGCCACGTCCCCAGCCCTCTCTTCTCTCTCTTAATCAGTAGATAGTATTCTGTTTTTTGAACAGTGTAATCACATGCTAGGCAAGCGCTCTACCGCTGAGCCACAATCCCAGCCCCTGATACTGCTTTTTAATGGATCCAGAGAATACCTGTAATTTTATTTAAACAATCTCCAGTGCTTTGCTGTGATAAACAATACTATGGTGGATATCTATGTACACGTTATATTGCACAGTGAAAGTATATCTACAAGATGAATTCCTAGAAATGGATTTTTGCAAGTGTAATCTTCCTAGATCCTAGATGTTTCCTAATGGCCCTAGCCTATAAAGATATGTCAGTTTTCATTCCCTCCAAAAGTGTATGAGAGGGCTGGGGTTGTGGCTTAGTGGTAGACGCTTGCCTGGCATGTGTAAGGCACTGGATTTGATCCTCAGCACCACATAAAAATAAAATAAAGGTATTATTTCAACCTACAACTAAATATATATATATATATATATATATATATTTTTTTTTTTTTTTTTTTTTTTTTTCTTTTTAAGTGTATGAGAGCCAGGTGTGGTGGTGCATGTCTCTAATAGCAGCAGCTTAGGAGGCTGAGGCAGGAGGATCACAAGTTCAAAGCAAGCCTCAGCAATTTAACAAGGCCCTAAGCAACTTAGTGAGACCCTTTTCAAAACAGAAAAATAAAAAAGGTTGGGGATGTGGCTTAGTGGTTAAGCACCCTGGGTTCAATCCCTGGTACCAAAAAAATAAAAAAGTGTCTATCTTCTCACATCATCCCAATACAGTGTGGAATCAGCTTCTTTCTTTCTTTCTTTTCTTTCTTTCCAGGGGGTTAACCCAGAGGCACTTTACTACTGAGCCACATCCCCAGCCCTTTATTTTTTATTTTGAAACAGATTCTTACTAAATTGCTGAGGCTGGCCTCAAACTTGCAATCTTCCTGTCTCAGCCTTCCCGAGTATCTGGGATTACAGGAGTGCTCCACTACATTCAGCCCTGATACTGCTTTTTTTTAATATTTATTTTTTAATTGTAGTTGGACACAATATCTTTATTTTATTTTTTTATGTGGTGCTGAGGATGGAACCCAGGGCATCTCACATGCTAGGCGAGCGCTCTACCGCCGAGCCACAATCCCAGCCCCTGATACTGCTTTTTAATGGATCCAGAGAATACCTGTAAAGAAAGAGCCTGTTGTGCTGTAAGCCTGCTGATGCCAGTGGTAAAGTATTTGTGGTTCACCTGCTCCCTGCCTACTGTGTGTATTATTTTCCTGGTGGATGAGAGTGAATGTTAATTAAAAATACCCCAAGTCTCTGTTTTAGGGCACAAGAAAGATAACATTTTACATGTGTGTCACAGTCCATAGTTTAACAGAAGTCACTTCATGTAATCCTCATGATAGTGTAGGGAGGTAGGTATTATTGCCCATGGCTAATGAGGAAAAATCAAGCTTAATATTGCATAGTAGTACTAAATAGTTTCATTCTTGAATAACTGGACAAATTGTAGCCTTAGATTTGCACATACACTACAGTTTTAACTCTTGCTTGTGAAATTAATATCATAATTCTGAATTCCAGGATAGTGGCAAATAATGGCAACAATGAAGCCATTAATGTTAATATACCTTTCTCAAATCCAGGTGATCTGGGTATAATTTGTTAGTAAATTTGTTTGCCATATTTCTTTTCCTCCTGATTTCTTCCATTTATTTAGCTTTCCTTAGTATGGAGAATAAATATTTTAAATCAATATGAAAAGAAAATAAACCACTGATGTGAGAAATGGGCATTTGTTAGCAATAGTACAGAAATAATGATGTTAAGTATATTTGCTGCTCATCACATACCTTATTAATAATTTATTGAATTTATAATGCATCAGCGGATGGTGGAATAGTTTGAGATCTCACATGTAAAATGATCTGGGATAGGAAAGCAATTCAGATATTTGTGCTATAGAATTACCATTCAATGTGTTGTTCAATGAAATAATTAGCAGTTTGGTCTGGGAAAGCTACTTAATTGTTTAAAACAATGTATATGAACACCAAACCTAATAGCTTATTGGATTGCATATGGCAAGGTGCTGGTCTGCATAGTTTCTAGAATGCTAGGATTTGGACTGGAACACACTGAAGTCGTGGGTAAGCAGATGCTTTATACATCCTGGGATAGTTTGTCGCCAAGCGTCTCTTTTACATCTGTCCCTCATTTCCATTCTCAGTGCTACCATCCTCTGTCAGCTCCTATGCCTCCCCCCACAGTCTATGGCAGTAATCTTTTCATCGGCCTGTGTTTCCCCAAGCTTTCCCTGTTCTGACTTCTTTGCACAGAGCTCTGGATTAATCTTAATACAGTTCCCTCTTAAATGAAATCCAGCCTTCTCAGCTCAGGCTCAGAATCCACTGTGAATTCTAGCTTCCCTCCTGTCTGGCCCACATAGCTCATGTCTCCAAAGGTCTCACAGGCCTGAGAGTAAAAATGATGAATTCCCTCACACACCAAAAAGCCCAACAGTCTCCCACCTCCTCCCCTCTTTGCTGCAAAGACTTCTAATCATTCTGTGGCTCTTTTCTCTTTTCTTTTGAGCTATTGTCCTTCCCCAGTGTCTTCTGCTGAGCCTCTACATCCTACTGAGCCCCTTCCTAAGAAGAATATTAAAAGATAAATATGAACAAGACCCTGGGTTTAACTGAGCGTTGTTACCTGAGCAAATCCTTCCAGCGCCCTGTGGAGAAGGTACCAGGAGGAGCTAGTAAGTAGCAACGCTAGGAGAAAGCCAGGGAAAGCCAAGTCCAGAAGCCACGCTCCTGAGTGCCACTGATTGAGTACACCTTCTGACGTCACTCTGACCACTGAGGATGAGGACTTCTACAGCTGCCACGTCCACAAATTGCCATCTCTTGCTTCTGTGGTGCTGTTCCTCCTGTTTAGAAGTCACTGATTCCTGATGTCACCAGAGCCTCAGGCCTGGACCTGCACCATTTGAGACGCTTATCAGCTGGGAGCTGTGGTGTATCCAAACTTCCCTCTGCACTCTTGAACCTCCTACTGTCGCAGACCTGTGGGATCCCTACCAAGGGGAGCAGAATACATTCTCACCCTTTGATCTACACTCACATATCAGGCCACCTTGGACCATCTTCTCTCTGGATGCTTTCATAAGTTTTAGTAAAGACAGATCTTTCACTTTTAACTTCAGACCACTTCTTGCTCCCTGGCACCTGAACACAAGCCCATGGGGGCACTGGAAGATCTAATGTGAGCAGAGGTCCCTAGAAAGAACTCAATTCCCTCCCTACTGGTATGGAAGGGAGAAATTTTTGTTGTTGTTGAATATTTCTTTGGAGTGTTAAAACACACGTTTTCCTTTTCCAATTAAAAGAAAAAATCTAGAGGCTACAGTTGTGGCTCAGCAGTAGAGCGCTTGCCTAGCATGCGTGAGGCACTGGATTCGATTCTCAGTACCACATAAAAATAAAATAAAGGTTATTGTGTACATCTACAACTAAAACAAATATTTTTTTAAAAAAATCTAGTTAGCCAGTGAGGTGACACACACCTGTAATCCCAGCTACTCGGGAGGCTAAGGTAGGAGGATCACAAGTTTAAGGCCAGCCTGGACAACTTAGAGAGGTCCTGTCTAAAAACAAAGGGGGGGTGTGTGTGTTGTGGCTTAGTGGTAGAGCACCACTGAGTTCAATTCCCAGTACCAAAAAAAAAAAAAAAAAAATCAACCCTAATTAAAAATAAGGAATTAATTATTTAAAAAAGTTCAAATCCCCCCCTATCCCCCAGGACATGGTTATTAGAGTTAGGGTAATTCTCTCTCAGAGGCTGCTCAGTCTCATATAAGTAGATGGCTGGCCTGCCCCAATTCTGGAATCAGCCTACTTGGGCCCTGTTTAGGCTCAGAGTCGAACCCTACTATCCCTTAGTTCCTTTGTGACCCCTCTAGAACCCACCAAATAGAAACATATCCAAAGCCAGCCCTGTGCTTTCTTGCAATGCCTTTTTAAATGGTTCTTCCTTTACCTAAACCTCCTCATCATCTCTGCCTCCTAATATCCTATCTAACTGCTCAGGTCCAAGGTCCCCTTTATAGGTCCCTTCACTGACCCCAGAAGTGAACTCTCTCCCCCTGCTCTGAACTCCCAAGTACTAGAAACCACTTTCCCAGCAAGAGTACTGGACATTTGTCTTACATGCCCAATGTTCCTTTCCACTTCCTCCATCTTTTTTTCCCCTCCGGCCATGAAATTTGGTGTGGATTTCAATCACAGAGCCCCATTAAGCAAGGGATAACACACACCCAGCATTGCCAAACATTACACTCTACGGTGGCAGCCTCAATGATTGGCAAGGGGCAGGGACGTGGGACCAATTCAGAACAGAGTCTTTCTCTAGGATCTGCAATTATATAGGTATATATAGAAGTGAGGAGACATTCTCTCTTCTCTGCGTCAGACTCTGCTAGCATGCATGAAGCCCTAGAAAAAGAAACTAATGTGGTATTAGCCTAGAGATGCTTTGTTTTTGGTGTGTGTGAGAGAATCCAACAATTTCGACCCTCAGTCCACCTACCACATCCTTCCCAGTTGTGTGAGCCCATAAATCCCCTTTTTTGCTTAAGCTGGTGTGAATTGGTTGCTGCTACTTGCTGGGAATACAGAAGAGCTTGCCCCTTTAGTTGGTGACTGTTTGATTTGGGGCTCCTTTCTTTCCTACTAGATTATGAACTCCTGCCAGCAAAGACTACACCTTGCTTATGTTTGTATCTCCCCAAAACATAGCAAGATGCAATCACTTACAGATTAGCCCAATATCACATTCTATCAATGAATAACTTTTTACATTATGCCTCAATTGAAAAGCTATGATTTTCTTCTTTTTTTAGTATTTATTTTTTTAGTTTTCAGCAGACACAACATCTTTGTTTGTATGTGGTGCTGAGGATGGAACCTGGGCCGCATGCATGCCAGGCGAGCGCGCCACCGCTTGAGCCACATCCCCAGCCCCTAATTTTCTTCTTGAACACTTTTTATCCATATAAATTTAGCCACTATCATGTACACGGTGGTGTTTTGCAAAATTACATGGATAAGACTGTAGTAGTTAGGGTTTTCTGGCCAAATTAAACAAGAAAGAAATTTACTGGAAAGATGTGGAGTAGCTCATGTACTCACAGAAGTTGAACACACTGACTTTGTAAAAGACATCCCTGAGCATCTAGTCGCAGACTCCTTTGGGTCAATTGTTGTAAAAAAAAAAAAAAAAAACAAAACAGTTCTGATCCTTTTCTATCCCAGGCACTCCACCCAAGTCCTCTTTCTCAGAGAGATTGGCCAAAGTCATATCACATGCCCACTCCTCATCCTGGGAAGGATCAAATACCCTGAAATGACACAGACTTAACCAGGGGAAGGAGGTTTCTCAAAGAAAGATGACAGGATCGCATGACAAAATCCTGCACAGGTAAGTCCAGTTTAGGTAGCTGTTTTAATTAGACACAATTTTAAGTACTTTCTGTGAACTGTGAATTATGATTGATACAAAGAAGCATAACATGCTTTTCTCTCAAGAATGAGGAAACAAAACTTATACATAGGAAAATAAATACAATGGACAAATTAAGGCAGCATAATGTTAGCACCGAATTGAAGGTACAGGAGGTGGATGCTATGGTAACAAGCATTTGCTTCCTGGATTCTCTTGGCCATTAACCAAATATACCAAGCATTTCCAGACCTCTATATTTCTTTAGTTTAAAATGCCCTTTCCTCCTATAAAATTCTATTTATCTTGTGAAACAATTCAAAGACCACTTCCCAGCTGGCCCCCACTACAAGCTCGATGCTTTTGTCAGACATGGTGGTGCACACCTGTAATCCCAGTGACTTGGGAGGCCAAGGCAGGAGGATCACAAGGTCAAGGCCAGCCTGGGCAACTTAGCAAAACTCTCAGAAACTTAGTGGGACCCTGTCTCAAAATAAAAAATAAAAAAAGGGCTGGGGAATGTGTTTCAGCAGTAAAGCACCCTTGGGTTCAACTCCCAATATCTCCCCCAAAACGAAACAAAAACAAAAAATGCTTTCACAGAACTTTCTTTGTGCCTCTATAACATAGCATTTGATTCATTCTTTTTTATTTCCCATTTTTCCCATTACTCATCAAGAATAGGGATTGTATAGCTTTTCATTTTCCTTCTCATGCTGTGGTGGTTAATTTTATGTTTCAAATTACCTGTCCTATGGTGCCCAGTTGTTGGACCAAATACCAGTCTAGATGTTGGTGTAGAAGTACTTTTTAGATGTAAGTAAGATTTAAAATTAGTAGGCTTTGAGTAAGGCAAGTACTCTCTACACTGTGTATGGGCCCCATCTAATCAGTTGAAGGCACTAAGAGCAAGCGCTGAAGTTTCCAAAGAGGAAGCAATTTTCCTTAAGACCATAACATCAAAGCCCTACCAAGATTCCTGCCTACTGTCCTAAGGAATTTGTATTCAAGATTGTAATGCAGCATTAACTCTTTACTGAATTTTCCAGCATGCCATCCTCCTTCAATCACGGGTCAATTCTTCAAAATTTTTCTCTATTGGTTCTGTTTCTTTGGAAAATTCCAATACATATGCTTACCTTTAAAAATAAATCTAGGGACTCTGTGTAGCTCAATGGTACAGTATGTGCTTAGCGTGCACAAGGCACTGGGTTCAATCCCCGGCACCAAAAAAATTAAATATATGAATAAAGCTAATAATTCTTTTTGGATTTTGCACTTTCTCACACATTTAACGAGGGTCTATTGTGTATCTGGCACTGTTTTAGGTCCTTGTAATACAGTATACAAGAGACAAAAAATCAGCTGCACATGGTGGCGCATGCCTGTAATTCCACCAACTCTGAAGGCTGAGGCAGGAGGATCACAAGTTCGAGGCCAGAATGGGTAACTCAGAGAGACCTTGTCTAAAAAAAAAGTAAATTCTTCAATGCCACTCTAGACCTACAGAGTCATAAGTTGCAGTGGTAGAATCCAGAAACTGGGGGTCTAGTAAGTCTTCTGAGTGATGCCTGGCATATGCAGAAGTTTGAGAATTAGCCTCAAGCCAATTGTTATAGTTTGGATATTATTGTTTTTGCAGTGGTGGGGCCTGAACTCAGGGCCCCATACATGTGAGGTAGCTGCTCTACCACTGAGCTATACCCCCAGTGCTATGGTTTGGATGTTGAATGAGCCCCAGTGGTCTAAAAGGCTTGGTCCTCAGGGTCGTGCTTTCAGGCTTTTAGGAGGTACTGTGGACCTTTAAGAGGAAGGGCCTGGTAAGAGGTTCTTAGGTCACTGTGGGTGTGCCCCCACAGGGAATTATGGAACCCTCACCTCTTTCGGCATTTTGCTTCATGGCCATATGCTTCCTGACATTGTTCTCTTGGACACCTATTCAAGCCAAAAGCAATGAGTTCACACAATCTTGGACTGGAACCTACAAAACTGTGAGCTAAAACAAACCTTTTTTCTTTATGTTAATTATCTCAGGTATTTCATTATAGTGATAGAAACTGACTATATACCAATGCTTCTAAAATTTTAATATGTATAAATATCAAGTGAAGGTCTTGTTAAAATGCAGATTCTGATTCAGGTGCAATGGTTATGTCAGGATTCCCCCTTCAGTGCTGAGGCATTCCTTCCCTAGTCTTCTGAGGATATGGACAGATGGAGGTTCTCAGGTGAGTACCTAAGAATTACCTGCAGCTGAAGAGAACTGTCTCACCCAAGATCATGCCCTCGGATTACAATGAAGCCTTGATTGCTAGTGCAGGATGTTGATCCTTGGCAAGAGGTTGTGTTGTAATTGTTAAAACTTCTAACAGTAGGAAATATGAATGGAAAACTGGTGGAAGGGGCTGGGTTGCTGGGGCATTTGAGAGTTTCAAGGGAAATTGTAATTATATAAGGGCTTGGGAATTGAATGGCTGTTTCCCTGGCATTTGATGCAATTGAGAAAGACAATGGAAGGCTGAGGGTCATTAATCACCTATTCTAAGTGAAGTATGAAAACCAGAGGCCCTCCTTGGTGGGGTGGGGTAGGGGGGACAGAAGATGCTGAGGAACTAGAGCAGGACTTAATTATAAAAGTAGCAGAGTTGCAAAGAAGGTTGGATTTTCTATCATGTCATGTTTACCATAGCAATGTTAGGGCCCTGACTGAGAAAAAAAATGGGACCCTGAGATTTGGGATAGGGACATCTAGATCAATGAACTCAAAATCCTGTGGGTCAATACTATTTTCTAATTCATCTTAAATCCTTGACTCGGAGTAATGCTCATCCAAGGTTCATGTGAAGACTTCAAGATATTTTACCCCCCAAATCTCTGTCTGGCTTCCCCTGTCACAGCCACTGCCCATCAGGTGACACTGAGTTGACCCACCTCAGATTCTGCTTCTTGTTCCTTATAACTGCCAGGACTGCACAGCTCTTTCTGTCCTCTCCTGGGTTTTTCCACCCAGCAGTTTCTGAGGGACAGACAAGAAGTCAGAGAAGAGTCCAGCCACCCCAGCACCTTCTTTCTCACACTGACAAAATCACCACTTTGGTCACCGTAATCTGCTTCTGAGAGAGCAATTTATAAAATCTCCAGTTAAGCCAGAGACTCTTTTCAAAAAGGTCCAACATCGCTGGCAGAATAAATGCTATCTTTGAGCCAAAATCCAATAGTTAAGCCAAAAACAGGATTTCAAAATGGAATTGTATAATGTGTGTTTTTTTTTTTTTTTTTTTAAATCACAATTCACTAAGAAGAGAACAAAGAAAGACAGGTTTGGGTGTATATTTGATTAAGAGGAAGAACATTTTCAAAACATAGTTTGAACATTGAATCAGGTTATTAGAGATTGCCTTCTTTGATGATCTTTAAAAATAGAAGAGACCATCATTCTTCTTCAACGTTTTGGCTGCAGACCAGCTTGAAGATCTGAAATAAATGCTCTTCTGGAGTTTCCTCTGGTTTGTCTTATCTACCTTTTCTGACAACACCTGCCTCACTCACTGTCTTTGTCCCAGGTCCTCCAGGCCAGGCAGAGACAGAAGTTGATAGAAAGGTGAATGATGGTGGTGACATTTGGGATTATTTTAAAACCCTAAGGAAAATAGTTACTATACCCCTTGAAGAAGTAAAGCTGTGATTCCAACCTGAAGATAATATTGATTGGAATACGACAAAGATGTTCCTTTCTTCCCACTCCTACATGATGTCCGACTCTTATTCAAGGTCTAATATGTATGACAAGTGTCATGTCTGTGGTGTACATTTATTGGTGCCTGTGGGGCACGCATAACTGGCATAAATCTTATGATACATATCAATTTTGTTAGAAATGGACTTACTCCATTTTTATTTATTTATTTATTTTTACAATTCAGTGTCTTTTTTTAGTGTCATTCTGCCAAGGATAGATTACTTAATCTTTGTCAGTTTAGGGTTGCCACTGTTCTTTTCCTCTGAGATCTGGGGACTGAACATGGTGCCACATCATTGGGGTGGGGACGGGTAGCGTCTTGTCCTCATTCCTCAGCCCGTGTCAGCTTCTGCCAGATGTACCATATCCTATCCCATTTCCCCCTTCAGTACAGATGGCTGTTTCATTGTCTCTCCTCACAGCAGATTCTCTCTCTCCCCCTCTCCCTCACTCTCTCTGTCTCTGTCTCCCCCCCTCCTCTCTCAGTGACCACTGTACCACTGAGCTAAACACTGGAATCTCTCTTGAACATCTCTTTCCCCACTTCCCTGCTTCACTATCCCTGGACTGCAGACAACCCGGTGGGGTCCCAACCCCACCCCAGGTCTGTGTTACTCTCAGTTGTGTGGAAAGCATTTTACTTCTCCCCATACCCCAGTAAGGCCCAAGCAGATGGCTTGAGCCTGCTTCTGTCCTACCTGCAGAGGCAGACATCCCAGGTACTTCCTCCTCACCATGCTGTTGTGAGCTGGGATTACATGTGTACACCCTGGTGTTTTGAAAACTCCCTGGGCTCTCTGCTGGAGCTGCATCACAGATTCTTCCATCCTGGATTCCTTTTTGGAGCGGGGAAATGTCCCTAGACACTTCTTTAGGGACACACTAGTATCTAAACTCCTCTCCTTTTTCTTCTTCTTTTTTTGGTACTGGGGATTGAACCCAGGGGCACTCTACTACTGAGCTGCATCCCAAGTCTTTTTATTTTTTATTTTGGGACAGGATCTGGCTCATTTGCTGAGGCTGGCCTTGAACTTGAGATCCTCCTGCCTCAGCTTCCTGAGTCACTGGGATTACATGTGTACACCACTATGCCCAGCTAAACTTCTCTTCTTCTGATACCCTTTTTATTCTTCTGGTCCAAGTAAACTTTATTTGGTCTCAGAGGTAGTACAGAGATCTTCTAAATTGTTCCTCCTCTGAGATCTCCAAGGTTTTACCATGCACAAAAAGTCTTTTCTGCTGTAGCAACCTTTCTCAGGTTGGAGGCCTCACTCAGAGTATAGGTGTAAGTGCCCATATAAAGAAAATACCAAGAATTAGAAACATATGTTATGATGGGCATGGAAGCACACGCCTGTAATCCCAGCAACTTGGGAAGCTGAGGCAGGAGGATCACGAGTTCAAAGCCAGCCTCAATAGATTAGTAAGACACTTAGCAAATCAGCGAGACCCTGTCTCTAAATAAAATATAAAAAAGGGCTGGGGACTTGGCTCAGTGGTTGAGGGGCCCTGGGTTCAATCTCCGGTACCAAGAAATATATGTTGGTTTTCAAAATATGGTACCACTATACTGCAGTAAAAGAAATTCAATGATGAGAGGTGATCAGAACAGGCAGGTTTCAGAATCAAGTGGGACACCTCTTCTCTCTCAAGGACAATGCATTCCCTTCCTTGTGGCTCAGCTTGATTTTACTTCTTTCTGCATTCTCCAGCAAATCTCTTGTCACATCAGGTACTAATCAGTTGAGATCTACTTCATCTGCACCCAGAAGACCCTCTCTCCTACCCAGGAAAACTCGAGTCTGTTTTTCCTTCAGGGCTGGAGTCAGAGCCTGCTGCCTAAGTCTTGAGAGAAGATCTTTCAGTGAGTGCATGATGGCTTCCCACATATCCTTAGATTGGAAAACTGGGAAGAAAAAGTAGAAATAAATGAATCTCCCCTACCTTGGAAATTAGTTCTTCCAACAGATTGTGTTAGCACTTGAAATCACTGCTTTAACTACTAAAATTGATTAAATTAGCAGCTCTGTATTTTGCCAAGATTTTTATAGGCTTTTTTCCCCTGTTCTTCACAAATTAAAACCTGGCTCGCTGGGGAGTGTAGTAGACTGGAGACATTTCTCCTCCTGTCGCTGGATGCTGATGTAGCAAGCTTTTGACAGTTTTTAAAAAGAAAAATTTAATTTTTGATTACTCCTCCTTATGTGTCTCATACCAGGAATGCAGTATGGGTGTGTGGGAGGAAAACTGATATAACATTGAAGAGTTTAATAAATATTTGTAATATGGAGTCTTAAATCATTGCTTTACAAAAGTCAATTACTATAGAAAATAGAATAATTTCATTTCAAAGATAATGGTAGATGTTTGGGAACATGCTAATGAATTTAATAAACATTATTTCTTGATAATAAATGTCAGACCTAGTGCAAAGTAACAGATTGAAAACAATTCAAAAATTTTTTTGTCATAAAATGTAAGAACTGCTAGGAATCGTAGTCACTGTTCAAAAAATAGCATTCTCTAAAATCTAGAAAAGATGTAATGTTCAACTTTACTCATGGAAAAGAAAGTAGTAGATGATGAGGAAATACACTGTATGATATTCAAAGTAATGTTATAATCTAACTTCCAATTCAAATGAAACACAGATTTTTACTAAACCCTGAACTTACATCAACTTTCAAAGTATGCATTTTTTTTGCTTGTGTTATAATTGGAAGTGAAAATAGGGCACAAAAGTATGTATGTACTATATATATATTTAGAATGATCACAGCATTGTTTAAAAAAAACTGTACTTGAATAAAAGCTCAAAGAAAATGCACTGAAACATTATTGATGATGATGATGATGATTTTTTTGGAGGGAGGGTGTATGGATGTGGTTTTTAAAAAATTTTCTTAGTTTTGACCTTTTCAAAATATTTTGTAATTGCCATCTATTGATCAAAGTGAATTAAAAATCCTACAATTATAAGTAAATATTTATTTGCCTCACTGTCACTTGTATTTGTTAAACACAGTATTTCCTTCTTGAAATCTGCATAAGATATAAATGCTCACTCGGAGGCCGAGAAGCATAAATGCGCTCCATTCAGTGTTCCCAGGAAGCAAGTATCAGAACAAGGATCAAACACACTTTGGTCTTCAAAGTAATAGACACTGAATAGTCATAATTTCAGTTTAACTCTCCTCCCTCTGTGACTAGATGGCTTTGCCTTTGAACTGCCCACTGGAAAGAGCCAGGTGTGTAAATACTCAGATCTTTCTGAGGTTGACAACTGCTTCCCTTCACGTTTCATTTTACATAATGATTTCAATGCAGAAATGTCATGGTAGGGAAATATAAGGTGCTAAAAAGAGGCAGAGCAATGTAGTTAAAAGATGGTGGAGTTGCCTGTTGATTACTGAGCTTTCTACAGATTTTATCTACAGACCTGGTGAATTCTGCTGATGAGGAGGCAAAAGAAATCAGGACAACTAGGATCAAAAGGAGAGGATGTCTTTGATCGTCTATTTGAATGAAAGTAATAGTCACAATATACTTGAGTATTTTATAGGTGCTAAACTCATCCAAAATAAGTCTCTCATCAACTTTTAATGCAGCTGTTGGCATTGGTTTGTACACAAGTTTGTTCAAGAATCTTCAGAAAAACAAGTATGAATTTGCTTGATTTACCTTCATATTGGAGTGCAAAAGAAAATTAGCAGGAGTGAAATCATGAATCCTGTAGACATTTCCAAGGTAAACACATTCATGAATTAGTTACTTTCAAGTAGATCTTAACATGTTTATAAAAGTAGCTACTAGCTATTTCTTTGGGTCTTATTTTGCCTTTTTTTTTTTTTTTTTGTACCAGGGACTGAACCCAGAGGTGCTTAACCACTGAGCTACATCCTCAGCCCTTTTTATGTTTTATATTGAGACAGGGTCCCACTAAGTTGCTCAGACTGGCTTTGAACTTGCGATCCTCCTGCCTCAGCCTTGGAAGCCACTGAAATTACAGGTGTGCACCATTATGCCTGACTCAGCCTACTTTTTTTTTTACTCGTAGGAACATTACTATTTTTTTAAACTTATGTACCTTAGAGGAAATCCCTAGTGCCATATCTCAAATACTATATATATATATATATATATATATATATATATATATATATATATATAGTCAATGGACCTTATTTATTATATGTGGTACTAAGAATCTAATCCAGTGCCTCACACATGCTAGGCAAGCACTCTACCACTGAGCCACAACCCCAACCCCCTTTTTAAAAAATACTTATTTTTTAGTTGTAGTTGGACAAAATACCTTTATTTTATTTATTTATTTTTATGTGGTACTGAGGATCAAACCCAGGATCAAACACATGGTAGGCAAGCACTGTACCACTGAGCCACAACCCCAGCCCCTCAAATAGCATCTTTAAAGTTTTATCAATGAATGATTAAAATGAATACTCAAAGATTGTTCCAATCTTTCTCTGTTAAAAAGAAAACCTTGAGCTGGGTTCAATGGCACACACCTGTAATCCCAGCAGCTCAGGAGGCTGAGACAGGAGGATCACAAGTTCAAAGCCAGCCTCAGCAATGGTGAGGAACTAAGCAACTCAGTGAGACCCTGTCTCTAAATAAAATACAAAATGGGGCTGGGGATGGGACTTAGTAGTCGAGTGAGAGTGTCCCTGAGTTCAATCCCTGATACAAAAAAAAAAAAAAGAAGAAGAAGAAGGAGAAGATCTTGCATAATCAGTTAAGATGTTAAGTAAAAGAAAGATCCAATACATACAACAAGGAATAGATAAGAAGTCACAAAAACAGAAACTTCTAGGATAGAACACACCTTGATGATTGTCCTACCTGAGAGTGGTCAAAATATGGATGACAAAAAGAAATTTAAAAAAAAAAAGGGGCTGGGGATGTGGCTCAAGCAGTAGTGCGCTTGCCTGGCATGTGCAGGGTGCTGGGTTCGATCCTCAGCACCACATAAAAATAAAATAAAGATGTTGTGTCCACCAAAAACTAAAATAAATAAATAAATAAATATTAAAAAATTCTCTCTCTCTTAAAAAAATATGGATGACACTAAAGCCCTACAAAAGATCACTACCTTCTTGCTTGTCAGAGCCCATGTGCTAGGACGAAGTGACCAGGACAGCAAGAAGAGAGAGGCTGGGCTGGAATACTGGTGAGGCCTAGAACATGGCTAGGAGTGGATAATGATCCCCAGCATCTGGCAGATCAGGAATGGGCCTCACAGGTACTGGGTAGGGCAGAGCCTACTTTTAAGCAAACACAGAGAAGTCAAGCTGGCCCAGGTAGATGGAGGTGCGAAGGTGGAACCAACAATAAAGAAATAGTAGAGCTGAATTGGACAGTGGGTCTGGTTCTAGGAAGGATGCTAAGAGCAGGGACATGGTAGTCATGAGTGGGTAGAGAGCTGGGATGAGGAAGCAGAGATGAAGCCAGGATCAATTACCCTCAGCAAAAAGGATGATATCAATAAAGCCTACCTCCAGGGGTTGTTGGAAGACTTAAGTAATACCTGAAAATAAAAATGTCTGAACCAGGTTACCAGAAATGGATTCAGGAAAGGAAGGATCATAAAAGAAGCAGGCAGAGAATAGGAATGGGTGCTCAGGATTCTCAGAATAGCTCTTTACATGCCCAAATTTTCCCATCAGTGCTGCTTCTCGCCCCTGGAATCCTGGAGCTTCCTGAGCCTGGAGCTTTTCTTGTCACACCTTCTTGCTAACACCAAGTCCATAGAGGTAAAATTTTATTACCACAACTAAAGCAAACTTTTGCGCAATAAAGCTGTCTGTAGTCTAAAAATAATGCATATCACAGGTGATTAGTTTTCATCTGCTTAGCATTAGCTCTCATCGGGGAATAATCTTGTAGATAAATATATCATCTCATTCCTGATCACAGGCTCTCAAAGCCAAAGGGACCATAAAAGACAATAGTCCAAAAAGCTGCTTGAACTATCCACAACAACCCTCATTTGTTGTCTATTGTTGTGTAACAAATTGCCCCAAACTTTAGCAACTTAAAAGACAATTATAATCTCACACAGTTCAAGAGGGTCAGGAATCCTGCAGCAATTTAGCTGGGTGGCTCTCATTCAGGGTCTGTCATGAGATTACAGTCAAACTGGTTACCTGGGTCAGCTTCAGGTTTGACCAAATCTGGAAGATCTACTTCAAGCTCACTCGTGGGGCTTTTGGAATGAGATATCAGTTCTTTATCTCATGGGTCTCTCCTTTAAACTTCCCCTGAAGCAAAAGATACAAAGTGAAGAGAACAATGCCACCTTGCCATTAAATGATTTGTCCTAAGTCATATCCCAGCACACTTATTCTATTCATTAGGAGTGAGTCATTATTCCATTTTTCGATTAAAGAAGGGAATGACACATGGGGCATGGTAGCATGGTGGCTCATGCCTGTAATCCCAGCATCTTGGGAGGCTGAGGTAGGAGGATCCTGAGTTCAAAGCCAGCCTCAGTAACTTAGCAAGGACCTAAGCAACTCAGTGAGACCCTGTCTCTAAAAAAATATTTAAAAAAGGGTTGGGGATGTGGCTCAGAGGTTAAATGTCCCTGGGTTCACCCCAGTACCAAAAATAAAAAATAAAAATTAAAAATTAAAAAAAAGAAAGAAAGAAGGAAAGGAAGAAAGAAAAAAGAAGGGGATGATACAAAGACATGAATACCAAGAGGTACAGACCATTGGACCATCTTGGAGACTGGCTACAAGACAACATCTAATTTTTGCATAAACACCTCCAGAAATGGGAAATTAGTTTGAAGGAAGCCCAACACAATTTTGAAGAGCAAATGATTTAACTTATACTGAGCAATATTTCTGGTAACTTCCATACATCAGTTTGAATTCAATCCCTTTAAGACAACCATTCAAATATTTGGGAAAATGTCACCTTTTAATTAATTGGAGAGACAAGCAACTCAAACTTCTTTGACTATTTTTATATAATAAGAGTTTTGACTAGTTTTTCATTTTCTTGTTTGTGGGCACAACTTCACTCTTCAAATACTTGGGCAGAAGTAGTCTAGCACTTATCGAGGAGAGAAAGAAAAGGGAGGAGCCCAGTCTTAATTTGAGCAGGAAACTAGTTGCATAGATAGCTTTTTGCATAATTGTATCACATCCTTGATTCCTACCAAGCATGAAGTTCACTGAAACTCTAATCTGTTGCCCTTGGACTGCCATTGAGCTGTATATCCCTCACTTTGAACCTGTGCAGGTGATTTTTAGACTCCAATTCAGGATCTTATATTTATCTCTGTTAAATAGTTCTGCCTTTCCTTTTGCTTGTTTAATAATTTCAAATGACTTATACATACACCTTCAACATTTTCTGATGATGCAAAACTTCTACAGCAAGCTATTGTTGGCAAGTTAATTTCCTCAACTCTAAGATGTCAATGATTGCAAGATGCACCATTGATTTAATAACAGCTTTTCAGGAAAGATAACACTACATTATCCAAGTCATAAGAGACAGAAGTATTACATTTTGAAAAAATATTACTAGGATTAAGGAAATATAGATGTTGGTTGGAGGCATCAGAGTTGAGAAAGTTTTTATTGGACTAGAAAAACTGTACATATCTAAATAAGGACCAAGAACATAACCCCACTAAAAGTAATCTTATTTATTTAATCATTCCTTTCTTTGTTCAAACATCCATCTGTTATGTGTAAAAGGTGATGTAAAGCAAAGATATATAAGACATGGACTCTTCTCTCTGGAGCTCACAGTTTTCATAAAAAAAACACCACCAGCAACAGTTGAGTTCAAGCACGATAGTTTCAGCTTCTTTTTTTTTTTTAATTTTTTATTGTTGGCTGTTCAAAACATTACATAGAGGGGGGATAGTAGAGGATAGGAAAGGCAGCAGAATATATCAAGAACTAGTTTCAGCTTCTTTTTTGAACACAATAGTATTGTTTCTCATTCACCCTCAATGTTCTCTAAGCCCTGAGTCAAATTATTACCTTGTCGAAGGAAAATCCTGCTTGCAAAATGTGATGGCTTTGAGAATATGGGTTCACCAAATTCATTTTTTGGGTACATTTCTTCATGGGATCTTGACTTTCTAAATAAACCATCAAATGAAGGGATGGAACTAGATTTTTCTCCCCAAGTTTCCTTCTGATTAAAAAAATATAGATAAATGGATGGACAGATAGATGGTTGGATGTATGTATAGGTAGATGGATAGATGATTAGAGAGATGATAGATAGATAGATAGATAGATAGATAGATAGATAGATAGATAGATCACCAAGGGAACAAAGCCGATAAATTATTTCTGCATTTTCCAGAAAAAGACAAAACTTGCAATAAGATTTCTATATTGTTAGGCAAAGAGGAATTTTTACTCAGGGAAGAAACAGTGAGTTATCATGCATAGAAAATTATCATCAATTTTCTTTCTTGGACGTAAGCAGAAGATTGAATTCTTAACTTTCCTAAACATTGGGAGTTTTCTAAATTCCTGAATTTATTCCTAAGTTCATGCTTTATTGAAATATAATTCATATACCACGTGATTCCTCCATTTAAAAAAGCATACAATTCCATGGCTTTTTGTATAGTCACAAATTTGTGTAGCCATCTCTGTATTCAATTTTAGACTATTTTGTCACCCCCCAAAGAAACCTCATCTCCATTTTCCTTAGTAAGCCGTTCCACATTTACTTACAACCCCCAGCAGCCCTATACAACTACCAATCTACTTTCCGTCTCTATAGATGTGCCCACTCTAGACATCTCATATAAATGGAATGATATGTGGTCTTTTGTGTCTGGTTTCTTTCACATAGTGATATTTTCAAGATTTATCCATATCATGGCATGTGTCACTGCTTCATTCCTTCTGATGGCTGCATAATACTCCATTCTGTAAATACATCACCCTTTGTTCATACATTCACCAGTTGATGGACATTTGGGTTGTTTCTACCTTTTGGATATTATAATGCATTGTGAACATTGATATATACATTTTCATCTGAACATATATTTTCTTTTCTCTTGAGTGGACTTGCTGGGTCATATTGAGGCTCTATGTTTATAATCTTTTAAGAAACTGCCAGATTGTTTCAAAGTGAACACACCATTTTACATTCCGACCAGGAGCATGAGGGTTTCTATTACACTGCTTGTCATATCTGAGTTTTTAACTAACCTGTAAAGTGGTATCTATGTTGGTTTTGACTTGCATTTCGCTAGTGACTAGTTCTTGAGTATCTTTTCATTTGCTTATTGGCCATTTGTACTGTGATTTTTGGAGAAAGGTCTACTCAGATCCTTTGTTCATACTTTGTTTGTTTAGTTTTTGGGTATCTGGGATTTAACTGAGAGGCACTTTACCACTGAGCCACATCCCCAGCCCTTTCTGCATTTTATTTGGAGGCAGGATCTCACTAAATCGCTTAGGGCATCACTATGTTGCTGAGGCTGGCTTTGAACCTGTGATCCTCCTGCCTCAGCCTCCTGAGCCTCTAGGTTTACAGGTGTGTGCTGCAACGCCCAGCTGATTTTTTTTTTTAAATTATTGAGTTATAAGAGTTTTACTTCTCAGAGGCAGAAAGAACTGGAAGAATGCTACTCAGCTCTTTTATTTTCTTTGCATTTTGTTGCTTGGCTGAGCGGGGATCAACCTCTCAAGTGCTTAACAAGTGTCTTATCGCTAAGCCACATCCTCAGCCCCACCCACTACCTTTTTTGTTTTTTGCTTTTAATACCAACATCAGTGACCAGACTTTATGAATTGGATGATGTAATGTTAAGGGAAAAGCCAAAGCAAGAAATGAGGGATCTTCTCAGATCCTATTTTGCTGCTATCAAGAATAGTATCCTGGGCCCGGGTTGTGGCTCAGTTGTAGAGCGCTTGCCTAGCATTCATGAGGCACTGGGTTCAAACTCTGGCACCACATAAAAATAAACAAATAAAATAAGGTATAGTGTTCATCTACAACTGAAAAAAAAAATAGTATCCTGACCAGAAAGGGTGGCAACATGGTTAAGAGATAAGCAAAGTTCTTGCCCAGGGGGATGATGCTTGGAGAATATTTAAAGTTCTTGGCCCAGAAAGACTAGAGTTGAGAATGAAAAATCTTACAAATGAGATAACTCTTTTTTGTTGTTGTTGTTGTTATTATTATTATTTCCACCAAATTGTGCACAACAGAAATGCTGGAAGACTGTAGACCTGCTGCTTTTCAAAATGAATAGAGTGCTCAGTTCTGTCAGTCCTAGAAGGTAACTTGGCAGCCACTGCAACAAAATCCTCATGAAATTGCTGAGGCTGGCCTTAACTTGCAATCCTCCTTCTTCAGCCTCCCCAGCCATGGGGTTACTTACTATAGGATTACTTGGATTACAGGTGTGCACAAGTGTGCCTGGTGATTTGTGATTACGGAGGAGGAGTGACTTACTAGGAGACACATGGGTCACTATTCAAATTAACTTTCATTTATTAGTATCCTCTGTGCATATGCTAATTCCATTTAATAGTTTACAGTACCAGTTCTCCATAAATTATATTTTTAGATTGAAAAACATTATTTACAGGGATAACATTGTCACAATAATTTGAAGAATTAGAAATTCATTCCCCATAATAACTTGGCACTTTAAATTTGAATAAGGATTAGAAAATGACTTTATTGTTATGTGTAACTGCAGTCCCTTGTTAAATTGACTAATTAGATCTGTTTTGTTTATATAAGAATATAAATATTTTAGAATAAAACCTAATTTAATAAATGAACAAACTTATTAAGATGTAATTACTTTTCTGAGTTCTGTTTTAAAAGTCATAATTAGAATGTGGATTACAAACTATTCTACAGAGAGCCTTCAGGGAGATTTGGCTTATCTTCCTGTAACTTTATTGGTTTAAAGCTAAACATGTGTTAATATAGAATGCAAAGTTTATAACTAGAGTAATTACATTTTGATAAAGCAAAGTTTTATTAAAAACAAATGTAGTATTGTTTAAGTGGAAAAATGGGGAAGAAAAGCATTCCAAGCAGAAGGAATTTCTAATTAGGCTTCTCATTTCCCAGTACAAAAACAATTGCGTATATTATTTATGAACATAAAGCCTGGCTGTAAGTAGGATAGTATGTACATAAAGTATGAATATAAATAGAAAAAGTACAAAAATGTGTGGAAGTAACAGAGGCAGCTTTAGGACGGTGGTTATCTCTGGGGGCGGGAGGAGCAGTCAGGGCTTTAGTTGTGTTCGTAATATTTCACCAGTAGGAAGAATGGGTGGGGGGTGGATTTCCCTTGTTATTTTCTATAGATTTAAAACATTTCATTAGTTGAAAATTTTAAAACAACAAAAAAGTGCAGCTTAATTCTCCTTGCTTTTTCTAAAGGATCTTAATGTTTACCTCATGTTGATTTGAGAACAGGTCTAAATAACATTTAAAGAGTACCAGGGGAGCTTATTTTTAGATACTTAGCATATACTAATAATAACAAAAGCCACAGTTCATTAAGCAAATAATACAGGCCATGCAAGGTGCTTTAAATACACTCTCTGCTGCTTTGACAATAACTATGGAGAAAGGTGCTTCCTTCATTCCCATTGAGCAGATGGCCAGGTAATTCCAATCCATTACTGGTGATAAAATATGCTAAGTGAAAACTCCGACTTTCAAATGTCAAGTTTAATATCCTCAAGATTGTTTCTCACGCAAGAGCTTTCCTTTTCCCGAGAATTAGCTCTACATTTTAATATGTTTACTTGAGAAAAATCAGAAAATGTGGACAGGGAAAAAGAAGATAAAAATTGCCTATAATTTCACTATCACACAGAGATGATGATCACTAGCATTTTGATGAGTGCCCTTTCATGCATTTTCCATGCATAAATTTGTACCAACTTTCAAATGCTATGAGAAGAAACTGTGTCAAGAATTTCTCTATTACTATTGCTTATGACACATAGAATAAATTAAAACTTGGTTTTTATTTCATACTTGCCTGTGTGTATTGTTTAAAGCAGAGTTTAGACTGAAGGAAAAAAACCTTCATTTTTAAAAACCTGTTCAACAGCCAGGCGTGATGGCACACGTCTGTAATCCCAGTAGCTCAGGAGGTGGAGGCAGGAGGATCACAAGTTCAAAGCCAGCCTCAGCAATTTACCCAGGTGCTAGGCAACACAGTGAGACCCTGTCTCTAAATAAAATACAAAATAGGGTGGGGATGTGGCTCAGTGGCTGAATGTCCCTGTGTCCAATCCCCGGTACCTGCCCACCCCCACAAAAAACAACTATGCAACATACAGGGGAAATATTCAGCTTCTTTTTTAAAAAAATGTAGTATTTATTCCATACACATATTTAATATAAAAACCAAAAGGGAAATTACCACATTATATTTACCAGTAAATTGTAGAACTAATAATGAGCATATTACCCCATTGTAGATGGTTTCTTTCAAATAATAGGCAGCCCTTTCTTTTAAGGAAATGGGAAAATGGCTTTATAACAGATGAAAGCCAATATTTCAAAAATTTAAATTCTATTGGGCAGTTATAATCCAAAATGCTCAGATGTTCAGTTGAGAAAAAGTAACACTTACATATTGTTTTCAAAAATCCATACAGATATTTTATATATTTTATATTTTATATATTTTATATTTTCCCACATCCAGAAATGTGACACACAGATTTTCCTATGACATGTCTCCATTTTTCATTCTTGACAAATGTCCCTACGAGAAACTAAATATTCACGAACAAATACTTATTAAGTACCCTTGTTTTATAAAGCATTAATCCTTCATCAATTATATAAATCTAAAATAATAGTGCCATTTTAGACCACGCCATAATATTTGTGTTATGTACAGGAAACATTGATTTCTACCTTTTTAAAAATCTATTGAGCACTTACTGTGTATCAAGTGCTTTTCTAAGTCTCAAGGTTGTAGTAATTCATACTTCCTTCCTGTTGAATGTACATACGTAATACTACCTGATCTTGTTCTGGCAATTTTTCTTTCTTTTTCTTAAGAGAGGCCCTTGACACAGCACAGCTTTCCGGCTGTGCAAAGCTTGAATCTGTTTTTGCTGTGGTATCAAGGTGGCACCTTCAATTCAAAGTCATCCTCAAGGTGTCTAGTCTTCAAATATGCCTGCAGTCCGACTTTCATTTTTGTTTCTTGAACACCTCCTCCTCTCAATCCTGCTCTCTGCCAATGGGAAACTATTACAACAAGACTAGAAGACAAGCACATCAGGACACAAGTTACCTTTTCTCTGTTGGTAAAGAATGAAATTTTAGGGTTGTCAGATTTAACAACAACAACAACAAAAATACAAGATGACCAGTTAAACTTGAACTTCAGATAAATGTTACATGGCACATACTTAAAAAAAAGTGTTGTTGAAATAAAAAATGTAAGTGGCAATCTATTTTTTCAGGCAGACCTGTGAATTTCTCAAAAATGGATTCCTCTAGCACAGGGATTAAGTTTTGTTCATTTTTCTCTCTATAGAACTAGAAGAGTTTTTGGGTCATTGATAGTGGTATTGAATACTCACACCAGTGTCCCTTCTTAACTTTTTCTGGGAAATAAAAACATGTTACTACTTAAGGATCTTCTTCACAGAAAAGTATACAAACACAAGACGCTTTGCATACAGTTCCAGGACCCCAAAACCCAGCTGTGTAAGTTGTCTCTTCCCGCCCTCCTGCCTCAGACCCCTCCTGTCTATCTTGGGCTTTCCCAGTGCTCCAGGATTTCCAAAGTGCTTTCATCCTAGCAGCCTTATAATAAGACAATTATAGAAGGGGAAACAGACTCGGGGTCAGTAACAATGACAAACTCAGTTCTTCCCATTTCCCCTCCTGGGCTCTTTTCCTCATGCTGACCTTCTTCGTAAGTCTTCCCTCTTATGATATTATGATTTCCACAGCATTTTTGGATGGAAGTCCAAGTGGAAGAGTGAAAAGGGATTGGATAAGGAATTGTAGGTGAGAGTCTTAATTCCTTCACTAGGAAGTTATGTAAGTTTGGCCAAGACAATTTGCCTCTCTGGGCCTCAGCATCTGTACAATGAGGGAACTGGAGAAGGTGAGATCCTCTGAGAAGCACTATTCTAAAATTATAAAGGAGCATTTTTATCATCCCTTTTTTCTTAGTAGGCTGCAGTAATACCAATTTGTTTGATATTCTAAGGCACAGACATTGCAGATGTATCTGTAGGAGTTCAAAGTTGAAAAGGCTTGACAGCTCTACTTGAGAGGTTCCGGAAGCCACAGTGTAAAACAGTTGCATCTCTCTGATGGGGTCTCATGGCCACCTGTGCAGACCTTGGGTTTGAAAAGGAGTAGAGCATTGCTGTAAATGGATCAAAATTTTAAATATGAGTGCTAAAACTATAAAACATGAAAGGTAAAGTTTCATGACATGAAATTTGGTAATGATTTCTCGGATGTGACACTGAGAAAGTAAGAAAAACAAAGATACATGTTGGACCTCATGAAAATTAAAGCTTTCTGTATATCAAAGGACATTCCCAACAGAGTGAAATGGCAACCTACTGAACAGGAGGAAATATTTGCAAATCATATGTCTGATACATACATAAGAATTGATATCTAGAATTTATAAATAACCCCTACATCTCAACAATAAAAGTAAATCCCCAAACAACCCAAGTAACAAATGGAGAGCTGGACATGGTGGCACATGCCTGTAATCCCAACAGTTCAGGAGGCTGAGGCAGGAGGATCTCATGTTCAAAGGCAGCCTCAGCAATCTAGCAAGGCCCTAAGCAGCTCAGGGAGACCCTGTCTCTAAATAAAAGATTAAAAAAAAAAAAAAAAAAGGTCTGAGGATGTGGCTCAGTGGTTAAGTGTCCCTGGGTTCAATCTGTAGTCCCAAAGGGGAAAAAAGGACAAAGGAGGGGGCTGGGAGTGGTAGAGTACTCGCCTAGTGTATAGGAGGCCCTGGATTCCATCCCCAAGACTGCATTTAAAAAAAAGGACAGGGCTGGGGATGTGGCTCAAGCGGTAGCGCACTCGCCTAGCATGCGTGCGGCCTGAGTTCGATCCTCAGCACCACATGCAAACAAAGATGTTGTGTCCGCAGAAAACTAAAAAAATAAATAAATATTAAAATTCTCTCTCTCTCTCTCTCTTTAAAAAAAAAAAGGACAAAGGACTCAAACAGACATTCCTCCAAAGAGGGTATATAAATGGCCAATAAACACTTGAAAAAATGCTTAAAACCCTTAATCATTAGAGAAATGCAAATCAACACCACAATGAGACATCCCTTCACATATATTAAGTTGACCATTATTAAAAAAAATAACTGATGGATAAGAGAGCATGGGGAAGTACTAGGGAATAAAACCTATCAAATTAGGCTATGTCCTTGTAGGAATATACCACACTGAATCCTGTTTATACATATAATTTTAATATACTAATTAAAATAATAATTATGGAAGATGAGTAGAGCAGAGCAAGTGGATTGGGTTCGGGAGGAGAGGAGGGAAAAGGAAGGCACTGGACATGGATCAAATGATGACATGGACGAAACTTGAGGACCTCACGCTAAGTGAAAGAAGCCAGTGATAAAGACAGACTGTATGATTCCATTTATCTGTGATAACTAGAAGGGTCATATTCTTAGAGACAGCGGCTGGGGCTGTAGCTCAGTGGTAGAGTGTTTGCCTGGCACGCATGAGAAACTGGGTTCGATCCTCAGCACCACATAAAAATAAATAAATAAATAAAAATTTATAGAGACAGGATAAAAATGGTGTCATGGGCTGTGTGTGTGGTGAGGTGAGGAGGTAATGTTTGATATGTATAGAGTTTCAGTTAGGGAAGGTGAAAAATCCATCTCTTGGAGATAGACAGTGGTGATAATGTGAATGTACTTAATACCATGGAACAACAATCTTCTTACAAATGAATGAAATGGCAAATTTTATTGTGTATATTTTACCACAGTTTTTTTTTTAATTAAAAAAATAAATATTTAGGGGGCTAGGGTTGTAGCTCAGTGGTAGAGTGCTTGCTTGCATGCATGAGGCCCTGGGTTTGATCCTCAGCACCACATAAAAAATAAACAACAACAAAAAAATAAATATTTAGGAGTTAAAAATGAAAACAGTATTTGGCTAGGATGGTCAGGATGGCATATGGGAGACAGACAATTTGAAGGACTCCAAAGTTTTTGGTTTGATCAACTGAGTCTAATGGTAGTGTCATTTAATGAGTTAAGTAACATTATAGAAGAAATAGATTTTGAGGTGTACCGATGTTATTTTGGAACTTGGGGTGTCTCTAGGCCATGCAGAGGGTTGATAAATACAGGATTTGGACCTTAGGAGAGCAATCTGGGCTAGGCATTATAGATTTATGAGTCATTTGTTTACAGAAAATAAAGCCATGGGAATGAGTGAGATGCCCAGGCATGAGGGTGATGTCCATGACTTGGGGCCCAAACTAAGAACACTGAGATTCAAACAAGGGAAAAGAACTTAAAATGAGACTGAGAAGGACAACCGGAAAGAAGAGTATGATTCCAAGGAGCCAGGGGAAGAAAGTATCCCAGATAGAGGAACTAATTAACGTAGAATAATCAATGAAGCCGGCACTGTGGCACACGCCTGTAATCCCAGGGGCTAGGGAGGCTGAGGCCGGAGGATCATGAGTTCAAAGCCAGCCTCAGCAAAAGCAAGGTGCTAAGCAACTCAGTGAGACCCTGTCTCTAAATAAAATACAAAATAGGGCTGGGGATGTGGCTCAGTGGTTCAGTGCCCCAGTGTTCAATCCCTGGTACTCTTCCCAGCCCCCAGCTCCCAAAATCAATAAAGATCTGAAAAAGACCCACTGCATTTGTCAACCAGAATGTCATTGACAACTGTGGGAAGAGCCCTTCCTTCGTGTGGTGCCGGCAGAAGCCAGAATGTGGTGAACTAAAGAATGAGTGGGGCTGGGGTCCATTCAGCTCAGGGGAGAGCACTTGCCCAGGTTTGATCGCTGGCACCAGGGTGCAGGGTGGGGGTGGGGAGGGTGAGCGGAAAGCGAGGAAAAAAAGAAGTGTTGACAGATCCTCTAAGACATGTGGGAAGAGGAAGAGAAAAGCAGTTGTTCTCTATTCCCTGAGATGCACCATGGCAAGGCTCTGACACGCACTGTTTTCTCTCTTTGGATGGCCTCTCTTGCATCTGCCCGTTTTGTCACTTGGTAAATTCAGACTGATCCCTGGAGGGAGTCACCCCCTCTCTGCTGCCTTTCTCATCCCTCTTCCAGGGAAAGATCAGGACATGAAAACAGACTAATAATTGATCCTTCAAATCAATACACATAAATATGTTGAACATTATTAGGTGGGGCTAGGGAGAAAGCAATATTTGTGTGGCTATTCTTAAAAAGAGAGGTTCAACCACTCCGACTGGCTGATATGGAATCAAAGTTCTTTTTAAAAAATTTCTCTCTCTCTCTTTTTTTTTTTTTGTAATTCTTGTTCTCATTTCTATTTTCTTTTGCAATTTACTGAATAAGACTATTTGGGAGATACACCAAAGGATTTAAAATTTAGACTTTGTGCAACAGTTTAAAATTCATTCCAGAAAAAACAGCTTGGTGCTATGCATGATTTGATTTCAGAATTTCAGTTGACTTCATCTGCAGCTGCTCATGGCAAAACTAATCAACAGACATAGGTCGGCTCTACAGAAGAGGATTTTTTTTTTCTCTCTCTCTGACTCTGTTTTAATTTTCATCTGAAAGCATTGTCTTTAGTGCAAGCAGAATCAAATTATAATTCTCTAGGAAGGTAAGAAGTTTTGTATAGAAACTTGAGTTAACTGGCACATTTTTATTCTCATGACATCCCATATATACTTGGTGCCTAGGACAGATTCCCAGATGTCTTATTTCTTAATACACCTCTGTCCCCTACCTAAACAGAACTGTGTGTTCTCTCTGATCTTTCTAATACCACCATAGTGCGATTGCTATTGTGTCTATGTCCTCTACTAGACTATGAGCTTGTTTAGGTCAGAGGCCACGTTGTCTCCCTGGTGCCTAGTGGACCCTCAACAAGTGAATGAATAACATCAGGGGCAACTAAGAAAGATCAATAGGCACTAGACCTGCCTGTGGGAAGTCAGTGATGGATCTGAAGTTTCGCTGGTTATTTATTTTGATAAATAACTTTCTATGTATTGGTCAGAAACACTGAGCAATCTTAATAAAAATTCAAAGAATTTAAGCACAAATTGACCATTTGGGGTCATAACCCACATAAAATCCTTACCATTTCTAACTTGATGCAAAAATGGAACTGACTGCAATCCAGGAACTGATCTGGAATTCATATGCATGTATGTGTGTGTGTGTGTGTATATATATATATATATATATATATATATATATATATATATATATATAACATAGACATATATAACTTAGCATAACAGCCCTATGAGGTAGGTGCTATTAGCCTCCGTTTTATATTAAATAACTGAATTTGGAAAAGCTAAGTAAGTCCATGATTCCTGAACCAGAAATGGAACTGGCATTTTTTTTTTCTGGGGTGGTCCTGCTGGGGAAGTGCTCTACCACTAAGCTGCACCCCCAGCCCTGGAACTGGCCTTTGAATTCCCTCTGCCTTCTTCCACCATATCTCCTGCTATAGTTGCACATTATAGATCTCCACATGGAGTGACAAGGAACAAGAGACACTCAAGCATTACATTAATTAGAATTTTCAGGATACTTCAGCAATCGGAGAACAATTCTCTCCAGCCTCAGCTCTGAAATTGAAATACAGTGGTGTTCGACATAAAAATGTATCTTGATTTTCCCCCCGAGGAATTTATTTCCCTCTCTTATCCACACAGTGGGCATTAACAATTAATGGAAAAATGCTTTCCAAACCATATAATATCGTTCTTAATATTTATGATGCCCACGAAACATACAAACATCTGTTCTGTAGAGTGATAGCTATTAAAGCATACTTAAGCACCAAGCACTCTCTCACACATAGACCAATCAATGCTTTAAACATTTGTCCCTCTGGAGTTACCTAAATAGCAAGGATTCCAAGAAGGTGGGAGGAAGATAATTTTAGACTCAACTTAAAGAATATTAGTTCATTTTATCATGGCTGAAAGCACATAGTAATTTTAAATTGCACAAAGTTATTTTTAAATCATTGACATGATCTTTCATATTAGGGATAACTGCACCCCTAAAGCTGAAGTCAAGGTTTTCCTGTGAGAAATAAAATTAGAAAAGACTCAAAAGGTGATGGATGAGATCATCCGTCAGCAGGAATGACAGATCTAAGAAATCTGTTGCTAAAATAAGACTGAAAGTTTGGGCAGACCTGAAATCCAATTGAGGAGGCCTGTGAGTTCCCTCAGGGAGCAGGCCTGGAATGAGGTTATTACTAAGAAAAAATAACATTTTATTCTCCTTGTAACTAGAATATATTAATGGGAAGAGAGTGGTCTGCTTGGGTCTCAGAACAGAGTCAGTAAAGCTAGTACTTTCACTAGGATGTCCTATATGACAATGAAATTTATTTTGATAAATAACTGGCACATATAATCAGTATGGCTCAGGTGAGCTAGTTATTGTGCATACTAACAAAATAAATCTAACAAGGCTGAGAACCAGACCCTAAACCTAGCAATCATATACAAATACAGCTACCAGACTTTCCCTGCTGACATTTCTTCAAATTGCGACAAACACAAAATTAACATAACAGCCATAACAACAACAATAATAAAAATAGCAACTAGCACTTGTGGAGCACTTATCAAATGTCAGAGATACTTCCAAAGCTGTACATATAAATCACCCATTGAGTCCTCACAGCAATTCCACAAGGAAAAAATAAAACACACCCGAGGCCCACAGAGATTATGTAATTTGTGCTAAGTCATATGCTGATGAGTGCTAGAACCTAAATCCTAACCTAGGTAAACTCTCTGCTTTCTTAACCACTCCTGGGGAGGGGAGTCGCACAAGGGAAACAATATGTATATATTTAAAAGAAGGTGTTCAAGCAGAGCTTCTTTTAGTCACCAGATACAAAACGACCCCACAGCTGTTTTATTTATAAATTATTTGGGTACCTGGGATTGAACTCAGGGACACTCAACCACTGAGGCACATCCCCACCCTATTTTGTATTTTATTTAGAGACAGGGTCTCACTGAGTTGCTTAGCACCTTGCTTTTGCTGAGGCTGGCTTTGAACTTGCCATCCTCCTGCCTCAGCCTCCCAAGCCACAAGGGTTACAGGTGCACCGGCTCTGGAGCTATTTTAAATAAAATGTTGGGTGAGGCTCACTATAAATCAAGTAAGATATCCTCTCATACCTTGCATATATCTCTCCTCTTGCTTTCAGGCCCTGCATTATAGTGATCATCTTATGTATTCATTATAATTCTCCTATTTGACCTCAATAAACTCTTACTTTTTTTCCTCTTTTACTACTACTACATCCTTTGTGCAAAGAACAGTATGTGACAACTGGTGGGTGCTGAAGAAGTATTTATTCAAATAAAATCAAGGTTCAGGGCACTGGGCAGGGACTGAGGATTGGCTAATGAATGATTTTTAAAAAGCAAGAAACAAAGTCAGTCAGAGTTCATGGGAACTGAAAATTCAGAAACAGAACTTATTCCCCCCACCCTGCCCTCCAGCCATGTCTCTGCCCTTCTTTGCATTTATATTTCCTTTTTCCTTTGTTTCAAGTGCTTCTCTTGCTATAATTTTCTGCTCCCCCATAATCTTGGCTTTTGTGAGATTTTGGCTAGTCATGGTGCCAGCCTCAGCCTCAACTCCTGCTACTCTCAAGTTCTGGAATCCCCCACTTTCTATAGACACAATGATTCCTCCTCTCGGGATAAAGATTCTGATTGGTTCAGCTTAGGTTGAGAGCTCTCCAGTTGTCCAATTAGCTCTTGGCTTGCCCTTTTGTTTCAGTAGAAAGGATGTGGGCCAAGTTTGCATCTCCAAAATAGGTCTCCTACGGTTGTCAAATTGATACTGCTTTCTTTTTGAATCTAGATAATCTTTAAAAACCAACACGGAGAATGTTTTAAATTACATTGAAAATTTATAGTCATACATTGACTGTTCTTCAACAGAGAATTTCTATGGACTGCCATTTTCCAGTTGCTTGCATTTTCAATTTTGTTCTTTGATTGCTTAAAACACAGACATCTTTTTCTTTTTTGCCATGCAATGAAAATGTTCTATTTTGATATGGTATGTGTTAGTCAGAGTGTTTGCATTTTCATTATGATATCAAGAAGTTAATCTGTTCCACTCTTTTTAACCAGTGCAGTTAAGGGCTTTTGATGGTTTCTTGTGATAATTGCATTATGATTTTCACCCTCTTATGTTTTAAGACTACATAATTTCTAAAGCTGTAAGAAAACTGACTGGGATTTTACTTCTAGTTCCTGATTTAATATTGAAGAGCCCTAGATTGCCCCTAATTTACAAGTGAATTCCAAAAGATCACTTTGGAACTTGAAATACATTTTTTTCTAATGATCCACAAGAGGTTATTTAACTTATAATATATTCACTCAGTGATTCATTTCATTAAGAACCACTCTTTGGGACACTTGTAACCTCAGCTACTCTCTGGCTGAGGCAGGGAGGATTGCAAGTTGGAGGCCAAACTGGGCAACTTAGCAAGACCCTGTCTCAAAACTAAAAAAATTAAAAAGGGATGGGGGAGTAGTTCAGTGGTAGAGCACTTGCCTAGGAGTGCAAGGCCCTGGGTTCAATCACCAGTACCGAAAAAGCCACTACTTGCCTGACACTGTGTGCGTAACATAAATGAAATAGAATAGCATAGTCCCTGTCCCATGAAGCTTATAGTCTATACTCCATCATATCCACATTCCAGACAGCAAAGGGCAAAACAAAGAGTCTCTTCCCACGTCCTTCATAACATTTCTGCTTTTATCTAATTGTTCAGAATTTAGTCCTGAGGCTATGTGGTTTTTAAGGGAGGCTGGGTGGTTTTTTTTAAGTTTATTCTAATTAGTTCTATATGACAGTAGAACACATTTTGACACAATGTACACAAATGGAGCACAACTTCTCATTCCTCTGATTGTACATGGTGCCGAGTCATACCACTAGTGTAATCATACATGTATGTAGAGTAATAATTACTGTTTCATTCTACTGTCCTTCCCATGCCCAACGCCCTACCCCTCCTCTAACTCCCCTCTGCACAATCCAAAGTTCCTTCATTCTTCCCTCCCCCCACTACGGATCAGCATCCACTTATCAGAGAAAACTTTATTCAGCCTTTGGTTTGGGGGGATTGGCTTATTTCACTTAGCATGATATTTTCTAGTTCCATCCATTTACCTGCAAATGCTATAATTTCATTCTTCTTTAAGAACTGAGTAATATTCCATTGTGTATATGTACCATATTTTCTTTATCCATTCATCTATTGAAGGGCATCTAGGCTGATTCTATAGTTTAGGGGAAGCTGGTTTTTTAGCTACCACATTGATATCCTCAATTACATAGAGATTCTACTAGTGAGGAAGAAGGAAAGACTATATTTGGGGTATACAACTAGTAGTATTTGCTATACTTTTGATGATTTTGATTATAATTACTCATCCTACATCATATTTTCTAATAAATTATTTTCTGCAAAAATAAGAAAGTAAATTCGATATAATGAATAAAAACTGAAATATGGGCATTCAAAGTAAGCTCTAACATCATTTACTGTGCAAAATTATCTTTTTAGCCAGATTCCATTACTTGCTGTAGGCCTGGAAACAGACAGCAGACCTTTCTGAACCCAGGAGTCTCATTCATAGAATGTGGTAGATACAACTTCTCTCTTTTTTTTTCAGGGGGGGCGGTGTGCTACTGGGGATTGAACTCAGGAGCATTTGACCGCTGAGCCATATCCCCAGTCCTATTTTGTATTTTATTTAGAGACAGGGTTTCACTGAGTTGCTTAGCAATCCTCTTGTCTCAGCCTCCCCAAGCTGGGTGGGATTACAAGTGTGTGCCACTGTGCCACACCTGTATGTGCAGAGCCATAGAAAAAAATTCTCTAAAAAGTGTGTGTGTGTGTGTGTGTATGTGTGTGTACACTTGTGCATGTGCATGCACATGTGTGTGTGTGCGTGTTAGGCATTGACTAGAAAAATTTGGAGTATTCAGTCCTCACAGGAATATTTTCTTCTTTTAAGTTCAGTATTTTGAGATCATCAAAAGGTTAAATATCAGTTACAATAGAACTCAGCTTATCATTACATGAATTCATCTCTAGAACAAGTTAGGTCTTGCCGACCACAAGCAAAAGTACTTACATAAAAAGGCTCATGTGTCATGATTACAAGGCAGGTGCTACTCCTGTCTCCCCTCTTCACCGTATTATTAATGTTGGGCTCAGTTCTGAGATGAGCCCTCCCTAGGGCTGAGTGAGACCAAGAGCAAGCTGAACTTTGAGGCCTTTCTGCCTGTCATTTTTGAACAGGTGAAATCTGGGGAGAGCAAGCCTCCAGGGCAGCCTGTATCAGTAGAGCTAAGGATGAAAACAGCAGGAGGAGGAGGGGCTGACCAGCTGCTGCTGAAAGGATACATTTGTACAGGAGCAAGGTCTGAGGTTAACAGGGAGACTGGTCAGGGCAGCAGGAGTGGAAGATAGAAATTGTAGAGGGAAACAGGAGGAGAAGAGTAGAGGGAGGTTTCCAAGTAGGCAAAGGAGTTGTGAATACAGTCAGAGCCCCAAGCTGCTGCAGTAGAGCAAGGGCCAGGTGGTGGATTCAAGGAACATTACGGAGCACCTGCCATGTAAAATGCCCTGTGCTAGGTGTCATGGGGAACATAGATGATATAAACCAGACATGGATCCTGTTCAAAGAGTGCTGGTGGTCACCAACCTCTATCAAGGGCAATAAGGAAGCTAGGAACAGTGGCAAATGCCTCTAATCCCAGTGACTCAGAAGGTTGAGGCAGGAGGATCACAAGTTTGAGGCCAGCCTCAGTAACTGAGCTGGATCCAACTCAAAATGTCCTGTCTCAAAATATGGTAATTCTCCCCTGGGTTAAATCTCTGGTAACACACACACACACACACACACACACACACAGAGGCAATAAGGCTTGGGCTTAAATATATATCACAAGGTTTAAGGTAATCTGTGTTGTAGAAGAAGGATAAATGAAATGTTCCAGAAATTCAGTGGTGGGGGTAGTTAAGCTGAAGATTGGTGAAAGTGAGGTGAAGAATACGGAAAGTTTGAAGATGATCTTTGAGTTGGAGCTTGAAGGCTGAGCAGGAGGGATAGGGAAGGGTCTTCAGGTTAGAAGACAACAGGGACAGGGACTTCAGACAAGACAATGGGAGGGTGGATCTTTAGAAATAGACACAGCGAGTTGTGAAGAAGGTGAGGCTAAGAGATGCCATCAAGTGACGAAATGTCCTTGTCCCGCAGAATATAAGAGGGCACCCAGGACCTCACAATACAGACTATTCTAAGGGGAAGGGAGCCTCAAGGAAGAGCAAGGAAACCCCCTGCTCTCTCCCTGGGTCTAGAGTGCTTGCCTTTTGGACTTTGCCTTCCCCAGCTGCTGCCATCGTCATAAGGAGGCACTGTTTCTGTGACCTTCAGCCGATGGTGTGGTGGCTGCAGAGCCAGCTGGAGAAGATGGAGTGAATTAGAGAGACATAGGTGAGAATAAAGGGAGAGAGAGAGGAGAGAGAGACCAGGATAATCAACGGACATTGGAGGATTTATTTGTTAAAAAAAAACAAAAAAAAAACTTTTGTGTGGTGCTGGGGATTGAACCGAGGGCCTTGTGCATACTAAGCAAGTGCCCTAGCACCGAGCGACGTCCTCAGCCCAAGATTTTTCTGATATGTATGTAGGGGATCTTTCCCAAGGGTACAATTTCACTTGAAGGGTTTCAACAGTAGACAACTAGGTACTGAACAAGCGGCAGGCTCAAGTGGAGTGACAGTGACTGAGGTAGGGCAGGAAAGGAAACTGAACATGGATGTAGGAGAGAAGGCACAGATGTTGCTCAGCAACCCACCCCCTTCCTGAATGGTAACATGCAGGAAGGCAGAGGGGCAAGTTAGGAGAAGCTGATACCAGTATGACAAGTTTTTTATTTTGAACCAGATCCTGTGGCGCACACCTGTAATCCCAGCTACTCAGGAGACTGAGGCAGGAGGACCACAAATTCAAGGCCAGCCTGGCCAGCTTAGCTGGACCTTGTCTCAGAACAAAACAAAACAAAACAAAACAAAAGGCTGGAGATATAACTCAGTGGTAGAGTGCTTGTCTAGCACGCATGAGGCCCCAGGTTTGATCCCTTGATTGCAAAAGAGAAAAAGAACTGTTTTTGAGACAGGGTCTTCCTGTATTGCTGAGGCTGGTCTTGAACTCCTGGGCTCAAACAATCTCTTGCCTTAACTTCCTGAGTAGCTGGGATTACAGGTGTGTGCCAGTGGGCCCAGTTTATATATAAATTTTTAATCTTTTCCTTTTTATTTTTTCCTTCCTTCCTTTAGCCCTTTCTCCATTTGACTAGCTAGATGATGTGGTTTCCATTGCCTTAAGAAGGGGGGAAAAAGGTGAATAAAAGGCTTAGGTTTCAAAAGCACTGACCTGGAAAGAATTCAAGGCATAGGGGACAAAGGCTTCTTTTCCCTAGAAGAGATAAAAGTGTCCTGGGTCAGAGGAGGAACAGGAATCTGAAGAGAAATAGAGGCATGGAGTCAGGCCTTGCCCCACCTGCGTCTACTCCAGGGAGACTGGGGAACAACAGTCTCCAAAGAGGATTAGACAACCTGGTACAGTAAGAACCTGAGCTTCAACTTGCAAACCGAGAATGGGGAGAAGATTAAGACTCCCAAGAAATGGCTGAGTAGAATAGCTAGGTACAAAGACCCTCCAGAAGGGCTTCCTGTACACTGTGTCTAAAGAGGTTGGGAGGGGATAGCTGGGCACCCAAGAGTGGCACCGAATGAGCGCCAGCTAAGTAGTAACCTTAGGGGGGAAAAAAGGCTAGGTAGACTTAAAATGGAGACCCATGATGAATTGGACTGGAATTACCAACCAGAGACCTGCACATTCCTGGGCCTTTTTCTAGCAATGTCATGGTCCTGTGGTTTTGTTAAATTTGAAAACATAAGTACAGTCAATTAAAACCACCACATCTTCCCACTTGGACTTCTCTTCCTTCATCATTCCCTTCTGTACTGTGACATTGAAGTGGCTGTGGGCATTCTTGGGATTCAGCTAAGGGAAATTTGAAAGATATCATCTTAACTGCAGTATAGAAAGACATTTTGAGTAAAACAAGTGAGAAGTTAGAGTCCTCTAATTTAGACAGATATGAAGATGGCTTTTATTGTTACCATTAAATGTATCACCACCATCCCCACTTTTTTTTTTCTTTTTGGTACTAGGGATGAAATCCAGGGGGCCTCTACTAATGAATTATTCCTTAGTCCTTTTTATTTTTTGAGACAGGGTCTCACTAAGTTGCTGAGGCTGGCCTTGAACTTAAGATCCTCCTGCCTCAGCTTCTGAATACCTGAGATTACAGGTGTGTGCCACCACATCCAGCTTTTATTTTTCTTCTTTTTTTGAGACTGGGTCTTGATATGTTGTCCAGGCTGGTCTCGGGTTCCTCAAGTAATCCTCCTGCCTCAGCCTCCTATACCTGGCTTAAATATATTATTTAAATATATTATTAAGAAATGGAAGACAATTCAGATTAAAATAAAGTTTTGGAAAAAACTAATAAAATATAAAGCAGAGTAATAAAGATTAGCAATTAAATCAATAGACATTCTTCTACCCAAGAAGCCAGTTGTAACAAAAATAAATTTTGGATTTTTAAATTTTTTTGTTGTTATTTTTAGTCATACATGACAGTAGAATGTATTTAGACATGTTATACATACATGGAGTATAACTTCCCATACTTGTGGTTGAACATGACGTGGAGTTACACTGGTCGTGTGTTCATATATGAACATAGGAAAGTTATATCTGATTCATTCTACTGTCTTTCCTATTCCCATTCCTGCTTCCCTTCATTTGCCTTTGTATAATCCAAAGTACTTTCCCCCTGCCCCCCACCTTATTGTGTGTTAGCATCCACATATCAGAGAGAACATTCAGCCTTTGTTTTTTGGGGATTGGTTTATTTCACTTAGCATGATAGTCTCCAGTTCCATTCATTTACCTGCAAATGCCATAATTTCATTGTTCTTTATGGCTGAGTAATATTCCACTGTATGTATGTGTGTGTGTGTATATGTATGTGTGTGTGTGTGTGTGTGTATATATATATATATATATATATATATATATATATATATATATACCACATTTTCTTTTTTTAATTTTATTTTTTAGTTTTAGTTGGACACAATACCTTTATTCTATTTATTTATTTTTTTTGTAGTGTTGAGGTTCGAACCCAGGGCCTCGCACATGCTAGGCAAGTGCTCTACCGCTGAGCTACAACCCCAGCCCCTACACCACATTTTCTTTATCCATTCATCTGTTGAAAGGCATCTAGGTTGGTTCCATAGCTTAGCTATTGTGAATTGGGCTTCTATAAACATTGATGTGGCCGTGTCACTATAGTACGCTGATTTTAAGTCCTTTGGGTATATACTGACGAGTTGGATAACTGGGCCAAATAGTGCTTCCATTCCAAGTTTTCTGAGGAATCACAATACTGCTTTCCAGAGTGGTTGCACCAATCCCACCAGCAATGTAGGAGTGTACATTTCCCCCCACATCCTTGCAACATTTATTGTTACTTATATTCTTTTTTTTTTTTTAGAGAATTTTTTAATATTTATTTTTTAGTTTTCGGCGGACACAATATCTTTGTTTGTATGTGGTGCTGAGGATCGAACTCAGGCCGGACGCATGCCAGGCGAGCGTGCTACCGCTTGAGCCACATCCCCAGCCCTGTTACTTATATTCTTGATAATTGCCATTTTCACTAGAATGAGATGAAATCTCAATGTAGTTTTAATTTGCGTTTCTCTAATTGCTAGAGATGTTGAACATTTTTTCATATATTTGTTGACCATTAGTACTTCAATTCCTTTGCCTACTTACTGATTGGGTTATTTGGGTTTTTTTGGTGTTAAGTTTTTTGAGTTCTTTATGTATCTTAGAGATTAATACTCTATCTGAGGTTCAGGTGGAAAATAATTTTCTCCCATTCTGTAGGCTCTTCCTTCACATTCTTGATTGTTTGAATTTTGGATTATAACAAAAACAGTAATTCATTAAGGATCCAAATTAAATTTCAAATAAAAGTAATGAATAGACTTTTAGATTATTTGATCATCTAATTAATGAAGAGAAAGAAACATATAAACACATTGAGAACATAGTTAATTTTTTTCCTGGTTTGACAGAAATGATTAATATCAACCAAAGTAACCTAAAACTCACCAGATGCTGCTACTGTAAAGAGGACATTAACAATATATTGGCTAAGGGCCTGGGGCTGTAGCTCAGTGGTAGAGCGCTTGCCTAGCATGTGTGAGGCACTGGGTTTGATTCTCAGCACCACATATAAATAAATGAATAAAATAAAGGTCCGTTAACACCTAAAAAACCCCAATATATTGGTTAATAAGTTTGTTAACTTAAAGATTGAAATTAATATTCCAAATATTCAGTTTAAATGAAAAAAAAAACTTGATGAAAATGTTCTCAAATATAATCATGAACATTGATATGACATACCAATAATGAACTGAAAAAAAAATCTCAGGTAGTAAATTAATAAAAATATAATAGATTGTGATTATTTTTTTCATTCTAAATAAAAATTCCCATTTCCACCTGATTTTCTATTTACTATGTGTATATGCTTTTTCTTAATGGACTCTGCTGTCTCAACTGTATAAACTTCAGGTCCCATAGAATCTGAATCCATTCCTGTTTCTACTCCCTGCCTCCATGCCCAACACTGTATTATTTGCCTGTAACTCAATTGTAACCTGGAGAAATCTGTGAATGAACTGGGACTGAACTTCCACCATGTGCCAGATATTGTCTGCTGTACTCAAAATCATCCCTCTTCTTCCAAGCTCTTACCAGTATTGCAGGAGCCTCGCTACTTCCCTCATTCTCCTGTTGCCTTTGTTTAGATGTAATCACCAACAGGCATTCTGGTGAGATTTGGAAGATAAAAGAAAACCAGAAGCCATTATTGATCCTTCAACATCAAAGACCTGTGAACCTCAACAAACAAGAAAATAAAATTTTGCAATGGTATCTAGAGACCTTCCTGAACTCCTCTACCCTGGCCATGCAGCCAACAGAGATAGCTTTCAAGATTTTTGCAACTTCCTTTTTCCTCAGATGATGGGTGGTTTTCACTGACGTTTGGTCTTTCTAGAAACGCCCAGTGTTTTCTGTTTTCTTACTACATCCTGATTGATACACCTGATGAAATGGAAACCTATAATAGAAACTAAGTGTTAGAGGAAAATAAATCTACCTTCCCTGTGCACCTGAATTTGTGGTTGTGATGCCCCCACCCCTAGTTCAGTAAGAAGGAGGGCATCAATATTAGATATGAGCTCAGGGGCTGGGGTTGTGGCTCAGTGGTAGAGCACTTGCCTAGCAAGTGTGAGGAACTGGGTTCGATTCTCAGTACTACATATAAATAAATAAAATAAAATAAAGGTCCATCAATTTCTAAAAAAGTATTCAAGCCAAGCACGGTGGCGCCTGCCTATAATCCCAAGCTAGGTATAATTGTACTTTGGCATGAACAAAATTATGTTTGGCACTTACAACATCGTTCCCATGTTCTCCTCGCCCTTGGCTCTGCCATTTGCTAAATCTGGTACATTATTTCCATACTGTTTCATTTCTTCTCTTCGGGCCCAACTCTCTCAGTACTGTTATGAATCACACACTACTAAACAACTCTCCAAATTCACCCCAGCTTTCAGGTTCTGGAGTTAAAAGATCAAAAATAAATAAATAAAGACACAGTCCTCATTCCAATTGGGAGACACTACATGTAATTTTAATCTTTTTTTTTTTTAAAGAGAGAGAGAGAATTTTTTTTAATATTTATTTTTTAGTTTTTGGCGGACACAACATCTTTGTTCTTGTATGTGGTGCTGAGGATCGAACCTGGGCCGCACGCATGCCAGGCAAGCGCGCTACCACTTGAGCCACATCCCCAGCCCCTAATTTTAATCTTGATGTTACTAAAATGTTAATTATAAAATGTACATATTTTAAGGAATTCTCTTTTTAAAATTTAGTTTTATTTATTTTAGTTGTTGATGGACCTTTATTTTATTTGTTTTATTTTATATGCAGTGTTGAGAATCGAACCCAGTGCCTCACACATGGCAGGCAAGTGCTCCACCACTGAGCCACAACCCCAGCCCCACTTTAAGAAATTCTTTCAAAACACAGTTATGGTGAGCTTTTATTCATAGATTAACAACTTAACTGGTGCTTCCATATCGGGTTAATTTAAAGTGGACTGTTCTTAATGGAAAGGAGTCACATCGATTGATTTATTCTACATATGGCAAAATCCAGACTGCCATTGCTTGGACTCCTAAAAGCTATTAGGTGAAAGAATGCCTTTTCAGATAAAAAAGAAAAAATTGCAGACTGGGTGCAGCGGTGCACTCTTATAACCCCAGCTACTTGGGAGATTGAAGTGGGAGGATCCCAGGTTCGAGGCCAGCCTGGACAATGTATCAAGACCCTGTTTCAAAAGAAAAACAAATAAATAAATAAAAAGGAGTGAGGTGTAGCTCAGTGGTAAAGCAGCCCCTGGGTTCAATCCCAAAAGAAAAAGAAATAAAGATTGTAAAGACCACACATGATAGAGTTAGAAGTACTTCTGTTAGCCTCAGACAAGCAAACTTTATGTGTTACTCTTTTTGAATATTGATTCATTCCAGGAATAGTTTAAATTAGTACTTTCATTCAAAGGCTCAAAGGCATTATGCTTGCAGCAAAACTAACAGTCACTTCCTGATACCACTGACTTATGTATATTTTTTTTCTTCTTGTCGTTTGAGAAAAGGAAGTCATAAAGCCAAGCATCTGGTTTCAGTATTAAGCTTCAAAGATAGAGATTCTACCTGTATTGCAGAAAACTGGTTCATTAAAATCTTTTGCTCTTTTCATTTATCACCCAAATCTGTCTACTGGCACCTGTGGATAAGAAGGAGCAGCGTTCTGTAAGGGATGCTCCTTACTTGGTGAGCTCATTGAGATCTTGAATTGCAAAAGTCAGAGTGGGTTGGTTTAGGTATCTTTCTTTAAGGAAAGGATTCTTACTGCCATGATATAAGCAGATATCAAAAAGATTAGCTGAGATTCACTGGGTCCATGCAATGCAATGAATCATTATAAAAGTAGATACTTTGGCATAAACATGTGAGTTAGGATACTTGGTGCAGGGTGCAGAAACCAACTTGAAGTAGCTTAGAACTAACAAGAGAAGTTTTTAATGATTATTTGAGTTTTCTCAGGGAGGGAGGCCACAAAGCTTCAATAAATTAAAGTGGCAATAAAATAAAGTGGCAATAAATTAAAGTGAACTGTCAAGTTTTGTTTTTTGGTTTGTGTGTATGTGTGTGTGTGTGTGTGATAGTAGGGCTTGAACCCAGGGGCACTCTACCAATGAACTACATCTTGAGCCCTTTTAATTTTTTATTTTAAGATGGGGTCTCACTAAGTTGCCCAGGCTGGCCTCAAATTTGTGGTCCTCCTGCATCTGGTTGGTGGTCAGCCACCCCATTTGCTGGGATCACACACGTGGGCCACTGCACCCGGCAATATCACTTTTAAAAGCTGAAAAACAACTATGTAAGGATCATTTCATAGAAAGTACACAGGAGGCTGGACATATTAGTAAAAACAGATTCAAAGGGATGCATTTTTGAGAGCTTATCTTAATAATCTATGAGAAAAATCCTATTCTTCTAAGAAATTATAATTCTAATTTAAAATTGTATTACTAACCAAAGGAATGAAAAATTATACAGAAAATTATTAAATTATTTCTTCCAACCATAAGGTAGTAAACCTAATAAATCACTAAACTGGTTTACCCCTATGAAAACAAGGCAATCTTCATTTTTGGTGAAGGGTTTGCAGAGTCTGTCTAGTAAACATGCTCTCATTTTAAGAGAACATGAGATACTAAGATTTTTTTTAGTGAAATTCTTGAGGGAAGATGGAATTTATGAACTCATAATATAGATCTCTATTATTGTATTGAAAACGCCTACACACCCACATAGACACACCAGCAAAACTCAGTGTTGGTGCCAAGTAACTATCCAACTCAAAGATGTCTTTGTGGTAACTACATACTATGAAAGTATGAGGGAAATATAGAGAATAGAATAAATCATTTTAAAATTGTCTATTAATTCTGAATTTATTATAAAGGTTGAAAAAATAAGACAATAGCATTTCAAAGAATTCTTCCTCTTGAGATGTGATGTGAAAATATTTAACCATTTTGCTTTTAAAATTCATTTTTGCAGCACTGAGAATAAAACCCAGAACCTATGCTAGGCAAGTGCTCTACCACTGAGTCACATCCCCAGCACTGATTTTGCTTTCTAATTATTAATTAGTGGTTTTGGTTTGGGCACTTTCCAAACACTCTGGAAAATGTTTAAATAGCAGTAAATATATTTGCATAAAATTGACTAAAAAAAGCAATTAGAACTTGATTAATATGTAAATTTAATCCAGTACAAATACATCCATGTAGAGTTTATCCAGTAAATCTCTCTTACTATAATAGTAACCCAGGTGGATTTATTTATGTTAAAATTGAGCTAATTGGCTCATAAAATTTTTCGATATGAGAAAGTGAATTGATGCTATAATTCTCATGCCAAAACAAAAAGACCTTTTTTTAAAAAAATTTGTTACCAACTTAATCACATGACATCAAATACAAAGCAAAGCTAGTTTTTCTAACAGTTATCCCATGAACATTTTTTAATGTAGAATTTTTTTTTCCGTCTTGAATAACAAAGTTGAAGATACCCATCCAGGATGATCCAGATGTGAACAGCCCACTCATTAGAACCATGTGAATAGATGGTTCTATTTGGAGTGAACATAAAATACCAAGAATTTAACATCATAAGCCAGGAAAGACTTCCATCATTGACTTAGATACAAAGGCTTTTTGAGATTTGCTTCAAAAATTTGGCAGTTCAATTTTAGAGACTGATTATAATCCCTTAACCATAAATCATAAGGGTTAGTCAGTGATTTTCAAATATACATTGTAAAAAACCTAGTTAAAAATTAGTCCTCTGTCAATTTATTTCTTTTTCTTGTGTAATATCTGACGCACACAAAAGAGTATGGGTGACATGTGTCAATTTGAAACATATTAAAATGAATACCTGTTACCTGCCACCACTCTGAGAAGTGGCACATTAACTCTGTCTCTGCAAATGTACTTCTTGTTCCATTCTCCTGTCCCTCCTCCCAAGTCCTGCATACTGTGTTTCACTCTCCCTTTTTAAAAGTCATTTAATCGTGTATGCATGTATTTCTAAGCAATGTATTATTTAGTTTTATTTGTAGGTTTCATAAAAATCATATCCTGTATATAGTTTTCTGCCACCTCCTTTTTTTTTTACTCAGTATTGAGTTTCTAGGATTTCATCCACGTGGTTGCCTATGGCTGAAGCAGTTTTAGGATCTGCGTTTACCATTGTGTTTCTATGCTAAGTCCTTGTTGCCGTGTATCTGTAGGAACTTACTTTCCCTCTCAGCCAGAATTTCCTTATTGTGAGGTAGAAATAAGATAGTAACTACTCTGTAGGATTCTTGTGAGCACTGGAAAATAATTGTTGTGTGTCCTTTTTAAAAAAACAAAACAAACCTGAATCCAGTGACTTGGGAAGCTGAGGCAGGAGGATTGAAAGTTTGAGGCCAGCCTCAACAACTTAGCGAGCCCCTGTTTCAAAATGTTAAAAAAAGGCGGGGGTGGGGCTGGGAATTTGGCTCAGTGATTTAGCACCCCTGGGTTCAATCCCTGGTACCAAAAAAAACAAAACAAAACACACACACACACACACTAACACACACACACACACACACCCCAGATAGTTTATTGCTTATTCTTTGAAGGTGCCCCAGCATTTTTTTCTCTGGAAATTTAAGGTCTTCATCTTAGGTGTTGGTACAGTTTCACTATAATATCACCAGGTGTGGATTTCTCTTTGTCCTGCTTGATCTATGCTGTACTTTATGTGTGGGTTCATCTTTAATCAGTTAAGGAAAAATTCTTGGCCATTATATAATTCAGTATTGCCTGTTTTCAACTCTCTCTGTTCTTTCCTTTTGGAACTTTACTTAGACATATGTTAAATTTTGTCCTGCCTTCCACGTCTTTTAATCTGTCTTTCATATTTCCATTTCCTGTAGTCTCTGTGCTTCATTCTTCATTCTTCATTCCTCAGATATAACTTCCAGGTGACCAATCCTATCTTTAGCTGTTTTCATTCTGTTTTTTTTTTTTTTTCACAATGAATTGTTATTTTAAAAATCTATATCTACATCTACCTATATCTAATCTATATCAATTAAATCTAAAATCTCTATTTGGGTCTTTTACTAGTTTTTCTGGTCATTTTTAAATTTCCTTATTTCTTACTCTGTTTTATTCCATATTTTAAAAAATGTTTCATAAAAATTTGATAATAATCTGTATATGATAATTTGAATTCTTATTCTTCCATCTTCCTAGATGTAAATTTATTGTTTGTTGTTTCTATTGATTCTAGTTCAAGTGTTTATGTGTTGCTGATTTTTTTTTTTTTTTTCAGTGTGAGCTCATATCTTATTGACCTTCATTTGTGGAAATCCCTAAGATGCATGTTGAGAATTGCTTTCCTCCAGAGAGTACTTGCATTTGATTCTATGGGGAGCTCCGGGGTACAACTGATCAGGGATCTCTGAAGCTCCCCTTGCAGAATGAGGCTTAATGGCTCTCTGGTGTAATTCCACACTTTGCAGCATATTTCCAAGGTTAGCCTCCTTTTTCAGGACTGTTCCAGCATTTCCCCCTTACAACTCTGATGTTTATGTTTGCCTGTTAATTCCTTGGGTGTTTTTTTTTTTTAATTTCTTCTTATTCTTCTTTTTGACCCCTTTCATGAGACTCCAATTTTTTTTTTTTTTTTTGTACTGGAGATTGAACTCAGGGGCACTTACCCACTGAGCTGCATCCCCAGCCCTTTTTAAATATTTTATTTAGAGACAGGATCTTGCTGAGTTGCCAAGTGCCTCACTACATTGCTGAGGCTGGCTTTAAACTTAAGATCCTTCTGCCTCAGCCTCCCAAGCTGCTGGGAGTACAGGTGTGCACTATGATGCCTGGCAGAAAAACTTTTAAATGCATGTTAGTTGTAATTCAAATCAGTATTTTATTGTATTGTAGCTAACGATCCCTTTAGTTTTCCAGGCTGCTAACAATAGATGACCACACAATATTTCCAGTTGAGTAGCAATTCTTATGTGAAAGTTGTGAAGAATTTTTCCTTTCCTATGATATTTTTAAAAAATTTTATAGCTTGTTCTTTTTAGTTGTACATGACAGTAGAATGTATTTTGACATATTATATGTACATGGAGTATAACTTCCCATACTTGTGGTTGTACATGATGTGGAATTATACACTGGTCATATGTTCACATAGGAAAGTTATGTCCCATTCATTCTAGGGTCCTTCCTATTCCCATACCCGCTCCCTTCCCCTCATTCCCCTTTACTGATTTTAAGCTTCCCCTTTACCAATGTCCCTGTCACCGCTTAAGTTCTGTGCAAAAGAAACACTCAAATGGGGCCTGGAGATGTGGCTCAGTGGCAGAGCGCTTGCCTAGCATGCAAGAGGCACTGGGTTCTATCCTCAGCACCATGTTAAAAATAAATAAATAAGTAAAGATATTTTTAAAAAGAAAGGAAGAAAAACCACTATTCCTGGTAAACTGACATCTTTTTTTTCTATTTGTTATAGTATAAAATAAGAATAATTACCACCATGCTACCCATGCATTATTTTTAGGCTGAAGAGAATCTCTATGTACAAAGTCCTGGGATCAACCCCAGCACCCCCCCCCAAAAAAAGAATCTATATGCTAGAAATACCTTAAATAGTAAGGTAAGAAATGAAATGTAATGATAATTAGAATGATTAACATTCATTGATCATTTATGTTTTGCAATTTTCTTTTTCTTTTCTTTCTTTTTTCTTTGACAGTGCTGAGGATTGAAACCCTGGCCTCATATATGCTAAGCAAGTGCTCTACCACTGATTCACACCTCCAGCCCTATTTGGCAGTTTTTTAGGCTCTTTATAAACATTGTCTCATTGGCTTTTCCAACAACCCCTTAAGATAGGTACTAATACTCTGATTTAACAGTTGAGGAAACTGAGGCACGGAGAGACCAAAAGTGTTAGATGATGGTCCTGTTATTTAGAAGCTTCTTATTTTCCTTATGAAATAATATCTAGTTTAGTGATTATTGATGAGGGACAGAGGGTTCATCTGGGTGAGTTAAGTACTACCATATCTCAACTACCTGGATGATTTTCTTTCAAGTAATAAGAATTATTTTTGCAGCTTTAGAAAAATCACTTGTCCCTGGTGATATGCAAAGATGCATGCATGTCCCTCGAGGTGGCTGCCATGCCAAAACCTCTACCCTTGAAGAAGTGATGTGCTTTTGATAAAAGCATCTTTAGCTGTGACAACTCCACTGCAATTTGTACAGCTGTGTAATTGAAACTACTAAAAGACAAGTTAATATATTATTCTAGTCACAGAACAGCAGTTTGATTCCTATGACTTCTTGGCACATCTGTTTGAGATATAAATCCTAAGCAGACTGAGCAGTCACTTTCTAAATCTTCAAAATGCTTTACTAAGCAAAGTCTTTAGTGTGGTTAAGGGGAGAAAAAAAAATTAATAGACTCCCAAGTGAGTGGAGAAGTCTAGCTCACTGCAGACTGTTTAAGACAGGTGCAGGCAGGACTGGGGACGTGGAGAAGGTGCACTTTGAGGTAGGGGATGGCACACATGCCCACAAGCAGCAGAAGGTGAACTCTCTCACCAACCTGAGATAATTATAGAGGGTCCTTGGGAAATGAGTTGCCCATGTTTACAACATGTTTAATTTTTCTTATTGGCAAGAGTTCAAATTACATTTAAGTTGGCTTGTTTAGAGATGCCAATTATTACTGGCCATGCCCATAGCCCTTTCTAGTAAAATCCTGAACCACTCACATTACTAAGGAAGCAGTGGGCCACATGACCATGACCACAGCCAATTGGACACCTGGTCCAAGGGGGTGGCTATAAACTATATCCAGCCACCTTTGCCTCAGGGAGTTTGGTTTTAAGAGATAAGCAGTGTCCATGTATGATTACACTACGGGTGTGACTCTGAATGAACCATGTTCCCCCAGAGGAAGGAGAAGTTGTGCTTCATTTGTGTACAATGTATCAAAATGCATTTTATTGTCACATATAACTAATTAGAACAAATTTTTTTTAAAAAAATTTTAAACTAAAAAAAAAAAAAAGATATGCAGAAGTGAAGTCTTCTCTTTTGGGAACCTGCAATAAGAGATACAAAGGGAAGTTTCTCTTTTGACATGTGCTGAAACTGGTAGAAGCATAGAAGCTAGAGTGGTCATTTTTGCAGCTGGGTGCAAGATGAGTAGGTTAAGAAAGTGGGCCCCGAGGGAGGGTGGTGCTGACTCACCTAGAGGTCAAAAAATCCTGAGAAGAGGGCCAGTGGCTGTTCCCTAGTGCTACAGCTGCAGTTCCAACTCTGCTGCAGCCACTGTAGTTCAGTTCAACCAGGTTTCAGTACACGTGTTTCATTTCTATGCACCCTCCTTTTAAAAAAAAATGTTTTTAGTTGTAGATGAACACAATACCTTTATTTATTTATTTTTTATGTGGTGCTGAGGATCAAACCCAGTGCCTCACACATGCTAGGCAAGTGCTCTACCACTGAGCTACAACCCCAGCCCCAAATTTTTCTCTGAGTAATGAGTATTTTGTCTCTAGTAACTTGACTGAGTCTCTGTTTCTTGCAACCAAGATAACACGGTTTGGATCAGACAATTCATGAATATTTTGTTTCATGTCGCTCTGGATGTTAATACTTAGACTCTCTTATTCCCTTGAAAAATACTCTGCCTGTTTTCTTCCCTCCCTCCTTTCCTTCCTTCTTCCTTCTGGTACTGGGGATTAAACCCAGGGACACTGTACCACTGATCTACATCCCCAACTTTTTTTTTTAAATTTTTTATTTTGCGACAGAGCCTCACTAAGTTGCTGAGGGTTTTGCTAAGTTGCTGAGGCTGGCCTCAAACTTGTGATCCTCTTGTCTCAGCTTTTCAAGTCTTTGGGATTACAGGTGTACACCACCATGCCTGACTCTGCTTATTTTCTGTTTCAGTAGGGCCCTTGAATTATAAATGACCAAAAGCCACATCACATGGATCAAATGGGGGAGTTTATTGGAAGGACTGGGATATCTGATAACACAACTGAGTCTGGAGAAGAACAGGATGATCTGGGGCCTCAGAAACAACTGGAACTAAGGACTCAAACCCTGTTAGGACTTTAGCTCTATCTCTTGTCTCTGCTTCTCTCTACTTTTTTTTTCCTTTCCTTCTTACTACAGTACTAATTTCCTCTGTATGACAGAGAATATGACCTCTGAGGACATTCCAATTTTCTACAGAGATGGTACGGTTTAGTGATTCGTAAGCATGCGTGGCTCCTGATTCTGGTGCTCTGGTTTTGAATCCTAACTTAACAACAAGCTAATGGGAGATCTTGACCTTTAAGCTTAACCTTGACTTCTTTGTGACTTCCTCTTTTGTAATATGGAGATTAAAAATAGGTGCCTACCTCCCAGGGTTATTGCTAAGTGTTAGGTGCTAATGTATGTAAAGCATTTAGTTCAGTATCTGGTTCTTAATTAAGTTAGTAATTATTATTACTTCCCTGCCAAATGCAAATCCAGAAAAGGCTTCTCCTTTAACCTAGCTCATGTGAGGCACTGCATTCAAGTCTCAGCACCATATATAAATGAATAAATAAAATAAAGGTCCATGACAACTAAAAGAATTTTTAAAAAAATATAGATCTTAGCCTATCTTTTTTTTAAATATATTTTTTTGAATTTTTTAATATTTATTTACTTTTTTTAGTTTCCGGCGAACACAACATCTTTGTTTGTATGTGGTGCTGAGAATTGAACCCGGGCCGCACGCATGCCAGGCAAGCACGCTACCGATTGAGCCACATCCCCAGCCCGTTAGCCTATCTTGATACAAATGCATTTTATAAGATAAAGTAAGGCAGGGTCTTTTGTGAATTTCTCCATCAGTAAATTGCAGGTGGTGAATTTTAAGAGACTGGGCCAAAGTAAGGCTTGCCAGGATCTGATTGTAGATCTCTAATAATGGCTCCTTTAAACTGTCACAGGAGGGCGCTAATAGGCCTGGGGACACTGCAGCAGGACCTAGTGCTAAAATTCACTACCAGCCCAGGCACACCTACCCACAGCCACCGGAGGGTGCCAGATCACCAGAAAGGCCCAGACACCTTCTCTACTGGCCCCAAGAGACTGTTTTTGAATGAAGAGGGAAAAGGAAAGAGAGAGAGAGTCAATCAAGGAGTGAATTCCTTACTGACTTCTTGGGAATGCCTTGCCAACTGGGGGATCTAGAGACCTGGAACAAACCATGAGACAGTCCTGGAGAACCAGGTTAAGTCTCCAAGCAAATGCAGAGCCTTGGGAAATCCTTGCATTGTCTCTGGGTTGAGTTCTCAAACTACCATATGTCAAGGACAGCGGGCCTTCTAGATATCAAGAGCACTAGGTTGGGGTGTAGCTCACTGGTAGAGTGCTTGCCTGACACGCACAGGCCCTGGGTTTGATCCTCCACAGCAAGTGTGTAGTCACGCACACAACACAAGAGCAAAAGCATTGTGGGAGATTAAGAACTGGATTTGATTTGAAGAACCTATACAGAAGTCAGATAAGGCCCAGAGAGCAAGATAAAAGATGGAATCTAAAAAATGTGACCCAAGGCAAATGTAGCAGAGGCCAGGAATCATGAGCAGGACAGACATCTGTCTTACCGGTTGCTCTCTGGGATACTCTACCAAAATTCAGATTCAAAGGTGAAATTATCATTTCAGTCTTAAATTATTAAAAAATTCACTCATATACCATGATAATAGACATTAAAACATAAAGTTATCTAATGTTCATTTGTTTGATATGCATAAAGTATTTCAGTTATTATTTAAACTGTAGTTCTTTAAGTACCACCAGAAACTCCATAATGGTATAATGTGGTAGAAAAAAGAGAAAGCACTCTTAGCCAGAAGTCTAGAGACAATTTGGGTTACAAGGATATGGAAAATACAGATAAGTATAGAGATTAAAACAAAACAGGGGCTGGGGCTATAGCTCAGTGGCAGAGTGCTTACCTCACGTGTGTGAGGCACTGGGTTCAATCCTCAACACCACATAAAAATAAAATAAAAAATAAAGGCATGTTGTCCATCTATAACTACAAAAAAAATTTTTAAAAAACATTATTTGTACACCCATCCATCTTGATTGGTCTTTTACTCTTATTTTTAAAATATAGTTTATGAGTATATTCATTCTGGTATTCTGTCTTTTACACCCACTATCATCTCACAATTATCTCTGTAACAAAATTATTTTTAACAACTACATATGGGAGCCCATGAATTTCATGTGGCTATGTCATAAATTACTTTAACACGCTCACTATTGTTGAATACTTAGGTTGTTTTCAGTTATAAATTATACTATGGTAAATACTTTTTTCCATCAAACTGTGTTCACATTTCAGATTATTTCCTTAGAAGCTATTCTTGAAAATAAAATTATCAGCTCAAAGAGCCTGAGTATTTTAAGACTCTTGATACATATGGTCAAATTGTTTTGCAGAAAATTTGGTCAAATCCACATTCCTTTCTGCAGTCTTGCCAACACAGGATATTATCTAAGTCGGTGCTAACATCTCTGATAAATGATACTAGTAAAATTAAACTTTTTCATATTTTTAGTCATTTGTTTATTGAATTGTCTGTCCATGTCCTTTACTTATTTTTCTAAACTTGGATCCCAATGTTTTTTCTTCTGAATTTATTTAAATGCAACATAAAGATTTTAAAATAGGATAACTTTTCTCAGACTAATTATTAGCATTTATTTTCATTATGATATCTTGCTATAGGGAAGATATTTCTTTTATGTAATTGAATTAATTTATTTGATATTTCATCTACTGATTTAGTGATTACAAGGTTTTTCCTTATCTAACAGACAGATAAAATATATCACATTTTTGTTCTAGTGTTTTAAGATTTTACCTTCTTATATCTAATGCTTTCTTTTAGCAGGATTCCTTTTATTTTGTGTGATTTATTTGTTTGTTTGTTTATTTTTAGTACTGAGGATTGAACTCAGGGGTATTAACCACTGAGCTACATCCCCAGCCCTTTTAATTTTTTTAAATTTTGAGATAGGGCCTCACTAAGTTGTTGAGGCTTGCTTTGAACCCACAGTCCTCCTGCCTCAGCCTCCCAAGTCACTGGGATTACAGGCATATGCCACCACACCCAGTGCTATTTTTTGTTTGTTTGTTTTATTTTTATTTTTTTACAACACACGTCCTTGATTGTATTTCATAAACATTTTGACACAATTATTCTATCATAGTCTGCATTCCATCATGGTATTTCTCTACCTCTTAAATATGTGCTTTTTGATCTTACAGGCATTAATGTTCACTCTGTGTTATAAATTTCTATGGGTGACAAATTCATAGGGTTATGTATTGACCAATACAGTATGGTATGGAATAAATTCAACACTTCATAAATCATACATGCTTAACCTAGTCAACACCCCGCCTTGAACTGCTGCCAATCATTGATGTTTTTACTGGTTCTATACTTCTTCTTTTCGTGAATGTTCTCTAAATGGAACAAATGTAATGAATACTATGTAGTTTTTTCAGTCTGGCATCTTGGCATCTTTCATTTAGCATTTATACACACACACGTATATGTGAACCATATATATATACATATATGTGGTTTTTCCATTTTTTGTTTTTTATATTTATCAATAATTATACATAACTGGGAGTTCATTTTGACATATTCATAAATGCATGTAACATAATTTGCTCCCATTTTAATCCCCAGTATTACCCCCTTCAAGAGTCCCCGCCCCATCCTCTTCCTCTACTCTATTGATCTTCCTTATACTAATTTATTTTTTAATTGGTACATTATAATTGTGCGTAGAAGTGGAATTCATTGTGATACATTCATATGTTCGCATAGCATTTTATTTCAGTCTCTCTCCTTTCCCTTTTCTCTTCCCTCCTCCTTAATCTGCTTCCTCTATGCCACTGTTCTCCTTTCTATTTTCATGAAGTTTCCCTTTTTTAAAAAAAAAATTTCTTATTACTCTTTAGCTTCCATATAAGAGAGAAAACATTTGACCCTTGACTTTGCAGGATTTCCTTTTGAGGTGTCATATGAGGTGAGAATTAGTATAAAAAAAAAAAAAGACAAAGTGTTTGTGACAGAAATCCCTTCCGATAAGGTGGCTTTATAGTGGTCAGAGTCTCCCCTGTCTTATTTCTGGGTGACTGGTTCTATGCTAGGTGCTTATTCTATGCACCATGAACATCGGACATTGGATTACTTTCATTTGTTATGACCATAAGAGGAATTACAAGAATAGAAATGTTTCTTTCACTCCCTGATACTTTAAAATATGGAACCCACTTTTCCATGTAGTTGCCCAATTTAGGAGATGGTAAAATTGAAATAGTCAAAGAAAGGGGTTCATTTGAGTCTGTCTCAGCTGCTCCAGGCTTTAATGGTCCAAGTACCTTACCACAAGATGGTGGATACCTAGACATGATGCTTCCAGACCTCTAAGGTAGCTCTCATAGGCCATAATTCCTATTAACTTCCTCCACTGGGACTGATTATGGCCAGAGCTATGGATCTCTTATCCTAGGAAACAAGTCCACACTGCACTGTTAAAGGCACCATGTAAGCCAAAGTTGAGAAAGAATTTAATCTTCAACAACTAGAATGCTTTATCTAACTCTTTATTTAAGGGAAACTTTTTCTTCCTTTTGGGAAGGTTGGTTTTGGTCCAATGAAAGCAAAGGCCTGTAAGAATCCCAGGAATAACTCAATGCCTTTAGTGAACCTGCCTGAGTACAAAGTACAAGGCCACCATGTAGATAACCATGGGGATCTCTGAGCCAATTCTTGGAGTTGGCCTGGAATGTTGCTAGATGGCCAGTGATTGAAAAAAAAAAAAAAAAAAAAACTGGTTTCTGGGCTCATATCAGATCAGGGATGTATCTTGTGTAGGTAGAGCATGACTTCCCCAAAGTCACACAGAAGGTGTTCATTAAATGACCAAGACTCTGTGGGTAAAAGGCAACACCATGATTTAGACTTAGCAGTCTGTAGGGCACTTTTTCTTTCATTTTTCTTCCAGATCTGGATGAAATTGTAGGCTCCTTGAAATTTTTATTTTGTAAAGATCTGTGCTTGAAGTCAGTGATCAACTGGAGCAGACAGTGATCACAGATGGAGGACTCAGAAGCGGTCATTCTGTAGAGGTAGAATTCTCTATTCCTTATTATGAGGCACTGGGGTGAGGATTAAGGAGGGGAAGAGGCTGATAAAAACTACTACAAGGGCTAGGGTTGTGGCTCAGCAGTAGAGCATTCGCCTAGCACATATGAGGCCCTGGGTTCGATCCTCAGCACCTCACAAAAACAAATAAATAAAATAAAGGTATTGTGTCCAACTACAGCTAAAAAAAGAAGAAAAAAAAAGAGGGGGTCATTTACACCTGCTGAAGGTCTTTGACTCTGAAAGGAATATACAGGAAGGATCATCACATGGCACCAGATCTGTTGTATGGTCCCACTTATGGAACAGGAAAGCTTCTTTGCCTCTGTGTCTAAAAGCACTTCCTGACCGACATGGTGGGGCACTCCTGTGATCCCAGCAGCTCAGGAGGCTGAGGCAGGAAAGTCATGAGTTCAAAGCCAGCCTCAGCAAAAGCGAGGCCCTAAACAACTCAGTGAGACCTTGTCTCTAAATAAAATACAAAATAGGGCTGGGGATGTGGCTCAGTGGTCAAGTGCCCCTGAGTTCAATCCCTGGTACCAAAAAACCACTTCTTTCCAAGTCTTGCTCAACTAGAATCTGGGAACAAAGATCAGGTGAGATTGGGTTTGGTTGGGAGTGGTATATGGAGAGGCCATGGGCTCTGTTATGATAGAAATATGTCAGTGGGGAGAGGCAGTGAGTTTTCCAGAACATGGTAAGGTCATGGGCCTCCAATTGGAGCCAGAAATCTAGTGACAGCATTCACATTGAATGTCCCTAGTTTCTATGTATGCTGCAGTGGCCTTGTGTCAGGTGGGAGAGAAATGAGTGAGATCAGAAATAGCTGCCTGAGGCCCCTAAATCTACCATCATTTCAGTCCAAAGACTGGAGCCCACAAGCCCGAGCTCCACTGGGATGTGAAACATCTCCTATGCCTCAGGACCAGGATATCCCATGGGATGAGGCCCCAAAGAGAGCATCTGGTGGGGTTGATGGTAACTCTTTGGACCAGGCATCAATGGATGAAGTAGTCTGCCCTTAGATAAGGTCAGTCACCCAGTCTACTAATCCTGGAGCAAATAGAGAATGCCAACTGGTTGAGTTGAAACATACCTCACTTTATTTGGCCAACTGTTTGGTTTAATTAAGCAGACACATTTGTCTCAGTTGTTATTTTTAAATTAACATTGAATCTTAATTTGGTCCTTTTAAATGGTGACAACGGAATGGCATTGCAATTTGCCCGTTTTCCTAAAAATCTTTTCATTAATGTAAACAAATATATGTATTCCCTATAAATTAATATATTTGTTTCCTTAAATAATTGAGTCAAAACCCTGGTTACAAATGAATACACCATCATAACTATTATGTCGCTAAAGTAAATAACACAGCGTAGGTCTAGGGATTGGTAACCTGTTTCCAGGGAAATGTTTATATTTGTTTTTGTTTTGAAATAGGGTCTCACTATGTTGCCCAGGTTGGTCTCAAATTGGGCTCAAATGATCCTTCTGCTTCAACCTCCCAAGTAGCTGGGACTACAGGAATGTGCCACTATACCTGGCTAATGTTTATAGTAACCTTCCCTCTGTGCACCCACCTTTGCCTTCTCAGACAAAAGTTGAGCTCATCACATTTTGATGATGTGGATTTTCATTTCGTGTTTGGGATTGACATGCTATTAACTATGACTTCTGTGAATTTATTCTTTGAGTTGCTTTGAAGCAACAGATTTGTTCTCATCTATCAACCTTCTGCCATCAGGGTGTCAATTATTTAGAGTTCTTCACTCATACACAACAGAAACAGACTCTGGATAATTCGATTAAAAATAAGTAATTTAGGAGGATGATAGGAAGCTGATGGAGCTAATGGGAAATCTGGAGGACAGGAAGCAGGACATGTCCAGAGGTTTAGGTGGCAGGAAGCACTTGACAGTCTGAGGGCATAGCACTGAGTTAATGGGTGCCAACCAGATGCTCAGTGTCTAAGTTATGCATTCAAGAGTCAAGTCCCAGCCAGGAGGGTGGTGCACACCTATAATCCCAGCCACCTGAGAGATGGAGGCAGGAATATCACAAGGTCAGCCTCAGCAATTTAGCAAGACCCTATCTCAAAAAAATAAAAAAGGCTGGGGGTATGCTCGTTGGTAAAGTGCTCCTGAGTTAAATCCCAGTACTACACACACACTGAGAGAGAGAGAGAGAAACAGAGAGAGAGAGAAAAAAAAAAAAAAAAAAACCATTCAAGTCCCAGAGATGCATATTTCATTTGCCTAGCATGCACAAGGCCCTGGGTTGCATCCCCAGCACTAGGAGAAAAAAGAAAGGAAAAGAAAAAGGAAGGAAGGAAGGAAAGGAGGGAGGTAAGAAAGAGAGAAGGGGGGGGGGGGGTAGAGAGAGATTGATTGATTGATTCAAGTTCCAGGAGACTGTCTTTGACTAGCTCATTGGCTAGGGGAAAACAAGGCGGTTTGATTCATGATCCCATCAAAACTATATAATAGAGGAAAGATATTGTTGCAATCAGAGTGTTAACAAAATAAGCCCTGTGTGATACTAGGGTTCTAAGTCTCCACTGTCCAAAAGCCACCAGGACCACTGTATAGCACTGTCCCCCACCACTGAAACTGGGACTCTGGATGGAGTGAGAAAGTTTCCTACAACAACTTTCATAGTCAACAGAAAGACATTTGGTCTATGAAAAAAAAAATGATAGTTTTGTATTTAGCAACCCCCACCCCCACATGCCATGGGGATTTTTTAGTTTTCATTTCTCCAAGTGAGAGTATTGGAGTATCAGTCGCACATTCAGAGATGCTTCTTGCCAAAGCCCCCTGTCCTAACACGGAGCACGTTTTTCCTTCTCACTGTAACCAACATCAGGGTGACTTCTTTTCTTGATCTTGAGGATCTCTATTCAAAGGTTGTTTCAGGCTTATCTCCCCTGCCAGTGTCTCAGGGACTTATTTTACTAGTTCTAAAGTCTTCCATGCCATTTCCCTCATAAAATGAGGACTACTGGTTGTCTTCCCTAACAAACGAGAAACACAAATTAAGTCCCTAATGTGACAGTTTTTGAATAGCTTGTATTAGGGTGTGGAAAGCACATGTGCATAAGAAGTTGCATATTGCATAAAGGCTGAACTTAGATCACACATCTGGGTACATAGTAGAGATTGGAGTCAACTCAGTGAAGATAAATTGCTTGAAACTCTAGCTTGAATCTAGCAACAAGAGAAAGCAACTAATCTGCCCTCCACTACATATGGAGCCACTCTGATAAGAATCAGCTCTGTGGGAACAAGGTCAAGAGTCCTGAAGAATTGCAGGGCAGAGGAATGTGTATTACTGGCATTAAAACTCTAAATGCACTTGGCCACAGAAACACTGTTATGAAGTGGTCGGGGTCTTTAGTGTTATTAGTACAATATTTTAGGTACATTAGGGTTCTGTAAGCTTTTGTGGGCTGGTGTTGGGAAAGGGCCACCATTTGTAATATTATTTCTATAGGAAAATTTGTTCCCAATTCCAGGCAACAGACCAACAAATAAACTCATAAGTTGGGAATTGTCTATTTTGAGGTTTTTCACCCATAAGCACAATAAATTCATATGCTTTCATAGTCAGTCAAACTGACCTCACAGCTTTGTGGTCTGAAATGCTGGCTTTGAGTCCGGAAGCCCTGCACTACCTCTTTGTCCTCTCTCTGCTGAATGTTCTGATTTAACTCCCCCCAGTCCCCCAGAGTCTATCTGTGCTATCTGTATCCCCAGGTCCACCTACAAGGATCCAGTAGGGTAAAAGCCAAGTACCTCCAATTCTAAATGTTTTCTTTTTTTTATTGGTTGTTCAAAACCTTACAAAGCTCTTGACATATCATATTTCATACATTAGATTCAAGTGGATTATGAACTCCCATTTTTACCCCAAATACAGATTGCGGAATCACATCGGTTACACATCCACTAAATGTTTTCATTGAAATATTTCAGAATTACAAAAAGATGTAAGGATATAATACATAGGTACCATCTTTAAAAATTTTTTTTAGTTGTAAATGGACATAACACTTTTATTTATTTTTATGTGGTGCTGAGGATTAAACCCAGTGCCTCATCCGTGCTAGGCAAGCGCTCTGCCACTGAGCCACAATTGCAGCCCCATAGGTACCATCTTTAGAAATAAAATATCACCTATGCAGTTGAAATCCCTAAAGTCTGTCACTTTCCTGAAATCAGAGATTATCATGACCATGCAAAGTCTCATCCTATACATTTACCTCAGGCTTCCCCTCTGCTGGAATTGCAGAGATACACAGGGTGTGGGGGACTCACTCCAGGGAATATGGACAAGGTGATCCTGGCCCTAATCTATGTGTTGGAAGTTGGAGACTCAACCATGTTGTAGAGATGTCATTTTAGGAAATGGAGAAAACACAGTATGTGTCAGCCCCATATTCTGGGAGGATGCTGGGAAGACAGGCTAGGAAGAATCAGGACAGGGTGTCTCTCGAGCTGAGTTTGTCTAGCCCGCCAGATGGTCTAAGTCTGGCAAATGTGGAATCAAGGCCAGAAAATCAGTAATCATACAAAAGGGTGGGCAAGAATGGGAAAGTCTCACCACCTCGCAGAGTCTCACATTTCTAGGCTACAGGAACAAGGTAATAAGAGATCAAAGTCCATTTACATGGAGGGGAGGATAGAAATAAGAATAGGAAATGATTCTTGGTCTGAAGAGACTCATAGATTAGAACACAAGAGAGACATAAAAATGTCTGCAATATCATGTGGTAAGTTGGAAATGGAAGAGGCTTGACAGGGCTCAGGGGCGCAGGACAGGTCAGCATCAAATCCACATATTGGGTGTTAGTTTAATTAAAATATCCAGGGGTGCAGCTTCTTAGGAGGTAGCAGAAGGTTTAATGGCAGTGTAGATGTGAGAGATCTTCCAAGAAGAAAGGGGTTGAGGTGAAGGAGGTCAGAAATTCAAATTCAATAGGGAAAATGAATCAGGGAGCAGACAGGAATCTGGAATGGAACAAGAGTTCAGGCAGTGGGGAACTAGGACAATTGTCACCACATGTTTATAGGTCCTTGTATTATCTACTGTTCTGGATAACACTTCTTAATGCCACCATTTGGAATTCACAGCCCACTCTAATCCCACACTTCTCTGAGCCGCTTCTCTCTACTCCTGCAGACATTCTATTTGTGTCCTATAAATCCCCTGTTGGTGAACGAATTCTCTTACTTCCTCAATTTCTTCATGGAGCTATTTATAGTGGACACCTTTCTGGAATATCTGCTCAGTTCAAAAGGACCTTCAGAGCACTCTCTCCACCCATATTGGTAGTCTTGTGGCTTCAGTGTGCACAGACACCCAACCCCCACCAACCCTCCACTCCCTGGCCACAGACAGCCAAAATTGGTTTCTGTTAATGCAACCAGAGACCTAGCTAATCTACTTCACCTTCTAGCCTGAACTGAAACCTGGCTTTCCCCTGAGGTTACCACTTCCCTTGTAGAAGTTATTTATTCTCCCATGTCCCCCCACATAGGGAGGCAGAAGCAACATTCTTTTACTTTCCCAAGAACCTTCTAAGCAATTTCTCCTTTGTCCTGGTATGAAAAACCTCTGCTCCCCTGAGGACCAAGCATTCAACTTGTTGCCTTTCATCTCTGTCATCTCCCAACTTACATTACACCTGCCTCACTCCTTCATCCTGGGGGTGGAGGGAGGAAGAGCTTTTGCTGACACTGTGGCCATCCACTAATGGCCCAGTTTCTCCCTTCCTTGACCTTTCCAATCAGCGTCTTCCTTTATATTCCACCTCAGTGGACTCCTGTGGCCACACCCTGTACTTTATCACCCCTGGAACCATTCCACGCTGGAAATTTTAAACTCTCACCGGACTCATCCAGCTCCCTCTCCCGACACAATCAAATTGATGAAGTCCTCTACAAAGTTTCAGCTCTGATCTCAGACTAGAGGGTGCACTTTTTTAAGGGTTTCCCATCATCTCCTGGTGATGGTCGCATACCTTCAGTACTCTTCCTGACCATCCCACAACCAAGCACATTGCTGTTCTGTTGTGTTTCTTCCTTAATTTATTTATCACTATTATTTGGCAAATATGCATCGTGTGACAGTGTGGCAGGGAGTGTGGATACGATGACAACAGCATCGCCAGTGAGCAGTTCACAGCCTGGAGAGGAGGCAGGTCTGATCATCGTGCACATGAACATAATTATAAACTGTGAGAAGACCTGGGGGTGGGGCCAGGGGTAGAAAGGAGGTTTTCAGGAAGAAGAAAGCATGAGCAAAACTCAGAGGCAGAACGGAGTATGGCTTGAGGAAGTGAAACAAATAGAGCTACATGGTTGGAGGCAGAAAGCTAGAGTGGAACAAGGTGAAGCTGAGTGAGGGGAGAGATTTTGAACACTTCTTTTTTTTTTTTTTTTTTCGGGTAGTGAGACTATTTTGTTAGACACTGTAACGATGGATACACAACATTATACATTTGTCAAAACCCACAGAATTGTACAAATGCAAACCTTAATGCAAACATTAAATATAGCATATATATATAAATATGCAAACATTAAAATAGCCGGGTGTTGTGGTGCATGCCTGTAATCCCAGTGGCGTGGGAGGCTGAGGCAGGAGGATCACGAGTTTGAGGCCAGCCACAGCAATTTAGCAGGCCTTAAGCAATTTAGTGAGACCCTGTTTCAAAATAAAAAAATAAAAAGGGTTAGGGATATAGATCAGTGGTAAAGTGCCCCTGAGATCAACCCCTGGTACAAAAACAAACAAAAATAAAACCCACATGGATTTTAGTTAATAATAAAGAATCAATATTGGCTCATCAGTTGTAACGAAAGTACCACACTAATGCAAGATATTAATAAAAGGAAAGACTGAGTGAAATAGAGAGCAGGTATGAGGGACCTCTCGGAACTATGTGCTCAATTTTCTCTAAATCTGTAAAACTGCTCTAAAAAATGAAATCTATTAACTAATTTATTAAATTTGTCTCCTTCCTAGGCTGTGAATTGCTTACTGGGAAAGCTGCATCATTATATGCATAGTATCTGGCACACAATAAATGTGTAATAGACATATTTATTGAATAATAGTAATTTATCTTTTATTAAGAGGTGATGGGAAGTTCACTGCTTGCTGTAAGAAAAGGAGATTGGAGACAGAGGAAATGTGAGCAGACCATTAGATCATGTCCCAAGCCAGGCATGGTGGCACAAGCCTATCATCCTAGCAACTCAGGAGGCTGAGGCAAGAATGATGGCAAGTTTGAGACCAGCAATAGCAACTTAGCAATACCCTACCTCAAAATAAAAAAAAAATAATAAGAAGAAGGCTGAGAATTTAGCTCAGTGGTAGAACACCCTTGGATTCAATTCCCAGTGCTGAAAGAAAGGAAGAAAGAAAGAAAGGCTCTGACCCAAGCCAAGCCAGCCGCAGTGGTGCACACCTGTAGTCCCAGTCACTCGGGGTAATGAAGCAGGAGGACTGCTTGAGGCCAAGAGTTCAAGGTCATCCTAGGCATCATGGTGAGAAAAAAAAGAGGGGGACAGAGAAAGAGGAGGCAGAAAAGAAGGAAGGAAAAAGGGGATAGGAAGGAAGGAAGATGATAGATAGATAGATAGATAGATAGATAGATAGATAGATAGATAGATAGATATCCCAGAAGTCCAGGCAAGAAAAGATGATAGTTCAGCTCAGGGTGGTTATGGAGAAAAAAAAATGTGGCTGGCAGTGGTAAGGTCAAGACTTGGCAATGGGACTGGATATGGGCTGGGGATCAAGGGCCACTGAGGTTTTTGGTTTGCCCAAGCTGATAAAATGATGTCATTTACCAGTTGTCACAGAGGATATAGGACAGTTTTATCAACACCATCACTATATGCTGAGAGACTGTTGAGCACATGGATTCTCAGCCTTCTTGCAAATGTGAAGCCCACACACACGCAACACAAACATTTCATTGCCTGCTTTTCAGCTCTGTGCATGATCATTCCCTGCCAGACCTCATTTAAAAGGGAGGTCATTCCATGAGTCCTATTCTTGTTTCAACTATTGATTGAACTAGGCAAGATTCGTTGTCTTTCTTGGGTCTTGATATTTACACCAATGCTATGAAAAAGTTGAACCAGACCACCTCTAAAAGGTACCACAAAGTAGTCACCTAAGGAAGATTGATGGCCTCTAGAAGCTAGAGATCTTCCAGACACATAAGTACCTTTATTCTTGTCCCTCCCCACCCCCAGGGCTTCACAATGAATCCTAATACACCCAATTTGCTGTTTAGTGTTCTCCTATTCTTGGCAGATCTGTAGTTCCTGGATTCCTATTTCTGTGTTCCAGAAACCTGCCTCTGTGTTCTAGGACTGTGACTAGGGTCTGTATAAACTACCGTAACCTCAAGTTACCCTGGACCAACACCAAATACTTCTCTAAGTCAGGTTGGGGACATTCTACCAGATGGTCCTAAAGGGAAATTAGTTCTCTGTGTGTTTTTATTTCAAATTGAAGCCCATCTTCAGACAACAGAACAAATGTGCCAACAACCTGTTCCAAAACTCAGAATATACAAACTCCCAAGAACCACCAGCCCTTTAATCAATCTGGCTCCTAGAGAATGCTTTTACTATTCAGTGTCACTGCGGCCTCACCTCCTTTCCTGCCACACCAGTAAAACAACACAGAACATGTAGCCAACTGAGCCATGCCAACTCTACTGCCAGCCCACAACCAACAGTGTAAGGGACTGCCCCTTCAATCTGACCTTCCTTACAAAAACTCTTATCTGTGGTTTCCAACAGAAGAACTCAAGGTCGTGTGCTATAGTTGTGCCACAATGCGTCTGAATGGCTTGTCTAAAATGCCATAGCGTCTCTAAAATGCTTCATTGAGAACAGCCTAAATAAACACAATGGCCCAAAGCCTGACACAAGACCCAGTGCTATGTTGAAACCTATGCACTTGGGTCCAGACCAAGGATTGTCCCAGAGAATCCCTGAGAAACAAATCTCCTGGAAATGGTCACTGAGTTATCCCTATCCAGGGCTACGCTACTTTACTACAAGGAACTTGGCACAGTTTCCTAAGCCTCACTCTGGCCACCATCGAGTGATAAACACAGCCTTATTCTATGTTCAAAAGCACCCTGTCTCTGCCCTTTACCATTCTCAGAGTTCCTGCATCAAAAAAGTACCCTTTAACTTTCTCTTCCACAAATGAGAAAACTCCCTATGGATCAAGGCCTTCTACATATACAATCACTTCTCTGGAGTACAAGGTTTATCCCCCCATGGTAAACAAGTCAATTCTATATAGCATCTGCTACACTGTAATTTCTTCCTCTCAGGGAAGCTTATTAGAGTTAAACTACAGGTTGCTGGCTGCACAATGTATTAATTTTCCTTGGTCAAATGCCAGCCCTTAGTTTAATCAGCTGTCTGGACTTTAAGGAAAGGGGAGGGTCATGCGGTTTTAAACAGGACGGCCAACTGCTGGTGCTCCTGAAAGCAGCCAGTTTGTGCAACATCCAGCGACTGATCTTAAGTCCTCATTTGAACAAATAAGCTGAATCAATCAGACTGTATCTGAAGTGGGCTGGGGTGTCGCTTAGCTGCAACACACTTGCCTAGGATGCACAAGGCTGGGTTCCATTTCCAGCACCTAGAGCATTTTTGTACTAATTTGATTGCTAATATCTATGACTAGATAATAAGCTGCGTGGGGGCCCGTCGTAGATGCTCTGTAGTTACTATTCAAATTAAGGAACCAATGCATGAATAGAACTGAGAGGCAAAGAGGTCAGGAGAAGTTGGAGAAGCAGGAGGGGGCTTGAATGAATCAAAGGTTTGACTGAGTCGAGTGGTAAGTAAGCCAAGTTATGAGTAAGCAGAACTCTGACGATATGAGAGCTAAGCAGCAGCGAGGAGAGTGTGGCAATCGTGAAGGGAATCATGAGTCACAGAAGAGTCAAGATTCACAAAATCCTGTGGCGGAGGGCTTGGAATTACCTTGAATTCATAACCATCCTCCTATTCCAGTTCTTCCTGACCCTGATTGCTCATCCTTCCCTGGGTTTCCATGAATATGCATCTTTATAACAAACCATTCATTACTAAAGGTAAAGAGTGAATTGTCCCTTTTTTGTAATCTCGGCTTTGGGAAGTCTTGGAGATAACAGATGAGCACTGAAGAATCCAATTATTATGAAGCACACTATGTATTTCTGCGAGTAAAATGGTGGTCAGCCTGTATAGAATGTTCTGACATTTTAAAATTCAAAATATAGTTTCTGCTCAGGCTCAATCTAGATCGCTGCCATTTATACCGTATTATTTGGTACTGGGGATTGAACTCAGGAGCACTATGCCACTGAGCAACATCCTCAGTCCTTTTTATTTTTTATTTTGAGACAGGATCTCACTAAGTTGCTTAGGGCTTCACTATGTTGCTGAGGCTAGCCTCAAACTGTGATCCTCCTCAGTTGCTGGGATTGCAGGCATGTGCCACCATGCCTGGCCACACTATTTTTTATTCCCACACATTTTAAGAAAATCTTGCCTCACTCTTAAGCAAGGGAAAACAGGTTTGCTTGGCCCCATCTGCATGTTTAAATGAAGATTAGAAAAAAAATATTACTTAGAATAATATTTATGGAATTAACACTCAGATCATCATCATCAATACTTATTGCTTGATTATTATGAATCACCAATTGGTTAATTGTATAGCCAAACCATCAGGTACCAACATGGTCTTGAGCCGTTTTTGGTGCCTATGTATTTTAGTTTCTATTGCTGCTATAGCAAATCAGCATAGACTGAGTGTCCTAAAAACACAAACTATCTTACAATTCTGTTTGTTAGAAGTCGAATATGGACCTCACTGGGCAAAATTCAAAGTATCAGCAGAGCTTCATTCTTCCCTAGAAGTTTTAGGGAAGAATGTATTTCTTAACCTTTTTTGGTTTCAACAGGATTCCTGCATCACGGGCTCATGATTCTTCCCTTTCTTCATTTTCAAAGCCAGTGATGGCAAATCCTATTTCTGTTGCATCTCTCCAATCATTTTTCACAGTAACATTTCCCTCCAACCAATATCAGCGAGGAAAGGGTCTCTCTGTTATTAAGGATCTGTAAGATTAGCTTGGGCATACCTGGAAAATCCAGAATAATTTCCCCAAAGTTCTTAGCCTTAATTACACACCTTAATTGCAAAGTTCCTTTTGGCAATTAAGATAACATATTCACAGGTTACTTTGGAATGAGGCATGGATATTTTCAGGGAACAATTATTCTGCTTACCACTCTACAATAACAAATCCTTCTATGTTCTGATAAGAACATCTAGGATCAAGATGGCCATTGAGTATATCTAAAAAGTTCAAGTTGTGCCATGCACACCTGTAATCCCAGCTACTCAGGACGCTGAGGCAGAAGAACTGCAAGTTTGAGGGTAGCCTCAGCAATTTAGTGACATCCTGCCTCAAAAAGCAAACAAACAAACAAAAAAAGCCAGGAGCCATAACACACACCTGTAATCCCAGAGGCTAGGGAGGCTGAGGCAGGAAGATCACAAGTTCAAAGCCAGCCTCAGCAACTTAGGGAGACTCTGTATTTAAATAAAGTATAAAAAAAAAAAAAAGGACTGGGGAGGTGGCTCAGTGGTTAAGCACCTCTGGGTTCAATCCCTGGTACCACCAAAAAAAAAAGGTAGGGGTGTAGCTGAATGGTAGAGTGCCTCTTGGTTCAATGCCCAGTACCCCAATCAATCAATCAATAAAAAAAAAAATTGTGTAAAGTAACATAGCTTATCAGTGAAGCTGGAATTCCAACTAGATTTGTTTTCTTTTTTCTTTTTTTGGTACCTGGGATTGAACTCAGGGGTACTTGACCACTGAGCCACATCCCCAGCCCTATTTTATTTAGAGACAGGGTCTCACTGAATTGCTTAGCACTTCACTTTTGCTGAGACTGGCTTTGAACTCTCAATTCTTCTGCCTCAGTCTCCTGAGCCACTGGGATTACCGGTGTGTGTGACCATGCCTGGCTCCAATTAAATGTGTTAAGCACTAAAACCCATATACTTTCCGTTATGTCACATGGCTTCTCAGATTTTCTGTGGAAGTTAGTTCATCTGTATAAAAATGGATATACCACCTGAAAAAAGTTTCTCTCAAGGGCTTTAAGATGGACTTTCTTGCACTCACACAACCCCCAACCCCGTAAGATGAGGGAAAAGCCAGCCTTATTGCTCAGGTTGGTCTAGAACTCCTGGGCTCCATCAATCCTACTGCCTCCCAAGTAGCTGGGACTACAGATGTGTGCCAGTGCACTTGGCTGGACTCTAAAGATACACTTGGCATTGCATTCCTAAAAGAAAACATGATCCCAAGACAGACTGATTCTTCTATTCCCCTGCTGTAGTGAATAATCAGAGCAACTCCTAGACACCCTAATTTTTTCAGAAAGATCATGGATAATCCTGCCATTTTATTAATGGATCTGAGGACTGCCATGGGGATTTACTGGCCAAATCCATTCTCCAACCAATCCTCTCTATCAATGAACACTCAGATGAATCTAGATCCAAGAAATCAATGAAGAAAGCCAGAAATACTTTTCAAGAGATCAAGTCTCACTCTTACGCCTATCCATCCAGTTTCTATTTCCAACAAGTTTAGACCAGGCTCACTAAGGATGCTTTCCCCCCAGATGAAAGAACTCTAATGGTTTTTGAAGCTAAGAGAGGATGTGGCTTCTGTATTGCCAGCCTTTCTCCCCTGCTGGGCCTGGGTACCCTAGAGTTGGGTTCTCCCAGCAACTCTGCCTCTGCTTCCACAATTCCTATGACCCACCTCTAAGCCTGACTGTTTGGTTAACAGCTCTCCTCCCTGCAGACTGTTTGCATGTACTTTGGTCATCCTATCTTGTTCTGCCCTCTGATACTTATTTACTCTTGATTTCTGTTGATTAATTGGCCTTTGTCTTTATTAGTGCCCAAACCTTTGCATTTCTTGTTGTGACCTTGTTCTCTCACACCCTCAGGCTGCTACCACATTTGACATGATTAAGATTTCTCTCCAGAATTCTTTAAAGGCCGACCCAACATATACTACTTAGGTATCAGTTTCCCTCTGGTCCTTCTTTCATCAAAAGCTATTTATTGAGATCAGCAATAATCTAGGACTGTGACTTTTTCTTGATTCTTTCAATTTCTTAATACATTTGTGCCTTTTTATTGTGTAATGTATTGGTATTTAATTTGTAGCCCCCTTTATCAGTACTGGGGATAGAACCCATGGAAGCTTTATCACTGAGCTACACCCCCAGCTCTTTTTTTTTATTTATTTTGAGACTGGGCCATGCTATGTTGCAGAGGCTGGCCTCCAACTTGTGATCCTCCTGCCTCAGGCTCCTGAGTAGCTGGGATTACAGGTGTGTGAGTCACTGCACTTGGTTGTTTAACTAGAATTCTCTAATTGCATTCCTCTGTGACTTAGAATGTGTTACCTACAGAGTTTATCTACATGTCACTTGACTGAGAATCATAAAGAGGGATTCATTTGCAAGCTTCTCAGCAAATGTATTCACTTTCTCAGTTCAGCTAGACTCCTTAACACCATCCAGTGTTGGGAAGGTGATAATGATCATTCTTATAACAAAGTGTCCCACAGCCAGCATTTATTAAGTAGCTTATATGAACCAAGTGTTTTACTCACATATTATTTAATCTTCCCAACAGCCCTCCAAGTCTTGATGGTGTTTTACAGACATGAGGAAACTAATGGTTAACTAACTTGTACAGTTTCCTAGCTATAAGTGGTAGATCAAAATCAAGGATTTTAACCTCATTTTATCCGTTTCCAAAATGCAGACTTCTGCTATGCTTTATTGCTGCTGTTGGTTAAGATATCAGTTTGCTGGGGCTGGGGATGTAGCTCATTTAGTAGAGCACTTGCCTTGCATGCACAAGGCCATGGATTCGATCCCCAGCACCACAAAATAAAAATAAAAAGACATCAGTTTGCACATTTTAGAAACAGAATATAAAAAACAAACATATAAACAAACAGGTAAACAGCATAGATCACAGAAATGAAAAGGTTTCCATTACTCTCTTCTGATAGGATAAAATGGGATTATGATGGCCAAGGAGGTTAGCAGCCTAGAGGGACCAGACTGACGTGCCTGTTATCCTTTGTGTCCTAGAGGGGTGGCAAGGTATAGACAGAAACAAGAAACAAAGGGACAAAAAGATCATAGTCTGAAGGAATTCCCAAAGTAGGACAGATACTAGTGGACCTCTTTACTGTATCCAAACCAACTTGCATTAGGTTTGCCAAGTTCAATAACAGTCTGCAAGGGAATCGACCAGAGCAGGGGCAGAGTTCAGAGAAGGTGTATGGCGGCCCTAGCAACAAAGAAATGAGCCTGGATTCTGATAGGTTGCTTGGTTCCAGTTGTTCTTGTTCTTTCTATCCAGGATCCTCACCCTGATAGATTGATGGTGACTGAAGAAGAGGAGTATCCTTGCCTATAAGGAGTCAGAGCAAGGTGCTGTTGGTACAGTGTAGAATTTCCACTTAAGACAATGGAAAATATCCAAATCCTAGAAGCCATCATTGTTTGAAGAACCCAAATCCTTGAAACTAGGAGGAGGGTTTGGAGGTGGGTTGTGAATGGGGATGTCACCAAAACAAAGAATTCAGAAAGTAGATAGTGAGAAGTATTATAATTTTTGTCTAAAATAGCTTGGTCCTTCCATAGCTCTTTCACAGAACATAGAAGCTTTAAAAACCCTGTAGAAGCTGGGCACAGTGGGTGCATGCCTATAATCCCATCAGTTTGGGAGGCTGAGGCCGGAGGATCACAAGTTCAAAGCCAGCCTCAGCAAATTAGTAAGGCCCTAAGCAATTCAATGAGACCCTGTCTCTAAAAAATATTTTATTTTTAAAAAGGGATGTGGCTCTATTGTTAAGTACCCTGGGTTCAGTCCCAGTACCAAGACAAAAACAAAAATAAAAACCCTATAGAAAGCCTGTGACTGCTGATTCTCACACCCTATTTTCTTCCTAAACCACTTGCTCTGTTCTGATGGTCTCCATTTCCATCCTGTTACCATGTACCTAGCTTTGGCTGTCCTGCCTAATCACTTTGGTTAAGAAATTCACTAAATAATATTTTTGGTCCTCTGTTCCAGCTTCAGCCCTTGACAGTGTTCTTCGGATTTTTGTGGCTCCGTTCTCTGAAGCACATAAGCTGTCTCATCCAGCCAACCAAGTTAACTCACCCCAGAACACCCGCTCCCTACCTCCCTTCTCAGAACTAAGCCTGCGGTGATGTTCCTTCCATTCTACCTGAGAACTAAGAGGTGGAGACCTATGTAATGTTGGCTGTGAACCATATCCCTGGTCACAGCCTGCAAACACCACGATCTCTACTTGCAGATAGGGCAGGTATACATTAGAACAGAGGATTCATACATTGCTAGGCATCTCCAAATGACATGCAGGAACACAAGAAAATTTATTTACCCAGCACTAAACCTGAGTATTCTCTGTAACTATATTTTCAGGAGAGAGCAAGGAAATTTTCTGCCATTCACTTCATTCATGTCTACAATATATATAGGAAAATACATGAAGCACAGGTCTGCAGTTGGCTGAATTATTGTGAAGTGATCATACTTATTTTATTTGTACCCAGAAGAAGCACCTAGTACTGTACTGTCCATACCTGGATACTTCACCCCATATGACAACCACTTGATTGACCCCTAATATTGATTCATTTTGCCTATTTTAGAATTTCACATAAATGAAATATATATATATATATATATACACACACATACACACATATATATACACATATATACAGACACAGAGTATTTCTACATATATATGGGAAATGGAATATATATATATATTTATATATAAATGGAATATAAAATATATATTATTATTTTTGTGTGGCTTTTTAAAAGAACATTTAACTTTGTGCTCATAAGATTCATCCATATGCATAACTATAGCTCACTTACCTTTTCATTGCTGTACAGTCTATTGTATGAACATATTATTTTTCTTCTTCTTCTAACAGTATTGGAGATTGAACCCAGGGCCTCATGCATCCTAGGCAAATGCTTTACCACTGAGCTACATCCCCAGTCCTTTTTATTTTATATTTGATATGGGGTCTTGCTGGGTTGCCCAGACTGGCTTCAAACTTGCAATCCTCCTGCCTCAGCCTCCCCAGTAGCTGGGATTACAGGCATGCATCCCTTGCCTGGCTGACATGCTTTTCTTTATCCATTCTGTGGCTGTTGTACATTTGGATTGTCTCTAGTTTTTAGCTATTGTGAAAAGTCCTGCTATGAACATTCTCGGGCATGTCTTCAGATGAACATATGTATGCTTTTTTGTTGGGTATGTATCTAGGAGTAGAATTGTTGCATATGTTCAGTTTTAGTTAGACACTGCCAAACAGTTTTCTGAAGATGTAACTAAGAAGATTCTTCAGCGTTTCTTAAATCTCCTGGAACCATAAGGCAAGGGGTGTAGAGTCAGGCAGGTAGAAACCTGGCTGGCAGTGCCAGCGAGTACAGCTTAAAAGCAACCCTTCCCTCTGTTCTGTCATTGTTTTTTGCAGCTACAGTTTCTTCCCAAGGCACAGGACTTGAACAACACCTGCCATCCAGTTCCTGTTGGCTGGTGGAATCCTGCAGTCCTGGGACTTAGTGTGGAGAACCTCAGCTAAGTCTATATGCCCTCCAAGCCAGAGAAGTTATTATAATAGGAAATTCAGCAAAAGGTCAAAGTTCAAAGGCCTGAAGGGGAGTACAATAGGAAATGGAGTGGAGTTGGCAAAAATAAAGATGGAGATGCAGATGTCAGATTGGTATATAGGGATTTGAATCCAGGGACAGGAGGAGAAAAGCAAGCAGGTGAGGAGAATGGAAACAGTCTGTGGTTTACGACTCGACTTTCCGTCCCAATCCAGGGTAAAAGGACAATGGTCAGCCAAAATTAAAGCAATGAAAAAATACCAAACATTCTCTTTCTCCTGAAAACCAAAGCTGAGTAAGCCTTGTCTGGAAACATCTTTTAAGAATAATTGCAAACTTCTGGGAACTTGAATGGAGAATGTGGGGGTGGAACAAATAGAGTTTTCTGACAGAGATGTAATGTTTGTGTAACACAGTTCCCCAGGTCCCTCCAGTTTGGCAGTACAATTGGAGAACATGGTCAGCAGCGCCCCACCCAAGATCATGGGAACCTCAGGTCCCTTCTGTATCTTTCTCAAGGGTATGTGGGGGCAGGGAGCCTCACATGCACGTCTAAGTGGCTATTCACTGACTCATTTCACCAACCACAGCTGTTGTGCAGCCACTTCTTTGCCGAAGTGGAGAGAGATGCCTTCCTCCCACCTGCTCCATAATCAAGCCACAAAAAAGGTTGACTTTAGGTCCTATTTCCTTGGGTGCCTCTAACGGCACAACACTTTCATTTGAGTTTGTTTTTCACTTAAACAAAAAGCAACTGAGGTGACAATGTGAGTGACTAAACCATGTGCCATACTAAAAACAAAAAATCATCTCTCCTCATTTTTTTTTTTTGGCCAGGAACCCTCTTCACCCCTATAATATCAAATACTTGCTGTATGACCTTTACCAAGTTACTCAACGTCTCTAATCCTTCATCTTCTGATGGGTAATATGGAAAGAAAAATATTGACCTTTGAGAGTTATTGTGAGGATGGAATAAGACAATATGTCTAGGGTCTAGGGAAGTAGACATTGTTCACAGTTTCTTCCTCAGACCCTTTCTTGTTTCTCTTCCCCTTCATGAGAGGAGTGACTAATCTGGTTAATCAGAGTCCAAGCCATTGACCAAGCCATTTTCCCCAGTGGTCAGGATCATATATGATGTGCTTGGACCATGCACACGGGTATGACTCCATCTGGAGCTCCTCTGCCTTCTTTTCCCTAGGACTTGAGTGACACTCAGCCATGCCTGATCTCAGGCTTAGAAGGAAGAAACAGCCAGATGGATAGTCATAGTGTGAAGATATGGCTTGGCTTAGCTGGTGTCTGTTTTGACTAGGCAGGACCCTGGCTCTCCTGTTCTTCTGTGTCAATGTGTCCTGTGTCTATTTCTCCCTCCGGGACCTTGGTGAGAGTTGGGATGAGGTAATGGCTGTTGTCTGAGGTAATATTCTGGCATTCTTGGGTGCCTTGACTTGATATTATCTAATTGGACCCAAACTAACCATAATCTCTAACATTATTTAGTGGTATTTTGGTTATCTATTGCTGCTTAATGAAAAACATAATTAATTGTGGTTAATTAATAACTGTGGCTTAAAAATATTTTTTGATAAAATTTCTCATGATCACGTAGGTTGACCAGAGGTAGGTGTTTTGCTGGTGGGTTCTGCTGGTCTCGTGTGTCTCTCACAGGGCTGAGGTCAGATGGCTTCACTCATGTGTCCCACACCATATCAGGGATGTCTGGAAGGCCAGGCCCAGCTGGGATGAGGCAAGCAGAGACCTCTGTCTCTCGGTGTCTTTCTCTCCACCTGAACTTCTCCAGTGGTGACTTGGGGCTCCCAAAGCATACTATTGGAAGTTGTCAGGCCTTCTTAAGGTTTAGGCTTAGGATGGGCACAGAGTCTCTGCTGCTATATTATATTCTTTAAAATAAGTCATAGTCGCAGCCCTGATTCAAGGTGAGGGAACTATAAAGTGTATGAGTACCAGAAGGTAAAGTGGATTGGGACCATTAATATAACTGACTTCCACAAGAAATATTAGTATTGGTTTTTTTTTTCTTCAGTTGCTATGTTTTAGTAAATCTAAGCCAGAATTTACCTCCCTCTAAGCTCAGGATGTTTTCGGTTTTATTTTCAGTTACTAGATTTAGTAAATGTGTGCCAAAACATACCTCCCTCCCAGCTCAGGGTAAGTGTTTTTCTGTATAAGGTACAATCTCTAGGAAGTGTTCCCTAAGAACTTGGGGGTCTTTGTGCATAGGGCTAGTCATACACCTCAACATTCCCTATCACTGTCTTTTGTACATGGTTTAATTTAAAATCATGCACTTCACGCCTTTGTTGACCTATCTGTTCAAATTTGACCTCACTGGCTGCAGAGACGGTTAGATAAAATCATCTATGTAAATTGCCTAGCACAATATGCCAATAAATACTCGATAATGGTAATTATTTTTATTTTATTACCAGAGTCCCCAAGGTATTGTACAGGCCATAGTAAACATGTAATGAGATGACTTTGAGATGTCATAGTTCCCCAGGGCACCTGAGTGATTAAAACCCAAGAAAGTGGGTGGAATGGTTAACCGAGATAGTGGGAACAGAACAGGTCATCAACTGCCCACATTGCAGCGAATGCAGTCGCAGGAAGGATCAAAACAAGAACAAGAAAAAACAGACATAGTCTGGGGTCAGGTGAATAGGAAAACGAATGTAGGGAAGACATCAGAACAAAAGGAAAAATCGCTTCTTAGCAACAGGCCCCCAGAGGGTAATGGAGCCAACCTAGGGAGAAAGATCACCTGCAAAGGGAGGAATGCGATGAGGAGAGGCCGTCTCCAGCTTGCAAGAGACAGAGCCAGGTACCAATTAGACTTTCAGACAAGCGGGGTCAACATTCCCCTTGGAGTAGCTCCAGCCTTCTGGCACAACTCTTTATGGTTGATCCGGACAGCAGAAGACAAAGAAAAAAGCCTTCAGAAGGTAATAAATCAGTTCTATCCAGAACAAAATGCCAGAATCAATTCAAACAGCTTCGATCCAATCGCGATTACAGTGTTTGCAATGAGTCAGACCAACTCACACTCTAAAACTTTTTTTTTCCTCTTGTTATCTGTCATTCTAATTTCTCCCTTAGTTCTACCACAAGAAAAGGTAGAAATTTGAGGTTTGAGGACAAACTGATTAAATAAGATTTACATGGTTTGTGGAAATAAAAAGCACTTTGTAAACTTTTTGTTAATTTTAAGTACAATGTTTAATATTATTGTTGTTATTTTAAGATGGGATCTCTCTACATTGCCCAGGTTGGCCTCAAACTCCTAGGTTCAAGCAATCCTCTTGCCTCAGCCTCCCAAGTAAACTGGATTACAGGTGTGCACCACTGCACCCAGCTAATGTGATTTTTTTTTTTTTTTTTTTTTTTGTACCAGGAATTGAACTCAGGGGCACTCAACCATTGAGCCACATTCCCAGCTCTATTTTGTATTTTTATTAGAGACAGGGTCTCACTGAGTTGCTTAGTGCCTTGCTTTTTGCTGAGGCTGGCTTTGAACTTGTGATCCTCCTGTCTCAGCCTCCCCAGCTGCTGGGATTACAGGCATGTGCCACCACGCCTGGCTCTAACGTTGTCTTCAGATTGAAGTGTTGCTCAGAGAGAAGGGTATCAGAGCCCCATGACTGACAAAACTGATAATACCTCTATATTCCAAGGACAAGAAGGAGTTTTAAAAACCACAGAAAGACTGAGGTAGAGACCATTGCTAATCATTGACCTTGTAAGTTCTCTCTCTGGGTCTTACCCTGTTTCTGCCCTATCTCCTGACAACTTCAAGAGAGAAAAATGTTTGGTATCATTTATCTTCAACCAAGTTTGTATATTGAAATTAAAGGTAAAGAGCTACTAAGTATATTAATCATCATATTAAATTAATAAGCAATTATCTAGATACAGGTAATTTTTATTCGAAGATAAGCTGAGAGTAAAACACAGATAATCATTTTCTGCTTCATTTGTATCAGATGAAGAAGAATTTCTGAACAGAGGAGGAGCAGAATTTATGGAGAAATACTTTAGTAGCAGGCTGAAAAGAGGGGCAGTCATGGGAATAATTTCTAAAGTTGATATTCTCACAAACACAGCAGGGAGGGTCAGTAAGATCTTTTGGGGCTAAATTAGAGTGAAGCTATAAAGCCATAGAAATGTATCAGAAAAGATGTTTTATTCCATTTTTTAAGATTCAATATAGTTTTCACTTATCCCTTCATTCAGTAAGTATTCATATACAAGGTCTTGTCTATCTATGAACTTCTTTTATCCTGGAGGGTAAGATAGATGATTTTTTTTAAAAAAGGGAACATAAGTAAAAAATTAAGTAGTAATAAATTCTATGAAGAAAAATAAAGTTGGGAGAGGGATTAGAAAATGATAGTGTACTTAAAGTATCTTTGCTCCCCTTGCACTTAGTGCATTGAGGAGCTCCTAAATGCTGGATAAATGACTAGATGACCGCCCCCACCAGGGTCAAGCATGATGCATACCATTATCACTGATTTAAGTGATACTGTAATTATGTTACTATTCTACTCCAAAATATTTAGTGACTTCCTAATGCCTTTTGTTTTAGTAAAGTTAAAAAGAAAGCAGTATACAGACTTGTCACTGAATCTTATTTATTGACTAACATGATTATCTTTTCTCTCTCTTTCTTAGGGGGAAGATACTGGGAATTGATTGAAAGCAGGGTGTTTTTGCATGCTAGGCAAGTGCTCTCCAAATAAACTACATTAATTCCCAGCCTTTTTGTTAACATTTTATTTTTAAGATAGCATCTTGCTAAATGATCCAGGCTGATCTTGAACTCAAAATCCTCCTGCCTCAACCTCCCAAAGTGGGCACAGCCATGCCTGGCTCCCCGCTCCTTTTGGTATTGGAGATTTAACCCAGGGGCACTTTACCACTAAGCTCCATCCCCAGTCCTTTTTATTTATTTATTTATTTATTTTTATTTTGAGACAGAGTGTCACCAAGTTGCTTAGGGCCTCATTCATTTGCTGAGGCTGGCTTTGAACTTGTGATCCTCCTGCTTTAGCTTCCAGAGTTGCTGGGATCACAGACATGCACCACCACGCCCCACAAATTCAGTGCTTTGGCTTCCCACTCTCCTTTTCCACTGCACTCTTATACATACATACATTTCTCCATAATGTAATCAGAATATATATTCTGTTTTGTGGTCTCTTCTTCAGCATTTACATTACTCTGTATGCACATTTCCATGTATGGACACAAGCCATATTCTTGTCATTTTTAGTAGCTACATGACATTCCATCATATCAATATAGGCATTGGTCTTTTCTGAATCATCATCTTGAGTTGCACAAAAAAGAAGACAAGCCAATACTAACATTCCGTGTTAACTGTCTTTAAAAGTAAAATAATATCTGCAGTGACTTTGTAAATAAACTATGTGAAAAAATATTCTCTGGGCTGGGATTGGGGCTCAGTGGCAGAGTGATTGCCTCATATGGGTGAGGCACTGTGTTCGATCCTTAGCACCACATAAAAATAAATAAACCAATACATAAATAAATTGTGCCCATCTACAATTAAAAAATATTTTAAAAATAAATAAATAATCTGGGGCTCAGGGTAGAGCTCTTGCCTAGCACACACAGGGCCCTGGGTTTGATCCTCAGCACCACATATAAATCAATAAAATAAAGGTGTTATGTCCAATTAAACTAAGTAAATAATCTTGATTACTTATATTTTCTTTTCTTTTCTAAAAGTGAGCCTGATTTTTTTATGCTTTAAAGTGTTATTTTTAAGGTTTTAAGTATATAAAAAAGGGTTAAGGCATAAAAATATACAAAATATGAAATGGTTTTGCATTGAAGTCAAACCCATTTACTACTAAATCAAAATCTAAAAATTAGATTTCTGATTGTTTTTTGTAACTTATCTCTTTGACTTTTTAGACATGCAAAAAAATGGGGGCTGGGAGCTGGGGTTGTGGCTTAGGGGTAGAGAGCTTGCCTAGCATGTGTGAGGCACTGGGTTTTATCCTTAGCACCACCGAATAAAATAAATAAATAAAATAAAGTTTAAAAAAAATTTAAAAAGATGGGTGTGGTAGTGCACACCTGTAATCCCAGCAATGTGGGAGGCTGAGGCAGGAGGATTACAAATTTGAGGCCAACCTCAGCAATTTAGTGAGGCTCTCAGTGGTTTAGCAAGACCCTGTCTCACATTAAAAAAAAAAAAAAAAAAAGGGACTGGGGATATGATGGCTCAGTGATAAAGGACCCCTGGTTTCAATCCCCAGTATAAAAAAAAAAACAAGACTTTGAAGAGTATTATTCCTCTTGCCCATCTGGAAAATAGAATCTTTCAAAGATGAACAACCCCAAAGTTTGCTCCATATCTTCTAGAATATCTCAAGATTTATGGCATTTAAAATTAAGTCCAAAATGATAACAATCCAATAATCATTTTGTTATTATTGTGTCTTGTTTCTCTTTAAAAAATCTGCTTTTTATTATTACAAGAAAAGCAAATTTTTTTTTTTTTTTGAGATAGGTGTGTTAGTATGTTGCCTAGGCTGATCTTGAACTGGTAAGCTCAAGTGATCCTCCCATTTCAACTTCCAAAGTAGCTTAGACTTCAGGTGTGCATCCAGTGGGCAGCAAAAAAAGTAGATTTAAAAAAAAAAAAAAAAACCCTGTTCACATTTGAATTGGGTGCACAGTTTAAATAGACCACTTTATATAGACCACTTTATATCCAAATCAAACTCACAAATAAAGGACAATACGCCCATAAATTGAGCTTTTTTCATTGATGTTTTTGCAGTTCCTTCATTTCACATTTGAAATCAGTAATTGTAAATACCACGTAGAACCAATAGACAACTAACAGACTGAACAGTGAACTTTTTGTGGGTGGAACTGTGTGCCCAACTTCTAATAATAGCTATCATTCATTGACCCTTTTCTGTGCCAAGCATTAGGCTAAGTACTATAAATACATTCCTCATTTTATAGATTAGCAAACAGAGGTTTGGAAAGATTAAGTAACTGTACAAACCTTTTTCTAATTCCAGGGCTCATGTTTTTCATATACCACACTGCCTCTGTTCTCAAGATTGTTGAGGGAAAGCATTGTAGTTTACTCTTGGAATAGTCTCAAAGAGGGAGATTAAGAATTGGAGTTGTAGGTCAGTGGCAGAGCGCTTGCTTAGAACATGTGAGGCACTGGGTTCTATCCTCAGCACCCCATGAAAATAAATAAATACATAAATAAATAAAGGTTTTAAAAAAGAGGGAAATTATGTAAAGGTAGAGGTGGTTCTCGTGAGAATATATCATTTTATTAATTTTGGTCATATACTTTTTTAAAAAATTTTTTTTTAGTTGTCGATGGACCTTTATTTTATTTATTTACTTATTTAAATGTGGTACTGAGAATTGAGTCCAGTGCCTCACACAAGCCAGGCAAGTGCTCTATCACTGAGCCTCAACCCTAGCCCCTGTCATACACTTTTAGTAACTTATTCCATATCCAAAGAATGAATGCAGCTGGTGCTTTTAATTTTTTTACTTTTTTAATGTTTTGATACTGGGAATTGAACCCAGGGGTGCTTTACCATTGAGCTACATCCCCAGCCTTTTTTAAAACATTTTTTTTTTTTTTTAATTTTGAGATGAGGGTCTCTCTAAGTAGCTTAGGGCCTTGTTAAGTTGCAGAGGCTGGCCTTGAACTTTCGATCCTCTTGAACTCAGTCTCTGGAGTCACTGGAATTGCTGGCGTGTGCCATGGTGCCCGTTTTTATCGTTTTAGAACAGAAGCTGTTGAAAATCAAGCACGGAAGCCAGGTGCAGTGGTTTATGCCTGTAATCCTGGCAGCTTGGGAGGCTGAGGCAGGAGGATCACAAGTTCAAGGCCAGCCTCCTCATCAACTTATTGAGACCCTATCTCAAAATAAGAAATAAAAAGGACTGGGGATATGGTAGTTAAGCACCCCTGGGTTCAATCAATTCCTGGTGCCAAAAAAAAAAAATCAAACATGGTAGTTATAACACCTACCTATCCCAAGGTGTGTGTGTGGGAGCAGGTGAATTTGTTTACAGGGAGCAGAATTATAAAAAAACTGGTACCATATGTTACTTTTCTTCATTAAAGCTGCATTTTCAGCCTTTGGATTGGCCTTTGTTCTTGAGAGATTTCTGACTTGCTTAGTTTTTGCAATAGGAAATCCCATATATTAAAAAAAAAAAAAAAAGGATAAAAGGCCAGAAGCCTGGCTGAAATTCTTTACAATCTGACCAGATAATATGAATTTTGAGTATGACACATTGGACTTGGCTACTCAAGATGTATCTATTTTGTAAGTCACTTTTTTAAGGAAAAGAGTAATAGCAAAGGAATCTAAAAAGTAGTAGCCAGCCTCCAAGAAAACCTAGGACAATCCTCATATCCTGATAGTCTCCTCCCACAGTGAATCAGGCAGACTTGTTATAGATAGTAGTGACAATGTGGGGTTTCTGCAGCTGGATAATAAAGGCCATTGGGATTTCTGTCGTGGCCTCTTGGATCCCTTGCTCTAGGGAAAGCCAGTTGCCATGGATGCAAGGACCCCTGACGTTAGACTTATAGGAAGAGATAGTGAGTTCTCCTGCCAACTGCCAACACCAACTTGCCATCCATGTGAGTGAGCCCCCTTGGAAGCAGATCTGCTAGTCAAAAGAAAGCTTTCAGGTGACTACTGTCAGAGTCACATCTGACTGACCCTCGTAGAAACTCAAACTACAACTGTGCAACTATTCAGTTACAGAAATTTGGAGAGATAATATTTACTGCTGTTTGGTCCACAAAATTTTTATTTGTTTTATAACATAAATAACTAGTATACATGTTCTCCATCCTACCCCACTCTTTTTTTTTTTTTTGGTGCTGGGAATGAAACCCAGGACTCTGTGCATACTATACTAAACATGTGCTCTAATATTGAGCCACATTCCCAGCCCCTAATGATACCATTTCAATATTGCTTTTAAGAAAGGATGTTGGTTCTTTACCTAATTACTAGCTCATTATTTTCCTGAGATATGCTTCCATCTCTCTTTGTTAGCACCAATTCTTTTCAACTCACTATTTAATTCTTCCATTTTTTTTTTTTCCTTTCCCTTTCCCCTACCCTTTTCTTCCTATGTTGCTTAGCTGGCCTCCAACTCCTGGGCTCAAATGATCTTTCCACCTCAGCCTCCTGAGCACTGTGTATATAGGCATGTTCCACCATGCCCGGCTCTTCTTCCATCTTTTAACCCCTATGACAATACTATATTTTAGGGAGGGAGAATGTTATAACCTTTTCTTTCTCTCCTGAGGGTCTCCTCATATTTTTTCAATCTCTTCTACCTTTTTTTTTTTTCTTGTAGTAGTACTAAGAATTGAACCTAGGGTTGCTCTACCACTGAGCTATATCCCCAGTCCTTTTTCTCTTTAATTTTGAAACAGGGTCTCTCAAAGTGGCCCAGGCTGGCCTTAAATTTGCAATCCTTCTACCTCAGCCTCCTAAATTACCAGAATTATAGGTGAGTACCAGCACTTCTGCTTCTTGTACCATATTGAAAACATAGGCCAAATAATATCGGGCTCATGAAGCTTGGGCCAAGGTCCTTTAACCCTACTGAACCAAAGGTAAAGGTACAAAGAGAAATGTTTAAAATGTAAGTCTCCTTCATTTGTAAGTCTCCTTTAGTTGTAGTATATAATCCTACATACAAATGAAACAGTGTGTTATTATGATTAAACAGTTGAGCTCAACAATTCTAACTTTTCACCTAGCAGAAAGCAACCATTAGGGATTATGGGATCAAAGCCAATCGCCTTACTTTAATATAATTCACACATCTACTTCACTTTTTTTTTTAAACCATATTTGCTGCTGCTTTCCTTCGTGTACTCATTGTTTCAGTCAAACTAAACTATGATGTTTCTAACCCAAGCCTCTTGCATACTAGCTATGAGCTCCATGTAAAAGCAAAGTAAAAACAGGGTGTGTGACCAAAAGAGTTTAGGAAATACCACATGTTATAGATTCCTCCAGGAGATTTATAAGGCACATTAGCACATTAAAAGCTCTAAGAAGTCCTTCAGTAAAGAAATATGTTCAACTCACTAAGACTTAGTTGGATCAGTCAGGATCCAGACGAGAAAATAGTACCTATGCCAGGGAATTCAATATAGGAATCTAATATGAGAAACTAACTTGAATTTTTTTTGGAGGATTTTGAAGGTAAATAGGGGATGATGGGGGCTGGGGGATGTGGCTCAAGTGGTAGTGTGCTCGCCTGGCATGCGTGTGGCCCGGGTTCGATCCTCAGCACCACTTACAAACAAAGATGTTGTGTCCCTCGAGAACTGAAAAATAAAAAAAATTCTCTCTCTCTATCTCCCTCTCTAAAAAAAAAAAAAAAAAACTGTTAAAGAGAGAGTGAGAGAGAGAAAAAAAAATAGGGGATGATGGATTTTTATGGTTTGGATCTAGAAATGTTCCCCCCCAAAAGCTCATGTTTTGAAAGCCTGGTGCCCAATGCAGGAAGTTTCAGGGGTGGGGCTTTTAGACAATGATGAAAGCTATAAACTTATCAGTGGATTAGTCCATTTGATGAATTAATAGTGGACTACTAGGTGATAACTGTAGGTAAGTGGCTAGAGGAAGCAGGTCACTGGGGACATGCCCTTGGGGATTGTATCTTGTCCCTAATTCCTCTCATTACCCCCACACACTCCTCTGCCCCCTCTCTCTTTCTCTCCTTTCTGGCTGCCATTAGCTGAGCACCTTTCCTCTGTCATACCCTTCCGCCACGATGTTCTGCCTCATCTTGGACTCAGAGTGATGGAATCAGCAGACCGTGTACTGAACCTCTGAAACTGTGAGCCTAAAATAAACTTTTCCTCCTCAAAGTTTTTTTTTTTGGTCAGCTATTTGGGTCACAGTAACAAAAGCTTACTAACAGTGGGATAACCCAGAGATGAGACACATGAAGATGTTACTCCTAGGGCTGGAGGGATTGAAGGAGGAGGTGTTGTTAACTCAGATATGATACAGATTGTGTGTGTGTGTGAGGGGGTGCATATTCTCAGCTCTAGTTAAGCCATGAGCCCTGGCTGACATTTTAAAAAACTTGTTGGCACATAATATTGTGCATATTTATGGGTTAAATGTGATGTTTTGATACATGAATATATTGTATAATCTGACTGACTTTTTAAAAATTTTTTTTTAGTTGGATATAATATCTTTATTTTACTTATTTATTTATTTGTGGTGCTGAGGATTGAACCCAGCGCCTCGCACGTGCTAAGTGAGTGCTCTACCACTGAGCCACAACCCCAGCCCGCCCCACCCCGACTGACATTTTGATTACAACCTTTTGAGAAACTCTGAACCAGAACTACCTAGCTAATTCAGGTTTTGAATTCCTGATCCACCGGAACTTGTAAGATAATGAATATTTGTTGTTTTAAGCTGCTAAGTGTCCAAGTAACTTGTTAAACAGGAAAGGATAACTAATACAGAATTTGGTGTCTGGAAGTGGGGTTCAGTTGTAGCAAAACCCTTAAATTCAGAAGTGGTTTTGGAAGTGAGTGTTGGTTTTAAGGAGTGCTGATCAAAGTCTGAAGTATCTTGAAGAAACCATTAATACACATATCATGTTCTTTCATGTGCTGCAGGTGAAAGTTTGCAAGAAAGCATGGTAATATTATTGAAAACTGGAGGAAAGGGAAACCTTTCCTTGGCAGAATGTTCAGCAACACCTATTGTCTTCAGTAACTGAAAAGTAGAAATATGTCTAATAAACTAGATAATCTAAGATAAGGAGATTTCCACACTTGATCTTAGCCAAAAGGCCGAGAAGCAATAAGATAAGGAGATTTCCAAGAAAAAATTTCTTCTTGCAGCTTACTGTAAAATATGAGAGGTAAACTAAAAAAAAAAAAAAAAAAAAAAAAAAAAAGAAGAAGGTTAAGCAAAAAGAAAACAGAATTTGCTAGTTTTGAAAATTCTCAGCCTTGCCCAATGTGGTGGCACATGCCTGTAATCCCATTGGCTCAGAAAACTAAGGCAGGAGGATTGCAGGTACAAAGCCAGGCTTAGCAATTTAGCAATGCTGTTAAGCAACCTAGTAAGACCCTGTCTGAAAACAGAAAGTTATCTGATGGAAGCATGGATAAAATACAGCAGGAGCTGGACACAGTGATGCATGCCTATAATCCCAGCAGCTGAGGCTGAGGCAGGAGGATTACAAGTTTGAGGCAAGCCTCAGCAACTTAGTGAGGCCCTCAGTAATTTAGTAAGACCCTGTCTCAAAATAAAAAATAAAAAGGGCTGGGGATGTGGCTCAGTGGTTAAGGACCCTTGGGTTTAATCCCTGATACAAAAACCAAACCAACCAACCAACCAAACAAACAAACAAAAACTCAGCCTCTCTAACAAACAATGCTGCAATTGATGTAACCTCTAGCAAAAATCAAATACTGGACTTTGCCAAGTAAAGCACCGAGTAAAGGGGCAGGGGCGGGGTAGCTCAATAGTACATCACTTTTCACTGCAAAATAGAAAAAAAGAAGATGAAAACTAAAACCAAACAAACAAATAAAATGTGGTCTAAAGATGAAACTAACTATGTGACCTTTTGTTAAAATCTCAGAAAGATTTAAGGTAGTACCTCAGGGTACTATTTAGTTAGACAAAAGGTCCTTTAAAGAAATTAAAGGTGTGATTCATATTCGCTCAATAAAATTATATAGCATCCAGGAAGCTTCAGGGCATTATCCCTCAGAGAAGGGATTTCCTAAAAAAAGATTTGTGAATGTGACTTCAGTCTAATGGAATGAGCCCCAGTAAAATGCACAAAGATGGGCTGGGGGTGTGGCTCAGTGGTAGAGCACTTGCCTAGCATATGTGAGGCACTGGGTTTGATCCTCAGCACCACATATAAATAAATAAAATAAAAGTCCATTGACAACTAAAAAATATTTTTTTAAAAAATGCACAAAGACCCATTAAATTAAAAAAAAAACATACATTGTCATCTTGAACAAAAATAGCACAAAATGAAAAGAGGCTTTTGGACTCTCCAGTTCTACTGACAAGAAAAAAGTTGAGAAGGGCTGGGGATGTTGGTTCAGTGGTGGAGCACTTGCCTAGCAGGTGTGAGGCCCTGGTTTGATCACCAGCACCACACACACACACACACACACATACACACACACACACACACACACACCAAAACTTTGAGAAAACTCCTCAGCTGCAAACATGAACTATCTTCATGAAAAAGGAAGGAGGAGCTAGTTGTAGTGGTGCTTGCCTGTAATCCCAGTGGCTTGGGAATCTGAGGCAGGAGGATAGTGAGTTCAAAGCTAGTGTCAGTGGTTAAGTGCTTCCAAGTTCAATCACAAGTACCCCCCCAAAAAAATTTAAAAAAAAAAGAAAAATTTTTTTAAAAATGCAGAATCAAGTTCCCATAACATAAAGCAGAGAACCAAAGAGAATTATTCCCAGGCCTTGAACTTAATGAACTTTCGATATTTTCTTTTCTGAATTTCATAACGAAAATGGACCAGCAACTCCTTTATGCCTGCTATTTGCCTACTTTTGGAAGCAGGGATATCTGTAACGATTACTCTGTTACACCTATCTTGTCATTGTATGCTCAGTGTATGAAGGGGCAGATTAGCTGCCTCTTCGATTTCACAAAAGAATAGAGACTGTATTCAAGAAGGTCTACTTAAGGAATGGTACCCAAGAAGTCTCAGCTGCCCTGGACTTGAATCAGATGATGAGATTCTGGGCTTCAAGCTGATGCTATGAAGTGAGACTTTTGGTGACTTAGGAAGGAAATGAGTGTATTTTGCATGAGGAAGAGATATGAATCATTGGGACCAGAGGGTGGATAGTGGAAGTTAGTCTCCCAGATAGCTAGCCCCTAATTATCCTTGACTCCTGGCATTTATACCCCTGTATCCCTCCCACACTGTATCACGGTAGGTCTGTGTGACCAACAGCATGTGGCAGAAGTGATGGTTTGTTACATATGAGATTAGGTTACAAAAAGACTGTGGCTTCTATCTGGATCACTCTTTTACTCTATTTCTGTATCTTGGATTATTGTTTTGGAGAAATAAGTGGCCATGTTGCATACAGCTTTAGACAGAGGTCCATCTCCCAGAAAACTGAAGCTTCTGACCAACAGTCAGCTAGGAACTGTGTACTGCCATGGACCAGTAAGTCAGCATGGAACTGAATTCTTCACCCCTACTCTAGCCTCGAGATGATTGAAGCCCCAACCAATATCTTTACTGTAACCTCAGGAAAGAGGCTGACCAGAACCTCCTGGCTAAGTCACCCTCAGATTACTAAATTTTGGAAATTGCATGAGATGATAAAGTGCTTGTTCTTTTAAACTGTGAAATTTCCAGGTAACTTATTGTATAGCAATAAATAACAAATATGCCACAGCCCAGGAGCCAGGATAGCCTGGCAAAAGTAAAAACCACAAAAGGGACTTTCTGTCTGTAGATGGAGTCACAAAGAAGATGCAGCCAATGCCAGGAATATTGCCTAAAGCACAAGGAGAAGAAGAAAAAGGGTGCCTCCTTATGTGCCTCCTGTCTGCTATCCATGCTTCCATTGGCCAAAACAAACCACAAGGAAATTGGTAAGGAAGGGAGTCTCATGTTATTTGCAAGGAGCAGCCTCTTGCAGGGAGTGGGTGAGGGGAGGGAGAGAGGGAAATGAATCTGAGAATAAATAGGCAAATTACCAGGACCACCTTTTTTTTTTTTTTTTTTTTGGATACTAGGGATTGAACCCAGGGGTGCTTTACCACTGAGCTATATCCATGGTCTTTATTTTTTTTGTTTGGTCTTTGGTTTTGGGGTTTTGAGACAGGGTTTCACTAAGTTGCTGAGGGTCTTGAAAAGTTGCTGAGGCTGGCCTTGATCTTGCCAACCTCCTGCCTTAACCTCTGGCATCACTGGGATTACGGGCCTGTGTCACCTTGTTGATGCCCAAGAACTCCTTTTATTTAGAATCTCCAATAAACATTCTTTAGAACCTTATCCTAAGATTCCAGTTGGGGAAATACCAGCCTAAAATCTCTGCAAGACCATGACATGCACCTGTAATCCCTGTGACTCAGGATGCTGAGATGGGAGAATTGAAAGTTCAAAGCCAGCCTCAGCAATTCAGCAAGGCCCTAAGCAAATTACCCTGTCTTAAAACAAAACAAAACAAAACAAAATTTAAAAAAGGAAAAAGGACTGGGGATATGGCTCAGTAATAAAACACCTTTGGGTTCAATCCCTGGTACAAAGAGAGAGAGAGAGGGAAAAAAAAAAGTCTCTGCAAGACCAAATCTTATTTATCAATTAATATCCAGTTGAAATGCAAAGTTCTTCTTTACTAATCTTTTCTTCCTCCTCACCCAGGGTATTGTCTTCTTCTGTCAATGCAATAGCATTTGATCTGCAAGTGTTTTAACCATTCTAAAACACAGCTTTCAGTTATTCAGTTCATGTCTTATTTTCTGAGAATTTATATTCTGGAAGATCAGGTCTATTTTTGATGTGCTGTGGCTTATTGTCCCATCTCCACAGCACCTAGTGTAGAATCTTGCACATAATAAATATCATTGTATTAAGTGAATGAGAATGAATGATTGAATACCAAAAGGTATTGAATACCAGAGGTATAGGTGGCATAAAACTCTGGTTTATGTTATTATTAATTACCTTACAAACTCTTAGTAAAATCACGAGGTTCTAGAATATCTAGAATAATCTTCTTTGCTTGGCTAGTCATGTTTTTTGAATCCCTATGAACCTTTACTTGAGGAAGAGAACAATAAAATTGCAAACCAGTTTGTATCTGGGTAGGAATAATTATCCTGTGAGACCAAAGTCCTGCCTGGACTATTTTTTTTTTTTTTTTTTTTTAAGCAGGAGGAATAGGTTCAAAGGACTGTACTTATCTGCTCTCTCAGCTTCTGCCTCTCAGAAAAGTCATCTGTTCAGTAAGAAAAGAATGCTCAACAGTTTGCGAAAGTGATTTCCTCTACTTTCCCACCTTTCTTGCTGATGCCTTGACAGAGGGAATAAATGGGAAACAGAAAGGTTGTTTTTAGACAAGCTCCTCTTAATTAGTTCAGTCCTCTTCACTTCCTGCCTGGATTACCACAGTGCCCCCAACAAGCCTCCTGGTATCTTGTTTCTAAAAACAAATCTGAACTCCGTCACTCTCATGTTTAGTCTTTCAATGGTTACTCATTCTCTTCTGGATAAAATCCAAACTCTTCATGATTCGACCCTGGGATTAATTCTCCAGTCAACTCTTTTCCCACTGATACCAAGCCATCCAGTCCCCCCCCCCCCCCTTTCTTCTGGGCCTCTTCTTCCCCTCACCCATCAATCTTTTCCTGGTTCAACCCACCTCATCCTTCAAGATTTAGTTTCAACTGTCCCCCCAGGAAGTACCTTTTGAGCCCTCTTGATATATTAGGCTCCCTTAACATACTTTAGAGACCTCTTTTGCTTCAGGCAAGCTGTTCTCTAAACCTAAGTATCTCAATCTAGGAACTTGGTCTAATATAGTACTTACCTCAGAAGCTTGTGGCAAAGATACTTAGCACTCTGACTGACATATATTATGTGTCACATATTAGATACTAAGTTGTAGTGATTATTGAATCCAATGTCTTTATCATGTTTGAGGAAATAGAGATCCAGAGTGGTTCAATGGCTGACCGGAAGAGAATAAAGATGGGGAAGGGGAACAGTCTGATTTGGTTTTGAAGGTTTACAAACTTAATTTCAAAGTAAGGAAATTAGGAAAATTGACTTCAAATTTAACGTTTAAATGAAACATTTGAAATAAAACTTGAGGTTGAGAGTAGATGCTGCATTACTTAGAAAAATGGCAAGTCAGGGCAGCTTTTGAGACAATTCAGGATATTTGACAGATAGACTTGAAGTGTATCCTTAATTGTCTCAACTGGCTGATTTACTTTGTTTAGGTCTGCTCATTCCTATAGTCAATGAAGTAGTGTCTGCACATTCACTAAATAAAAGGTTTTTTTTTTATTTTCCAACTTCTTAGGCTTTTTTTCTATTGAATTAAGTACAACATTAAGACATCCACATGACCTTAAGAAAATCAATATTGTCCCTAGGCTCAAGACCACTCAGTTCCACAATTTAATTGGTTCCTTAGCTTTCAGCTTTGGACTGTAGACTTGTACTATCCAACACAGTAGTCGTTAGGTACATGTGGCTGTTTGGCACTTGAAATGGGGCTAGTCCTTATTGAAATGTGCTTTAAGTGAAAAAACACATGGATTTTTGAAGGTTTGGTTAGGTAGGTAGGTAAATAAATAAATAAATAAATAATGGCAAGGGCTGGGGTTGTGGCCCAAGTGGTAGAGCACTCGCCTAGCACCCATGAGGCACTGGTTTGATCCTCAGCACCACATAAAAATAAAATAAAGGTATTGTGTCCACCTGAAAAACAAAACAAAAAAAAATATTTAAGAAAGGATGACAAACTATCTCACTAAAATTTTTATATTGACTATATGTGAAATGGTACAATCTCCAATATATCAGGATAATGAAATACATAATTAATATAAATATAACTTTTTATTTACTTTTTAAATGTGGCTACTGCAGAAAATCAAATCGTAGTATTTATTTAGTTCTCATTACATTTCTATTGGATTGTTCTGCTCTAGAACTTGCAGTTTTTCAAAATCAGGTTGGGGCGTTAGCCCTGAGATGAGGCATGGACTTTCCTGGACTTCTTGTCTCTAGTGATATAACTGTGTCCAAGAAGGAGGCCAATAGTAGTTTGTAAGCCAGTGCTTCCACCATCCCATTCGGAATGGAGCCTTTAAAAGGATAAAGAAGTTAAGAAATTTTAAACATAGATCACAGAGTAGGTCCACATTTCAGAGTAGAAAATAATAGATGGCCCAAGGCTTCCTCTAAATTTTTTCACTGGTTCTCCTATTATTATTGTAATTTCTTGGTAGTACTAGGGGTAAAACCTTGTGACTCTCATTTTATTTGGCCTCTCTCTCTCTCTCTCTCTCTCTCTCTCTCTCTCTCTCTCTTAGTTGTAAATGGACCTTTTATTTTATTTATTTGTATGTGATGCTGAGGATCAAACCCAGGGCCTCACACATGCCAGGCAAGTGCTCTACCACTGAGACACAACTCCAGCCCCTAGCATCTCTCTTTTAATCATTTCATCAATTCTGACATTTAGTGCTTTTCTTTCCCTTCCCTTCCGCTCCTTCTCTTTATTTTCTGTACTGGGGATTGAACCTAGGGTTTCTTTACCACTGAGATATATCCCCAGCCCTTTTTATTTTTTATTTTGTGGGCAGGATCTCTCTAAGTTGCTGAGGCTGACCTGGAACTTGCAATCCTCCTTCCTCAACCTCCCAAGTGCCCAGGCATGTGCTACTCTGCCCAGCTTTAGTGCTATTCTATGCACCCAAATACAAATGGGTAAATCAAAGTTAGGGAGGTAGCCTGCTTAAAGCTTTGGCCCTAATTAGTCCAGTTTGTCCCAGTGCATTGTATCTAGTAAGATTTTTTTTTTTTTTAAACCGGTACCAGAGGATTGGACCCAGGGCCTCATACATGCTAGGTAAGCACTGGATTCACTAAACTAAGTCCCCAGTCCCTTACATAGCATTTTAAGCTCCTTGTATATCCTCTATCTTGTCTATACATGACCAGACACACACTAAGTGGTCAATAAATGTGTGTAAGCTCTGTATATAGTATGAACTCAAACATGTAGGAAAAAAATATATGGGAAAATCTGGAAGGAAATACATCAAAATGTTAAAAGGTAGTTAATTATGATGCTTTTATGGGCATTTTTTTTGGGGGGGTAATGTACATTTAAAATTTCCACCTTTATACTTTTCTCTGTCTTCCAAACCTCTGAAAATGTGTGTGTGCTCTTTGTACTTATTTACACACACACACACACTCTCTCTTTCTTTTAAGTCCCATACCCTGTTTCCATACAAGCAAACCCTCTCCAGTCATCAACACCCCCTGCCAGGGTGTTATATAGTTTTTTACAATTGATGACCCTACATTGCCCCATCACTCTCTTTTGTCCAAAGTTCCCGTTTCTGTTACTCTTTAAATCACACAGGATATCTTTTTAATAGGTGTAAGTGGTTCCTGATAGGCTCTCCATGGGCTGATATTGCTCTCTTCTCCTCTCCTCCCCATGAGGTTTCCATTTCCCTTACTCTTGGGGTCTCTGTCCTCCACTTTGCTTCTTCATTCCTTCTCTCAACTTTTCTTCTGCCCCCCTCCCATACCCCCCCTTCCTTAGAATTCTCAGAGTCTTCTTGTCTTCTGTTTTCCCCCTCTTTTGAGAATATTGACATTCAAATGAAAGGCCAAAATTTACTTCCCGCTAGTAGGTTTCAGGCAAATTCTACCTGCCCCTGGAGTCCTGAGGAAGGTGCTCAAGTTAGGTGGTGGGGACAATGGGGGACAAAACTAAACCGATGGGTCTACTGCAGATCAAGAGTCGGGGGAGGATATGAGAATATTCCAGGCTGAGGAAAGCAGCAGAACAAAGCCCCGAGGGTTCTCTCTGGGAAAGAGAAATGAGCAGAGGAGCTCTTATTAGGTCTGGGGATCCCTGTCTCCTGGTGCTGGCACTCAGTTATAAAGGATGCCGACCTTAGTTGATTTGAGCTCCTGGATTGAATTAGTCCTGGTTGTATAATTGACTTTGATATGTGGCCTTTGGATCTGAATTGGGTTTAACAAGATTTAACTGCTTCAAAGGGCTTTATAAGAATTCATTTTATCCTTCAAATCTGATTTCAAATGCTACCTACTTTATGACGCCTTTTCAACTTTGATGCTCCTTCTCTAGTGCTCCTATTGTTGATATATTTTGATACATATTTTATTCAAGCAGTTACTCCTATTGTGTTTTATCTTACTCTGTAGGAAATATTCCCTTTATTGTTTCTTCAGAAATTTTGTGGAATAGGCATGTATCTTAATAATATTTGTATCCCAGGCCTAGTACAGACCAGAAACACTCAATTGAGCCATCAGGTGCTCAAAAATGACTTTAATAATTATATGAATCACTGGGCACAGTGGCATATACCTGTAATCCCAGAGGCTGGGGAGGTTGAGGCAGGAGGACTGCAAGTTCAAAGCCAGCTTCAGCAACATAGTGAGGCCCTAAGCAATTTAGGGAGATCCTGTCTCAAAATGAAAAAATAAAAAGGACTGGGATGTGGCTCAGTGTTTAGTTAAAGTGCCCTTGGGTTCAAATCCCTGGCACTCCCCCCAAGATTATATGAAGGTTAACTAAGCACTGTGGCAAGCACTATACCTACATTGTTTCATTCACCAGATACTTTAGGAGAAATATACTTTTATGATTCCCAATTTATAATAACTGAAAGTAAGATAAATTGATTTGATGTGAGGTTACATTTGATCTAGGGTCAATTAGAAAGTGGCAGAACTTTTCTAACAGGGTTTTGGCTTCAAGCTCTTAACCAGCAGAGATGAACAAATGGATGGATGAAGATTCCTTTTTATTCTGTATCTAAATAAGTGATATGCATGAGGCCTTCTATTCTATAGAGATAATTATCATTTAAAATTATTTTACCTCCTGATGTTTCTATCTTTTGAAGATCTTTTTTCCTTCCTTCTTATATTACTCTGAAACTCTGAAGGAAAATATTTTGAATTCTTACATTGAAGTGAAATCCAACCAAGAAGTAAATGTTTTATGGAAAAGGGAACGTACTTCTTATCACTCATGCATTTGTAAATTTACAAGTATATAGCACCCACTGTGTGCTAGCAAACTTTTAAGGTACTAGAAAGACAGAGGTAAACAAAACAAAGTCCCGGTTCTCATGTGGCAACTTTCCATACAGGAGTTCACTTGCTGTTCACAGTAACTACAGGAGGGAATGAGGACAACAATAGTAGATAACTTTTTTCAATGCTTAACGGTGCCAGGCATCAGCTGTGTGCTTAATTCATACTATCACAAGGAACCTATGAAGTGAAGTATGTTTTTTCCCATTTTTACAATTGAGGAAACTGAGTCACAGAGGTAAGTGATTGGCTCAAGCCCAGTCAATTTGGCCCCAATTTCCAGGCTGTTACTCCCAAAGCTATATTGTTTCCTTGTTTCTTTCTCCATATAACAACTTTCATCCAGATCCCCAACTCTTAAGTCCTGGGGTTTGCGCTGCACGCCTCATGAAATAAATGAAAATATCTCGGAATTATTGCCAACTTTTTTTTTTTTTTTTCAAAGAATTCAAACTGATTTCATGGAATCTTCACAGATTTTGGAGTGAACCCTCCTGTACGGTTCATTCCCCGCCAGGAGAAAGGGCCAGGGCCTGGGTCATTTTACACTGGCTGGGGCACCCAGCAGATGGCGCTATCTCAGTAGCACCAGCTGGCTGCCCGGTCCCCGGGGCTCACCGCCTCGGCCGAAAGCTTCCCGGCCCTCCCTCACTCCCTTCTCTCCCCCCCTCCCCACGGAGCCCGGGCCCACGTGACCTCAAGACGGCCAATGGGCGAACAGAGAGGGCGAGCTGGTCCCTGTGGCCGCCATTAAAGCGAAGGGAAAACCCGTGAATTCGGATTAAAGGGGGAAAAACACCGCCCGCTGGGCCCACAAAATGGGGGAGACTACGGCGTCCAGGCGGTGAGGCCGCGGGAGAGCAGACGTTTGGCAGGCTCGGCCCAGGGACAACACGGAGACACAACCAGAGAATGGACTGAGCCCGCAGACGCCGCCACCACCTCCGCCACTGAGGAGACTCTGGGCTTAAGGACATCGCAGCTGCCGGGCCGGGGGCCTGGGCTTCTCTCCCGGTTCTCGCCCTTCCCGCCCCTCCGCGGGCGCCTCCCCGCCGGGGAGAACCCTCCCGGGCTTGGGCTTTGCCGACTCAGACTCTATTTTGATTATTTATTGTGTAATTTATTATTTTTTCTCGTGGAAGGGGCACACGTCCCCTCGGTCCTCCGGAGAGGGACGAGCGTCCGCGAGCTCCGCAGTCCGGCCCGCGGGGCGAGCGCAGCGCGGCCCTCCCGCCTCCGGCCCTCGGCCCCGGGCGGCTGGGTGCCGGCCGGGCGGCGGGGGCTGCTCGCGGCGGCGGGGGGGTAGGTGGGGAGGGCGGGCGGCCCGGCGGCCTCCTCTTCCACCGCCCCCCCAACCACCACCCCCCCGCCCTCCCCGGTGTCTGTGTTTCTCTCTCTGGTCGGAGGCGGCGGTAATGGCGGATGGTGGGTTGTGGCGCCGGCGGCGGCTGCTGTGAGGGACGATGAGTTCCTCCTTCGTGGCGAACGGGGCCAGCCTGGAAGATTGTCACTGTAACCTCTTCTGTCTGGTGAGTGCCGGGGCGGCGGGCGGGGGCCGCGGCGTGCGGGCGGTGGGGGAGGGGGCCTCGAGGTGCGCCCTTGGGCCGTGGGGGAGGGGGTCCGGGTCGGATCCAGATGCCAGAGTCCCCGGGCTAGGCCCAGCCGGAGCCCGCGCCCTGCGACGCTCGGCGGCCAGCCCCGGGAGGCGGCATTCACTCCGCCGCGATCCTGGGCTCTGCCCGAGGAGTGCTGGCTTTTTTTCTGTCTTGTTTCGGACTCCCCCCCCCCCCCCGCCCCCACGGCAGTCTTGTCTTCAACTTGGATTCCTTATCTGGCAGGACACTTAACATTTTCCTGTTTCTTGCTTAACTCTCGCTTTTCTCCTTATTGATTGGGTACACTTTTTCACACTTTACATGATTACTTTTACTTCGTTATCTTTATACCTTATCCTGATAATTTGGTTTCCCCCAATAAATAGGATCCCGGGATTTCTGCGTTAAAAACCTTTCGTTTTATGTATTTTTGTATGAGTCAAACTCACACAGAGTTAGTGCCTTCCTTGGTGACTTCATATTTTTGTGTAAAAATCAGTCGATGCTGTTTTCTTTTTTAAACTTTGGAAACAGTTTGCCATTTTGACAATTTCAAGCCATCTTGCTTTTATTAGAACATTATGTTTTTGGGAGAGTGGAGGGACTAATGGAGGAGGTGCAGTGGTTTTGCACTAAACGTTTCTATATTTGTCTGTTTTGCCTGCTTAAGAGTATTTTCAGCCGGCTGCTCCTTGTTTTTATTGGAGTGAAAAATCTGGGGAAGCTGGATGTAGGCATTACAATTGTGTAGGTTGCTCCAGGTTTAGTAACATCCAACAGTTAAGACTTTCAAAAGTGCCAACTGTTGCAAATATCAAGTCCTGAATTGGACAATAGCTTAGGTTCATCATTGACTTAAAGTTTGAGTGACTTTAAAAATCTTTTCTGTGCTGTGAGAAATATTGAGAGTATATGATAGGTAAGTGAAGTGGGCGGAGCGCAAGTAGTTGGCAAGTGTAAGCTGCCAGTCATGTATCAGCAGTTTCATTTTTGGCATCTTACACTTTCTCTCTTTAAGTTAAATTATTGAATTGCCTTGGTTGAATTTCTTTCATAATGCTAAATGGAGATCTTTAATGCACTTACCTATTATAAAATGTTAGTTTTCTTGACAATGTGCATTAATCAGCATCTCTTCAGATATAATAAGACATAGAGCAGGTTTAACATTTCTATCTTCTCCAACCCGGATCTATTTTTGGTACTTTTAGGATCAGGTTCTTGGAAGATAGACTAACATAAATCTGACATTTCTTTGGGAGCAGCTATTTGACTTTTCCTGAAGAGGTGTGTGAGTGAAGAATTAAGAGGGCTTTTTTAAAAGAATTATTCAGATGTCTTTAAAGCCATGACTTCTGTAAACTTGGAGTGATGAGTTTAAGAATTAATTGTTGGTGCAAAGTTTGATGCCAAGAAACAAATGTGACCAGTTCAGATTAGAATTTAGGAGAGGAAATGTATACTCAGTGTGCAGTACTAAAGAACATGTTTTTATTTAATGTTCCTCTTATTTCTACTTGAGATGCATTGTTTTTGTTGTGCTGTTCAGTGGCATGTTGGTGTTAATTTTTAACTGTTTTTCTTTTTTTCCTTAAATTCCTGGTTGTTGAATTAAAGTTTTTTTTTTTTTTTTGTCATAATCTGCTTTCAGCGTTATAAGCAGCATTGAAAAATTTTAATGTCCCATTGAAATTGGGGACTTTGTATTGAATACTTTTTGACTTTGAGTGAATGTACAATAATAAAAAAATCATACTTTCTTTTCTTTAGGCTGACTTGACAGGAATTAAATGGAAAAGATATGTATGGCAAGGTCCAACTTCTGCCCCTATTCTGTTTCCGGTGACAGAAGAAGACCCCATTTTGAGCAGTTTTAGTCGCTGTCTTAAGGCAGATGTACTTGGTGTTTGGCGGCGAGATCAAAGACCTGGAAGAAGAGAGTTATGGATATTTTGGTGGGGTGAAGATCCCAATTTTGCTGACCTTATTCACCATGACTTATCAGGTGAAAACAATTTACTATTTCTAGCCAATGATTTAACAACATTGTATACATTTCCCAAAATACTTTTTGTATTACAAATTAAGGTGGTGTGTGGGGGGGGGGCTGGTGCATGGTGCCACATCTGTGTACACCACTGTTAGATATCAAAGCCAGATAAAAATACAGTTTCATGTTTCAATTTACTATTATTATTTTATTTAAATCATTCATGCATGTTATGGGAGGCTTTATTTACTTTTCTCTTGCACTGGGGATTGAACTTGGGGCTTCAACTCGGGGCTTCCTGTGTCCTAGGTAAGTGATGTAGCATTGTTCTATACCCCGAGTCCTGTGGGAGGCTTTTTAATCTTTGAATTACGGTCTCCTTCCAATATACAGCTTCCTTCTTTAATTTCTCACAAGTGTTTAGAAATCTAAAGAAGGCATGTAACAGTAACCTAAGAAAAATGGAATCTAGGAACATAAAGTTTTTAGCACAGTTACATAATAGTTTTGAAACCAAGTGTAACTCAACTTGGAGTCAGTTCTGCCACTGCTCTCTTTTGCATGAATATAGAGACATTGTAGGAGTATCTAGAAATGTAGCTTTCTCTGATATATTTTTCAAGGTATGTAGTTATTTTGTTGTTTTATTTGCTTGTAAAGACATATGTTAATTTTGTTATTTTTGGAAAGTGACTCTTTTAGATACTGTTACATCAAAGATAAGGAGACAAGAGCCAACTTGTTTAGCTTTTATAAGACAGAGGGTCATAATCTAGAAGATTACACATAAATAATTTTGTGAGCAAATTAATGATTACTTCCTTCTTATTTTCTCAACTTTTAGGACCAAATGCTACTTAGAAAGAAAAACTATAGCTCTTCATGTAATTACTGAGGCTTGTGTTTACTTTAGACTGTAAGAGTCTGTTAACTGAATCTTTGATGATAGGAATGTAAATGATTAGTTGAATGCAACAAGAAATAACTTTAGCCGGTTATTTCAATGATTTTTTTTTTTTTTAAGAGAGAGGAGAGAGAGAATTTTAATATTTATATTTCAGTTTTTGGCGGACACAACATCGTTGTTTGTATGTGGTGCTGAGGATGGAACCGGGCCGCACGCACGCATGCTAGGCGAGCGCGCTACCGCTTGAGCCACATCCCCAGCCCATTTCAATGATTTTTGACAGTTAAATTTAGGATTTTTAGGTCATTTTACTTTTTTATTTGTTCTTTTTAGATATACATGACAGTAAAGTATTTTTGACATACATGTATGGAATGTAGCTTATTCTAATTAGAATCCCATTCTTGTGGTTGTAAATGATGTGGAGTTTCACTGGTGGTATATTCATGTATAAACATAGGAAAGTTATGCCTAATTCATTTTATTGTCTTTCTTTAGATCATTTAAAAAAAGCTTTCCTATTCGAAATTGAGCACTCTGAAGTTTTCTGTTATTGTCTGGCCTGAAGGTTTTTTTTAAATTTTTTTTAATGAAATGTAATCCAGGTGTCTGTATCTTGAACTAGTACTTAGTAAAACTAACATTTGTTTAGGAATGTGTGTGTGTTAATTTTGTTTGTTCTGATAATTGCTTTTTACCTTCTCATGAAAACATTTTTCAGTGTTCTTATTTTTGAAGTGATTGCAGTTCTTTTATGATAAAGCTTTTCAACTTTTCTAAGATGGCCTACCAGAGTGTAGACTTAGTTCTAAGTATGTAATACTGTTCTAAATATGTAAAATAATTAGTTTGTATGTATGTATCATACATGTATGTCAGGATTTAAAATTCCTAATAGTTTTAGCAAGATGTTGCTTTCTAATTGCTATGCCAAAAGCTAAGCCTACCAGCTTCCTTTTTCTTTCATTGACTTGGGCATATGTGAGTTATTTAATCTTTAAGTGATCATTAAAGTCACTTCACTAAAATGTATTGAAAGTTTTTGGTTTTAGTGGGGCTGGGGCTTGAACCCAGGGCCTTATGCATGCTTGGCAAGTGCTCTACAACTGAACTACATCCCCAGCAGCATTACAGTATTATCAACAATTATGGATTATCCAAAATTGCAGTTTGTCAATAGTTTATAGTAATCTGTTAACATTAAAAGTCTCTAATAATTTATGGATATTCTATTAATGTAAGTCTCCAAACAGTTAGCTGAGAGTTTATAGCTTAGTGGTAGGGCACTTGCCCAGCATGCATGGGACCCTAAGTTCAATTCCCAGCAATACAGATACACACAAAACCCCAAACAACTATAATGCTGATTTGTAGGTTTTGGCTTTTAAGTTGGAATCTTAAGTTGGAATCTTGTTAACATCTGAACAAACCTTTAAAAAGAAAAAATTCATGACATACATTTTGTGGAATCAACGATACTTTTTGATATATAGTATTTAGTTTTATCATAGAAGGACTAAATTTGAAGGTGAAAAGTCTATTAAAGTTAAATGTGAGCTGTTTCCCTGTAATGTTGTTAAAACACTACAGTATGTGGACATTGTTTCCTTCTAGGTTTCATATTATCAGTCAGCTATGTTTTCTCTAATGAAACTGAGTTATCATTTTTAAAATTTCTCCTTTAGTTAACTTAGGTTTTTAGCATAACTTTTTAAAATGATAGTACCCATACTTTAAAATAGATATTGATCCTGAAAGTGTTGAAAGCAATTTTGGGAGATTAGGTTTTATTTGTCAGATTTTGCTGAATGCTGTTAATAGTTAATACCTTTAAGATGTATCAAAGTGGAAATAATTATTTTGTTTTACTATTTCAATCAAGAATAGTATGTAAATCATATTTACTGTTCAAAAGCTTGTCCTGTACTATTACAGTTTACATATTCAGTGGTATTTATGTTTTAGTTTTTGTTTTAACCTGTCGTTTAATTTAGACTGTTGTTACTTAAATCAAACATATCCTAATAATAAGCACTTTTCAGATGGAGTATATTTGTCTTGCCCTTTTCTTTGCTCCAGGGACACTGTCTGCCTCCCTTTTGGGGCAATTAGTGTCTCTGTCTGTCTCTCTCTCTCTCTCTCTCTCTCTCTCTCTAACTCTTTTTCATTTCTTCCCATCTGTGGCACTGTATTCCTTTCCTTTCTTTTATGCTCCCCTGAGAAGAGAGCAGCTGGACAGTGGGGGTGGCATCAGCTGCAGGAGGCATCCTGAGTTCCAAGTGGAGGTGAAGGACTGAGGAAAGGGGAACCGGAAGGACCCAGGTGGCAACTAAAAAGCTGATTAATTTAGCTTGAGCCTGCTTGTCACAGGCAGTGTCCTTCTGTTTGGTTCAGCACCTAACACATCTTGTTACTGAAATGTTTGTGATTATGCTGATAATATCCTCCCCACCTTCTCTGTTTGTCACTTTTTATGGGGAGGAGGAAATGTATTTCTTTTTGCAAAGAAGACTAGAAGTCTCAGTTTTTCTAACTGGAATGTTTGATTATAAAAGTACACAATTGTTTTTGCTTAACCTCTTTGACATCTTTGTGTCACCCATAGTATATTTTTTAAAAATAAATCTTAAGGGCCTGGGGTTGTAGCTCAGTGGTAGAGCGCTTGCCTAGCACATGCGGGGCCCTGGGTTTGATCTTTAGCACCACATGGAGATAAATAAGTGAAGGTATTGTGTGTCTACCTACAACTAAAAAATAAATATTTTAAATAAAAAAATCTTTAATTTTAAGGTAGTTTTATGTTTTTTTTTTTAAACATTTTTAGTTGTAGATGGACATAATACTTTTGTTTATTTATTTTGTACGAAGTGCTGAGAATGAAATCCAGTGCCTCACACTTGCAAGGCAAGCATTCTACCACTGAGCCATAACTCAGCCTGGATAGTTTTATATTTACATAAAAGTTACAAAGGTTATATTTACATAAAAGTTATAAAGGGTGTATAGAGTGTTCCTGTGTAACTCTCTCAGTTTATTGTTAATACCTGTATTAGAATGATGTATTTTTCACAACTAATGAACTAGTATACACACTTTATTATTAACTAAGGTATGTATGTGCTTTATCTGGATTTCCTTTTTTTTAACCTAATGTTCTTTTTCTGTTCTAGGATACCAGCTAAATTGCTACATTTTGACAGTTCTGAGGAATCTAGTCAGGTTCCAAAGTACATGTTAAATTTCATCTTCTCATGTCACTTAGCACTTGTTTGAGTCATCTTCCTTTCAAGTTTAGCTGATATGTAGAAATAGAATATTAACTTATTTTATTGCTAATTAGTAAAGATTAGCTAAAGCATACCAAATGTGATTTTATGCTTACTTTAAACCCTCATTCATTTTGTATCAGTTGTCTCTACTGTTCAACAAAGTAATTTGTAAAGAACAGATGATCTTTTGAATTAGGATTTGTTTTAACTGGGGTTAGTCTAACTATAATATTCCAGAAAGATATTTGTTCCAAAAAAATCTTTTGATTTGAAAGCTGAATAATTACTTTTCACTCTTTACTCTCCTGAGGAGAATCTGAATCCATTTTGATCTTTTTGATAGAAAAAGGATCAGGGACAAAACTTTTTGGGTACAGATTTTCTTTTTAAATTTAATTTTGTAGCAGCTTTTTGTTTTGTTTTGTTTTGTACCAGGGATTGAATTGAATTTAGGGGTGCTTAACCACTGAGCCATATCCCTAGTCCTTCTTTTGTATTAGAGACAGGCTCTCACTAAGTTGCTGAAGCTGGCCTTGAACTTGAATCCTCCTACCTCAGCCCCTGAGTCACAGGCATGTATTGTCATGCCTGGCAGCACATTTTATTTAATGGTTGTGTGATTGTGGGTGAGAACTATAAAACTGGTCTTGGGAAAAATCTTAGCTCTAGTCCTCCAGTCAGAAGTTTCTAGTGGGTGACATTGATTGGTTCTTTCAAGCATACTGCAAAGCAAGATTGTTCCATTTTCATCAGTCTGTCCTTGAAGGAGAAGAGTTTTCTGTGTACTTTCTGCTTTCTCTCTCTCTCTTTTTTTTTTTTGAGATGGATTCTCACTATGCTATGCAGGCTGTCTTCAAATTTGAGGTACTCCTAACTTTAGCCTCCCGAGAGTAGTTGGGATCACAAGGCATGTGTCAGTGCATCCAACTTGTAGCCTGACTTTTTTGGAATTTATTGCTATCCTCATTGGCTTTATTATTCCCCTTAAAATAAAAATAAAACTACTCCCAAGTTAGGCTGCAATGAGGCTCTCAGAGAAAACTGTCATCTTGAGAACTCAAAAACAGACTCAATCAAGTCTAAATATTTCTTCTTTTTCCTAGTTCTTGGGGTCTGTATACTGGATTTTAGCAATCTATTCAAATATTTTTATTGTACCAGAATTCCATCATAATGTGTACAACTCAAATTTTAAGTGGGCCATTGTTCCAGATTTAATTTTGGATGCTGTTGTTGAAGGATACTAATTATAGTGGACCATAACCATGTGACAGCTTTTAACAGGGTTGACAAATACAAAACAGCAACCATCTATAGTAGTTACCTAGTGCTAGCCAAACTAAAAAGCAATTGTTTTTTTTTGCCTTACGTAGCCTAAAGAGAGTTAATTCACCAATGTCTAATGTTGTAAACTTTACTTGTGACCCAGTTCTTTATTTGGCTAGTTTTTTAGGTGATAACTTCATTTGCTGTATTTCTTGTGAGGACTGTCCTTTTTGAAAAAGAAAATAATCAATATATCAAGCTGTTTTTTTTTTTCTTTTTTTCTTTCTTTTTTGTTTTTAGTTGTAGATGGGCACAATACCTTTATTTTATTTATGTGGTGCTGAGGATTGAACCCAGTGCCTCATGCATGGGAGACAAGTGCTCTACCACTGAACTATAACCCCAGCCCTCAAGCTGTTTTTAAATTAAAAATTTCTAGGTTTTGCCATAAATAAATAGTACTGCCAATTTAAGGCACTCAGTAGTATTTGTTGAATGAATTGATTATGAATGAGAAATTATTGTTAAAGACAAACACTGATTAAACATTTTAAAGATTTTTCTTTATTCTTTTAGGAAATACATAGTATTTTTCTACCATGTTAAATTTGGAACCATTCTTTCTGTATTCACTAATGCATGTTGTATTTTAATAGTTCAGCAGAATTATAGGAAGATTGCTTTTTTAAAAGCAGTTGATACCATGGAGATATTTAAAGATGTCAGTTTTGAGAATAATGATGAGTATTGGGTATATAGCTTTTTTGGTTTTGATCTTCATTTTTTTTGTTGTTGAAGGAATTATTTTGATGGCCTGTGACACACTTTGACACCACTATAATTTGTAGCCTCAGAAAAAACATGGTAATCAGATTTAGCATTTTAATTTTTGTGTTCTGCAAATAAATGCTTTGTAAAAAATTTTAAGTAATACTGATGATTTAAAAGTTATAGTGTTAATAGCAATGGAAAAATATTATTAAAAACAAAACTGAAACTGTATTCTGTGGGGATAGAGACACAAGGGGAGAAAAACATTTAAAGGCATTAAGCAGACTTTTTTCATTAGAGTATGGTTGATTAAGTTCAAAAGAACTAGGTAAAGATTTGCCATGTGTTCCATTTTCCTTCTCCCCGTTATAATATTGGTGTTGAGATTTAAGAACCTCTTTTAATTAGTGTTAGAGCTGCATATTTCTAATGTCTTAGAGGGTTGGTTGTACCATTTCATCTTTTATATATGTGAGTACATGTAGAAAATACCATTATTATTGTTATTGCAAAATCAGAATATTAGAAACTTGGCTCAGTAGGCCTCTTGTTTCTAAGTGACACTCTCCCTAAAAACAAAACCAGTAACTTCAAACTTTTCATGGAGCGTTGTTAGGACTTATTATGTCTTCAACAAAAAACTGAAAGTCTATTACTTAAGTGTAATGTTTACATAGTCACTTGTAGGTAAAGATATACTTCAGAGATTTGTTGGCTTTGGAAAACCCCATCAGATGGGCTTTACTCTTTTGTTTTCTGTATAACATTTGTTTAGTGTTAATGAGAATTGTGTGCATTTGGGGGTCATGAGATGTCTGCTTGACAGCATTAAGTTCACACGAGTTTCTTCAGATAAATTTTAGAGTAAGGAAAGAGAAGTACTTTCAAATTAATACTGATTAATTCCTAAACCACATTTAGTATTAAATTATTTAGCTGTGAGTTTGACTGCAGTGGATTTCTTTACACCATAAAATTTTCAGAATTTTATATGAAATTTATAAATTATAATTTATTCCAAAGATTTTTAATTATTTCAAAGGAATTCACAATCTGTTGGATGGTGTTTCATGAATTGCAACTTTATACTTAAACTATTTTTCAGAATGAGGCAAATTCATTTTTAAGGTTTTTTTGTATCGGTGATTGAACTCAAGGACACTCAACCATGAAGCCACATCCCCAGCCCTGTTTTTTATTATATTTAGAGACAGAGTATCACTGAGTTGCTTAGGGTCTCACTAAATTGCTGGAGCTGGCTTTGAAACTCCTGATCCTCCTGCCTTAGCCTCCTGAGCCCCTGGGATTACAGGTGTGTGCCACCACACCCAGCTCATTTAAAATTTTTTTTTCTTTCAAAACATCTTTATTTTATTTTATTTTAATTAATTTATTTACTTTTAGAGAGAATTTTTTAATTTTCGATGGACACACATCTTTATTTTATTTTTATGTGGTGCCGAGGATCGAACCCAGTGCCTTGTGCATGCCAGGCGAGCATGTTACCACTTGAGCCACATCCCCAGTCCCTCATTTTTAAGTGAATAATTTATTTGAGGTTTATTGCAACTGTATAACTTTTATATGTAGAATAGCAACTTTGTGTATTGGGTCTTTGATTTAAAACATACCTGAAGTTAGGAAAACTTGTTAACAGGCTATTTGTATAGGACAGATGTTAAAACCATTGTGCTTCTTAGAAGGTAGGGATTTTTGAGGTAAGTGGTAATAAAGGATACTGAATAAGTCATAAAGAGGTTAAGAATTGGGAGAGATATTCCTACACAATACTACTGGAATTAGAAACTTATTTCTAGAAATTGTAAGTCATAATTTGAGGTAAAAGTTTTAACATAGCTATTTAATTTTTAAATGATAGGTCTTCATTAAGCTGACAGCAGAGCAAGTAAGATTCTTTTTTTCCTCAGCAACTTACAAATTTATTTGTGATTTAGACCTTTAACTAATTAAAGTGAAGTCACTATGTGCCAATTTCCTTTTCTCTTAGCCTAATACTTTCTTTAATAAAATGAAACCTTGTAAGCATTTTAACGTTAAATGGAAGTTAATGAGTGTCTCTTCCATAGAATGTGAAGTTTTCTTATTTGATGTTAATGATTAATGTTATAATGTTTAGAAATGTTTTTCCAACTCTCAAGTATTGTAATTTTCTAAAACTTCTTTTTGAAAAACCAGTTAGTTGCTTTGAAAGAGTTTTAGCATTTAGGAAACACTTGAAAGAACAATACAAATCATCATTAACCTTTATAGTGGCACAGAGTTTCTAGTGCAGTTACAGTCCACTGTCATTATACTTTTTAGTTAATGTTTATTATACTCATTTTTGTATAAGCTCTGAATACCATGTGCTACTCTCTTTTGGGGGAGGATGGGGGTGTTTACCCAGGATTGAACTTGGGGGCACAAAACCATTGAGCCACATCCCCACCCCTATTTTGTGTTTAATTTAGACAGAGTCTCACTGAGTTGCTTAGCACCTCCCTTTTTTCTGAGGTTGGCTTTGAACTCACAATCCTCCTGCCTCAGCCTCCCAAGGTACTGGGATTACAGATGTGTGCCCCTGTGCCCAGCCCATGTTCTACTCTTAATGCATATATCTTTTATTCAAAAGCTCATAGTATAAATGTTATTTTTCTATAGGTTTAGTAAATGTATTTTGGCAACAAATGTTTTCTCTATTTTTACTTAGTGAATGAAGATGATTCAAATTCAGAAAATATTTATAAAGTTATAAAGGCTATGGGAAGATTTTTATATTTGAATTAAATAATTAAGAAATATAAAAATTTAAAATGTTAAAGTGGTATTATTTGTAGTGGAATTCATTGGATGCTTTGTTATAGGCAGGAAATGGATAGAGGGAAAAAATTGGTTACTGAATTCATTCCAACTTATCTCAAAATGACTTATTTATTTGGTAGATTAACTTGGAGTGATTAATAGATTGGCTGTCAAAAATTAAGGCTAATAGTTAGTGAGGATAGCTATAACTTAATGCTGGGAATGCCTAAATCTTTTAAGTTTCTTCCCCTAATAAAAGATTCTGTACTGAATCATAATCATGGAAATCATTTGGTTAAAATGAGACCTAAGGTAGCTGATAATGCGTTGCTTGTTAGGCTCTGTGCCACTGGCTTTCTTTTTATTCATCACTTAATTTTATAGTTGAGTCGTGAATTAGAATGCCAATGGACATGAAATGTTTTGAATTTAATTATTAATTGGCTAGTGCTGTTTTTTTGGGGAGGGAGTGGGGGCAGGTCAAATGATTGAAAGAATTAGGAGAAGGTAACTAGTAAGTGAGCCAGTTTAGAAATTGGCATCATAGAGTATGTTTAATATTTTCCAAATTATACAAGCAGGTGGACTTTTCATTGATAGAGAAATCAATCAGTACATTTATAATATCATTCCCATATTTTACATTGTGCAAATAAACTTCAGGCAACTTGATAGAATGCATAGCAATTAGGCCTTTTATTTCTTGGGGAGTAACTTTGAAACCTGATACTTTGATGTCTAGAAATATATCGAATGATTGTAGTTTAATTTTCTTAGGTAGAGTAGGGATTATGAATATAGAATTTAAATTGTATCTTTTATTTAATGCTTTTTGCTTCCTTCATTTCTTTTTTAGAAGAAGAAGATGGAGTGTGGGAGAATGGACTTTCCTATGAATGCCGTACTCTGCTTTTCAAAGCAGTTCACAATCTGTTGGAACGGTGTTTAATGAACCGGAACTTTGTACGTATTGGCAAGTGGTTTGTAAAGCCTTATGAAAAAGATGAAAAACCTATAAATAAAAGGTAAGCTGTCTTAATTAACTTTTTTTTAATATTTCTTTTTCATTTTATAACTACAGAGAATGAATGCATGTGTTCAGGAAGTTAACTTTGGCAAAGCACTCTAAGTATTCTGTTTTATTCTTTTTTCTTTTCCCTTTTCTTTGTCCTACTGGGGATTGAATTCAGGGCATCAAGTGTATCAGGATAGATCTTTGCCACTGAGCTTCATTTCCCTATGTTCCTGAGGCTGGTCTTGAATTTGTGATCCTTCTTTCTCAATATCCTTACTAGCTAGGATGATAGGACTGTGCCACTGTGCCCAGCAGTTTTTGGGGAAACGTTTCATTAAATTGCCCAGGCTGACCTCAAACTCCTGAGTTCAAGTGATCTTATATCAGTCTTCTGAGTAGCTGGGACTGCAGGTATATGCCACCATGCCTGGCTCAAGCATTTGTTGACCACTTTACTTGCCCCTTAACATATACATTATAAAAAACTGTCTTTTTAAAAAAATTTTATTTATTTTTTCCCATATTTTAATTGGCGCATTATAATTATACATACTAGTAGGATTTGTTGTTACATATTCATACATGCACATAATATGACAATATGATTTGACTAGGTGTGTTGGTGCATGCCTGTAGTCTTAGTGATTTGGGAGGGTCACAAGTTTGAGTTCAGCATCAACAACTTAGTCCCTGTCTCAAAAGAAAAAATAAAAAGACTGGGGATGTGGCACAATAGTACCCAGGGGCACCTTACCTCAGTACCAAAAAAAGAAAAAACAAAATAGTATAATTTGCGGCTGGGGTTGTGGCTCAGTGGTAGAGCGCTTTCCTCGAAGGTTCGAGACCCTGGGTTTGAACCTCAGCACCACATAAAAATAAATAAATAAATAAAATGAAGGCATTGTGTCCAACTACAACTAAAAAATAAATATTTAAAAAAATAATATAATTTCGTCTTTATTATTCCCCCATGCCCTTCCCTCCTTCTTGCCCCCTCCTTCTCTTTTTCTTCTTCTTCCCTCCCCGCCACCATTCCTTTTCTCTACTCTGCTGGTCTCCCTTCCATTTTCATGAGATTCCCCTCAGTTTCCTTTTCCTTTTTCCTCTCTAGCTTCCACATATGAGAGAAAGCACACAATACTTAACTTTCTGAGTTTGGCATGGAAGGCTTTAAGATAGATAACTAAAATGTAAATAAAATATTTAAAAAAAAGAAGAAAAGAGTTTTCAGAAGACACAACATCTTTGTTTGTATGTGGTGCTGAGGATCGAACCTGGGCTGCACCCATGCCAAGCGAGTGCGCTACCGCTTAAGCCACATCCCCAGCCCCTAGATAACTCTTTTCTTCTTCAATTAAAAGTTTCAGGTCACTACATTTCTCTGTGATTTGAATAATACAAAATAGTCTATCAGAAAATTCAGTCCTAAGCAGTTGTTGAATTAGTGAGGCTTTGAGATGAACCAATGGCAAGTAGAGATACTTAAGGGAATTTGTTTTTCTGAATGATGTGGGAAGATATGAAGTCAATATTTGGTTATGATTATATATGCCTATCATCTTTTCATGTACACCTGGTGTTTTTTTTCAAGCTTTTCTTTTTAGTTGATTGGATGAGTAGATAATTTTGGGAATATAAAAGTTCTTTGATTTCCCCTCCTTCTGAAAATTGACAAATTTATTGTTAACAAAATAACATAGGAATACATTCTGCAAATGGCAGGAAAACTTAAGTACCTGGGTTACATGGCAAGTAGTAAGGAATCTGGAGGTAGATAATTCTGGTGTATCAGTTTAGTAATGTCGTCAAGGATTTAAGGTTCCTTATATTCTTCTGCTGGGACATCTTCAATATTTAGCTTCATCCTTATACTCCCAGTGAATATTGAACCTTCACACCTGATATGCAGAAGATGAGGGCAGAGAGAAGATTAGTTATTGGAAACCTGATGTATCACTGGCCATTCTATCAGAAAGAAGTACCTTTTATTTGGAAAAATAAAATAACCACTGTGAACAATGTAGGAGTTTTCTTAGTAAGATTAAAAGGCGGGGCTGGGATTGTGGCTCAGTGTAGAGCACTTGACTTGTGTGAGGCACTGGGTTCAATTCTCAGCACCACATATAAGTATATGAATAAAATAAAGGTCCGTCAACTAAAAAAAAAAAAGAAGAAGAAAAGGGGAATAGACAAAAGAAGGAGGGAATGTGGATTTTGGGTAGGCAATTAGCAGTGTCCACATAGACAGTACTACTTCTTCTACAGTTTTATTTGCTTGTGTCTGAGGTCTGAAAATGTTAAATGGAAAATTCCAGAAATAAACAATTCATAAGTTTTAAAAATTGTGCCTCATTCTGAGTAATATGGTAAAATTTTGTGCAGTCCCACTCTGTCCAGCCCAGAACCTGATTCTTTCCTTTGTCCAGAATATTTATGCTATATAGCTACCCTCTTGTTAGTCCTTTAGTAGCCCTCTTAGTTATCAGATCACTTGTCATCTGCTTGTATTCAAGTAACCCTTATTTTACTTACAATGGCTCCAAAGTATGAGAATATAAGAGAGTGGAACTATTCAGATATGCCACAGAGAAGCCATAAAGTGCTTTCTTTAGGTGAAAAGGTGAAAGTATAATAAGAAATTAGAGAGTCCGTCCTCATTCACACAATTTATTACAGTGTATTCATTATATTTGTTCTATTTTACAGATGCTTCTTGGCTTATGATGGGATTTTTGTCCTAATAAACCCATAAGTTGAAAATATGCCAAAAATGGATTAAACCTACTGAATATTGTAACTTAGCCTAGCCTATTTTATTGTAACAATATTCATTTATTTATTTATCAAGACAAGGTCTTATTATGTTGTCCAGTTTGGCTTCAAATTCTCAATTCTTCTGCCTTAGCCTCCATGTAACTGGGATTAAAGGTGTATGCCACCTTACCTGGCCTTAGCCTACCTGAAAAGTGCTCAAAAAATTATAGCAGAGTTGAATAACTATGTCAGACAGATGGCCTACAAAGCCTAAAATACTTAGTTTGAAATATATATTTGGATCTTTTTATTTTATTTTTTGCGATTTTGGGAATCAAACCCAGGGCATCACAAGTAGTAGGCAGGTGCTCTACCACTGATCTACCTCCCCAGCTCAGCTGTATCTGGATCCTTATAGGAAAAAACGTCTTGTTTAGCCTACTGGCACACACTTGTAATCCTAGCTACTTGGGAGGCTGAGAGGCAGGAGGATGGCATGTTTGAGGCCAGCCTGGGAAACTTAGCAAGACCTTATTTCAAAATAAAAAAAAAAAGAAGGGCCAGTGATGTAGCTAAGTGATAAAGGACTCCTGGGTTCAATTCTTAGTACTGTAAACAAACAAACAAATAAAATAGTAAAATATTTAAAAAGCTGCAAATGTAGCAATCCTGGGTTCAGTCCTAGTCCTCCTCCTTCAAACCTGCATAAAGATATTTTAGATTTGTGCTGCCAAGTATGGTAGTCCCTAGCCACTTGTGGCTCTTTAAATTCAGTTAATTGAAATTAGGGCTGGGAATGTAACTCAGTAGTGTAGTACTTACCTAGCAGGCTCAAGGCCCTGGGTTCAATCCTCAGTACTGCAAAAAAAGATGTCTTAGACCTGTGCTGTCTAAGATGTCCACTAGCCACTTGTGTCAATTTAAATTCAATTTATTGAAATTAGGGCTAGGGATATAGCTCAGTGGTATGGTGCTTGCTTAACATGCACAAGACCCTTTTTCCCCCAGTACCTGAGGGGGAAAAACGAAAAACAAAAAAACTTCAGTTTTGCAAACTGCCTTTCAAGTGCTTGTTATATGACTAGTGGCTTTTGTATTGAGTATTGTATGACATTTCTGTCATGGGAGGAAGTTCTTTTAGATGGTCTCTTATCCATAGAGCACTTAAATTTATAATTAACATATTTGGTGCTTCATTAAAGAAGTTGGTCACGGGTTTACTTATTTATTTTTTGTGACAGCAAGCAGATTTTATTAAATAGGAAGCAAGAGTACATTCAAGACTGAGAACAGGTCGTTCTGAGCAGGAGCAACCACGTGTTTTTGTTTTTTGTTTTAAAGACAGTAGATGAAAGAATATGCTTTAAGTTTCACCCATAAAGGTGTATTTATCTTCTGCCTCACTAGGCTTTTACATTATCTCCTGATCTCCAAAATTAATTAAAAATAAAACCCTGGCACAGTGGCACACTCCTTTAATCCCAAATTGGGAGGCTGAGGCAAGAGGATTATAAATTCAAAGCCAGCTCAGCAGCTTACTGAGATCCTCACCAACTTAGCAAGACCCTGTCTCAAGATAAAAAAATATAAAGGGCTTAGGCTGTCAGTGATAGAGCACCCCTGGCTTCAGTCCCCAGTACTGCCAGGGGGGGAAAAAAGTGCCATGAGATGTAAATTTGTGCTACAAAAATAGTAGCTATTAGTAGCTTTACTGTGTCCTTTGATTGGTTTTCTCTGAAAACCTGAACTTATGGAGAAGCTGAGAGCTACTGCGATTATATTTTTTAAGGACTTATTTCCTTTGTTGTCTTTCAGAGTAGCACTGTTCAATAAAAATACAAAGTAAGCCACATATGTAATTTTAAAATTTCTGCTAGATGGTTAAAAGTAAAACAAAAATAAACAATCAAAATTCAGGTGAAATTAATTTTAACAATTTTTTAATATAGTATATCTAAAATAATATTTCAGCATGTAATTAAATCCACAGAAGATACTAATGAAATAGTTGGGTTTTTTTGTAATGAGTCTTTGAATTCCTAGCATGTGTTTTATCTTGAGTGGATCTCAGTTTGGACTGGCCACATTTTAAGTCATCAGTAGTTAAATGGATATATTGGCTATTAACAACATGATTCTAGGGCTTCAAGCTTAACTGAACTTGGTAATGTTTATTGGCGAAAGATATCTAATACCTGATGATCTGTAAACCTTCCTGGAATTGTCTACTAAATTGTGATAGTGTAAGAGTTTTTAAAGGCAGGAGAATGCCATACCTATGTCAGGGTACCCACCATTTACTGAGTTAGGTGTAATTCCTTTAGGCTTGACACATCTTTTGTCTGCCCCTCCCCTGTGTTGTTTGTCTGTATTAGTTTGTCCTTAATGGCTGTCAACAGATTATCATGTATCACATTTCTGAAGTACAGCCATAATACTTGTGCATTTCTCTGTTAAATCATTTGGATTAGCACGATCAGATTTTAACGTGTTAATGCTTTTCAAGAATGTTTATGAGAAAAATTAAGTGCTAAGAAAAAAATTCTCATTTTTTTTCCCCTCCCCTTGAGCTTTTCTTACTGTAGTTTTTAGCTATGTTGATACATACAAATCTTTTTCAGCTGTTCCTTTGAGAAGTGAATAATAGAATTTTTTTTCTGCAGGGAAGAAGAGAGTAAGGAACTTACCTAACCAGAACTGGCCAGATATTATTCACAATTAGGGTTTATTTGTTTTAATGAAATTCTTACAGTCTATCATTACTCCATTTTTATGAGTAATAAGCCTGAAGCATAGAGAAGTTAAGTAATTTTTCCAAAGTCCTACAGCTGTTAAGTATTGTAGCTGGATTATAGGGCATGAAAAATATGCAATCGATTGTATACTCTGTAGCCTATTATATCTCAAATACTTACATCTTTAAAATGGTAAGAAATAGTAAAAATAATTTAAAACAGCTACAAAAAAAGAGCAGTGTAGAGGATAAAGTTTTTGACCAGATTTTTTGTTTCCTTCAGCCACTGAGCCACATTGCCAGCTCTATTTTATATTTTATTTAGAGACAGGGTCTCACTGAGTTGCTTAGCGCCTTGCTGTTGCTGAGGTTGACTTTGAACCCGCCATCCTCCTGCCTCAGCCTCCTAAGCCACTGGGATTACAGGTGTGCGCCACTGCGCCCAGCTCCAAGGGTTCTTTACAGTATAATTTTAAGTAATGGGTTCACTAAATGAGTGGAAATATGTATAAGATTGACAGATGAGGTGTTATCTTCAGGATTTTAATATAAATCTTTAATTATATATCTATATTAACTCCATGAACAAAATATTTTTATATAAATATTTAAGAATGTCTGATATACCTATAAATGAATAAAATATTATTCTGAAGGCTGCAGACATATAGACTAATACAGTGATTTCTAAACTTGTCTGGATATGAAAACCACCTGGAGAGTTTCAGAAAAGTACTGCTACTGGTGTCTTAACTTGGGTCTGTGACCTAGGATTTGGATTCTCCCCTCCCCACCGTATTGGGGATTGACCTAGACCTCTGATACTATACTAGTCAAGTGTTTTACCTCTGACATACATCCCCAGCCTTTTAATTAAAAATTTGAGAGAGTCTTGCTGAGTTGCCCAGAGAGACCTTCTGCCTTATCCTCCTGGGTAACTGGGATTACAAGTGTGTGTCACTATGATAGGCTTATATTTTGGAATTTTAAAAGATTCTAATGTTTAAGATAACATTTGGAAATGAACTCATGTAATATTCTGGAAATTAAGATGACTAGGGTTTTTTTTTGTGATAAAATATATGTAATAGCTAGGTGTGGTGGCTCATACCTATAATGCTGGTGCCTCTAGAGTCACCAGGAGGTGACTGGTGGCAGAAGGATCACAAGTTTGAGGCCAGACTCAGCAATTTAGTGAGACTCTGTCTCAAAAAATTGAAAAACGACTTGGAATGTAGCTTAGTGGTAAAGCACCTTTGGTTCAGTCCCCAGTTCCCCAAAAAAGAAGTAATGTAAAATTTTCAATTTTCATAATTTTTTAGTGTGTAGCTTCCTGGCATTAAGTAGATTAATGTTATTGTGCAACCATCCCACTACTGTCTATTTCCAGAACTTTTTCATCTTCCCAAACTGAAAATATGCCTATAAAATAATAAATTCTCTGTGAATCTGAATATTCCAGATACCTAATATAAATGGAACCATGTAGTATTTGCTCTTTTACGTCATTTCAGTTTGCATAATATTTTCAAGATTCTTCCATGTTGTAACATTTGACTGTATTTTTTTAAAGGCTAAATAATCATTCTATGTTATTTACCACATTTTGCTAATCTATCCATTTGTCATTGGACATTTGAGTTGGTTTCAGCATTTGGCTATTGTGAATAATGCTGCTATAAACATTGGTGTACAGCTATCTCTTCAAGTTGTAGTTTTCATTTCTTTGGGTACACTCTCAAAAGTGAAAAATTCTAGATACAGTAATCCTAAGTTTAATTATTTGAGAAATTGCCATACTATTTTCCATGGTGGCTTCACTATTTTACATTCCCATCAGTGTTGTAAAGAATTTCAATTTCTATACATTCTCACCACTTGTTATTTTTCTGGTTTTTAAAAAAGTAATAGCCATCTTTATAGGAGTGAAGTGGTATCTTAATGTATTTTTGATTTTTATTTTCTTAATGTGTTGCTAAGAATGATTTTTTTACTGGCCATTTGAACATCATTTTTGGAGAAATGTCTAAGTCTTTTCCCTATTTTTTAGTTGGATAACTAGGGTTTTAAGTCAACATTTTCTTATTTAATGAAAATTTTTTTTTTATTTTTAAAATACTTGACGTTTTGAAAACAGGACCAAATTAGTATATTGTACATAGCACTATATTGAGAGATTTAGAAAGAAGGAAAGGTAGATGCTAGATAGAATGAATGAGTTATGTAGGGATAAGAACATAGAATAATATATATTGATCTGGTATAAGTCAATATCAGTATATAATTATGTGTTCAGATCTCATTTATAAAATTCTGTCTCATTTGTGCATTTTTGTTTCATATATTATAGTGTTAGCTCCTGGAAAAGAGTAGTATTTTCTACAATCTTTTACCTTATCAGTACCTTAGTTTGTTATTGTAGTTACATGTATTTTTTGTTGTTTTTTTCAAATTGATGCATTATAATTATACATAATAGTGGAAATTAGGGGGCTGGGATTGTGGCTCAGTTCTAGGGCGCTCACTTAGCATTCACAAGGCACAGGGTTTGATCCTCAGCACCACATAAATGTAAAATAAAGATATGTGTCCACCTAAAACTAAAAAATATTTTTTAAAAACAGTGGAAATCAGTATTTTTACATGCACATAACATAATCTGACCATTCTCATTCCCTGTACTTTCCCTTTCCCTTGATGCACTTGCTTGTTTTACTTAACTAATTCCTCTAATTTTATTATTTTAATTAGTGTATGATATGTAAAAACTGTATTCATAGTGGTATATTTATCATGTATTTGAGTTTTTTTTTGTATTGGGGACCCAAGGATCCTCTACCTTTGTACTACATCCCCAGTTCTTTTTAGTTTTTATTTTAAGACATGATTTCACTAAATTGCTGAGGCTGGCCTTGAACTTATCATCTTCCTGCCTGAGCCTCTCATGCTTCTGGGATTACAGGTGTGCATCACCATGTCCCACTACTTGTTTAAGTACTAAGGGCCATGGTTCATAGAATGATGTTATAAATGATAATATTTCTCCCTGAAAGAAAAGCCATTCTGAATTTATTATGTCAGTATCAACCTAAAATTCTTTGATAACATTCTGACTAGAATATTGCCTTAATATAAGAATGTTAGAAATCATTATCCCATTTATAGAATATTTTTTTCTCCAATATCATGTATAAACATGGGTTACTTTAAACCATTAAATTACAAGAAGATAAGGCTATATTGGATCATTTGCTAGTATCATAGGTGGTGATATTTTTCTTTGATCAGACTGTAGGAATTGAGAGCTGTTATAGATAGAATGGGAGTGGAGAGCAGTGGTAACATTTTGTGTTTAAGAATACAAAATGGGGGGCTGGGGTTGTGGCTCAGCTGTAGAGCGCTCGCCTCGAACGTGGGAGACCCTGGGTTTGATCCTCAGCACCATATACAAAAAAATAAACAAGTGAAATAAAGGTGTTGTGTTCAACTACAACTAAAAAAAAAAAAAGGAATACAAAATGGCCTGTTGCTCTGGCGAACACCTGTAACCCAGCATCTCAGAAGGCTGAGGTGCAGTCTCTTTAGAAAGACCCCTGGGAGTCAAATTTATATCAGACAGCCAAATTTTTTTTCTAGTTTAAAAAGTGAATCAAGTGCTCATTGGGCATCTGGAAAGACTGTTGGGAAAGTTAAAAGATGATCTTCATAATTTTGTATTCCTAAATAACATTTACGATTAGTTGAATGTATTTCTTTAAAACATTTTTCATATTGCAGTGCTCTACTTAGGAAACTAATTTTTAGCATATTTACTTTTTTTTTTTTTTGGTACTGGGGATTGAACTCAGGAGCAATCAACTGCTGAGCCACATCCGCAGCCCTGTTTAGTATTTTATTTTGGGACAGGGTCTCACTGAGTTTCTTAGCACCTCCCTATTGCTGAGGCTGGCTTTGAACTCACCATTCTTCTGCCTCAGCCTCCCAAGCTGCTGGTATTGTAGGTGTGCGCCACATGCCTGGCACATATTTAGTTTTATTGTCATAAGAAATATCCATTTTGATTCCTATCCATTTTCTTATTTAAAATTTCTTCTACGTCCCAGCAACTTGGTAGTTTGACAGAGTGGGATTGAAAGTTTGAGGCCAGCCTCGGAAATTTGGCAAGACCCTAAACAACTTAGGGAGACCATGTTTGAAAATAAAAAATTAAAAGGGCTAGGGATGTACTCAGTGATAAAGTGACTTTTCAAACCCCAGAACCAAAAATAAATAAATAAAAATTTCTTCTGTGAAATGAAAGCACTTTTTTGGGGGGAAAGTGCACAGTGGGATTGAACTCAGAAACCTCCCACACGCTAAGCAAACACCCAACTACTGAGCTGCATTGAATTTGTAATCCTCCAGAGTAGTTTTACTATAGGTGTATGCTACTGTGCCTGAAAACAGTATTTTTAAGAACTACACTGATTAAAGGAGCAGTAGATGTGAAGATACAAAATTAAGTCTTCTAGCCCCTTTTGTCTTTTAATGCTAAGGAACTATTGAGGTTATTGCTTATATTTGCAAATATTCTTACGAGTATTTACAGCCCACATTTTGAAATTTGATCTCCAGTTACTAAGTAAGCACACAGTTTTCATAATTGTTTCTATAGTATGTTTACTTGATCCCTAATAGTAATCAAATTATAATTTCTCTGTATAATAGTTTATTCTTGCTTGAGTCTTTTCCTTAATAAATGTCTTCTTTGGCATACCCATTGTTAGTTTTTCTCCTTTCTACTCTGAAAAGATTTGACCCCTCTACTAAGACATATTTAAGTGTTGTAAAGTCTAAAATCTGTAATTGCTTTTCATATTGAAAAAATGCACGGGCCTGGGGTTGTGGCTCAGTGGTAGAGTGCTTGCCTAACACGCATGGGGCACTGGGTTCGATCCTCAGCACCACATAAAATTAAATAAAGATATTGTGTCCACCTAAAACTAAAAAATAAATTAAAAAAAAGAAAAGAAAAATGCATAGTTACTCTAACCAGTTGAAGATTATTTTTTATTTATTCTTTAACTTTTTAGCATTCTGTTATGTAGCCTCATCCCTTTTTTTAAAAAAAATTTTTTAATATTTATTTTTTAGTTTTAGGTGGACACAATATCTTTTTTTTTTTAATATTTATGTGATATTGAGGATTGAACCCGCGCCCCGAGCATGCCAGGCAAGCGTGATACCGCTTGAGCCACATCCCCAGCCCTCATCCTTTTTTTTTAATAGTGGAGAGAAAATGCTTTGAAAATTGGTTTCTATTTTTGTCCATACATATAAAGAGCTTGATGGGCATGTTGCTCTCAGAAATTAAACATCAGTAGTTTGCTAAGATTAAAATATTATTTAGAAATTATTATGTATTTATATCTCTAATTTTTTTCTAAGAATATTTATATTTTAGTTGTAGTTGGATACAATACCTTTATTTTATTTATTTATATGTGGTGCTGAGGATCGAACCCAGGGCCTCACATGTGCTACCACTGAGCCACAATCAACTCAGTTTTAATTACAGAATTGTATCAAAAAGAGGACACTCAAGAGCAGAAGAGTGGCTGGGGTGTGGTGGCACAACCCTCTAATACCAGGAACTCCAGAGGCTGAGGCAGGAGGATTGCAAGTTTGAGGTCAGCCTCAGCAATTTACTGAGGCCCAGTCTCAAAATATAAAAAGGGCTGTGGATGTGGTTCAGGGGTTAAGTACCCCTTGGTTCAGTTTAATCTCTGGTACCCCCCCAAAAAAAAACAAAAACAAAAAAATCACCAAGAAGCATACAAGTCATCAGTGAAATGCTTGTGTAGACAAAATCTTTTGAATAAATACCTGAAGAAGGTAAATTTAGCTAAGGCTGAAAAGTAGGGAATAAGGTCCTCCTTGGTCTTTTTTTTTTTTTTTTGTGGGGGGGGGGTATGAAGGATTGAACCCAGCAGTGCTTTACTGCTGAGCTACATCCCTAGCCTCTTTTTAAATTTTTTATTTTGAGCCTGGGTCTGGCCAAATTGTTTATGGCCTCACTAAGTTACTGGGACTTGCATTTGTGATCCTCTTGCCTCATACTTCCAAGTCTCTTGAGTTTATAGGTGTGTGCCACCATGCTTGGCGAGGCTTGCTTATATTTAAGGAACAGCAGGGAGGCCAGTGTTAGAGAGATGGTACCTTCAGAGGAAGTCTAGTGAGAAATGAGGTTAGAGAAGTAATGGATATCGGAGGTGTGTTGATATAAGGTGCTGTAGTATATCAGAATAATTATTCCCCCTAGGAATGTTGAGGTGGCCCACGCCTGTAATCCTAGCACCTTGGGAGACTGAGACAAGAAGATCGTGAGTTCAAACTAGCCTCAGCAACAGCGAGGCACTAAGCAACTCAGTGAGACCCTGTCTCAAATAAAATACAAAGTAGGGCTGGGATGTGGCTCAGTAGTGAGCGCCCCTGAGTTCAATCCCCGGAAACAAACAAACAAAAAATGAAAAAATAAAGAAATACTGGTATCTTGGGTGAAGTGGAGCATGCTATCTGAGAAAATGAGGCAGAATTGTAAGTTCAGGCTCAGCCTGGGCATTTAGAGAAGCCTGTCTCAAAAAATGAAAGGGCTGGAGATGTAGGTCAGTGGTAGAGTGCCCCAGATTCAATCCCTAGAACCACAACAAAACCAAAGAAACAAAAAACAAAATTATTCGTTAAATGCAATATGGTATCTGCAATGTAGTGTCAAATCTCAGGATTGGATCCTGAGATGGAAAAAAAGCCTAAGTGGAAAATTTAAATAAAAGACTGGAGTTCAGCTGATAATAACATATCAATGTAAGTTTATTGTTTGACAGATGTAGCATGGTTAATGAAAACTGGGTGAAGGGATATGGATCTCTCTGTAGTATCTTTGCAATTTTTCTGTAAAAATTTAGTTAGTTCTGCAGTGTTTAATACTAAAAACTATTAGAGCCAAAAGATATATTAACTACTGAATAATGTGTAGAATTCAGTATTTTAAAACATTTAAAAGTAATTTTAATTCAAGTAGCACTGAATGGTGTGATTAAAAAAAAAAATCCTGCTCTAATACTCCATTCCCATTCCCAGAAATAACTAGGTTACTTTGTTTTTAAACTTTTTGTTTAGTGCTTCTGGTGGTTACTACCATAATTCCAGAGATAAGTTCAGTTTGTGTCTATGAATATTCAGTTGAGATAAATAATACCTTCAAACCAGCTTCTCTAAATTACTTTCATAACTTGAATGATTGATTTCAATTTCTTGTTCTATCAACTTTAGACATTATTGTTGACTCCCTAATATAAATAAAAAGAGATACTTGGGAGCTGGGGTTGTGGCTCGGTGGTAGAGCGCTTGACTAGCATGAGTGAGGCACTGGGTTAGATTCTTAGCACCACATACAAATAAATAAAGGTTCATTGGCAACTAAAAAAATTTTTAAAAATGAAATATTTAGTTCTATTATTCTTTTTTACATTTTTCTTTTCCCTCTCTGTTCCTCTCTTTCTCTTCATTCCCCCAGCCCCCCTTTGGTGGCATTGGGAACTAAACCCTAGGATGCTCTACCACTGAGCTCCATAAGCTCCATCCCCATCCCTTTTTGTTTTTTGAGATGGAATGTTGCTAAGACTGACCTCAAACTTGTAGTCCTGCCTCAGCATTATGTTTTCACTTATGCTTTCTATTTTCCACTTTTGTTAGCTCTAGCATTACTTCCTATAATTTAATATAACAATTCATTTTGCTCTGCCTTGTGTGGAAAAAATTCAAGAGGGTTTATTCATGTTTAACAGGTTATGATTTGATTAATGATCATATTTTAAAGGACTTCTTAAAATGTGTGGAGAAAAAATAAGAAAAGTAGATTCTTAGTGTATAATCTCATTCCTTTCTCTGCCACTGTCTAAATCTGTCTTAAGGATACATCTTCTGTCCTAAGGCATTTGTATTTTCCAATCTGTATACCTAGACACACCTCATAGAGTATTTTACATCTGTCCTTGATTCTAGGATTGCTTTCAAATCATTTCATTGGTTGAGAGATTATTTCATTAAATGATTAATTGGATATGTCTCAATTTCAGAAATAATAAAAAAAGAAAACATATTTGCATTAATAGGTATATTTTTAGATGGGGTCTTACTGTGTTGTCTAGGCTGATGTTGAACTCATGGGCCCAAGTCATCTGTTGCCTGAGCCTCCCAAGTGCTGAGGTTTCAGACAAGCTCTACCATGGCCTGTTTATATATTTGTATTTCTTACAGAGAGGGTGAAAATGAACAAAATAAAAATTGTGGCCATTAATTTTTTTTGCTATACTTCTTTAATAAAGGAAAATTCTTATTTCTTCTAAATAATTAAGACCATGCTATTTTGATAGTCGTCTACTTTCTATTAAACCCTCTCTCCCAACATTTTTGTGGTTATATAATAATATATATACATGTGGGTGTACCTAACTTGTTTAACTGGTTCATCTATTTTGCAGCTTTTTAAAAAAATCATAAATAGTGCTGTGAACCACCTTTCTTACAACTAAATATTTGCTTGCGTCTATGACTTTTTTCCTTCAGATGAAGCATTCCTGGGTTAAAGAAAGTATGCGTTTTTTGTGTTATACCTTCTTAATAAAGAAAAGCTAGTTATTTTTTTATGTTTTTTTTTTTTTTTTGCTGTTAATCATCACTAAAATACAACTTTTTCTTCTTTATTAGTGAACATTTGTCCTGCTCTTTCACCTTTTTCTTGCATGGAGAAAGCAATGTTTGTACCAGTGTGGAAATTAACCAACATCAACCTGTATATCTTCTCAGTGAAGAGCACATCACCCTTGCTCAGCAATCTAATAGCCCGTTTCAAGGTAGATTATTTTATTGGCTTAGGAATTTAATCTTTTATTGTTATTTCAAGAATATTCTTATTGAAGTTGCTAATTTTGCATATTGGGCTTGGTGGAATTTTGCCCCTGATCTTTAGCCTAGTGATGATTTTGATGTAGCTTTCTTTCTTTTCTCTCAGAGTATTAAGTCAACAAAGTATGTTTACTAATGTAAAAATTATTTTTTAAAATCCATGAAAACAAATATTAAGGTTTTAATGTGTTCTGTTAAATATCATTACCTGTTAATTTTTCAAGATTATCCTGTGTGTCAGGTCATATAAGTAAGCCATGTTTAACATTGTTACACAGGAACTTTCAATATCATTTATACCATAAAAACATTAAACTCCAGTAGGAAAAATGTTTTAAAAGATTGCTGGTTTGTTTTAAGGACTAGAAATGTGTTAATTTGATCTTAAAATCTAATGTTTGTTTAAATTTATGTTGCAGTCCATTGTAAGTACTTAAGAGTTGTATATTCACATTGTTTTCCTCAAATTGCTTTTTTAGTCGAGAGAAATTGAAGAATATTACAGATACCTCAGTTCCTGATGGAATTCTTTGTATTTCTGAGTTGGGGGTAGACATATTTTTAATAGTTTTTAGAATTGCATAATTACTTGTCACACTATTCAACATGATCTTATTTGGTGTAATAGTTTTAGTTACTTACTTGATGTCTGCTCTGGGTTTCTAGTTATCTTAAGCCCATTTGGACTAAATGGCACTCTCACAGGACAGGCATTCAAGATGTCTGATTCAGCTACAAAAAAATTGATTGGTGAATGGAAACAGTTCTATCCTATTTCATGTTCCTTGAAGGAGATGTCTGAAGAAAAACAGGAAGATATGGATTGGGAAGATGATTCTTTAGCTGCAGTAGAAGTTCTTGTTGGTATGGATTCTGAGTATTATTCTGAAGGGGAAACCATGTGGCTGTCTGTATTAGTTAGATTTTACTGAGTAACAAACAATTTTAATACCTCAGTGGCTTTCAGCACCAAGCATCTGTGTGTTGCCTACTTCCCGTTTGGATTACAGAGGCCTGATACTTGGCCATGGTTTGGCACCATATATCTTCTCATTCTGTAATGTAGATTAAAGGAGTCCCAATATCTGGGACACACTAATCTTAAAAGTAACAATCAAAACATTAGGAACCAAACCTAACCATATAAGTATAGCTAAAGCTTTTGCTGGGATATGGTGTATATTACATCTGCTCACTTATCATTGGACAAAACTAGTTACATAGCTGGGCATGGTGGTAATCCCAGTGACTTGGGAGGCTGATGGAGGAGGATCACAAGTTCCAGGCTAGCCTCAGCAACTTGGTGAGACCCTGTCTCAAAATAAAAAGGGCTGAGGATGTGGCTCAGTGGTAAAAGTGCCCCGGGGTTCAACCTCCAGTATCCAACAAAACAAAAATTAGTTACTTGTCCATGCAAAAGTCATTGAGATAGGGAAATATATTCTATCTGAAGGGAAGCATGCTAAAGATGGGAGAGAATAATTGTGAACAAATCAATATTTGGAGGCTGGAAAGTGAAAACTTGTGTTATACAGTGCTTGAACATTTAATAAAACTCTCATCTCCAATAACAGAAAATGTTTCTAAAGAACTTGTGGCTTTAGTGTACTCTGCCTAGGTCAGCTGTTTTCACATTGGCTCTATTCTGTATGTTTTCTCATTCAAGGACCAAGGTTACCAAGGTAACCTTTACACTAGGGAATGCTAATCTACTAGGAGAAGACAGAAGTAAAAGAGGCTGCTACTGACCCTGGAAGCACATTTAACACTCCTATTAGGATATAGCATATATTTTAGAATAAGACACATAGCCAAGCCCCACAGTGGGGTGAAGACATATATGTACTGTACCTTAGGAGACATGGAAAGCATGGAGAGTGTGTAATTGAACAGATAATTGGGATTAGACTATAATACAGTATTTAGTGGAATCTAATGTTAATGTTATATATAAAGATTGCTGCATTGATTTTTTTTTTTTTAAATTAGAAACATTAGCAGTATTCAGTTTTAGTAAAAACATTACTACCAGAACATTTGTGGCAAAAACAGAAACAAAACACAGACATTTATTAGGCTTTTAAAACAGAGCTATATAGGACTGGGAATGTGACCTAATGATAGTATTTGGCTTGGGTGAGGCCCTGGCTTCAGTCTCTAGCACTGGAAAAAATTAAAGTAGACCTGTTGATTAAAAATAGAATATAGTTCATAATTCTAGTAATAATTTTTAAAAATTATATGGTTTAGTTGGTCAAATATGCAAAAAGACTTTTCTTTAAAAAACAAAATATAGCTTCTGCCAAGAGTGTATTTTGATAAAAACCTTTTCTGTGCAAACATGGTCATAGTATGCCTGCTTTTCTATTATATGCTCTTGAATTGAGACTAATTCCACTGCAGTCACAATAGTCATCAATTTTCCTGTTCATTTTTTTCCCCTTTCAGCTGGTGTTCGAATGATCTACCCAGCATGCTTTGTTCTAGTCCCCCAGTCAGACATTCCTACGCCTAGTTCTGTGGCATCCTCTCACTGTTCAGCTTCTTGCTTGGGTGTCCACCAAGTGCCTGCTTCCACAAGAGATCCTGCTATGTCTTCAGTTACTCTTACACCACCTACTTCTCCTGAGGAAGTCCAAACAGGTATTAATACTAGTCTGTTTCATCGAGTCTGGTGATAAACCTATTGAATACATAAGAACGGAAAAAATATATGTATACTTTGGAATAATTTAAAACTTACTGAAAAGTTACCGAGAACGCCCTCTTCTAGATTCCCAAATTTAACGTTTGCTTTATTATTCCCGCTGTATGTGTACATTCATTATCACTAGTCTTTTCTGAACCATTTGAGAACAAGTTGCATACATGATGTCCCATCATTCCTACATACTTAGTGTATTTCCCAAAATTAAGACAATTTATTGACTTATTTGTGGTGCTGGAAAAGAACCCAGGGCCTCACATATGTCAGGCAGGTGTTCTACCACTGAACTATACTCCTGGCCTCTATAATTTTTATTTGATTCTCTAAGTCAGGAAAACAAATTGACATGCTATAATTCAATTTACATCCCCTGTTGACATTTTTTTGCTATCAGTATTTAATATTCTTTTTTGTTTCAAATATGAACAGGTTTACCAGACAGCTTGAGTAAGTTGTATCATAAATTAATATAACCCTCAATAATGTTACTTTAAATCTACTTTATTCTCCTACAGCTTATTTTTTTGTTGTTGTTTATTTGCAGTTGATCCTCAGTCTGCCCAGAAGTGGGTCAAATTTTCTTCAGTGTCTGATGGCTTCAACTCTGATAGTACTAGCCACCATGGTGGGAAAATACCCAGAAAGTTAGCAAATCATGTGGTGGATAGAGTTTGGCAAGAATGTAATATGAACAGAGCACAGAACAAGTATGTATTTTAGTTTTTCTTATTTTTCATTAGCGATACTGGGTAATGAACACAAAGGTGTTCTACTACTGAACTACGTCCCCACACCTTTTTATTTTTTAATTTGAGACAGGGTCTTGCAAAGTTGCTGAGGCTGGCCTCAAATTTTGATCCTCTCGCCTCAGCCTCCTGAGTGGCTGGGGATTACAGGCATGTGCCACTGTTCCCAGCCATATATTTTCATTTTCACGTTAAAAAAAAAAAAATCTCATGTTGGATAATTACTTATAATTAAGAGTTAAACAGTCATTTATATGACTTTAGCTCAGAAATTTGTTTTTTAAAATTATTTTTAATGCTAAATTTAAATTAGAAAATTTTATGAATCTTAAGAAATTTTGTAATTTCAAATTTTAGGAGGAAGTATTCTGCTTCATCAGGTGGTCTGTGTGAAGAAGAAACTCCTGATAAAGTGGCATGCTGGGACTTTGTTGAAGCCACACAAAGAACAAATTGCAGTTGTTTGAGGTAGATTATTTTTTAGTTGATTGATGGTTGTGTGTATATGTATGTTGTTTCTTATTCACTTTGTTTGGGATATGTTTATGTAAACACTGTGTTAGAAGTTTTTTCAGAAGTGAGAAATATAAGAAAGAAAATTTAATAATTTGAAGCTGATTATAGATGTATGTATTTTCCAGATACCAGAGGTAGATTGTGGAAGTTTTTCCTAGCAGCCAAATAAAAGAGATTTTATTAGATTATGGTATACACAGCATCTGAAAAATAAAAGACGCATGTCTCTTGAGAAAACTGTTCCTCAATATTACTGTGCCTGAGAAATTTCTCCCAAGGGTTCTTATAAAAGAGATGATATGTGATATACTTAGTAAAAATCTCCACTGTCATTTTTCTTTTTTTATGGTAAATACATTGTTGGATTTTGTGCAGCGGGTTCTTTTCTTTGGGCAGCTGCAAGTGAGTTGTTGGGATAAGATTCAGAAAATGTGCTTTGGCAAGGGACTAAAGCTATATTATTATCCAAATACAGACTTTCTAATCGACTGTATTGTTGAAAGATTGGTAGAAGAATGAATTCTTTAGGCCTTTTATTTATTGGGGACTTTTGATGAGGTTTATTAGAGGCTTTGAAACTACATTGCCAAGTTTATTATTTTATTCTGCATATTAAAGGTAAATCATGCTTTTACAGTCAAGTAAACAATAATGGCTTTGACATCCCTAATCAGGACTTGTTACTGAATAGGTGGCTACCCTTTTTCCCCATGGAAATGAGCCAACAGAATGGAATGCCTGCAAGTTAGGGCCAAGGTTTTTCTTACCTTAGCTACTTGAGTATAATGACGGACTCCTTGCCGTGTATTTCTGTATATATTGAATGTTCTTACTTAGATTCTTTGGATTAAAGGATGGTAATGTTTTAATATCTGGCAATATTGTTGAAAGCTTACCTCTTGTTGATAGATTGGAATAAAAATATGGATATAGGGCTGGATTGTAGCCCAGTGGTAGAGTGCTTGCTTTGCATGTGTGAGGCACTGGTCACATTCAGTCCTCATCACCACATAAAAATAAATATTGTGTCCATCTACAACTAAAAAAGTATGGATATGTTAGCTGTTTTACAGTTTAAAGTAGTTAACAATTGCACCTGCTCTTTCTTTTTTTGGGGGGTATTGGGGATTGAACTCAGGGTCACTCGACCACTGAGCCACATCCCCAGCCCTATTTTGTATTTTATTTTTAGACAGGGTCTCAGTGAGTTGCTTAGCGCCTCACTGTTGCTGAGGCTGGCTTTTGAACTTGTGAGTTCTTGCCTCAGCCTCCCAAGCCTCTGGGATTACAGGCATGTGCCACAGTGCCTGGCCTGATTTTTAATTTAATTATTAAATGAGAGTGAGGCCTTGAGCAACCATATGTGTGTATCCTCCTTTGCCGTGAAATATAGGAAATAGGACAAATATTGCTAACTAACTATGCTAATTGGCCTCCAGTTTGCTCCTACCCTTTCCCTACGTTGTTTTGTATTTCAGAGAATTAAATTTCTTAGGCTCCCTTGCTTTCTGGTTTTGGTTAATAGAAGATTGGAGGGTGGAAGGAGGGAAGAAGCCACTACTTTTTTGAGCCAGCTTCATCAGCAGCTCCCGTGTATCCTATTAATAGCCCCTTCCTCCATGGTCCCAAACGCTGCATTTCTTGCTTTGTTTATAGCACATCCCAGGCTTTCGAAACACGGTGAGACTAATTCATCTTATTGTCCTTTTAGTCTGAAGCCACAGTCTCAAGTTACTGTTATCCTGGTAGCTCTCTCTTTTTTTGTTTTGGTAACCTGTTCTCTATAGTAAATTTCCTCTGAGTGAAAGGTAGGACTGGACCCTGACTAACGCTGGGTTCTCTTAAGGGCTGGGATTGTGGCTCAGTGGTAGAGAGCTTGCCTAGCATGTGTGAGGCACTGGTTTGATCCCCAGCACCACATTAAAATAAATAAATAAATAAATTCTAAACTAAATAAAAAAATTTATTTTAAAGAACCTGATTTTTTAAAAAATGGCATAAATATATAACAAATGATTTGCAAAAATAAATTTTAAAAAAATTATAATTACACATACGAAGTTTGCCCATTCTCCCCATATCCACTACCTTTCCCTATCTATATGTGGCTCTTTGCCAGTTAGATATTATTCTTTTACAAGTTTTTCTGTAATTTTGCATTACATTTTCCTTTGACGCTTACATTCTGATTTTATTTTATTTATTTATTTTTGGTGCTAGGTATTGAAACTGGGGCATTTAGGCACTGAGCTATATCCCCAGCCGTTTTTACTTTGAGACAGGGTCTTGCTAAGTTGCTGAGGCTGGCCTTGAGTTTGTAATCCTTTGCCTCTGCCTCCTGAGTCACTGGGATTACAGGTGTGTACCACTTTGCCCATCTTATTCTGATATATTTAACGTCTTATTTTTTTTCTTAGATCTGTTCATGTTAGTTACTTGTAAATATGCCTCATTGTTTAAATATCTTCTTGGTATTGCACTGAATGGAAGTATCAAAAATTGTTTTTTTAAAATTTTTGTTTTAGTTGTCAGTGGGCTTCATTTTATTTATTTATATGCTGTGCTGAGAATAAAAATCCAGTGCCTTACACATGCTAGGCAAGTGTTCTTGAGCCAAAACCCCAGCCCAAGAGTTTTTTTATTTGATGGACATATAGGTTGTTTCCAGAGGCTTTTTTAATATGTATTAACTGTATCAGCTTTTTAAAAATGGCTATTGCTGTGACTATCAAGTTAGATTTTTTTGAACTTTTAAATTTAAGGGTGCATACTGGATAGGATATAAATTAGGTGGATTAGGTGATGATTGTGGGCAAAAGACTGCTTAAACAGTTGTGAATTCAAAAAGATTCTACCAAATTTCCTCATTTTTTTGTTTTTCTTATACTTTCACTCATCTTAGAACTATCTCAAAATTGTTTTTAAAGTTGTTATAGTAAGTGAGAAGCATAAAATTGTTTTGGTTGCATCATTCACCAGTGAGATTTGAATAGTGCACATTTATTGATATTAGACTTGTCTGATAGAATGTTCATAAGACAATTTACACTTAGCCAAGTTACTTGACAAAAAAAGGAATTAAGTTTCAGATGTTAACACTAAATTAAACAGATTTCCCAAGTTGGTTGGTTTCTAGTATGAAATTCATACTAGGATTCTAGAATTGTTGTCTTTAAAAAACCTTTTTTTGTTGTTGTTGTTTTAAAGTAAAGGTCTGTACCGGACTATGACAGTGTTGTCAAAATTTTATCCTGGTGCAGTGGCACATGCCTGTAATCTCAGCACCTTGGGAGATGGAGGCAGGAGGATCACGAGTTCAAAGCTAGCCTCAGCAAAAGTGAGATGCTAAGCAACTCAGTGAGACCCTGTCTCTAAATGAAATACAAAATGGGTCTAGGGATGTGGCTCAGTGGTTGAGTGCCCCTTAGTTCAATCCCCAGTACCCCCCACAAAAAAATTTTTTTTGAAGATCCATATAATGGTATATACCAATAATGGATTATTATTATTATATAGCCTCAATGAATATAGTTTCTACTCTTACAGCTGGATAAGTAAATATATGGCTGTTTATTTTTCACATCCCTTGTATTTGTGACATAACAAAATAATTCACTTCCTTAATGGAGGTGTTCTTAATACTGTGTAGACTACACCTCAAAATTTGGGTTTTAAGATTTCATTTACACTCTCAATTATTGTGGGGACTAAGATATGGCTCAGTGGGTAGATTGCTTGCCTACCTCTGGGTCTGATACCCAGTCCATCAAAAAGAAAATAGAAATGTATGATACCTAAAGTGCTTTTATTTATATGGGCTATATCTATTTATATTTATTTTAGAGAAATTTTGAAGTACTACTTAATTTATTAAAAACAACAATAAGCCCAGTGTATATTAACATGAATAAAAAATTTTTATAGACATTAACTGTATTTTCTAAAACAAAAAATTATATAAGTGGCATTGTTTTACAGTTTTTAAAAAAATCTCTTTAATGTTGAGCATTATAAGATAGATGGATTTTCCCATATTTACTTTTTTTTTTTTTAATATTTATTTTTTTTTTTAGTTTTCGGCAGAAACAACATCTTTGTATGTGGTGCTGAGGATCGAACCCGGGCCGCACGCATGCCAGGCAAGCGCGCTACCGCTCGAGCCACATCCCCAGCCCCCATATTTACTTTTGCATTCAACCTCTTATTGTCTTGGTTGAGATATATGACGAAAATGCAGCCCACACAGCTGTGCAGTTGGAAGAGGGAAGATAATATTTTAATAACTTTTTCAGATAATTATGGATATTCTCCTTTGATACTGCACCAAACTTTGCAAATGATAGTTTATTAAATGATAGTTATAATGTGGAATCTGAAGCCATGTTAATGAAATTTTTATACTCCACTAATGACTGGATATTTTACTTAAGCTTTATTTTTCTTACATTGGTTATTTGGAAAACATCAATTCATTAAATTATGTGGCTCTTCTGAACATTTTGTTATAAGGTAACAAAAATTTTATTCTTTTATGTCATTAATGATCTCACCAGAAAAGTAAATATTAGAAAATTGTCGAGTTCTCTGTGGCAGATAAAATTTTCCAAAGTTCTGTATCTTACTCTAAAGTTCAGATTCATCAGTTTTTCTTCCTTAAAATGACAAACTTGTTTTGTTCATTTTTGTAACTTAGTAAATAGATTTCCTGAATAATCAGTCAGATATGGATGGATACTCATTGTTTTTCAAATAAAATTGGTGTTCTGTGAAAAAAAGGCCTAATTCATCTTGTACCTCAGATAGTTGTACAAATGCTTTCCTACAAGTGTTTTTCCTCAGAGCAGCCATTATACTTTAATATGTAGCAAACATTCATACATACACACCCACCTTTTTTTTGTTGTTGTTACTAGGAATTGAACCAATGGTTCCTTCACCACTGAGCCGTATCCCCAGACCTTTTTTATTTTTTGAGAGAGGGTCTCACTAAGTTGATCAAGGCCTCAGTAAGTTGCTGAGGCTAATCTTGATCTAGCAATCTTCCTGCCTTGGCCTCCTGAGTAGTTGGCATTACAGGGGTGTGCCTCATTGTATACCTGCTGCTGATGCTGTTTTTTTTTTTTTTTTTTGGCGGGGAGTGTGGGGGACTGGGAGTCGAACCCAGGGCTTTGCAAATGCAAGGGAGACACTTTGCCACTGAGCTAGCTACATCCCAGCCTTTGTCTAGCTTCTTAATGAAGTTTTTTCAAACAAATCTAAGATACCGTTTAACTCTATAGTACTTTTCTGTGTGAGGTTTATTTATTTTTTCCTTTTACGGTGCTGGGAATTGAACCCAGGACCTTGCACGTGGTAAGCCAGTACTCTACCACTGAGCTGTACCTCTGGCCCTGTTATTTTATAATTCTGTTATTATACCCAATAAAATGAGCAATAATTCCTTGATGTCATAATACCCTGTCAATATTTGTCTCAGAATAGGTGGTTTGTTTGACTAGCATGCAAATTTAAGTAGTACTTACTTATTTAAGTATTCTGAGTCTTTCCTGTATGTGACATTGACTTGGTTAGAGAAACTAGGTCAGTTGTCCTATAGGATGTTCCATGTTCTGAATTTATCATTTACCTTGTATACCCAAATTTGGTTTTCGCTGTCATTTAACTTCTTCTTTAACTTTTATATTTCTATAAATTGAAGGTAGCTCTTACAGCTGTGCTGCCCAGTACAAGGTGTGTTAGTAACCACTAGTAGCTATTTAAAGTAGTATAAAAATTATATTTAAAGAAGTATAAAAATTAAGTTACTCAGTTGCATTAACCTCAAGTGCTCAAGAGTCACTTACAGAACATTTCCATCGTAGTACAAAGTTCTTGTGGGCAATGCTCATCTAGAACCTTGATTAGATTCAAGTACAATGTTTTTGGCAAGAGTATTTTATGGACAGCGTTGTAGTTGATTTGTAGTAGTTGCATCAGAAGAGACATAACGTTTGGATGTCCCACCTAATTTTTTTTTTCTTTCTGATATTTATTTTTTACTTTTAAGTGGACACAATATCTTTAGTTTACATTTATGTGGTGCTGAGGATTGAATTCAGTGCCTCACACATGTTAGGCGAGCACTCTACCACTGAGCCACAACCCCAGCCCCCACCTCTAATAGTTTTAAGATCGATTGGTTGTTGATCACCTTGAATAGTTTCTAACACTGTTAACTGCAAATAAAGTTTTTCTTCTTCCTTTACTAATGAAGTCTTTTGACATCTTTTTCTTGTCTTCTTGTATTCGCTAAATTATTTCAATAAAAGTAGAAATGTTTGAAGTTAATATTCCTTTTTTTTTTTTTTTTTTTTGGTACCAGGGATAGAATCCAGGGTGCTTTAACCACTAAGCCACACCCCCAGCCCTTTTATTTCTTATTTTTTAATTTTTAGTTGTAGATGGACACAATACACAGTATCTTCATTTATTTTTATGCGGTGCTAAGGATCGAACCCAGTGCCTCATGCATGCAAAGCAAGCACTCTACCACTGAGCTACAACCCCAGGCAATTATTTCTTATTTTGAGACAGGTTTTCGCTAAGTTGTTTAGGGCCTTGCTAAATTGCTGAGGCTGGTCTTGAACTTTCTATCCTTCTGCCTCAGCCTCCCAATTTACTGGGATTACCCACATATGCCACTGTACCCAGCCAGATTATTCTGTTTTTAGGATTATATGAAAAACAACAAATAATATTTGAAATGTCACTTTGCTGTAATAGTGATTCTCTAAATATCAACCCTTTATTTTAACTTACAGGCACAAAAATCCCAAACCAAGAAATTCTGGACAACAAGGACAGGTACCATCTTTAGGTCAGCAACAACAAGTACTTCCTAAGCACAAGACCAGTGAGAAGCAAGAAAAGAGTGAAAAGCCACAGAAACGCCCCTTGACTCCTTTTCACCATCGTATATCTATCAGTGATGATGTTGGCATGGACACAGATTCAGCCAGCCAAAGACTTGTCATCTCTGCTTCAGATAGTCAAGTGAGATTTTCAAATATCCGAACTAATGATGTAGCAAAGACTCCTCAGATGCATGGCACTGAAATGACAAATTCACCTCAACCACCCCCACTTAGTCCTCACCCATGTGATGTGGTTGATGAAGGAGTGACTAAAACACCTTCAACTCCTCAGAGTCAACATTTTTATCAAATGCCAACACCGGATCCCTTGGTTCCTACTAAACCAATGGAGGATAGGATAGACAGTTTGTCCCAGTCTTTCCCACCTCAATTCCAGGAAGCTGTAGAGCCTACAGTATATATTGGTACAGCTGTAAACTTGGAAGAAGATGAAGCTAATATAGCCTGGAAGTATTACAAAGTCCCAAAGAAAAAAGATGTAGAGTTTTTACCACCTCAACTTCCAAGTGATAAATTCAAGGATGATCCAGTTGGACCTTTTGGACAGGAAAATGTAACATCAGTTACAGAGTATGTATTTTTTTTAATAGTCACTACTATAAGTTAAGGGTGGAAATGATCTAAGTTTTTAATACTAGGACTCCGGGATTTGTTTCAGAATAGGATTTACAATAATAAATCCTCTGAGTATTAAATTTGTATAATTTCTTTTCTTTTTTTTTCCTCAGGGAACCTCTTCATTATGAATAGTTTAGTCACCAAAAAAAAAGTGGAGAAAATAATATATAAACACTCATATATCCATCAGCCAACCAATGTTAGAACTCCAGTGTACTATTTTTCTTTTTTCACTTCCTGAATTGGTGCTTATTATTTCTATACATGTCCTTATATGTGTAGCTCTAATTAAGTCACGTTAAATGACTTTATGGTATTTCCTTGTTACTATATCATAATTTAATTTGCTCTCTAAAAGATGGATATGTTGATCATTTTCAGTTTTTCACAGTTACAAAGGATGTAACTGAACTGTACACATTTCTTTCTGCACTTGTATAAGAATTACTCTAGGAAATACATTGAAAATTAGAGTTGCTAGGCCATGAGGTTTGTCCATTTTCAATCTTAAGGGTTGCTGTCCAAATAGCTGATATAGTTTTTCTCTAATGAACCAGCAGAGTATAAGAAAAACTGTTGTTCTTCATTTTCCTCAATACTTGGTGTTAGGAGTCTTTGAATTTGGCTGTATGCAAAGTGGCATCTCATTGTCTTTAATACATATTTTCCAGATTCCTACTGAGGTTAAGCATCTTGTAAAATATATTTTGATCATTTAGATTACCTCTTCTGTGAATTGCAGAGTCTTTTTTTTTTTTTTAGTCTCTCTCTTTTGTCTGATTTGTTCTTTTCACATTCTGGTTACCTATGTTAGTAACATGTGCTATAGATACTTTGCTTCATCTGTGATTTGCCTTATTTGTTCACTATATTTATGACATACTTTGGGCATAAGGCGGCTTTTTTTTTTCTGTTTTCTAATATATATATATACAGCTTATCAAATAAGCCTTTTGCATTTTTGTTTTTTTAAAAGATGAAATCCAACAAAATGCTACTACTATATTCCTTAGAACTGTCTACCTATTTGTTAGTCAAAGGCCAAGTAGTATGCAAAGATTACATTTCCTTCTCTCAGTCAATTATGTTTTTATTGTTTAAAAATTACTCAAGGGTTAAATGATATCTTAGACTTTATTAGTTGGTTAAAATGTCATATGTCATATGTCTCCATTATTTGTGTATTTTTTCCCTATTATGTAACTATTATATAGAATTTTTTACTTTTTAGTGTTGTTTACTAGATATGTTTTCTAAGATTTTATTTTAGTAGATAGATGCCTAAGTTAATATAACTAGTGGCTTCTCTTGGGATTTGCCCTTATTTTGTTGACAAACATCTTCAATACTCTTCTTGAGTGAGAGATTGTGGGAAATATATATTTAACATCTTTGAATTTCTGAAAATGATTTGATTTTTGTCCTTGTACTCATTGATAATTTGGCTATGTATTGCATTTTCAGTGAAATATCATTTTCTCTTGGAACTCTTATGGCATTGTTTGTCTTCTAATGGCTTCCAACAAAATATGTAATAAGAGTCTCATTCTGGCTCACTTTTTAAAGATTGTGATCTGTTACCTCCATGAGGCTTTAGGGTTTTCGTTTTAGATTTAGAATTGTGAAATTCTAAGAATATGTTTAAGTATAGCAATCTTTTTTGTTTTAGTCCTTGTACTAAATACTTGAAGAGACTGTTTAATTTGAAGTCTTTTTTTTTTGTCCTGCTACTGGGAAATCTCTTTCTTGGATATCATCTCTCTTTTTTCCCCCCTATTCTCTTTGGAACTTTGATTCCAATGGTGAGTTTCTTTATTTTCTCATTTTAAAATCTTTTTCCCCTTTTGTGTTCTGGGGAAATTCCTTGTTTCTTAGAGCCCTTTCTAGAATTTCTCTTATTTATTTATTTATGAATGATTGAATGAATGAATGAATGAGAGGGGTGTTGCTCTATTGCCTATGCTGGCCTTGAACTCACAGCTGGGATTATATAGGTGTGCACCATGTTGGGGCCCCTCGTTACTAAAATTTTCTAAACAGATTTTTTAAAAATATTTATTTTTTTAGTTGGATACGATATCTTTATTTATTTACTTTTATGTGATGCTGAGGATCGAACGAACCCAGGACCTCGCATGTGCTAGGCGAGTGCTCTACTGCTGAGCTGCAATCCCAGCCCCTAAACAGATTTTTTTTTAAAATAAAAGATTAGCATCCCCTTCTTTTCCTTTGTTTAAAAAACTTTTTTTTTTTTTGCTGTAGAATTACCTTATTTTGATCTTTTATCTTCATTGTTCTTCTTATATTTCTGATAATAATTATTTTTTATAGACACTTTAAAATGAGAGAATAGATTGGAAAGTTTGTGTATATAGGCTAACATTTTTGATTGGCAGGCCTTGCTTCACTTCAGAATGAAGAAGAAGGTAATCTCTTTGTTTTCTTTGAAAAGAAACTCTTCCATCAAGCGTGGTGGCATACACCTGAAATCTCAGCTGCTTGGGAGGCTGAGGCAGGAGGACCACAAGTTCAGCGTCAGTCTAGGCAATTTAGGAGATCCTGTTTCAAAAAAATTTTTTAAATGACTGTGGGGACTAGGGATATAGCTCAGTGGTAGAGTGCCCTGAGTTCAATTTTCCATTACCTATTTATTTATTTATTTAATTTTTAGTTATAGTTGTACGCAATACCTTTATTTTATTTATTTATTTTTATATGGTGCCGACGATTGAACTCAGTGCCTCACACATGCTAGGCGAGTATTCTACTGCTGAGCCACAACCCCAGCACCTCCATTACCTTTTATGAATTTAAAAAAAAAAATCTGTTTTCCCATTTTGAGCTCTTTTCATTTTCGTCTAGACATGTTAAGTCCAGATTTTAAAAAAAAATTTTTTTTCTAGGCATTTTGAGTATTATATTGTTCATATAGTTTTCCTACAGTTTCCTTTTGCATCCTGTAGACTGTGAACTTTCTCTGTGTATTTCATCTGATTTTGAGCTTCCCTAAGATTTAGTCTGTTCCATTTATACCCTCTCATTTTCCCTACTGTTAAGCGATTTATTCTCTCTTAAAATGCCTTTGCTATCATTTTAGCAGACACCTTGTGTTTCATCTAACACTTTGAATTTAAAAGAATTGTAGGATTTTAATTAAAGTCTGGATTTTGAATTAAGAAACTTCAGAATACTTTTCTGATCAATAAAGACAACTAACTTGTGTAATAGTGGATCTTTTGAAGTTAATGTCTTAGAAACAGCTTTAAAAGAAAGATCATAATCTAGCTGGGCATGGTGGCACATACCTATAATCCCAGTAATTTGGAGGGTGGGAGGCATGAAGATTGAAACTTTGAGGCCAGCCACAGCAATTTAGTGAGGCCTCTCAAAATAAAATGGACTGGGGGTGTGGCTCAGTGGTGGAGCACCTCTGGGTTCAATTCCCAGGAAGAGTGGGATTTAACTAGGGAAGAGGGAGGGTAGTAATTTATCCAGTGCTAAATACAAATACCTAAGCCAACTTCTGGTCTTGCTTGAAACTGTTAGTCTAAAGAATGTTTTGTATACCACAGCCAGAGTGACCATAAGTTAAATGATGTTCTTCATTTGCTTAAATCCCTCCAATAGTTTGCCTTTATACTAAGAATAAAATTCAAAGTCTTTCTCATGATAATGTAAAATTGTACACAGTCTTCTGCCTAACTAGTTTTCACCCTGTTTGTTTTCTGATTTAGCCACATTGTCCTCCTTGCCATTCCTTCCAAAAGCTAAGCTCTTGCCTCTTGACCTTCCAAATTGCATCACACAGTTTGGGGAACTACTTACTCCTTATCATTAAGAACCTTTCAGATAGAATTTTCCTGATCATTCTGTCCAAAATATGGTCTATCTTTTCTCCCCCAAATCATGTCTATACTATACATTGGTTTTTAATTGCTCCTTAATATATCTCATCTGAAATTATGTATTTGTTAATTGTCTTTTCCCTACTAGAATGTAAGCTCTATGAGGGCAAGGACTCTTTGTTTGCTGCTGTATTCCTCTAGCATTAACACAAACATGCCTACAACAATCTTAGGAATATAGTAGAAATTCAACAATGTTTGGATGAATGAAACAGCAGTTTGGTCCTAGAACATTTTATTGCTTTAAAACTTGTTTACTTCCCAAGTTATATTTTCTATTTAATGTATGTAAAAATGTGGTATAAATATTTTCAATTATAAAAACTTCAAGAGTGAGTTTTTATGGACACATTGTTGTTCATAAGATCTAAGAATTCTGGCTATAGCTTTAAAGAAATACTTTGGCTGCTTAACCTTAGTATACAGCTTAACATTAGAATCTGTTCTAAAAATGATTTGACATTTTTCTTACTGAATGAGAATGAGAATGAAGAAGCATAATATAGAAAAATAGCATGCAGAGTAGAGTGGTACTGGGTCATGATTATGTAAGTTAAGGAAACAACATGCTTCTGCTTTTGCCTGTGCCTGGCTATCATTTTTTCTCTCGTAGAAAAGAAAAACAAACAATTGAATAAATTTTTAAAATTTTTGTGTTATTTTGTCTCTTGAGCATTGTTAAGACTATGATAGTTACTAAAATTTGTAGTATGTCAATATTTACTCATTATTATAGTGTTATAGATTAGGAGATAGGTCATCCATCAGAGGTTTTGCTTCTGTACACGCTAAGAAACATTTGTGGATTATAATAGTTCTATACTTGGTTGACAATTTTTTTTTTCCCTCATGTTTCAGTCATTTAGATGATTCTGTCCTTTCCCTGGAATTCTTGTCCTATGGCAGTAATTCTTAACTGGGGGTATTTTCCGTCTTATCATCCTCAGGATGATAAAAATATTTTGAGAAATTTTTGGTTGTCATAATTGGAGATATGCAAGTGACATGAGGTAGGTAGAGGCCAGAGATGCTAAATACCTTTTAATTTTATTTTTCCCAGTCCTGAGAATTGACTCTGGGGGCACTCTGTCACTGATCTTCATCCCTAGCCCTTTTTATTTTTTATTTTGAGACAGGGTCTCTGAGTTGCCCAAAGTGGCTTCAAACTTGTGATTCTCTTGCCTCAGTTTCCCCAGTAGCTGAGATTACAGGTATGTATTACTGTACCTGGCTTGCTAAATATCTTTCTAGTGCAGGTGTAGTCTCGCCACAATAAAAAATTATACAGCTCCACATTTTAATAGCGTTGTAGTGCTTTAAGGTAATGAATACCTTTTAACTCTAATAGTAGCTATTAATAGCTATTAGGTCCACTGTGTTTAATGATAAACTTCATTAGGAAGGTCTCCCAGTATTACTTTAGTCCCCCTAAACCACAGTAAAATACTGGCATAATCTTTGTTGTCACATACTGAAGCATAAAAGTCCTTTTTCCCCCATGGTGAAAAGGATCTTTTGGAAGAACCTGATAATTCTATTGTCTTTCCTTTGAGTTTTGAAAGTGTATTTAAATGTGTAGCAATTAATTTTAATGATGTTAATTAGAAGACTTTTTGCAAGTCCTGAATTCTTTCTCCTTTCTTAAAACAATTATCTTTCTTTTTAAATTCATTTTCTTAAAAGATATATATTCTAGGGCTGAGGTGTGAGTGATAGAGGCTTGCCTAGCATGTGTGAGGCACTGAGTTTGATCCCTGGTATCAAATAAATAAAAATAAAGGCCCATCAACAATTTAAAATATATATATATATATATATATATATATATATATATATTTTTTTTTTTTTCTATATCAGTTTGCATAAAACTGAAATTTCTGTTGTGTGCAAGATGTTGTGAGACACTGTAGGGGTGTGAAGTAAATTTGGTCCAGGCTCCAAACTTGTTGTATAATGGAAGATAACTTTAAGTTATCTTATAGAAAATGAATAAAAAATAGCAGAAGCTGGGCACTGTGCTGTACTCATGTAATCCTAGCAGCTGAGGAGGCTGAGGCAGGAAAATCACAAGTTCGATGCTAGCCTCAGCAATTTATCAAAGCCCTAAGTAACTTAATAATACCCTATCTCAAAAAATAAAAAGGGCTGGGGATGTGGCTCCATGGTGAAGCACCACGGGGCTCAATCCCTGATACCAAAACAAAGAAAAACAGCAAGAATGCAGAGCCATAATTGGTTGAAAAATTTAATTCCATTTATGGAGATCAGAAGCTTTTAATGTAGTTTGGCCTGGATAGATTATAGGGATCCTGCTTAGTAGCTTAGTGTGTTGTGATGAGAAATGAGATTGAAAAGTGGGTTAAAGGCAATAGAATAGCAAGTTATTGCTCATAAATTGATATATTATCCTTCAAACAACAGGAGTACTATTGCAAGCTTTATGAGCAAGGAGATTGATTTGGACATGTTTGAACTACTCAGACAAAAAGTGATGTAAAGTTATCTCTAGGAAATTACAAACATAGCAATAGATGTAGGGATATATCAATGCTATAGATGCTATGATGTAGTTGAAAAATCTTTTCAGCAAGTTTAGTAGTAGACTGACAGAAGAGTTAACAAACATATTAATTTCTTGAGGAAGATGAGAAAGAACAGGTTTGAAGACTTCTTTACAAGCCTTTTTACCTATTTTAGGCTACATCTTAACAAACTTCAGTTTTATGATTTTATTAGAAGTTGCTTTCCAGAATATAAGTACCTTGAAATAACTATTGGCATACCTTACTAAGTATGGTCTTGCTAAATAATTAAGGTCTAGCTAAATAATAATGGCATGTCAACTTAAAACTAAAATAAATAAATAAATAGTTTTTAAGAAGAGGGATTGTGATATCTTTGAGATACCCTTTTCATCTGTGACCTTAGCTATGTATATTATATGCAGACTGCAAAATGTGAATTCAGTATGAACTGTCTGATTAGACAGATTCCATCCGGTGTTGGAACATGTGTATATAGCTTAAGAGGAAACCGTTAATAACCCAGAGTAGATACAGAGTTCAAAGGGCATGAATATATCTAAACAATTAGTTTTCTCATGATAGTTGAATTTCATAGAGAATTATAGTAGGAGGAAAATTTAGAGTTTTGTTTTATTTGTGTTGAGTAGAAATCCATTTTCCATTTAGTATAAATAGATGTTTTCTGTTGATCACTATTGAAAGGTGATATGTACTATGCTTCCATAATAAATGGATAAATGAAAGAAAGCTTTGCTCTTCATTTTTCTGCTGTGTAGTTTTTGATAGTAATGGCTAACAAGTACAGGGTAATAGAATGCATAATTTCTAAATACTTCCCTTAGTCTTAGACTTACATGTGTAGCACCTTATGAAAATATTTTCACCAGCTATGTTAAAGTTGAATTCCTTTTTTAATTTGTTAGAATTTCATTGTGGGAGGGAGATGTTAGGGGTGGAACACAGCATGTCCCATACATGGAATATACAGACATCTGGGCAGGTTTTAAAACAAAATCTTCATTTTGTTCCTTATTGTATTTAGTTTCTCTGTTAGTGATAATGTCTGTTTTAGAATAGAGGCTGAGGCTATGGATCTTATAAATTTAAAGACAAAAAGTTTTGCCAAGAAGCATTATAGTTTTTCAAGGGTTTAGTTCTTAGATTTAGTAGAATTTGTGATTGTTTAAAATAATCTGCTATTCTAATTCAGATGGAAACCTTTCTAAACCCTGAGCAAAGAAAGATGTATACCTGAGTATAGTTCTTTCCATGTTGTTCTGTAGTCAGGGTGCATTACAATGTTTTAACTATTTTAATATTCATCAGTAGAACTACTGCTTTGTTGTATTATATCTACCAGATTTTTATTGTATGTGTATAGTATAGAATGCATTATTTGATCTCTAAAAGGTAGTTTTGAATGCCTTTGTCTCATAGAAAGAAACCTGTGATGAAATAAACTCGATTTGATTGTACTCTAAATCTTTTAAGTAAGTCTTCTCTATTTGCTATTTCATTTTAATGCAATAAAACTCTAATTTTGATAGTTTGATTCAGTTCAAGGATTCATTCTGAATGTGGGAGATGGTACTAGAATAAGTTAATTTAAAGAAAAGGGAAAGATTTTAAGGTTCATTAAATTCATCTGTTCTTTAACATTCCCTTCTATTGCTTTTCTCCTTCTATAATTGTCAATCTTAAAATACTGTCATATCTTGTGTAGAGGAATTTTTATTAAATAAAGGCATAAAGGCAGTTCCTACCCTAAGCCATGTTAAATTTTTATCAGTGCATTTCAGGTCAGTGTGTTATTGTCAGAGTGAAAAGTGGGAGATGTAATTAATGATACAAAGGAAATTAAAATTTGCTTTGGACTTTTCAACACTTCTGCTTATGGCTGTACCTGATTCTCTTCCAGTTTGTCTGTACTTAGCTTTATTTCTAATTGAAACTATCTCAAGTTAAGTATTTGGCTATCTATGAAAGTTCTTTTTATTAAAGGAGAGGTGTTCTTGTTCCTGTATATGAAAGTATTATGTGTACTATATAATTGAATATTAAGAGTAAAAATTTGAATTTTTAATCAGGCACCTCAAAACTCACAATTTTTTATTTCTATTTTTATGAACTTTTAATACAGAAGAATGTATAATGTAAATTATTTATTTTAAAATTTATTGTGATTTGATATTGACTACATTTAAAATCTTTGCATATCCCAATGTCTGTGAGAATGATTCAATAAAATAACAAAAATTTGTGTTTAGGCAATGCATTTGGTTTACTCCTTTTTATTAACAGAGCCTTGTGAAGGAGGATTAGTGTTTTTAACAATGTTACTGTGCACTAGTTTAGCACCTATGTGTGTAAACAGTGTGGCAGTTTTTATGCTTCTGCCAGAGAACAACTTAATGTGCAAAACAGTTGTTTTATTTACCTGTACAGAGTAGTAGTGTCAAGATGTGGATGGAAGAGCTTCTTTATGCTTTTTTCCCTATTAATAGTTAGTTATTTTAGTAAATATTTAAATTTTTCCATTCATAACTTTGCCCACTACGTGACCTTGAAAAACCTCTTGTTTCTACATAACTTCCACATCAAAGTTAGAAGGACTGCCCTCCATTTCCTATCTTATGATGTTATTTAAAGTATTAAATAAGAAAGTACATGTCAAAATAAAACTATTTTTTAAAAAATTATAGTATCCCACAGTTTTCAGCCAGTAGTTATTTAGGATTCAATATGATGAGGTATAGAGCTCTTAATGAATAAATGTTCATAATAATCTGTTATAAACAGAATATGAATAATACATGCTGTTTCACCCCTCCACATAGAGGACAGAGTGATGGATAACGCTAGGCATTAGTGCATAGATGAATGAGATATTATATCCGTCATTCAAAGAATTTACATTTGGACTAATATTCCCAAACCTTATATATTTGTCTAAATGTTCAGAGTAGATAAACTATATTTCTTTTTTTTTTAAATATTTTTTAGTTGTAGATGAACACAATATCTTTATTTTGTTTTTATATGCTGCTGAGGATCAAACCCAGGGCCCCGCATGTGCTAGGCAAGCGATCTACCGCTGAGCCACAACCCCAACCCGACATCAGTACTTTCTACGATGTAAAGATAATTTATTTCAAAGTACCAGATAATTGTAATTATTAATGCAAAAATATTTCAGTTCTTTTAGATATTACTTATTCATTAACAAATATTTATTGACTGCCTATTATGTGTCAGGCACTCTTTCCATTTGAGATAATTCAGTGAACAAAAATGATTCCAGATCTTGTGGGACTTTTATTCCAATGGGAATGATAACCAACTATGAATGTTATAAATTATATATGTTAAAAGGTAATTCCTAATGGGAAGATAGAGAATGGTAAGAGGGATCAGTGTTATAGATAGGTGATCATATTGCAATTTTAAATAAGGTTGACAATAATAAGAAAGATCTCACAGAGAAGGTGACAAAGATTTGAAGGCATTAAAAAAATTGGCCATACAGATATTTGGAGAAAGAATGTCCCAAACAAAGGGAAGGGTTAAGAGGTGTCTATTCTGTTTAAGGATCGTCAAGGAAACCTTTCGAAGTGGTGTAAATGAGAGAGGACTACAGTAGAAACAGATGGCATTCAAGAGGAAAAAAGTTGAACCAGATAATGGAAGGTGTGGGTAGGGTATTCTAAGGATTTTTGTTTTTACTCCGAGCAAGCTAGTCTTTGCAGGACTTCGAAAAAATGTATGGCTAGAAGCCTGGCTGCCACTATTCTGACAGCTTGGGAACCTCAGCTTTGTAAACCTCAGAGAACAGGAATTTGAGAGTCTTAAAAGCTTTTATGCAAACTATAAAATAGTCATTTTGTATTCACACTCTAGTCTTCAGGGACATGAAACATGAACACTCTGGTCTTTGGAGAGACATATGTCCTGATGCTTCTGAGAGTTCTGGGTACAAATCAGCTTGCTGCTTGTTATGAATTCTCTTTTAACCTTATATTTCAGCCTTCTCTGATCTGTCAGTTTCTACAACTTATCTTTCCAAGTTCATTGTTGTCCCCACCCCCACTTCCATTTTTTTCTTTCTTTGGATACTAGGGATTGAACCCAGGGGCGCTTAACCACTAAGCTGAATCCCCAGCTCTTTTTATTTTTTATTTTGAGACGGAGTCTTGCTAAATTGCTGAGGCTGCCCTTGAACTTGGCAATCAGCCTCCCTAGTCAGTGGGATTATAGGCATGTGCCACCATCCCAGCTTTTTTTCTTCTTTTGTCCTCCCTTGTCATTTTATAGAGAGCAGAGAAAAACATACATTTCATTAGTAGAGCAGAGAAAAACATACATTTTATAGTCACCAGTTCAACCAGAGGACTGGTAATATAAAAATTATTATATTTTCCAGTGTGTTTAGAAAAACCTGAAGTGCTTAACACTGACACTTTACCCTATAATTCATCTTGTCAAGAATAATAATACAGTAATAATGTTGCTTTGATGAAACACCCAATCAGGCCCTCAAAAATTTTATTTTTGACTGGGGGTATAGCTCAGTGGTAGAACACTTGCCTAAGCAAGTTTCTGGGATTTGATCCCTAACATCACAGAACACAAATGAAACAACTCAAAATTTTAAACTTAAAATATGTCCATTCATGACAGTAAGAAAGGGTTAATCATTTTCACTGTTTAAATGTATAAATTGTATAATCAAAGTATCTGTCTCACTATATAAAGCCCACACTTAGAGTCATTGTCCTGGAAGAGTTTAGATTTAAGAGTCCCTTTCAGTAAATGGATTTAGATTAGTTATTGTGCTTGAGGATTTGAGAATAGAATGAGTTATTGAAGGATAATGTATTTTGGTAGGAAAGACCCTATGTAAGAGACCTGGATTTTAGTTCCATTTTTTTACTGCTGAATTTAGGATGCATAATTAGTTTTTTCATTTGTAAAATCAGAGATTACAGGTTGGATAATGTTTAATTTTTTTAAGTCACGTGATGCTTAAGTTTGGAAACTTTTTATGCTTTTCTGGTAAATATAATTATTTTCTGATTTTATTTTTTTCATGCAGATTAATGGTGCAGTGTAAGAAACGTTTAAAAGTTTCTGATGAATTAGTTCAGCAATATCAAATGAAGAATCAGTATCTTTCAGCAATAGCATCTGATGCAGAACAAGAACCTAAAATTGATCCATATGCATTTGTTGAAGGAGATGAGGAATTCCTTTTTCCTGATAAAAAAGATAGACAAAATAGTGAGAGAGACTCTGGGAAAAAACACAAGGTAAGAGAAATCACAGTATACTGAAGGTTCACTGATGATTTTGTAGCACAACATAGAGTAGCATGCTGAGTATGTACCTTATCACTTTTTTTCTTCTTTTTATAAAATATATATATATTTAGTTGTAGTTAGACACAATACTTTTATTTTATTTATTTATTTTTATGTGGTGCTAGGGATCGAACCTAGAGCCTCGAACATGCTAGGTGAGCGCTCTACTGCCGAGCCACAATCCTGGCCCCCTCACTTTTTTTCTTTTAGAAAAATTGATTGTACACTTACTTTTTTAAAAAAAATAAGTAAATCAGGCGGATAGTACACGTTATGGCTGATCTCTGACAAAAGATGTTTTTTGTTTACTTCTGATGTTTCTGGACTAGCTAGAGATATTAATTTTTGTCATAACTAAAATCAGGGCATTATGGTATAGACTATTTTGAAACTGAGTAGGAATATGTTAAAAGTGAATTATCTGCTTTCAGTGATAAAATATATATTACTGAGTTTTTTAAAAAGTTGTTTTTGAATATGTGATTTAGGAACTAACTTATAGTGTCCCCAAAAGTAAAAAACTTAACATTAATTAAATGTAGGACATAAAAATTTTTTTGATTAAAAATTTCAGAATTAAGCATTTGGGGATTAATTGAGCTTATGATCACTCTACTAGATTAAAAAAAAGTTGCCTTAAATACAAAATGTGAGAATTGAAAGCTGTAAAACTGGGGAAAGGACCCAATAATATGTTTAGTACAAATAATTAATTTCACTAGTTTTACTTAACCCTACTATTTGCATGATACTTAAACTGTTGTTCTTTTTTATGAAATAGAAAGAATGCCAAATCTACAATTTTGTAAATGTAGATTAAAATTCCAGCTCCCACTATCAGCCATGATTCCTGGGGCAGACTCTTTAGATTTTTTCTCTTTTTATTTGAACATAAGCATACAATGTATTTGTTAACTATAAAAGTTGGTAAAAATTAGTGTTAATGTACATAGAACATTTATCAGAATACTTGACAAAAAACTGGTAGGTTTTGTTATTGGTAAATAAAACATTTTAGGCTAATATATAATACTGTTTGCAGGTAGAAGACGGAACATCTACTGTTACAGTTTTATCACATGAAGAAGATGCTATGTCATTATTTAGTCCCTCTATTAAGCAAGGTAAAACTTTTTATTTCCCTTTCAAAAATCATTGCATCCAGAGTTGTCTCTACAAATTTATCTCTGATACTGCTGGAAGTTTTACTGTTTCTTCTTGCAAAATTTATATATTTTATAGGATGTGTGGATGAATTTATTATTTATCTTTTATTGGGAGGAGCAAGTTGAGTTGACAAAAATTACATTATGAATTGTTAGAACACCCCCCACACACACTTTTTATCCTCTCCTTTAAATAGTTCTTACTCATGAAATTAGTAGATTGGATAAGAATGTTGCCTAAGGTTCCTCAGATATAAAAACTCAATTTTTCAATTAAACTTTCTGAAATATTTTTCATCCACCTTTCGTAAGTGTTAAGAGTGCTATTTCCAAGGTCCTTAATTGAACAATTTATTGAATACCTGTTATGTGTGCTAGGCATTGGGGATAAAGTAATCAAGATTCCACTTCAAAATTATCTGGCTTATACTCCTTGTGAATGGAATAGAGACACAGTGTAACAAGTTTGTTTAAAAAAAATTATTTATCTTAATTAGTAAGTAAAAAGTAAATATTTATGATACACACACACACACATATTGTGAAATTGCTAAATCAAACTTAAAACACATGCAATTTAATATACATCACCTCACATAAGTACTACTGTTCTGTGATGAGAACACTTAACGTGTGTGTGTGTCTGTGTGTGTTTGTGTGTATGTATGTATCTATATACATGTATCTGTCAATTTTTTTTTCCCTTCAGTACTGGGGATTGAACCCAGGGTGCTTACCACTGAGCCATATCCCAGCCCCTCTTTATTTTTTTATTTTGTGACAGGGCCTCAAAGGTACTGAGACTGGTATTAAACTTATGATCTTCCTGCTTCAGCTTTCTGAGTGGGTGGGATTATAGTTCACCTGACTTAAAATTTACTTTCTTAGTAAGTGTTAGGTATAATATTAACTTTAGTCAGAATTCATTTAACTGTTCTTTTTTTTTTTTTTTAACTTTTTTCCCCTCCACATTTTGTTATTGGTGCATTATAGTTGTATATACTGATATGATTTGTTTTTACATATTAGTACATGCACATTTGACCAATAGCCCTCCCATTACTTTTTTTAATATATATTTTTTAAGTTGTTGATAGACCTTTATCTATCTGTCTGTCTGTCGGTCTATCTATCTATCTAAGGTGCTGAGAATCGAACCCAGTGCCTCACACATGCCAGGCAAGTGCACTATTGCTGAGCCACAACCCCAGCCCCAGTTACTTGACTTTTGATAAGGGCAAAGGAAGATATTTTCCGGCATGTGCTTTTTGAAACAAAATTTTGCTTTAATATTTGGAATAAGTAGGATCAGTTTCTGTGTTACAAGAAATAAGAATAAGAAGAAAGTCTGTGTGTGCAAGGAGCAGATGGTCTTTTTATGAAGTAAATTTAGTGGTTGATGGTTTTAAGTAACTTGGTGAGTTAACAATTTGGGTTCTTCGCCATCTAAAGATTTAGTGCCATCCCTATCAAAATTTCCGTGTCAATTTTCACAGAAGTAGAAGAAACAATCCTAAAATTTGAATGGAACCACAACATAATCTGAATAGGCAAGGCAATCTTGAGCAAAAAGATCAAAGCCAGTGGTATCACACTACCTGATTTGAAAATCAATGACAAAGCTATAGTAATTAAAACAGCAAGTATAGGCATTTTAAAAAGGTACCTAGATCAGCAGAAGTGAATAGTAAGTTTTGAAATAAATCCAACTGATTCATAGATGCCTCAGATACATAATGGGAAAGTCTCTTCAGTAAGTACTAGGAAAACTGGATATCCTCTTGCAGAAGAATGAAATTAGAATCTTATGTTATATATAAAAGTCAACTCAAAATGGATTAAAGACTTAAACCTAAGACCTGATAAAACCTAAGACCTGATAATGTAAAACTACTAGAAAAAAACATGGGGGAAAACTCCATGAGATTAGTTTTGGCAAAGATTTTTTTTTTTGGATCTGATTCCAGAAGTACAGGCAACAAAAGCAAAAATAGACAAATGAGATTACATCAGACTAAAAAGCTTCTGTATAATGATTCAAACAGTCAACAGACTGAGGAGATAATTCTGAGGAAACACTATATTTGCAAATCATATCTGATAAGGGGTTAATATCCAATATATAAAGGAACTCAAATCAATAGAAAGAAAATGTCTTGATTTAAAAATGGGCAAAGGACATTTCTCAAATGAATTTATACAAAATACAATAGATTTATGAAAAATATTCTACTTTACTGATTGTTGGGAAAATGCAAATTAAAACCGTAATAAGATATCACCTTATACCTGTTATAATGGGTTTTATCAAAAAGATAGAAGATGGCAAGTTTTGGCAAGGACATGGAGTAAAGGGACCACTTGTACATTATTTGTGGAAATGTAAATTTTTAGAGCTGTTATGGTATTTAATAAGTATGAAGTATGGAATTTTCTTCATAGAACTGCCTTATGATACATCAGTCCCACTCTTCAGCATATATTCAGAGGGTAGGAAGCCAGTGTGTTGATACTGATACCTGCATGCTTTTATTTGTTGTGGCATTACACACAATAGGCAAGATATGGAATAATTCTTAGTGTCCATCAACAGGTGTATGCATGAAGATTAAAAAAGAAAAATTATGTTATTTGCGACAACATGTATGAAACTAGAGGACATTATATTTGATGAAATAAGCCAGGCACAGAAAGATAAATACTGCATGATCTCACTTACAGGTGGAATCTAAAGTACAACTCATAAAAATCAATGAACATGTGTGAGGCTTAGGGTTCAATCTCTAGGGCCACAAAATGAAGTCAGAGTTAAATGGAAGTTAACAGAGCCTGGGGGATAGAGGTTGGCCAAGGGGTATAACATTTCAGTTAGGAGAAATAAATACAAGAGATCTGTTATATCATGGTGTCTCCAGGTAACATACATAGGTTTCTTGTATTATGATGGTGGGCATCCTAAATTAAAACCATTATAAGTTGAAATATTTTAAGTCAAAACTGTACTATTTTACCTAACCTACTTAACATCATAACTTAGCCTAGTCTACCTTATATGTGCTAAGAATACTTAGATGATTTGAGCAAAATCATCTAACAAAAACTTGTAAAGTGTTGAATATCTCCTATAAATTTTTACTACCTGTGTCCAATAAACAGTGCCCATAGAGAATCAGTTGTTTACCTTCATGATCATGTGGCTGACTGGGAACTGCTGCCTCTTCTCAGTATTTTAAGAGTTATCATGCTACATACTGTCACTCCAGGAAAAGATCAGATTCAGAGTTTGAAGTACCATTCCTACTGAATGCAAATGGCTTTTGCACCAACATAAAACTGAAAAATCATAAGCTGAACCATTGTAAACTGGTAACAGTCTTGTTGTGTATTTGAAAATTGCCGAGAGTAGATTTTAAATGTCCATACTACAAAAAAAAAAAAAGTGAGATAATGCATATATTAAATAATTTGATTTAACCATTCCGTAATATATATATATATATACATACATACACCCCCACACACACACACACGAAAAATAAGTTCTTTGGCTCCCCTCACCCCTGAAGTATTTTCTAGGATACAGAAATTGTGAATCCCCTGTGCCTGTGATGTATATTTCTCAAAATGTGAACTATGTACCCCGTTGTAGAGTATCTCAGGTGGAGCTTTGTAATCTTGGATTTGTTTGTTTGTTTTTAAATATTCTAACAGATACGACATTTTTTTATGCCTTTATTTTATTTATTTATTTTTATGTGGTGCTGAGGATTGAACCCAGTGCCTCGCACATGGTAGGCAAGCCCCAGCCCCTGTAATCTTGGTTTTTAATAAGTACCCTAAGATGATTTTTACATAGTCTGAAATTTTAGAACTACTGCTATGGTGAATATTTAGAACTGACACACTGAGGCACTGGGAAAGCAACTTATTTTTCTGAAATTGAAGGCTATTTCAAGTTAATTGACATACAGATGATTTGGAAGGTTATATATTATTACTATAAGTTGTTTTTCTTATGTGGTAATATAAGGGGAATTTAATTTTTATTGCTTTTGTATATTTTTTAATCATATGTCGTCGTCCCCTCCCAACTGCGGGTGGGGAGCACTGAAACCTAGCTTATCTAAGAGCTAATATTTATTGAGTATTTTAAGTGCCTATTTCTGGGCAAAGCAGTATACTTTTATTCTATCACATTAAATTCTGGGCTACATGAAGGCACAGAGAGATTGTCAGTATACCAAGAAACATTGTTGGTGGAAGAGCTGGGGTTTGATTTAATAATCTGTCTGACTTAAGAACCAGAATTCATAATTATTGTACTATGCTTTTTTTACATGTCAGGAAGTTGAAAAAATAAAAAATCTGTATGCGCTTTTTAAAAAAATTAATATTTAATAATTGTACATATCTGAGGGATACAGTGTATTTTAATACACATGATACACATATACCATATGTATTAGTCAAATCAGGGTAATTAGTGGGGTTTTTTTTGTTGTTGTTGTTATTGTTAAATAGTTGTAGACAGACACGATATCTTTATTTTTATGTGGTGCTGAGGCTCAAACCCAGTACCTGACATGTGCTAGGCAAGCGCATTACCACTGAGCCTCGAATCCAGCCCAGTTAATGTTTTCTTTTTGTTATTATTTCATTATGTTTGGAACCTTCAAGCTCCTCTTTTCTACTTCTTCATAAAATATATACTAGGTTTTTCTTTCTATCTAACTCTGTTTTGGTACCCTTCATCTGTCCTCCCTCTAGCTCCTTTCTCACATCTAGTAATCACTCACAAACACAGTAAAAGAACACAACGTGAGATCTGTCCTCCTAGAATCTAGTGTTGAATTGTTATATCTCTAGGTATTGTGTTATATAATGGGTATGTAGAACTTATTAATCTTTTTTTTTTTTTTTTTGCTTTTTTGAAGAATTGGTCCTAAAGGGAGCTCTTTCTTTTATTTTGTTATAAACTAATTGATGAAACTTACTAATTTTGCATAACTAACTTCCTTCATTCCTCCATTCCATGCTGGAGATTTAATCCTGAACCTTGCATATACTATGCAAGTACTCTGCCACTTATCTCCATCCCCAGCTGTTCTTATTTTCATTTTGAGACAGGTTCTAGCTAAGTGAACTTATGATCTTCCTGCCTCACCCTTCAAAGTAGTGGAGATTACTGCATTTGCCACCATGACCATTATAACTAACTTTGTATCCAGTGAACAACTGCCCATTTTAACAGCATCTCTGTTGAAATAAATTTACATAGAATAAAATTTATTCATTTCAAATTGAAAAAAGTATGCTTAATTCTGTTGTCCTGTAGGGTTTTATTTTTATTATTCATGTAGAATACTTACATAGATTACATAGCCTTTAGTGCTTCCTGGGGAAGATTTCCACCGTTCATTTACAACTTCATGAAAAATGTTTTTAAAATTTTAAATAAGAACTTAGAATTCTTTGTTGTATAGTCTTCTCTCAAATTTAATATCTTGTTTAAATAAATGGAATAATACTTGGTTGTAGTTGAATTTTTTATGTTTCTGATTGAAACGGGTAGATGCTCCACGCCCTACTAGTCATGCACGTCCTCCATCAACCAGTTTGATATATGACTCAGATCTGGCTGTCTCTTATACCGACCTTGATAATCTCTTCAATTCTGATGAAGATGAATTGACAGTGAGTATCCTATTAATTGTTTAGGATTAAGCTTGTTTTCTTGGGTTTTATATAAGTTCTTTGGAAGTGATTTGTTGCTTGAATACTGTTTTAGGTCAAAACAGTAGGAAATATTTTATAATAAAATATCATTTTTTTTTTTCATTTTAATCTCATGTTTGAATCATCTTGACATAGTTTTATAAACTTTGAGGTGACTTTTTACTGTTTTGTTATGATGTTTGAAGGATATACGGTGAAATTTGATGTAAGTTGTGCTATGTGTTCTTTTTCTCCAGTCCTTAGGAAGAAGAATAATTTTCCTATTGTTTGATCTCTAGTTTATGAAATAACTCTGAAATTGACTTATGTAGAGAATATATAAATAATTAGCAATAAAAGTTATGCCTTATCACTTTATTAAGGAAGATCACTTTCGAATTTTTTTGGCACCACTCTGTTATTATAAGACAGATACATAGCATAACAATGAGAGGAAGACAAAATTAATATTTAATCCTTTTAACACCTATGTGCAGAGGAAGATGAAATTTAATTTTAAAGAAATTAAAGCTTAAAATGAGATTTTCTAGAATGTCAAACCTCTTGGAAATTAATGAATTGGGTGCTGCATTCAGAAAAAGGAATCATTTTGCCTCTGCGTAAACGTATCTTGGAAAGTATGGCACATTTAGTTTTTCTTTTCTTACGTAACATGTTATTAATTACAATATATGCTGTTCATCCTAGCTGTGTGTAATATAGGTTTTTGTTTTTGGGGTATCAGGGATTGAACTCAGGAACTTGATTATTAAGCTATATCCTTAACCTTATTTTGTATTTTATTTAGAGACAGGGTCTCACTGAGTTGCGTAGCACCTCAGTTTTGCTGAGGCTGACTTTGAACTTGTGATCCTCCTGCCTCAGCCTCCTGAGCCACTGGTATTATGGGCATGCACTACCATGCCCAGCTAATATAGGTTTATTTATAGCTATGCTTTTATGTATAAAAGGCAGATATAGCTATTCACGAACTCTTAAATCTGTATCTAATAAGGTAGTATATGTCAGGACACTGTTCACTAGATGACTATATCCTGGAATACCTTGGTACACTTTTTTGCTGTGACTCCTCTGACATAAAGAAATTGTACTCAAGAGCTCGGTCTACATATGTATCACAAAGTGTCTAATAGGAGACAATAGAACACATGTCAACTCTAAGAACATTGGTGTTATACTGAGGATGCTTTGTTCAGCATATTAAAACTTATTTCCTGGCTGGACGTGGTGGCACATGCCTGTGATCCCATGCACTAGGGAGACTGAGGCAGGAGGATCATAAGTTCAAGGCCAGCCTTGGCAATTTAGTTAATTGGGAGGCTTATGAAATAACTGTTGTGTCCTTAAACTATATCTAGTATGTATTTGGCTCTGTCACGGATTCAAAATACTACTTTTGATGAATGGGCTTTACTTTTTAAGTTGAGTCTGAATATTTACTACTTTGAAATCACATTGGGTTTCAGATAAATATGTGCTTTTTTTAAATAGCCTGGATCTAAAAAGTCATCGAATGGATCAGATGATAAAGCCAGCTGCAAAGAATCAAAGACAGGAAATCTGGATCCATTATCTTGCATAAGTAAGCTTCCCAATTCTGTGCTCCAGATAGACTTGCAAACTTGTAATCTCAGTAAAGTTTTCTGTTCCCTTTATTTTATACATAGATTCACCTCTTTTTAGTCTTATGTTAAAATGTGTGTTTTATTAAATATAGGCACTGCAGATCTTCATAAGATGTATCCTACACCACCATCTTTGGAACAGCATATTATGGGATTTTCCCCAATGAATATGAATAATAAAGAATATGGTAGTATGGATACAACACCTGGAGGAACTGTCCTAGAAGGAAATAGTTCTAGTATAGGAGCACAGTTCAAAATTGAGGTTGATGAAGGATTCTGTAGCCCAAAACCTTCTGAAATTAAAGTAAGTATTTTATTTTTCTAGAAAAAATAATTCACTTCCTATATTTTCTTTCTTTTTATGTGGTGCTGAGGATTGAACCCAGTGCCTCACACATGCTAGGCGAGTGCTCTACCTCTGAGCCCCAACCCCAGCCCCCCTATATTTTCTTATGGAATTTCTTGTTACTATATTAAAAAATCCTTTCATAGTGATCCTTGTTTTGTAGCTAACAGATCTGAGGACTGATATGTGGCAACAGTATTAAGAATGCATTTTAGAATAGAACTGATATTTACATTTTCTTTTGATAAAAGAATAGGAAAAAAGGAAAGATTGTGGGGGGGTACTTTTTTGGGGGGTGTTGTTTTGTTTTGGTTTTTGGTTCTTGGAAGATAAGATCTTTAATAATCCATGACCTTTATATTGTAGGATTTTTCTTATGTCTATAAGCCTGAAAATTGTCAAGTTCTAGTGGGATGTTCCATGTTTGCACCTCTAAAAACTCTACCAAGCCAATGTCTACCCGCTATCAAATTGCCAGAAGAATGTATTTACCGCCAGAGCTGGACTGTTGGAAAATTGGAATTGCTTTCTTCAGGGCCTGCAATGCCATTCATCAAAGAAGGGTATGACTTATGTTCTTATCGTATTATATGAATGCTTATAGGTTTAATTTTTTTTTGTGTGTGTGTGGAAGCATTTGGTATTATGGCAAAACAATATTGGTTTTTAAAAGTTCTAGAAATTGTTTTCTGGTTGATTATAATGGTAATAGGTGAGGATAAACTATTTGAAAACATAAGACCATTATACTTTATTTGACTTCAAAAGCATCTTTATTTTGACCTGTAATTCAAAATCATTCTCATTTTTGCATTTGCCATATTTCCCACATTTTCTACATCAATGTTTCTGAATTTGGAGTGTGTTGTAATTGGTAGCCTCATAAAATCATATTGTCCTTTTTACACATGAACGTCTCTGAAATCAGGAATTATTATTCTTAGAGGCATCATAATATGAATGAAATATAAGAAACTTCTAGATAGTAAATATGAGTCTCTAGGTACAGATAAGTTATTAAATAAGAATTTTATTCTTAGTTTTGAAATTAGTTAATTGGTCCTTAGTCCACAACAGTCACCAGTGGACATATTAATCAGAAATAAGTCCTAATTATACTTTTGCATTGATTGTTCTATCACAGTTTTCAGTGTTACTTGAAAACATTTGAGTTATTTTTATTTGTATTTCACATCACAAAAGTGTTGCTTTATTTATATATTTGATTATCTCTTTTTCCCCGGTGACAGTAGTGATGGAAGTAATATGGATCAAGAATATGGCCCTGCTTATACACCACAAACCCATACTTCTTTTGGGATGCCTCCTAGCAGTGCACCTCCTAGTAACAGCGGAGCAGGAATTCTTCCTTCTCCATCCACTCCTAGGTTTCCGACTCCAAGGACTCCAAGGACTCCAAGGACTCCTCGTGGAGCTGGTGGACCTGCTAGTGCTCAAGGTTCAGTCAAATATGAAAATTCAGACTTGTATTCACCAGCTTCCACCCCATCCACATGCAGACCCCTTAATTCTGTTGAACCTGCAACAGTCCCTTCCATCCCTGAAGCACACAGTCTTTATGTAAACCTCATCCTTTCAGAATCAGTTATGAATTTGTTTAAAGACTGTAACTTTGATAGTTGCTGTATATGTGTCTGCAACATGAATATCAAGGGTGCCGATGTTGGAGTTTACATTCCAGATCCAACGCAGGAAGCACAATATAGGTGTGCCTGCGGCTTTAGTGCTGTCATGAACAGAAAATTTGGAAACAATTCAGGATTATTTCTTGAAGATGAATTAGATATCATAGGACGCAACACAGACTGTGGCAAAGAAGCAGAAAAACGTTTTGAAGCTCTCAGGGCCACCTCCACTGAACATGTTAATGGAGGTCTAAAGGAATCTGAAAAGTTTCCTGATGAGTTGATATTATTGCTACAAGATCAGTGCACTAATTTATTTTCACCCTTTGGAGCGGCAGACCAAGATCCTTTTCCCAAAATTGGTGTGATTAGCAATTGGGTGCGAGTTGAAGAACGGGACTGTTGCAATGACTGCTACCTTGCATTGGAACATGGGCGTCAGTTTATGGATAATATGTCAGGAGGAAAAGTTGATGAAGCACTTGTGAAAAGTTCATGCTTACACCCCTGGTCCAAACGAAATGGTATGTATACTAATGAAACGTACGCTTGTTTTTGTTGTATGACTTTTCTTAGGAAAAAGCATTAAAGGCAACTTCTCATGAAGCTAATTGAGACTCTTAAATTTGGACTTTAAACTTTGGGGTTTGGGTGGTATCGGGGATTGAACTCAGGGAGCACTCAACCACTGAGCCACATCCCCTGCCCTATTTTGTATTATATTTAGAGACAGAGTCTCACTGAGTGGCTTAAGCACCTCAACTTTTGCTGAGGTTGGCTTTGAACTCTATCTTTCTGTCTCAGCCTCCTTAGGTGCTGGGTTTACAAGCGTGCACCACTGTGCCTGGCACCTTTAAGCTATTTTAAGGATGACATTTTTAAAGGGAGATTTCTTAGCTATATTGTTTAACTTATAACCTGTAAGTATATGCTTATGTTGGAATATAAAAGTTACTTTGCACATGTTAATTAGTAGAAAACTGCTGGTTGTCTATTTTTTCAACAGTCTTTCTCATTATATATTTATTAAGTACCTTCTGTGTGCCCAGTACTGTTCTACAATCACTATTGAACAAAGCAAGCATAGTCCCTGCTTTTTTTGAGCTCATAATTTAGTGGAAGGGGCAGATATTACACAGAAAATTAAGGAATCACATAATAGATAATGACAAGTACTTCAAAGAAAAACAAAGCAGGGCAAAAAGTAGAAAAAAAGTGTGTGCTATTTTATATGTATGGTCAAAGAAGATATTATTGAGGGCTAGCATTTAGTCAAAGTCCTACATAAAGTGGGAGAATGTATGGTATGTAACTGATGGAGGACTATTGCAGGCAATGCTAAATGCAAAGACTTTGAAGATTTTTGTGTGCTTGTTGATATTGTTTGAGGAACGTGAAGGAAGCTAATGTTGTGGAATCCATTGGGTAGTGTAATCTTTTTCTTCCACTTTTTAAAAAAAATTGCTGCATTATAGTTGCACATGATGGTGGGATTTGTTGTTACAATGTATATCTTTTTTTAATTTTTTAGTTTTTGGCAGACACAACATCTTTATTTGTATGTGGTGCTGAGGATTGAACCCAGGCCGCACGCATGCCAGGCGAGCGCGCTACCGCTTGAGCCACATCCCCAGCCCTACAATGTATATCTTTTTGATTACTGCTTTTCTACTAGGTCTCAGCTTACATACTGATTTTTATCCCTTAACACTTATAATTATATGACAAGACTTTTTCATGTCAGCCTTCTTTCCCCAAGATTATTAGGTCTCTGAAGACATAACTCAGCAGCTAGCATAGTTCTTGGCCCATAGTAGGTTTTCTAATAAATATATGTGTTTTTTAGTGAGTGTCTGTGAGCTTCACATTAATTAGAATCAAAATACAAGCTGAGCTGGGCACAGTGGCACGTGTCTGTAATCCTCAGTGGCTCCAGAGGCTGAGGCAGGAGGATTGCAACTTCATAGCCAGCCTCAGCAATTTAGTGAGGCACCACGAAACTCAGCAAGACCTTGTCACTAAATAAAGAAATATATAAAAGGGCTGGGAATGTGCTCAGTGGTTAAGTGCCCCTAGGTTTAATCCCCAGTTACCTAATTTCTACTGTCCCACCACCACCACTACCCCCCCCCCCAAAAAAAAAAAAAATTAAAGCTGGTCACAGTGGCACATATCTGCAATTTCAGCAACTTGGAAGACTCAGGTAGGAGGATCACAAGTTTGAGGTCAATCTCTGCAATTTAGTGAGACCAGCCCTCTGCAACTTAGAGAGAGACCCTGTCTCAAAATAAAAAGGGACGGGATGTGGCTCAGTGGTAAAGAGTCCAATTTTATAATCAGATTTTTATTTATTTATTTATTTTTGGTGGTGCCAGGGATCCAACCCAGGGCCTTGTACATGTGAGGCAAGCAGTTTACCAACTGATCTATATCTCCAGCCCCCTGATTTTTATTTTTATCACTCTGTTAGTCATTAGTCTATGTCAGGTAGCTCTGTTATCATTTCTAATGACTAAATAATATTTTATGTGTTGGTTTAAGCATAATTGTTACTAAGGGTTATATTTGAAATTAAATTATTTCTGTTTGTGTATAATGTTTATTAGTTATAGGAAATGAAAGCCAACGGTCATAAATTAGGCAATGGTCATAATTAAGGTATGTAATGGTATGCTTTAACAAGTTTGGTGGTACAACTGAACCACACTGGGGGCCAGATTAATTATGTCAATATCATTTAGTGGTCTTTCTTTTAGCCACTTGACATTTATGAGCAGTACCTGTCATAGCCATGCTGATAGTCGGTCAGAAATGCAAGTGAAACAATTTCAGGATCTTTAAACTTAGAGTTGTGGGGTTTTTGTTTTGTTTTTTTAGAAAAAGAAATTTTTATTTATTTGCTAGCAAACCAGAAACACAGGGGACTCCTGTCCCAAAGGCTGTGACTCTCTGGATCAGGACTTTTAAAATTAAGGTTTTTAAATATGCGTGGATGGGCTGGAGCTGGAGCTCAGTGGCAGAGCGCTTGCTTAGCACACACGAGGCCCTGGGTTTGATCCTCAGTGCCACATAAAAATAAATAAAATAAAAGGTATTGTGTCCAACTACAACTAAAAAATAAATGTTTTTAAAAATAAAATGTGGATAATACATTTTCTTTTAGCATGGTGAACAAGTTTATCTGTGTACAAGTTTTGTATTACAGAATTGTTTTGCTTTTCTGGTGCTGGGGATTGAACCCAGGGCCTCATGCATGCCAAGCAAATGTTCTGTCACTGAGCTGTGAGTCCCCAGGCCTGTATTTCAGAACTGTTAACAGTTTCCCCTAGTTAATTCTTATAATCAGTCTCATCTGATTATTTTATCATAGTGGTTGGTAATTAAGGGACATAATTTATAAACCATTTCAGTGTGACAGTTTTTTTTCTGGTAAAATAAATGGGAAAAGAAAAATTTATAATTAATGACTTTATGGAAGTGAATTACAGAGACAAAGATTTCTTCTTAGCTGTAATTTTCTGGAAGTACCATTCCTTTGTGTGTGTGCGTGTATGCATGCCATTCTGATATGCTTAATTCATTTTATTTGTTTTGTTTTTTGACACTTGGAATTGAACCCAGGGGTGCTTAATTCTGAGCCACATCCCTGTTTTGAGACAGGGTCTTGTTAAGTTGCTTAGGGACTTGCTAAATTGCTAAGGCTGGCCTTGAACTTATGATGATCCTGCCTCAGCCACCTGAGTTGGTAGGATGACAGCATGTGCCACCATGCTCTGCTGCTTCATGCATTTTACTTATTTATCTATCTATCCATCTATTTATTTTATTTATTTTTGTATTACAATCCTTAAGATAAATTATCTCTGATTATATATAAAGTATGTTGACACCAATGCTTCATGCATGTTAAGCAAATGTTCTCCCTCTGAGCTCTACCTCCAGCCCTGTAAAACCATTTCTATAGAACTTTATAGAGTTCTCTATACGAGCAGATGTTTAATATTCTTGATGATGAATGGCTAAACTTCTCTAGGTGTTATTTCTTATTAAAGTTTTATTTGTGTTCAGGCAATAGCAATTCTTACTTTTTTTTTTTTTTTTAACTGATTATAGATGTGAGTATGCAGTGCTCACAGGATATACTTCGAATGCTCCTCTCTCTTCAGCCAGTTCTTCAAGATGCTATTCAGAAAAAAAGAACAGTAAGACCGTGGGGGGTTCAAGGTCCTCTCACTTGGCAACAGTTTCATAAAATGGCTGGCCGAGGCTCTTATGGTAAGTAATTTATAGTGGAATGCAATGATTGGTTTTATGTTAGTCCTCTGATTAATGGCCCAACTTGAATAAGCACATTATTTCCTTGAATATTTTTATGGCATAAACTCAGCTTAAGCCACTGTGGGTCCAGTTCTAGTTCTAGCCTTTACTTCAACATTTTCAACATGCAGTTTACAGGGTTCTGTAACTTAAAAAGGAATAGTTTCACTTACGTCTTTTTTTTTTTTATGTATTCCTGTTATCAATAAGATTTTATGTGAAGAAAGCTTCACACAACTAATATATTTTTAAAACCCAAAACTACTTTTGCCTTAAGCTATCATTTTACTAAACTGAGTGGGTAATGGGGGTAGGGATAATCTTAGTTATTAAAAAAACTGAAGGTCTTCATTTTAAAATAAAATTAGAGCCAGAAGCTATGGACCATGCCTATAATCCCAGTAACTTGGAAGACTGAGACAGGAAGATTGTGAGTTTGAGGCCATTCTCAACCATTTAGCAAGACCCTCAGCAACTCAGCTGGACCCTTTCTCAAAAATATAAAAATAGGGGCTTGGGTTGTGGCTCAGTGGTAGAGCACTTGCTTAGCATGTGTGAGACACTGGATTTGATCCTTAACACCACATAAAAATAAGTAAAATAAAGGTATGTGTCCATCTAACAACTAAACTGTGTGTGTGTGTGTGTGTGTGTGTGTGTGTGTACGAACGTAAGTACGTTCGGGGCGGTGAGAGGACTGAGGACTTAACTTAGTGGTAAAGTGTCTCAGAGTTCTATCTCCAGGAAACCCCCACCCCCACAAAAAAGGAAGAAAAGAAAAATTAGGACGAAGATAGGTATACAGTAGAATTATTGTCACTTGTAATGGAAAACAACATTTAGAATATTTGAATTATTTGCTACAGAGTGTTTCTGAAAAGTAGGATAGCTTTTAAAATATATTTGGAATAATAGTTCTTATCATTGAAATTTATCTCCATTAATATGTATATATTTGTGTGTGTGTGTGTGTGTGTATTTTCCCACCCTGAACCCAGGGGTACTCAACCTCTGAGCCACATCCCCACATCCCCAGCTCTTTTAATTTTTTAAAATTTTGAAACAGGGTCTCACGGAGTTGCTTAGGGTCTTGCTACTGAGGCTGGCTTTAAACTTACAATTCTCCTGTCTCAGCCCCTGAGCAGCTGGGATTACAGGTGTGCACCGCCACGCTCAAGTAGCTAAATGATTTAAATGTCAAAAAGCTGATATTCTGTATTCTGTAGAAGATGCAGGTTAATGGTAATGTATTTTAGTATAAACTTTTACATTCTTTTAATTCTTTTAAATTTATTTATTTATGTACCTGACTGATTTTGGAGATAATTTCTAGCACTACATATAGAGATAACTTTCTTTTTTTTTTCTTTAATGGCTGCAAGTACTCCATTATTTTTTACATTTAGTAATGTATTTTTACCTGTGTATGGTTTTTGGACATATAGATTGTATATTGGACATAAAAGTATTATGGCTTTTTTTCTTTTTTAAAGAGAGAGTGAGAGAGGGAGAGAGAGACAGAGAGAGAATTTTTTAATATTTATTTTTTAGTTTTCAGCGGACACAACATCTTTGTATGTGGTGCTGAGGATCGAACCTGGGCCGCACGCATGCCAGGCGAGCGCGCTGCCGCTTGAGCCACATCCCCAGCCCGTATTATTATGGCTATTTATAACTAAAAATATTTTTAAAATGATTTGGTATCTTTGTGGGTGTGAAAGATTTTTGTTTTGTATTCTTTGTTCATGACCTTTAACCATTTTTCTAAATAAAATTGCTGGTCATTTTTGATTTTTAAAAGAATTTATTTGGTGATACAAACACTAACCTGTAATTTACCCTCTTAACACATTTTTAAGTATTCAGGACAGTGTTGTGGACTCCTGAACAATGATATAACTAGTGATCTTACTGGCTATTTTCTCATGGATTTGTAGTTCCCCTTCTATGATTAGGAAATTAATATTTGTCATATTCCTCATATGTTGTTTTCCAGTTTGTTAATCATTTGGCTTTGCTTATGGTGTGTGTGTGTGTGTGTGTTTGTTTGTTTTTGTTTTAATATTTATTTTTTAGGTGTAGATGGACACAACATAATGCCTTTATTTTTATGTGGTGCTGAGGATCAAACCCGGGTCCTGCCCGTGCTAGGCAAGCGCTCTACCGTTGAGCCACAATCCTAGCCCCTTATGGTGTGTTTTTATGCCAAAAATTTATATAGTCAAGTGGGGTTTTTTGTTTGTTTGTTTGTATTTGTGATACTAGATATTGAACCTTTACGACATGGTAGAGATTAATCCGTTTTTTAATGAATAGATTTTATGTTATGATTAGAAATATTTTCCCCAGCTGGGTATGATAGTGCACACCTGTAATCCCAGATATTCAGGAGGCTGAGGCAGGTGGATCATAAAGTGGAGGCCAGTCTGGGCAACGTAGCATTATCAAGTCTCAAAAAATAAAAATGTCTGGTATATAGCTCAGTGGTATAGATAGCATTGCTGGGTTCAATCCCCAGTACCACCAAAAAAGAAAAAATACTTTACCCAGTCCAAACTTACTAAAAATACAATTAAAACTCCTATTCATTTTTTCTGACACTTTTAAGTTTTTCTATTTAAATAATGTTTTACATTTAAATTAAGGTAGTCAAGTATATTTTATGAAGACCATTTAGGAAATATCTAACACTGGAAAAGTACCAGTCATTTGCTTTAAGTATTTTTGTTTTTAATCAAGTAGTTTTACTGATAATTACATCATTTACTTTTGACATTTACAATAAGAAAAACATGTCTTACATTTAAGTGTTTTTTTTTTTTTTTCTTTTTTTCTTCAAAAAATACCTCTTTCTTATTTAGGAACTGACGAATCTCCAGAACCACTGCCAATCCCCACGTTTTTGTTGGGTTATGATTATGATTTTTTGGTGCTTTCTCCATTTGCTCTCCCTTATTGGGAGAGACTTATGCTGGAACCCTATGGATCTCAAAGAGATATAGCCTATGTTGTACTATGTCCAGAAAATGAAGCTTTGTTAAATGGAGCCAAAAGCTTTTTTAGAGATCTTACTGCAATATATGAGGTAGGTGTTTTGAAAAGAGGTGGCGTTTTAAGACTACCTTATGATTTATATGTTTATGTATAAAATATACTGAGAAGTTCAACTGATTGGGACAAAGTAAGGATGATGATGATCTATAATAGATATTTAATTCTCATATTAGCAAGTCTCTTTGGTAGGTAGGCATAACATGGGTCACAATGGAAAAACACCACTTTGGAGGGGCAAAAGTTGTGGGCATATATATCTCATTTAAAGTAATCTTTTCTTTAAAAAAAACAAAACAAAAACAAAAAAAACAGGATAGCCAGAAAAATAATTGCATTTACAAAAAATTCTTGTCCAGTTTCCTGATAATATGTAAAATAAATTTGTGCTAACTATCTCCAAAATCTACTTCAGTTTTGAAATTATTGACTGTTGTTTTACATTATAATTCTCATGCTGTATGTATCACTAGGCACAATGATTATAAATTGAATGTATTGTGAGAAAAAGCCTTTCTTCATTATACTGTCAGTAAATGCTTGGAAATTCAATTCTTATATTTTAATTTCTTTTACAATCTTAATTTGTTAGTCTGTGATGGTTTAGGTTCCTTATAAATTTTCCTTTTAATAAGAAGTGTCTTTTATAAATGAACATTTCCCGAGGAGTATTATTTGGAACCCTAGTCCTGAATGAAAAACACTCCACAATGAAATAGATTTGATGAAGCACTGCATATTATATTATCTTTTAGAGATACATAATTCATATTGTTATTAAAGACTTTGAAAGGTTTAAGTATAGAAACAAATTTACTTAATCCAATTGCAAATATATTCTATATTGAACTTTTAAAACAAAAATCATGACCCCCCAAAAGAAGGAGAATTGGCACATTTTCTGTATGTGAATTGAGGTATATGCACAATCTAAAAAGGCTGCTTTTGTAAATTTTTGTTTTTTGAGATGGAGTCTCATTATATGTTCCCTAGGCTGGCCTTGATCTCCCAGGCTCAAGCTATTCTCCTGCTTCAGCCTCCAGGTAGATGGGATTTATAGGCATGTGCCCCTTCACCTGGTTTTTCTTTTTAAAGATTGTATTTTTATGCTTATTTCTGAATTCTACAAGCTTTCATTAATCAAATCAAATGGTTCCAGTGCCAATATTATACCTAGATGTCTTTTCATTACAGTTATTTTAATTTTGAAAGAAATTTAATGACTTTTTTAGGAAAATGAAAAAGAGCTGTGGCTCAATTTTCACCTTTGATATTTTTATTTCAAATGTTAATTACAATTAATTAAGCTTATGTTAAATAACTTTTATTTTATAGTGTGTACTCAAATACTGTAATTAACTGAAAATTCTGTTTTTTGTGTATATATATATATATACTTGTAGTCCTGTCGATTAGGTCAACATAGACCTATTTCTCGACTGTTGACGGATGGGATCATGAGAGTTGGATCTACTGCATCAAAGAAACTATCAGAAAAGTTGGTAGCAGAATGGTTTTCTCAGGCAGCTGATGGTAACAACGAAGCATTTTCTAAACTCAAGCTTTATGCACAAGTCTGCAGATATGACTTAGGTATTGAATTTGCATTTATTGTATAGGGCCAATTGCCTGATCCACAGGCTGATTTCATAAATAAAATCTTAATAGGATACAGCCATGTTCATTCATTTATATATATTTTCTCTACTTTTGTGCTGCAAAATCAGAGCTAAGTAATTGTGACAGAGACTGTGGTTTACAAAGCCAGAAAAATACACCTGAGTCTTTATAGAAAAGTTTGCTGATGTAGGGATTCCATCAGGGGGCAGTTGTGAATTCTAAACTGCTTTTTTTTTTTTTTTTTTTTTTTCCGTTGTTGGTTCTGTAGAGTTTGATCTGTCTTTCTTCCTTCCTTCCTTTCTTTTTTTAAAGGCAGGTTGGGGATCAAACCGGGAGCCTTGAAAACATTGTACCATGAGCTACATCTCCAGCCGCTGTTATAATTCTTAGTGGTTCGTAGTTTAGAGATAAAACAATTTTTAGTTTATCTCTACAACACTAAGAAATAGTTCTTTGCTAAAACTTTCTTTAGTGCATTTCTTAGGGTTAACTATAAAGAAAGCCTTAGCAAAGAAGAAATGCACTACCAACACATTGAATCTCTTCAGATTTCTATGATTTGAGCATCATGATAAAGTTCTTTCATTTTATATTTTAATTGGCTATCTGTGTAGACAATATTTTCACTCTGTGATTTAGGAACACTTGAAATGGTTTGAAAATTTGTAAGATACTGTTTAACATTTAATGAATTGTAGTCAGGAAAGAATTTTATTATGCTTTTATTATCATTTATTTAATTTTTTTTTTAAAATGCTAGTTTAGTTTTGTTACTATTCCATTTTAGATTTGTTTCTTCAGTTTCTAGGGTAAAATAGAAAAAGCCAGTACATTCTACACTATTAGCTAATCTTTTATTCATATAATAGAATTTTTTTTAAAAAAACCAGTTAAATAAAGAATGTCCTGTTTTTATTCTTTAGGTCCTTATCTTGCTTCTCAACCACTGGATAGCTCTCTACTTTCTCAGCCAAATTTAGTTGCCCCTACCAATCAGTCTTTGATTACTCCACCTCATGTGACGAATACTGGAACTTCTAATACTCCATCTGCCACTTTAGCATCTGCAGCAAGCAACACTATGACAATGACTTCAGGTGTTGCCATATCTACTTCAGTTGCCACAGCTAATTCAACTTTGACCACAACTTCATCTTCTTCATCCTCCAGCTTGAGTAGTGGAGTATCATCGAATAAACTCCCTTCATTTCCACCCTTTGGCAGTATGAACAGTAGTGGTACTGGAACCATGACCACACAGGCAAACACAGTTCAGAGTGGTCATCTAGGAGGGCAGCAGTCATCAGCTCTACAGACAGCTGGGATTTCTGGAGAGTCATCTTCACTTCCCACTCAACCACACCCTGATGTGTCTGAAAGGTACCTCTAAAAATATTTGTCTCAGGGCTGGGGTTGTGGCTCAGCAGTAGAGCACATATGAGGCATTCGGTTCTATCCTCAGCACCACATAAAAGTAAATTTTAAAAAACGGAGGTATTGAGCTGCGGTTGTGGCTCAGCAGTAGAGTGCTGGCCTACCACGTTCGAGGCCCTGGGTTTGATCCTCAGCACCACATAAAAATAAACAAAATAAAACTGTTGTGTCCAACTAAAAGATAAATATTTAAAAAACAAAACAGAGATATTGCATCATCTAAAACTAAAAAGAATATTAAAAAAAAACTTTGTCTCTGGAGTTGGGAGATAGCTTAGTGATAAAGTATATGCTTACTGTATGTGAGGCCCTGGAATTAATTCCCAGAACCAAAAGAATAAATAAAAATAGATAGGAGGGCATGGTGAAGCTTTACTATAATCCCAGCTATTCAGGAGGCTGAGGCAGGAGGATTCTAAGTTCAAGGCCAGCCTTGGCCACTTAGCTAGATGCTGTCTCAAAATAAAAATAAAGTGCTCTAACTATGATGCCTTATTTTTTAAAAATAGACATTGCGAATGAACAAAATGCTTATTGCTCTTATCTTTGAAAGTTAGTTTTTATAATGTTAAGTATTTTATCTGTAAAATTATAATTAGGATTTTTTAATGTTGCATTAGAAATTTTTAATGAATATAATTAGGATTTTTAAGAAAGCTATTTTACTGCAAATATCTAGATATTCATACGAGGCTGGTTGTATTAGCTTACACTTATAATTCCAGCTAGTCAGGAGGCTCAGGCAGAAGGATTGCAAGTTCAAGGTTAGCCTGGGAAACTTAGCAACACCTATCTCAAAATAAAATAATAAAAAAAAAGTATTGGGGATATAGCTTAATGTTAGAATGAGTTCCTGGGTTCATTTTTCAGTACCACAAAAACCAAAACACTCAATATACATATGACGAATCTGTCCTGTGACATCAAGTAGAAAATGCCTATGAAAATCACTTCTGTAATTGAGAAGTCACTATTGAACCAGTGTGTTCACTGTAGGGGCTTTAAGAGTTTTACCAACTTTTGAATTTTGGCTCTGCTATTTACCACCTTTGTGCTTTGGGGGATATTCTAACTTTTCTTAACATGTATCTTTATCTACAAAGTAGGAGTAATATAATAAAATGAATTAAAAGCTTTACACAGTGCTTCCAAGTTGTTTATTTTGATGATGATATCTTGTTCTTTTTATGGTTTAGGTATTGAGTGAGTTCCCTTTTGATTTACAGATTAGGTTAGTCTGAGCTTAGCTATAGTTTTGTCAACTGTTCAGGATGCCCTTGTGCCAAAGTTATACTCATAAATAGAGGTAAAAATAAACCCATCTTGACTGTCTAAACAGATTTGAAGTTTAGAGAAAGATCAGATCACCCATTAAAGAATGAAGCTTATTTACCATTGAAATTAAAAAGTATGAAATGAATGTATATAGTCTAAAAATGCACTAGAACATTGAGCAGGTCTGGAAACCTGTTTTTTCTGGTCTAGCTCTCTTCCTAGCCAAGTTTGTGATTTGGGTAAGCTTATGAAGTAAAGACTCATCTTTGTCTCCATTGTCCCTGAGGAAGTGAGCTCTTTCATTTCTGATACACTATGATTTTTAAGAAATCTGTTCCTTTTGTTTATTTATTATTGTAATGCAAGGGACTTTTGTACAGTGTGAAATCTTACATGCAATGTTTATGATTCTCTTTGGAGAGAAAGAGATATCCTTGATTTTCAGAGAGGTTCTCTAATATCTCCCACCAGAAGAAGAGGAGGGACATAAAAATCTGCCCTGAGCCGGGGCATGGTGGCGCACACCTGTAATCCCAGCAGCTCAGGAGGCTGAAGCAGGAGATATGTTCAAAGCCAGCCTCAGCAACTTATTGAGGCCCTAAGTGACTCAGTGAGACTCTGTTTCTAAATAAATATAAAAAAGAGCTGAGGATGTGTCTCAGTGGTTGAGTGCCCCTGGATTTGGTCTTCGGTACCCCACCCCCCCAAAAAAAAAATCATCTGTTTGATGCTACCCCAAGCAAATATAGTACAACTTTTTTGGTTTTTTGTTTACCTCAACTTTTAGCACAATGGATCGAGATAAAGTGGGAATCCCCACAGATGGTGATTCACATGCAATTACCTATCCACCTGCAATTGTTGTTTATATAATTGATCCTTTTACATATGAAAATAAGGATGAGAGCACTAATTCGTCTAATGTGTGGACTTTGGGGCTACTTCGATGCTTTCTAGAAATGGTCCAGACTCTTCCTCCTCATATCAAGAGTACTGTTTCTGTACAGGTAAGAGTAATTACTGTTTTAAATGAAATTTATACATATCAAAACCAGTTTTGATGTTTCAGAAGTTTAAAAATGCTACTTTTCTATATTCACATCAATTTTCTAAATGCCAGGTTCTATTTTAATGATTTTACTTTAATATTATAATAGAAATCTTAGAGAGTTTCTAAAAGGTAAACTTCCATAGTAAAAATGAGTAGTAAAAAATTTATATTGGACACATTAAATACTCTTCCATATTAATTTATAAATCAGGTTTTTTTAATTGAACAATTTTATTCTGTTTATAATAAATACCTTGCTTTAATATTGTAAGGTGCACTGCAGGTACGCCATGCTGCCAGTTACTTTGGGGACAACAAATGTCCCATATAAGCCAATTTTTAAATCCATAACCCTAAACAGAAAAGTTTATAACATGCACTATATAAGCTAGAGTTCTAATTAAAAGTCAAATTTTAAGTAAAAAACAGAAGATTAACCAGAGTAAGTTGTTTGAAGGAATTTTGAATTCATTTTAACTTGTTCATTGTATTGCTGGTAGTATTAATTAATATAATTGCCGTGTAGACATTTTTTAGTTTATTGATGGCTCTTTGCTAAAACTGTTGATTTATTAAAAACCTAGGTGGTAGCTAATAAAACTTAATTCTTTAGATAACCATTTAAGTTCTTCTGTTTAGATTTTCTAATAAGGAGTTTTAGTCCTACAGTTTCTTTTATTCTTTGTTGGAAGTTTAACATGTGTAATATTTACTTGTACCTCTTAGATTGTTCCTTGTCAATACCTGTTACAACCTGTGAAGCATGAAGATAGACAAATCTATACCCAGCATTTAAAATCTCTTGCTTTTTCGGTCTTTACCCAATGTCGGAGACCACTTCCAACATCAACCAATGTAAAAACATTGACTGGCTTTGGTCCAGGTTTAGCCATGGAAACTGCTCTTAAAAGTCCTGATGTGAGTATTTTATTTTCCGTGACCAAAGTTATTGAAAGACTGTATGTTTTATGGTTTTATGCAAAGCTAAGTGCAAAAAATTGAAGGAATTTTGAAAATTTTGTTTTCTAATTATTGAGTAGATAATACATGTTTTTCTAAGATTATGTCGTACTATAATACCTTAATTTTTTGTTTTACAGAGACCAGAGTGTATTCGACTTTATACACCTCCTTTTATTCTGGCTCCGGTAAAGGACAAACAGACAGAATTAGGAGAAACATTTGGAGAAGCTGGACAGAAATATAATGTTCTTTTTGTGGGCTACTGTTTATCACATGATCAAAGGTGGATTCTTGCATCTTGCACAGATCTATATGGAGAACTTTTAGAAACTTGTATCATTAACATCGATGTTCCAAATAGGTACATATATTTTCCTAAATGTATGATTATATCATCCCAATTTAAAGTTTCATATGTGTACCTATAGTCACATACAATGTTTCATTTTTAATGAGTTGAATGAAAATCATTTGCAAGGTTATATACAATAAGATATTATTAAGACTTGGAAATGTGGGTCCTTTTCACTTTTTTGTAATGAATTTCACATTGGATAATTAAGATAGTTAAATAATTTTGATTAATCTCTTATACAAACAAAAATTATTAAAGTCCATACTCTAACTTCGGCATCATAAACCTTCAGGCAGTGATTAACTTTTCTCACATAACATTTAAAATGTAACCTCTAAAATTATTAACTGAAAATATTACCATTTAATTGTGGGTTGTTTTCTGAAAATGGTGGCCTTCTTTTTAGATTTCTCCTTGTCAGTAAGTAAGTATCATGTCCAGTTATTAAATGGAATGTAATAGGTCACAATAGGTGAGCCTTATATTGAGTTACCACTTGATAAACATATTCTAGTAATATATTTCAAGAGAACTTACTGGGAGTAATTTTCAGTTTTAAGATTTTGATTCTAGCCTTTATTTTCTTCTTGATTAAATAAAGATTCTTTTTCTTTATGTTTGGAAATTGTCTATATGCTGAAATATTTGATAATTATTAGATCTTTGGGCTCTGGGAAATAGAATATAGAAACATAAATTTTATATATAGAGAGAGATATGCTCTGTACAGTGGCACATGCCTGTGATCCCAGCTGTTCTCAGATACTCAGGAAACTTGAGGCAGGAGGATCACAAGTTTGAGGCCAGCCTTGGCAACTTTGTGAGACCCTGTTTCAAAATAAAAAGTATAAAAAGGGCTGGGGATGTAGTACAGTGGTAGAGTGCTCCTGGATTGAAGCCCCATTACCACCAAAAAAATTTTATAGTATTGTTTATAAATGTTTACTGACTATATTATAAATCATGGAATAGGGCCTCTTACCTTATTTTTTTGATGTAATTGTTATTTTTTTCCTTTGGATTTTAGTGCTATTTAAATGATGTTTGGGAAATGCGTACCTCTGAAGGAAGAGAGGGTAGAGAATAAATAATACCACTCTTTCCAATATTAATATGGTACTTTCAATTTACTACCTAGATTTAAAAAAAAAAAAAGTTGAAATGGAAAATGGGTTCAAATGCCAACCAACCCTTCTAATTACTGGTCGTGGGATCCTGGGGAAAAATTACTTTAGCCAGCTAAGTTGGAATCTGTCATATCTGGTATGTGTTTCATAGGAGTGGTAGGGTGAAGTGAGGTTATTTCATATAAATTGATTGGGCAGGATGCTTGGTATATAGAAAGTACTTAAGTACTTGGTATATAGTAAGTACCTATAGTAAGAGCTACCATTGCTCAGGCACAGTGTATGTACATTATATACTTACCTAATAAAGGACATGTATGTAGAAAACATACCTATATTGTTTGGTTTGAGAGTGTGGGTTTTTTGTTTTTTTGTGGGGGGTATTCTTTGACTTTTCAGTATACAGCAGAGATTGGTTTACTATAGCTTATAGGTCAAATCTCTACATTCCCAGTTTCTTTAGTTCCTATCAGGCAGAGCTGAATTATTCTGACAGAATCTTGATGGCCTGCAAACCTTAAAGTGTTGGCCTTTTGAAAAAGAAGTTTACTGTTGTAGAGCAATATTTCTGGTCAACTGAGGTAATCTGTGGACAAGAACAAACAACATAAACTTAGCCAGGCATGGTTGTGAATGTCTGTAGTTGGAGGCAGAGGCAGGACAATTGCTTGAGTCTAGGAGCTCAAAGTTAGCCTAAGTAACATAATGAGACCCTTTCTCAATTGAAAACCACAAACATTTATAGACTACACTTTTTGATTTCATATATATTCTTGCTTAGGACTTGTTTAAAGTGTGAAACATTAAAATTAAGTAGGGAACCAGGTCTTGGGATGTAGCTTAGTGTTAAAGAGTGTGTAGTTAACATAAACAAGGTGCTGGCACTGATCAGTCAATGAAGTAAAATTCAATTAAGGAACTAATTTTGAGCTCTCTCAAAGTGTCATGTGGATTTAAAAAATATTTATGATTCTAGGGGTCGGGGCTGGGACTCAGTGGCAGAGCACTTGCCTAACGTGTGAGGCACTGTGTTTTATCCTCAGCACCTCATACTAAAATAAAATAAAGGCATGCTGTCCATCTATAACTACAAAAAAAAAAAAAAGAGATTTATGATTCTTTTTATTTCACTCAATAGGGCACGTCGAAAAAAAGGTTCTGCTAGGAGATTTGGTCTGCAGAAACTTTGGGAGTGGTGCTTAGGACTTGTACAAATGAGTTCATTACCGTGGAGAGTTGTAATTGGTCGTCTGGGAAGGATAGGTCATGGAGAATTGAAAGGTAAAATTTTAAATTTGTTTTATGTTAATTTATATAGCATTCAGACAATATCCAAATATATGTGCTGAATAAAAAATACAAAAGTAAACTAAAAACTTTTGTTTTTAATCAGGAACCACATACAGGTAGTTACTACTATTCTTTCTTGTTGACCTCCTTTTTTTCCCCATTCTTTTTTTTATTCAGCAGATGCTATGTGGTGTTCACTAAAGTTAGAGGGATAAAGGATGTTAATAGCATTGGTCATAAGAGTTTTGATTCTTGTTTGGGGAAAATACATAGAAAATTTTTATGCCATCAAGTTTTTCATTTTTAATAATGGTTCTATGCATAGTAGAAATGCTGTTATTTTAACTGTTGTTACTGGGTTTTTGTGTTTTTTTTACTGTTGATACCCATAGATTGGAGCTGTTTGCTGAGTCGTCGAAACCTGCAGTCTCTAAGTAAAAGGCTCAAAGACATGTGTAGAATGTGTGGTATATCTGCTGCAGACTCTCCCAGCATTCTCAGTGCTTGCTTAGTAGCAATGGAACCCCAAGGCTCTTTTGTTATTATGCCAGGTTAGCTATCTTTAGTTTATATCAGATTTAATTCATTATGTATTTAAGTTTTCAAGTATTACATAAAATTTATCCATTTATTAAAAGGAAAAATGTCTTTCATTCTCTTGGTAGATTCTGTGTCAACTGGTTCTGTATTTGGAAGAAGCACCACTCTAAATATGCAGACATCTCAGCTAAATACCCCACAGGATACATCATGTACTCATATACTTGTGTTCCCTACTTCTGCTTCTGTGCAAGTAGCTTCAGCTACTTATACCACTGAAAATTTGGACTTAGCTTTCAATCCCAACAATGGTAGGTGAATTGTTCCTGAAAAGTTTTGTTGGTTTGTTTGTTTTGTGGCAACAGGGTGTTGGGATTTCAATACGTTGCCCTGGTTGACCTTGAACTTCTGGGCTCAAGTGATCCTGCTTTTGCCTCCCTGCCTGCAGGGACTACAACTATGTACCACCATGTCTTGCCTAAGGTTTTAATCATTGACAATTTTGCTAGACTGAATAATGGTCTCCAAAGATAGCCGGGTCCTGTCCTTGTACCCTGTGAATGTTACATTATTTTAAAAAAAGAAGGAAGAATTTTTAGTTGATGTGATTAAGTTAGAGGAAGAGATTGTACTAGATTATGCAGGTGGGCCTAAATGCAATTACATGTATCCTTTATGAAAGAAAGACAAAGGCAGTTTTGGATTATATACAGAAAAGAAAGCCATGTGATGGAGCAGAGGATGCAGTCAGAGGAAGAATATGCTGTGCCCCTCACTTTAAAAACTGAGGAAAGGGTCATGAGCTCTTTAGAGGAGGTGCAGCCTTGCTGGTATCTTGATTTCAGTTCAGTGAAACTAGTTAGAGACTTATGACCCCCAAACTGTGAAAGGATAAATATGTGTTGTTTTATGTCAACAACTGTATGATAAAACAAATGGTACCAGGAAACTAGTAGATCATTATTCTATCTTACTGATACTGGAACTTAAAATCTTATTTTAAAAGATAATAATTGATTATAAAATTTTTATATAGGTTTATGCTTTTGTTTTTGAGGTAGTTGTATCAATCTTTATAACTCATTTAGGTCGTCTTTGCCAAAATAATATTTTATTTAAATTGCCAGAGTAGGGTTGTGATTTTTGGTGAACCTTGTTGGTTGTGATTAGCAGAAGAAAAAATAAAGATATTTCATTATTACTTTTGAGTGACCTTAGAATATAAAGATTGGTGGGTATAGTGGCACATGCCTATAGTCCCAGCAACTTGGGAGTATGAGGCAGGAGGATCACAAGGTCAGTCTCATCAACTTAGCCAGGCCCTCAGCAATATACCAAGACCTTGTCTCAAAATAAAAAAGTCTGGGGATTAAATAAATTGATAAAGTGCCCCTGGTTTCAATCCTCAGAAACAAAAAGAATATAAGACATGATAATCAGATCGTCAAAGTCACACTTGTAGGTATTAATCTGTCATTTAATTTATTGCGAAATACCTTGAATGTTTTACTTAGTGAAGACTAGGACATCTGGAGCTGGGGCATATGCCTGTAATTGGAGTGGCTTAGGAGGGTTAGGCAGGAGGACTGCAAGTTCAAAGTCAGCCTCAGCAACTTAGCAAGGCCCCAAGCAACTTTGTGAGGCCCGTCTCAAAACAGTCTGGGAATGTGACTCTGAGGTTAAGTGTCCCTGGGTTTAGTCCCTGATACAAAAACAAACAAATAAAGAAAAAAAAAAAAACCTGACTAGCGCATTAATTGTGAGTAGTATAATTTTAAACACATTTCTATTTCCTGCATACTGTGTTTGCTTTGTATTCGTTTCCTACAGTTGCTATAACAAATTGCTGTATATTAGTGGTTTAAAAGAACATCTGTGAGGCAGAAGGATCACAAGTTCAAAGCCAGCCTAAGTAATTTAGTGAGGCCCTTAGCAGCCTAGTGAGACCCTGTCTCAAAAAATAAAAAGGTAGAGCATTGCGGGGCAATGTCTAGTACTGCAAAGCAAAACCAAAAATGTCCATGTATTACTTGTAGTTCTAGAGGTATCCAAAAATCAGGCTTACTGGGCTCACGTTAGGGTGTCAGCAGAGTTGATTCTTTCTGGAGATTCTCGGTAAGAATCTGTTTCCTTGCCTTTGCCACCTGTATTCCTGTTTGTGGCCTCTTCCTCCGTCTTGAATGCCAGCAGTATAGTGTTGTCAGCCTCCTTGATTGACTTTGACCCTGCCACTTCTTTCTTGACTTTGACCCTGCCACTTCTTTCTCATGGAGGATTCTTCTGGGACTGGTGGTATAACTCCGTGGCAGAGTACTTGCCTAACGTGTGAGGCCATGGTTTTGATCAGAAGCACAACTGATCACTGGACCTACCTGGATAATCTTCCCTTCTTATGATCACATCTACAAAATCCTTTATGATAACATATTCATAAATTCCAGGGATTAGGGTATGGACATCTTTTGGGAGCCATTATTCAGACTAGTATATGTTTATTTATGCATTGTTTAAATGGCTATTAGCACAATACTTGGTACATGATAGACACTTGATGGTTAAGTAAACTTATTTTGGTTAAAATTTATTTTAACCCTTAATTGTGAATAGTCATGGGATATGGATAATGGAATATTTAATTTCTTTCTTCTATATAGATGGAGCAGATGGAATGGTTATCTTTGATTTGTTAGGCACAGGAGATGATCTTGATCCTGATATCATTAATATCCTTCCTGCATCTCCAACTGCATCTCCCGTACATTCTCCAGGATCTCATTACCCCCATGGAAGTGATGCTGGCAAGGTAATCCTATTATAAAAATTCAGTTTATTGGGGCTGGGGCTGTAGCTCAGTGGTAAAGCACTTGTCTAGCATGGATGAGGCACTGGGTTTGATCCTTAGCACCACATAAAAAGTAAAAAAATAAAGTTATAAAAAACATTTTTTAAAACATTTAGTTTATCTAAATGTCATTCATTCATTTGGTAAGCAATGAATAAATGAAATAGAACATTGTTTTCCTTGGAAATTGGCAACAGGTGAGATTAACAGTACATTCATATACTTCTGCCTCACAGAAACTAATACTTCGATTTAAACATTCTGCAGAGGTTCTCTGAGGCTGTGTGTTCCCTGAATTCATATTTTCTAGAGTACTGTAGTTTCAGGTGTAGGATCACAGTATCTTAGATAATCAGTATATGACTGTAAGAGCTGTAATTCACATCAGGGCTGTGACAAAGAATATAATAGAAATTAATTTTCTTATAGAAACAGATAAAATATGCCCACTGTCCCTTTTATTTTTAGCACTTATGAAAACAGGCTATATTATGCTTCTCTCTGAAGTAACAATTAGGGCTTCATTGAATAACATCTTTGAGTGAAATTATATCTAGTAATTACTTGATTATTACAGTATGCATATGTTTAGAATTTACCTTTTTTGTTGTTGTTGTTATTGTTCCTGGGATTGAACCCAGGAATACTCTACCACCAAACTGCATTTCTAGCTCTTTTATTTTTTGAGACAGGGTCTTCTCACTAAAAGTTGCCAGTGCTATCATCAATCTTGTGATTTTTCCTTCCTCAGCCTCCCAAGAACCTGGGATTAACAGGCATGTGCCATTATGCCACGCTTAGAATTTACTTTTTTTCATTTAAGAAAGGATCTTTGTCGAATTTTATGTTGTCATCTCTTCCTTTTTAAACATGTAAAAAAGCAAGATTGAAGTATGTGTGTATTTATATTCAAATTTCAGTAAGTTTAATCAGTTTTTTTAAATTTTTTTCTGTACTGGGGATTGAACCCAGGGATACTAGCTATATCACTAAGCCATATACCCGTCCCCTTTTTAAATTTCAGGGAGGATCTTGCTAAGTTGCCAGGACTGGCTTTGCACTTTGGATCCTCCTGTCTAATAAGCCTCTTGAATAGCTCAGATTACAGGTTATGTGCCTCCATGACCAGCTTTAGCTTTCTAATATGGACACCATAATTTGTTGTATCATTCCTAAAATGTTGGGCATTTAAGCTTTTGTTGTTGTTGCTGTTGTTATAGTTACTGATATAATGAATGTTTCTGTGCATATTAGTTTTCTTTCTTTTTTTTTTTAAAGAGAGAGAGAGCATTTTTTAATATTTATTTTTCAGTTTTTCGGCGGACACAACATCTTTGTTTGTATGTGGTGCTGAGGATTGAACCCGGGCCTGCACGCATGCCAGGCGAGTGCGCCACCGCTTGAGCCACATCCCCAGCCCCTAGTTTTCTTTTTTCTATTTATTTAACTTACATACCAAGAAGCCAGGCACAGTGGCACAAATCTACCTGTAACCCCAGCAACTTGGAAAGCTGAGGCAGGAGGATCTCAAGTCAGCCTCATTAATTTAGTGAGGTCCTAAGCAACTTAGTGAGACCCTGTCTCTAAATAAAATATAAAAAGGGCTGGGGTTGTGGCTCAGTGGTAGAGCGCTTGCCTAGCATGTGTGAGGCCCTGAGTTTGATACTCAGCACCACATAAAGATAAATAAATAAAGGTATTGTGTCCATTTGCAACTAAAAAAATATTTAAAAAAAAAAAAAGGGCTGGGGATATTATGCTCAGTGGTAAAGTACCCCTGGGTTAAATCTCCAGTACCAAAATAAATAAATTAATTAAATAAAAAGGGTTGAGAGGACTGGGACTCAGTGGTAGAGCGCTTGCACTGCATAAAAATAAAGGTATTGTGTCCACCTACAACTAAAAAAACAAAAAACAAACTTTTTTTTTTTTTTTTAAATGGAGCATTGAGGATGAGGCTCAGTGGTTAAGTACTCCTGGGTTCAATCCCTGGTGACCCCACCACCACCAAAAAAAACACAAAAAAACAAAAAACCAAGAAATAAATTGACTAATCCAGAGTTTGTTAATACCACTTGAGAGTAGTCTCTTCATTTTGCCATAATGCTTTCTAAAACATTATAACTGCATTTTAGAGATAGTGGTAGATGAACAAAAGTGTATTGAATCTACCCTTTGGATTGGGGTATGAGTGTCAGGAATTAGTTGAGAGACTGTTACGAAATGAGTTAGAAATTTGATTGACCATTTTGTGGTTTTTAATCAGCTGTGAATGTTTATATACATACAATTCACCCTGGGAAGTATGTAACCATTGAGTTTTTCTTTTTTAACCCATTGAATTTTTCAATATCCTTTAGTATTTTTAAAATTGAGGTCATAATGCAATAAGACTGATTTGTCATAATCCATTTTGTATTTATATCTAGTACTTAGGTATACTGAATGAAATAATATACTTTTAATTTTGTCTTTTTAAGGGTCAGGGTACTGATCGGCTACTTTCAACAGAATCTCATGATGAAGTAACTAATATTCTTCAGCAACCATTGGCCCTTGGATACTTCGTATCAACTGCCAAAGCGGGTCCTTTACCTGACTGGTTCTGGTCAGCATGTCCTCAAGCACAATATCAGTGTCCCCTTTTTCTTAAGGTATTACCATTTCTGTGCCAATTTATAAAGAATCATATTTGACAACTTGACTTATGAGAAATACAGAAGTGGCTTTTTGAAATTTTATAGCTTGTTTAAGTATTTAATTAAATTGCCGCAAATGACTCTAAATATCACACACAGAATTATCTACTTAGGAAACAACTCTAATTTTTAAAATTTATATTGTAGTGGTATTTTCAACTGTACACACTAGAGCTTAGAAAAACTTATTTCTTTCTAACCTTCTCATTTTCTAGATGAGCATATTTTAGTTTCAACTTTCGTACCATGTTCATATATACAACAGTTGAAGATCTGAACTTTTTTTTTTTTTTTTGTGGTTGCTGGATTGAACCCAGCGCCTCACACATGGTAGATAATCATTCTACCATTAAGCTATATCCCCAGCCCTTGATAATATTTAATGAGAGAATATATTTAAGAGTGTCAGCCAAAGTAGTAGTTTTATCCTATGATTTCTTCCTCTTCTAGTAGATGTACAAATCTCATTACAATGTAAGTTCAGAAAAACTCACCTATTCAAAGTCATAAATTGGCAGTAGACTCAAGATTGAAACCTGGATCTTTTAATTATTATTAAATTATTTTTTGAATTGCATCATATCTTATTTTCATTATTCTCCATTATTTTGAAGATTAAAAGATTCAGTCTTGCCAGGTGGGGTGGTACATACCTGTGGTCCCAGCTACTCCAGAGACTGAGGCAGGAGAATTCCAAGTTTCTATTTCATATTTCACTAGTCATGCTAATTTAAGTATTTGTTGAGTACTTGTTGCTTGTAGGGCAAAAATTAGATAGTATGCTTTAGTTTATATTATATTTTTAGTGGTTATCAAACCTATAGCCCTCTTGCTCTTTCCCTACGTCTCCTCCCTGTCTGTCCCTTCCATTCCTCTTCTTTCTTTGACAGAGCCTTGCTTTGTTGCCCATGCTGACCTCAAACCTTGGCTCAAGCGATTCTCTTACTTCAGCCTTTCAAGTAGGTGGGACTACAGGCCTGTTCCACTTGAGTCCTTCTTGCTGTCTTCTCTTCCTGTTGCTATTAAATCTTTATCCCCTTGGCCAATATTGAACTTTTGTAGTATGTTCATATATACAACAGTTGAAGATCTGAACTTGTTTTTTTTTGTTTTTTGTTTTTATAGTGAGGTGGGATTGAACCCAGGGGCCTCGTGCACGGTAGATAATCACTCTACCATTGAGCTATATCCCCAGCCCTTGATAATATTTAATGAGAGAATATATTTAAGAGTGTCAGCCAAGGTAGTAGTTTTATCCTATGATTTCTTCCTCTTCCAGTAGATGTGCAAATATCTTTGCAAGAACACCTTTCCAAGAGATTTTCTGCTGAATAGTCCTTGGAGTCTCCACAAAACAAAGGGTTCTTTAGATCTTTGGGAAGTGGTATACATGCTTTCTGCCCCCTTTTGTAGTCACAGTGCATGTATACACACTACAGATTCTGAAAATAGTAACATTGTTTACCTAGCAATTCCCAAATCTATTTTAATACACAAGAATAGGATTGTTTAACACCTATTTGTAATTCATGACCTTAGTGTTTCAGGGCACATTTTTTTTTAGGAAACACTACTTTACAAAAAGTCCAAGGGACTATCCAGATTCTTTTCTACTCAATATTTATTTGCAGAGAGGATAGTGTAAAGTGAGCATTCACCCTCAGATACAGTGTAACAAGATTAGGACTTCTGATTCTGAATTACCAGGTAAGGCATAACTTACCATAATTTTGTTCACCTTGTTTTTCATACATCCCATTTTAGTTGTATACTATAGGCAATAAAACCACCTGATGTGTTTCTCTATGCATGGAGAAATAGTGGATTGTTATCTAGATGGTTAAAAATAATTTTATCATAGGGATTAAGAGCACTGGTACTAATTAATATTCATTTAATTTGTAGTGATCTGCCATGTGGGACTTGTTTTTAACTCAAAAATCAAAATAGTTCGGATATAAACATTTTAAATTATATTCCTGAATATACCTAACAAGGGTTTATACATGTATACAACTGGAAAGGAGAGAGCTTGTAATTTTGAGTACTTTTTTTTTAATATTTATTTTTCAGTTATAGGTGGACACAGTGTCTTTATTTTACTTTATGTGGTGCCTCATGCATGCTAGGCGAGTACTCTACCTCTGAGCCACAATGCTAACCCATGAGTACTTTTTATAGTATATAGAATAAGATCTACGGAGAGTTTTTGTGGTGAATACCATCACCATCTTGTCACACTTTTTAACACTATTATACATATTTAATTACAAATTATTACTTGCATTTAGTTGAAATGTGAAGAAGTAGCGAGTCCTTCCGCTCACCGTTCACTGCCATACTTAAATGGATATGCCAGTTCTTAATAAGCCTCTGTTATGAAATGTATTTATTATGTTTATTGCATCCTTAAACATTTACTTTATGCATCTAGGCAAATTAGACTTAGAAAATAGTTGGAAATCCTTTTTAAGGATTAGTACGAGGTTTTATAAACAGTAAAACTAAAGTAAGCAGGAAGATTCAGTATATTTTGCACTTAAAAATTACTTCAATAATGAATGAAATCAGCAAGGAGAGCAAGCATTTTTGTAGTGGTTCCATTCATAACATAGTACTAAAATATATATTTCATTAAGAAAGGTACATTGGGAGAGTAAGGTAAAACTAGAGGACCAGTCTTTTCCCGTGTGGCTTACTGATTCCCTGTTCACATTTTTAGGCCTCTTTGCACCTCCACGTGCCTTCAGTGCAATCTGACGAGCTGCTTCACAGTAAACACTCCCACCCACTTGACTCAAATCAGACTTCAGATGTCCTCAGGTACTGCTCTTTTACCATTATTTGTTCTCCATTGCAACTTTAAAAGAACATAATGTAAGCCAGGCATGGTGGCACAGGCCTATAATCTCAGGGACTTGGGGAGGCTGAGGCATGAGGATCCCAGGTTTGAAATAAGCCTCAGCAGCTTAGCTCTAAAGAAAAAATAAAAAAGGACTGGGAATGTAGCTCAGTGGTAAAGTGCCCCTGGGTTAAATCCCCAGTACCAAACAACAACAGCAAAGAATATAATGTTGATTCTTGATTCTTATGCATTTTCCTCAGTTTTGGCAAGATTTCATAGGTGTTTACCCTTAGATCTTTTTGAGATTTTTTTTTTTTTTAAATGGTGCTGGGTATTGGATCTATGATCTTATACATGCTGAGCAAGTGCTGTACCATTGAGCTACAAACATCCCTCGCCTAAGAACAGTTTTTCATGAAATTAATTATCTTTCTCCCCAAGGACTTTTGAGGAGCTTTGAATCTTAGATACTGTAATTGAAAACTACTTCTGAAATTTATACTGGAAATAGATAAATGACTTACATGTTTTATTTGCTTTTCAGGTTTGTTTTGGAACAGTACAATGCACTCTCCTGGCTAACCTGTGACCCTGCAATCCAGGACAGACGCTCATGTCTCCCAATTCATTTTGTGGTGCTGAATCAGTTATACAACTTTATCATGAATATGCTGTGATCTTCATTTGTTGGAACTTTGCAAGAAAAGAACAAGGAAAAAAGGATATTTTGCTGCAGGATTAAGTTATTATCTTCTCAGTGAAAGTCATTTGTGATGGGGTCTAATTCTTATTACTTCAACAAATATTGTTTTGACTTGGGGGGAGGGGCTATAACCCTGCTATTTTTCATTGACTCTACTGAACTCTTTAGGGATGATGACTGATCATACAAAACGTATTATAACATTTTCGTAGCAAAAATTAACGTTTTTTTTTTTTTCCGGTCACAGTATTTGTGAAAAGTAATGAGCCATAGTACCCAGTCATGTTAAATGAATATTAAAAGCATGGAGAGGAAACATGAGGAACAATGATTTTCAACATATGGCTTTAGAACATCAAGATGTTCTTGTATTGGATTATAGTATCTAGTATTCAAAAATGCCTGCATCTCTTATTTATTGTAAGTTTTTAAATGTATAAATTGTCTTATATTTCTTAACCTCTTTTATAAAAATTTTCCTAGAAGGTTTATACTGCCTTCTTGCTTTAAAGCAATTGGTCTAAAATATATGTAATCGTCTTAATTAAAAAGTTGCAGTAGGGTTGCTTTTAGAGTATTATTTTTTTGTAACGGGGTGGGTGGGACAGTAAATTTGTATTGTCTCAATGTACAGTTTAATGGGGATAGAGGGGAAATAATGTCCATACCATTGTGTGTGGAGGATTTACAGCTAAGCTGTAGTTGCAGAGTACATGTACAGTAATGAAGTTCACTGTGTTTATAAATTGAAAAGGTACCGGGTCTTACAGCATTTTATATATCACATCTTTACAGAATAACATGATGGCAATATACAAGTGATATTGTTAGGTGGTTTAACTTAGAATAAAATGAGAATTCTTCAGTTATATTTTGTACTATGGTTTAGGGCTATGACTAATATTTCAGGCCATTTCCAGTGAAAGAAACTTAGTTTTACAAGAAAAACATTTGCTACTGAATGCTTAAACTAATTTTGGTGTTTAATGTTACATGCTTAAATTTTTTTCAGTTTTAATAGTGGCAATTTAGGCATGGGAATATTATTAATTATGAAATTTATCTGCAGGATCTGCTATAAGGTTGAAATTTAGCCCAGCTCTAGGCATTTTACAAATTATTTTAAGAGCAGTCACTCTTGATTGTTTGACTTTTTTTTTTTTTTTTTTTTAAATTAAAGATTGGGAATGTGTGTGAGAGTATGCATATGTATGGGTGTGTGTGTGCAATCAAACTGTGGTGTAAATAGATTCTCAGTGAATTCTGGTATTCAGACTCTATTCCACTAGTGAAAAAACCATTTTCTAAACTTAACCTGTTTCCCTTTGCCTTTTTATTTATTTAATTTTCTTGGTTTGGAGATGGCAGTCCCAAACACCAGAGTCTGTACTTTTCTATAACACAGCTCAAATTAAGGTAGGGCATATGCCAAGGAGGTTCTCACCTCCCTAAAGAAGGGACTTGAATTTTAGGGACTTTAATTCACCCCTTCCTTCAACACAGCTTTCCCCCTTCTTGTTTGCACATGCCAATATAACTGCTTTTATGCAGGCTTTTACCCCCTTGAAAAATCCTTTCTACAGTGCTGCTCACAAGAGAGCCCAAGTTAGCTTTCTACCTGCATTGCTGACTTGAATTCACAGTCGCCAAGTCTACCTAATCTTTCTTGGAAGCAGTCTAGCAAAATTCTTATTTGTATGTTCACTAATTATCTATAAGGATGAAATCAGTTGTATTTACAAAACTCTAATTCAGTGTTTTTTTTTTTTTTAACTGAAACTTGTTTTGTAAGTACTATATGCTTAGCATAATATCACTTTCTTATGAACAGTATAACTTCTTCAAATTGTGTACATGAAAACATTAGCAAGTCTTTTTTCTATAAAAACAAAATTGGTGACAAAAGTTTTCAATCATTAAGATTATAATGAAATCCCAGTGGTCAGCATATTTTGATATTAAATTTAAAGATCACATCTCTGCATTTGTTTTTCAATTATGCTAACACACCACAGATATGTTGGCATGTTTTGTTCTGTACTTTCTTTAAAAAAAAAAAAAAACTTGTCTGAGATTTGAGGGAAAAGATGCTTATTTGGAATTTCTATAAAAAGAGTATTTTTTTTATATACTTAGCTAATAGTGACTTTAAAAAATAAAAGTTATATTCTCAGTTGTTTGAAAAATTGCTAACCTACAGTAACCAAACCTCAGTTTGAAAATAGATTTTTTAAAAAATTATTCCCTGACAGTTTCTTTTATATGGAGCCATAAGGAGGGAACCCAGTATACAATTCCTTTTTATGTAGGAATCAGGGAATAGTTCCCAAATATACAGGATTTACTGATAAAACTTTTCTTCCCTTCATATATCGGTTCACACTCAAATAGAAAGTTATTAAATAGCCATTAGAAAAGGTCAGTTGACTTATCTCAGAAAAAAAGAAATTAAGCATTTTGTGCAGGATGATGGATCTGACTTATTAATGTACGGTCACAGACAAGTATGGGTAGTTTTGTTTTACTTAAATAAGCAAGCAAAATATTATACTTTGTACCAGTGAGTTACGAACACCTTGACTTCTTTGTTACAGTGCTAATGTCTGTTCTTTGTGCAGTTATCCATTATGAAGCAGGGTGGAAGTTCAGTATTTTGGCATTTAAAAGATTAGTTATATAATGTTTGCTTCCAGCCAGTGAGAAACATCTAGCCATACCTTTCTTATGCAAGCCATTCAGTTATCAGGACTGTGAATTAACACTGTATGAATAAATTTCTGTACACCTTATTATTTGGCCAGAAGGCCACCAAGTGTACTTATATGTAATCCTTAAATTTTAAAGTAGCTGTAATTTTTAAATATTTCTAAACTTTTCTTAAACCACTAAAATTAAGCTCTTACTACTTAGTCAACTATCCTCAGCTGTATTCGTACTCAATTGTCAGTATGGCACAGATTACTGTATTAAAATATTCTCTTTTCGTCTTCATATTTACCTTCTGAGGTAATTTTTTAACTTAATGTGTTACTACAAAGATTTGCAGATCTTTAATCAAGCACTATGTTAATACTGTAATATCAAAATACTATGTTGCATTATTTAAAATGTTCAAATTGAATAGATTAAGAGGAAGTTTTTAAATGCTATTGCATCATATAATTTGCTACTCATCCACTATGGCATTGCATATTAGTCTATTAATACACTTAATGTTGCATGAGTGATATTTTGGTCTGGGTTTCCTCTTAATATTTTAGTTTGTCTAAATTAAGGAAAAAATGTTTTAACATATATATTTTTGTCCCATCCCTCAAAAATCAGCTGGAAATCTTAAAACTTTTGTTTTTTCTTGGTGTTTTAATGGGCCCAGAACTGTGGTTTAAATTTTTTATATATGTTATTTTTTGTGGAGTATAAATTTAAAAACTGGATTTGGGACCTAAAATACTCCTCAGGTTGATATATTCATGAAGTTTTAAAATAGCTTTAGTTTTCAAAGTAAACTGGATATGTGGACCTTAAAAGTTACTGAGTTTAAACTACAAATTGTAACGTCATTACTGGACATGTCAGCATCAACCCTCTCAAAATGGCTTGGTCACTTTATGAAGGGGCGTTTTAAAGTTGTTGTTTAGCAGTGACATTTAATATGGTCCAATTGCTTTTCTTTTTAACGTGACAAAAAAGAATAAGGAACAAACACTATTGCTGCCGAATGCCATAACACTGAGTTGTACAAATTGTGATTGAGGAAATGAAAAGGTTTATACTTTTTAAAAAAAAAAAAACAAAAAAAAAACCAAAAAACTTCAAATGGAATAAATTATTCATGAAGCCTTCATTGTGGTGTCTCATTCTGTTGAAAATATTTCCATCTTAAAACATTTTTGTCTCTTAAGGACATATACCAAAAGTATTGTGGTCATTTTGAAATAGTTCCTCCAAGGTTTGCCACAGACTGGCTGTGAATTCAGGCAAAACGCCTAATCTTTATAATTTCCATTTGCTCATTGGTAATTGAACACAATAATGCCTAGCCTTTCTTTTTTGGGGTGGTGCTGGCAATTGAATCCAGGGTAATGTTCATGCAAGGCAAGCACTTTACCAACTGAGCTATATCGCCAGCCCAATAACCAATGTTTCTAATCAGCTTTGTGAACCTCAAAGGAAGATGCAAAACAAATTTTGACAATTATAAAGGTATGAAGGATGATTGTTTAATACCCATTGTTCTTAGAAAAGTCAAATCCAGAATAAAGACTTAGAAAGCTGCTTAAAGGTGGTGAAAAGGATTTTAAAATATGTTTTTAGCAAGAAAAAGGATGGAAAACATACAAAGCATAAACTAGTCCAAATTTAGCCCCCCCACTTTTTGTTTTTTTGGTACTGGGGATTGAACCTAGGGGCACTTTAACCATAGAGCCACTTCCACTGCCCTTTTTATTATTTTGAGACAGTCTTCTCTGAGACTGACCTTGAAACTTGCAATCCTCCTGCCTCCATGACTTCCTAAGTCACTGGAATTACAGGCATTCACCACCATACCCACCCCCCTACTTTACCTCCTTCCTGTCTCAACCCATTCCAATTTTAAAAATTAAAAGATATATATGTATATAATGTATGTATGTAAAGGGCTGGAGATAAGCTCAGTGGTGTAGCATCCCCTGATTTCAATCAGTAATAAAAGAAAATTCATGGTCTGGGGATATAGCTCAGTGGTAGAGCTATCATGTATAAGACTGTGTTTGATCCCTAGCATCACCCCTACCCCCCTCCAAAAAAAAAACTTGAAATTATCAAGCTCTAAAATTTAAGAACTATGCTTTTAATGGAATTCCAACCTAAGGTAACTTATTTCAAGGAATTTTTTGCTTAAATCTCCATATCCACATGAATTATATCCTGGGTTGTGAAAGAACTTGCAAATGATTTCAGAAATGCTGTGGAAAAGTTAAAGATACTTTAAAAAAAGGGGGGGGGGCAACTTTTCTAGTTTTTAAGGTTTTTAAAAGATAGGTCCCAGAAACTACTAGCAACATTTTAACCAACATTAAAAGCTGGTATAGTTTCACTAAAATAACAAAATAATTGATTACGTATAATAAATCTCTGATCGTAAGTCCTCAGTTTACTGGGAAACAGTTGTGTAAACATAATTAAACTCCTTAAAGTGGTATGACATAATGCAGTACATATACAAAAGGGAATAACTGACATCAATCTCATTCCTTTGACAACGTTGATAAATTGATATATTATGGCAATAGACATTTAATAGCTTATTTAGTGAGGTTTCATATGTTTGAATATGAAATTCAACCAATCAGTATTAAGTGCTATAGTCTACCATGGGCATAGAAAACATGGTTCCTGCCCTCAAAGTACTCACTTTCTGGTTAAGTCTTTTTATTAAAGTGCAATGTCTAAAGTACTGTGACTGAAGGAAGCAAAGGGTCTTCTGGAAACATAGTGGAGGGATACCTAATCTAGTGAAAGGTAGATGGTTTGTCAGGAAAAGGTTTCTTAACATGGGAACACTGGAGGAACCTTAAAAAAGGTAAAAAGGGAACAGTTGGTAGAGTGCTTTACAAAGGTAAACAGTTGGTAGAGTGCTTGCCTTGCATGCACAAGGCCCTGGGTTCAATCCCTAGCAATCCCCCCCCGCCCCGCCCCCGGGGGAAAAAAAAAGATTCAAAGGAATTTACTGCAGAAAAAGATAATGAAAGACCTGCATGGGAAAAGGTACAGGAATAGGGAGAAGGAAGAGAAATGAGCAGTTCAAACTGATGAAAGACACCAGGCAGAAGCCCAAGTTGGAGACACATAAGGAAGGAGTCCAAGCTGGAGAGAAGTCAGACCATAAAAAAATCTCTTGTCTTCTGAGCTCATCAATAAAGAAGTTGAACGTTATTCCACAGTAGAAAAGTATTTTAGTAGCTGAGTTGATTTCTTAACTGGTTAAACAATCAGACCAAAGAGACTGGGTTGGTGGAACTGTCAACCCCCAGGGATGTCTCATGTTGAACTACAAGTGAAGATATGATCTGCTTAACCAAAGCTAAAGCAGAAAGCTTGTGTAAAAGTCAAAGATCTCGACAGGCTAAAACAAGGGAGATGTAAGATCAAATAGTTATAAACTGAGAATAACTCTAAAAAAGAGTTCTAGGCTGAGAAACATGTCTTCTAAGGTCTATGTGTGTACTTGTAGATTTTATTTCCAAAGAGCATTGATTTTTTGAAGCTTATTTATGCAAAAACAAAAGCACATAGTATACCTGAAACAGTAGTTAAATGTGCTTTGCTTCTTTTTTTCTGTTTCCTTATTCCTCCAGTCTAAGAAATAAAGTAGAGAAGAGTAAATCCAAGAAAGCCAGTCAAAAGAATGTTTATCCAAGAAAGTCTTTCCTTTGACTTAAACAAAATATAGGAACTGTATAATGTGTTTCATCAAACCTGACACCAAAACTTGTATTTATTTATGCTGCCATTTTAAGACATTAAAATTTCAGAGATATTAAAATGTGAGAAAAAAACAGATTTGGTAAAAGTATATTTTCTTGGCTGGGCGCAATAGCGCATGCCTGTAATCCCAGCAGCTCCAGAGACAGAAGCAGGAAGATCCAGAGTTCAAAGCCAGCCTTAGCTATTTAGTGAGGCACTAAGCAACTCAGTGAGACCCGGTCTCTAAATAAAATATAAAAAAGGGCTGGGGATGTGGCTCAGTGGTTGAGCTCCCCTGGGTTCAATCCTCAGTACCAAAAAAAAAAAAAAAAAGGATTATTTCCTTAAATACTTTATTTAATAAAAAAAAGGTACACCATCATAATATAAGCTAGTCCTACGAAAATCAAAGATTATGGGATTTATAAGCAACTAGATTTAGGGTTAATCTGTAGGCTTACTATTTGCAATGAGAATCTGCCTAATTAAACATACAAACTGTAAGGTTATTTAAAAACTGATTTTAGTATAGTTGGCCTGAGAAGAAACAACTAAAACTTAAAAGCTCATGGTGGCACCCTCCTGTAATCCCAGTGACTGCAAGGCTGAGGCCAGTTTGGGCAATTTAGCTAAACCCTGTCTCAAAAAAAAGGGCTAGATTTGTAGTTTAGTCCATGGGTTCAACCTCATTACCACAAAGAAAAAAAAAGTTCTTGGCTAAATCTTTTCTCACAAAAGTATCCAAATTCTATATAATGATTATCAAAATGATTTCACAAGTAAACATGATGTTTCAAGGATCTGAAAGACTTGAACAGCAGCATGGTGGTGCATGTCTGTGATCCCAGAGACTTGAGAGCCTGAGGCAGGATTGCAAATTTGAGGCCAGCCTGGGCAATGTAGCAAGACCCTGTCTCTAAATAAATAAATAGTGCTGGAGATGCAGCTTAGTGGTCAAGTGTCCTTGGGTTTGATCCCTAGAAACAAGACTTCAGAAAGTTGATAGTTATAGAGTCGTGAGTTGTAGCTTTCTAGTTTGAGCAACTCAAGCTGGTGGTGATAATTCACTAAGAATGGAAAGGGAGAGAGGGAGACTTTTTGAGAAAGTTACGTGTCAGCCTCATCTATGTGAATATAACTTGCTAGATGAAGATACTGGATCCACATGTTTCTTCATAGTGATCACAGGATCATAAGCAGTGTTGGAAAGTATCTGAAAAATCATGTAATTCATACCCATCTCTTCCACTTTCATCCTCCTTACTCTTCCTATGAAGATTGATTAATTCCTATGAGATTAATTTCCACAATTCTAAAATGGAAACTTTTACCTACTTCAAAGGATTAAATGATATACTAGATATAAAACACTTATCACAGTGCCTAGCAACTTTTCAACAAAGAAGTCATTAATAATTATTAGCTTAAAAAGGAACAGTGAGCTGGTTGCGGTGGCACATGCCTGTAATCCCAGCAACTAGGTATCTGAGGCAGAAGGATCCCAAATTCAAAACCAGTCTCAGCAATTTAGCAAGGCCCTCAGCAACTTAGTAAGACCCTGTCTCAAAATAAAGTATAAAAAAAGCTGGGATGTGACTCAGCGATGTGTTTAGTGTTTAGCATGTGTGAGGCCTTAAGTTAAAAAGAGATTTTTTTCTTTTTGTACAGTTTGTAACCCAATAATAGACTGTGAAATCAATTTAAATATGTAATGATTGGCCAATTTAAATAAAGGAAATAGAATATGTATTCTGTGGAATGTGTATTATTTTATGAATGTTTGTTTACATGCAGATATGGGTATGTGTTTTATCTGTTTTAGATGGAACATAAGTTTATACAACATATGGATATATGCAAATGTGTGTTCTGGGTCACAATGTGAAATGTATTACTTGGGTTAGGTGGAAAAAAATTTTGAGAAACATTGGAAAACACTCAAACACACAATTATTTTCTTCTTCTTTTTTTTTTTTTTTTGGTATCAAGGATGAAATCTAGGTGCTCAGCCCTTAACCACTGAGCCATATCCCCAGCCCATCTTCTTTTTAGTTTAGAGACAGGATCTCACTAAGTTGCCGAGGCTGGCCTTAATTTGCCATCCTCCTGTCTCAGTCTCCAGAGTCAATGCGTCACCATTAGTTCTTTTCTTGCTGTGCTGCTCTTGTAAATTGAAAGTCAAACCTTTAGAGATTATCCCTCTGTCAATTAGAAAGTACACTGTACTTTATCTTTGTAAAATACTTTGGTTTGGGCCAGGTGTGGTGGCACACATCTGTAATTCCAGCGACTCAGGAGTCTGAGGCAGGAGGATCTCATGTTTGAGGCTAGCTTCAGCAACTCAGCCCTAAGCCATTTAGCGAGATCCTGTCTCAAAATAGAAAACATGAAAATAAAAGGGGGCTGAGGATGTGGCCCAGTCGTTGAGCGCTCCTGGGTTTAATCGCTGGTACCAAACCAAACCAAACTTTTGTTTCCATCTCCTAGCAAAATACCTGGTAAATAGAAGGTGCCAAATATATGCTGACTAAACGAAGAACAAGAAATAGTTTGAAATAAATGCTGAAGATACATAGATTAGTGGATACCTTCTAGGTGATCAGACATCTTTTGAAAAGTTGTTCAAAGCTTTGGATCTTCTTTGCAGGCACTAACAATTTTGAACAGGAGTCCCAGAGAATTCCTGAAATTTTACCCACGTTCCCGGAAGGACCTAAGGAAACTAAATTTATCCAAAAGGCGTTTTTTTCCTTTGACTCCTGGGTGTGTGAGGTCGAAGAATGTAAGGCTTAGGGTTAGATTACTTTTCAAATTCTCCTACAAATCCTTGGATTTTATAATTTTGGTGCTGGGTAGGCACAGCCTCTGGTAGAGTTCGGTTGCGGTCCAAGAAGAGGAGGAATAACTTCAACATTTACACGGTGTGTCATCTAAATAACCTGGGCAGGACAAGCAGGGTGGAGGAAGGGGCGGGCCCGCGCCCGCGCACGCGCACGCGCACCGCTGCGTCGACGCCGACGTCTCTGGGTTTCCTTTTGCTGCCACCCTTCCTCTCAGTTCTGTACGGTGGCCGGCGGGAGCCAGACGCCGGGGATGAATGAAGGTGCTGGGTGCAGGTTGAAAAAAGCTCCTCTGCTTTTCCCTCTCTCCCGGCTCGATTCTGCCTTTGTGCGGTGTCCCCAGCCTGTCCCCATCTTATCGACGACTCGGTTGGTCCCACCGTCTAAGTTCTTGGTGCCCGAATCGACTCGGGCACAGCTAGAGTTTTGGGGATCCGGATTATCGCTAGGCCCAACTTCGGACCGCGCTCTAGATTTCTGCCGAGTCCCGCCTCTAGGACGCGGAATTCGAGAGGGGTCCCTTGAGACTGGAGGGTAGATTTTAAGGTACGAAGCGTCCGCTTCTCAGATCTCAGCGCGTTCCCAGGTCTTTGTCGGCAGCCGGTCAGACTTATTTCAGCCTGAGGGACTTGTTGGTTCTCCTTGTCCCTGGAGTAAGACCTGTGAACGCTGGTTCTTGGAGCCTCTGCTCCATCAGCCCACCCCTCTACTAAAAGACCAGCTGCTCCTGCTTGAAAGCAAAGCAACGTTTCTTCCCACGGCTCTTTCCTCCCATGGTTCTGCTAGTTGGTCGGTCTTAAGAGAGGACGGCTTTGGCTACCTGCTCGGTCGGTGGCCCCCTCTCCCTTTTTTGGTGTCTTTGATTACTTCTGAAGATACACGACTGCCAGAGTGGCACTCGCCTTTCTCTCTTAGCTAATTGCACCCACAAACATCTGCTTTTTTTTACCCAGTAACGCAGGAGACATAGGATAGTGTTGTGGTCTATAGAGCCTTAACTCTGACATTATTTTTGGCCAGTGAGGTGGTTGGCCAGTGTTTCCATGTCCAGTAGTGTGGGAAATAGAAGCCCAACAATTCCTTACACCTGTTGGTTAGGCGGGTGATGCTGCAAAAGTATGGCTATGGCCATTCATTTACTTTCATTCACGTTTTGTGGATCTCATGTGACTGGTCTGTTGAAGAAAAGAAAGCCTTGAAATGGTATATAGTATATGAGGGTTCAACTTCGGGATTTCGCCATTAACTACTAATACTACTTTGGACCTGTAACTTAATTCTCTGGACTTTATATACTTCTTCTGTATTAGAGCAGAAGACTCCTAAGGCTGGAAAAGACACTGGTATATTCTTGTTTTCTTTTTCATTTTCCAGATGGCAGTAGAAGGTAGGGATACAGGGAAAGCTGGTCTTGGAACATTGCCAGGAACATTGCCAACATAGAGACCTATTAATAATCTATCACATTTTTCAGGTTTTTTAAAAGAGGAGTGTACATACATGTGGAAATTATAGCTCTACTTTTTATTAATTTATTTATTTTTAATCATTAGGATCAACAGTGATAATGACTGAGTGCACAAGCCTTCAGTTTGTCAGCCCTTTTGCTTTTGAGGCAATGCAGAAGGTGGATGTTGTTCGCTTGGCATCTTTAAGTGATCCAGAATTAAGACTTCTGCTTCCCTGCTTGGTGCGGATGGCACTCTGTGCTCCTGCTGACCAGAGCCAAAGCTGGGCTCAGGATAAAAAACTTATCCTTCGCCTTCTCTCTGGAGTGGAAGCTGTCAACTCCATTGTTGCTTTGTTGTCTGTGGATTTTCATGCTTTAGAACAAGATGCCAGCAAAGAACAACAGCTTAGGTATGTTGTATAATATATGGATTTGGATTTATTTGAATGTTCCAAAGAGTAGAACGTCAAAAATTTTCAGAGCAGAGAGAAAAAAGAGAATGTAAATTTTGGAGAGTGTTTTATTTAGGTCTTTTCTATTTATAGTTAAAATTGTAGGAACTTGTGAGTTCTGTATTATAAAATCTTGCATAGGAAAATATGGCCGTGTACTATTGTGTTTAGGGTAAACTGATTAGTCAGTAATTCTTGGTGGGAAGTGGGTATGATAGCTTCCACTAGATTAGAATGGTTTATAGAAATCACTTGGGAGGTGTTTAACATCACACTGATATCTAAAGATTCTGGGCTGATATTATAACCTTCCCTACCCATTGTGAATCCGGAAATAAGCCAGTGTTATTAAGGGAAGTGAATGTTAACTATGAGTTATGTGAGGCAGTCTTTACACACCTTGTGAATTTCTGAAATATATGGGCAAACTAGTATTTCAGAAGTAATAGTGAATATTTAAAGTGTATAATTCCTAGGGTATTTTAGTAATGGATAATTTTATGCAATTATTTCCATGTCATTGTTCCTATAATAGTTGTTTTATATGTTTGTACTTATTAGGCATAAACTTGGAGGAGGCAGTGGAGAGAGCATCCTGGTATCACAACTTCAACACGGACTAACATTAGAATTTGAACACAGTGATTCACCTCGTCGATTGCGTCTTGTGCTTAGTGAACTGTTGGCCATTATGAACAAGGTGCTTAATTTTTAACCATAGCTCAAAATATTTATGATTTAAAGTCTATATACCAGAAAGGTAGACAAAAATGGAGGCAAGAAAGCAGGCAGTATGGTATTTCTATTTGATATGTTTTCCTTTCAACGACTGAAAGGAGATTAAAAGCATGCCTTAAAGACTTTCTCTAGTTTTTTTTTTTTTTTTTTCCCCCACTTATGCCCATTCTGCATCCTCTATCATAGGGATTGCCAACCCCCCCCCCCCGCCCCCCCCATGGAATCCATACAAGGGCTTGACATTTAGAAAGGAACTGATCTCAAAATTTGTAAAAATAGCAAGTTTGGTAGTACCTTTAGAGATGTAATTTGCCTCATTTAATGTAGTGAAATATAACTGAAAAAATTGTGTAATTCATTTAGGTACTAGATAAGCATCAAATATGTCATATGATACTGAGTAAGGAGTACAAAACTAATTTGGATGTAGGGTGATTGATTGGCTAGCCTCACTAGATGATTTAATTGCTATACTAAAGAGTTAAAGTTCTTCTCTTAGAAAAATTATACATTACTTTGTCATGGACTTCTGGGTAATTATGGTTAAATGAAACTTTGAATTTAAATGTTCTAAATTTTCTGGAATCTGTGAAGAACTAAATTGGGTTTTCATATTAAAATGACATATGAGATTAGACCCAAGGTTTCAGAAGCAAAATTATTTACTATTGGAATTTCGGGGTCAGTTAATTTTTAGTAAATACAGTAGTTTTAAAATTATGGATAAAAAAAATTTCAGTTCTGTTTTTAAAAAGGATACTGTTGTGTGTGTGCATGGGGTTGGGGTAGTTAGTTTTATTTTTTATTTTTCATAGTTGGGATTGAACCCAAGGGTGTTGATCTACATCCCCAGTCTTTTTGATTTTTATTTTGAGACAGGGTCTCACTAAATTTCTGAGGCTGGCCTACAACTTGGGATCATCTTGCCTCAGCCTTCCAAGTCACTGGGATTACAGGTGTGTGCCACCATGTCTAGCTTTTTTTTTTTTTTTTAAAGAGAGACAGAGAGAGAGAGAGAGAGACAGAGAATTTTAATATTTATTTTTTAGTTATCGGCGGATACAACATCTTTGTTTGTATGTGGTGCTGAGGATCGAACCCGGGCTGCACGTATGCCAGGCGAGTGTGCTACCGCTTGAACCACATCCCCAGCCCCATGTCTAGCTTTTTAGCTAGTTTTAGATTAAAGTTTTTAAGGTTATATTACAAATCATTCAAAAATTTTTCCTATCACAAGTAATTCTTTAATTCTTTCCCACTATACTGATCTTCTTTAATTTCAACCCAAACTTTTCTGCATCTTTTTTTTTTTTCTTTTGGTGGTACTGGAGATTGAACTCAGTGACTCTACATCCCAGCCTTTTTATTTGTTTTATTTTTTAGAATTGAACATGAATTTATATTGTTAAAATGCTGTTTTAAGTTTACAGATTTTTTGTTGTTATACTGGGGATTGAATCCAGGGGTGCTTTTCAACTTTCTACACTGCAAGCCCCTTTAAAAATTTTTTTTTTTTTTTAATTTTGAGACAGGATTTTATTAAATTGCACAGGCTTGCCTCCTCCTACCTCAGCTGCCAGAGTAGCTGGGATTACAGATGTGCACCACTATGCTTGGCTCAGTTTTTGACTCTGTTTTTTATTTTTTTAAGACATTGATTATGTTTTTACTTTATTCATTTATTTTTATGTGGTGCTGAGAATCGAACCCAGTGCCTCACACATACTAGGCAAGTGCTCTACCACTGAGCCACAACCCCAGCCCAGTTTTTGACTTTCTTAAGCTTCATTTTATATTAATAGCATGCCTAGATAATTTCTTTGCCTTAGTCTTTAATTTTGGATAACTCCAAATATATATATAGAAATCAGTGCTAGAGATTAATGTTACCATGTCTGAATAGTAATTGTGGCTCAAAATGGTTGAAATTAACCAATATTGTATATCCTGTTACAGTATATTAGTAACATATTAAGAGACATATTTTGTGAGCTCAACTAGTAATTATAAAAATAGGGATTTAATTTATTGTCTGATATTAATACAGTTATTATTGTTTCTTTTTTTTAAAGGTGTCTGAATCCAATGGAGAATTTTTTTTCAAGTCTTCTGAGCTTTTTGAGAGTCCAGTCTATTTGGAGGAAGCTGCAGATGTACTTTGTATTTTACAAGCAGGTATTATATTTAGTACAAAGATACATTTCAGATATAGTTTCTTGTTGAATGATACTATTTAACTCCTTGGGGTGGAATGTTGTTATTTTAGGGATCATCTACTAAAAATATGCCTGAAAAGTTTAAGATAAAAGTGACTAGTAGGCTGGGTGCAGTGGCCTATATATGTAATTATAATGACTTAGGAGGCTGAGAAAGGAGTATGGCAAGTTTAACTTAGTAAAAACTTGAGTTAAAAATAAAAAGGGCTGGGGATGTAGCTCACCTCTAGGTTCATTTCCCTAGTACCAAAATAAATAAATAAATAAATAAGACTAGTGGTAGAACAATCATTAAGTGAGTTATTTTATTTCTATAGTATGGAATATTATGTACACATTAAGATGGTTTATTTGGTTTAATGATTTTACTGCTTAATGATTTTGGAAAATGTTTATAGTATGTTTAAATGAAAAAAGCAAAGGGCAGAGTAGTAAATAAAATATAGTACCAGTGTTGTTAAAATTTAAGACAAAAACAATATCCATGGGAGGAATTTAAATAAAATATTTAATGTTAATGTTGAGTAATGGATTAGAGCTAATTTTAATTTTATTTACTTTTTTGTATTTTCCAGATTTTTTATACTATATGTATGATATAAAATAAAAATGCAAAGAATTTTGTGAAAATTTCTTTTTAAACCACATTATTCAATGAAACTTTCTGCAATATTCTGTGTTGTGCTATTCAGTTAGTAGCCATTGGCCATGTGTGACTGTGGATTATTTGAAATCTAGCAGTGTGACTGAGGAAATGAACTATTTTAAGTATCATTTAACTATTCATGTGTGGCTAATAGCTATCCTACTGAACAGCTCAGCTCTAGACTATGAAAAATAAGTATTTTAGTTGCATTTTGGTGGCATTTTTGAAATATCAAAAGACATTTATATTTAACATAATGCAATATCTTATTTTAATAGTGCTATTGATTTTGTTTTCTTATAGAGCTCCCTTCCTTGCTTCCTATAGTTGATGTAGCTGAAGCCTTGCTACATGTTAGAAATGGTGCTTGGTTCTTGTGTCTCTTGGTGGCCAATGTTCCTGATAGTTTTAATGAAGGTAAATATAATTTAAAAATGGAATATTGGAAACATTTGGTTGGGCATATATAGGTGTTGCGATGGGCAAAAGGTGCAACTTACTCAGTCGAGGGGGAGAAATAAAGAATGTCCATGTGCTTTTGCCCTTTTCAATGCTTTATTCACTCAAATCACTCAATACAATTTTACTCTATAGGTTCTTTTTATTTTTTTTTAATTGTTGGTAGACCTTTATTTTATTTACTTATTTATATGTGGTGCTGAGAATCAAACCCAATGCCTCACATATGCTAGGCAAGCGCTCTACTGATGAGCTGCAACTCCAGTCCCACTCTTCAGTTTTCGGTGGACACAACATCTTCATTTTATTTTATGTGGTGCTGAGGATCGAACCCAGTGCCCCGCGCATGCCAGGCGAGCGTGTTACCGCTTGAACCATATCCCCAGCCTTCTATAGGTTCTTAATCAAGAAAACAACAATCCTTAATACTAGGCACTACAATGGACAGAATCAATTCATATCAAACAATTCTAGATTAATTAATTCACAACCAAACATTTCTAGATTAATTAATTCTAAGCACTGCAAACATACTTAATCATGACAGGCTAATGACAGACATTCCCTTTGTGTGCTAAGTTCAAGTGTCAGATCAAAAGTCGCAAGCCTTAGTCCAGCAGATAGGCACTCACTCAGACCGCCATGATCAGGTTAGGAACCAAGGGAGGCTTCTTCTGGGGTGGAGCTGACGGCAGGTTGAGGAGAGGATGGCTAGGAGAAGTTGCTGCTCTCACCAGGTTCAAGATATAGCTGTAGAATTTGAGAGCAGTGAGGACAACACAAGAGGTTCAGGCAGAAGAATTGGAGTGTCAGTCTAAGACCTCATTAGGATCTCAGTGTGAGGGCATCATTGTTGGCTGGCTAAATGTCTGTTCACTTGCTGTATTATTTATACCAAATTGTGGGGCTTCCGACTCCCCTTTCAGTCCTTATCAGCTGCCACCGGATTTCTAAGTGACATCATTTATCCAGGGGTTAAAATATCTTATCCCCACCCTGATCTTTTCACCAGTTTATTAGGATGGGGGAAGTGACTTGTTTCTGCCTGAGGGCCACACTTGTGGGCTCCGTTAGGCATGCCTGGTGAGACTATAGGTTTCAAGCTGGAGTTTTTAAAATGGATTTGCTTAGACTCAGGCCTAAGGCCATCCTCACAGTAGGATCTTTTTTTTTTTTTTTTTTTGAGGTGGGGTGGGTCTCTCTTTGTTACCTCAGCAGGTCCCTAGTAGCTCTAGTATCTGGCTGGGACTATAGTCATACACCACTGTGCTCAGCTAGGACCTAATTTTCTTTCTTTCATTTTTTTTTAGTTCTAGGAAGAGATATTTTATGGAATTCTATTTCAGATTTTTTCATTTTGTTTTAAATATTTTTTTTAATTTGTAGATGGAAACAATACCTTTATTTTATTTGTTTATGTGGTGCTAGGGATCGAATCAAGTGCGTCACACATACTAGACAAGCGCTATACCACTGAGAGCCACAACCCCAGCCCCATCAGATTTTATCTTTTGAAAATTTTTAGTGAGTATTCATTATAGATATGCCAAGCTCAGGAATTTCAAAATTGTATTGACATTGCAAATTTAAGTATAGTGAGTATGTAGCCCTAATTTTTTTTCTTTTTGCCATTATACCCCAATGTTATACCAGTAAAATATGTCAGACAACTAGAAGATGTGATCTCTATGCTGAGGGAGCAAAGAGGAGACATCTGCAATACAGTCAAAGAGCAATATGAGATATATGTCATCAGAAATATCAACAGTCAGACCATTTTTTTTAAGCTTTATTACTGACAGTTTGCCAAAAGTACTGGGTATAAATTTAGAAAAATCAATGAAGAAATTTCACCTTTCTTTTAAAGTACTAATAACTGAAGATTGTTATTTGGGTCTGAGTAATATAAAAGTAAAAACAACTTTTGTTAAGCAAAGTGATCTGTGAATTGTAATTTTTCCAGGGAGGAAAAGTACTGGATCTGGGGTTATAATTCCTGACTTTGTCTGTTTGCTCCTTGTGTGATATCCACTTCTTTTCAGCTGGGCATTGTAATCCCAGTGATTTGGAAGGCAAGGCAGGAGGATGGCAAGTTTAAGGCTAGACTCAGCAATTTAGTGAGGCCCTGTCTCAAAAAGAATAGGCTGGGGATGTTATAGCTTAGTGGTTAATTGCTCCTGAGTCATCCCCTGTGTGTGTGTGTGTGTGTGTATAAAATTTAAAGCAACATTAAAAAAAATTCTTCTGTTCGCGTGGCATGGTGGTGTACATCTGTAATCCCAGTGATTTGAGAGGCTAACGCAGGAGGATTGCAAGTTTGAGGCAGCCTCAACAACTTAGCAAGGCCCTAAGCAATTTAGTGAGACGCTGTCTTAAAAAATTAAAAAGACTGGTGTGAAAAACATCTTAAAATAATAGAGATTCTTAAATATTTAGTTTGTAGAGGCCTGATAAAAAATGGAGAACGACAAGATGAAGAAAGTCTTGGAGGAAGGCGCAGAACGGATGCCTTACGATTCTTATGTAAAATGAATCCTTCTCAGGCCCTGAAGGTCCGAGGCATGGTGGTAAGAGACCCTATTGTTTAAAGAATTAAAGCACTTTATATTAGGACAAAGTACTTTTCTTAAGATAGTTTTAGAATCTTATAGAGGTTGCAGATTTTAATTACATACTGGATGTGTTATCTTCCTCTCTGGGTTTTTATGTTTTGTCTTATTTTTTTCTCTAAACTTAGATGCTTTAGATTTTGAAACATTTTGGCTCTTTTCCTTTTAATATTGTGTTTGTTTTCTTTGCTGTGTTAGGTGGAAGAATGTCACTTGCCAGGCCTTGGGGTGGCTTTAACATTGGATCACACTAAAAACGAAGCTTGTGAAGATGGAGTGAGTGACTTGGTTTGTTTTGTTAGTGGTTTGCTTCTTGGAACAAATGCAAAAGTCCGGACATGGTTTGGAACTTTTATCCGAAATGGACAGCAGGTGAGATTATATATCCCTGTAGGCTAAGGATCAGGATATTTTGGCAGTTACTAAAAGGGGAAGAAGAAACATGTTTAGGAAGATGTTATTAGAATAATGGTTCTTTTTTAAAAAATTTTTTAATAGTTGTAGATGGACAGAATGCCTTTATTTTATTTATGTTTATTTTCTTGTGGTGCTGAGGTTTGAACCCAGTGCCTCACACGTGCAAGGCAAGCTCTCTGCCACTGAGCTACAGCCCCAGCCCAGAATAATGGTTCTTAAACTTAATTTCAGGGACTTTCTCAGCTTTTAAGGAATACTTGAGGAAATGAAAGAACTTTTGTTTATGTAATTTTTATCTTTTTATATTTCCCATGTTAGAAATTAACAGTAGCCTGGTGTGGTGGTGCATGCCTGTAATCATACTGCCTGTAATGACTTGAAAGGAGGCTGAGGTAGGAGAATTGCAAGTTTCAGGCAACCTTAAGACTTAGTGAGACCCTGTCTCCAAACAAACAAACAAAAAAAGTGTTTGGGACCTGTGGATGTAGTTCAGTAGTAGAATGCTCCTGGAGGACTGCGAGTTCAAAGTCAACCCAAGCAATGGTGAGGTGCTTAGCAACTCAATGAGACCCTGTCTCTCAATAAAATACAAAATAGGGCTGGGATGTGGCTCAGGGGTTAAGGGCCCCTGAGTTCAATCCCCAGTACCAAAAAACAAGAATGCTCCTGGGTCTAATTTCTTAGTACTGGAAGCGGGGGAAAATTAAAGCCAAAATTTTTTTGTATTATGTATTTAATTTATTAAAAATAGCAATAATAGAGCTGGGGCTGTAGCTCAGTGGCAGAGTGCTTGTCTTGTACATGTGAGGCACTGGGTTCGATCCTTAGCACCACATAAAAATAAATAAAATGAATGCATGCTGTCCATCTACAACTACAAAAAAAAAATTAGGAATAGTACCAGTATGAAATATGAACATAGTATCTTTTTAATGGAAAATATATTTTCCTAAACAAAAAATTTTGTGAGTAGTGATATTATTTAATATAGAGATTTTTTTCAAATCTTTTCAACTTGTGGTTTAATAGAAACCTTTGGAAAAATTCATTGTATACTTATGAGAATAGTGTAAAAAAAAGGCATTGTCTTAGTGTTACTAAAAGAAATATTTTTTGCCTTTCTGGGACCTCCTGAAAGCATCTTGGAAATCACCAGGATTGTGGATCAGACTCATGACAACTGTTGTATAGGATCATCTAAAGAAATTATATTCTATAATTTTAATGTATTTTTTTGTATGTGTGTGTATGTATGTAGTGATAAAAGATACATAACATAAAGTTTACCACTTAATCTTTTATTTTTTTTGTGTGGTAGTCGAGATCCCCAGAACTCAAATGCTAGGCACACATTTTACAACTGAGCTAAAAGCCACATGCCAGCCCTTTTTTTTTTAGTATTTATTTTTTTAGTTATAGTTGGACAAATAATACCTTTATTTTATTTATTTATATGTGGTTCTGTGAATTTATATGTGGTACCGAGGATTGAACCCAGGGCCTCACATGTGCTAGGAGAGTACTTTACTGCTGAGCCACAACCCCAGCCCATGCCAGCCCTTTTTGGATTTTTATTTTGAGATAGGGTCTTTTAAAAAATTTCTTTTAGAGACAGAGTCTTGCCAAATTGCTTAGGGCCTTATTAAATTGTTGGGGCTGAATCTTCCTGCCTTAGTCGATTACCCTGACCCCAGTAGCTGGGATTACAGGCATGTATCACCACATCTGGCCCATATTAATAATTTTTAAGCATACAGGTCAGTGGCATTAAAATATTTACAGTGTTTGACAATCATCACCATGAGATTTTTCTTTTAATTATCCCAAACAGAAACTATACTCATTATATATACCCATTAAACTTCCCTTCCCTCCTCTCCCTTGGAAATCCCTTTATTCTACTTTCTGTCTGAATTAATTTACCTGTTCTGGATAATTTATGATTGGAATCAAATAATATCTTTCTTTTTTTTTTTTTTTTTCCCTATGGTCCTGGGGATTAAACCCAGGGGTCCTTATCCACTGAGCTGCATTCCTAGCCCTTTTTTTCATATTTGATGCTAATATGAAAAATTGGAAATTTGACTCCAATATGAAAAAAGGAGCACTTGGCTCCTTTTTAGTTTAGAACTGCTTGCATATTTATTATCTTTGTTCATTCATTTTCTTAATAGACATTGAGTACTTCCTGCATGTTAGACATAGTGTTAGGCCCTGCAGGATAAAAAATGACTTGAGACAACATTCTTGCCAGAAGAACTGTAGTAATTATAGACTTGTAGACTGTTAATTATAACAGCTGTGTAAGATTAATATTAATCAAGTATTCGCTTTCTTGTTAGTAAGGGAATTGTAGTTCAGAGAGGTTAACTAATGTATCTAAAGTATATAATTATCTAATTATAGTACTAGGGTTTAAACCCAAGATCTTTTGTCTCCAAAGTCTGATTGTTTTATACTGTGGTACATTATGATTTTGAAACTATCATTTAAATAATATTCTACAACTTCTATCATTATTTAGTCTTTCCTTTGCAACCAATCCAAATTAGAGTGTGAGTAGTCTTCAGACAAACCAGTGGATTTTTAGTTTGCTTGGCTTGTTAAAATGAGATTCTGAAGTTATGACAACCTTCTCACATGCATCAATTTCGAGTGTTTAAATAGGGAGATCTGGGGCCTTCACACTTGCCTAGCATGTGTAAAGCCCTGGGTTTGATCCCTAGTACCACACACACACACACACAAAAAAAAAAAAAAAGGAGGGGGAGGGGCAGATCTGTTTGAGACTCTTCTAATTTAGTAAATACTTCATGCCTTCTTTTTTTCTTGGTTCATATTTCTTACAGAGAAAAAGAGAGACCAGCAGTTCTGTCCTTTGGCAAATGAGGAGGCAGCTTCTTCTGGAGTTGATGGGCATTCTTCCCACAGTAAGAAGTACCCGAATTGTGGAAGAAGCTGATGTGGAAATGGAGCCTAATGTGTCGGTGTATTCAGGACTGAAAGAAGAGCATGTTGTGAAAGCCAGTGCACTCTTACGTCTGTACTGTGCTTTGATGGGGATCGCTGGACTCAAGTATTCAATACTTTGATATTTTCCCTTTTTTGTCATTTTACTTTCTTATTTCTAATCCCAAGAAAGTGAACCAAAGGCTTTTATTTTGAGGATTTAGATTTCATTCAGCTCCTGTAATAGCTGGCATATATCAAGATTAAAGTTCTTGTGCCAAGCATTTCTATACAGGGATGTATGTATCTATTTTGGTCAGATTGCAAGTAGAATTATGTAAATATGGGAAGGCTCAGAGCATTTTGTCAATTTCGAATTACATTGTAAAGGAAAACTAATTTCACCACAGCTCAACGAGATCACTGAATGAGAGATCCTTTACCTGATCCATGCAGCTAAAGTGAATCTCTCATATATTTCCTTTTGCAACTGAGGTCATAAAGTCTTTAAAATTGATATGATGCACAAGGTTTTTTAGTCAGTTTTATGAAACCTTTAGAATTTCTCCCTGTATTAATATGTATGGTTCTTAATTTATGTGTCTGATATATGTGAATTTCAGTTACTACAATTTAGTTAAAAAATGCCATTTCCTCAATATGGTTCACATGTCACTTATCACAGTACATTATTAACTTAATAATTACATAAAGTATAAATTTTGCTGTGAGCTCTTCAGCTATGTAAATAATGAATGCATCATGATCAGCGTTTCTTTTAAGTTTCTGTTGGTGAATGAGCCCAGCACATCTGTTATTCATTTCACACAGCCAAATAGGTATTACATTGTTTCCTCCTCTCCCAGTAATAATATAGAATGACATTTTACAAAAACAGATAAGCAAAAGAGGAAATTAGCCAATAAAGGTAAAATGTAGTAAAGAAAAAAATGTTACAGGGAAAAGTTTAGGAAAGTGACTTACTGTGAGAATGTTGACACTGGCACCATTTTCGAGATCCTAGATTTGCATCCAGAGGAACAGAGTGAAGGAGCACATTTAGACAAATGAGGAAAGTCATTGTTTCAAAGTGATGACAGTGTTCCAGAGTATGTGATGCTAGCAAACTTCTTTATACTTAAAGGAACTTTCATTTCAGACCCGAAGGTACAAAGGATGAAATGTTGGAAGATGATCCAAACCTAGAAGGCAGTATGACACTTCACCAAGTCCTAGAAAAGATACTCATTTTGTATTACAAATTGTGCAATGAAAAGAAGATGGCAGGACTGGAGTTGTAGCTCAGTGGTAGACATGTGATCCTTTTGCCTCAGCCTCCTGAGTTGCTGGGCTTATAGGCATGTGTCACCAGGCCTTACCTAATTATTCTTTGTGTGTGTGTGTGTGTGTGTGTGTGTGTGTGTGTGTGTGGTGCTGGGGATTGTGCATGCAAGGCAGGCATTGTATCAACTGAGCTATATTCCCAGCCCCCAACCTAATTATTCTTGATAAGGATTTTACAAAAAGATAAAACACTTGAATGTTTCTAATGTTTTCAGTTACAGAGAGTCATATATATATATATATATATATATATATATATATATATATATATATATATATATTAGTTTTACTTTTTCTCCCCATTTTTATATTTACTGTAGCTGACAGTTAAGTTTTGACAAATCTTAAAACTCTTAATGTAATTATAATTTTCACTATTGCCTATTAAGATCCTGTTGCATGGTTTTATCTTACACATTCATTTTTATGTTCCCATACTACTGGGTAATATAAGGCATGCTTGTGTTTGTGTCTTAGGAAAAACACTAAGTATATTTTTTTTAATTTGATTTTTAATTTTTTCTTTTTAGTTATACATAACAGAATATATTTAGACATATCATACATACATGGAGTATAATTTCCCATTCTTGTGGTTGTACATGATGTGGAGTTATACTGGTTGTGTATTCATTTATGAACATAAGAAAGTTAATTCTGATTCATTTTACTACCTTGTCTTTCCCATTCCATCCCCTTCCCCATATTCCCCCCACTTCTCTCCCCAGCCTATTGGGAGTAAGCATTTATATATTAGAGAGAGAAACATATTCAGCCTTTGTTTTTTTGGGATTGGCTTATTTCACTTAGCATGATAGTTTCCAGTTCTAGTCATTTACTGGCAAATGCCATAATTTCATTGTTCTTTATGGCTGAGTAATATTCCATTGTGTATATATGTACCACATTTTCTTTATCCATTCATCTGTTGAAGGGCACCTAGGTTGGTTCAATAGCTTAGCTATTGTGAATTGAGGTGCTTGAACATTGATGTGGCTGGTCACTCTAGTATGCTGGGTATATACCAAAGTATATCCTCTTTAAATCCTTTGAGTATATACCAAAGAGTGGGATAATTGTGTCAAATGGTGGTTCCATTCTAAGTTTTCTGAGGAGTCTCCATACTGCTTTCCAATGTATTTTCTTCTTCTTTTTTAAAAATATATATGTATATAGATTTTTTTTAGTTGTTGATGGACCTTTAATTTTAATCATTTATTTCTGTGTGGTGCTGAGGATTGAACCCAGTGCCTCACGCATGCTAGGCAAGTGCTCTACCACTGAGCCATAACCCAGCCAATGTATTTTCTTAAAAGTTTTGCTTTTGAGGGCTGGGGATGTGACTCAATGGTAGAACACTTACTTCTTCAGTGTGTGTGTGGCCCTGTGTATTGTCACCAGCACTACAAAAACAAAAACAAACAAACAAATAAATTTTGCTTTTGACAACTTAAGATGTTAAAGATTTTATAGTGAGGTATCATTATAAAGTTAAAAAGTTTTATCTGAATGGTTAAAATGTTGGCAAGTTCATTTTTTTTTTCCTGGTCTTCCCTCAACTAAGAAAAGTAAAGTCTAATCGTTTATTTCTTTTTAGACCAACTGAAGAAGAAGCTGAGCAATTACTGCAGTTGATGACCAGCCGACCTCCTGCTACACCGGCTGGGGTTCGATTTGTTTCCCTTTCCTTTTGTATGCTACTGGCCTTTTCAACACTTGTCAGGTACCTCACTGGTGGCTGTCTTTTCTCAACGTCTGCTTTTATTAACTTATTCAAAATACAAAGAGGTTGGCGATGTAGCTAAGTGGCAGAATTCTTGCCTAGCATGCGTGCATAGAGCCCTGGTTTTGATGCCTAGTTCCTCCGAAAATGGGAAAAAAAGGGAAAAACAAAACAAAAATGCCTGAATAGTATTAAATTAAAATTGACCTACACAGGGACAGTACAAAAGTTGACCTATACGGACAATTGTAGTATCTTTAAATACAAGGGTATTTTTAGCATCTACTATATGTCATTCATTTTATCAGTTCTTATGAATGTTGTTTAAAGGAATAAGAACAATTCTTCAGTGCTGAGCATGGTGTTACATTCCTGTAATCCCAGTGACTCAGGAGGCTGAGGCACAAGGATTGCAAGTTTGAGAACAGCTTTAGCAACTTAGGGAGCCCTAAGCAACTTAGCCAGACCCTGTCTCAAAATAAAAAATTAAAAGGGCTGTGACTGTGGCTCAGTATTTAAGCACCCCTAGGCTTCAGTTGCTGGTACCAAAAATAACAAACAATCAAACAAATAAATAAAATAAAAATTGGTCTACAAAATTTGCAAAGACTAGCCAGATACAATGGCACTTGCCTATAAACTCTGGTACTCTGTAGGCTAAGGAGGAGAATTGCAAATTTGAAGCTGGCCTTGGTAATTTAGCAAGACCCTGTCTCAAAAATAAAAGAAGGTTTGGAGATGTAGCTCAGTGGTAAAGCACCTCTGGGTTCAATCTTCAATATCCGGGTCGGGGCAGAATAAAAAGATTTGTTAAGAGTGTAGCAGTCCTGATTCCCCTCCTCACTGTTTTCCCTTCCCTGAAGGTAATGGCTTTCAGTTGTTTTAGCTTGTTTTGGGTTTTATTAGTACATTGTTAATAACAGTTTTGTGTTTGATGTATGTTTATTTTTTTGTTTTAGGTTTTTGTTGTTGTTGTTGAGTTCATTCTATCAAGCATGAGAAATTAGTTCTCTTTATTCTAGAATGAGTTTCCTAGCCACATGTAATGTGGTGGCATTACATGTGTGATCCCAGTGGCTTGGGAGGCTAAGGCAGGAAGATTGTAAGTTCAAAGCCAGCCTCAACAACTTAGCGAGACCCTGTCTCAAAATAAGAAATAAAAAGAGCTGGGATGTGGCTCAGTGGTTAAGTGCCCCTGGGTTCAATCCCTTCTACAAAAAAAAAAAAAAAAAAAAAAAAGAATTAGTTCCTTTTCTTCTCTGTCCTAAAATGTATTCACATACTCTTTTCCTCCCTTTCATTCTCCCCAGAGGTATAATGGTATATGGTTTTGATTAGGTCAATCTAGTGTTGTTTATATTATAATGATGATATAAACACTACTGAGAGCTCAGCAATGTAGTAGATGATTTCTTTTCCTCTAAAAGTTCTTTGTTTTGCATTAATAAATTTCCTTTTTATTTTTGTTTTCACTGTGCGTGGTGTTCTGTGTTCTGTTAACGCAACCTGAAACTTTCTGCAATCTAAATCTTTTCTCAAGTTGTTCTCACCTATGAGATAGTCTATTAGTTTAATCATTTTCAGAAATCTTACCTAGAGGGGCTAGGATTGTGGCTCAGTGGTAGAGCGTTCACCTAATACATGTGAGGCACTGGGTTTGAGCCTCAGCCCCACATAAAAAAATAAAGTACAAAAAGAAAAAAAAAATCTCATCTAGAGCGTTTGGACCAATCTGAACTGGTTCCTTGCTTAATGGTGATACAGAATTGTACCCAACTGTCATCTAAGAATTGCTCTTTATCATTATTTTGAGGGTTTGCCTCTTCTTTTCTTTGTAACATCTCCTGTTTCCTGCATTTCATGTCATCATCTTTTCATTTGCTTCCTCATTGCTTTTTTAGAAAACAAGCACATGGGAGTTAAATTCTTTTGAGACTAGTGATTTCTGAAAATGCCTTTATTCTACTCTGATGTTTGATTGCTAATTTGTTGGTGTATAAACTTCTAAGTTGGAAATAATTTCCTTTGAGAATTTTGAAAGTGTTGCCCCATTATCTTCTAACTTCCAGTGTTGTTGAGAAGTCCGATTTCTGGTCCTTTGTGTGGTGTATTTTATTTAAATGTGGAAACTTGAGGATTAGCTTTCATCACTAAGGATTTGAAATTTCTAGAAGATATTTACAGGTCTGAATTTGTTCTTTATTCATGGTTCTTTCAGTAATTCCTTTTAACTTAGAAACTCATGTCTTTCAGTTCTAGAGAATTTTCATGAATTAATTTGTTTTTTTTTTTTTTTTTAAAGAGAGAGAGAGAGAGAGAGAATTTTAATATTTATTTTTTAGTTATCGGTGGACACAACATCTTTGTTTTATATGTGGGGCTGAGGATCGAACCCGGGCTGCACGCATGCCAGGCGAGCGCGCTACCGCTTGAGCCACATCCCCAGCCCCAGTAATTTGTTGATTATATTTTTCCCTTGGGTTTTCTTTGTCTAAAACCTTTTTTATTTAAATTTGTCTTTGTAATGATAATCTTATTTTCCTTACCTTTATCTTTTTTTCTCTGCACCCCTCTCTCTGTCTCTCTTTTTGGTTTTTGGGGGGCTGAACCTAGGGGCACTTAACCACTGAGCCACATCCCTATCCCTTTTAATATTTTTATTTTCAGACAGTTTCTTGTTCATTGGCTTAAAGGTATTTACCACCCATTGAAAGTGTACAGTTTGTGCCAGGCATGGTGGCACATGCCTGTAATCCTAGCCACTAGGGAGGCTGAGGCAGGAGAATTGTGAATTCAGAGCCAGCCTCAGCAACTTAGTGCAGCCCTAAGCAACTTATCGAGACCTTGTCTCTAAATAAAATATAAAAAAGGGCTGGGGATGTGGCTCAGTGGTTAAGTGCCCTGGGTTCAATCCCTGGTACCAAAAAAATAAAAAAAATTTACAATTTGCTGGGCACAGTGGCACATGCCTGTCATTCCAGTGACTCAGGAGGCTATGGCAGGAGGATAACATTCGATTCAGCCTAGGCAATCTAGCAAGCCTCTCAGAAACTTAGACCCTGTCTCAAAGTAAAAAAAGTGCTGGGAATGTAGCTTGATAGTAAAGCCCCTCTGGGTTCAATCCCCAGTACCAAAAAAAAAAAAAAGTATATAATTCAGTATTTTTTGGTATATGGATAGTGTTATATAACCATCAACAAAATCTAATTTCAGGGCATTTTCATCATTCTGGGTATAAATTGTCCATTCTACCTATTAGGATTTTTCTCAACTTGATATTTATATCCTTCTGTATTCAGCTTTTGATTTCTTGTTTGTTTCTTTCTTTTTTTTGATACATAGGATTGAACTCAGAGGCTAAGGCGACTTTTTGTCTCTCTTTTCTTTTTTTTAAGTTTTAGTTGTAGATAGACACAATGCCTTTATTTTATTTTTATGTGGTGCTGAACCGAACCCAGGGCCTCACATGTGCTAGGCAAGTGCTCTACCACTGAGCCACAACCCCAGCCCTGTCTCTATTTTCTACTTGGAACTTTTCATTGGTATTTTTTATTGCTTGATTAGATTAGTAGGGAATTAAAAAGCAAATTAGAACCTCTAAGTACATCGATAGGCCTATGAGAAACTCTTCAGCTGATCAGAGTCTTAGAGAAGAATATTTTCTTGTCCAGAAAGTGAAGACCTGTCTAGAAACCTTTGAACAAAGATAAAAAGTAAGGATTAAGGACTGGTAGAGTCTAGTCATTCATTTAGTTCTGATTTTACAATGGTGCTCCATATATACCTGGTTGTTCCTTAATTCAGACAAACTGTTTCACCATCTCAAGTAAATAAATCCAGTCTTTGTAAGGGAAGAATATTCATCTATTGTATAGAATGGTGAAGGTGATTTGGAAATCTGCTGATGACTTACATGGACTGCCTCCCTCTCTCTCTCTCTCTCTCTCTCTCTCTTTTTAATACCTTTATTTTATTTATTAATTTTTATGTGGTGCTGAGAATCAAACCCAATGCCTCACAGGTGCCAGGCAAGTGCCTTACCCTGAGTTAGAACCCCGGTGCTCCCTCTGTTTTAATCTTTCTTTACTCCCACTCCCAGAACTCCTATGGAATTGTCAATTCCTTAGCCCTTTGGGAATTTTGTGGTATAAAATGGACTGGTTTTCTCTTCTACTAGTTTAGTATTCTTCCTTAAGTTTGCTAAGTTGGTTACCTCTCATCTATATGTTCTAAAGCTTTCATCTTTTGTCTTATTCTCTTTTCTTAACATACATTGCTTTTATTTTTATTTATTTAATTATTTATTTTTAAACATACATTGCTTTTTTTAAAATTGTTGATTGAACTTTATTTATTTACTTATATGTGGTACTAAGGATCGAACCCAGGGCCTCATACATGCTAAGCAAGCACTCTACCAACTAAGCCACAACCCCAGCCCCATATATTGCTTTTAAGAAAATTTTTTTAATGTAGTTTTAGTTGGGTTTCAGTAGGGTATATAATTAGGTATGTGAAGTGAGGTGCTTCATTTTTTTCTACCTGAAGTATTTTTATTCTGTTAATGTATATTCTTTTTTTTTTTTAATAGATGGACACAATATTTTTATTTTGTTTATTTTTATATGGTGCTGAGGATCGAACCCAGTGCCTCACATATACGAGGCAAGTGCTCTGCCACTGAGCCACAACCTCTATTAATGTTTATTCTAAACATTACCTCTAATCTTCATTACTCTCTAATGTCCAGGTTTAATTGGTAGGAAACCTAAAGTTCAGAAAGTTTTTATTTATTTATTTTTTAGTTTTTTCAAGATTACATTACCAGTAATTAGCAAGGATGGGATTTCTCCTCTGATTGGCAGGCTCTAAAGACACCTTTCTATTTTGTATCATTGTCTTTAATTAGTGGAATGATTTAGGTTAGTTGAAAATGACCTTTTTAATTTACTTAGCTTGGTCTGTAAGAGAGCGTGCTCTTTAGTTGAGGAATAAACCCAGGGTTGCTTAACCACTGAGCCACATGCCCTGCCCCCTTTTTTTATTTTATTTTTAAATTTTGAGACAGGGTCTCATTAATTGCTTAGGGCTTTCCTGAGTTGTTGAGGCTGCCCTTGAACTTGTGATCCTCTTGGCTCAGCCTCTAGAGTTGCTGGGATTACAGGCCTGTTCCATCATGCCTGGCATTAGTGACTTAGGGTTTTAACTATTTTCACTGCAGTGAGGTGGAAAGAAAATAATGAGAACTTTTTTCCACAAGTCAGAGTCAACTTGTACCTTTCAATTTAAAATATAGGAATTGCTTTAAAATTGCTATTGCCACTGTTACATTTTTCATAACTGATGAGTCCTATTCTTTGTCATGGTTAGTAATAATTTATTTCTTTATAATGTTGAATTCTACTCAAAAGATTTTTATAAATTGAATTCTTTTTTTTTTTTTTTTTTTGGTGGTGGTGTCTCATGCATGGTAATCAGGCATTCTACCATTGAGCTGTACCCCTAGCCCTTGAATTCCATTTTTGAGATAAAAGATGGACTGACTTCTTACTGTCTAGTACTTAGTTTCTTACATTTTTTTAAAAAAATATTTTTTGTTGTAGATGGACACGATACCTTTATTTCGTTTGTTTATTTCTATGTGGTGCTGAGGATTGAACCCAGTGCCTCACACATGCTAGGCAAGTGCTCGTACCACTGAGCTACAGTCCTAGCCCCAGTTTCTTACTTTTTGATGCTAAGTATTTTTGGTTTGTTTTTACCGTACTGAGGATTGAACTCATTGGCACTCTGCCACTGAGCTATATAGCTCTAGCTCTTTTTATTTTATTTTGAGACAGTGTCTTGCTGAGTTGCTGAGGCTGGCCTCAAACTTGTGATCCTCTTACCTCAGTCTCCCAAGCCACTGGGATTATAGTCATGTGCCTCCATGCCCAGCTTGATGCCAAGTTTTAATACTAGATTTTTCTGTGTGAAAAAGTTGATACAGTTTTTTTAACTTTTTAGTCCCAAAGGGCCTTTGCTTTTCCAGGAATGTGAGGAAGTTCATTTTCTCTAACTTGCAAATATGGTAACTAAGATTTTGAAAGAATTTTAATATTTGATTTCATGATGAAAAGCAAAAAACCTTTTTCTTGAGTTCTAGAACTACCTCATATCTCAATTATAATTGTCTAATTCTGCAAACTGTTCAAAATAGGGAAGGTAAAAAAAGTCCTATCAAAAATAATTTCACAATGCTTTCTGGTTTATATGTCAGTATATCTGATCGAAACCAGTGATATTCTGGTATGTTTTATATAGTACACCTGAACAGGAACAGCTAATGGTGGTGTGGCTAAGTTGGATGATAAAAGAAGAAGCTTACTTTGAGAGGTAAGGTGACTTAATTTGTTTTTTTCAGTTGAGAAAGCTTTTCTTATCTCCCCCTTTGGAAATTCAATTTTTTTTTTTTTCAACAGTACTTCAGGCGTCTCTGCTTCTTTTGGGGAGATGTTATTGTTGGTGGCTATGTACTTTCACAGCAACCAGCTTAGTGCTATCATTGACTTAGTCTGTTCCACTTTGGGAATGAAGGTAATTTTCTTTATTTTCTTTCTAAAAGGGGTTAATTTTTGTAGTGTAAAATAAGTATAGTTGTTTTAAGTAATTTTGGTTGTTTAATAGATTGAAGTTTTATCAGTAGATCTTAGAAAACATGCATTTTAAGAATATGTATTTATAAGAATAATAGATATTCAGTACAGAAAGCTTAAAAAGTACAGAAAATGGGAAAAAAATCTTAAAATGATATACATATATTTTGTAATTAAAAAAAAAATCCTATTACCTACCCCTGCAAAAAACAAAGCCAAAAACATTGGAACTTACTAGTATGTCATGAATATTTCTTTATATCAATAAATATTTGATACAGTGTGATTATTTGATGGCTGCTTAGTAAGTCATCATTTGGATTGATTTTACTTTTTTTAACGGGCTTTTTATTTGCTGTGTAGTTTTTTTTGTTTTTGTTTAATGCTTAGATAAAAGTATCCTCATTTGTATTAATATACACACAGGTTGGACACAGTGGCTCACACCTGTAACCCCAGCAGCTTAGGAGGCTAAAGCAGGAGGATCAGAAATTCAAAGCCAGCCTCAGCAATTTAGAGAGGCCCTAAGCATCTTAGTGAGACCCTGTCTTGAAATAAGAAATAAAAAGGGCAGGGAGTGTGGCTCAGTGGTTAAGTGCCCTAAGTTCAATCCCTGCTACCAAAAATAAATAAATAGATAGATAGATAGATAAATATAAAACTCTGAATGGCAATTAAGTGAAAAGTATGATTATGTTAAAGTGTTTCATGAGTATTGCCAGATTATTTTTCAGAAAAATTATGCCAGTTTAAGTTTTTGATTAGTCAATGAGAACTCCAGTTTTCCTAAACTCTCACCATAATGTGGCATTTCCATTTATTTTATGTTTGCAAATCTGTTTTGTTTTTTCTTGCTGTAGTAGGGATTGGACTCAGGGCTAAGCAGGCTAGCCAAGTGGTCTGACACTGAGGTACACCCCTAGTCCTGTGTTTCCAAATTTGATTGATGAAAATTTATCTTATTTATTTTGTATTTCCTTGATAATTAGTGAAATTGTAATTTAAAAATCAATGTGTTTTGGCTGAGTATTTCTTTTTTTTTGAAAAATTTATTATTATCCCAATTTTTTTGTAGGGATTTTATTTTTACTTTTACAGATTCAAAAATAATATTTTTATATATTCATACATATTCACATATGCTTATGTATATATATTCAGATGAATAACATGTTTTAGTTCCTTTTATATCATATCTCATTGGTTTAAGACACACATATTACCCAATATTGAAATTGGGGTTCATTTTTCAGTTGACCTGTCGTATTGTGAATATGATAGTGTTCTGTCCCCACTCTTTTTTTTTTTTTGCAGTGCTTGGAATTGAACCCAGGGGCACTTTATGACTGAGCTGCATTCCTAACCCTTTTTAAATTTATTTTGAAATAAGGTCTCACTTAGTTACTAGGATTGTCCTCAAGCTTGTAATTATCCTACCTGAGCCTCATGAGTTGCTGGGATCGTAGGTGTGCACCACTTTGCCTGGGCTGTCCATAGTTTTTATCCCCTTAAAAGCAAGTATTAAATCAGTGATGTATCTTCATATCTTTAAAAATGAAGAAGTATAATGTTTTTGTGACTGACTTTTTCCAGTCCTTTTTGCCATTTAATTTTGCCATGTGGAAATTCTTGTCTTTAGTTTTATGTAGTATATTTTTTATTTTGGGGTTTGTATTTTATTGTTAAGCTTAGAAATGTTTTTCCTTCCTCAGGTTTATCTAAGTGGTCACCTTTGTTTTCTTCTAAATTTTTAATTTTTTTGTGGCTTCATATTTTGCATTTAAATCTTTAATACATTTGAAGTTTATTTTGGTGTATGGTCTCATGTGTACAAAAATAAAACTGTCCCTCCACAAAGATAACTATCTCTGTTTTGTTTATTGAAGAATCCACTGCCCCATTACTGTCTTAAAATGCCAATAATTAGTACTACTTACTAAGTACTTTTTCAAAACTAACTTACTTTATTTATTTTTGAGACAGGGTCTCGCTATGTTGCCCAGGCTGACCCCAAACATCTGGGCTCAAGCGATCCTTCTGCCTCAGCCTCCCGAGTAGCTGGGACTACAGGTGTGCACCACCATGCCCTGCTTTTACTAAGTGCTTTTTTTTTTTTTTCTTCCATGCTGGGGATAAAACTCAGGGCCTCACACAGGCTAGGCAAGTGTGATACAGCTGAGTTACATTCCCAACCCTGCTTTTACTAAGCATTTTTTATATTAGTTCTATTTCTGAGGAAAAACACCCTTTAATGTTGGGTTTGAGAAGTTACTTATAAAACAGTAGAATACTTGAACGTTCAAATATTAATATTGTATATTGTAACCATTTTAGATAATAAATTCACCAGAGTAAATTGTGTTTCATATATTTTTACATGCTGTTGGAATTCTTTTGATTATTTTAGATTGTAATAAAGCCAAGCTCCTTGAGCAGAATGAAGACCATCTTCACACAGGAAATTTTTACTGAGCAGGTACTTCTTATTTTATTTATTTATTTTTTAAAGATACTTCTTATTCTTAGGAACGGATTTAACTTTATTTTACAACATTCTTTTAGAGAATAAAAGAATAATATATTTTCCCTCATTTGTTCTCAGTAGTATTTAATGATGATTTATTTCATCTTTGAAACTTCTGTAAAAAATAATCCATTTAAAATGCACTTTTTTTTTTTTAAGTTTTTTTTTATTTTTTTAGTTGTAGTTGGACACAGTACCTTTACTTGATTGTATGTGGTGCTGAGCATCGAACCCAGGGCCTCACGCTTGCTAGGCGAGCGTGCTACCACTGAGCCACAATGCCAGCCCTAAAATGCACTTTTAAAAAATTAATTAATCAAGTATTTTTGGTTATAGATGGACACAGTACCTTTATTTTATTTATTTATTTTTATGTGGTGCTGAGGATTGAACCCAGTGCCTCACATATGCTAGGTGGGCACTCTGCCACTGAGCCACAACCACAGTCCCTGAAATAAACTTTTGAAGAAGCTCATTATATAATAAAGTTATGTTTCAAATGTGTATGTTTTTGGAGACTATGAATAGATGCCTAAGATTCCTTAGATATTGGTAGTCTTATGGGGTAATCATTTGGATTTCTTAGGAGACAAATAGAAACCTATTTAAATATTTAGGTTGTGAAATTCATTTCTAACTAGGTTTCAAGCTAGAGTCTAAATTCCTTTTTCTTGCATTTGGATGTTCTTATTTGGTCTTAGCACTTTTGTCTGGGGGTGGCTAAGAATATTTTTATTTTGAATGGAGTTAATTCTAAAATTTAAGGTTAATTCTTAGATTCATTAGTAAATTTAAATATAAAATGCCATATCTATATATGTACATATATACGTCTAGAAAATAGAATATTTGAGAGTACTAATGGATCCATAAATCTTCCTGTGTTTATGGTAATTAACATCCTAATCTCTGGGACATCAAACTCTCCTTCTCCCTTCCACATATATACACACACATTCTCCCACCTAACAGTCACACAAAGGACATAGGAGAACCATAATTTTTTGTGCTTAATTTTGAACCAATAATAAGACAAATATGGGGAGGGTCTTTGAAACCCAATTAGAGGCCTGTATGTGATATATTGAGAATAGAAATTGGTTTATGTGGAACTTTATAATTCAGATAGTGCTTTTTCAAAAAACTTTTCTTTTCATCAAAACAACCCTTTTAGATAGGTAAGACTGAAGACATGAAAATAGATTTTTTTTTTTTGTAGATGTGAAAATAGATTTAGAAGATTCAGTAACTTCTCCAAAGTCATTGAGCCCAGATAATATGATTCTAAATATTACTTACATATTTTTTTCCTTATTATACCACTGTGTACATATCTTGTGTTTACAAATAAATTAAAAAGTAAATAACTGTAAAAGTCACTAAATGTTTACTTCCTTATCATTTAAAATGTTTAAAACATGTAATAATTGATTTTCATGATTTGTTTCTAAGTACAGCATGTATTACTAATTTGCCCATTAATTCTCTTTTTTTCAAAATAATTTTATATTTCATTCTACCATGTGTATTATATTATTTTTCCCTTTAAGGTTGTCACAGCTCATGCAGTTCGGGTCCCTGTCACCAGCAACCTGAGTGCCAACATCACTGGGTTTTTGCCTATTCATTGTATTTACCAGCTTCTCAGGAGTCGTTCCTTTACCAAGCACAAAGTGTCAATAAAAGTATGACCTTACATTTACGTTTCAAACTATATCTAAGTTGATTCTTTCCTCATAGCTAGTTTTGTTTTAGTATGTAGGTTTTTATTGAGGATTTTATGTATGAAAAGTGTAGTGTTAACCTAAATTAGTTGTAATTTATACAGTTAGATTTATTAGGATCCCAGTTTCAGTTGTTTCGAATAATCTCTTACTTATAAAATGTATATTATCCATTTAAATTCTCAATAATAACACTTGCCTATTTCATTAACAGTAAGAAATTGCTGTTTTCTAAATTTTCATGTTTTTTTATTTTGGGTTTTTGTTTTTTGAGGACCTGGGAATTGAACCCAGTGCCTTCCACATGCTAGGCATGTGCTCTATCACTTAGCTATATCCTCAGCTCCTAAAGTTTAGTTCTGTTCACCAAATTGAGAAAGTTGTTGGTCAGCTGTGACCACTATTTATAAATTTATTGCAAGGATACCTAACACCTAACATTTATATAAATTGTTTTCTGTTTATTATACTTGGCTTTATTAAACAGAATGTCTTCAAAGACAAGACTGAAACCCAGAGGGTAGAGAAATCTTCTGAACTGTTTGTGCTTATCAGAGCTACTTTCATTATTGCTCTGTGTTTGCTCTGAAGAAAGATGCTTTTCCTAAATTCCTGTCTGCTATGAATTACTTCACTTACACACATGTGGTACTCTAAACTGAGATATAGTAGAGATTAAAATGTTTTTCTTACTATTAAAAAGCAGGCTTCTTATCATTTAGATTCATCTTTCATGGGCAGTATTCTCAATAAGGATATAAAGGTAGTTCATATTTTTAAATCAAAGACAGTTATAGAACTAAATAATATATTTGGAACTGCCAAAGTTAAGAGTAAATTTCACTGATTCATAAATCATGTATATGTGCTTTTATAATTTTACTTGCTTTTTCTTATTGTCATAATTTATTTGGTACCTATAACCTTCTTTTTTAGGACTGGATATACAGACAGCTGTGTGAAACCTCCACTCCACTCCATCCTCAATTACTTCCTCTGATTGATGTGTACATAAATTCTATACTTACTCCAGCATCTAAATCTAATCCAGAAGCCACAAATCAGCCAGTTACAGAGCAGGAGATACTCAATATTTTTCAAGAAGTCATTGGGGTAAAACAGTGGTTCCTTTACATCTACTAACTTCTTTTTCTTTTAGTTTGTTCTTTTGACTTAGTCCATATATTTTTTTTCTTCCTCAGAAGAGTTTTAGGTGATTCTGAAATTAAAATAATATTAAATATCATTAGATAGCTCATAAATACAAAAATAATTAAACAAAATAATGTTATTCCAAATGGTTTGTCAGATAGGCACTTTTTTTTTTTGTACTGGGGATTGAACCCAGGGGTTGCTTAACCACTGAGCCACATCTCCAGTCCTTTTTATTTCAAACAGGCACTTTTTGAGGAGTCTTTTAAAGTCTTTGTTTTAAAGTGTACAGGTAAAGTATAGAGATTGTGTATTTGTATTTGTCAACAGTGTGACATTTCAGCACATTCAGCAGAGTGTTAGCTTATCAGAAATCTTAAGATGTACCTAAATTGTGTATGAAAATTTGATTAAAGTATTTTTTCCTCATTTTGTTGGATGGGAAAAAAAAGAGTTGTTTTTTTTTTCTTTTTTTTTTGGTACCAGGAATTGAACTTAGGGGCACTTGACCATTGAGCCACATCCCCAGCCCTATTTTGTGTTTTATTTAGAGACAGGGTCTGAGTTGCCTAGTGCCTCAGTTTTTGCTGAGATTGGTTTTGAACTCGTAATCCTCCTGTCTCAGCCTCCTGAGCTGCTGGGATTACAGGTGTGTGCCACTGTGCCTGGCAAGAGTTGCATTTTTTCACAAATACAGTTAAATGTCAGTATCTTTTCTAGGAATTGTTTTCTTCATGACAAATTTCACATAATACTTGAGATTGTGTAAGCCTTTCAGAAGCAACTTGCTGGGAATGCTACTGAGTAGTAGTAGCTGAAGTCTCTTTTTTTCCTATTAAAGTCTAGGTAACATGCTGTTCATCTGTCATGCCATCTCATATTTCACTTAAACTTCAAGTCATCTCTTTGAGTTAGTGCAAATTCAGCAACATTTCTCCCAGTTTATCCAACTGTGGGAGCAACAGTGCTGGATAGTCTATTTTGATGCTTTTGCTATTAGAAAAGAAAAAGCACTAATGCAACTTAACAGTATTTTGAAGTTTGTAATATTACCTCCAGGGTGACAATATCCGCCTTAATCAGCGTTTCAGTATCACAGCGCAGCTTTTGGTGCTTTACTACATACTGTCTTATGAAGAAGCTCTCCTAGCAAACACAAAGACTTTAGGTAAGTTTTGTGTGGGTGAGTGGTTCTAGTAGTTCATTATTATTTTCTGCATGCATTATTTTCTAAGGTGTTGTATGATAAAATAAAGCCAAATACTCTAACAAACTCTACTGTCACTTTATAATATTTGCAGTGAAGACAAAGTATTCTCAATGCATAAGTATGTGTGGGCGCATAATCATTTCTCTGGCTCAATCCTCTGTTTAGCAGGCTAAATTAATGGGTAACTGAATCACCTATATTTTGAGAATTTTTATTAATCATATTCATTAAGTATAAATTAAGAGGTAAAACTGAAGAAATTTTTTGCTTTTTTTTTTTTGGTACCAGGGATTGAACCGAGGGTTGCTTAACTACTGAGCCACATCTCAAGCCCTTTTTATTTTTTAGTTTGAGATAGGGTCTCACTTATAGTCTTGCTAAATTGCTGAGGCTGGCTTTGTACATGTAATCCTCCTGCCTCAGCCTTCTGAGCCCCTGGGATTATAGGCGTGCGCCACCACACCCGGCATTTTGCTTGAATTTAGTCTTTGTCCTGTCACACATTAGTGTGAAGAGTAATAACCAAATCAAAAGCAGTAGAGGTCTGGGGATGTAGCTCAGTGGTAAAGCACCCCTTTAGGGTTAAATCCCTAATCCCCAGTACCAAAAAAAAAAAAAAATTGTTGACACATAAGTGAATTTATTCTTTGTTTTTTCTTTTCGAGGTTTTCTTTGCGAGGTGCTAGGGATCAAACCATGTGCATGCTAGGCAAGCATTTTACCACTGAGCTATAGCCCTAGCCCTCCAGTTATTTATTTATTTATTTATTTTTTGGGTACCAGGGATTAAACTCAGGGGCACTCGGCCACTGAGCCACATCCCCAGTGCTTTTTTGTATTTTATTTAGAGACAAGGTCTCACTGAGTTGCTTAGTACCTCACTTTTGCTGAGGCTGGCTTTGAACTCCTGATCCTCCTGTCTCAGCCTCCTGAGCTTCAGGGATTACAGGCATGCACCACTGCATCCGGATCCAGTTATTTTTTTGTGTATGTTAATAAAGTTTTTTTCTGGGGGATCATGTACTGGAGATTGAACACAGGGGCACTCTACCACTGATTTTTTATTTTTTATTTTGAGACAAGGTCTCTTTAAGTTGCTCAAGTTGGCCTCCAACTTGCAATCCTGCTTCATTCTCCCAAGTTGTTGGGAATTACAGGTGTGCACTGTTTTACCCTTTTTGGATATGCTGTAGACATTGTGATTGAGATTCTAATAGGTTCATGTGGTATACAGCAGATTATGTTAGAATGAAATTAATGTGGTAGGCACATAGAATGTGATAGAGATGAGACAGAGAAAGGTAGTGTTGATTGGCAAATATCTTTATACTGTGTGATCTATGAATCCATTGAAAGTTTAGAGTCTAGAGCTGGAGACAGATGATTTGGCCAACTCTGTATTAGAACATTGGGGCTTCAGGATAAAGAATGATTAATAAAGAGATGAGAAATTACAAGCCTGAAAGTTTGGTCATAGTATATATTTAAATGAAGGATGAGTAGACACTGGATTATAGGAAAAAGAATAGAAATCAAGATGGACTTGTTAAAAAAATAAAGACATTGCTAGCTGAAGGTAGGAGTTAAAAGAGAAGGAAGTCAAATCCATATTGCTTAACTTTTTTAAAAAAGTCACTAGCCAGGCATGGTGGCACATGCCTGTAATCCCAGCGGCTCAGGAAGCTTAGGCAGGAGGATCACAAGTTCTAAGCCAGCCTCAACAAAGTAGTAAGGTGCTAAGACCCTGTTTCTAAAATAAAATACAAAAAAAGGGTTTGGGATGTGGCACAGTGGTTGAGTGGTCCCTGAGTTCAATCCCTGGTACAAAAAAAAAAAAAAAAAAAAGAATCACTACAATGTATATAATGTGATTAAATTAAGGCTTCTTTTTATGAGTTAAATTAGAATCATGAAGCTCTAAGCCATGTGTTCATGACTGCGTTTGATCATCCTGATTAGATTTAGGAATGTCTGGACTCACTTATGAGTTCTTTTAGTGTAGTGCTTTTCTGCATGTAGCTTCTCTCACTAATAGTGATTTTTCTCTCCCCAGGTTTCAATTTCAGGGCATGTTCCAGACTTTACCCTTAGATATGTCTTGCTTTTCCTATAATTCACAATTTTGTTATTGATTCTTCATCTTATATACTCTTTACAGATTGTGAATTAAAAGTAATTTAACATTGTTTTTGTTTCCATTTGGGTTGAAGGTTAAGATTTTTTTTTTTTTATTCTGACGCTTTTTTCCCCATGTTTTTTATGTTTAACTAACAGCTGCCATGCAGAGAAAACCCAAATCGTATTCTTCTTCTTTAATGGATCAGATTCCTATCAAGTTCCTCATTCGGCAGGCCCAAGGGCTACAGCAAGAGTTGGGAGGTATTTGTTTTATTTGCTTTTTACTGCCAAAGTTTACTGTTAAGAAAACTTACTGAGCTGAGCACGGTGGTGCACACCCATAATCCCAGCAGTTTGGAAGGCTGAGGTAGGAGGATTATGAGTTAAAAGCCAGCCTTAGCAAAAGTGAGAGTATCTTAATTGCTTTTTAAAAAAAATATTTTTAGATGTAGATGGACACAATCCCAGTTAATTAATTATATGGTGCCAAGGTTCAAACTCAGTGTCTCACACATGCTAGGCAAGGGCTCTGCCACTGAGTTAAAACTCCAGTCCTTAATTGCATTTTGCTAACTCTGGAAACTATATAAAAATTCACAGTGCAGTTTCTACTGAACATGTATCACTTTCATACTAAAGTTGAAAAGTTTTAGTCATTATAAATTGAGAGCCATCTGTATTTTTAACCTACTCAAACAGCAGTTTCTTGTGGTTGAACCTAATAGACACACACACGAATTAAAAAAAAAAAATTACATTAACTTATGATTGATGGGGCTGGTGTTGTGGCTCAGTGCTAGGACACTTGCCTAGCATGTGTGAGGAACTGAGTTCGATCCTCAGTACAACATAAATATAAATAAATAAAATGAAGGTATTGTGTCCATCAACAACTAATAGTATTAAAAAAAAAATCTATGAATGATTTTGGTGTAGTGGATCAAACCTGTAATCCTAGTGACTTGTGATGCTGAGGCAGGAGGATTGCAAGTTCAAAGCCAGCCTAGGCAACTTTATGAGGCCCTAAGCAACTTAGCGAGACTCTTGTCTCAAAATAAAAAAATAAAAGGGCACTCTTATATTCAAAAAACCAACCAACCAACCAACCAAAAACCCAAAAATCTATGAATGATATTATACCCTTCTCATGAGAAATTTTTCCCCTTGGACACTTGAATATTTTTTCATATTAATACATGTAGATTTACCGTATCATTTGCAATTGTTTCATAATATTCTATAATACATTGATACAGATATAGTGTAGTTTAACTGTAAATAGAAATATAGTACTATTTTTAGGAATTAGTTTTCTTAGGCAGTTTTTATAATGTTTCTGTTTTTCGTTTTTTCAAAGTTGTAATTTTCTTGTTGTGATTGGTCTTAAGGAGAAATATGAATCTTCATTGATCATCTTTAACCAGATGTCTGCATTTATTAACTTATAACTTTGCATGGTATGTTTCCAAAGAAATGATGTAGTATTTAGCAGCATTTAGTAATTAACATGTTTTATTGAAAATATCATAAAATGTAGATTAGTTTATACTATTGTAAGCAGTCCTTTTGTGACTGTTGGGAGTAGTTTTAATTGTAAATTAAAAAGAGCAAAGGAGCTGGGCACATGCCCATAATACCAGTGGCTTGGAATCTGAGGCAGGAGGATTGTTGAGTTCAAAGCCAGCCTCAGTGACTTAGCAAGACCCTAAACAACTCATTGAGACCTTGTCTCTAAATAAAATATGAAAAAAGTCCTTGGAATGTGGCTCAGTGGTTAGGTGCCTCTGGGTTCAATCTCTGGTACCAAAAAAAGAAAAAAATGCGCAATAGAATAATTTATATTTAAACTTTAAAATATCACTTTTTGTTATAATCTTTGCAAACATTTAGCATCAATTTTAAGCAGATTTCATGAGAAATGAAGCAGGTATTATTATTGGGATTAAATTGTGGGTATGGTTTAAGTTGCATAATGAGGGGACAATTTGATCTTAAATACTTTGATACTACTACTGTTATTTCTACACTCTTACTACTACTCTGATTATGATAGTAATAATATAGTATTATCAATATTTATTGGATACTTATGTGCCAAGCACTTAGCTTGTGGTACTTCATATAACTGAGTAAGTATTTTTATCGTATCATCATTTATTTTCTTTTTACTAATATTACACAACAGTTGTAAATAGTCGAACTATGCTATAGGCAAAATGTTAGAAAAAAGAGTTTGATTTAGTAGGTTTTAGGTAGGTTATACTAAAAGTTGTCACTTTTTTGTTGTTTTTGGTACCAGGGATTGAATCCAGGGGTACTTAACCACTGAGCCAAATCCCCAACCCTTTTTTTTTTTTTTTTTTCAATGACAGGGTCTCACTTAGTTGCTTAGGGTCTCACTTCAGATCCACCTGCCTCAGCCTCCCAAGCTGCTGGGATTAGAGGCATGTGCCATTGCGCCCAGCAAAAGTTATCACTTTTACATACTCAAAAATGGCAGTTTTAATTTTATCAATGTATAGCAATGATTCTTAGTGGGGTTGGAAGAAAGTGTATATTCTTTACAGAAGCTTATCTGCATTTCTCAGTGGGCCTTTTTTAAACCATGTATGATCTCTGCCAAGCAGACATTCTTTTACCCTCTTTTTTTCACTCCCTTCAACTCTTGAAACATTGCTATGTCAAATAACTTTTCCTGATGAAATGTTTATGTTGGGATGAGGTAGAAGAAAGCTTGAGAACTTTTTTTTTTTTTTGGTACTGGGGATTTAACTCAGGGGCACTCAACCACTGAGCCACATCCCCAGTCCTATTTTATATTTTTATTTGGAGGTAGGGTCTCACTGAGTTGCTCAGCACCTTGCTTTTGCTGAAGCTGGCTTTATACTTGAGATCCATTTGCAATCTTCCCGCCTCAGCCTCCCGAGTTGCTGTGATTATAGGCATGTGCCACGGAGCCTGGCTCTTGGGAACTTTTGATATAATGGTTTCCAACTTACTGTTTATCACTTGGAGATTGATTTAACCGGATTCTCTTGCTTGAACTACTATATGGAAATTCTTAAACTGTGCTATGCATGCACAGAAGTGCAAATTCCTAAGGCTCTATTCCAGAGTTTCTGCTATAGTCATCTGGCATATAATCTCTTACTCTGCAAATGAAACAAGCTTCCCAAGCTTCTGATGCTAGAGATGCCCTAGCAGTGTTTGAGAAACACTGCTTTAAAGCATAATCTTTCTTCGTGGAAAGATTCCTTGATGGGGAAACTTATGTTTTTTGAGAGCAGAAAATCTAATCGACTTGCTGTTAATTTTTAAGGGTTGCATTCAGCTTTACTACGTCTCCTTGCAACTAACTACCCACATTTATGTATTGTGGATGACTGGATTTGTGAAGAAGAAATCACAGGGACAGATGCTCTGTTACGGCGAATGCTCCTGACTAATAATGCCAAAAACCACTCTCCTAAACAACTACAAGAAGGTACAGTAAATTGATCCTCTTCTTACTCTTTTAATAGTACAAGAATATCCTAGGCTAATTGAAACCTTATAATAATGCAGAATTTTCCTGGGAATATAGGTGTTTTGGTGAGTATATTTTAAGTAATTTTCTCTGAGTTGAAGGAGTTTTAGCCATTTCTTTTTGACGTGTGTGTGTGTGTGTGTGTGTGTGTGTGTGTGTATGGGAGATATATATTTATATCTCCTAGGGCTGGGGATCAAATTACTTCTGTTTTTTCCTTCATATCCTATGTTATATCACTAAAAAGGTGTGGTTTTAGAAAGGTCCTAAACTGGTTAGAAATAAATGCTTTGGAATAAGGAAGGCAATGTGCTTGTCATTAATGGGTAATATTCTGGATTAATACTGTTAAATTGAAATGCAAACCACATGTATGAACTTTCTAGTTTCCTATTAAAAAAGTAAAAAGAAAACAGCAAAATTAATTTTTAAACTTTTTTATAGTTTATTTATTTTCTTGTGAACAATTTGTGCAATCACTGCAAAATAAAAGTATTGCAGAATCTTTGCTCCTGTTTGCTAGCACTAGCATTGACCTTTGCAGTCTTCCTTTCTTCTTCTCTTAAATTCTTTTCGCTGTGGGTTTTTTTTTTTTTTTATTTCTTTTTAAAATTTTTCCTTTCACTGTTTTCTTCAGGTCAATTTCTTTTGACACAGTGTCTTGCAAGTCTTTTTGGGTTTATTTTTCATTTCATAATCCAAGGAATTGTAAATCATACCAAAGCCAGGTGTCTTGCCACCACTAACATGGGTTCTAAATCCAAATATGAAGACCATATCTGGCATGGTGTTGTAAATTTTGGATAGTTTTTCCTGAATTTCTGTTTTAGTTATTATTATTTTCTTAGGGTTAAGGAAATTGATGACCATTGTTTCATAAACTTCCTAGGCTAGAGAGGTATTTGTTCATGGTGGTAGGTACTCCTTAGGCAGCTGAGAAGGAAAAAACAAAAATAATTTTAGTTATTTTATCAGACATTACCAATATATTGTTATTTTATCATGTAATCTTATAAAATTATTAATAAGATATTTCACTACTCTTTTGGAAAGCACACTTCTAGATGTTTGCTAGTAAAAGCAATCTGCTGGATCCTAAAAGGGGGCCACCTGGAAAAAAGTATCAAGAAGTTGGACCTTTCAAATTAATAACTATCAGAACTAATACTTTGGCTTCTTTTTCTATTTTAGTCCTGCTTTTAAAATCAGTGTAAATCACCCAAGTAAATGAGATTAGTTATTGAGTCATTAATATGATTTAAAAAATGAGATTTTACTGTTGTTGTCCTTTATAAAATAACTGCACTTGCACTTTTTTTTTTTTTAGGATTAATCAAAACTATAGCTACATTGAAAATTTTACTTTTAGCAACCTTGTTTTCTTTGACCAGTAGTCTGAGAAGGAATATTTCTTGCTTGGTAAACTATAGAATTTAGGTTATGACTGCTGAATTTTCTTTTTAGCGTTTTCAGCTGTTCCTGTAAGTCACACACAAGTGATGCAGATTATAGAACACTTGACTCTGCTCTCTGCCAGCGAACTTATACCATATGCAGAAGTATTAACTTCCAATATGAACCAGCTGTTGAATTCAGGAGTTCCACGCAGAATTCTTCAAACGGTCAATAAATTATGGATGGTTCTTAATACTGTGATGCCTAGAAGGTAAATTCATTGTAATACAGAAAGTATAGCAGTGATAATATACTGTCATATTATTATATTGTTGAAAATAAGTTTCATAAGATCACTTATTACAATATTTTTTTAGTATGTGACAATATAATTCTTTTGGAATGCTACAAAAGAGTTGTTTTATTTTTAAGGAAAAGAATAAGGGGTTGGGGCTGGGGCTGGGGCTGGGGCTCAGTGGTAGCCCACTTGCCTAGCATGTGTGAGGCATTGGGTTTGATTCTCAGCACCACATATAAATAAAAAAATAAAGGTCTATCAATAACTACTAAAAATGAATTTTAATAGATAGCCTATTTCCAGTTTGAAACATTTCTTTTAAAAGTGGATTTCTCATGTATAGTTACTTTTGGCTAATTTTGATTTAGATCATTATGTCTTATATCATTGCAGAGGTTCTGCCTGAGAATATTCTTAACTAATTTTCCAAAGCTTCTTTGTGCATGTATACATGTGTCTGTGTTTGAATCTTTTTTTTTTTTTTTAAACCCAAGGATGCTTAACCACTGAGACAGGCTCTCACTAAGTTGTGTAGGGCTTTGCTAAGTATTATGCTGAGGCTGGCTTTGAACTTGTGATCTTTCTGCCTCAGCTTCCTGAGCCATTGGGATTACAGGTGTGTGCCATTGTGCCTAGCTTGAATATCCTTTTAAGAAAATTACAAGCAGTGGCATAATATACACATTGGAAAATGTATTCAGTATATTTCCACATATTATTTTTGTGATTACCTTTCTTGTCTAGCCCAACTTTTTTTCCCCCCAAAATTAATAATTGTCTTTTTTTTTGGTACTGGGGATTGAACTCAGGGACACTTGACCACTGAGCCACATCTGCAGCCCAAATTTGTATTTTATTTAGAGACAGGGTCTCACTGAGTTGTTTTGCACCTTGAAGTTGCTGAGGCTGGCTTTGAACTCGAGATCCTTCTGCCTCAGCCTCCAGAGCCGCTGGGATTACAGGTGTGGGCCACCACGCCTGGCTTGTCTTAGTGTTTGTTTGCCTACTTTCCTATGAATTTACTAATATTTGGATGCCATGCACCCTTCCTGATGTCTAAATATTCATCTGTATTCATCTAAATATTCATCTGTAAGGGTGCTTGGTGTTCAAATACAGATTGAAATCACCTGGAGAGATTTTAAAATTCCCGATCCCCAGGTTGTATCCCATGCCAATTAAGTCAGAATGTCTGTGGTGGAGTGAGGTATCAGTATCTATTTTTAGATTTCCCCAGGTGATTCCAATATGTAGCGATGAGAACACTGAATTTACTCTTTATTTTTAGTCAGAAGGACTGTGCTGGTCCATAGATTACATCACTAATGCCTGATCAGCTCTAAAACACAGTTCTGGGTTTGAGTTACTTGAGATTCAATAGGTATGGAGTAGGATCTGGGAATATTTATATTTTTCTAAATTTAAGTTTTACTTAATGTCAAATTAACAAATGTGCTAAAATTTAAGAAGCTAATAATATATATGGTCTGCCTCACACCTTTTATTTTATACCCTATTCCCCAGAAACAACTATTTTTCAGCTTTTACCTTTTTTGTGTGTGTAGTTTTAGGAATCAAACTCAGAGCCTCTTGCATACTAGGCAAGCACTTGACCACTGAGGTGCACCCCTAGCCCTCTTTTAATTTTTTTTTTAATATATATTTTTTAGTTGTATATGGACACAGTGCCTTTATTTTGTTTATTTACTTTTATGTGGTGTTGAGGATCAAACCCAGTGCCTCACACATGCTAGGCAAGTGCTCTACCGTTGAGCCACAACCCCAGCCCCGTTTTGTTTTTTTTATTCTAGCATTTACATCCTTTTGATATAGCTCAATTTTATATATATAGGTTTTAGCTGTAGATGGACACAATACCTTTATTTTATTTTATTTTTTATTTATGTAGTGCTGAGGATTGAACCCAGTGCCCCATGTATGCAAGGCAGGCGCTCTACCACTGAGTCACAATCCTAGCCCCTCAATAATATTAAAAAAAAAATTTTTTTTTTTTGTAGTTGTAAGTGGAAAGCATGCCTTTGTTTTATTTGTTTATTTTTATGTGGTGCTAAGGATCGAACCCAGTGCCTCCCATGTGCAAGGCTAGTTCTCTGCCCCTGAGCTACAGCCCTAGCTCTCAATAATATTTTTATAATAACTATGATTTCTTAATTTTTCAATTTAGAAATTATCTGTGGATTTCCTATTATACAAGTTGAAGGTTTTAGCATTCTTATCTACTTTCTCCCCTGTGAATCCTCCTTTTCCCATTTCTCCTGACACAGGTCTATCAAAATTTTTGGTTAAGCAGGGTGCTGTTGCACATGTCTGTAATCTCAGTGGCTTGAGAGGCTGAGGCAGGAGGATTGTGAGTTCAAATCCAGCCTCAGCAAAAGTGAGGTGCTAAGCAACTCAGTGAGACCCTGTCTCTAAATAAAATACAAAATAGGGCTGGGGAAGTGGCTCAGTGGTCAAGTGCCCCTGAGTTCAATTTCTAGTACCCCCCCAATCCCCCGAAAATTTTTTTGGTTAAAGCAATATTCAGTGTGCACATTATTATGACTACATAAGTGATATTTATAGTTGAATGCGATAGCCTTGATTATATTTTTTCTTTTGGTGCTAAGGTTCAAACCAGGCCCTTGAATCTGCAAGGCAAGTGCTCTACCACTGAGCTACATTCCAACCTCCTATAATTTTTTTTCTTACACAAGTGCTCTCTCACATACCTGACACATACTCTAATACTTTACTTTTTCCCATTTGTTCAATTTTTTTTGTTGTTGTTGCTCTCAGTAACCAATAACAAATTCTTTCCCACATTTCCTTAATTAGGAAAAGAAAAAAATCTAGTTCATTTTTGCTCCCAGAAATTTGAAGGTATTATTCTACTGACTTAGAGTTTCCATTATTGCTATTTGTAATTGACATCATATCATCCTTGTGTGTGACCATTGTTTTTTCTCTCCTTGTTTTCTGGAATTTCATAATGAAATATTTAAAAAAAATTTTTTTCCAGTTGTCAATGCACCTTTATTTTATTTGTTTATATGTGGTGCTGAGAATAGGATCCAGTGCCTCCCACACACTAGGCAAGCGCTCTACCATTGAGCCACAACCCCAGCCCCATAATGATGTATTTTGATGGTTATTATTTCTCATTCATAGTGCTAGGCACTTTGTGGGCCTTTGTAGTATTGAGGAGCAATGCTTTCATTTTTAGGACGTTTTCTTTGTTGAGTAACTTCCCCTGTTTCCTGAAATTCTTTTTTGTAATTTGCATTTTAAACCTTTAGACTTAATCACTGGTTTTCTGCCCCCCCCCCCCCCCTTATTTATTTTTGCTTTTTGATTATATTTTCTCATTTCTTTGAACTTTTAAATTTCTTTTATATTCTTCACATCTAAGAGCTCTTATCTGCATTTTTTTTTCCTACTAATAGGGATTGAACCCAGAACCTGTGCCTGCTAGGCAAGTGTGTTAATAACTGAGATACATCCCCAGCTCTTTCTAAAAGAATTTTACTTTGAGACACAGTCATGCTAAGTTGCCCAGGCTGATCTTAAGCTTGTGATCCCCTACTTTAGCCTCCTGAGTAGCTGGGATTATAGGTGACCTGTTCCTGGCCTTTGCCTGTACTTTTTAAAATGCCTTTTTCCTGTTTTATATATGATATTTAAAAAAAAATAATTACAAATTAAAAAAAAATTTCTTTCCACATTTTGAAGTATTGTATTCTTTCAGGATATCAATAAAGCTTAATATTTTTTTTTGTTTTGATTTCTACATTTTCTATTTCTTTTGAGATTTTTTTTTCCTGTTTGTGTATTTTAATATTTTTCAAAGTAAACATTTTTGTATATGTGTGATAATCCTTGCCTATCCTCTCATTTTTAAAAATGGAACGTTTTGTGTGTGAGGTGGGAGTAGAGGACTCCTAGGCTTCACTATAAGAGATCAGATACCTTCATTTTGGCATATTCCTTAGTAATTCTTAGGTACAGTCTAGTAACCACTTATAAATCTATTAATGTCTAATCTCAAAATGGTATCTCACATTGAGGCTTCATGAAAATAAATTTGAAATGATGACATATTTATGGGGCCAGATACAGTTTCAAAGTGTTTTGGTAGGTATTATTTCATTTATGATTATTATCTTATTCTTTTTCACATGAGGAAACAGTTCAGAGAAGCTCAGTGACTTACAGAGTCATATATACCAAGAATGGTAGAATGGGGGTCTTAGTTTTACTTCAAGTTTTTATTCTGGATGTCTTGATTATTCCATTACAACAGTGAAGAGCTTTTCAGACTACTTTGTGTTTACTGTTTTATATCTTCATTTGTTTTAAAGATATAATAATAGGCTTATGTGTATAGTTTTTAATTTTTCAAAGCTTACATACCTAGTTTTTTCCCCCCTGAAAATAACTTTCTAAGAAGGAAGACTAGATGTCTATAAATTTTAGTTATAATATAGCTGTTTTGAACATGTGATTCTTTTCTTATCAGGCTATGGGTAATGACAGTTAATGCACTTCAGCCTTCCATAAAGTTTGTACGACAACAAAAGTATACTCAGAATGACCTGATGATAGATCCTCTCATTGTCCTAAGGTGTGATCAAAGGGTTCACAGGTATGTGTCATTTGAGTTTCAGTTTTGTTATAGAAATAGAAGAAATTTAGTTTAAATGATTATCTTAATATTCTTGCAGATAACTAAGCACTATGAACTGTGATTTCTTGTCTTTTTTTAATATTATTTATATTCATGAACCGTATGTTCAGTGTAATATTTAATATGAAGTTAATAAAACATAGCTTTAAAGAAATGTTGTTCTTGGTTTTGTTAACCATCAGTAGTGTCTTTTCTCTCTCTCATTATCAAGATCAGTGAAAAATAACAGTTTTAGCTAGCATGTTGGAGAAGGCTTTTAAAAACCTGGTTCATTATGAACCATTACTTGCCTTAAAACTGACCTTTTTGTCATCCTCAGTTGTGATGTTAGCTACATTGATTCCATATTTGCCTCTAATTCCTTGCCTACTACTTTGATGTGGCTTCATTTCAAAAGGTAGAATTTAATTAAATCACTAATATTTGAATTTGGAGTTGTTGTGATAAGTAATATCCAAGGAATATAAGTTGAGTACATATAAGATATATAAGTCTTTTAAATGATTATGATCTTCATTGGGAAAGCACACAGTTACATGAAAAGTTGAATGATGTGATCATATGTGGATGAATGGTTTGGTAAGTGAATATTATGCAAAGCTCAGGAAGGATGTTGAAGAGATTGTACCTAGTAGTATTTTAAAGAGGACTGTGAGTTTAGATGAGCTAATAATGTAATGGTGGAGGCTAGGGAGTCAAGGGAGGTTGAGAAGAATAGTATGAGCAAAGATATAGAAGCAAGAATGAAAAATGCTTGGAGCAGAGGCTTAATTTTTGAGAAGAGCATACTTTACAGTTGGAAGTTAAGCAACATCCCCGGCTCTGCTTTGTATTTTATTTAGAGACAGGGTCTCACCGAGTTGCTTAGCACCTCAGTTTTGCTGAGGCTGGCTTTGAACCCATGATCCTCCTGCCTCAGCCTCCTGAGCCACTGGGAGTACAGGCATGTGTCACTGTGCCTGGCTTTAATTTTTTTTCATCTTTTAAAATTTTATTTTATTTTTACCAAGTGGTCCTTCTTATGGTTTTAAAAGAAATTGCACATATAGCTGGATGTGGTGGTACACAACCATGATCCCAGGGACTTGGCAGGCTCAGGCAGAAGGGTTGCAAGTTTGAGGCCAGCCTTAGCAACTTAGCAAGGTCCTTTGCGACTTGATGAGACTCCATCTCAAAATAAAAAACAAAAAGTGTAGGGAGGTGACTAAGTGGTTAAGCACCCCTGGGTTCAATCCCCAGTACCAGAAAACACAAAATAAAAATGAAATTGCACATATAACATATACATATATAAAAATTACAACACTCAGGATTTGCTTTGAATTAATCCAATGTTAGTGGTTGGAAAGTGGATTGGGGTATTTCTGAAATAGGACTAACTATGTGTAGATAACAGTTCAGGCTGGGTGATGAGTTCTTAGGGGTTCGTTGTAGTATTCCATCTTCCTTGTGTAGTATAAAATTTTTCATAGTGTATATATTAATAGGTAAACACTTTGTAACATATAAAATGATTAACCAAAGAAAAGATGTATGGTAAGAAGTCTTGCTCTTATATTTGTTATTCCCACATTGGTAAAACCAAATTCCTCATTGGCCATTTGGACTAATCCTGGTTTTATTATAGTGGTGTATATGTAGCATTATTTTTCTGTGTACTTATACATTTGTAAATATTATTATTTTTTGCTTTGGATGTGTTTTAGTCAGCTTTTTCACTGCTGTGACTAAAAGACCTGACAAGAACAATTTTAGGGGAGGAAAGGTTTATTTAGAGGCTCACAGTTTCACAGGTTTCAGTCCATAGACAGCTGACTCCATTCCTTGAGGCTTGAAGTAAGTCAGAACATCATGGTGGAAGAATGTGGCAGAGGGAAGCAGCTCACATGATGATCAGATAGCAGAGAGAGAGACTGTACTCCTGGGAAACAAAATATATATCCCAAAGGCCCACCTCCACTAACCCACCTCCTCCAGCTACCCTACCTGCCTTCAGTCATACTTAGTTAATCCCACCAGAGAATTGATTCACTAATTGATTGGGTTAAGGCTCTCATAACTGAAACATTTCTCCTCTAAACCTTCTTGCATTGCCTCAAACATGAGAAACACTTATTCTTTTTTGCATTGAGAAATAAAATTTCTATTTTTTTCTAAGGAATTGGCATTTAAAATTCAAGAGATTATTTCTCTCTCTCTTTTTTAAATTTATTTTTCATTTTTATTTTTACCTCACTTAAGTTTAATCTGTAACAATCTTCAAGGAATGAATAATTGTGTACCTATTTTATAGATGAGGAGACTGAAGCTTAGGAAATATCTTCCCCAGGTTAGTGGATGAACCACTCTTGGAATAAAAAGTTGTCTTGCTGTCTTGTTTTGTCAAAGACAAGTAAAAAGAAAAATCTAGTCTCCATCTTATCAATAACGGATATGCCTTTTTGAGGACAGCTGCTTTGCAGGCTTGTATCTAAAAAACCTATTGGTAGTGGCATTTTCGGCAAAACAGGAATATCTTCAGTAGCACTTGCGCTGCATTTTATTGTAGCTGATAAGTTGAAAGAGAATACTATTTATATTACCTTCAAATACGAAAGATATTATTAAACGAAAGATTCATTAAACTTTTTTAAAAAAATTTTTTCTTAAGTTGTTGACAGATCTTTATTTTATTTATTTATATGTGGTACTGAGAATCGAACCCAGTGCCTCACACATGCCAGGGAAGTGTGCTACTGCTGAGCCCCAGCCCCGATTCATTAAACTTTTGATAACAAATACTTCAGTGGGAAAAGTTACTACTCTGCTGTTCAAGTTTTTCTAATTATTTAAACTGAATTCATCATGTTGTTACTAATTTATATTCTTTCTGATACATTTTTCTTCTCCTTTTTCTGTGTTTAGATGCCCCCCACTAATGGATATTACTCTACACATGTTGAATGGATATCTTCTTGCATCTAAAGCTTACCTTAGTGCTCACCTGAAGGAAACAGCAGAGCAAGATAGGCCTTCCCAGAATAATACAATAGGTTTAGTTGGACAAACTGATGCCCCAGAAGTTACCAGAGAAGAGCTGAAAAATGCATTACTGGCTGCTCAGGTAAATTTTACTAACATAAAATTTTGGTCCAAAGGGCAAGGGCTTCCTTTCTAAATCAGTGAAATAGATAACATATTGTGTCCTCTGTGTATATCAGTGACATATTGTGCCGTGCATTCCTTTTTTTTTTCTTTCTTTTAACCTTTGTATTTTATTTGTTTTAATTAGTTGCACATGACAGTACAATGATCTTGACATATCATACATTTGAATCAAATGGGGTATAATTTCTCAATATTCTGAGTGTACAGGTTGCAGAATCATATTGGTCATACAGTCATGTATATACATACAGCAATACTAGTGTCTATTTTATTCTGCTGTTTCTTTTGTTACAGAATCTATTATAATGATGTGACCTTTGTTTTTGTATATTGGATGGACTGAAACCAGGAATAGATAAGATTTATATTTTAACAAAATATAAGGCTTTAACAGTTCAGTGGTTTATAGTTATCTCTTGAACTCATTCAACAAATGTTTATTGGAAATTTGTGTGCCAGAGACTGGGGATACCTTGGTGAAGAAGACAAAATCTTTGGTTATTTATTTCTTAAGAGCAAATGTTAGAAAAAGAAATTAAATATTAGAAAGCGTAAACAGAAAAATGAGTACATATATAGTAAAATGTTAGGCAGTGATAAATATTATGACAGTATATGTAATTCATGTTTTTATTAGAAAAGTTTTATAACAATGTATAATTTCCCTGAAACTCTTAAGTAGTATTTTGTTTTGGTACTAGGGATTGAACCCAGGGGTCCTTTATCATGGAGCCACATTCCTGGACCTTTTTATTTTTTATATTGAGATAGGGTCTCTATAAGTTGCTGAGACTGGCCTTGAACTTGCAGTCCTACTACTTCAGCCTCCTGAGTCATTGAGATTACAAGTGTGCACCACCACACCCAGCTTAAGTTGTCATTTTTGAATAATGCAATTTGAGGTCATCAAATTAGACATGCCTTTTAGTTTGAAATATATATTCTGAAACTTGCTCATTGGCAATAAGGGGAATTAGGAGTAATGATATGGGTGCACAATCCCTAGTGTGTGATATTGAAATAAAGTCTTTTTCTCACTTAATATATGACTATTGGTATGTTTTACTGTAGAAATATTAATATGTTTGCTTACAAGGTGATGCCCCACTTTCTTTTTTGGATATCCACACAACAGTACATTAAAAAATTTCTAAAATAAATCTTTCCCTAAAAGTGAGGATAAGAGATTAAGGATTATAATAATTAATGTCTATATAAAACTTATTATTTTTTAATTTTTTAGTTGTAGTTGGACACAATACCTTCATTTTATTTATTTATTTTTATGTGGTGCTGAGGATCCAACCCAGGACCTCGCACGTGCTAGGCGAGCGCTCTACCACTGAACCACAACCCCAGCCCCTATATAAAACTTAGGTTGTGTTAGTCTAAGTTATTTACACATATTATCACTTAACTTTTACAACCAACCTATGAGGTATGAAGTATTATTTTCATTTTCGCAGATGAGGAAAATGAGGCTCAGGTTAAGTGCTTTACTCAAGATAATGCATTTGGTAAATGGCAGAGTTAGGGTTCGTGTGTAGGCACTCTGGCTCCACAGACTGGAAACAAAATCAAAACTAAACAGAATATCAGAAACTAAAAATCCCTCAGCCACAGCACAGACTGTAAAGTGAGACTAACCTTATTTTATAATCATCAGGTTTTTAAACACTTAGCTCAGGTTTTCTTCTATCTCAGGCAGTGGCTGATTTCAGAGATGCACGTCATATGTATTTTTCTCTCTTTTCTAAAATTCCTTCATCTAGATGAAGGTGATTATAGCTGTCCTTCATATGTAGTGGCCTCAAGTAGATCACCCCTCAAGCTGTTGTTCTATGAAATGACATTCAAGCTTGTAGGCTGAGGGCTGGGATTGTGGCTCAGTGGTAGAGTGCTCGCCTACCATACATGAGCCCCTGGGTTCGAACCTCAGCACCACATAAATGTAAAATAAAGATATTGTATCCACCTAAAACTAAAAAATAAATATTTTTTTTTTTTTAAAAAAGCTTATAGGCTGAGCCACAGTGAGCTGTGTAGGTAGATGGGATTATGAGGTATAATCTCTTGCAAAACTAGGGCCACTAAAGACCCTGTCTTCAAGTTGAAATGGAAAAGAGATATGGGAAGTGACTTACGCATTAATTATTATTATTACTATTATTATTAATTTCAGAGAAATTAATTAATTGATAGCCACACGAGAAAAAGAGGGCAATATAATTCAGATCCTGGGAAAAGTAGGAGATAAAGAAGAAGAAAGGGATATTTTGATAGAAGTTATTTTGGGCTAGGGCCAGTTTTGGATGTCAGTAAATCAGAGTACCCCTCTAGTCCAAGTTCTTAAACTGGAGTCTATGGATCTGCCTTAGAAATATATGACCCCTGAGACTATGCATTGTGTTTGTTTATATATGTTATGGGAAGAAAGTATATAGTTTTATTTTGATTCTTAAGGGGTTCATGACCCTAAAGAAGTGCTCCATAAATCGCTCACTTCTGTTCTAAAATGTGCAGTTTGTGTGTATTTTAAGAAACTACTTGTTTTGTAATTTCTGTTCATGTGAAAAGAAAAAACAGATAGGGTTTTGAAACCACCATTTCAAAAACTTCTTACCTTCATTCTGTTTCATTTGCTTGTAGGATAGTGCAGCTGTCCAGATTCTCTTAGAGATTTGTTTACCTACTGAAGAGGAAAAAGCAAAAGGTGTCAATCCAGACGGTTTGCTAAGGAATGTTCAAAGTGTCATTACCACCAGCACGCCAAATAAGGAAATGGAGGAAGGAGAAGACAATTTGCTCTGTAACCTCCGGGAAGTTCAGTGCCTTATCTGTTGTCTGTTGCACCAAATGTACATTGCAGATCCCAACATTGCTAAACTTGTTCATTTTCAGGTGTGTTTTCAAAGAGTTCCTGTGTGGTTGAACTTTATATATATTGGGTGTTTTTAATACTAACTTAATAGAGGTCAGTTAGAAATTAGAGTAATATAAATGATCATAGTCCTTCACAATATAGAGAAAAATTCAAATTTTTATGATTTTTTTCAACCTAATAAAGTATTCAAATAATTTATCTCTATTCTTGTTCATCAGAAAATTTTAATGCCAGGATACATGTAGGGCACTGTAGCCTTCTGAACATCTTTTGCAGAAAAGAAGTAAACCCTTCATTTATGTTTTTATCTAATTTATTTGACATAGTTATTTTTAACTTTTTCCCCTTTCTTGTTGAGATAGGGTTATCCATGTGAACTTTTGCCTCTGACAGTCGCAGGTATTCCATCTATGCACATCTGTCTGGATTTTATACCTGAGCTTATTGCACAGCCAGAACTTGAAAAACAGGTAATAAACATTTTTGAGCTTTAAGAAAATTTTGATTTAACTCTGGAATGTTCCTAATTATATAAAAACATTTTATAATTTTTAATACTTAAAATTTTTTCTTGAGAAATATGTAACATTTTCGTTGGTGTTGTTAGTACATGCCTGTAATCCCAGCATCTTGGGATGCAGGAAGATCACAAGTTCCAAGTCAGCCTCAGCAACTTTATGAGGTCCTAAGCAATTTAGTGAGACTCTAATCAAACTAAAAATGAAAAGGGCTAGGGATGTGGCTCAGTGGTTAAGTGCCCCTGGGTCCAAAAAAAAAAAAAAGAGAAATATGTAACACTTGGATTTTATATTACAGATATTTGCTATCCAGTTGCTTTCCCACTTGTGTATCCAGTATGCATTACCAAAATCACTTAGTGTGGCGCGCTTAGCTGTAAATGTCATGGGAACTTTGCTGACAGGTTTGTAGACAGTCAACATCAATAACAAAAATTTCTAACATACATTAGTACATGTATTTTCTGAATTTAATGACTTGTTTTTTTGTGTGTTAATGTGAAACAGTATGATGGAATATATTTCATTATTGGTTTAATTACACCATCTTTGTTTTATTCTTCTTTTCAAAAATTTTCTATTTAGAAATGTGATTTATTATATAGAAGAGATGAATAGGTAGGCAAATTGTATCTTTTATTTTGTGAATGAGTAAGAATACAGACTTACAGTAGACTAAATTTTCCAAATCTTGTAAATGGAAGTCAAATTTAGTTTGTGAATATAATTATGTCAGTAGAAAACAAGCTGTGATTTATTACACATGCTCTTTATTTGCTTTCTTAAGTTTTAAAACATATCCTAACATTTTTACCACTTTCGGGTTTGTAGAGTAAAATAGTATGAAAATAAACTACTTTAAAATATGTGGACTGGGCTGTGCTTAGCATGTGTGAGGCACTGGGTTCAATCCTCAGTACCAAATAAAAATAAATAAAAGTATGTGTTCGTCTACAACTAAAAAAAATTTTCAACACATATATATGAACAATAATTCAATCCTTTAAAGTTATTTAATTAATTAAATTTAGTTAATTTAGTATTCTTTCTCTGTGTTCCCCAGGCTACTCTGTTCATTTTTCTTTTCATTTTATTTGCCTCATAATTATTTGTAATGGTTCAGAGTTTATATTACCTGAATTTAATCCCAGTTTCACCACTAAATGGCTGTGTGACTTGGAACAAGTTTTTTTTTTTTTTTTTTTTTAACTAAGGTTTATTTAAATTTTCTCATGTAAAATGGATGTCATAATAGTACTTTCCTCATTCATAAAATTGTGAAAATTAAAAGCAGGCAGTGCACTTATCATAGTGCTTGGGCACAATAAATATTTATATCTTGGATGTTTGACTAGATTGTGAGCTCTAACAGTATCTCTAGTATAGAATAGGGGCCTTAGTTTGTTGTATAAGCTGTGTATGTAGAATTTATATTTGAAAAGTAAAAAAAATTCTATTTGATTTCTTTCCAACAGTTTTAACACAGGCTAAACGGTATGCTTTTTTCATGCCAACTCTTCCAAGTTTAGTGTCTTTTTGTCGAGCATTTCCTCCACTGTATGAGGATATTATGTCTTTGCTGATTCAAATAGGACAAGTTTGTGCCTCTGATGTTGCCACTCAGACAAGAGACATTGACCCAATCATTACACGTAAGTGATAACTCACGCTCAGAAGTCATCTAAGTATTTTAAATGAGAAGGCAGATTACTTTCCAGATTTCTTGGCTTAATTTGTTTTTCTTTCTTTATGCGTTTTAGGTCTTCAACAAATAAAGGAGAAACCAAGTGGATGGTCTCGAATCTGTAAAGATCCATCTTACAAAAATGGATCCAGGGACACCGGAAGCATGGATCCTGATGTACAGCTCTGTCATTGTATTGAGAGTACAATAATTGAAATAATAAACATGAGTGTTAGTGGAATTTAAAAAAAAATTTTGAAACAAAAAACGAAGCTGTTCACTGCATATATCCATCATGAATCTGCATCTTATAGCAGCTCTAAACTGAGTGGGAGCAGTAATGTCTTGGAATTGCTGAATTGATTCAGTTCAACATGAATACAATTTAGAACTCTCTGAGAATTATGCTTGCTTGTGTTTGATTGGCACGTCTTTGGATCTACTTTGCTGGTATGTTTATGTTGTAGCTGAGCTTTTTTACCATTGGGAACACATTTAAGAAACTCATTACTGGAATGGGAATTTGGCCTTGTACTTAGCTTTTGAAGCAAAGAAAGACTGCCATGCCTTTAATTTAATGTTTCTCATAAAAATGAGTGTGTGGGTAGCCCTAGTGTTTTACCCGTGGGCTTGTAACAGAGTATGACAAAGATCAAAGGATGGGAGGGTGAAAAAGGGATTAAGCAAAGGGAGAATTCAGGAAAAATTAGGAGTTAAATATCCAAATAGAAATCCCAAGACTTGTAATACAAGTAATAGTAATGCAGGTTGATATTCTAGTTCTCAAGAAACAGTATTAAGGCTTTAAACAAAAGGCAAGTAGCTTCTGTAAGTGATTTCCATAGAATTACAGGTGATGATTTAAAGATTTCAAATATTTGCTTTAATTTTTACTAATGTATGAAGCCATATGTTTGAAGAGATACTTGAATAATTTGGAATTTGAAGATACTAGTTTAAAAGTGTTTATAGAAACATCTCTGTGCGGAGAGGAACCTGAAAGGAAGTCTCATTTATTTTATTTTTTACATTTATTTTTATAATGCTTTATTAACTTATCTAATTCTCAGAGATGGGAATATATATCAAATTAAAAGAAACTTAGAGCAATAAACCCCACTGGATTAAAGAGCTCTTGGTTTATCATCAGGATTATGATTCACATTTTCCTTTGAGAAGATCTTTGAGAAAATATTATACAGTGTTTAAACCTCAGGAAAAATTAAAATGTGGCAAATACTGTCTTGCTGAAGGATTTTGCAGCTCTCTGTTAGTAACTCCCATTGATTAGGTAGGTGCATTAAGAAAACCATAATCTACATTTTTCTTTAAAAAAAAAAAAAATTAAGTGTCCATTGTAGAAGGTACTTCTCTTTGCTCTCTGGGATATACCTCAATTGTCCCCCACCCCAACCCACCCTGCCCCGGCTTGAAACAAGCCTTTTCGCTGGTAAAAGAAGTTAAGCAAGCTAATAAAGTGTTTTTTAAGGAAAGAAATTTAACTTCAAACCTTTTCACTAGCAAATAGTCACATCTCATTTTCTTTCTTTGTAAAATGGGGTTACTACTGGCCCTACCTCATAATGATATTCTATAAAAACTAGTTTGTAGCTGTTTCCAATCATGGAGTGTATAGTATCATGCGTGATAGAATATTTGTAACTTTTTATTAGATGCTTAATGTAATTAAGTAATTTTGATGTGAAGAATAAAAGAGTATGATGAAAAAATACCACAAGAATTTTCATATTTTTAAACAAGGCAGTTTTGTAGTCTCATAAGATTAAATACAGCTGCTCCTGTTTTATTTTTAAACTGAGGCCTTGGAATATTTTGTGTGAATAGGTACCTCTTAGGACTTCAGAAAAGGTTGAAGTATGTTTTCTAACTAAATGCAGTGCACATTTTCTGGATTGATTTTTCAAAAGATTGGTCAAAACCTGCTGTGTTAAAATAATAACATGCTGTTTTTCATCAGCTTTGTTGATGATGATGTAAATAAATGTGTAAATATATTAGTAAATGTTAATATTCATGTATTTTAAGTTAAGGTTATAAAATTTGTCACAATGATTTTTTTTATTCAAGTGAAAACAGATGTGTGCAGCTATTTTGGATATTGATTTATAAACATTCATATTCTTTATCAAATGAACTTAGTTTTTGGTGTTTCATTCCATAATAGTTGTAACCCTGAAAGGAACAGCTGAAGGTATTGAAGTCCAGGATTGCCTGGTTCCAGAAGTTAGGTATATCACTTTCTGTTATGCCCCACACATTAAATGGCAATAAGAGGTTAGAGTTAATTGAAAGCCTTTGGAATTTAAGTCAGGAATATGATAGTTAACCCTGGAGCAGTTACTTCAATTATTTGATCTTTTAAAAAATGGTAAGAGGAAAATAACAATCTGCAGTTTCTTTTAAGGATTTTTTTAAGATAAATTATTCTTCATCCCTTTGTAATAGTAAATTACTCCTTTGTGTTTATCCATATGTATTTTCACATTACTAAATTCTTAACATTCAACATGGAGTCTGATTTTTTCACTTTATAAGATATTTTTTCTTGCAAGTAGTTTAATTTTTAAAATAATTTTATTGGCTTCATAATTTATTTAATTGATATAACTATCTCCTAGAATGGGAAATCTAATTTTTTTTTGGCAGTATTACAAATAGGTAAGTAGTGTTACGAATTGAGGTATTACCACCTTTTTTTCTTTTACATTATGTCTTTGGGACACATTTCTGGGTCTGAGATTACTAGGTCAACGGGCATAATTTATTTATATGACAAGTTTTATTATTTTGAGGATATGCACAACTGAACTGTGAATGCCTTCTGCTCCCTACTCCCAGCAAACCTCCCTCCCCAAACTAGTCATATGAATTTAAGAAACCCTCTCAGATTTTTGCCTTTTTTGGGATAATAGTATTTGAGTCAAGTGTAGGTTACACAGATTTTTTTCCCCCAGTACTGGGAGTCGAACCCAGGGGTGCTCTACCACTGAGTTATGCCTCCAGACTTTTGAGACAGGAAACTTTGAGATCCTCCTACCTCAATCTTTTGAGTAGCTGGGGTTACAGGTAAGCACCCTGTTGGTCATACAGAATTTAAACAACAATAAATAAATTTGGCGAGATCAACCCTAACCCCCTACCTCGACGAAACTGAATTGTACATGGCAAAGAAGAATACACTGGTTTTAGGAAGCATAGAAAGCAAGTAAGCGTTAAAGTAAGTAGAAATGATCTATCTGTTGCTGGAGATTTTGGAGAGCATTATCTCTGGCAGATTCTATCATCCGGGAAAGCCTTGATTTTTAAACTGCCAATTGTCAGAATCTTTTCGCCTAGTTTGGTTCTGTAGTCTAGCAATTCCGTTTTTTTTTTCTTTTTTTTTTATACTATGGCTCCTGTAAAGTTGGGAGATTCAAATTGAGCGGCACCAGAGAATAGCTTGGCAAGGCTTAGAAAGATGTATCCTTTCTTTGGTTTACGAACCTTCAAAATGAGCGTTAGTTTCCAGGGAATTGGCTGCTCGGCTAACCCCTATCAATTTGAAAAGATGAGCCGAGAAGGCAATTTTTCTTTAAAGAAGCCCCTGGGGTTTACTCCAGTCCACTCTTCCCTCTACGGTGGCTGCTTTCTGGCGCCTCCAAGTACATTGGGTCGGTTCTTATTTTGGAGGTTTCCATTGGGTGCTAGAGTTTTCGCCCCCTAACCTCTCGCTGGGATTGGCTATTTGCTTTCCGGTCTTGGCGGGTGATTGGTTGTGTGAGCTCTCTCGGCGATTGGGTGTTGGGAGTCAAGGGGGTGGGAAGCGGGAACTCATTCGGAGTTGTGCCGAGAGGAATGAGAGCTGGAGCCGGGAAAAGGTAAAGCGGCTGGAACTCGCGACACACCAGGGAGTAATAGTCTGCGAGGAAAAGAGAGAATTAAGGCTTGCGCCATTTTTTCTCTGCTAGGAGGTCTGCATTATTTGCTCTCAAAGATGTTATCCTCCCCGCCATGAGTTGGAGCCCAGTCCGCGTTGCTTCTGTTTCCCCTCAGCACCGGCATGTCTGCGGGAGGTCTGGGGGTAGGGCGCCTAGCAGGGTTCCTCTGCCAAGGTCTTGGCAGCCTCTCCCGCTCTCCTGGGTGGACCAGATCACCTAGGCCGCGGGACCTCAGTTGGCCGCGGGAGGTAAGGGGAAGGGAACCCATCTTTACCTCCTTTGAGCACAGGCATGACGTGAGCACAGGCATGACGTGAGCCCTGGGCCCTCTTTGCCTCTTGGCGGGAGGCTGAACGGTTTGTTTGTCCTTTATGCTGTCGGTAGAGGAAGCTGCTTCTTTATGAGAGGAATGTTGCCACAGCCAGGCCAGGGATGAGGTTTAGTAGGCCTGCGTCTTGATTCAGATTGATGTTAGATTGCACTAAACCTCATTCTCAGAGCTTCACAGATGGAATCACAGAATCCTTTTTAGAACTGGAAAATGCAGTGATTCTTAACTTCTTTTGAAACACAAACTGGTGAAGGCTGTTTTTGGCTTCATAATAGCTATTTTAACTATCTCTATCCCCAGGATGAATTTAACACTTTTTTCACTATTGCAAAAATTCCTTAGTTGATAAAAAGTGTGTGTGTGTGTGTGTGTGTGTGTGTAAATGTATATAATTTTCCCCTTTTTTGGTTTCTGTAGGATATATGAATTGGAAGAGAGATCTATGAACTTTCTCTTCAGAAAAATGCAATCATGCAGAGGAATTTCTGCATGCAATTTTAAGAGGTTACATTCTCAGAATAACATCTATGGATTCTCGGTTAAGAAAGTGGTTTAAAAGAGATGAGGATTAAAGTAAATCATATCTCTGTCAGATACTGGGTTATGCACATTCTGTCTTGGCTAATTTTCACAAACAAGGTTTGAGAAAGAGGTTAAGTGATTCACATACTGGAATTCAAACTTGGATTTACCTTACTCCAAGGCCCATCTTCTTTCCATTATAGTTACTGACCTTTAAATAAGAATTATTGAGTACCTACTATGTCTGAAGGCACTTTCTCCCTGGCAACAATTTTTAAATTAGGGATTATTACAGACATGGACCTTAGACCAGAGAAGTGAAAAGACATGTTAAAAATAATTTATATGAGAACTTTCAGGACCTCATCTAGAATCTATGCTTCCTGAAACCTGGTCCACAGCTTTTCCCTTCTAATTGGAGAACTTCAGGAAGAGGAAACAGGAATAGAATAGGAGAAAAAGAGTGGTGCTATGGAATTGGAGAAAGTTGCCTTAGGAACCTATTGGTAGATTGATAATAACAATATAACCAAAATAAGAATAACAATTATTAAGTTATGTATTATGGGTTAGATATTGTTACTATCTTTATTTTATGGATGAGGATATCAAAGTCTAGAAAAGTAAACCCCACAGTCACACAATGAATACATGGTAGGGTAGAGATACAAATCCAGATTTGTCAGACTTTTTTCTTTTTTAGGTGATACTGGGGATTAAACCAAGGGGTGCTCTACCACTGAGCTGTATCCCCATCCCTTTTGTTTTATTTTGAGACAGAGTCTCACTAAGTTACTAAGGGTCTTGATAAGTTGCTGACCTTGAACTTCCAATCCTCCTGCCTCATCTTTCTGAATTACTTGGATTACAGGCATGTGCCACCATGTCAGACCTGTCACTCTTAAAACATGTTCTTGACCACTGATTTATTTATAAGTATAGGAAATTTATTTTGCTTCCCTTTGTTTTGTTTATACACTTACTAATCCACTAATCCCATTTTTTATTTCTAGACTTCTGTTTTACTGTTGGGTGTCTGGTTTTCTTAGAATGACACTGTTTCAGTATTGATTTTCATTTCTGTTGCAGTTAGGAATCTAAAGTAAACAAGAAAGCAGGATGTCCTCAATGTGGTCTGAATATACAATTTGCGGAGTGAAGATCAAATTTCCTTGTAAAGCTTACCCATCACAGCTTGCTATGATGAATTCTGTAAGTGTTTTTCAGCAGTTAAGTCTTTTAGATATAGATACTTATGGTTTGTAACATAATACATTGAGTATGTGACTATAGTTATATTCTCAGATAGTGTTTAGATAGATAATATTTGCTGGGTTCATTTGGAAAAACACCTAACCTTTGGGAAAATTAATATTGATCACTACTGAACTGTATATGACTATAGTTAGTATGCAGGGAAGAACTTTCTGAAGAATGTTCTCAGCTCATTTGGAATTTCTATTTAATAAATTAATGTTTTCTACAGAAAACATTGTCTTTTACAAATAGTATTTTTCTTTGCAGTATAGTATCTAAGTATCTGTGCAAGATTAGTTCTAAGACCTACTTCTTATACCAAAATCTGCAGATTATATATATATATTCATATATATTATTAATTATTATTATATATAAAACAGTACACTATTTGCATATATCGGTCATTTAATCTCTAGATCACCTATGCCTAATACAATGTAAATACTGTGTAAATAGTTGTTTTATGAATATTTTTGATTTGCTGTTTGTTCAATCCATAAATTCAGAACATATATACAGAGGCTGATTGTATTTTAATTATCTAGAAAATTAATACGCACATTTGAGTAAATCAGCTTTCCAGCTTTTAAATCTTAATATTTGGTCATATTTACCCTATATCAGATTATTAATATTCTGAATTTGTTCTTTGTGTTTCCAATGGTTTTAGAATTTTCTTCTGGTGGTACTGGGGATTGAACTAATTGGTGCTCTACCACTGAGATATATCTCCAGTGCTTTTTTTTTTAAAGAGAGAGAGAGAGAATTTTTTAATATTTATTCCTTAGTTTTTGGCGGACACAACATCCTTGTTTGTATGTGGTGCTGAGGATCAAACCTGGGCCGCACGCATGCCAGGCAAGCACGCTACCGCTTGAGCCACATCCCCAGCCCTTTTTTTTTAATATTGATTTTTTTGTAGTTGAACACAATACCTTTATTTTATTTATTTATTTTATGTGGTGCTGAGGATCGAACCCAGGGCCTTGCATGTGTGAGGTGAGCGCTCTACCGATGAACCATAATCCCAACCCCGCCAGTGCTTTTTTTTTTAAGAGAGAGAATTTTTTAATATTTATTTTTTAGTTCTCGGCGGACCCAACATCTTTGTTTGTACGTGGTGCTGAGGATCGAATCCGGGCCGCACGCATGCCAGGCGAGCGTGCTACCACTTGAGCCACATCCCCAGCCCCTCCAGTGCTTTTTTAAAAAAATATTTCTTAGTTGTAGTTGGCACAATGCCTGTATTTTTATTTATTTATTTCTATGTGGTACTAAGGATCGAACCCAGAGCCCCGCATGTTCTAGGTGAGTACTCCACCACTGGGCCTTAACCCCAGCCTCTCTCCAGTGCTTTTTTATAAAATTTTTTAGTTGTTGATGGACCTTTATTTTATTTATTTATTTATTTTACTTATTTATATGCAGTGCTAAGAATTGAACCCAGTGCCCCACAAGGCAATTGCTCCACCACTGAGCTACGACTCTAGCCCTCCACCACTGAACTACAATTCCAGCCCTCCAGTGCTTTTTTTTTTTCTTTTTTAAAAATTTTTTTTTAGTTGCAGATGAACACAATACCTTTACTTTCTTTATTTTTATGCAGTGCTGAGGATTGAACCCAGTGCCTCACACGTCAAGGCAAGCACTCTACTACTGAGCTAAAATCCCAGCCTCTTCCAGTGCTTTTTTATTATTATTTTTACTTTCTAGTGCTTTTTTAAAATTTGAAACAAGGTCTTGTTACATTGACCATGCTGTCCTCTAACGTGCAATCCTCCTAGCTCAGCTTTCTGAATTGCTGAGATTACAGGTATGTACTTGTGCCTAGCAGTTTTAAACTTTGATTTTTCTGTAGAACTTTTTATTTTTTGCAGTGCTGGGGATCAGTCCGAAGACTTCACACATATTGGAAAAGCACTCTACCATTAAGCTATATCCCTAGCCCAGAGTCTTTATAAGATGTAGCTCTATTGATTGTTAATCCATTTTAATTGTGGCATGGCATTTCATTGCATGAATATATTAGAATTTATCTCTCCATTTTCCTATGGGTGTTTAGGTTGTTTACATTCTTTTGCAATAAGCAAGCAATGCTGCTATGAACTTTTATGTGTTCATATAGAAAAGGTTTGGGTTATATAATAGGACTGGATTTTGGCATCTTCAACTTTACTACAAAGTGTTAATTTTTTTTACAAAGTGGTTGTAACACTTTGTATAACAGTATCTTTCATTATTTTCATCAAAGATATTCATAGGTACTAATGTATTTCAATTTTATAGAAATGATTGGTGCTTGTATAATTGAAGGAAAAATTGCTTTTTTCATTTCTTCTGTTGTGCTTGGTATGCTTATAAATCAAAATAATTTTAGGGAGAGGTATAAAGGAATAAAGTCTAGTTTTAATTAAATATTGGTTCTTCCTTGTGCTATTCTTATGTTCCATGGGATTCTTCTTGCTGTTTATTTGTACTTCTGATAGAGAAACCTAATAAAGTAAAATGTTTATTGACTTTTTTCTTTTTCTTTTTTTTTTTTTTTTTTTTTTTGTGGTGCTGGGGATTGAACCCAAGGCCTTGTGCATGTGAGATAAGCACTCTACTAACTGAGCTATATCCCTAGCCCTGTTTATTGACTTTTTATTGGTTTCTTTATCTGTAGATTGTCAGAGGATTAAATGGTAGTCAACATTGTTTGTTGGAGAGCCCCACAGGAAGTGGAAAAAGCTTAGCCTTACTTTGTTCTGCTTTAGCATGGCAGCAATCTCTTAATGGTAAGTAATTGCTTGATATCTTCAGGTTGCTTATTGAGATCTGAAAAATATATGATAAAGTACTATATTCAGACTGAGTCAGCCATGTTCTAGGTAATTTGAACAATCTCTATTAAGGTGTTTCTTTCCTTTTTTTTTTTTTTGTGTGTGTGTGTGTGTATGTGTGTGTGTGTGTGTGGTGCTGGGGATTGAACCCAGGGCCTTGTGCATGCAAGGTAAGCACTCTACCAACTGAGCCACATCTCCAGCTCCTAAGGTGTTTTTTTATAATAAGTTCTATATCTTTCAAAAGAGTTTCAATATAGCAAAATATGTTTAATCCTAAAAGAATATAATTTGTCCTTTTATTTGATGATTAGAGTACATAAGGGCTAGGGATATAGCTCAGTTGGTAGAGTGCTTGCCATGCATGCACAAGGCCCTGGGTTCGATCCCCAGCACCACAAAAAGAAAAAGAAAAAGAGTACATGAGTATTTTGGATGCCTAGACTCATTATGAGAATAATTTGTTGATAATTGGCTTGTAAAAAATGCAAGGGATGAAGCTGTCATAATTCTAATATTGTTGGGTTTTTTGAGTAGATCCTCTACTATATTTGCTTATCTGACTTTCATAACATTAGAACATGGAATACATAAAAACAATTCTAGTTGATCTAACTGCTTGTTTGGATATTAGGTGAGCAGAGGTTTATTGTATTATTTGTATGAATTCATAGTATTTCCTATTTTACTTTATTTGCTAACAAAATGCTTATTAATATTTACTTTTATGAAAATGTTATAATCTTCTTTTGAAGATTATATAATTTTCAAAGATTATATAATTCAAGATGCAGTAATGAATACATCTGGGATGAAAGAAAAGTGACCACAACACTCGGAGTGACCAAGAGATCTTGATGCAACAATGCGAAAAAGAAGAAAAGAGAGAGAAAAGAGAGTGCGCAAGAGAAGAAAGTGAGAGAAGAAAGAGAGAGAGAGTGAGCTTGAGAGGGAGAAAGAACGCGCGCCAGAGAGAGAGAGAGAGAGAGAGAGAGAGAGAGAGAGCACGAGCAAGAGAGAAGGGCCCAGCAGGAGGGAGTTTTTATAGCCAAAATCTCATGGGGTCTTTGGGTCTGCAAGCTGCCTTGTTGGTGTATAGTGATTGGATCATACAGTGGTTGCTAAGGGTGCCATCGTTGGCCTTCAGGCAGACAAGGCAAGTGTCAGATGTGGTTTCTGTTGCACCAGACAGGTGGGGGTCCAGTGTTCAGCCTTGAGTGAGTTTGAGTGTTCAGACTTGAAGCAAACAGATGATAAAGGACCAGACAGAGGCGGGGTTGAGTCCCTGGGTTATCCTGCAGCTAACATTCGTTCAGCCTGCCCTGCAGACAACTTAGTTCAGCCTGCCTTGCACCTAACATGAGGTACCTAACTAGATGGTTTTGACCTAAAGTTTTAGGAGAATTTGAACTTAACCTCGGGTGTGTATGTATATAGATAAATCTTCAAAAGGAAATGTTTGTATTACTGACAAGACTGTTAAAAAGTAAATATATTATAAGCTTTGGATTATCCATTTTGATTTCTACTAATGTTAATCTTTGGGGAGAAAATGAAATTATTAGCCAGCTGTGGTGTTGCAAGCCTGTAATTCAACTGGCTCAGAAGGCTGAGGCAGGAGGATCACAAGTTCAGAGCTACCCTCAGCAGCTAAGTGAGGCTCTAAGCAGCTTTGCAAGACCCTATCTCAAAATGAAGGAAAAAAAAGTGCCATTACCCTTATGTGTTTACATTATTATTTAGGGTATTGAACTTTGAGATTCTTCATTTAGCGAAATGGTAGTAATTAAGAATATGCTTCAGAGCCAGGCATGGTGGTGGTGCTTGGGAGACTGAGGTAGGAGAATTGCAAGTTTGAAGCTAGCTTGGGTAACTTAGTGAGACCCTGTCTAGAATAAAAATTTGAAAAGATTGGGGATGTAGCTCAATGATAGAGACCCTGGGTTCAGTCCCCAGTACTGAGAGGAAAAATGAGAGAGAATATGCTTTAGGTCTTTGTTTTATTCCTTCCTGCTTGATTTTTAAAATAAATTTCAGTATTAATGAACATTTTAGTGGTTGTGCTTTTATTATATTATTAATCTTTGTTCTTAGATTTTTGTCAATTATAGAAATTGATGGTAACTTCTCTATAAATACTCTGACATAAGCATTTCTCTCCTGTCATAATTCAATGCTATAGATAGTATGACTAGCTTGTCCAGGTTTGCCAGGTCTAGTACTTTCCTAGTTTTTGCCCTAAAAATTTGTATCCTGTGAAATCTTCCAATCCTGGGTGGACTGAAGTGGTTGCTCCCCCTAGCTGTAGAGAAAGAGTAATATTTATTTAATTACATATGTTACATATGAAGGTTCTTTGATTTTTAGGGAAGCCAATGGATGAAGGCTTAAGTAAAAAAACTGAAGTACCATTGTCATGTTGTTGTACCTGCCATTCAAAGAATTTCACACACAGAGACCTGAACCAAGGAACTTCACCTCATTTCAATAGTCCAAGCACACCACCTTCTGAAAGAAATGGCAGTTCATCGACTTGTCAAGGTAAATTGTATTTCTCTTGGATCTGCTGGTTATTTGTAATTGGAGCCTTAATTATTACTGATATGAGGCTTAGTTTAGTTAGCATAATTAATTATGTATCTCTACATAATTTTTATGGATTTATTTATTTATTTATGTTTGGTGCTAGGGATGAAACCTAGGGCCTCGTGCATACTAAGCATGTGCTTCACCACTAAGTTATGTACCCAGCTGGAATTATTTTAAAATAACGTCAGCCTTTTTCAATTCTTGGTTTGACTTAATCCTTTGAGACATTTTGCTGGCTTACATTGTTTTTTGATGAATCTAAAGGAAAGTAAAAGATTAGAAATTGATATGGTCTTGTAAAAAGATTAGAAATTTATATCATTCGTAGTCAGTATTGTTATGCTAAACTTTTTTTTTTTTAAAGAGAGAGAGAGAATTTTTTAATATTTATTTTTTTTTGGTTTTCGGTGGACACAACATCTTTGTTTGTATGTGGTGCTGAGGATTGAACCCAGGCTGCACACATGCCAGGCGAGTGCGCTACCGCTTGAGCCACATCCCCAGCCCTATATGCTAAACTTTTTTATAAAACATAGTGTTTGTATCCTAAAACACAATCTCATTATTCATTCTTGATAAATTTGCCTGCCTTCTGAAAATAGTGTTCTGTGTAAGAATCAGGTATGTTTTATGTATGGTCCTTAAATTGTTCTTTTATTTTTAAAATTTTTTTAGCTATAGATGGACACATACCTTTTTTTTAAAATTTATTTTTATGTGGCGTTGAGGATCGAACCCAGTGCTCACACATGCTAGGCAAGCACTCTACCACTGAGCTACAACTGCAGCCTCCCTTAAATAGTTCTTATTAGAGTAAGAGAAATATAGTAACACTACCATAAAATTTTTAAAAATATTACGTGTTTCTGCTTTTTACTACTGTTAGTCGGGATTATTGAGAATTGTCCAAATAGGGTAAATCTGGGTTGTGTTCTAATACCCTCTTTGTAAGTAAATTCTTTGACAGGATATAACCTAAATACAGAAAAGTGCAAATCCTTAGTATATAGCTTGAATTTTCACAAAATGAATATTTACTCATGTAACTACCACTTAGATTTAAAAAAAAAAAAAAAAAAGACATTACCCACACCTCATAGGCTCCCCTGTTCTTTTTTGGGCACTATGCCTTCTCTCCATAGGTGACTTATTCTACCTTCTGTCAGAAATGATGAATTTTGCTTTTTTAAAAATGGAATTATATATGTTCTATAGTGTCTGCTTTTGCTTAACCTGTATTTGCGAGAGTCATCCATGCTCTTTCATATGGTCATAATTCTTGTTTTAGTATATTATTTTCTTGTGTGAACATTACCAGAATTTATTAATCTATTTTATGTTCATTAGACAATTGGATTGTTTCTGCCTTTGTTTAATGTAATTATGAAAAAAAATTTTTTTTTCCTTTTCATACTGGTGCAAATAAGTATTTTCTGTTAGATACATACCTAAGAATGGAATTGCTGGTCTGTTTTTATGTATATTCAACTATAGTAGATACTGCCAAAATTTTCCAAAGTGGTTGAACCAATTTATGAGTTCCTACCACTACACCTGTTCTCAGTACATTCATATCACACTTTATTATGCTTTGCAGATACTGTGGTATTTTTGTTTTTATTTTTTTAAAAAGTGAAATTCTGTGGCATTGAAAAAATGTTGATGGTATTTTTTTTCTGACAGCTCAGATAATTATTAGAATTCTTTAATAGTAAGGTTTTTTTGTGGGGAGGGCACCAGGCATTGTCAGGGGCACTTAGCCACTGAGCCACATTGCCAGTGCTTTTTAAATTTTTATTTAGAGACAAGGTCTCACTGAGTTGCTTAGTCCCTCGCTATTGCTGAGGCTGGCTTTGAACTCACAATCCTCCTGCCTCAATCTCCCGGGCTGCTGGGATTATAGGTGTATGCCACTGTGCCCAGCATAATAAGGTGTGTTTAAATTAAGGTATATATATATTTTTTCTGACAGCGCTATTGTAGCCTTAATAGACTATAGTATTGTATAAACATCGCTTTTTTCTTCCTTCCTTCCTTCCTTCCTGTCCTAGGGCACTTAACCATTGAACCACATCCCCAAGCCTTTCTATTTTAAAACAGAGTCTTTCTGAGTTGCTTAGGGCCTCAGCTAAATTGCTGAGGCTGGCCTTGAACTTATGCTTAACCACTGAACCACATCCCCAAGCCTTTCTATTTTAAAACAGAGTCTTTCTGAGTTGCTTAGGGCCTCAGCTAAATTGCTGAGGCTGGCCTTGAGCTTATGCTCTTACCTCCATTAGCCCCCCAGTTGCTAGGTTCACAGGCATACACTACCATATCTGGCTAAACATAACTTCTGTATATACTAGGAAACCAAAAATTTCTTGTGACACTATATTGCAATATTTGCTTTATTCAGATGGTCTGAAACTGAACTCATCATATCTCCAAGGTATGCCTGTATATGAAAATCTTCATCATTCTTTTATTTATTTATTTTTAGTTGTTGATAGATCTTTATTTTATTTATTTATATGGGATGCTGAGAATTGAACCCAGTGCCTCACACATTCCTGGCAAGTGCTCTACCACTGGAGTTATAACTCCAGCCCTGAAAATCATCATTCTTGTTAGCACTTGATATTTCCAGTTTTTAAAAATTTTAGCCATTCTTGTGCATGTGTGGTGTTCTCATTGAGATTTTTTGTTTTGCTTCATTTTCTCTGGTGTTGAGGATCAAACCCAGGGCCAACCCTAATCCCAGTGCTGAGGTTCTTTAATTTTTTTCTGTACTAGTGGTTCAACATAGGGCCTCATATGTGTTAGGCAAGCACTCTACTACTGAACTATATCCCCAACCCTTTTAACTTCACTTTTGAGACAGGGTCTGACTATGTTGCCCAGGCTAGCTGGCCTCTAAGTTGCCTCAGTATCTAGAGTTATCTGTAATTGTAGGCATGCCCCAGTTGGCCCTGATTTTTAATTGGTATTTGTCTAGTGACCAATGTACATTTTCTTCTATGTTTGTTCATCTTTTAATATCTTCTTTAGTGAATTGCCTGTTCAAGTTCAAGTTGTTTGCCAATTTATCTATTGTTTTTTTTTTTTTTTTTTTCTGATTTCTAGGAGTTTCTTTTTCTTTATAGTATATTTGGGAGATACTGGTATCTTGCTTTTTAAAGCATGCATCTCAAAGATTTAACCCTTTTGATAAGCTTCTTGTGAACTGTCCCACTATGAAGTCATTTTATGTGTAATGATAGTATGATTTTTGTTTTTATGAATCGGGGTTACCCTTACTTGTTTTTCATTGTTTTTTTTTTGTTTGTTTGTTTTTGTGCAGTACTGGGGATTTAACCCAGGGCCTCAACCACTGAGCTACATTTCTAGCTCTTTTTAAAATTTTTTAAAATTTTGAGACAGAGTCTTGCTAAGTTGCCTGTGCTGATCTCAAACTTAACAATTTTTGTGGCTTTGTTTCCTGAATATCTGATACTGTGGGTTCATACCACCACATCTGGCAGGGTTACTTTTATTTGCAGGATCGCAGATCAATTTTTGTAAAACTAAATTATTGATTGTTTTGGGGGGGAGGGGTGGGGAAGGGTACTGGGGATTGAACCCAGAGGCGCTTCAATCACTGAGCCACATTCTTAGCCCTTTTTATTTTTCTTTTGAGATAGGGTGTTGCTAAGTTGCTGAGGCTGACCTAGAATTTGTGATCCTCCTGCCTTAGTCTCTTGAATTGCTTGGATTTCAGGCATGTGCCACCATGCCAGGCTAAATTTTTATTTTTAGTAAACAATTCTTAAATGTTTAATGAGCCTGTGCAAATTTGCTCCTTGATGGCACAGTGCATAATAGTGGTACTGTTAACTTTTAGAGTGTGATAATTCTTTTTTATGGCATCTGCCCATGCATTGTGAGATATTTAGCAATATCCCTGGCCTTCTACATGCTAGATGACAGTAGCACCCTTCCTAGCATTTCCCCACCCCGTTTGGTTTTGAGGATTGAACCCAAGGTTTCACACATGCACTCTATCACTGAACTATACTCTTACCTCCCTTCCCATTTTTGTGACAACCAAAAATGTGTACAGACATTATTTAGTATCCCAAAGTGTAGGGAGTGGTGATATTTAAATTGCTCCAGTTGATAATTACTAATATAAGCTTATTCTGTAGTTATTTTACTGGTTTATTTAAAAATTGCAGAACTCAAATTAGCGTGTCTTGCTTTGCACAGTGGCACATGCCTGTAATCCCAGCAGCACGGGAGGCTGAGGCAGGAAGATTGCGAATTCAAAGCCAGCCTCAGCAATGGCGAGGCGCCAAGCAACTCAGTGAGACTGTGTCTCCAAATAAAATTTAAAAAGGGCTGGGGATGTGCCCCAGTGGTTAAGCACCACTGGGTTCAATCCTCTGTACCAAAAAACCAAAACAACAAAGCAAAAAAATTGCATGTCTTATCTAAAATATATGGAAATGTTAAAGACTAGCCAACACAATTTGAAAGAAACAGGTCAAAGAGAGAACTTTATATATAAGATATTCAATTTATTACACATAAAACTTAGTAATTCAGACAGTTTGATATTAGCACAGTGATAAACCAGTGTAAAAGTATAGAGAATCCAAATTCAGTCCCACATGTATCCAGAAACTTGTTATTGGAAGTACTCCTACAGAGCATAGGGGAAAGGAGTGACTTTTCTATAAGTGATTCTGAAACTATTGGGTATTGATATGGAAAAAAATTGAAATTAGAGCCCTACTTTATACCATACATAAAAATCCATTGTAGGTAGATTGAAGATCTAGATATGAAAGACAAAACCATAGTGATTTTCAAACAATGCTTCAAACACATCTTATAAGGTTAAGGGGACAGTGGATCAAGGAAGTTCTAGGTCTTTCATCACTACTTTAGAGATATTAAGCAATATTTATTTTAAAAAATAGTCCTAAGCCTCAGCAACTTAGTCCCTGTAATACCATGGACTAGGAAGCTAAAGCAGGATAATTGCAAGTTTGAGTCCAATGTGGACAATATAGTTAGACAGTATTTCAAAATTAAAAAAAAAATTAAGGCTGAGGATGTAGCTCAATAGTAAAGTGTCCCAGGTTCAATCCCTGCGCGCCCCCCCCCCCCAATTCTAATAATTAAAAAAGCTTAAAAGTAATGCCATGCAGCTTATATTCACTTTTGTGTTTGTGTAGGACCAAACTTTTTTTTTTTTTTTTTTTGTACTGGGGATTGAACTCAGGGGAACTTGGCCATTAAGCCACATCCCCAGCTCTGTTTTCTATTTTATTTAGACACATGGTCTCACTGAGTTGCTTAGCACCTCACTATTGCTGAAGCTGGCTTTGAACTCTTGATCCTCCTGCCTTAACCTCCCGAGCCGCTGGGATTATAGGTGTGTGCCACTGTGCTTGGCTCCAAACTTGTTTTTTTGAGAATGGTGCGGGAATTGTTTGTGTAGGTCTCTCCCATAAATAGTATGTAAATCCTTTATGATGAGGCAGTGGTTTTTGTTCATTGGTTTTCCATGATATCTGACCAGTTTATGGACTCAATATAATAAATGGTTGTTAAATGAATTCAAGCCATGGAAGTGGAAAGAATCATCGAGAGTGGCCAAAGGAAGGACGGTACCTTTAAGAGCACTCACATTCAGGAAAAGGGAGAAACCAATATATAGGAATAGTTAAAAATAGTTTTAAAGATATTAAGGGAAAAGGAAATGTGTTTGCTGTTTTCTAAGAACACAGGGTGTTATGTTTGTCGTTATGCTTAGTGGTTATACTTATGGATATTGAAGTCAAATATTTGACAGATCTGTCACACACAAGTCTGCCACTTATAGTTATGTGATATTAGGCAAGTTACTTCACCTTAATACCTAGTGTATTTATAATTCCACATTTGTAAACTGGGATAATTGATGTTATTTGGTGATTAAAGAGGTTGTTCATGGCCTTGAAAAAGCTCTCATGATTGTGGGATTAAGACATTATATGAGCTTGATTCCATAATCAATATTTTTAGCGTAAAAAACATGGTGAAGTTCAGTAGGAAAGGAACATTGAGATTTTTATAAAAATGAAATGCATTTCTTAAGTCTTGACTCTTGACAGTTCTATTTCTTCAACCATGTTATTGGAAATAGTCTATAAAACCATAAATCTGTTTTAAAAATCAAACCTTGACTTTCCCTATTGCAGGCATGTTTCTCAAAACATTGTATCTTTGGTAAAAACTGAGTGGTAAAAAAGTACTTTTATTTCTGGTGCTCTTTTAAAAAAATTGCTTAAGTGTGAGTTATTTATACTAATTTTTTATTTCTTATATAAGACTCTCCTGAAAAAAACACTCTGGCTGCAAAGTTATCTGCCAAGAAACAGGCATCCACATGTCGGGATGAAAATGATGATTTTCAAGTAGAGAAGAAAAGAATTCGACATGTAGAAACTACACAGCAGGTAAACATTGAGTTTATTAGCAATGAAATAATCCATTAGTTATAACTAAACATGATAGTCAAATTCAATCAAGTTTTCAGTGGCATAAGCAGATTAGTTAGGTTGTGTCACAGCCATAAATTGAATTTATTATAACTTCATTTTATACAGTTACTTGTTGTAAAGGAATTTGATATTGTGACAGGTTATTCATAGTAACATGTCTTAAAAGTGAAACTGCCTGGTACTTTCTTACGTATGAGGAATTTGACAGTAAAATGTGAGGCATCTTGGTAATGCAAGAAACTATTTTATTAAAAAAAAATTTTTTTTTTTTTTAGTTGTAAATGGACACAATACCTTTGTTTTTCTACTTATTTATTTTCATGAGGATTTAACCCAGTGCTTCACACCTGCTAGGCAAGCACTCCACCACAGAGCTAGAACCCCAGCCCAGAAATTCTACTTTTTAAAAGTTCATGGGGCTGGAGTCGCAGTAGCTTAGTGGTAGAGTGCTTACCTAGCATGTGTGAGGCACTGGGTTGTATCCTTAGTACCACATAAAAATAAACAAAGTAAAGGCATTGTATCCATACCCAACTTAAAAAAAAAGTCAATTTTTTTTTTTTTTTGCCCCAGTACTGGGGCTCGAACCCAGGGGTACTCTACCACTGAGCTACATCTCTAGCCCTTTCTAATTTTTTTAAAATTTGAGACAGGTTTTTACTAAGTTGCCAAGACTTGTCACTTGCAATCCTCCTGCCTTGATCTCCTGAGTTGCTGAGATTATATCTGTGCTCCACTGTGTCCAGCAAACTCCTTCAACATTTTAATCTAATAATGGCATTTTCTTTTCACCAAAATACCTTTGATAGGAATATTCATGGTATTGACAGTTTAAGTATAATGGTAAGATTTACTCATATTTACTGACTTCTTAATATTGATACATGATAAAATATGTGTATTTAAAAATTATTAAAAGATGTGTCAGGTGTGGTAGGAATGGAATGATTTAATAGGGTATTGGCAAGTAAAAAAAGCATGGATACAGTTTGGAAAGAAAATGTGCTATTTAGCTAGGAGCCAGTAACACATGCCTAGCTATTCAGGAGGCTGAGGCAAGAGGTGAGACCGTGTCTCAAAATAAAATATAAAAAAGACTGGGATGTATCTCCGTAGTTGAATCCCAATTACCAAAAAAAAAGAAAGAAAGAAAAGAAAACTTAATGCTATTTATAAAAGAAATATAATCAGGCAATTTTTTAATCAAATATCTAGTAAGTAATAATAGTGATTAAGTAATTTATCCTATCATGTAGGGAATCACGACTATTTACATTTAAAGATTTTAGGTCTGGGGTTGTGGCACAGTGGTAGAGCACTTGCCTACCATGTATGAGGCACTGGGTTCGACTCTAAAATAAAGGTTCATCAACATCTAAAAAAATTTTTTTTTAATTTTATTCTGAATTCTTTTCAATGTAATATGTGGCTTAAGTATTGACTGGACTTTGCTATAATACTGTATTTGATATCTGTATGGAAAGACTTTTATGGGAAAGTCACTTGATGATTATATAATTTTGATATGTCAGTAACTAAAGTTATTTTGGTTACTATTTAAGAGTTGTTACTAAAAAGTGTTGTAATGAGGTGCCTCTTTGTGTTTTTAGGGTTTTGTGGGTTTTATTGCTTACTTGTTTGTTTATTTGTTTTGGTACTAGAGATTTAATCCAGAGGTGCTTTACCACTGAGCTACATCCCCAGCTCTTTTTGTTTTTTATTTTGAGACAGGGTCTCACTGAGTTGCTTAGGGTCTCACTAAGTTGCTGAGGCTGGCCTTGAACTTGTGATCCTCCTGTCTCAGCCTCCTGAGCCTCGGATTATAGGTGTGTGCCACCATGTCTGGTGTTCTCTTTGTGTTTTAAAAAATTATTTGATTATTGCCAGGTACAAATAGTCTTTTTAGTTAAAAAAAAAAAAAAAGAACAGAAAACTATAAACAGCTATTTTGGCCTTTAAGAACAATTAGCCTGTCAAACTTTGTGTTTTTATTAAACTTCATTTTGGTTCTGTGTTTACAGATTAGAAAACGTCAGTGTTTTGAAAAGGAAGCATACCATTTAGATACACCTGTTTCTTCAGCAAAGACTGTAAAACCCAACTCTCCATTAGGAAAGGTAAATGCTTTTTCTCCACAAAATATATGTGTTTATATCATTGTTTAGTTTAAAGAAGGAAAATTGTGGACTTTTCTAACTCCATTTTTGTAAAGAGTGAAATTCATTAAGGAATAATGAAAAACAGGTTAGAGGTCCTAAGTACTGTCACATGTGTGTTTACTAATGGTAAACTATCCTCTCTGTGCCTCAGTTCTTCATTTATAAAATGAAAAAAACTGGACTCGAGAGATCTGGAAGTTCTTTTTCTTGTATATTCTAATGTTTGTGAACTCCAGTTCCCTAAAGTTCTTTTAGGGCAGCAGTTCTTAAGGAGTAGACCAAGCAACTCCAGAGATTCCTAAGGTTTTTTTTTTTTTCCTTGTGATCTGTGAGATCAGGAGTATTTTCATAATAATATGAAGATGTTACTTGCCTTTTTAATTGTTTTGATATGCACTGGTGGGGCAAAAGCAGTGATAAAACGGTGGTGGTAAAATTGTTGGTGCCTTACTACAAATCAAGGTAGTGGCTCCAATCTGTATTAATAGTAATTTTCTTCATCTACATTTAAAAAAAAAAAAAGTCAGCTTCATTTAAGAATGTCTTGGATGAAGCAGTGAAAAATGACTAAGTTTATTAAATTTCAGGTTTTGAATTTTTTTTTTTTTTTTTGTACTGGGGATTGAACTAATGGGTGCTTTACTACTCAGTTACATCTCCAGTCCTTTTTAGTTTTCATTTTGAGAAAGGGTCTCACTGAATTGCTCAGGGTCTCACTGAGTTGCCAAGGCTGGCCTTAAATTTGTGATCCTTCTGCCTCAGCCTCCTGATTTGCTTGGATTACAGGCATGGTGCCTGGCTTGGCCCTTAAAATTTTTAGCATTTTATGTGAAAAAATTACTGGTACCCATAAAACTCTCACATCCAGAGGCAGGGTGGATATCTTGAAGAAACGCACTTGTAGAATAGTTTGGCTTGTGAGCTAAACTAGCCACTTTTTTTCATGGGACATCATTTTTACCTGGGGGGGGATGTAATTAAATAGTTATGGTAACTCTTGATAATAAAGTGAGGTTGATAAATTTTGAACTTCGAAGTAAAAATTAGAATTTTGAAAAATATGTATATACTATTGTGACCTTGGCAGCTCTCTGGTACTTTTAAACTTTTATGATGAAATTACAACTTCAGTTTTGTTTTTAAGTTTAGTTGTACTTTGTTGATGATCTTTTTTTTTTAATATTTATTTTTTAGTTTTTAGGTGGACACAATATATTTATTTTATTTTTATGTGGTGCTAAGAATCGAACCCAGTGCCTCATGCATGCTAGGCGAGTATGCTACCACTTGAGCCACATCCCAGCCCCTGTTGATGATCTTCATGGAAACATTATGGTTAGAAAAATCAACTAGATGCTTCTAGAATTAAAATGTTGAAAATCATCATAATAATAAGCTATATGAATGACTTTTCCCAGGTTTTATTGCTTTCTTTCATGCTACCTTATTTTTTTCATACCCTTAGTATTATCTGAATTTATTTGTTTACATGTTTATTATCTATCTGCCCTGTTGGAATGTAATGTCAGTCTTTCTAGGGGCTGGGATTGTGGCTTAGCGGTAGAGCGCTTGCCTCGCACGGGTGGGACCCAGATATGATCCTCAGCACCACATAAAAAAATAAAGGCATTGTATTATGTTCATCTACACCTAAAAAATAAATATTAAAAAAAAAAAATCTTTCTTTTTTCTTTTTTTTTTAACTGATTTTATTTTTTAAAATATACAACAGTGTAATGTATTACAACTCTTGTTATACATATAGAGTGTAATGTCAATCTTTCTCATACCTATCCTAGTACCTGAAGTAGCATATGGCACATATTAATTAACCAATAAATATCTGTAGAATCTTCTTGAATTCTTACAATGTCTTGAAACAGGTACTATTGCTATTATCATTTTGCAGATAAAAGGAAGCTTAGCAATAACCTGCCTAGTGTCAGAAAACTGGTAAATAGTAGAACTAAATTATCCTGAGGTAGTGTGATATTCTAGTAAATTTTCTAATCACTTTGTTATACATTCTCACTAAAATGCCTCTTAGATGGGCTGGGGTTGTGGCTCGGTGGTAGAGTGCTCGCCTCACATATGCGAGAGGCACTGGGTTCGATCCTCAGCACCACATAAAAATAAATAAATAAAATGAAGGTATTGTGTCCAACTGCAACTAAAAATATTTCAAAAATGCCTCTTAGAAGTTCTGGAGCCATTTAAACAGAGTTCTAACATCAAGGTAAGGAAAGAAATATATAGGAATTTAGGGATTTAAAAATCAAGCGTAGAATAAGCTGTGATTGTTTATGGTAGAGATACAATTTTTTTCTTAGGATTTTTAAAAATTTTATTTTGTTTTTGTTTTCTTAAAGGGATAGGATTCCCTATATTGCCCGGGCTGGACTTGAACTCCTGGGCTCAAGTGATTCTCCCACCTCAGCCTCCCCTGAAGTATCTGGGACTTCAGGCTCATTCCACCATGCCAGGCTAGACTTTTGTTGTTGTTGTTAAGTTGTATGAACTCTGGAATCAGACTGATTGGTTTATTTATTTTTAAATTAAAATTAAATATAGTAAGGGTCTGCAATATGTTTTGATATACATATATATATATATATATATATATATATATATATATATAGTGAAATTATTAATAAAGTCAAGCTAATTAATATCCATCTCATCACATGGTTTCCATATTTTTTGTATGTGATGAGTACACCTACTCTTAGCAGATTTCCAGTAGACAAAACAGTATTATTAACTATAATCATAATTCTATTGACTAAATCTCTAGACCTGATTGATCCTACATAACTGTAACTTTGTACCCTTTGACCAACATCTCTCCAAATCCCCCACCTCTTCACCTTTAGTAGGGTCTGTTCTCTGCTTCCATGAGTTTGACTTTTGTAGATTGCACATTCCAAAGTGAGATCTGGTAGTATTTTTCTGTGTCTGGCTTATTTCATGTATCACAATGTCCTTCAAGTTCATGCATATTGTTGAAAGCAACAGAATATCCTTTTTTTTTTTTTTAAAGTCTGAATAATATTGCACTATATGTTGTATATTCATTTTTTGATGGACATTTAAGTTGTTGCCATATGATGAGATTGCCTGAGGTGTTTGTTTGTTTGTTTCTTTTTTTCTTTTGGCGCATGCTAGATTAGCACTCTTCTGTTGAGTTATACCATCATCCCCCTTTTTAAAAAAAAAAAAAATTATTTTGAAACAGAGTCTTGCTAAATTGCCCAGTCTGGCCTTTACTTTGCAATCCTCCTGCTTTATCTTTCCGAATAGCTGGGATTACAGATATGTGCCATTACTCCTGGCTGAGACTGCTTTAATCATAAGCTCTGCTTTTTATTATCTGGGTAACCTTGACTAGGTTTTTAAACTTTTGGCAAAGTGCTTTAGTTTTCCAATTTGTCAAAGGGGGATAATAATAGTGCCTATCTCACAGGCTTTTGTGAGGATTAAAGCTAATATATACAAATTTCCTAGCATATACCTGACTGTTTTAGAATTTGAGTGGCAAGTAATGGTAGAAGTAGTTGCAGCAGCAAATATAGGTTAAGTACTCATTATCCAAAATTTTTTGGATCTGTAGTGTTCTGGGGTTTGGATTGTTTTCAGATTTTGGAATATTTTTGTATGCATACGGGTTGAATGCTCTTCCCTGAAATGCTTGGAATCAGAAATGTTTCAGTTTTTGGAGTTTTTTGGATTTAGGGATGTTTGCAAACTTTATATTTTATAGACTATGCAGTGAGGTATCTTGGAGATGGGCCCAAAGTCTAAACATGAAATTTATTTGGGTTTCATATGTACTACATATACATAGTCTGAAGGTGATTTTATGCAGTATGTTTAGTATGTTTGCCTTTTGACAGTGACCTATCACATGAAGTCAAGTTTGAAATATTCCATTTGTGACATCATGTTAATGCTCAAAAAGTTTCAGATTTTGGAGCATTTTGGGTTTCAGGTTTTTGGATCAGGGATGCTCTGCCTGCAGTTCATATTCAAAGTTCTTTACCTATTGCTAATAAAAGATATATAATACTGATTAATAATATTACATATTTATAATTTTTAAGTGCTGTTAAAAGGTATTATATTATTATTGATGGTATCAATAAATATAAATTTTGAGAAGTTAATTTTAAAGTAAAAAGAAATTAAATGTTTATGGCTGAAACCTGATTCTAGACCACTTGACCATAAGCAAAGTGCTGTGTTCTTGACTGATCTTTTTTTTTTTTTTTATTGGTTGTTCAAAACGTTGCAAAGCTCTTGACATATCATATTTCATACATTAGATTCAAGTTGGTTTTGAACTCCCAATTTTACCCCAAATACAGATTGCAGAATCACATCGGTTACACATCCACATTTTTACATAATGCCCTATTAGTAACTGTTGTATTCTGCTACCTTTCCTATCCTCTACTATCCTCCCTCCCCTCCCCTCCCATCTTCTCTCTCTACCCCATCTACTGTAATTCATTTCTCTCCTTGTTTATTTTCCCATTCCCCTCACAAACCTCTTATATGTAATTTTGTATAACAATGAGGGTCTCCCTCCATTACCATGCAATTTCCCTTTTCTCTCCCTTTCCCCTTCCACCTCATGTATCTGTTTAATGTTAATCTTTTCTTCCTGCTCTTCCTCCCTGCTCTGTTCTTAGTTGCTCTCATTATATCAAAGAAGACATTTGGTATTTGTTTTTTAGGGATTGGCTAGCTTCACTGAGCATAATCTGCTCTAGTGCCATCCATTTCCCTGCAAATTCCATGATTTTGTCATTTTTTAGTGCTGCGTAATGCTCCATGGTGTATAAATGCCACATTTTTTTTTTATCCATTCATCTATTGAAGGGCATCTGGGTTGGTTCCACAGTCTAGCAATTGTGAATTGTGCTGCTATGAACATCGATGTAGCAGTATCCCTGTAGTACGCTCTTTTAAGGTCTTCAGGGAATATTCCTAGAAGGGCAATAGCTGGGTCAAATGGTGGTTCCATTCCCAGCTTTCCCAGGAATCTCCATACTGCTTTCCAAATTGGCTGCACCAGTTTGCAGTCCCACCAGCAATGTACAAGAGTACCCTTTTCCCCACATCCTCTCCAGCACTTGTTGTTGTTTGACTTCATAATGGCTGCCAATCTTACTGGAGTGAGATGGTATCTTAGGGTGGTTTTGATTTGCATTTCTCTGACTGCTAGAGATGGTGAGCATTTTTTCATGTACTTGTTGATTGATTGTATGTCCTCCTCTGAGAAGTGTCTGTTCAGGTCTTTGGCCCATTTGTTGATTGGGTTATTTGTTTTCTTATTGTTTAATTTTTTGAGTTCTTTGTATACTCTGGATATTAGGGCTCTATCTGAAGTGTGAGGAGTAAAACTTTGTTCCCATGATGTAGGCTCCCTATTTACCTCTCTTATTGTTTCTCTTGCTGAGTGATCTTTTTTTTTTTTAAAGAGAGAGAATTTTAATATTTATTTTTTAGTTCTCGGCGGACACAACATCTTTGTTTGTATGTGGTGCTGAGGATCGAACCCGGGCCGCACGCATACTAGGCAAGCGCGCTACCACTTGAGCTACATCCCCAGCCCCAAATACCTTGATCTTAAGCCAAGTATTTTGATTGATTTCTCCTTTTGGTTATGTATCATGTTTACATGTTCATTATTAATATTATGGTCTTCTCACTAAGTATAAATATCTATAGTATAACTATATCTTTAGCTATGTATGTATATCTTTTTTTAAAAAAAAATTTTTTTAGTTGTAGATGGGCACAATATCTTTATTTATTTATTTTTATGTGGTGTTGAGGATCGAACCCAGTGCCTCACACATGTGAGGCAAGAGCTCTACCACTGAGCTATAACCCCAGCCCCCTGTATGTATATCTTTATACAGTTTTATTTTTATATCAGAAATTACATGTATTCTTCTTTGGCTTTAGGTGATATGACTCTCAGTTTCTATAGAAATACAATGATTTTTTTATGAGTGGGTAATTTATTACTCATAAAGAGTCTTGGCTTCTAATAAATTTTTTATAAGTTTGAAGATTTATGAAACCTCCTGAATCTCCCACCCAGTATAGTAACTCAAATGATAATGTTTAATTTGTGTGACACAGAATGAGTTTATAATGAAAAGCACATACACATAAAGTAATTGTACATGCTTTCTGAATGGGTATATAAAAGAACCCCATAAATTCTTAAGTAAAATGGTTGGTATTATGATTTTATTTTTTTTCTTGAAACAGAAAATTAGAATAAGTAATTATAATTGAAATAATCATTACAAACTACATATGTATATATACACATATACATACAAATATATACATATATGCATATATATACATACACATATATATGTGTATATATAGTGTATATAGTCTTAGTGAGTATGAATGTTTTTCCCTTTTGTATTTTAATGAATTATCATTAAACACAGTGAATATCTTATGGTGCTCATCATTAATAATACATCTACTTTTTCAGATAATTAGGACTAATCATCTCTTTGGACAGGAAAGATGATAGGGATATGAGTAAAGTTACTTTATTTAAAGAATGAGATCTGGGGCTGGGGATGTGGCTCAAGTGGTGGCGCGCTCGCCTGGCATGCGTGCTGCCCGGGTTAGATCCTCAGCACCACATACAAACAAAGATGTTGTGTCCGCCAAAAACTAAAAAATAAATAAATATTAAAAAAAAAATTCTCTCTCTCGCTCTCTTAAAAAAATTAAAAAAAAAAAAGAATGAGATCTTTGGGTATCATAGAGGAGTAGTATCTTTCCTTTTATGAACTTATTTTGGTTTCTGGTATACCAGAGGCCCTAGTTTTAATCCCTAGCACAGGAAAAAAAAAAAAAAAAAAAAGAAGTGGTATCAGTACAGTCTCTTATTGAATAGTCTTCCAGTTTCCATTTCTTTTTTTAAATTTTTGTTTTTTAGTTGTTGATCAACCTTATTTATTTACTTATATGTGTGCTGAGAATCAAACCCAGTGCCTCACACATGCCAGGCAAGCGCTCTACCACTGACCCACAACCCCAGCCCCAATTTCCACTTCTTGTTCCCTTTCATGACATTTTAGATTCATTTTTTCATATTGATAATTCATGTCACAGATATAGTGAATCATCAGTTTCCATGTGGTCAAAATATTGTTAAAAATTATATTTTTAAGAATAATTAATGTTAACATTCTGATATTTTGTTTCACCTCATTATTTTCTCTAGGATTTATATTTTTAATACATTTTCATAATTGGCAAGGTATTCTTACACATGCTTATGTCAACTTTTAATTTGTTCATAAATATTTATATTTGATTTTATTAAAATCAAATTAATAATTTATTAAATAATTTGTTAATTGGGTGGATATTTAGATTTGATTTTATGTAACAGCATATTTTAATTATTATTGCCTGGTGTGTAGGAGAAACTTGGGTCCAGTAGAGTGCGCTGTTGACCTTCTGATAAAATGATGGTGGGAAGACCTTGGACTTTTTCTTCCTTTCTCCTCCCTCCTCCCCTTTCTTTATTTCTTTCTTTTTCTATTTAAGATGTTCTCTAGATTTTAAAAGTCATTCTCTCATAGTTTTAATTTATCTTTATTTAAAATAACTCATTAATATAATTGCATATATATGGTAATGGTGATATGATGCTTACTGTCTGCCAGATACTCCTCTAAGCACTTTAGAAATATTTTTATTAGTACATTTTAGTTATACAGAATAATGGGTCTCACTGCAGCACATTTAGCACTTTAGCAATACTAGTTCACCTAGAAAATTCAGGTTCATATGAGAATGCTTATTTGTTAAGCTCTTTTAACTTTTCTTTGGGTTTCACAGTTTTCAAAATAAAAGAATTTAGTTCTTATGGTGTCAATTTTTCCCTAGTAATACATGAGAAAATTCAGGCACAGAGTATTTAAGTAATTTGTTCACATCACAAAGCTGATGAGTATAGGCTGGATTAAAACACAAGCAGTCCTGGGACTGGAGTTGTAGCTCAGTGGTAGAGCGCTTGCTTGGCAAGCATGAGGCCCTGGATTCAATCCTCAGTGCGGCATATAAATAAATAAATAAAAATTAAAAAAAGACCCATTGACAACTAAAAAATATTTAAAAAACCAACCAAACAAACAAACAAACCAAAAAACCCACAAGCAGTCTGGCTCTAGGGTCCTTTCAATCACCCTAATATTCTACCTCTGAATAAATTCTTTCAGATGACCTTTCGGTGAAAGTTCATTTTTATATTGTTACAGGTCATATTTATGCAGTACTGTGTGGATAATTTTGATATTTCTTCTTTCAGTCTCCCAACACTCAACCCTTTTTCCTTACAATACTTAACAAAGTTTGCAATTATATTTATCTGTAGGTTTAACTATTTTTTTTTGTTTGCCTTATTGCCAGGCAGTCCTTAAGGATAAGTGTTATGTCTCTCTCACATTTTTATAATCAGCATCTAACACAAGGCCTGAACTTAGTAGGATACACATATTTGTTGAATAAATAAAGCATGGTTTAGCTGGGCATTGTGGCGCATGCCTATAATCCCAGCAGTTTGGGAGGCTGAAGCAAGAAGATCATGAGTTCAAAGCCATCCTCAGCAATGGCAAGGCGCTAAGCAACTCAGTGAGACCCTGTCTCTAAATAAAATATAAAATAGGGCTGGGGATGTGACTCAGTGGTCTGGTGCCCCTGAGTTCAATCCCTGGTACCCCCCCCCCCAAAAAAAAAATTAAAAAATCAAGAATGGTCTAAGTTAGGGAAATGCACAGTTCACCCCTAGTTGTAGCTTATAATTTTTTCTCAGATCCATGTACTTGAGGTAATATGACAGTATGGTTAAATTTTTTTTCAACTTTCTTCTGCAGTACATTTTAAATGTATTTACATACAGAAATAAAGGACTGAACAATGATTTAGGGACTAAAAGGTAAGTTGATATTTAATATAAACAAAAGATTAGAAACAACTTTTATGTTTTGTAGCTACCATCGGAGCAAGTTGTTAAATAATAAAATAGTTGAAGTATTATAATTATTCAAGGGAGCAAAATTTTTGAAACATTATATTTCAGTCACTTTAAAATAGTAACCTATATTTCTTAAAAGTTAATAATAATAGTATGATGACAGATTTTTGATATCTATATTTGTGCCAAATAATTTATATGTTCTCTCATTTGTTGTTTATATCAGCACTGTGAGGAAAATAGAGTAAATATTAGTATCATCTTGTAGGTAAGAAAATTGAAGCCAAAAGAAATGAGATGCTTTGACCATGGTCATACTGCAGGTAAATGGTGAAAAAATGATTTGAATAAAGTTCTAAAATTGAATGAATATAAGTTCGTGGATAAATGAGGGAAAAGGGAGGAAAAGGTTGGGAATTTTTGTTGTTAGCTGATAATGAAAAAAGCAAAATAATAAGAAAATAAATTTTATTACTCAATACATATGCCATTAAAATATCTTAAGTAGTCAATCTATGATAGTAGAGAGATTGTTTCCATTTCCCCTTCTGCTTCCTAGAAGTAAACAATACAAACTCATGAGACTCTTTTAAAATTCTTTTTTATAAGTTTACAACATACATTTTATTTTTCATAATTATTTTATTGTTTTGCATTTAGCTTTGTTATTTATAGGATTTATTTTTGCTCTTTTTATATTCTAAGTTGTTATTTATGTTTGGATTGATTCCTAGACTTTTTTCTCTGTAAGTTATAATTTTTTTCCAAAATATATATGTATGTAGTTCTACATGGCTTCAAACATAAAAGCAACAGAACCCTGCCTGACTTCTGTTCTTTACCACCTCCCATTATCTGAAGTTGGTGATTTTTCAATCATCATATTTTTTTTAGTCTGTTATTTATCTATTTTTTGAAAATAACATTCTTATTCTGCTTTTGTCTTGAATTTTTGGTTTTAGAGATGTTTTCTATTGTCTTCCTACTATCCACCTTTCTCTCCCTTAGACTCCCAATATTTGATGTTTACATTATTTTGTAAGCATTATTCTGTAAACATATCATTCACATCTGGTTATAGTTCTTTCCCCAAACCAAGATTTATTTTTTTCTAGAGCTAATAGTTGTTCTATCCACTTGTAACTTTTCGTTCCTAAACTGTTAAATAGAACTTAAAATCTGTGCATCCATTGGACACTCAGTATTTAGTGGGAATAATGAAAAAAATTTTTTTTGATGTTGAACTTATTTTTATATTTTTTAATGACATTGATTTTTTTCTGAACACAAAAGTGTTATCGTGTGTGTGTGTGTGTGTGTGTGTATGTGTTTGTGTGTGTGTATATTATGTGTATGTCCCTGTACTGAATATTGAATCTGGGGGCTCTCTACCACTGAGCTACATCTCTATCCTTTTTTCTTAATATTTATTTTTTAGTTTTAGGTGGACACAATATATTTATTTTATTTTTACATGGTGCTGAGAATCGAACCCAGTGCCTCATGCATGCTAGGCAACCACTTGAGCCACAACCCTAGCCCCCCCCTTTTTTGATTTTTTTTTTTTGCCTTTATTTTATTTGTTTATTTTTATGTGGTGTCGGCGATCAAATCTAGTGCCCCACCCATGCTAGGCAAGCGCTCTACCACTGAGCCACCACCTCAGTCCCCCCTATACCTTTTTTTAAATTTTTTAATTTTGAAACAAGTTCTCCACAGTTTACCAGACTAGTCTCAAACTTACTATCCTCTTGGCTTGGCCTGTAGTCACTGGGATTACAGGCATGGTGTTTTTTTCTTAGAGAAAATTTGGATACCATCAAAATATATAGTTAAGTTTTTACCCTTAATCTTAATTCAATTACCCCCTTGTTATCAGCCTCTATTATTTTGCCTGCTCTCTATTTTTACATATTTGCGAGCACGCGCACACACACACACACACACAAATCGTTATCCATTGCTGTGTAACAAAACATCCAGTAATTTAGCTTACTAGTTGGGGGGTCAGCAATTTAGGCTTGCCTTACTTAGCTGGGTGTTTCTTATGGATGATCTCATCTGTTCTGCTTATGTGCTGCAGTTAGCTGCAGATCAGGAAGGCAGCCCTGCTTCAGGGAATTGACTGTTAGTTTGATTGAGACTTTGAGATACCAGTAGCATTCATCATCTAGCAAGCTAATACTAGCTTATCTATGTGGTGGTTCCAAGAGTCGCAAGAAAACAAACCTTAAAGTGCAAATGTCTTTTGAATCTCCATCTCAAGTTTGCTAATGTTCAGTCACCAAAAGCAAATCCCATAGCTAAACCCAGATTCAGGGGGTGGAGTTCATGTCTTGGCAGGAAGAGGTTCAAAGTAGCCTTGCTAAGGGGCTTATGTAAAGGGGTTTATGTAATACTAAGTTGGCAAAACTTGCAGTCATTTTGCTATTTTTTCCCTCTTTTTTATTTCACATTTTTTTTTATATATGACAGCGCAATGCATTACAATTCATATTATACTTATAGAGCACATTTTTTCATATCTCTGTTTGTATATAAAGTATATTCACTCCAATTTGTGTCTTCATTTTGCTACTTAACATACATTACAAATATACTTTGTTCTTACAAAATTTGGATAATAGTTATAACTCATTTTTCACCTAATATATCATTTTTATAGTAAAGGCTTTTAAAATTCAAGTTTTAACTTGTCTATTTTGATGCATACTTTTTGATATGATCTTTTTTTTCTATGCCAGTAGTTTTCAAACTACTACCCACAGGACCATTATAGCCTGCTGCCTGTTTTTATAAAGAAGTTGTTTTGGGGCGTGGACACACAGTTTACTTTCCTTTAGATATTATTTGTGGCAGTAGATTTGAGTAGTTGTGATAGAACCCATTTACTTTTTGCCCTTTAGAAGAAAAAGGTTGCCAATTTTTGTTCTATTCTGTTTTAATCTTAGTGAGGCCAGAAGTTAGTGGGGAACTCTGCCTTATCTGCACATTTACCAAAGGGCAGGATGATAGATGAATGAGCAGTTGTTTGAATGAGTTTCTTCAGCTCCAGTAATTACAATTTTTGAAAACTTGTAGAAAACATAATAGTGTTTTCTGTAGTGGAAATAGAATAATTCTCAAAAATGTTTAATCTCATTATCATGCTTAGGGATCTTGGAGAATATTTTAGAGAACATTGACAATTGCTTCCTTCTTTTCCTTTCTCTTTCTTTTTCTTTCTCTAGTGATTGAATCCAGGCCCTTGTGCATAGGTAAATGCTCTACTTATTGAGTTAAATACCCATCCCTTTTAAAAAATTTTTCAGAGAAAGAATCTCACCAAGTTGTCCAGGCTTGTAATCCCCCTGCCTCAGCCCTCCCAAGTTGCTAGGATTACAGGTGTGTGCCATTGCACCTGACTGATAATTAGATTTTTAATATGTAGGTACACTTAATGAAATATATATAGCAATCCAGCTGACATGAGTGTATATATTTACTGATAGTAGAATCTATAGTTGTCACGTAGAAGCTTTTTATTTATGTGTACTGGGTGTGGAAAGATAACTTTACCTTAGAAACGTACTTTGTTCATTGACCAATTATCTGGTAAGTTCAAGATTTATAAATTTATTGTTCAATGTTTAAAAATTTTGACACTCACTGGACTCAGTGATGCATACCCATAATCCCAGCAATTTGGGAGGCTGAGGCACAAGGGTTGCAAGTTGAGGCTAGCCTTGGGCAACTTAGTGAACCCCTGTCTTAAAAAAACCACCCTCCCCCAAAAATTGACACTCAAAATTACAGAATTATAGAAAAAAATGGAAAATACATATAAATATCTCATAAAACAGGTTGCAGTCAAAACGTGGATACACAACACATAATTTATTCAGTGTCTCCAGGGGAAAAAATATTCCCTCCCAGCTTTCTTTATGTTATATGTTACGCATTCATGCCCAGATTCCCTCAAACTAGCCTTATAAAGGATAGTAAAATGGAATGTATGCATGTTGGACGCACCAATGGCAGATTCCTCTTGATGCCCCACGTGGGGCCAAGACCTATGTGATTTTTGTTTGTTTGTTTATTCTCTGCTCTCTGGTATAAGGATATTATTATTTTTTTTAAAGGCCTGAGAATACCCGTTTGTGTAACAGTGATAAACTGTTACACAATAGGTGATAAACTTAAATGCTGCTGCTGCTTCTTTTTTTTTTTTTTTTAAATCACCAGAACGTCAAGTAGAGAAACTAGACAGTAGTGTGTGAAATGTCTTTCACAAGAGTATGGTGTTGGAATGACCATCACATATGACTTGAAGAAATGATTAAAGTTCCATGCTGAAAGTGGTAAATAGAAGTTAATGAAAAATAGAAAAAACATTGCATAAAGCTAAAATAAAGATCTTGATCATGTATTGAAAGAGTAGATCTGTCAGAATCACAGTGAACCTGCCACTCAAAGGCATGCTGATTGTGAAAGAAGCAAAGATCTATCATCACAAATTGGAACTTGAAGGGAACTGTGAATATTAAACAGGCTGGTTGTAAAACTTTAAGAAAAGACACATTAAAATTTTAAAGATTTGTGGTGATAAGACATCTGCTGACCACAAAGCAGTGTAGAAATTCATTAATGAGTTTGCCAAAGTCATTGCTGATTAAAATTTGACACCAGAACAAGTATATAATGCTGATTACATATCACTGTTTTGGTGTTATTGCCTCAGAAAGAGACTGATTAACAGCTAATGACACAGCTGTTACAGGATTAAGGCGGCCAAAGATAGAATAACACTGCTGGGCTCTGCTAATTTAGCAGGCACACTTTTTTGTGATAGGTTAAGTCTTGCATCCTTGCTGTTTTAAGGGAGTGAATTTCTTTCTTTCTTTCTTTCTTTTTTTTTTTTTGTTTCAGTGCCAAGGATTAATCCTAGGGCCTTTTGTGTGCTAGGCAAGTACTCTACTACTGAACTACATCTGCAGCCTATTAAAGGAGTGAATTTTTTTTAATCAGTCCATTATTTTAACAAAGTGGCATGAGTCATCAGAGACATCTCTTCTGATTGGTTTCACAAATATTTTGAGCCAGTGATTTATGCTTACTTGCAGGAAAGCCAGACTAGATGACAACTGTGGCTATTTATTTCAATTAATTAAAATTAAAATTCACTTACTTAGGTGCACTAATCATATTTCAAGTGCTCAATGGCCCCATGTGGCTAATGGCAAGTATATTAAATAATGCAGATATTGAACATCCCATCACGGGAGAAAATTCCACTGGGTGACACTGGGTTAGGAGCTTGTATGTTCATGACAACATCTAATTTGCAATGTGTATGAAAAAAGCAAAACTATTTTGTATAAGTTTTGTTAATAGCATTTTGTCAATATGTGGAAAATAACTTGAATGAACAGTATTGTTTTCTCATTTAACAAGTTCATTGAGAACATTTGAAAAATATCAAAATACTATAAAGAAGAAAATAAAAATCACCTATAATCCCAAGGATTTTCAACAAGCCTTTTTGAAATATATACAAGTGCACATATGACAAGTATACAGTTGGATTAATTTTCACCAACTAAATAATACATATAGGTCTTTTTACCAGTTTCTCTTTTTCCAGTTTCTTTCTGATTCATGTTTGGTTTTTATTTATTGTAGTTCTGGGGATTGAACCCAGGATCTCTCGTATATAAGGGAAGTGCTCTACCTCTGATCTACAACCCTAAACCTGGTTGCTTTGATTTAGTAACCAAGCTAGGAACATAAATGTTTTTTATATTACACCAAGAGGCATATGATACCAATTTGTCTCATTACTATTCATGCTAAATTTGGCTGCTAGGCTAAAGTGGTAACAACCAGGTCTTTTCTTTGTAAAGGTACATTTTCTTTTGATAATTAATGTGTAATCTCTGGGGTGACACTTTGAGAGCATGTGAATATTCTTTTCCCCAACAACTTTTCACACAGTGATTTTAGTATCTATTTTTTGTAGCTTGCCTGAATCAGTTTTTATATGAGAACTGAAATGGTAAATTATTTATTTATTTTTAAGAAATGTGTCATTCCATTTACAATCTTTAGCCAGGATTTCTCTGTAAAGAAGAGCATTTCTTGCCTTCCCCTCCTCCTTTTCTCCTTGGTGTCTTCATTTTTCCTTCTGTTTTTCTTTTATACTGTACTGGGCATTGGATCTAGGGGTACTTAACCTCTGAGCTATATCTTCAGCTCTGTAAAAAACTTTTTTTATTTTTTTTAATTTTTTTTGAGATAAGGTCTTACTAAGTCACCCAGGCTGGCCTCAAATTTGTGGTCCTCCTGCCTTATTCTCAGGAGTAGTTGGGATTACCAGTGCTCTGCCATCTTTTTTTTTCAACACCCAAGGTATTTATCATGAAGTTAGTCAGTGTGATTCATCACTACTTTTAAAGACTTCTTGCTATAATTGTGTCTGTAAAGTGCTGTTAGATCAGGAGAATTTTTGCTGTATTATTGCTTCGTCATCTTTATGATATACTTGTTAAACTGAGAATTCTTATTGCATAAAATTGTTCTAATATAAATTTAGATAAAAATTATCCCACTTTGGATCTTTCTTGATTAATTCTACTGAAACATGGGCTTTTCAGAAACTGCAGTAACTGTGTTAAGGAATTCCCATTTACACTAGGCAAGAAAGTAAACAGTAAGTGGAGAGTAGGGTAACAAACACTTATGGTATCAAAAAACAACCGTGAAAAGGATCTGTCTTAATGTGCTAGCCCATTGCAGTTTAACATATTGCTTACAACCTTCACAATAGAATATGAGTGACTTCAGTTACACATTCCAGGAGACTGGCAGTCTGTTACAATCAGAGTCTGAACTTTAGAGCAGGCTAATTTACAGCGATGGGATGAAGAAAGTTGTGGATTTGTATTACACACTCTCACCTGACACTGTATCTGATCCCTTACCTGCTGATTGACATCTTGAATGAGCTCTTTGAAGCAAGTTCCAGCTTAATTAAAACGTTTGCTTGGTTAGCAGTGATCTGTGAAAGCCTGTGATAAATATTGAATCAGGTTCACCTGCTGGTTGCTGTGAGTGGATAAACAGCTGCTTTGTGCAGTCTAATCATGAAACTGGCAATAGAGTACTACTGCCGTTTGAATTTTTTGAAAAAAGAATAGTTGAAAAGGTATAGTTATGTCACTTTTGCTATCTTGCTAGAGTGTGTGTGCTTATGTGAGATTTTGCACAACGGGCATTCAGTACCTGTTTTGATGGCTTGGACAACTGCAAAAGATTGATAAAGTTAACAGTAAACCTTTTTTTGCCTCAAAGATTGTATAATTCAGTGTTCTTTCGCCTTTTACCAGTAGCTCTTTCTGTGCATGACTTTCTTTTTTTTTTTTTTTAAAGAGAGAGAGAGAGAAAGAGAATTTTAATATTTATTTTTTAGTTTTTTTTTTTGGCGGACACAACATCTTGGTTTTGTATATGGTGCTGAGGATCGAACCCGGGCCGCACGCATGCCAGGCGAGCGTGCTACCGCTTGAGCCACATCCCCAGCCCCAGTGCATGACTTTCTAAAAGAAAAAAGGGTAATATTTTGTTTAGTTAAAAAGTAGATAAAAATGATCCTGTTAAAGCAAAGATTATAAATTTCAGCTTCAGTACAAATTATGTTTTGTAACAACTTGAAGAATTCTTTAGGTTACTTTTTTGATCTGTGAAAAAAGTTAGAAATATATATTAGTGAATAATCCAAGTATTTTAGCCTTATGTTAATATTGGGTAATTAACAAGCACAAAATAGAAATGTGTTTAAAAACAGTGTATGAATCTTTATGAAATTATCTTCTTTGACTATCACTTTGTTTATTCTTTCACAAGAAAGAATGTGTCTTAGCCAACATAGTTGTAATGAAAATGTTGTTTCCATTTGATTCTCATTATAAAATCAGACATAAATTCTGGAATAAATACCCTTACCAGATCAGTCACAATCTGCTTTGAGCATCTGATAATAGTTATGAATTCACTTTCTAGAAATGCACACAAAATTGTGTCATGGTTTCTGGATGATCTCAAACCCTCTGTAACAATCCATGGACTCTGATTTAAGAACCTGTTTCCTAATGGATTGAACACTTTGGGTGAGGAGGGGTTAATATGAAAGCTGTCTCCTGGGCTTTTAAGCATCTGAGGAGAAACCAGAATGTGTTTGCCATATTATGTTCTTTTGCAGCATTTCTAGCATTTTTGAAGTACAGTTATTAGCTCCAAAGATTATCTACCATAGTGGTGATTCCAGATTGTCTTTTTGAAGGTTTTATACTTTTATTCCTATCATCAATTTATTTGGAACTTTATGGGAGAATTAAATTCAAGTCATACTCACCCTGCCCAACATTGTAATTTTATGTTGATGCATATAATTCTTGCTCATGTTTTTTATATACATGTAGTTTTCCATTGATGAAACTCATACAATTTATTTATTTATTTTTAAAGGAAACTGAACTCGGGAAAGTCGTGACAATTTTTCTTTTTTAAGAGAGAGTGAGAATTTTTTAATATTTATTTTTTATTTTTCGGCGGACACAACATCTTTGTATGTGGTGCTGAGGATCCAACCTGGGCCGCACGCATGCCAGGCGAGTGCGCTACTGCTTGAACCACATCCCCAGCCCCAAACTCATACAATTTATTTGTCCATTCTTCTGTAGATACATTTAGCATGTTTATCTCACTATTAAAACAATGGGATAATTAATATTCTTCTCTTAATCTGTTTTAATGTGCATGTGTCTCTAGCATGTGCACTTGATAGTGTTATGCTGGGTCAAAGGGTAAATGTATCATTGATTTCACTACATCATCAATTTTTTTCTTCAAACTGGATATGCCAGTTTATATAGCAGTATGTGAGAGTTGTTTCATGTCTTTCCAACATCAGATATGAAATGAAAATTATTGTTTCAATTATCATTTTCTTAATTGATGAGGTTTAACATTAGGTTACACATCTTTTTAATTTTTATTGTTGGTTGTTCAAAACATTACCTAGTTCTTGATATATCATATTTCACACTTTGATTCAAGTGGGTTATGAACTCCCATTTTTACCCTGTATACAGATTGCAGAATCACATCAGTTACACATCCATTGATTTACATATTGCCATACTAGTGTCTGTTGTATTCTGCTGCCTTTCCTGTCCTCTACTATCCCCCTAGGTTACACATCTTTTCAGGTGTTTGTTGACCTTTCAACATTTGTCTTTTGTAATCTGCTTGTTCTTAGTTATCTGTTAGGTTTGTCTTTTAAAAACAGATTTATTGGAATTCTTTGTATGTTATAGATACTGATCCTCAGTTGTTTATGTGCATTACGAATATCTTCTCTCAGTCTGCCTTCTTTTCATCATTTTTTTTTTAAAGAACATACCTTTTTCTTTCTCTCTTTCTCTCTCTTTTTTTTTGGTAAGGATATGTTTTTAAAGAGAAGCTTTATATGATATGTCAAGAGATTTGTAATGTTTTGAACAATCAATAAAAAAAAAGAGAAGCTTTATGTTTTAATGAGGTTGTATTTTCAGTAGCTTATATAAGCTTTTGGCTTATTGGTTTATTGTCTTAAGAAATCCTTTCCTGGTGGGTGTGGTGGCACACACCTGTAATCCCAGCAGTTTGGGAGGCTGAGACAGGGGGATCATGAGTTCAAAGCAAGCCTCAGCAACTTAGTGAGCTCAAGCAACTCAGGGAGACCCTGTGTCTAAATAAAATACAAAAAAGGGCTGGGAATGTGGCTCAGTGGTTGAGTGCTGCTGAGTTTAATTCCTGGTTCAATTCACTCCATCCTATCCCCCTACCCCCCACCCCACTCCACCCCCCCCCCAAAAAAAAAAAAAAGAAAAGAAAAAGAAATCCTTTCCTACATTTGGACAATAAAATATATTACCTATATAAGAACAGTGAGCATGTAGCCCAAAAGCCAAAAATGTTTACTGTCTGTACCTTTACGAAAAAGGTTTGCTGATTCATGCTCTGAAGAGTCTCTGAGTTGAAAGTTTTTGTTTTCCCTTGTGGAACATAGTATGGATCTTGTTAGAAAATATTTGATTTAAACATCAAAAAATATTAAGTTAAATAGTTTTTATGAATCAAAGTTTATAGTTTGCTCTTAGGGATATTTATAATTGCATTCAGCAAGTAATGCACTTAGAACTAACTTCAAATAATTCCTTAACTCATGACTGACACCAGTATTAATAAACTCCCCAAACTACACTTTGTAGAACAATTAACGAGAGAAACTCTTCATGTCAGTGAGATGAGGTGACCCTTATTATTGTCTTCTATTTGGCTTGATATATCAGGGATTCTAATGTTTCCTGAATGAATGGATTATTGAAATGACATAGTATACATAAAGTGCTTAGTACACCGACAGCCCCAATAATAGTAATTATCATTAATAATCAACATATCACCATATATGTTTGTCAGCTACAGTGGCTCAAATGTTGTCATAAATGGATTTTTCTTTTTGGCTTTGAAAAATAATAAATTGTTATTTCAAAAAGAAGTTTTTGATTTTGAAGTTGTTTTTTGACACTTATAGTACTTCGAATTAGAACACCATTTAAACATCTATCAGTTTCTTTTTTAAAATATGTTTTTGGTTGTAGATGGACACAATACCTTTATTTTATTTTTATGTGGTGTTGAGGATTGAAACCAGTGCCTTCCACATGTGAGGTGAGTGCTCTACCATTGAGCTACAACCCCAGCCCCACATCTATTAGTTTTTTAAAAAATGTGTATGAGTGTAGTAGTTGGTTTAGACATTTAGTAGTAGTTTACCAATTAAAAAAAAATTAAGTTATAGTTATGTACAGAACACCATGCTCAATGAATGAGTTTAATAAAGAGATATAAGATATAAAGTTTCTGTCCTTAAGGACTTTGCAGTATGGCTGGAAGGACAAACATGTACATATAGAAGTTTATAGAAAAATGTTACTGTTTTATTGACTTAGTTTTCCCTTTGTTTTGTACAAATCAGTTTTAAAAAGTCTCTTCCTTTTTACTTCTTTCTTTCTAAAATATTTTTTTAGTTATTGTTGGACACAATACCTTTATTTTATTTATTTTTATGTGGTGCTGAGATCGAACCCAGCATCTTGCATGTGCTATGTGAGCACTCTACCGCTGAGCCACAACCCCAGTCCCCCTTTATACTTCTTTATATACTTATTTAAAAAAATTGTTTTTCGTTGTTGATGGACCTTTATTTTGTTCATTTATTTATACACGGTGCTGAGAATTGATCCCAGTGCCTCAGACATGGTAGGCAAGTGCTCTACCACTGAGCCACAACCCCAGCTGTATGTATTTATTTTTTATATTAACTATACCCTTTTGTGCCTGCTTTTTGAACTCAATTCATAGTGGCCTTTTAGAAACTCCCCAATGTACAGATTAGCACAATAACTTCCTTGGCAATGAACTTAGTTTCTATTCCTTATCAATTTCCTTTTCTAAAAATATTAATCACTATACTTGTATACTTTAGTTTTCAAGTATTTAGGTATACTGCTTTTTGGGAGGACAGGGGAAAGTTTAGAAAACCATTAGGAAATTTTAGAAATTGACATTGTCATATCTTACTATTTTTCCAATTATAACTTTGTGAAAGGAATGGTGACAAGGATTCAGCAGTTGGCCATTCATTCAAGATCAAATCTTCTAATCATTCACCCTTTAAAAGAATATAGAATGTCTTTATGTAATAGGACAAGAGAAGAAATGGAAATTATTAAATACATGGAAAATTTTCTAAAAGTCCTTGGTTGCTGACCTTCTAAGAACATTTTTGGCTATTGTGAACTTAAAAAATATTTCAGAATGATTGACTTCTGAGTATGGAAACACTGCAGCTGTCATGGTTACACATGTAACTTGTATTTCTTTTTAAATGTTGACATTTTTATTGTTACTTATTTTAGGTTTTCTTGCCTTTTGTTGAAGTAAGAGGACTCTGGACAATTTTTAGCTGTGGAAAAGAAGCCATCTCTTGAAGAGTTTGATTCTGCCACTTATCATAATCACTTTTATGTCTTAGAATTCACAGGTGTGGGGGAGCCTATGTGTTTTACCTTTTGACCTTCAGATATTTTGGATGAGAGTGAATGCTTTTAAATTTATTATCCAGTTTCCTAATTTTAAAATTTAAGGAGTGAAAGGAAAAGGAGAAAACATCCTTCTGAAAGATAGACCTGATTATTTGTTAGCAGGAGAGCTACTTAGTGAGAGGTGTAAAATTGTTTAATTTTAGTCGTCTCATTGTTTCAAGCCTCCTAGGTCAAAGGGTTTCAGAGAAAGGGGCATAGTCTGATCTCTTGTTACCGTCATCAAGCTCCTATCTCTTGTTTTCTTATAGCATTGAAAGTTTCTAATTTTGGTATAAGTAATTATCTTGTTATTATATAAATGTTGAAGCCTCTTTTTGACTGCCACATTCAGTTTTTCCATTTGCAAATAAGATTATACCAACTCTTTTATTTTTAATTAGCTAAATACGTTGTTTGCAGTGCTGGGAATCAATCCCAGGGCCTTGCACGTGGTAAGCCAGTGCTCTGTTACTGCTAAGCTCCATCCTCAGCTTCTTCAAATCATGTAGATGGAAACTTTAATAGAAGATCATTTCTGAAGAAATAATTCCTCTTTAATATTGCAAACAGTAAGAATCAGCTTTCTTTTTAAATTTCCATCTTATACTCTACTTGCCTAACTACCATTTTTTAAGGACTCTACCCAAATTCATAAATGGTACAATGACTTCAGATCACTTTACAACTTAAAAACCAAACAAATATCTATTCGGTATAAAATTAAGCATGGTTTAAATTTTTCTGAATTATGGTTTAAAAAATCAATTTGATGTACCTAAATAAAGCCCCACTAGTGGTAAAAGTTTTCTGAAACTTATTCACCATCTTTTATTTTTGTTGGTACAGCTATTAGCCTGACATTTTAAGATAAGCATAGTATTCATTAGCAAATTCACCATTTTAAAAATTTAAAAGTTTGAATACAAAGTAGAAAGTTATAAAACTATGTAGTTACATCCTTTTTTTTTGTACCGGGGTTTGAACTCAGGGGCACTCTGCCACTGAGCCACGTCTCCATCCCTTTTTTTGTATTTTTTTTAGAGACAGATTTGCTGAGTTGCTTAGCACCTTACTTTTGCTGAGGCTGGTTTTGAACCTGTGATACTTCTGTCTCAGCCTCCCAAGGTGCTGGGATTATAGGTATGCGCCACTGCTCCTGGAAACATCCCTTTTTAATAGAAAAAAGTTATGCAAAAGAATGTTTATGAAGATTTATAAGTTATATCTAAACAATTAGTGATGGGGAGTTGGTTTAGTTTGTTTCTATATTGTCTGAATATTTGGTCAGAATTAAAAGGTGTAGGTGGTAAACTAAGTGGAGTTAATGTTGTAAAGTGTTACTAAACTAAGTGGAGTTAATGTTGTAAAGTGTTACATCAAAAGTAGGTTTTCTGAGCCCTGAGAAGCAACCGTTTTATTGGATTACTTAGATGCCTGAGGATAATGTATCCATATAGCACAAAATTATTGATGTATTAGGCCCTAGTATTCTAATATTGAAGTGAATTTAACAGTATCACAAGGAAGAAAAATAGTAAAACTGAATAAAAAAAGAATGAAGGTATGAAAAAGTAAACTAATTCTCTACCTGGAGTTAACCTTAATTGTTTAATATATTAATTAATTAATGTGCTCATTGCAAAGACCACAAAAGAATTCACTGAAAATATGATATGATTTGCATTCCATTTTCTCTAAGTTGTTGGATATTGCAACATATGTAACATAAACCACACATCAGCTGTTTCCTGCTTCACTGTTGACAAGAGCCCCATTCATAACTCTTCTTTTTATCCTTTCAGTGAATAAGTAATTATTCAATATAGAAGGCAGGATATTTGGAACTGGCTATTTAATGTGGCAGCACTCTGTAATGAAATCTGCTTTACTAGCAACCTAAGAAGGCAATGTAACAATTCCAGCATGGCTGTAACTTTATCTGCTTTGACTGACTGTTTATTTGGCACATCAGTGAACCTTTTATCCCAGTGAGTGACAGCTCCAGAAGGGTCACATTTACATCCATTCTATCATGTATTGTAATATTTAATGGCGGACAAGGTTGAGTGAGACTGGGAGTAACTTGAACTTGCTTTTCCACTGAGTTGAGGCTAAAAGACAGCTTGATCCCAGTATTGTGGTGTAACATACTATGACTTAGTATTTGTTCATGAAGACTACTCTTACTGATTACAATTAAAAAAAAAAAAAAAGGAAAAAAACCCTAAGAACTTCAGTAAGTAGAGTATTTGTTCTACTAAATGAAAACTTTCTAGTACAAACTTTTTTTTTTTTTTTTAAGGTAGTGTGCTGTTTGCCTTTTTTCCCCCTATCAGTGGCCATTTTCACAGTATTTCTCTTAAATGAAGCTTCATTATCTCTCCTTTGGTGTGATAATTGAGGCTTTAAAGGGAGGAGTTATTAAGAACCCAATAATTCTAATATATAGCATTCAACTTTTTCGACAATTTGGAAATGAGATAAATATCAGGTAAATATTAGACTTTATTCCTTGTTATATGTGGTGTATTTTAGGAGACATTTACATAACTATTTCCCTGATGAAACTGAATTATAAGTGAAATTGTCCAGGAAGAGCTTTGCCCTATAATACTCTATAATAATTTTTACTGATGGATTTGCATTCCTTGACAGGTAATTGGATTTTCAGGTGTACTTTTTCAGATAAGCAAACTGCTTTTATTTTAAATATTAGTATTTTGCATTTATTTAATACCTTTGCTGGAGAAGAATTTTATTTACTCATTTTTTTAGTGATACTTGAGATTTAACTTGATATTTCTGTTCTTTTGTAAACTATATTTAAAGTGCTTTTAAAAACATTGGTGTAATATAAAATATTTTAGTGAGCTATGCTATGAGCAAAAGTATGAATTCTAAATTATAACCACAAGTTCATATGAAACTTAAGCAAAAATTAAAATTATCTTCTTCATTGTCATATAATTTTTATAATTTATGAAAGAGAAGGGTTAAAATATACTTAAAACAGTTGGAATTACAGAGTTAAAGTGACATGTTAGAAACTTTTGAAAGAGGACTAATTTGAAATGAAATTTGTAATTTTTTATTTAATGGCAAGTTTTAGATATTGTAATATCTTGAAATTTCCTTTTTAACAATTGTGATTCATTATTGGTTCTGATTCCGTGAGAGGCTTGACAACATTTTATATGGTAGTCCAGACATTCGTTACCATTTCTTTCCTTCACTACAGCCTCCTGGCCAGTGTTCTAAGTGCTGTTGTTCTGCAAAACAAGGAAACAGTCAAGAGTCTTCAAATACCATTAAGAAGGATCAAGGGGGGAAATTCAAGAGACCCAAAATATATTTTGGGACACGTACACACAAGCAGATCGCTCAGATTACTAAAGAGCTCCGGAGGACAGCATATTCATGGGTGCCAATGACCATTCTTTCCAGCAGGGATCATACTTGTGTCCATCCTGAAGTCATTGGTAACTTCAACAGAAAAGAAAAGTGCATGGAATTTCTGGATGGAAAAAATGTGAGTAAAATTATTTTGTTTTAGAGAAAAAATAAGGCTGAACAGATTCAAATTACTTACAGTATTTTATATGTACTTTTCTAGTGATAATCAAATAACTTATGCAAATCAAATTAAATTGCTAGTATTTTTTGTTTTTTAGTTGTAGATGGCATATACCTTTATTTTGTTTATTTATTTTTTATGCAATACTGAAGATCAAACCTAGTGCCTCACATGTGTCAGGAAAGTGCCCCACCATTGAGCCACACCCCTAGCCCCAGTGTTAATATTTTTTGAAAAATAGTTTTACCATAAGAAAATTTTCTTTAAGTTTAGAATTATAGATTTTGGTTCTAAAGCTTGCATGTATTTAATTCCTTGAAATTAATTTCCATTGGAGTCAGATGTAATAATTTCTAAATTCCTCTACCAAAAATATATGTGGATGATGTCAGACGAAAAGATTAAAAAGTTTAAATGATTTATTGTATTTAGATCTAATTATTATGTTTTACATGTCAAAAAACCTAAAGAGAAGATGTTTATTTAGGCTATTTCTTAGAAAAAATTTAGAAAATAATTTTAATTGAATGCAAAATATGATTATTCCTGTTTCCTAATTCTAATTAGCACAAACTTCTCTTTTAAAAATTATATTAGACTATTGACTTAGAAGATTTCATAAATGCTTTTGAAATTTTCCAGGAAATTAGAATATTGGGTAACTAAAGGCATGATTTTAAAATATTCTTTGAGGTAATATTATTTTGGGAGTCTGTGTTCTAGTATAACTAATTTACTCTAAAGTTGAAGTTGTAAGTAATGAAATTATACTCAGAAATCATTATTGAACCAGTATATGAAATGATATTGTAACAATGATATTGTAACTTATTTTTAAAATTGTTTTGTCTCTCACTACTATTTTATTGGATTGATTTACACAAAAGACTATCAGCTACAGCCCTCACATTATATGATATGGTAGTTCACTGCCTACTATATAGTGTGAGTAAATTATTTTGTCTTATGCTTTTCTTTCGCCAATGCTTTTTTTTTTAAATCAAATGAGAATTTACTCAAGCTTTATTTAGAGCTATTCAAAATATACCTTAATAGATATTCAAAGATTGTGAGATTATAAAATATTAGTTGTAAGGAACTCCAGTGACATATTTGGAGCCAGAAAGAAAATATAGAATTATTGTATCAAAACCATTATTGAAATCCTATAGTTATGTTTATTTCCATGTACATTCTTTCTAACTAAGGAATTGTGACATCTTTTTACTATATATATTTAAAAAGTTCTCTTAGAAGAGAGATGAAAATATTAAAAAGGCAAATGTTAAAAAATATAAATAAAGAAAACATTGTTCATGACCTTCATTGTTAAATAGACATCTTTCTATAATTGGCTACCTGATCCGTTGAATTTCTCAATGACCTGAGTACTTTTTTGGCTATGTATTCTATACAAGAAAATTCATTAGCATTGTTATTTAAAAAAAAAATTTAAACTCATTACTGAGAAAATTCTTCTTTTATGAACAAATACATGTGTTATAAAATACCTTGGAAAAAGTCTTTAAAAAGTTTAAGATTATAATTTCAAGATAAAGTCTTATATAACGTTCTAGAATACTGTAGCTGGTTTTGTTTTTGATGGATATTCACTCAAGTTTGAAACATGTAAAAATAAAAAGTTTAGAGTTTTTTGTTGACCTTTAGTTTGTCTTCAACAAGTATTTTGTTTTTGAATATTAGTGATATGAATAATTGAAAATACCTGCTTACAGTTTGCCTTGACCTAATTCTGCCTCAGAATGGTACCTAATAGGCATAATGAACATTCTTTTTCTTGTTCCCAAGCCCTCAGAGTAATTTGGTATTGTAATGGGGGCCAATTACAAAGTCACCATAGGTGTCTGTGTTTACTATGGCTGAATCACCAAAGAGAAATGATAAATAGATAACTGACAGTTTGAGTGAAAAGAGTTTAAAGTGTGATAACGCTTCAATTGACAGACTCCCCTTAGGGTTGTGTTACACTGCTAAAATGGATGAGCTTTTCTGGTTTTGCTATCAGCCTGCTCAGGGCTCTTTCTAAGTGCCCTCGAAGTATAAACTTTCTGATTTTTTTGGCTTGATCAGAAGGCGCATGTGTTTTTGTTCACTGTTTTATTAAAGTGCCCTCATACTGGAAAATTATGCACTTGTCTATTAAAGATTAATTTTTATTTCAATTAAGAAAAAATGATTTTAACTAGAACCAGAAATGAGAATAATAAAATAATATCTTAGATATAGAATATCTGTTTTTTGTTAAAATGTAGCCTTATCAGTTCATAATCATAGATTTCCAAGGTATCTTAGTGAACATTTTGTACAAAGATAAGCTTTGGAATTGTCTGAAAGACAAATGGAATTAGAAACGGTGAACATTCAATTTTTAAAATGGTATCATTCATACCAGACTTGGTATTATCATTCATACCAGACTTGGTATGAATGATAATTGGCACATCTCCATGTATCTCTGGATCCTCAAATCACAGAATTTTAGAGCTGAAAGGAACTCAAGAGATGGTATAGTCACTGAGTCAAAAGGAATGTTTAAAATCTGATTCTGTTACTCTTTTGATGCTTAGTCGCATGAAAAAAATGGGCCCTAAAGTATGCCCAGTCATACAAGTAATTACCAAGAAAGGAGGAACCAGAACTCAAGTTCTTTAACACCTACCCCACTGCTATTTTTTAATCAATCAATCAATTAATTAATTAAATTTTTAGTTGTAGTTGGACCCAATACCTTTATTTTATTTATTTATTTTTATGTGGTACTGCGGATCAAACCCAGGGCCTCATACCACTGAGTCACAACCCCAGCCCCCCCACTGCTATTTTGTTTACACTAGAAACAAAACTGAAGGAGTTGTTAAAGTATGGGGAAGTTGACACAGTATAAAGGGGAAAAAAAAGAGTAGTAGATGTTAGACAAAGTAAATGAAAAATAATGTAAAAATGAACTAAATAAATATAGTTAGGAGAGGTCTTTCCTCCTAATTATTTTTAATACTTTGGAGAAGCAGCAGGTACTTTCTCTGAGCATGGCTGAATATAAAACTTTGGAAGTATTAGTCTTCTAGTACTTCTAGTACTAGTCTTTGGGAGTGTCTTGTCTTCTTTGTAGGTTATGAACCTTTTATGGTTTACTCTGTTTCTAGCAATTGGGCATATGAATGTACATAATGTGTGTATGTTTTCAAAACATATTCTCCTTTTGGATGATTCATAGATAATTTGTGTGTGTGTGTGTGTGTGTGTAAATATTTTCACTTGTTAAGGATACACTGGGAGAGATTTTTACTTCAAAATCATCTTTAATTTTTTATTAGTACATGGAATTAGTAGAAATGAAAATGACCTGTTATTCTACCACTTACCATTGAATAATTGAAACAGAAAATTAATGCATGTAAATATGGTTAGAAAATCCAGAATTCTAGAAAAGGATAAAATAAAGAAAGGAATTCCCCTGGCCCTTTAACTGGTTACTTCAAGGAAACTACTGTGAAATTTTATGTGTATTCTGCCAAAACATTTAGAAAATGTATTTGCTGTAATATATGCATACTTATTGTTTTTTCTTTTCTTTACTTTTTTTTTTTCTTTTGTGGTACTGGGGATTGAACCCAGAGGCACTCTACCACTCAGCTATATCCCCAGGCCTGTGTATCTTTTTATTTTGAGACAGGGTCTCACTAAGTTGGTTAGGGCCTCATTAAATTTCTGAGGATGGGGACTGGGTTGTGGCTCAGCGGTAGAACGCTTGCCTAGCATGTGCGAGACCCTGTGTTCAATCCGTAGCACCACATAAAAAATAAATAAAAATAAAGGTTTAAAAAAATTTTTTTTCTGAGGATGGTCTCAAACTTGCAATTTTCCTGCCTCAGCCTTCTGAGTTTTTGGGATTAAAGGCATGTGCCACTGTATCTGGCTATGCTCATTTATTTAAAATAATAGCTTTATGAACTTAATAATTTTATGCACATTATTCAGTATCTATTTTTCTTCATCAACATGTCTTCAGGAAGCTGAACACATTATCACACAGACAAATCTAACTCGTTTTAGAGTTATAGCTTCTGTGTGAATTTACCATAATTTATTTAACATGTCTGCTGTAGGTGGTAGACATTAGGTTTGTTTTCAGTTTTTTTAATCTGTTAAACAGTACAATTTGTGTGTTTTGTGTACGTATGTATATATTTAGTGTGTGTGTATAGCATGTATGTATTATATATATATATATATATATTATGTATATGCTATATACATGCACATATATAATATATTAATGGAAAATTTAAAATTTGAAAATTTGACAAATTGCCTGTGTACTTTCTACTATTAGAAGTTTATACTTCTACTAAATGGTGTGTATTTATATTTGTACTAATTTTGTACATTTTTAAATAGTATATAACATACTCTTGCTAGGACTGGGTTTTATCAAACACCTTTTATTATTAATACATGTAATAAAATTTTTTACTTCCAATAATAGAATATAAAATGATCTCAGTATGTAACGAAAGAAATAGAAATTACCATTGAACTTTTTTGTTTTCTTTTTTTTGCAATACTAGGGGTTGAACCCAGAGTTACATCTCCAGTCCATTATTTTATTTATTTCTTTTTTCATTTTGTTTTGAGACATAATCTCACTAAATCTCTGAAGCTGGTCTTGAACTTGTGATCTTCCTACTTCAGCTTCCTGAGTAGCTGGGGTTGAAGGTGTGTGCCACCATGTCCCACGTTGCTGAATTTGTGAATATTCAGGCAAAATAATATTAAATCTTGCTAGAAACTATTGAAAAATACAAATAAAAACAAGAAAATGTTATTCTTCACTTTTAAAATAGACAGATAATAAAAGATAATATCAGTGGTGTTAAGAATATGGAAATAGGCCAAGTAAAATGGAATATAGTTTCTGATAGGTAATTTGGTGATATGCTTTCAAGAAACCTAAAAATGCTTTATTATTTTTGATCCCATAATGCCATTTCTAAAAATATGTACTAAGAAATATTATTGTACTGTCATGTGTAACTAATTAAAACAAAAAAAAATTTTAAAAAGTTATTGCACATTAAAAAAAAAAAAGAAATGGGCATGAGGTAATTTACTGCATTATTTTTAAAGCAGAAATTGATAATAGTCTAAATGTCTGGTAATAAGGAAACTGATTAATGAACTATGACACATTAATTTAACATATACAGATATGTTAAATTAATATCTATTATATATGAGTATATGTGTATCTATATACATATGTGTGTACATATATACATACATATATATTTATATACATATATTTATATAGCAATAAAACAATACCTGGCATTATAAGAGCAATTTTCTGACCATCTTTAATAAATAAGCAGAGGAAAATAATAAAAATATTTATTTATTTTGGTTAGACTGTTAATAATCCTCAGTTCCTGGGGAAAATTTTATTCTTATTGTAGCATTGAATTGCATTGTAGAGATATATCATTAAATAACATGTATAGAAGAAATACAAAATAAAATACATCAAAATGTTAATAGTACATTTTTTGTGTGATGGAATTATAATTTAGGAGTTTGGGGGATATCCTTTTGTATTTTCTTTTTTTTAATTTATTTTTTTTATTGGTTGTTCAAAACATTATAAAGCTCTTGACATATCATATTTCATACATTAGATTCAAGTTGGTTATGAACTCCCAATTTTACCCCAAATACAGATTGCAGAATCACATCGGTTACACATCCACATTTTTACATAATGCCCTATTAGTAACTGTTGTATTCTTTTGTATTTTCTGATTTTTTTTTGTAATGATCTTAAGTTTATCTCCCAAAATGTTCCAGCCTATCTTTCTTCCTTCTCATTTGTATTTGAATACTATTACACAACTCAAAATTGATCCCCAGCACCACACACACAAAAGGGTACAAAAGAGTCTATAGAGAAAAATCATTCCTATGCCAGTGCCCAAGTTCCTTCATTCTCTTCCTTAAAAGCAACAAGTGACATCATTTTTCTTTGCCTTCCAGAAATATTTTATTCCTAATATCACTTTAGTCACAACAAAGCCACAACAAACATAATTAAAAAATATTTTTTTTAAGTGAATATGGGATATCAGGAATTTAGCTTATCAGGAGCTATGTCTCAACTACTATTGAGTCAACTACTATTGTTTCTTTAAAATGGTTGTGATTGTAGCCAGATGTGGTGGTAACAGCTAACAGGAGGGTGAGGCAAGAGAATTATTTGAGCCCTGGAGTATGGGCAACATAGAGGGACCTCATCTCTTAGCAACAAGCGAATATGAAGTTCCAGTTTTAAATATGGGGTTTCATAAAACATTGTGGTTTTAACAGTGTTCCTAGAATTCTGAAATGAACTAGTTTTTTCCTTCTATCCCAATATTGGTTCATATTTTGATTATGAATATTTGTTTTTAGGGAAAATCCTGCTATTTCTATCATGGTGTTCATAAAATTAGTGATCAACACACATTACAGACTCTTCATGGGATGTGCAAAGCCTGGGATATAGAAGAACTTGTAAGCCTGGGGAAAAAACTAAAGGCATGCCCATATTACACAGCTCGAGAACTGATAGGAGATGCTGACATCGTCTTTTGTCCCTATAACTATCTTCTAGATGCACAAATAAGGGAAAGTGTGAGTATATATGTAAAAAAAATAGAACTTTTTTTTTCTACTTAAGAGGATATAAATGTTGAATGCAAAACTTTTAGATATTTTAATGTCTTTGTTTTTTATATTCAGATTCTGTTAATATATTTACATAAAGAGTACTAAAAACATATTCTAAGGTGTATTAAAAACTGAATTTTAGATCTTTTAATTTTCAAAATAACATCAATTTTAAGGATTTAGGGATTGAAGTGGGATTATAGCAGGGTTTAGCAGTAGACATTTTGGGTTGAAAATTCTTTATTGTGGGGGGTTGTCTTGTTTATTGTAAAGTGTTTGGTAACATCCCAGGTTTTACCTACTAGATGTTAGTACTATCCCTACAGTCGTGACCATCAAAAATGCCTCCAGACGTTGCCAGTTGTCCCCATTTAAGACCCATTTATATCCAACTTTCCATTCTAATGAATAGTCAGAATTATTTAAAATTTTGTTTCTGAAAAAATATGTTTTGATGAACTTGTATTAAGAGAATGCACATACTATGAAAATTAGGTATTTTGAGCTTTTGAGAAATGAACTTCAGATTCTATTTGCTTTGTTCTTAGAGAAATTCAGTTACAACAGATAAAACAAAAAGTAAATAACTTGATATACTGAAATGTTATTTCTTTCTTTAGGTTTGACTCTACTTACTAGCTTTCTATTTCTTTAAGTTTAAAATTAAGTGGTATTGTGTTTGCCACCCCTACTGGTACCCCTGTGATCCTACCTCTTATTGGTTGCCTTTTTTTTTTTTTTTTTGGTACCAGTGATTGAATGCAGGGACGCTTAACTACTGAGCCCCATCCCCAGCTCTCTTTTGTATTTTATTTAGAGACAGGGTCTCACGAGTTGCTTAGTGCCTCGCTTTTACTGAGGCTGGCTTTGATCTCATGATCCTCCTGCCTCAGCCTCCCCAGCTGCTGGGATTACAGGTGTGAGCCACTGCGCCAGACTATTGGTTGCCTTTTAACTCATTGTCTTCCTTCAGAGCCATTGTTGTATCAATGCTAGACCAGTCGTCATCTTCTTTTTTTGTCATATCCTTTCCTAACTTAAAAATCTTAAAGGACAAATAAAAAATGATCCTTATCTCAGTGGAGTTCCCATTCTCATAATCAGGCAGACCAGTGGATAAAATTATTATCTGAAACAAATGCTTGAATAATGGCACATAGAAAATGCTATGGAGCATAATGGAAGAAGTAATTAATTTTTCAAAGAATGACAAGTTTTAAAAATTCCCTTTGGAATTCAAATGTGATGAATAAGAATACCTATAGAATTATGGGATTATGTGAGTAGAATTATTAAAGAAATTAATTTTTTTAAAAGATGAAATAATCTAAGTACATTTATAAGCTCTGAGAAGGTATACAGAGAATGAAGATCAGAGGGGAGAAAGTATGTAAATTGTAAGTGAAGCAATAAATTCCTTTAATCTAAATTGGAAAAAAAAAATCTCCTGTTGCTCTCTTTGCTCTGGGATGAAGTCCATATTTGTTAGATTGACATTCAAGATACTTTTTCAGACAGCTCTACTAAAATACTCAACTCGAACCCTTCAAAAATTGTCTTACAGAGGCTGGGGTTGTGGCTCGGTGGCAGAGTGCTTGCCTACCATGTGCGAGGCACTGAGTTCAATTCTCAGCACCACATATAAATGAATAAAACAAAGGTCCATTGACAACTAAAAAAATTTTTTTAAAAATTATCTTACAGTTCCCTGAAGATACCTTGTTCTTTCCTATGTGTCTCGTTTTGATGATACCTCTGTTGAAGTATAATGCTGTGCCCTTTCTTTCTTTGTCCTAATCCAAATGCTCATTTTTAAATGCTTTTATTATTACATTATAGTTATATACAATAGTTGTGTTTATTTTGACATAATCATATATGCATCATGCATGGAATTTAGTTTGCTCCATTTCAGTCCTCAGTGCAGCCTCTTTCCCTCCCCTCCTTACTCCCCCATCTTCCTTCCTTCTGCTATCCTCCTTCTTCTACTCTACTGGCATTTATTTATTAATAATTGGTGCTTTATAGATACACATAAAGATGGAATTCATTGTAGTATATTTATATGTGTACATAGCATAACTTTGTCAGTTTCATTCTGCATTTCCTTCCCTTTCCTGTCCTTCCTCTCTCTCCCTGGATCTCCTCCTACTCCACTGATCTTCCCTCTGTCTTTATGATATCCAACTCTGCCTTCTCTTTTTCCCTCTTACTTTGCTCTAGATTCTGCATAAGAGAGAAAACATTCAACTCTTGATTTTCTGAGTCTGGCTTATTTTACTTAGTGTGATGTTCTTCAGTTTCATTCATTTACCAACAAATACTATAATTTCATTCTTATTTATGGCCAAGTAAAATTCCATTGTGTATTTATACCACATTTTCTTAATCCATTCATCTCTTGCCAGGCACTTGGGCTGGTTATTGTGAACTGTGCTGCTATAAACATTGATGTGCCTGTTTCACTAGAGTATGCTGGTTTTAGTTCTTGTGGAAAAATTTGAAGAGTAGGATAGCTAAGTAGTATTATGAATCTATTCCTGTTCTTTTGAGGAATTCCTATGCTGCTTTTCATAGTAGTTGTACTAATTTGTAGTCCTACCAGCAGTATTCCAGTGTACCTTTTCCCTCTCATTCTTGCCAGCATTAATTTTTTTGTAGTGATGATTGCCTTTCTATCTGGGGTGAGGTGGCAATGTAGTTTTGATTTGCATTTACCTGGTTGCTAGGGTGCACATTTTTTCACATATTTGTTGGTGATCTGTATTTTTTCTTTGAAAAAATATCTGTTTAGTTCTTTTGCCCATTTATTGATTGGGCTATTTGTGAGGGTTTTTTTTTGTGTGTGTGTGTGTGTTAAGTTTTCTGGGTTCTTCATATATTCTCATTATTAATTCCCTATCAGAAGAGTAGCTGGCAAAGATTTTTTTCCATTCTGTATCCTCTTTCTTCATCCCCTTCATCATTTCCTTTGCTGTGCAGAAGCTTTTTAATTTGATGCTGTCTCACTTATGGGTTCTTGATTTTATTTCTTGAGCTTTAGGGGTCTTTTTAAGGAAATCATGCCTGCGCCAAGGTGTTGGAGTGTTGAGGTTTTTCTTCTAGTAGTTGCAAGTTTCTGTTATAATTCTTAAGTCTTTGGTCTGCTTTGATTTGATTTTTGTGCAGAGGGAGAGTTAGGGACCTAGTTTCATTCTTCTACATATGGATATCCAGTTTTCTCAGCACCATTTGTTTAAAAGGCTTTTCTCCAACATGTATTTTTAGCAGCTTTGTCAAGTATCAAATGACTGTAACTATGTGGGTGTGCTGTGTGTCTTCTATTCTATTGGTCTTCGTGTCTGTTTTGATACTGGTACCATGCTGTTTTTTGTCACTACAGCTCTGTTGTATAATTTGAGATCAGGTATTGTGATGCCTCCAGCATCACTTTTCTTGCTCAGGATTGCTTTGTATATTTTGAGTCTTTTATTCTACTAAATGAATTTTAGGACTGTGTTTTCTAGTTCTGTGAAGAATATCTTTGGTATTTCGATGAGATTGCATTGAATCTGTATAATAGTTTTGGTAATAGGGCCACCAATTCCTCATAATTAAAACCCCCAGTCTATTTTGTATTCTTCCATGATTCTTTATCAGTCATTTCAGCTCTGTGTGTATTATTATTGTCTCAGAATATTATTATTATCTCATTGGCAATTGCTTTTTGGCATTTCCTTGTTGTATTATTAGTCAGGACTCATTTCAATTGCAGGTGACATGAACCCAACTTAAAAAGTTTACAAAAATATCTAACTCCTCTTTTTGTGATGACTTTATTGTCAGACAAGCTCTTTTCTTGTGGGAAGAAAGATAACCATAAGCAGCTAGCTTATCTAGAGAAAAGAACATGCCCTTTTATTTGTCTCTTCAAATTTTTATGGTTGGCCCTGGATTGAATTACATTCCTTGACCAAGTCACTGTGACAATAGAGGGATGGATTATGTTATTTAACCCCTAGGTTATGAGCCTTACCCCTGTTGTGAAAATGGTGATGTCCCTTATTACAAATTGTCCTACCAGCATCACATAGGAGTTGAGGAAGAACAGTACTCAAAATGAAGGGTTGTAGGAAAGACTAAAATGAAACAGATATAATACTTTATTTTATTATGTTGTATTTAGGGACTCATTTGAATCTTATGTTGTTATTTTACTTTGAAAGGTTCTGTACTCTGTTTTAAAATTACATTAGAAACATATTCATCATGGGATTTTATAAACCCTTCCATATAGTTAGTAGTACCTTGATCCATACTCCCTTAATATGTGTTTTTTTAATTGATAGGTTTACAAAGTGTTTTTTTTTTTTAAAGTTGTTGATGGACCTTTATTATTTTTATTTATATGTGGTGCTAAGAATTGAACTCAGTGCCTCACACATGCTAGGCAAGCACTCTACCACTGAGCCACAACCTCAGCCCCCTGCAAAATATTTTGAGGGTAAAAACAATGGGAAAATCTACCAAGTAAAACTGATATTCAGTTGACCTCAATGCTCCAGAAGTTTTAAGGCCTAGAATAATTTGCTTATGTAGTGTGAATTTTTAAATGAAATCTCTTGCCTGCTGCTGTTAAATCAATTTTGCTGAATGTTTTATAGGAAAATTCTTTTATCTTATAGATGGATATAAATCTGAAAGAACAGGTTGTCATTTTAGACGAAGCTCATAACATTGAAGACTGTGCTCGGGAATCAGCAAGTTACAGTGTGACAGAAGTCCAGCTTCGGTTTGCTCGAGATGAACTAGATATTTTGGTTACCAATAATATAAGGAAGAAAGACCATGAACCCCTTCGAGCTGTGTGCTATAGCCTCATTAAGTAAGAGTATTTGTCGATTAATTTATTTGGGTTGGCTTTGTAGTAAAGATATGCTTGATTACAGCAGGGTATTTTAAAGTTAGCAAACTATGATTAATTGGGCTATTTGGGAAATGGGTTGTTCCTTACTAAGTAAGGTTAAAAAAATAAAAAAGCCTAGTCTAATCTTTTGTCTTTGTCAAAAGAATATAATGAACATAATTGATTTTTTAAGTTAATAATTGTGAATGGCATTCCTAATTTAGCAGGATAATTCAACAGCTCCAATTGCTGTGTGTAGGACATTGAATAGAAAACATGGTTTTGATTAATTTATTTTATTTATTTTTTTTTTATGGTGCTGGGGATCAAACCCAGAGCCCCATGCATGCTAGGCATATTTAATATATTATAAAATTCTGGATCGTGACTTTATTTATTACTTTTCCTTCAGTTTCAATAAGATTCTAGTTTGATGGGTTTTAATTAACCAAGACTTCAGTATACTTAAATAAAAGATTTAGTGCCAATTTTCTTAAAATTTACATTAGATAATTTTCCTTATATTAGACTTTAAGTTGTAGATCTAGAATCTAGTTATCTCAGGAGAAACCTCCTCTAACTCTACATTTCATTCCATGTATTGTGACATTTTGTTTACTGCATTGTGTATTTTTTAAAAATTTGAATGTTATAAAGTAACATGGTTTGAATAGAAAATCTTGCAAATTTACATAGTAAAAGCCTTCTTTCCATTCTGTCTTCTATCTGCTTAGTATCTGTTCTTCTAAACAAGTTTATTTTCAGGGCACATTTATGTATATATGAGCCAATATAAATATATTCTCTTAGTCATCATTTTTTTTTGCATAAATGGTGGGTATGCTAGACGGACTTTTTTCCCTTAATTCAGCTTTTTTTCATTTAACAGTGTATTTTGGAGATCTTTCTGCATCAAGATATAGGAAGTGTTTGTAATTTAAAAAAATAGTTGCCTAGGAATGGTCGTGTAGCTCAGTGGTAGAGCACTTATCTAGCATGCACAAGGCCTTGAGTTTGATCCCTAGCACCACAAAAAAGAAAATAATTGCCTAGAATTGCACTGAATAGATAACAATAATTTTCTTAATTAGCCTCTGATTCATAGAAAGAATTGTATTGGGAAAAAAAGTGTTTCCTCTGCTGTCACACCAGTTAGCACAGAAGCCTCTATGGCTCTAGGAGGTATGAGGATTTTTCCCTGCAAGGAAGCAAGCAGTTCTGCAGCATTAGACTATTAATTGGATGTCCTTTAATTAAACTCATTTCAAGTCTAGTATTATTTGCCTGGAGATGGCATGAGATTCCACAGGTTGAGGGCTCAATCCCAAGACTGCTCCCAACCCTTATCTTTCGATATCATTTGTGAGCTTCAGGTTATTTGATGTGTGCTTCTGACTGACTGCTATAAATTGTGATTCCCATAATCCTCTTCTTGGGATTGGTTAATTTGCTCAAGCAGCTCACAGAACTCAAGGAAACACATTTACTACTAGTCTATTATAAAGAATTTACAAAGGATACAGAGATGTATAGGTCAGTGTATGGGGCTTCTATGCTCTATCCCAGTGTGTTTCTCTTTGGGAACCTCCTTGTAGTTTAGCTGTTAGGAAGTTCTCCAGACCCTGTCCTTTTGAACACCTCATTATACATACATGATTGATTAAATCATAATTCAACAACCTACCTGTCCTGTCTTGATCTTTCTGGTGATAGTCTCTATCATTCAACAAAAGGATATTATCACTTTGAAGAGTCCAAGGATTTTAGGAGTTGTATGCCAGGAAACAGGGAATAAGACCTAATATATATTTCACAGTGTTATAGGAGTTGTTTCTAGTCTTTTGCTATTATGGTACATTGCTGTTGTTAATAACTTTGAACATATACCATTTCATGTGTATGAGAATTACATCTATAAAATTCCTTGAAGTTGAATTGTTGAGTCAAAGCATAGTTCTATTTGTAGTTTCAATAATTATTGCTAAAATTTATACAATCAGTGGATAAGTGGAGGGAACTAATGTATGCTTTTACTAGCTGTGTTTGTGAGTATGAAAGTTGTTTTTTTCCTCCTTGACTGATAGTTAAAAAGTGGAATCCCAATGTAGTTTTCATTTATTTCTCTTAATATGAACGAAATTAAGTGTCTTTAAAGGCTTGATTCATTGTTGCCCTTTGTCACAACCACATGGCTTTCTTTCAGGTTCTCAAGAAGTACATGTATTAACTACCTGAGAATGTGTATTAGGTATACCTCCCTCCTGTTTGGAATATGCCCCCCCACCTCCCATGACTGGATACTTTTGCATTCAATTTTTAAAATATGTTACTTTAGGAAGAATATTATAGACATTCAAATTAAAGTAGCAACTAGGTTATATTAACCTAATTTATTTTCATTATATTATATACCACTATCAGGTATTTTCTTGTTTATGTATTCATTTCTGCATTTATTTTTGTCTCCCTTTAGTAGAGTAAAATTTCTGTGAGAATAAGGACCTTGCTATTCTATGTAATATTATAATTTCTACTACTCAGAATAATTTCTGGTGTGAAATAGGTATTGAAATATGGTTATTGAATGTACAAATGTGTCTGTATGTCAATAAATACATTTATATATTTTCAGATAATTCTCTTGTGTTATATATGTAGTATATTGATTTATTAGATTGTTTTACATTTCTTATGTGTATTTGGGATAACCACCTAAACATGGCTTTCAGTTGGAGAGAATTAGTCAGTAAAACAGTGTGAATCCATTAATACAGCTGGGAAATCACGTGTGTTACTTTCTTCTGAATAAAGCTTAATTTTTTTAAGGTTTATTTTATAGTATGAAACATGGATTTTTTTTTAGTTCTTTTATATATATGTATACACACACACACATATATATATAAATTTTTTTAGTTTTTTTATATATATACATATATATAGGTCATACACACACACATACATAAATCTTTTTAAGTTGTCAATGGACCTTTATTTTATTCATTTATTTATATGTGGTGCTGAGAATCGAACCCAGTGCTTCACATGTGCTAGGCGAGTGCTCTACCACTGAGCCACAACCCCAGCCCCCAAACATGCATTTTTTAAAGATGTGTTAATTAATCCACTCTTATGTCCTAGGAGCTTTAAGAAATACAAATTAGAGTGTGACAATAACAATTCTCTTGTGTTGTTAAATAATGCATTTAAGGATGATACTGGTTGACAGTTATTTTATTTTATTCTAGTTGGTTAGAAGCAAACTCTGAACATCTTGTAGAAAGGGATTATGAATCATCTTGTAAAATATGGAGTGGAAATGAAATGCTCTTAAACTTATATAAAATGGGCATCACTACTTCTACTTTTCCCATTTTGCAGGTAAGATTCTTTTTTTCTACCTGTGAAATTGATTTAATGAACTAGAATTGATTTAATAGTGAGTAAATCCAGTGAATTACCCAGAATTTATAAAAAAAATTGTTTAAAAATTTTATTAGCTTAATCTGAAAATCTTTAAGTGATGGCATGAGTAGGTTATGGGTAAAAAAAATAGCATTATTTGGTTTGAAGAAAATAAGGTTTTCAAGGGATTTGTTGTCTTGTTCAAAGCTAAAAAAGTCAATATGGAAATTTTATTTTGTCAATTATAAAAAGTTAACATTTTGGAAAATGAAAATGAAAAGAAACTCATACTTTGTTCACCTTAATTTGGAAATTATAATCCTGAGTGAGATTCATGGCTAGAGATTATGTGTGATCTTTGGGAACTATGATCCTTATTAAGGATCATTTTAAAAAATATTTTTAGTTGTAGATGGACACAATACCTTTATTTAACTTATTTATTTTTCTGTGGTGCTGAGGATCGAACGAACCCAGTGCCTCACACCTGCTAGGTAATCACTCTACCACTAAGCTGTAAGTCCAGCCCTAGCATATGTTTTGTTTATAGAATGTATTATTTCTATGAGTCAATTAAGTTTTGTTTATATAGAGTCATATTATTCTTAACATCAGATTTATTTCCTAGAAATAATTCAGATGTTTAGTGCAAATATCAATTTTTGAAGGCCATTAGAGGAACAATTTACTGCCTTTTTATTTAGTTTATTACTTCTGAAGGGCACTAAATAGTACCCTAATTATCTGAGGAAGTATTGAACTTCAAAATGCATAATTTATTATTAAAGTATCTTTGACTCTGAGGAGTATTTGGTTAATATGAGTATCCAAATTAGCACTGTGTATTAATAATGTTAAACCTAAAATTTTAAAACATGTTTCATTATACTTTATGGAAGTTTCTCTCTTCACCCTGTCCCATTCTTCATGAGAAATATGATAATTTCTTACAGGAGCATTTTTCTACTGTTCTTCAAAAAGAAGAAAAACTCCCATCAGTTCAGGGTAAAGAGGTGGCAAGAGAAGTACCTATTCTTAGTGCTTCAACTCAAATAATGCTCAAAGGACTTTTTATGGTGCTTGACTATCTGTTTAGGCAAAACAGCAGGTAAGTGAAGATCTCTTCTGTATTTTTCGTCTTAAAAATATTGACCTAATTCCTTATTGGATACCAGTATGTGTTTAACATATTAGGTAAAATAGTGGTACAGTTATTATGATGTATTTGCTCTTATTTATTGGCACAGACTCAGATTAATTGATCAAAAAAGATCAACCCAGCTGGGTGTGCTGGCTCACATCTATATCCGAGGCAGGAGAATCATAAATTTGAGACCAGCTTTAGCAATATAGTGAGACCCTAAGCAATTTAGTGAGACCCTATTTCAAAAAATTGAAAGGGCTTGGAAATGTAACTCAGTGATAAAGTATTTCTTGGTTCAATCTCCAGAACCCCTCCCTAAAAAATATTTTTTTAAAATGAAAATGAATATTGAAATGATTAAATAAATATGTTAATTAATTCATCTTTCAGTTTATGGTCCTCCAGTGCTAAACTTCAACACATTTTCTTTTAAGTATAACTTGCATATGCATTTACCAGTGTCAGAGTCTCTTTCCTATGTTGTAGAAACCTTTCCCTTATGAATTGTGGAAAATAAAATACAGCTAATTCATCCTACCTTGTCAAGTTATAGTACTACTTGCTTCCAGCATTTTTTAAAGTGTTTTTTTTTTAATTGTGGCAAAATAAACATAACATTTACCATCAAAATCATTTTTAAGTATACGATTGAATGCCCTAAGATTTTTCACAATTTACAGTCATCACCACCATCCATTTCCAGTAATTTTTCATCATTCCAAACAGGAATTCTGTACTCATGAAACAACAACACTCTAGATTCCTTTCCTGAATTTCCAGGTAATTGTACTTTCATCTTATGAATTTGCTCTTTGTAGGTTTCCCATATAAGAGCAGTACTACAATATTTGTCTTTGTATCTGGCTTATTTCATTTCACTTAGCGTAATGTTTTCAGGGTTTATCCTTGTAGAGGCATATATCAAAACTTCATTCCTTTTAATGACTGAATAATATTCCATTGTATGTATATTACCATATTTTGCTAATTCATTTTTATGTTATTGGACATTTGGGTTTTTTCTCTTTTGCTATTGTGAATAATGCTATTATGAATATTGGTGTACAGTATCTATTTGAGTCCTGCTTTCAGTTCTTCTCGGTGAATTATTTACCTTGCAGTAGAATTTGCAAGATAATATGATAATCCTACATTTAGGATGTAGGATTACATCCTACATTAAAGGAACTGCCATAGTGTTTTCTTTTTTTTTTTTTTTTAACATTTTTATTCATTGTTGATGAATTTTTAAATTTTATTTATTTATTGGTATGTGGTGCTAAGAATCAAACCTGGTGCCTCACACATGCTAGGCAAGCGCTCTACCACTGAGCTACAACCCCAGCCCTGCCATAGTGTTTTCCATAGCATCATTTTACATTCCGATTAGTAATGCACAGTGGTTCTCATTTCTCTACATTCTTGCTAATGTTTACTGTTTTGCACTTTTTGTATAATAGTCATCCTAATGGGCCAGGCATGGTGGCACACACCTGTAATCCCAGTGTCTCCAGAGGCTGAAGCAGGAAGATTTCATCAGCCCTGGCAATTTAGCAAGACCCTGTGTCAAAAATAAGAAGGGCTGGGAGTGTGTCTTGGTAGTCAAGATCCCGTTGGCTCACTCTTTAATTACTACCATACACACACCATCTTAATGGATATTAAAAGATATATGGTTACTCAATGATATTTCCTTGTGGTTTTAATTTGTATTTCCTTAACGACTAGAGTGTTGAGAATCTTTTCACGTTCTTATTGGTCACTTGTGTATCTTCTATAGAGAATATCTATTTATATCTTTTGCCCATTTTTAATTGTTCACTGTTTATTATGGAGTTGTAATAGTTCTTTATATACTCTGGATATTAGTCCTGAATCATATATATACTTTACAGTTATTTTCTCCTATCCTCTGTGTTGTTTTTTTCAACGTCTTGTTAGTGTTCTTTGAGCAGAAAAGATTTTTTTAAATCTTGACATCTACCTATCTATTTTTTCTTCTGTTGCCTTTCTCTTAGTGTCACATGTAGGAAGTTATAATCTGATATCACGAAGCTTTTCCCTTTGCTTTTTTCTAGAGATTTGTATTTAGGGCTCCTGGCATTTTTATAAAATTTTCTCCAGTTATTGCAACCCTGACTTAAACTTTGACATCAATCTTTCTAGGAGTGAATTAGCAATGAATTATTGAAATGAGGACATTTTGTTCTGTTTAAGCCTAGGGCATTTTATAGACTTATTGAAAGAGGTTATAAACTGGATGGAATCATATGTCTTTTGCTTCAGTACCTTCATTAAAAGAAGATGAAGACAACCCAGATTTTAAAGGGACTTAAAAACTATGTGCTTAATGTTTTTTAAACTTTGAATAAAAATTATTTTCTCATGTAATTTAAAAAAGTTTAACCTGCCTTTTAGTTTATTTATCTATAATACTGTTTTGGTTTGTAACAAATTATATAGTAGAGAGTATAAAGAACTCTGACTTGAGGTAGGAGGCCTGAATTTTAATTCTAGTTCTGCCATGATTTATGTAATATTTAAGAATGGAATTGAGAAATGTGTGTTGAGGGAAAGAGAGATGATTTCTAATATTTCCCAAAAGCATTGGTAGATTCTGATCTGATGCCTTAATTTACATCAGAATTATTGAAGTTAGCTTAGTTCATGTGGAGAGAATGTTGTCTTTGAGGGGGAAGCCAGCTCTCTCGTTTGAGTCTTTCTTTCTTTCTGGGTTTCTTTTTTTTGGGTGGTGGTACTAGGGATTGAATACAGTGCTTTTTAGTATGCTAGGCAAGCTCTCTTCCACAGAACTACATACATCCTGGGTCTTTTTTTTTTTTTTTTGATACCAGGGATTGAAGTCAGAGGCATTCAACCACAGTACCACACCCCCAGCCCTATTTTGTATTTTACTTAGAGACAGTGTCTCACTGAGTTGCTGTTGCTGAGGCTGGCTTTGAACTCAGGATCCTCCTGTCTCAGCCTCCTGAGCCTCTGTGATAACAGGTATGCACCATTGCACCTGGCCCAGGTCCTTATTTTAAATTTTATTTTGAGATGGCCTCACTAAGTTGCCCAGGCTGGCCTTAAACTTGCTGACATCCTCCTGTTTCCACATCTCAAACTTCTGGAATTACTAGGATGAGCCAACACACCCTGCACAATTCAGTTTTAATATAATCATCAGTTTTTGTAGTGCAATATAGCTGGGTCATTGTATGTTATAATGTTTTGTCATTTAATTAGCATTTGTTTGCATTCAGATTTGCAGATGATTATAAAATTGCTATTCAGCAGACTTACTCCTGGACAAATCAGATTGATATTTCAGATAAAAATGGATTCTTTGCTCCACCAAAAAATAAGAAACGTTCACGACAGAAAATTGCAGTTCGTGTGCTAAACTTTTGGTGCTTAAATCCAGCTGTGGTAAGCTTGTGTTGTAAATGAAATTTTTCTCTTCTTGGTAAATGCCAACAATTAAATGAATGTGTTCAACTCTTTTAAAGATGATTTTATATATCTAATGTCTTCTTTTAGGCCTTTTCAGATATTAATGGCAAAGTTCGGACAATTGTTTTGACATCTGGTACATTGTCACCAATGAAATCCTTTTCATCAGAGCTTGGTGTTACATTTGCTATCCAACTAGAGGCTAATCATGTCATTAATAACTCACAGGTTAGTTTTTTTTTAAGGCTCACAGTATTTTCAACCTCGGTGTAATTTCAAATTAGAAGGCACCTGAATTGCCAACAAACAAGCCCTGACAGGAAATTCACATTTAAGCTTTATAATAAAAGAAAACCTGTTAATAAAAGGAAATACTAATTACTAGTATTCCCTTAGTTCATTAACTTTGAATGTAAAGGCTGTATTACAAATTATTCATTTAAATAACTTTTTGTTTTTCTGTAAAATCTAAAAACAAGATTATTTGGACTTTGTTATTGTAGAAACTACAGTAAATTACTTTTGTGTTTTCTTTTCCATTAGATTATGGCGTATCTTTACTCTTCTTTTTATGTCTCCCTTTTTCTTCTATACCTAGATTAATACCTGGCATTTAGCAAGTGTTAGGTATATGTTTGAATAACAGAAATGAACTAGAAATACTCATATAAGTCCTATGATTTAGTATTTTAATTTATTATAACAATATTTGTTTTAAAATTTTTTCTTAGAAATGTTTAAATTGTCATTTTTTTATTATTCCATATACTCCTTTTTATGAAGTGGTTAGTTATATGCTTAATACCATCTGTGTGCCTAATAGAATTCTAGTTTTTTATAAAACTGTGTACACTGATTTATATGTAGTAAAGTTTTGGTTCTTGCTATTACTTGGAAGCAACTATTGACATTTAGTAGTTGGGAGCCTAGAATGATAAGCTATCATTCCCTGAGAATTTGCTTTCTAAATCCCAAACGTTCCTGTTGAGAAACATTACAATAAACAGTAATGATGTTAAGAATACAGGTTCCACATTTCAGTATACCTTCCCTAGAGGCCCAAATAAATATATGAAGTTATATTTTCTTATAACAGAGTTATTGTAGAATTTAATTAATTATGTTCTCAGCTGGTTGCACATCCCTATAATCCCAGCTACACAATAATTCCCCCAACACACGAAGTTCTCAATCTATTGCACAAAAGTCCATTTAATCTGTTATATCACTGAATTATAATAATAATAATTCTTAGTGTGCAGCTGTATTCTGTCATACTATAATACTATCTGCCAACTTAAAAATAGTTGTTTATGCCAGGCACAGTGATGCATGCTGATTAGTGAGGTCCTCAGCAACTCAGTGAGACCATCTCAAAACAAAAAGGGCTGGGGATTTCACTCAGTGGTTAAGCACCTCTGGGTTAAATCTCTGGTACCAAAAATCCCCACAGTTTTTAATTCTAATTATGGTAAACTATACAACAAAAATTTATCATCTTTTACTCATTTATTTATTTTTATTTTTTATCTTTTTGGTACCAGGGATCGGACCCACAGGCACTTAACCATTGAGCTACATCCAGCCCTTTTTATTTTTTATTTTGAAACAGAGTCTAACTAAGTTGCTTAGGGCCTCCCTAAGTTGCTCAGGTTGGCTTGAGATCTTCCTGAGTCAGTCTCCTAAACTGCTGAGAGTACAGGCCTGCACCACCTTATCCAGATGTTTTGTTTTGTTTATACTGAGGATTGAACCCAGAGTCTCACACATGCTAGGCAAGTGCTTTACCACTGAGCTACATAATCAGATGTTTTCTTAAATTTTATTTTGAGACAAGGTCTCACTAAGTTGCCCAGGCTGATCTTAAACTTGCAATCCTCCTGCCTCAGCCTCCTAAACAGCTGATATTGCAGGTGTGCATTGCCATGCCAGGCTATCTTAACCATTTTTCAGCGTCCAACTTAGTCTTGTTAAGTATATTCACATACATGTACAGCCAGTCTAAGAACTTTTCATCTTGCAAAACCAAATGCCTACTCTCATTAAACACTTTGTATTTCCTCTTCCCCACCAGACCCTGGTAATCATCATTCTGCTTTCTGTTTCTATGACTTTGGTTACTCTAGATACTTTATATCTGTGGAACATAAAGTGTTTGTCTTTTTGTGACTGACTTATTTTACTTGGCATAATATTGTAAAGGATGTCTATTATTAGATATTGTCTTCAAAGTTCATCTATTTTAGAGCATGTTTCAGAATTTTCTTTTGAAGGCTGAATAGTAGTTTATTTTATGTACTTGCCATATCTTATATATCCTATCCATTCATTCATTGGTTCCCTCAACTTTTTATTTTGAAAAATTATAAATTTCACAAAAGTTGAAATATAGTATTGATGTAGTAAATATCTTTGTATTATTCACCTAGATTCATCAAATTGTTAGCATTTTGTAATATTTGCTTCCCTGTCTTCCTCTTTCCCTCCGTGTATGCCTACACTTTGGTAGATAAGTAATGTGTAGATAAATATTGGAAGATATAAATATTGCACATTTTAGTTAAATTATTTTTTTATTAAAAAAAATTTTTTTTAGTTGTAGATGTACGCATTCCTTCATTTTATTTATTTATTTTTATGTGGTGCTGGGGATTGAATCCAGTGGGAGGCAAGCTCTCTGCCACTGAGCCACAACCCCAGCCCTTAGTTAAATTATTTTAAATGTAATTTGTAGACATCATGACACTTTGCCCTTAAAAGTTACATGTTTCAGGCTGGGGCTATAGCTCAGTTGGTAGAGTGAGTGCTTGCCTTGCATGCACAAGGTCCTGGGTTCAATCCCCAGTAACACACACACACACACACACCCCAAAAAAAAGTTGCATGTGTCTTTTAAGAGTAAACATGTTATCTCACATAGTCAAAATACTGTGATAATACACAAGTAAATTTAATATTGATACAATAAAGTCAGTATTCATATTCTCTAATTATTTCCAAATTTTTTCCAATATTATTAACAATTTTTTTTACAATTGTTCATATTATTTTTAATCCAGGGTGCAATTAAGTATTCTATGTTACATTTAGTTTTAATATCTCTTTAGTCTCTACAATAGTTCTCTTGCCTTTTTTTTTTTTTTAATGTTTTTCAAGACATTTCTAAAGATTTAAGTGTCCAGTTGTCTGAGGCATATCTTCTGATCTGGATTTGTCTTAATGTTTACTCATAAGATTATGATTGAGCAAGAATACTGTGTAGGTTAACATTGCTATTTCCCCTTGCTTCATATCAGGAGATAAATAATATCAGTTTGTCTTAATACTTGTTGATTTGGTTAAAGTGGTACCCATAAGATCTACCTTGTAAAATGTATCTCAATCTCATATAATTTCAAAATACAGGATATTTTATTTTTCAGCAATCTCTATTATTATGTTGTCTTTAGATTCTTAATACAGTTTGTTCTTTCTTCCAGTTAAAATAACCAGACTAAAGCTAGATCTGTGAATGTAGATGATTTGCAAATAAATGTAAAATTTGGTGGGTCTGCTTTTCTACGTCTGAGTATCTTTGAATACCAGTGAATTTGTGAAAATGGTTCCTGTTAAGATTTAGACTTACCTATGGCAAATCATACCAGCTTTCGCTACCAATATTTTGGAATTATCTTACTCTGTTGATATATAGACCTAATTTATTAATTTTATGTGTTCACTTATTTAACCACAAATACTTGTTATATGCTTAATTTTTAGAAAGGTATTGAAAAAGTAGAGATAAGTGAGAAATTTTTTGCTTTCAAATAATTTCCTTTCTAAGAGAATTGAGTGATCTAAGCCTATATGTTTGACAGTTTTTTCTTATTTCCTTCATCATTGTTTTCTTTTGTTTTGACTTAATTTTTTGTACTCACACATTGTGATTTCCTTCTCTTCTTATCCTGTGTATATTTTTTAGATTTTCTTTGTGGTTATCTGTGGGGATTACAGATATTATCCTAAAGTTTTAATCTGATCTGAATTGACATCAACATAATCGTATGCAACAAAAGACAATAGAGAAAACTCCCAACAATTTTAAAATAAATTTCTGCTAAATTTGTTGCTTGATCTTCTTTTTATATATGTAAATAGTTCCACCCAAGTACTGATTTTCTTGCCTCAAGCATAACTCTAATATTTAAGTATTTGCATTCTAGGTTTGGGTTGGTACCATTGGTTCAGGCCCTAAGGGTCGGAATCTCTGTGCTACCTTCCAGCATACCGAAACATTTGAGTTCCAGGATGAAGTGGGAGCACTTTTGTTATCTGTATGCCAGACTGTAAGCCACGGAATTTTGTGTTTTTTACCATCATATAAGGTAAGAGAATATTATTGTTTCCTTTGCCTCTGAAAAGATCAAGTAGGATTACCATGATAAACTTCCTAGAGTGAGAAGTGACAAGGTAATAATTATAGTTTTCTGAAATCATGTATTATTTTATATACTTATTAAGATACTTCTTGATTGTTCTATCATGATTTACTTAAAAGTCTAAGAGAATAAAAGTCTGCAAGTAATGTTAGTTATATAAGAGTACTACTTTTGTGTATATGATTTTTATTTTTAGAGGCAAGTTGGTATTTTCATTATTGGAAAGGAGTATTCTTTTTCATTTTCACAAATTGTACTTTTAAATGTTTCATTCACATTCAGATTTCTTTGTTGCCCATTATTTTGCTTCTTGTATCTGGCCAGAAGAGACTTTTTTCTTGTTTTTAGAGTCACTCTGATTTTTAATAATTTTGTTTTAGTTAAATTGAAATTATATGGTATATTTTGGTCCTCCCACTATGCAAAGCATTGAAGTCACATATAATTGCCAAAATAATATCACATTTTATTAAAATCTAAGTCAACTTTTATTGTAGAGATTTGTTCTTTTATTGTGGCATTTGTTCTTTTTCAAGATTGTTTTGACTATGTTGAGTTTTTTGAGATTCCGTGTGCATTTAAGGATAAATTTTGCTTTGTGTATTATTATCATCCTAAAAAAAGTAAGTCTTCTAATTCATGAGCATAGAATGTCTTTCCTTTGAATTATGTCTTAATTTCTTTTAGTAGTGTTTAGGTTTTTAGTGAACAGTCTTTGACTTCTCTGGTTAAGTTTATCCCCAAGTATTTTGTTCTTTATTATGCTGTTGTAAATGAAATTGTTTTCTTAATATCCTTTTCTGTTGTTTAGTACTAGTGTATAAAAAAGCAACTATTTTTCTGTGGTTATCTTGTATTCTATAAATTTGCTGAATATTAATGAATATTAAGAGGGATGTTTGGGTGTAATCTTTAGGGTTTTCTTATTATATAAGATCATGTTCTCTATGAACAGAGATAATTTTACTGTTTCCTTTCTAATTTGTATACCTTATATTTCTTTTTTATGTCTGGCTAGAACTTCCACTACTATCTTGAAGTGGCATAAACTGATATTGATGTTGAGTTCCTTATTGGTATGGGGAAAGATTTCTGCATTTCATCATTAAGTGTGATGTTACCATTTATATAGACTAACTCTTTCCTTCTTTCAGCCCTCCTTCCATCCCTTCTTTTCTTTTGGCAGTGCCAGAGATTGAAACCTGGTTCTCATACAGCTAGGCAGGCACTCTACTACTGAGCTACATCCCCAGCCTTCCTTTTCTCTTTTAACCTTCAGGTCTTAGATCTAATATGAATCTCTTAGAGTCAATTTATTTGGATCATGGATTTTTAAATTTTTTAATTGTTAGTATCAACATTTTGATTGGAGAATTTAATACATTTATACATAAAACAATTACAGATAACAAAAGACTTCTGCCATTTTTCTTTTGATCTTATCTGTGCATTATAGATTTTCCCCCACTACTTTCTCTATCAACACTTCTCTTTCATTTAATGTTTTTTTCTAGTGACACATTAGCGTTTCCTTCTCATTTTATTTTATATATATTCTATAGACAGTTCTTTGTGATTACCATGGGGATTATAGATATTAACCATATATATATATATATATATATATATATTAACCTAAAGTTATAATAATCTGATTTGAATTGATACCCACCTGATTTCAACTATATAGACTCCTAAACTGCTCCCCCTACCTTTATGTTATTGATGTTGCAGATTTCATCTGTGCCCAGTGACAAATTTATTATTTTTATGTATTTGTCTTTTAAATCCTATAGAAAAACAAAAAAATGGAGTTATAAGCCAAAATTATTATAATACTGAATTTATATTTGCCAGTACTTATATTTACTGCTGATCTTTGTTTATTTCTAATGATAGAAGTTACTGTCTAGAGTCCTTTGATTCATTTTGTTTTAATGGAATTCCAACATATGTGTTTCTTTTATTTTATCTTGTGGTGTTGGGGAGTGAACCCAGGGCCTTGTACATGCTAGAGAAGTGCTTTACCACTTAGCCACACTCCCAACCCTTACAGTCCTTTGATTCTGAAATGAAGGATTCCTTTTAGTATTTCTTGTAGGGTAGGTTTAATAGAATGAATTCCCTCAGCTTTTATTTGTCTGGATATGTTGTCATAATTTCTCTTTCATGTTCAAAGGATAATTCAATCCCCAACACCACATGATTGAACCTTCCCTAGCTCTTTTGGCTGCCCACATTTCTGAGGAGAGCCTGACTGATGATGTTATTGAGGATCCTTTTGATGTGATGTTTCTTTGCTCTTGCGTCTTTCAAGAATCAGGCTTTATCTTTGGCTTTATACAGTTTAATCATGTCTCATGGTTTGGGATGCTTTCGGTTTACCCTCCTTTGAGTTTATTGAGCCTCTTTTCATGTAGACTTGTGCCTTTCATTAAATTGGGGGAATTTTCAGCCATTTTTTTCTGAAATATTTTGAATTGAGTAAAAATGGAAATACGAAGTATACTTTGTGCAATGCAACACAAGTTGTGGTTATGGACACTTGTAGTCTTTAATGCTTATTAGAAAAAAAGAAAAATCTTAAAAAATCATAACCTATACCTCTACCCTAGTAATCCAGAAAAAAGGAAATGGAAAATAAGTACTAAGTAGAGGGAAGGAAATAAAATAAAAGTGAAAATCAAGTAGAAAACTACAAAATAATAGAAGCAAATCAATGAAACCAACAGTTGTCCTCACTATGAAAATATATTAATAAAATTAATAAATCTAGCAAGCAAAACAAGATAAAAAGAAGACAAATTACTGATAACAGAAATTAAGAGGGAACATCGTTATAGAGTCCATTGACATTACAAAGATAATAAAGGGATACTCAACAACTTATGTCAAGCATTTAAACAATTTATATGTAATAAATTCCCTGGAAGAAACAGATTATAAAAAATCAGCTCAAGAACATATAATTTGAAGGCTGGGGATGTGGCTCAAGCGGTGGCACACTCGCCTGGCATGCACGGCACGCTGAATTCAATCCTCAGCACCACATAAAAATAAAATAAAGATGTTGTATCCACCAAAGACTAGAAGAATAAATATTAAAAATTCAATAAAAAGAACGTATACATTGAACATGTACACTGAATAAGTTGAACTATTAATTAAAATCTTTCAGCAAAGGAAAGTGTAGGCTCAATTGCTCTGATTGGTGAATTCTACCATGAAAAAGTATCATTTCTACTCAAAACTCAGAAAATGGAGGAGGAGGAACTCCTACATCATCCCACAAGCATTATTACTCTGATACCAAAACCAAATAAGAATATTACAAGGAAACATTTGGAAAAAAACCAATATGAGTTGGACGGGCACAGTAATGCATGCCTTTAATCCCGGAAACTCCAGAAGGTGAGACAGGAGGATCACAAGTTCAAGGTCAGCTTAGGTAACCAAATGATACCCTGTCTCAAAACAAAAATAGAATATAAAGAAAAATATGTCTGGGGGGCGAGGTGCTCTGGGGATGTTGCTCAGTTGTAAAGTGCCTGTGGCTTTAATACTCAGTACCATCCAAAAGAAACAGGAAGAAACCAATGTGAGTTCAAAAATTGCTACCTCCAAATTAGTAAATCTGATCTATTAATATATAAGAGGTTAATACATCATGACCCAGGAGGATTTATTCCAGGAAATCAGTTTTGTTTTCAAAAATCAATCAGTGTAACTCACCAAATCAACAGGATAAAGGAGAAAACCCACATATCATCTAAAAAACTTGATAAGGCGTTTTATGTAATTTAACACCTGTTCATGATATAAACTCTTAGTAAACAAAGAGCAACCTGATTAAAGGCATTTATGAAAAACCACAGTTAACATCCTACTTAATATTGTAAGTCTAAATGCTTTTTTTCCTTACTCTTAGGTATAAGATACAGATGTCTGTGTTCTCTACTTTTGTACTATATTCAGTTCAGTAAGATAGAAAAATAATTTAAATATATAAAGATTTGAAAAGAAGTAAAATTGTCTCTCCTCAGTCATCATGATTGTATACTTAAAAAATTCTAAGGAGTATATAAGAACTATTACAGTTAGAGTTCAGCAAGCTCTCAATTAATAAGGAGGTAAATCAGTATTCACAGATTATATGTATATAATAGTAATAAACAATTGGGAAGTGAAATAAAAATAACACTAGTTAGACTAGCCTGTAAAGCATGAAGTGATGAAATGTGTCCATGATATGCATGATCTAAGTACCAAAATGTACAAAATACTGATGAAATATTTCAAAGTACACATGTAAGCCTAGGTGAATGTAGAGAAATGTGTTCATAGGTTAGAAGTCTCTATATTGTTAAGGTATCTACTCTCCTGAAATTGTTTTATCTGTTCATGATGATTTGGGCAAATATTCCATTAGGCTTTTTTTTTTTTTAAGAAACTGACATTTTAATTCTGTAATTCACACAAAAATGCATAGATTATAAAAGACATTTAGGAAAATAAATGAGAATAGAATAGAAAGAGTTAAATACCTAGTTTCAACAGAAGGCACAGTAAATCAAGATAGTTGGGTATCAGCCTAAGGATTGTCATATGCAACAAAATATAGTCCAAAATTCTATCTATTATCAAGTGGCTTTTGACAGACATGAAAAGGTAATTTAATGGCACATTGTGAGAAACACATTCACCTTTCCAAGCCCAAAGAATGGATTAAGAGACACAGGAACAACAAAAAGTAAGGCTTTATTTGAATGATGGTCTTGCAGGATCGGGTGCCTGGTGGTCAGATTGTGTATAACCAGTGTTTTATCTCCTAGAGTGCAAGATCCCCCCAGTTCCTCATTGGCTGAGTACTGTGGGGTGCATAGCACATCACTAGGTTTTTCTGTCCCTCTTGGGTTTTATAAAGAAATATACCTTTAGTTGTCCCCATCTCCCTTTGTTGTCTTGAGGTGGGAAAGTTCCCTTGGATTGAGTGCCTTTTGTCACGGACACAGTTGGGCCTCTGCCTTCTTACCTTCTGTTTATCAAGGGGCTGTGAATTTTTTTTTTTTTTAAGAGAGAGAGAGAGAGAGAGAGAGAGCATTTTTTAATATTTATTTTTTTTTAGTTATTGGCAGACACAACATCTTTGTATGTGGTGCTGAGGATCGAACCTGGGCCGCATGCATGCCAGGCGAGCCGTTATCTCTTGAGCCACATCCCCAGCCCCAAGGGTCTGTGAATTTTTGTGCTCTTGTGTTCAACTGCTTGTAACTTTTTATTCTGCTCTCCTCTCCAGCTCTTTAATTTTACATTTAAAACTGAATACTGTGTTCTGAAAATGGACCACTGGACTTTCTGTTTCTAACGAGATGCAGTGGCACTCTGAGGTATTAGGAATTCAGGCTCTACCCTACAAATTTTGGGAGACAATTCAGCCCACAACACGGAACAAAGAACTTTTTCAGATATTGTAAATATCTTGTATTTTGATTATGGTGGGAGTTTTTAAAGTGTATTTGTCAAAATTCATTAGCTTAAAATGAGTGCATTTTTGTATGTAAATTATACCTCACTAAAGTTACCTTTTTAAACAGTAAAATGTTAATCCAAATAAAAAATTGCATTGCAAATATGATTTAAAGTTCGCTAAAATACCTGCGACCGACCGGCAGAACAGGCCCCGCGGGCGTAGTAGACATGTCACACCAATTGGAGGAGGGGCAGAGCAGAGCCGCCGCCTGCGCCTGCAAGGGATACTTTTCAACTATACAAGAGCAATATAAATATATAGGGGGAAAATTTCAAAAACACAACAGTTTCACCAAGCAGAAAGAAACGCGAGCAGTATGAAAAGATAAGGAAAGAAAGGACCACAAGCAATATACGTCAACTCAACGTTAGAAGAGGTAATAACTGCAGCAGATGGAATGTCAGATAAAGAATTCAGGATTTACATGCTTCAGATGATCTGGAGTCTCAAAGACATTAGACATCAAAATCAGACAATGAAAGATCACTTCGACAATGAATTACATAAACAAATCCAAGAAGCAAAAGATCAACTATACAGGGAGATAGAGGTTATAAAAAACAAACAAACAGAAATCCTAGAAATGCAGGAAGCAATAAACCAACTTAAAAACTCAATTGAGAATACTACCAGCAGAGTAGAACACTTAGAAGATAGAACATCAGACAATGAAGACAAAGTATTTCAACTTGAAAAGAACATAGACAGCTCAGCGAGACTCTTAAGAAACCATGAGCAGAACATCCAAGAAATATGGGATAACATAAAGAGACCAAACTTAAGAGTCATTGGGATACAGGAAGGTATAGAGGTCCAAACCAAAGGAATGAGCAATCTATTCAACGAAATAATATGAGAAAACTTCCCAGACTTGAAGAATGAGACCGAATCCCAAATCCTAGAAGCCTACAGGACGCCGAATGTGCAAAATCATAAGAGATCCACACCTAGACACCTAGACACAAGTTTCAAGCATCTCTCAAGAATGCTGTAGACACTTTAAAAACAATATTCAAAGTAGAAAAACTGACATAATATGAAGAAAAAAATTTTTAGAGCTGAAAGAAAACTTGAATTCAGTTCAATATTTGTACTTTTGGGTTGGTGTAAGATATCTATGCTAGGTTTTAGGAATATAAAGGGGAGTTTAAAAATATTTTCTAGAACAGACCCAGCGGCCCGCGGAGTGGTAGGCACGTCACCCCAATTGGAGGAGGGACAGAGCAGAGCCGTCGCCCGCGCCTGCAAGGTAGGCAAACCTGCGGCCCACCGGCAGAACAGGACCAGCAGCCCGTCGGCGTGGTAGACACATCACCCCAATTGGAGGAGGGGCAGAGCCGCCACCCACGCCTGCAAGGTAGGCAGACCTGCGACCCACCGGCAGAACAGGCCCAGCAGCCCACCGGCATGGTAGACACATCACCCCAATTGGAGGGGGGGGCAGAGCCGCCGCCCGTGCCTGCAAGGTAGGCAGATCTGCGACCTACCGGGACAACAGGCCCAGCAGCCCGCCGGCGTGGTAGACACATCACCCCAATTGGAGGAGGGGCAGAATCGCGGCCCGCACCTGCAAGGTAAGCAGACCTGCGACCTACCGGGAGAACAGGCCCAGAAGCCCGCTGGTGTGGTAGACACATCACCCCAATTGGAGGAAGGGCCCAGCTGCCACCCTCAAGGAAGGCAGACCACGCGTCCCGGAGAAGGGGCCCAGCGGCCCGCCGGCCTAGTTGAAAGATCACACCAATTGGAGGAGGGGCACAGCCGCCGCCTGCGCCTGCAAGGTAGGCAGACCTGCAACCTGGAGAACAGGCCCAGCGGCCCGCCATCGTGGTAGATAGATCACCCCTATTGGAGGAGGGGCCCAGCTGTTGCCCGCAAGGTAGGCAGACCACGTGACCTCGAGAAGGGGCCCAGCGGTCCGCCGGCGTGATAGACAGATCACCCCAATTGGAGGAGGAGCACAGCCGCCGCCCGCCCCTGCAAGGGAGACTTTGCAACTATACAAGAGCAATATAAATATATAGGGGGAAAATTCAATAACACAACAGTTTCACCAAGCAGAAAGAAACATGAGCAGTATGAAAAGACAAGGAAAGAAAGGACCACAAGCAATGCAGCCCAACGCAACTTTAGAAGAGGTAATAACTGCAGCAGATGGAATGTCAGATAAAGAATTCAGGATTTACATGCTTCAGATGATCTGGAGTCTCAAGGAAGACATTAGACAGCAAAATCAGACAATAAAAGATCACTTCGACAATGAATTACATAAACAAATCCAAGAAGCAAAAGATCAACTATACAGGGAGATAGAGGTTATAAAAAACAAACAAACAGAAATCCTAGAAATGCAGGAAGCAATAAACCAACTTAAAAACTCAATTGAGAATACTACCAGCAGAGTAGAACACTTAGAAGATAGAACATCAGACAATGAAGACAAAGTATTTCAACTTGAAAAGAACATAGACAGCTCAGCGAGACTCTTAAGAAACCATGAGCAGAACATCCAAGAAATATGGGATAACATAAAGAGACCAAACTTAAGAGTCATTGGGATACAGGAAGGTATAGAGGTCCAAACCAAAGGAATGAGCAATCTGTTCAACGAAATAATATGAGAAAACTTCCCAGACTTGAAGAATGAGACCGAATCCCAAATCCTAGAAGCCTACAGGACGCCGAATGTGCAAAATCATAAGAGATCCACACCCAGACACATTATAATGAAGATGCCCAACATACAGAATAAGGAGAGAATTTTAAAAGCTTCAAGAGAAAGGAAGCAGATTACATTTAGGGGTAAACCAATCAGGATAACAGCTGATCTTTCAACACAGACTCTGAAAGCTAGAAGATCCTGAAACAACATATTTCAAACGCTGAAAGAAAATGGGTTCCAACCAAGAATTGTGTATCCAGCGAAATTAAGCTTCAGGATGGAAGATGAAATTAAAACCTTCCACGATAAACAAAAGCTAAAAGAATTTGCAGCTAGAAAACCATCTCTTCAAAACATCCTCGGCAAAACATCACAGGAAGAGGAAATGGAAAATAACAATGAAAACCAACAGTGGGAGATAGTACAGTAAAGGGAAAAAATAATCAAAGAGGAAAAACAAACCATGTTAAGTAACATAAATAAACAAATATGGCTGGAAGAACAATCCATATCTCAATAATAACCCTAAATGTTAATGGCTTAAACTCACCAATTAAGAGAGACAGGCTAGTAGAATGGATCAAAAAAAAAAAAAAAAGACAATATGCTGCCTACAGGAGACGCATTTGATAGGAAAAGACATACGTAGACTGAAGGTGAAAGGTTGGGAAAAATCATATCACTCATATGGACTTCGGAAACAAGCAGGAGTGTCCATACTCATATCAAATAAAATAGATTTCAAGCCAAAGTTAATCAAAAGGGATAAAGAGGGACACTACATACTGCTCAAGGGAACCATACACCAACAAGACATAACAATCATAAATATATATGCTCCAAACAATGGTGCAGCTATGTTCATCAAACAAACTGTTCTCAAGTGCAAGAGTCTAATAGACCACCATACAATAATTATGGGAGACTTCAACTCACCTCTCTCACCACTGGACAGATCTTCCAAACAAAAGTTGAATAAGGAAACTATAGAACTCAATAACACAATTAATAACCTAGACTTAATTGACATATATAGAATATACCACCCAACATCAAGCAGTTACACTTTTTTCTCAGCAGCACATGGATCCTTCTCAAAAACAGATCATATATTATGTCACAGGGCAACTCTTAGACAATATAAAGGAGTAGAGATAATACCTTGCATCTTATCTGATCATAATGGAATGAAACTGAAAATCAACGATAAAAGAAGGAAGGAAAAATCATGCATCACTTGGAGAATGAACAATAGGTTACTGAATGATCAATGGGTTATAGAAGACATCAAGGAGGAAATTAAAAAATTCTTAGAGATAAATGAAAACACAGACACAACATATCGGAATCTATGGGACACATGGAAAGCAGTTCTAAGAGGAAAATTCATTGCTTGGAGTTCATTCCTTAAAAAAAGAAAAAAACCAACAAATAAATGATCTCATACTTCATCTCAAAATCCTAGAAAAAGAAGAGCAAAACAACAGCAAAAGAAGTAGAAGGCAAGAAATAATTAAAATCAGAGCTGAAATTAATGAAATCGAAACAAAAGAAACAATTGAAAAAATTGACAAAACTAAAAGTTGGTTCTTTGAAAAAATAAATAAAATCGACAGACCCTTAGCCATGCTAACGAAGAGAAGGAGAACTCAAATTACTAGCATACGGGATGAATAAGGCAATATCACAACAGACACTTCAGAAATACAGAAGATAATCAGAAATTATTTTGAATCCTTATACTCCAATAAAATAGAAGATAGTGAAGGCATCGATAAATTTCTTAAGTCATGATCTGCCCAGATTGAGTCAGGAGGATATAGACAACCTAAACAGACCAATATCAATTGAGGAAATAGAAGAAACCATCAAAAGACTACCAACTAAGAAAAGCCCAGGACCGGATGGGTATACAGCAGAGTTTTACAAAACCTTTAAAGAGGAACTAATACCAATACTTTTCAAGCTATTTCAGGAAATAGAAAAAGAGGGAGAACTTCCAAATTCATTCTACGAGGCCAACATCACCCTGATTCCTAAACCAGACAAAGACACTTCAAAGAAAGAAAACTACAGACCAATATCTCTAATGAACCTAGATGCAAAAATCCTCAATAAAATTCTGGCGAATCGGATACAAAAACATATCAAAAAAATTGTGCACCATGATCAAGTAGGATTCATCCCTGGGATGCAAGGCTGGTTCAATATACGGAAATCAATAAATGTTATTCACCACATCAATAGACTTAAAAATAAGAACCATATGATCATCTCGATAGATGCGGAAAAAGCATTTGACAAAGTACAGCATCCCTTTATATTCAAAACTCTAGAAAAACTAGGGATAACAGGAACATACCTCACTATTGTAAAAGCAATCTATGCTAAGCCTCAGGCTAGCATCATTCTGAATGGAGAAAAATTGAAGGCATTCCCTCTAAAATCTGGAACAAGACAGGGATGCCCTCTCTCACCACTTCTGTTCAACATAGTTCTCGAAACACTGGCCAGAGCAATTAGACAGACGAAAGAAATTAAAGGCATAAAAATAGGAAAAGAAGAACTTAAATTATCACTATTTGCAGTTGACATGATTCTATACCTAGCAGACCCCAAATGATCTACAAAGAAACTATTAGAGCTAGTAAATGAATTCAGCAAAGTGGCAGGATATAAAATCAACACGCATAAATCAAAGGCATTCCTGTATATCAGCAACAAATCCTCTGAAATGGAAATGAGGACAACCACTCCATTCACAATATCCCCCCCAAAAATAAAATACTTGGGAATCAACCTAACATAAGAGGTGAAAGACTTATACAATGAAAACTACAGAACCCTAAAGAGAGAAATAGAAGAAGATCTTAGAAGATGGAAAAATATACCCTGTTCATGGATAGGCAGAACTAACATCAGCAAAATGGCGATATTTCCAAAAGTTCTCTATAGGTTTAATGCAATGCCAATCAAAATCCCAACGGCATTTCTTGTAGAAATAGAGAAAGCAATCATGAAATTCATATGGAAAAATAAAAGACCCAGAATAGCAAAAACAATGCTAAGCAGGAAGTGTGAATCAGGCGGTATAGCGATACCAGACTTCAAACTGTACTACAGAGCAATAGTAACAAAAACAGCATGGTACTGGTACCAAAACAGGCGGGTGGACCAGTGGTACAGAATAGAGGACATAGAAACCAATCCACAAAACTACAACTATCTTATATTTGATAAAGGGGCTAAAAGCATGCAGTGGAGGAAGGATAGCATCTTCAACAAATGGTGTTGGGAAAACTGGAAATCCATATGCAACAAAATGAAACTGAATCCCTTTCTCTCACCATGCACAAAAGTTAACTCAAAATGGATCAAGGAGCTTGATATCAAATCAGAGACACGGCGTCTGATAGAAGAAAAAGTTGGCTACGATCTATATACTGTGGGGTCGGGCTCCAAATTCCTCAATAGGACACCCATAGCACAAGAGTTAATAACTAGAATCAACAAATGGGACTTACTCAAACTAAAAAGTTTTTTCTCAGCAAAAGAAACAATAAGAGAGGTAAATAGGGAGCCTACATCCTGGGAACAAATCTTTACTCCTCACACTTCAGATAGAGCCCTAATATCCAGATTAAAGAAAGAACTCAAAAAATTAGACAATAAGATAACAAATAACCCAATCAACAAATGGGCCAAGGACCTGAACAGACACTTCTCAGAGGAGGACATACAATCAATCAACAAGTACATGAAAAAATGCTCACCATCTCTAGCAGTCAGAGAAATGCAAATCAAAACCACCCTAAGATACCATCTCACTCCAGTAATATTGGCAGCCATTATGAAGTCAAACAACAAGTGCTGGCGAGGATGTGGGCAAAAGGGTACTCTTGTACATTGCTGGTGGGACTGCAAACTGGTGCAGCCAATTTGGAAAGCAGTATGGAGATTTCTTGGAAAGCTGGGAATGGAGCCACCATTTGACCCAGCTATTCCCCTTCTTGGTGTATTCCCTAAAAACCTAAAAAGAGCATGCTACAGTGACACTGCTACATCAATGTTCATAGCAGCACAATTCACAATAGCAAGACTGTGGAACCAACCTAGATGCCCTTCAATAGACGAATGGATTAAAAAAAAATGTGGCATTTATACACAATGAAGTATTACTCTGCATTAAAAAATGACAAAATCATAGAATTTGCAGGGAAATGGATGGCATTAGAGCAGATTATGCTAAGTGAAGCTAGCCAATCCCTAAAAAACAAATGCCAAATGTCTTCTTTGATATAAGGAGAGTAACTAAGAACAGAGTAGGGACGAAGAGCAGGAGAAGAAGATTAACATTAAACAGGGATGAGAGGTGGGAGGGAAAGGGAGAGAGAAGGGAAATTGCATGGAAATGGAAGGAGACCCTCATTGTTATACAAAATTACATACAAGAGGAAGTGAGCGGAAAGGGAAAAATAATACAAGGGGGAGAAATGAATTACAGTAGAGGGGGTAGAGAGAGAAGAGGGGAGGGGAGGGGAGAGGAGGGGGGGATAGTAGAGGATAGGAAAGGCAGCAGAATACAACAGACACTAGTATGGCAATATGTAAATCAATGGATGTGTAACGGATGTGATTCTGCAATCTGTATATGGGGTAAAAATGGGAGTTCATAACCCACTTGAATCAAAGTGTGAAATATGATATATCAAGAACTATGTAATGTTTTGAACAACCAACAATAAAAATTAAAAAAAAAATGTTCGTTAAAATATGTTTATCTGGAAAGGATATAAGATCTTCCCACACAGGAATATGATGTATCTCTATACTTTGTAATGTTTTATATCCTCAGTAAAATGAAATAGTTAAACCACAGTGTCTTTATCACTTTCCTTTTGACAGAAGTATATAAATATCCATTTATTCTGCCTTTCCTTAGATTATCTGGTGTTTCAATACAAAAAAATTTTTATTTTTGACATGAAAATCTGTATGTTTGAATATAGTACAAATCCAATTCTAAAATGAATATTTAGAATTGTTTGCAAATTGGTATGCTTTGAGTTTTCAGGTAAACCAATCTGTTTACATTCCCAACAATCTCCTGCTTATCCTTTATGAAGTCTAGAATGTTTCATAATGTAGACACAAGAAGCAGGCTGTTCAGCTGAAGCAAATTATTAGTTATTCTAAATATTAAACACCATTTCATAGTGGTGGCATAACTGCCACAATTAATAAAGTGTTGTTGTCTTCTGTACACATAATTTAGAGTTCTAAAACATATCTGATTATGATAACATTGTAAATAACTCCCAAAGAAAGGTCAATAACTCACTGATGAAGAATAACACTAAAATTTATGGGCATTAGCATTTTTCTTTTTATTGGATATTTTGTCTTTCATGAGACATATATTGAATGAATCATCTGAGTCCCAGTTACCAAGCCTTACCGCCTCTTATTGCAGACAGGTTGGCAACATGAACAGTAATGGTTTATATCAGTCATGTTTAAAAGCGTCTTCTATTTCTAAGCAATTTTTATTTCTGATACTCATAGTTTTTTTTTTTTTGCTAACATTGTTAGCAAATTGCCATAAGTATGTATATAGTGTGTTATTAATAACATTTGAAGTGAATTGTCACAGATATAGACATTACTCATTAATTAAAAGCAGAATTTCATTATTTTCTGTTTCATTTTAAAGTCTTTAAATATCTTTCGGTATAATTTCTTCCTGGCTAATAATTTACTTCAGCTGAAGTGCCTGTTTCTTGTTGTCTACATTATGAAACATTCTAGACTTTATAAAGGATAAGCAGGAGATTGTTGGGAATATAGCATATTGATTTACCTGAAAACTAAAAAGCATGTAGGCGTTTCTCAACATTCATTTTTGAATTGGATTCGTACTGCATTCAAATATACAGGTTTTAAATATATACGCTTTTGAATATATCTTCACCTTGTTTTCTAACAATTAAAATAAATCTTATAAATGACACATCATGAGTAAGGGACTGTATTGGTCAGGGTTTTCTAGAGAAATGAACTGAGAGAGTCAGAAAGATAAAGACAGAAAGTTGTGATTATAGAGGCTGAGAAGTCCCATAGCTTGCCATCTGTAAGCTGGAGACCTAGGAAATCTCATGGTCTAATTCAAAGGCCTTAGAGCTAATGATTCTAGTGTGAATCTGAAGGTCTGAGAACTAGAAACACCGAGGGCAGGAGAGGTCAGTGTCCAAGCGTAAGGTACAGGGAAAGAAAATTCATCCATTCTCTTCCTTTTTGTTCTATTCAAGTTCTCAAGGGGATGATTCCCTTCTGTTTAGGAAGGCCTTCTACATTACTAAGTTCACCAATTCAAATGTTACTATCTCCAGAACCATCATAGACCTATCAAAACATGTTTAAACAGATACCTGGGTATCCCATGGCACAGGTAAGTTGATTCATAAATTATCATCACAAGTTTGCTTTCCAGATAGATAAACATTTAAGTCAATAAGATGTTGATTTATTAAATAAACACTGCAAATGTAAATTTTATGTTGAAATACCGTTTTCATATCATATAGTTATGCTGTAGTCTAAATTCATAATAGATGGGTTACTAGTTATTTCTTCTATGAAGAAGGCAAATGCCACACTAAAAGTTCATTCATCCTGAGGCATATAACATTAAGGACATGAAAAGTTTTGACTTTTGGGGTTTGGGGAGCGATACTGGACAGAGTTAACTAAGTAGCTGGAGCTGATCTGGAACTTATAATCCTTTTACTTCTACTTCCTGAGTCACTGGGATTATAGTTGTGCACCACCAAACTGGCTGGTGTGTCATATTGAGAACAATTACTATTTCACAGTTTTAAAAAATATATATATATATATTTTAATGATTTTTTAAATTTATTTATTTTGCATTACATTAAAAAATATATTTAAAGCAGGCATTATTCCTGAGGAATCAATATTATACTATAGAGTAGATAAGTTTTTTATTAATTAATAAATTTGAGTTATTCTCTATTATTTAATTACTCATTTTGGCTAGTTTTTTTTCAAAATCTTGAATTTTCTTTTTCAAAATCTGAAAATTTAAGATAGAAGCCTAAATTCCCTTTTATCAAAAATTTTTTCCTTTTTTCTCCGAATTTTTTTATTGGTGCATTAAATTGTACATAATGGTGGAATTGGTTGTTACATATTCATACCTGCACACAATGTAACAATATAACTTGGCCAATATCATTCCCCATTATTACCTCTTTTAATTTTTTTTAAAATTTAAGTCACTCTCCTTTCTATTTTTAAAAACAGACTGATCTCTTAATATATAATTCCCATACCACATAAATCTTTCATGTAAAGTATAGAATTCAGTAGTTTTCTGTATATTCACAAAATTGTGAACTATCACCACTACCTAATCACAGAACATTTTTCTGACTTCAAAAAGAAAACCTTACCCAGAAACCCTTCTGCATTCATTTGCTACTTCCTCCTCCTGTCCGGGTGTCACCCCCACCCCCCATCCCCTTGTAACCACTAATCTACTTTCTGTTTCTATAGAATTGCCTTTTCTGGACATTTCATATAAGTGGAATAATATAGTATGTGGGGTTTTGTGTTTGAATTCTTCATTTCACATATTTGTTTTCAAGGTTCATCTGTATTGTAGAATGATTAATACTTTTCCTTTTTACAATTGAATAATAAACCTTTTACAGACTCTGTGTCTTTGAATATAAAATGTGTCTTTGTAGACAACATAGTTGGATCATTTTTTTCAGTTCTACCAATCTCTGTCTTTTATATGGAGTATTTACTCCACTTATATTTAATCTAATTACTAATGTAGTAGTTTTAATTAATGTCATTTTGCTTTTTGCTTTCTCTGTGTTGGATGCTTCTTTTTCCTTTCTATTCTTTTATTACTGTCTCTTTGAGTTAAATGGATATCTTCAAGTATGCCAATTTTTTTTTAATGTGCCATTTGATTACCTTGACTCCCCCACCCCCCTGTGTATTTTGGAATTATTTTCTTAGTGGTTTTTCTGGGAATTACATCATATATCTTAATTGTTAACAGTGTAGTTTACATTACTACTAACTTAACTTTCAATAGTAGGCAAAAACTTTGATTCCAGATCGCTATATTTTGTCCTATTTCCTTTATAAACTTATTGTCATAAAAATTACATCTTTACACTTTTTTATTTTTTCAGCACTGGAGATTGAATCCAGAGGCACTCTACCATAGAGCTATATCCCCAGTGCCCCCACACTTTTCTAAATTTTTTTTTTTTTTTTTTTTTTAATTTTGAGACAGATTCTCACTAAGTTGCTGGTGCTGACCCTGAAATTGTGATCCTCCTGCCTCAGCCTCCTGAGTCACTGGGAACTGCGTGAAACACCAGTCTCAGCAAATCTTATATGTTGTATACCTATGAATATAATTTACAATTACTGTTTTATGTAGTTGACTTTTAAAATCAGATAGGAGACAAGAGTTATAAACAAAAAATAGATTTTATACTACCTTTTGCATTTACCTAAGTAATTATCTTAACCAGTGTTCTTTAATTCTTAATGTGAACTTGAGTTACTAATGTCTCTAAAACCTCTTTTTTTTTTTTTTTTTTTTGGCCTTGGGGACTGAACCCATGGGCACTTTACCATTGAGTTACATCCCCAGTCCGTTTTTATTTTGATACAGGGGCCCTAAATTGCTAAGGCTCGGCTGGAACTTGCAATCCTCCTGCCTCAGCGTCTTGAGTTGTTAGGTTTACAAATGTATGCACCACACCCACTCTCTTTTAATAGAGTCCAAACCTTGCATCTCTCAGCTGTAATCCACTGCTATTATTCTGGAGACCTATCCAGGTGGTCTTAAGGTATGGGCAGATGGGACGTATCTTGTAGTAGTATGATTATGTCTCAGTCTTTTAGTGGAAATGTCTCTCTTGCCTGTGATCTTCGCAGGTATTTCTCAACTCATTTTTGAACTAATTACATGAGACAGGGAATCTATAGGGAGCTGGAATTTAGGTAATACTCCCTTCTTTCATGTTGAATAAGGCTCTGGAACCTTGGAGAAGTCTTCCTTACTGGTGGACTGGCCTTTGTTATGGGTAATGCTTTGACTGTATTTCAAAATGGTTTCTTTTTCCCTCCCACGCCAAGATCAGGAGGGTTTCTCTTGGTTCTTTACTGTGAGAACTGTGGAGTTCCTAGAAATGTGAGGGCCCTCTAAAACTACAGCCCCCAAGAATTTCTCACTTTTAAACTAGTCTGTATTCTGTTTCCTGTAATTTGTCAAAATTTAATTATGCCTATCAGTTTATGATTTTAGTGGCTTTTGCTCCCTTGTAAGCATACCTTAGTATGATTCTCTGTATTCACCCATCTCTTGTGATTTACATGTGGCATTTTGCTGTGTGACTTCAATTCTTTGAATCCCAGAAAAATTTGATTTAGCTTGTTTAGTTTTTACCTTATTGTAAGGTAGGCATGATGACTTTTAAGTTTTTTACATATTTGAAATTTCAAGTCCTAATTCTATTATCTTTTTTTAAAGTGTGTTTTTAGCTGATTTTCAGAATGTACATATAATTTATTGAAATGTCAGACCAGCACATTATAATGGTATTTTGTCAGTGTCTCTGCCAGTGGTCACATAGTACAGTTACTAGAATTAAATTTATGTGGACTTAAAATGTATTATACCTGTTTTTTATTTTAAAGGGTTTGACATCGAACATACAGGAGACAAGAAAGCCTATATTAGAATTTCTTTTCGAGGGATATTAGGGACCAGGATTAATATAAATAGAGGAGTTATATTCATCTTCTATTGTTGCATAACAAATTGCCACTAACTTAGTGCCTTAAAATAATTACACATTTATTATCTCTTTCTGTGGGTCAGGAGTCTAGGCACCACTTAGCTGGATTTTCTGCTCACTGTATCAAAAGACCACCAGGGGTCAGCTGGGGGTCAGCAGTCTCATTAGAGGATTGGGGAAGGTTTCATTTCCATGGTCCCATAGTTTATTGGCAAAATTTATCTCCTTGTAGTGGTAGGTTTATAGTACCAGTGTCTTACTGGCTGTTGTCTGGAGATCATTCTTAGGTCTTAGAAGCTACATCAGGTCCTAGCCATTTGGTCCTCTCAATAACATGACCATTTACTTCTTCAAAGACAACAGGTTGCCTCTTTTTAGTGGGAACCAATCTATCTTTTAAGGATTCTCACCTGAGTAAGTCAGTCCCACCCAGGACAAATCAGGTCCATTCACAGAAATGCTTTCACTTTTGCCACATAATATAACCTAATCACGGGAGTGAAATCTTGTTATATTTTATTGTTTCACTCCAGGGGAGGAATTTACACAGAATAGGTATGGGGGTGAGAAACTTAGGGGCTATTTTATGTTAGTCTTCTTTCACCAGGGTTAATTTGTTAGTTTAAGAAGAATCATTAGGGGGCTGGGGTTGTGGCTCAGTGGCAGAGCACTTGCCTGGCATGTTCAGGGCCTTGGGTTCGATCCCCAGCACCACATAAAAAAATAAATAAATAAAATAAAGATATTATGTCCAACTACAGCTAGAAGGTAAATATTAAAAAAAAAAAAGAAGCATTAGAATAAAGATTTGTTACTGTGGTATAAGAAGATTGATAAAAATCATATGATATTTACTAGATGTAGTTAGATGGCAAAAACATCCATGACTGGCACATAATAAGCTTTCCATAAATACTTGTTAAATGAGCACACACGTGGAGGTATACTAACTTCCCTTATTCCACATTTTAATGCCTTTGAAATCAGAGGTATTATTACAACTGCAAACTAAAATCTCTGTGATTGGCACCATAGAGCAGTACATCCTAATTCCATACACTAATATAATATTTTTAATTAGATTTCTTTAAAATATAAAAATTATTTACATTGAGAAACTTGCTTATATTTCATTCAAGATCTTTCTAAGAAATTTGATCTTAATTTCACACTTTTTAAATTTTTTAAATTTTTTAATATTTATTTTTTTTAGTTGTACTTGGACACAATTCCTTTATTTTACCCATCTATTTTTATGTGGTGCTGAGGATCGAACCCAGGGCCTCGCACGTGCTAGGCGAGCACTCCACCGCTTAGCCATAACCCCAGCCCCATATTTATTTATTTATTTATTTTTTTTTTTTTTAAAGAGAGAGAGAGAATTTTAATATTTATTTTTTTTTTAGTTTTTCAGCGGACATAACATCTTTGATTTTTGTATGTGGTGCTGAGGATTGAACCCGGGCCGCACGCTACTGCTTGAGCCACATCCCCAACCCCCCCATATTTATTTTTATTTATTTATTTTTTTGTTGTTCTGGGGATTAAACCTAGGGCCTTGTGCATGCAAGACAAGCACTCCACCAACTGAGCTATATCCCCAGCCCCACTTCACATTTATTTTTTATTAATCCATTGAGAAAGTAATTACTGGATATATACTTTGTATAAGGGACTTTGCTAAACCCTGTTAAAGATTTAAACATGAAACCAGTGTGGTGGCCCATGCTTGTAATCCCCATGGTTCAGGAGGCTGAGGTAGGAGGATCAAGAGTTTAAAGCCAGCCTCAGCAAAAAGTGAGGCATTAAGCAACTCAACAAGACCCTGTCTCTGAATAAAAAAATACAAAATAGGGCTGGGGATGTGGGTCAGTGGTTGAGTGCCCCTGAGTTCAATCCCTGTTAACCTCCTCCCCAACAAAAGAAGATTCAAACACGAACAAGTTATTATCTCTTCAAGAAGATTTCAGTTTGGTTATGGTATTAAATAGATGTCCATACTTCTGTAGTACTTGGCAAAGTCTAAAGTCATGAGAGAGGGAAGAATGATATTGGAAGTAAGAGTGGAAAGAATATCACATTTGATTGAATGATCAGGGATGTAATTAAGGAAATGGGTATTACAGAAAGCTGGCTAGATTTCCACTGGTAGATGTGGGATTGAGAAGTATAGCTTTCTAGACCAAAGAGATAATAACATTAGCAAAGTAATAGAAAATATTTTTATAATCATAGCTTAGCTTGTGTGAAAAGTACATTGGAAAGACTGGACAGGAAGTTACCCATTTTCATAAAAGAAACGTAAAAAGTCTGAACATTTTCAAGCCACACATTTCAGTGTTATTTTTTTCCTACATGTCTAGATAATTAGAATGAGTGATTTATTCACAACTCTTTCACTAAGAGAAATGAGACTGATTTCATTTTATTATAAACTGCATTATTTGTGTAAGGCTTGGGATGAGAAACATTTTAGATTTCCCCCAAGCAGAATTTCTTTCACGGCCTTCTAAAGTTACTAGAAATTGCAAAAGTTTCATGAAGAATGCCACTCCTCCACTAAGATAAATTTGATTTTGACTCTATTGTCATTTAACTGGTAGCACCACTGTTTTACAACTCTGCAAGAGATCATTTTTATGGGTAGAAGAGTTTTTAAACTTTTATATGGATAGAAAGTTTCCATTAAATAATTTTTGAAAAGAGACTCTGGTGCCAAAGTAGCAACTTGGATCTTTTTATTTGTCCATTATAGACTTTGATTTTCTTTTATCTTTGTGAATAAGATGTATAAACCATTTTCTCTGAGGAAACATTTTGCATTCTCCACTGAATGTCAGATAAGGAACAAAATACAAATACAAATGCTTCTATTCAGTCTCCAGTTATAGTTTTTATAAGTATTCTTTACTGTTAAATTTGTATGTTGAGAAATTTGCATTGTTACTTTTTTTTTGTGGTACTGAGGTTCTAACCCAGGACCTTGAGCATGCTAGGCAAATGCTCTGCCACTGAGCTCTTTTTTTTTTTTTTTTTTTAAGAGAGAGAGAGAATTTATATATTTATTTATTTATTTATGTTTGTTTGTTTTATTTTTCGGCGGACACAACATCTTTGTTTGTATGTGGTGCTGAGGATTGAACCCGGGCTGCACGCATGCCAGGCGAGCGCACTACCGCTTGAGCCACATCCCCAGCCCCGTCTGCCACTGAGCTTTACCCCAACCCTAAATTGCTACACTGAAAAGGGGCTGCTGTTATTGTTGTTATTATTTTACATATTTAGATGGTTGAAATTTCTGCATATGTTACATTTGCCTTATTTTCAGATGATCAACTAAGCCTTTTCAAGAAACACGTTTTCTAAAACTGTTAGGTAGAAGGGATTTTCATGATGTTGAAGCCTTTGGAATGTAGTAGGGAGGTTATACAACTTGTCAGAGGTTGTGTCTATGTAGTTCTTAGGAATCTCTTCTTGATACTAAACAACAAACATTTATTCCTTTGTTTATTCATTTGATACACATTTATTTGGCATATGCTACATTCTGTGTAGAAAATTCAAAAGACTTGGCCAAGGTAACATGATTAATTATTTAAAACATTTGCCTTAGAAATCTTGATTTTTCTAGTCCAATTTTATCTTTATAATAGCGTTCTAAAGTTTAATGTATGAAGTATGGTTGATCTGATAAATATTAATTTGGCCTGTAATTTTTATTGAGGATAGTTTGCAAAGATATGTAGATACTTGTATATTGGTATCTATATTTATATTTGCTTTTACATTTATTTTTTGCTTATGAGTTAATCTGTTATCCTGAGAAGATAAAATATAAGAGCTACTCTGAACTAGTAGGCTGAAAAGCTGTTTTAATGAGTGAATGATTGAATATTCTGAAAAATAGTAAGGCAGCCCGAAAGTAGCAATTTAAATGACCAAGTTATTTTTCTTTTTGCTTTTTTTTTATTTTGTGTATATGTGTACATGTATGTAACTGTTCATACCACTTATTTGTTACTATCCTTCAGGTATTTGTATCACATCTGATTCTAAACAGGCTATAAAAAATATATTGATTATAATTTTTAAAGTAAAAACTTAGGCATAATAAGGGCAGAGAAATTAAGACTACTAGAGTTAAGGATGTCCAGGTAACCTAGTTTGAAGAGGCAGAGATCAAGTAGTAAATTTGAAGCTGAATTCATCCTAACTCCCTGTGCTTGTCCCCCCACCCCCGACCCCTCTTTGGTTCTAAAATATGTTTTTCAAGAATAAAAAAATAGACATATAAAGTGCTTTATGGGACTGGAGTTGTAGCTCAGTGCTAGAGGGCTTGTCTAGCATGTATGAGGTGCTGAGTTTGATCCTCAGCACCATATAAAGATAAACAAAATAAAGGTATTGTGTCTATCTACAACTAAAAAAAACCAAAAAAACGTGCTTTATGAGGGGCTGGTGTTGTGGCTCAGTGGTAGAGCACTTGCCTTGCATGTGTGAAGCCCTGGGTTCAAGCCTCAGCACCACATAAAATAAATAAACAAACAAACAAATAAATAAATAAAAATAAAGATATTTTAAGAAGTGCTTTATGAAAATGCAAATTGGTTAAATATAACATGACTAATTAGCGTAGCATTTTTTATATTAAAGCAAATATTTTGAACTTGACATGGGCTAGGAAATCTTGGAGGCTCCAGGCATTATATATCTATGTTATGTTCTTTAATATCAATCTGTCATTAATCTTCATAATGGCAACCAGTTGATTTTTCTTTTAGGCTGACAGTTTCAGATTGGCAGTTTTTGAGTTTAGATGATTTGGTGTTGTCTGGAGGGAAGTTACCTTGATGCAGTAGTAAACTTCAAATAAGTCAGGAGGCTATGCCAGAAGTCATGGGATGAAAAAGATAACAGACCAAATGAAGACATGGATCATGTAGTTTATTTTTTTACTCAATGAAACTGGATTTATAGAGTGATTTTGCTATATTAGTTCAAATATGGTGGTTCAAAAATGCTTCCATTTCATATGGATTTTGGGGGGAGCTAATACATAAAACATATCATGTGACCCTTCTTAGAAAATATAAATAACAATATCATTGTTTTGTTATTATAACAAGTACTACAAAGTGGTAATATATAAATCATAGCTTGTCACTTAGAACCAATTCTGAATATGGCAGAAAACAATGATAGTTTGTTATAAGGTTATGTAGTTTAAGTAAACTTAAAACTCACATCTGGAAGCAAAGGGAAAAAGTTCGAGATAGGTAACACATTTAAGCTAGAATACAAGTGGACAGAGGATGACACTACCTAAATCCTGTGTTCATGTCTTCTCACATCAGCTTTCTTGCTAATGGTGTGTTTACAGAGATTGGAAATGAGGGTGGGCATGGTGGCATATACCTAGAAGAGGATTGCAATTCAAGGCCATCCTTGGTATCTTAGTGAGACCCTGTGACAAAAATTAAAAATATAAAGGAATGAGGATGTAGCTCAATGATAAATGTCCCTGGGTTCAATCCCTAGTACCAAAAGAATAGAAGTGAGACTTTTATCAAGGGGCCTATCTTGGCCTAACTTGTGTTGCTGTAATAGAATACCACCAACTGGGCAAATTATATAAAAATTTCTCAAATTTCTGGGGGCTGGGAAGTTCAGTATCAAGGTGCTGGTATCTGGCCTGAACCTTTTTGTTGCATCATCCCATAGTAAAAGGTGAGAGTGAGAGAAGTTGAGAGAAAACAAAAAGTGATTGAACTCAAAGCCTTAAGCCTTGTTATAACTGGCATTGACCTTTTAATGAGGGATCCACCATGACCTAAACACCTCTGATAAAGCTCCATTGGGATCCAGTTTCCAACAGATGCTTTTGGGGGGATGCACTCAAACCATAGCAGGACACAGTTCTCAAGGATAATGTCATATTAATAAAGAAAGGTAGAGGCAACTGTACCGGGCTACATCTGTCATCTATCAGTTCACCTGTTGGGGGCCACTATAGATATTATTTGCTTTTCTTGGGCAGAAGATACATGGAGCCAGAGTAGTTGTCAGCAATTGGGTGGTTGAATAAGATTTCATGAATACTGAATGTTTTATATACCTTAGGTATATTTGCTATATCTTGAATATTTGGTCTTCATGTAGTATATCTTGAATATTTAGTGTCTTTTAATTCCTTTTCATCTATGTTCTGATACAAATACTGTATTTATCTGTTTAACATTTCTTAAAGGTTTCCAACCTCTATGATTTTAACATCTTAGGAATTTCACCCATCCATTTGGGTTTTTGTGTTTTACACTATGGCAAAGGCAAATCACTTATGTAAAATTTCCCAATATCTTGCCTTCAGTTTTAAGGTATTAGGTTAACTTAGGGGTCATTGGATTTTTAAAAACTGCTCTAAAACAAATGGTACTTTCCATTGGACATGGTAAATGAATGATTAGAGCTCATATCCACAGTTTGGTATTTGCCTTTGTACAAAGGACTGTGTGTAAGAAGTTTTTAGAATAAAATAGGCATCATTTGCCTGGTTGAGATAATGTTAGCTTGAAGATGATGTAACTACGAAGTCATGTTAGCATGAGAGATCATTTTAGGAAAAAAAATCATGAAGGAAAAGATTCTACAGGTAACTCAGTGTATAAAAGACTATAGGTGGGGCTGGGGTTGTGGCTCAGCGTGGAGCACTGCCTAGCACATGTGAGGCCCTGGGTTTGATCCTCAGCACCACATATAAATAAATAAATTAAATAAAGGTATCGTGTCCAACTACAACTAAAAAATAAATATTTTTTTAAAAAAGACTATAGGTTATGTGACCTTATTTTTAAATCAGTTTTAATTTTTAGATTAGTTTTAGGTTCATAACAAAATTGATTAGACATTATAGAAAGTTTTCATGTAACCAATGCCCCCACATGTGTACAACCTCCCTTACTATGAATATCGCACACCTAGCCATACTGTGCCTGAACTTCTGACCTACAGAAACTGAAATAACAAATGGGTCAACTATGCAGATGAAATTGTAGAATAATATACTAAGTGAAATAAGTAAATCACAAAAAGGCAAATACCATACAATTCCACTTTTATGAAGTACCTTGAGTAGTCAAGTTCAAATATATTGTAGAATCATCTTGCCAGGGGATGGGAGAAAAGAAGAATGGAGAGTTGTTTAATGGGTATAGAGTTTCAGTTTTGCTAGCTGCAAAGAGTTCTGAAGATTGGTTATATGACAGTGTGAATGTATTTAAGACTACTGAACTATCTTCTTAAAAATGGTTAAGATGGTAAGTTTTATGTTATGTATTTTTATGGTAATTTGTTATATAGCAATGGAAAACAAATGTAATGCATTTGTTTATAGTGTTGTGTCTACTTGGACTTCACTCTCTGACTTTTTTATTATCCAGACATTTTGTTCTCTATATTCAGCTCAGAGGTCTACTCTTTTAAACTATCTTTATCCCTCAGGCAAAGTTAGCCACTCTCTCTTCTACCTGGTCACATTTATATATAGCTTTAACACTACTTACCATGTTGTATTTTTAAAAAAATATTTTTTTTATTCCAGCATTACCAAAAAATGTTTATTTTAAATTGTTGACTTATAATTGTATATATTTATGGGGTACAAAGTGATTTTATAACTTATGAATACAATGTGGATATTCTGGTTTGGATCTTCAGTGTCCTCTAAAGGCTCATAATTACACACTTGGTCCCAGTTAATGGTGCTATTGGGATCTGGTAGAACCTTTAAGAGGTGGAGCCTAGTGGAAGGTCATTGGGGGCATGTCCTCGAAGGGAATATTGGGAACCCCCAGCCCTTCTTCTCTCTCCCTTTTTGCTTCCCTGCTGTCATGGGGTGAGCAGATTTCTCTGTCAGGTACTCCCCACTGTGATGTTCTGTCTTGAAACAGGGCCAAGCAACCGTGAATGTAGACCATGAGTCAAAATAATCTGTCCTCTTTCCAAGTTTTTTATCTCAAGTATTTTGTCACAGTGACAGAAAGCTGATTAACAGTGGAATGATTAAATTAAGCTATTTGCATATCTATCACCTCAAGTACTTTGCATTTTTTTGGTGAGAACATTTGGAATTTACTCTCAGTGAGAACATTTGGAATTTACTGTCGGCAATTTTGAAAAATGCGATATACTTGTCTTATTTAAAATACCACAGACTGGGTAATTTATAAAGAACAGAAATTTATTCCTTCACAGTTCTGGAGACTGGGTAATCCAAAGTTAAGGTGCAAGTATGTTTGGTTGTCTGGTGAGGTCTGTTCAGTTTCCCAGATGACTCCTTGTTTTTACATCCTCTAGAGTGGAGGAACGCTGTGTCCTCACATGGTGAAAGGGTGGAATGGTGGAAAAGTGAGTGAGTTGAATGCTACATAAAGCCTCTTTTGTAAGGAGCCTAATCCTGTTCCTACAGAAAGAGCCCTCATGGCCTCATCACTTACTTCTATCACATTGGATATTATATTTCAACACCAGAATTTTAGAGGGGACACATTCAAACCTTAGCAACACTACTGACTGTATGCACTCTATTGTATAGTAGATCTCAAACGAAAGAAAGAAAAGAAACCTTATCCCTCCTGTCAAACTGGGACTTTGGGAGCTGGTGTTGGGGCTCAGTGGTAGAACGCTTGCCTAGCATGTGCGAGGACCTGGGTTCGATCCTCAGCACCACATAAAAATAAATAAAATAAAGGTATTGTGTCCACCTGCAACTAAAAAAAATATTTAACCCCCCCCCCCCAAACTGAGACTTTGTAGCTTTGATCACCATCTCCCCAACCCTTTACAACCTATAATAAATATCATTCTACGCTGCTTCTGTGAGTTAGATTGTTTTAGATTCCACATATAAGTGATACTGTGTGGTGGTGTCTTTTTGTGCCTGGCTTATTTCACTGAGCATAATGTTCTCTAATTACATTCATGTTGTTGCAAATGACAGAAGTTTTTTCCTTTTTAAATCTGAATAGTGTTACATTATGCGTATACACAACATTGTCTTTATCTGTTCATCTGTTAATCAATTTAGGTTGATTCTACAACTTTCTATTGTGAATAGTGGTATAGTGAACATGGGATTGCAGACATCTCTTCAGTATGTTGATTCAAATCTCTTGGGTAAATATCCATAAGGAGGATTGCTATATCATGTGGTAATTTTTTAGTCTTTTGAGGAATCTCCATACAGTTTTACAGCTGTACTAATATATAATATACATTCTTACCAACAGTGTACATGAGTTTCCATTTCTCCACTGCCTTCCCAATACTTTCGTCTCTTTGATCATAACCATTCTAACAGATATGAGGTGATTATCTTATTGTGGTTTTAATTTGCATTTCCCTAAGTGATTAGTGATGTTGCACCTTTTTTTCTATGACTATTAGACATTTTTATGTCATCTTTTGGGAAGTATCTGTTTGGCTCCCTCTCCCATTTTCTAAGTGGAGATACTTGTTTTCTTTTTATTAAGTTGAGTTCCTTATATATTTTGGATGTTAACCCCTTATTGGATGTATGGCTTACAAATATTTTCTCATAGAGTGACTATAGAGTGACTCTTCACTCTGTTAAATGTTTCTTATGCTTTTTAGAAGCTTTGTAGTTTGATGTAACCCCATTTATTTACTTTTGCTTTGGGGATCAAATCTAAAAAACATGTTGCCTCGACCAATGTCTTTTTTTTTGCCTTGGTTTTCTTATAGTTTTTCAGTTACAGGTCTTAGGTTTAAGACTAATCCATTTTGAGTTACTTTTGTATGTTGGCTTAGATAGGGTTTCTGAAGTTCCATCCTTCTGCATGTGGCTATTCAGTTTTCCCAGGACCCTTTATTTGAAAGAGTGTCCTTTTGGATTGTATATTATTTTCAAAAATTAATTGATTGTATACCTGTGGGTTAATTTCTTAGTTCTTTAGTCTATTGTTGATATATCTGTTTTTTTAAAAAAATATTTATTCTTAAAAGTTTTAGTTGGATACAATATCTTTATTTGACATTTATGTGGTGCTGAGGATCGAACCCAGTGCCTTGGGCATGCTAGGCGAGCACTCTACCACTGAGCCACAACCCCAGCCCCAATATATCTGTTTTTATTCCAGTTACAGAGAATTATAACAGCTATAATTTTTTTTGGGGGGGGCCCAGGGAACAGTTATAATTTATAGTATAGTGTAAAATAAGGTAGTGTGATGCCTCTGTCTTTGTTCTTTTTGCTTCTGAACACCTTGGTTTGCTGCTCCTGTTGCTGCTGCTTTTTTGTTGTTGTTGTTCAATTTGAGAATTTAAGGATTATTTTTTCTATTTCAATGAAAAATGACATTTGAATTTTGACAGGGCTTGCATTGAGTCTGTAGATTACTTTGGCTAGTATGGACATTTTGACAATATTCTAATCCATAAACATAAGATATCTTTTCTTTTTTTAATATTTATATTTTAGTTGTAGTTGGACACAATACCTTTATTTTATTTACTTATTTTTATGTGGTACTGAGGATCGAACCCAGAGCCTCATGAGTGCTAGGCAAGCGCTGTACCGCTGAGCCACAACCCCAGCCCTAGGATATCTTTCCATTTATTTGTGTTGTTTTCAATTTCTTTCATTAATATTTTATAGTTTTCAATGTACAAGTATGTTACCTCCTTATTTAAATTTATCTGTAAGCATTTTATTATTTTTGTGATAGTGTTAAATGGAATTATTCTCGATTTCCTTTGCAAGTTAATATAAGAAACACCACAGATTTTTGTGTGTTGATTTTTGTATCCTGCAACTTTGCTCTATTTATTTACTTTAACAGGGTATTGGGTTTTCTATATATAAGATTATGTTGTCAGCAAACAGTGACAACTTCAGTTCTTTCTTATTTGGTTGTCTTTTATCTTTCTCCTGCCTAATTGCTCTAGCTAGGAGTTAAAGTACTAGGTGAATAGAAGTGACAAGAATAGACATCTTTGTCTTAACTTTAGATCTAGAGGAAAGCCTTTCAGTTTTTCATTGTTCAGTATAATGTTAGGTGTGGGCTTATCATATATAGACTTTGCCATGTTGAGGTACATTCCTTCTATTTCTAATTTGATGAGAATTTTATCAAGCAAACATGTTGAATTTTTATCAAATGCTTTTTCTACATGTAATGAGATGATAATATGGTTTTTGTCCTTCATGCTATTAATGTGATACAATCACATTTATTGATTTCTGTATGTTAAACCATCCTTACTTCCCATGGATAATCCCATTTGATCATGGTGATTAAACCTCTTAAGATGCTTTTGAATTTGGTTTGCTAATATTTTTTTTTCCTTTAATTTTTATTGTTGGTTGTTCAAAACATTACATAGTTCTTGACATATCATATTTCACGCTTTGATTCAAGTGGGTTATGAACTCCCATTTTTACCCCGTATACAGATTGCAGCATCACATCGGTTACACATCCACTGTTTTACATATTGCTATACTAGTGTCTGTTGTATTCTGCTGCCTTTCCTATCCTCTACTATCCCCCATCCCCTCCCCTCCCATCTTCTCTCTCTACCCCATCTACTGTAATTCATTTCTCCCCCTTGTTTGTTTTTTTTTTTCCCCCTTTCCCCTCACTTCCTCTTGTATGTAATTTTGTATAACCATGAGGGTCTCCTTCCATTTCCATGCAATTTCCCTTCTCTTTCCTTTTCCCTCCCACCTCTCACCCCTGTTTAATGTTAATCTTCTTCTCATGCTGGTTTGCTAATATTTTATTGATGATTTTTGTTTCTATGCTCATTAGGGATATTCACCTGTAGTTTTCTTTTCTTGTAATATACTTGTCTGGCTTTAGGATCAGGGTAATGCTGATCTTGTAAAGAGTTTGGAAATATTCCTCTTTAATATTTTGGAAGAATTTGAAAAATATTGCTATTAGTTCTCTAATAGTTGGTGAGATTCAGTAGTGAAGCCATCAGGTCCTGAGCTTTTCCTTGAGGAGGTATCTTGTTATAAGTTATGTATCGATTCAGATTTTCTCTTTCCTCATGATTCAGTCTTGGTAGGTTGTATATGTCTAGGAATTTACCTGTTTCTTCTAGGCTATACAATTAATTGACATAAACTTGTTCATAATAATCACTTGTGATCCTTTGTATTTCTGTGGCATGAATTCTGTCTCCTTTTGTTTCTGATTTTGAGCCTTTCCCCCCACTCTCTCTTTCTTAGTCTAGCTGAAGGTTTATTGATCTTCATGTTTTTAAAGAACTAATTCTTGGATTTGTTGATTTTTTTTTTTTGCATTATTTCATTTATGTCTTCTTTGATCTTTGTTATTTCCTTCCTTCTGCTAATCTTGGGCTTGGTTTATTCTTTTTATAGTTTCTTGGGAAGTAACAATGTTTGATATATTCTTTTTTGATAAAAAATTTCCCTATAAACTGTTTTTGCTACATCTCATAAGTTTTGGTATGTTATGTTTCCATTTTTGTTTATGTCAAGGTATTTTTTTGACTTTCACTTTTCATTTCTTCATGGACCCATTGTTTATTCAGAAGCATGTAGCTTAATTGTCATATATTTGTGAATTTTCCAGAACTCCTCCTTATTGACTTCTAGTTTCATACCATTGTGACTGGAAAAGATACTCAAAATGATTGCAATATTATTAAATCTTCCAAGACTTGTCTTGTGGCATACCATATAATCTATCCTGAAGAATATTCCATGTGAGCTTGAAATGAATTCCATTGCTATTGGATGACACATTTGTAATTTTCTGTTTGGATAATCTGTGTAATGTTAAAATTGTGATGAATATTCTACTGTAATTTTATTATAATCTGTCCTCCAGATCCTTAAATATTTGCTTTATATATTTATGTTCTGATGTTGGGTGCATATATTTATAATTGTTATCCTCTTGATGAGTTGACCCCCTTTATCATTAACTAACATCTTTCTCTTTTTAGTTTTTGACTTAAAGTCTATTTTGTCTAAGTATAGCTACCTCTTGTATGTCTTGGTTTCCATTTCTATAGAATCTTTTGATTCCTTCACTTTCAGTCCTGTCCCCCCACCCCTGCTTTACTAGGAATTGAACTAGAGATCTCAGACATTCTAGGCAAGCTACCACTGAACATCTACAAACCTTCCCCCTTTTTTAAATTTTATTTCAAGACATGGCCTCCCTAAATTGCTGAGTTGACCTCGAACTTGTGATCCTCCTATCTCTCAGCCTCTCTAGTCTCTAGAATTAAAGGTGTGTGCCACCATGCCCAGATTATTTTCAGTCTTGTCCTTAGATGTAACTTAAGTCTCTTCTAGACAGCATAGAGTTGGTTCTTGGTTTTGTAAAAATTCATTTAGTCTCTTCTGTGTCATTTTACTGGATAATTTAATTCATTTATATTCAAGATAATTATTGATAGGTAAAAACTTGCTGTTGCCATTTTGTTAATTTTTTTCCGGTAGTTTTTCTAGATTGTTTATTTCTCTCTATGCCTTCCTTTGTGGTTTAATGATTTTCTATAGTGGTATGCTTTGAATCCTTTTGATTTTTGTTTAATACTACTTTGTATTTCAAGTATTTTTCTTTTGGGTCTTCTCTACTAGTTTGTGAAGTGATGCTTTTCCCAAAACATTGCACCCTCAATTAAAAAAAAATTATATAGTTGTAGAGGGACAGCATGCCTTTATTTTTTTAATTTTTCTTTTTAATGTGGTGCTGAGGATCGAACCTAGTGCCTCACACATGATTGGCAAGTTCTCTGCCACTGAACTACAGCCCCAGCCCTACACCTTCAATTTTTATGCCAATAGATTTATAGCAGATGTAGGCTGACAGTACTTCAAAGCAGTAGCTTTTAGGTAATATTGTAGTGGTTGCTTATTATTCATTTGCTTCTCTCAGCTTAGAGTCTATCTAGATTCCAATAGTGTAAATGTACTGACCTCATTGTAGTTGACATCAATTGTAGCCTTTTACAGAAGTATAGACATACTGTTATGGTCGATTGGTTGTTTTCTGGTTTGTCTCTACTTAATCTGCTCAGGCAGAGAATGAAGCATATAGTTGAATGTGTGTTAATAAATTTATTCATTCATGTATCAGCTAACATTTATTAAGCCAACATTTCTTGACTCTAAAATAGCAAAATTGTTCAAATGTGTAAAAATAACTAAATGGTTACTTTAGACATGGATGATCCAATTATGTTGATAAATCAACAAAAATTCAGAAATCACATTTCAAAGAGTTCAGAATTTCTTCCATATGTAAGTAGATATTGATTCTTGCTGTTTTCTGTTTAAGAGATTTCAAAAAGTAGATAGTCACAATGAAATGTGAGGGTTTTTTTAATAGAGATTCTATTTTAAAAAATTTGTATTATAAATATTGCATAGTTTTATTAAAATATAAGAGTAAGTGACTAAAAATAAATGTGTTATCAGGAGTGCAGATCTAATGTTTTCATAGTCCTCAATCATTTAACTAATTTTTGAGAGAATGCTCCTTTTCTTTCATTTCCACTTAGTTGTCAAGACCCATAAAGGATCTTGTTTTCACTTCAAGGCAGGATTCTTCCATATTATTCCACCACGTCTGTGACTGTGTGTATATTTATTGAGAGTTTGATCCTGAAATATAACCCAGCCTCTTGAGGTATAAATACTATGTCATATATAACCAAATAGGAAAGTGTTTCAATGGAAATAATATTTTTTGCCTTCTCATATTTGTTTTAATAGAGCAAGAATTAAGAATAGTTTGGCGCTTTGCCTATAATCCCAGTGACTTGGGATGCAGGAGGATCACAAATTTTAGGTCAACCTCAGCAACTTAGCAAGACCCTGTCTCAAAATAAAAAGTAAAAATGACTAGGGATATAGCTCAGTGGTAAAGCACCCCTGGGTACCCAGTAGCAAAAGAAAAAAAAATTAAAAATATGCCTATTTTTTAAATAAGCAAAAATTTATTTTTAAAAATACTTATTTTTTCATTTTGATTACTATTTAAAATATTCTGTGTTTTATTTCCAACTTACACCACCTACATACAGTATATGTCAACTAAATAAACATTTCTCAAATATTAATATCTCATGAAATCAATAGTTAAGAATCATCTTTAGGTGGAAAAATATGACAGATTTCACCTATGAAATAAATTATGTGAAAAGATTACAAAAGATGGTAGTCTGTTTTGGCAGAACTATTTAAAAGCATTAAGACTTGAGTACTAGCTATTAAAGTGAGTAAATGGCAATATTATAAAGTTAAACACATGCCAAAAAACATTTTCCAGAGGTCTGGAATTGTAACAATACCATTAATGAGGGCAAAGAGGTCTTAATGCAATTTGCACTTTCTAAAGTTTCAAAAAGAGGCTTTGAGTTAGTGTATTATTAATGTACCGAACATCTGGAACTGTGTAAAAGCTATGGACATTGAGCAAATGCAGGATTTCCCCACTAGTTTGCATTCTTACTTATTGCCTCCCTAGTGAGATACTGGTTTTGAAAGAAGTTTGAAAAAGTAAAATGACAATGTCCAGATAAGACACAGACATTCCAAAGTATATCTTTTAATTTGTGAGATTTAACTTTAAAAAATTTCGCCTCTGAGATTAACAAGTTCAAGTAATGTGAATACCAGTTGTTGAATTAAAATCATCTCCATCGTTATGTGTTGGCTAGTCTCTCTGTATGGATAGTATTTACCCTTTATGAGCTATTAAATAAAATAGTATGTAACAGATTTCATATTTTTCACATATGTAAGCCCTAAAGGCCTAAGAGACAGCTCTGTGTCAGTGTACTTTCTTTAACTTATTTTATTTTTAGGTACCTGGTTAGAATATTTAAGAGAATTTAATAATTGTTTGAGTTATTTGTATGCTTAGTTATTACTGTAATTTTTCTGATAAGAGAGAAATAATTCAGCTGTATAAATATGCAATGTGAATGTTACCTCCAATGATATTGGAAGAGCTGTTGAACTAAATATTCTGTTATCTGAAATTGAAAAATTGTTATAGACCGTTTTCAAGTAAATAATCAAAATGTTTTTGCTATAGAACTATACTCCCAGTTCACATGTGAAGTTTTTAATGGAAGGCTTTTAAAGTACTTTTGAAAAACCTCCACTGAAGAGACTGAAATAAACACATTATACTCTGTGTAAATATTGTCTCATAACCATCAAATTTCCCCCTTTTCAAAGTATTCCTTATATTTCTTTACCTGAACTAAAATCTGGACATACCCAGAGAATATTCCACTTCTTTGTCAGTTCTTTTAAGTCATGGCTTTTTTTTTTTTTTGGTACCAAGGATTGAACTCGGGGGCAATCAACCACTGAGCCACATCCCCACCTTTTTTTTTTTTGGGGGGGGGGGCGGGGACAGGGTCTCACTGAGTTGCTTAGGGCCTTCCTAAATTGCTGAGGCTGGCTTTGAACTTGTGATCCTCCTGAAGCAGCCTCCAGAGCCACTGGGAGTGTGCCACTCTGCTGTCATGACCATTTTTGCCTCTCACAACTTATAGTACCTCAGATTTAGTATCCTATCTACTCCATATTGTGCTTTGTGAACCTTTACATATGTATTTTCTTCTTGATTAAGAAGGGGAGGAGGGAGGGAAAGAGAGAGAGAGAAGAGAGAGTTAGGGAGGAAGAAAGAAGGAAGGAAGTGGAAAGCTTTGGGACTCATTAATTAAAAACTGTAGTCTCTTGAGCACATTCTTATAATCCTGTCACTCTTTCCTCTTTTTTCTTTCTTTTTTTGGTTATCTTACAAATCACCCAAATAGTCTTCTTTTTTAAGGATTTTGGTTCCTGATTTCATAGTTGTTCTTACCTTTCATTATTCTCCTTCCCAATTTTCCATTATTTTGGACCTTCCTTTTTTCTTCATTTATTAAATTCATCTAATAATTATTTATTGAGTATTTATTACCTGTCAGGTACTGTTATAGGTACCAGACAATCAGGTGTGTGCAAAACAAACAAAAGTTATTGTCCTCTTAGAGAGAGAGAGAGAGAGAGAAACAGATACACAGAAAGGTACCAGTATGTTAGATGATGCTATGAATTGAATGTGTCTTACCAAATTTTTTCTTATATTGAATCCCTAACCCCCGTGTATTTATATTTGAAGATGGAACCTTTAAGAACATAATTAAAGTTAACTGAGGTTATGAGGGTGGCACTCTGATCTGATAGGATTAGTGTCCTTATAGGAAGTAGCACCAGAGAGCTCCCTTACTCAAGCACAGAGGAAAAAACATGAGAAAAGGCCACTGTCTATAAGCCAGATGGAGAGCCCTCACCAGAAATCAAGTTTGTCAACATGCTGATTTTATATTTCTTATTCTCCAGAATGGTAAGAAATAAATTTGTGTTGTTTAAGCTACCCAGTCTGTGATATTTTGGTTATGGCAGCCCAAGAGCACTAATACAGATGGTAATAAGTGCTATGTAGAAAACAAAAACAAGGAAAGAAGAAAAGATAATATTGGGCACTTGAGGAGATGGTTTAGAATTTTAATTGGATGTTTTGGGAAGACCTGTCTGAGAAGGTAAGATTGAATAAAGGTCTAAAGGAGAGGAAGAGAGAATGTTCAGACAGAGGGAATGTTAGGTAGAAGAGGGCCTGATTATAATGTGCATTTAGGAGATTAGTGTGACTGTAGCAGTGTTGGGGTAAGAAAAGGAGAATAGGACATATAGTTGGGGTAAAATCATGGCGTGGTAAGGATTTAGATTTTATTCTGCATGCAATAGGAAGCCATTGAATGATTTAGACTTAGTTTTACAAGTGAAGATAATACGAACTGTTTGAAGTTTAGCTATAATTTGAAGGTAATGCTGGCAGGTTTGTTGATGAACTAGGTGTGCAATATGAGAGAAAGAGAAAAGATAAGGTCCTTCCTTCCTTCCTTCCTTTCTTTCTTTCGTGCTGGGGATTGAACCCAGGGCTTCATGCATATGAGTCAAGCACTCTACTAACTGAGCTATATCCCCAGCCCTGGACCCATTTCTGTATCTGATTTCATTTATATGCATTCTTAGTTTCACCTTTTATCTTGTTTTCCCAATTTATAATTTATTTCTGACTTCTCCTAAGTACCACACCCATATTATTCAACCAACGTTTCAATTCAGGTATCTTAAAGGCAGCAAACTTGTAATCTTTCCTTCTAATGTTGGCCCTTTTTCAGTGTGGACTATATGAGTGAATGATACCATAATCTATATTTGGATTACTCAGATACCAATGGGGTATCTGTGAACCTTTTTCTCCCTTTCCTATTTTGTCCAGTCCAACTACCTTATTCATTTTAAATTTTAAATATATTTTTTTAAATATTTATTTTTTTTAGTTGTAGTAGGACACAATACCTTAATTTATTTATTATTATGTGATGCTAAGGATTGAACCCAGGGCCTCACACATGCTAGGTGAGTGCTCTACCACTGAGCCACAACCCTAGCCCAAAATTTTTATTTATTTATTTATTTTTTATTGGTTGTTCAAAACATTACAAAGCTCATGACATATCATCTTTCATACATTTGACTCAAGTGGGTTATGAACTCCCATTTTTACCCCAAATACAAATTGCAGAATCACATCGGTTACACATTCACATTTTTACATAATGCCATATTAGTGACTGTTGTATTCTGCTACCTTTCCTATCCCCTACTATCCCCCCTCCCCTCCCCTCCCATCTTCCCTCTCTACCTCATCTGCTGTTGTTCAATTCTCTCCCTTGTTTCCCCACCCCTTCCCCTCACAACCTCTTATATGTAATTTTGTGTAACATTGAGGGTCTCCTTCCATTTCCATACGATTTCCCTTCTCTCTCCCTTTCCCTCCCCCCACTCGTCTCTGTTTAATGTTAATCTTTTCCTCATGCTCTTCCTCCCTGTTCTGTTCTTAGTTGCTCTCCTTATATCAAAGAAGACATTTGGCATTTGTTTTTTAAGGATTGACTAGCTTCGCTTAGCATAATCTGCTCTAATGCCATCCATTTCCCTGCAAATTCCATGATTTTGTCATTTTTTAGTGCTGCGTAATACTCCATTGTGTATAAATGGCACATTTTTTTTTATCCATTCATCTATTGCAGGGCATCTAGGTTGGTTCCACAGTCTAGCTATTGTGAATTGTGCTGCTATGATCATTGATGTGGCAGTATCCCTATAGTACGCTCTTTTAAGATCCTCAGGGAATAGTCCAAGAAGGGTGATAGCTGGGTCAAATGGTGGTTCCATTCCCAGCTTTCTCAGGAATCTCCATACTGCCTAGCCCAAAATTTTAAATATTTTTATAATCTGTTTTCTTTATGGTACAATTTTATGGCCTTTTAAAAAAAGGTAAAATTATGACTCACATGAAAAGTAGAGACATCAGAGATTTTATTAAACTCACTGATTAATGAGGAAATGAACATGATGGTAAGGCCAATTCAGAAAACATTTTAAGAACAATATACTTTAGGCAATTTAATAAAAGAATAGAATATAAGATTACTGGCCTTGAATACAAGACAGGTTAATGTGCTGTAGGCCAGTAAACTGTAACCTTTGGTGTTATCTTTTCTCTTGGAGAGGAATAATTTGATTTTCTACTGGACAAAAATATACAAGTTAAAATGTAATTCCATTATGTCTGGGTCTTAATAATAAATGGTAAATTCAACAAAATGCATTTCCTTAGATACATCTGTAGTGGAATCTTTTCCTCTGTTTGTAGAAATTTGTGCTATGTATTTTTTACCTTCCTATCAAGTTTTAGATTTTTTTTCCCTTAACTCTTTCTAATTCAAACCACCTTTATCTTTGGCTTACTTTATTAGTAGCCTAAATGTATCCACTCTTATCACTCCTCTTATTTATATTAAGAGCAGAGTAATGTAGTTTGATTTTTTTTTAAAACTGTGAAATATAATGTGGACATTTAAAGTAATAACAATAAGATGAACATCTGAGTATTCACTACTCTATTAGTTTTATATTTTTAGTTCTTAATACCAAGGTTTTTTATTAATTTTGAGTTAATTTGTGCATATTGTAAAGACAAGATCTAACTTTATTTGGCATGTCATTATCTTGTGTTCCCAGTTCTGTTTGTGAAAAGACTGAGTCATTCATTATCTTGGTAGACATAGACAAAGCATTTGAAAAAATTCAGCCCTCTTGCATGATGAAAAAAAACTTTCAATAAACTTGGTATGGAAGGAAATTACCTCAAATAAAGGCCATATGTGTAAAGCTCACAGCTAGCAATATAGTCACTGGTGAAAAAGATGAAAACTTTCCTTCAAGATCAGTAACAAGGCAAGGATATTGCCTCTCACCCTTAAATATGGTGTAATACTAGAAGTCCTAGACTGAGCAATTAAACAAGAAAAAGAAACTAAAGACATCAGAGTAGGAAAGAAAGAAGTAAAATTGTTGCTGTTTATAGCCAACATGATCTTAGATGTAGAAAATCTAAAGAATCCATTAAAAATCTATTAGAGGGGCTGGGGTTGTGGGTCAGTGAAAGAGTTCTTGCCTAGCATGTGTGAGGTACTGGGTTAGATTCTCAGCACCACATAAAAATAAATAAAGGTCCACCAACAACTAATAAAATATTTTTAAAAAACTATTAGAACTAATAAATTCAGAAAAGTTACAGAATACAAAGTGAATAAACAAAAATCAGATGCAGTTTAAAAAATATTTTTTAGTTGTAGATGGACACAATACCTTTATTTATTTATCTTTATGTGGTGCTGAGGATCGAACCCAGTGCCTCATGTGTGCTAGGTGAATGTTCTACCACTGAGCCACAACCCCAGACCCCAGTTGCATTTTTGTATACTAACAATAAACCATCTGAAAAGGTAATTAGGGAAACAATCCCATTTGTAACACCACTAAAATGAATAAAATACTTTAGAATAAACTAAGTAAAAGACTTGTATACTAAAAACTGCAAAACACTGCTGAAAGAAATTTGATTTTTTTGGTAGTATAATATTTTGATTCCTTTCTTATTCCTTTTGTTTTCTACAATGGCAACCAAAACATATAAGGAATTCCTATAACTCAGTACCAAATCAATAACCCAATTAAAAAATGGGCAAAGGATTTGAATAAACATTTCTCCAAAGATGACACAGAAATGGTCTACAAGTATATGTAAAGACACTCAACATCATTAATCATTAGGAGATACAAATTAAAACCAATGAGATATCACCACATACTTCTTAGAAAGGCCATTATCAAAACACAAGAAATAACAAGTATTGGCAAGTTGAAAAATCAGAAGAATCCTTATGCATTGTTGATAGTAATGTTAAATGTATTTTTGCCTCTCGACTTATGCAAAAAAACCATTGGGATTTTAATAGAGTGCATGAAATCTATATTTGTTTTAGGTTTTCTTTAAGTGTTTGGTTGACTTTATCACTGAAGTTTTTCTTTGGTAGGACACTTTGTTGCTAATTTAATCTTACTAAGTAAAGATCTCTCAGACTTTCTTCAAGATCAGCTTTTTACCAAAAGCTGATCATGCGTTTTTAGGAATTCATCAATTTCTAGGTTATCCAGTTTGTTAGGACATTGTTTTTTAATTTCTTAAAAATTTTTTTATTTCTGTGGCATCATTTGTAATATTTCCCTTTTTTCTAATTTTAAGCTCTTTTTTCTTAGTCTAGTTAATCAATTTTATTGGTATTTTCAAAAATAACATTGATTTATTCATTTATATTTTTCTATTTTCTGTTCTCATCTTCTTATTTCCTTTCTTCTGCTAACTTTTTAATAGTTCCTTGAGGTATACCTTTGATTTATTTACTTGAGATCTTCTTTCTTTTTTAACGTATGCATTTATACTTCTATATACTTTCATCTTAGTATTGCTTTTGTTGCATACTTAAACTTGGTATCTTGCGTTTCCTTTTTTGTTGGTCTGAAGATAATTTCATTATTTTCTTTTTTAAAATTTATTTTTAATGCTTTTATTAGTACATTATAGTTAAACATAATCTTGGGATTCATTTTGATATAACAACACGTGCATGGAATGTAATTTTCTCCACTTTAGTCCCCAGTACTTTCTCTTTCACTCTCCTCCTCCCTCCCTCTGTTCTCCTTCCTCTACTCTACTGGTCTTCCTTCTATTTATTTATAGAGTTTTTTAAATTGGTGCTTCACAATATACATAAAGGTGAAATTTACTGTGGTATGTTCATACATATACATAGCATAGTTTGGTCAATATCATTCTGCAGTTCTTCCCCTTTCCTGTTGTTCCCTCTCTTTCTCTTCCCTTCCTGTACTCCACTGATCACCCTTATGTTTTCATGGGATCCTTCCCCACTTTTTTTTCTTATTGTACTCTAGTTTTTGCATGTGAGAGAAAGTATGCAACCCTTGACTTTCTGAGTCTGGTTTATTTCACATTTCACTGCAGTCAGAATGGCAATCATCAAGAATACAAATAATAATACATGCTGGTAAGAGTGTGGGGAAAAAGGTCCACTCATACTTCTTGGTGGGACTGTAAATTAGTGCAACTACTTTGGAAAGCAGCGTGGAGATTCCTCAAAAGATTAGGAATGGTATGACCACACTATCCCACTTCTTGGTATTTAAAATTCCAAAAGAACTAAAATCAGCATGCTATAATGATACAGGCACATCGGTGTTTATAGCAGTGCAATTTCACAATAGCCAAGTTATGGAACCAGCTCAGGTGCCCAACAACAGATGAATGGATAAAGAAAATGTGGTATAAGTACACAATGGAGTTTCACTCAGCCATAAAGAAGAATGAAATTATGGCATTTGCTGGTAAATAGATGGAACTGGATAATATCATGCAAAGTGCTTTTTTTTTTTTTTTTTGCAAGCCATGCACATACTATTCAAAACTGTTCTGCTTAATTTCCACATATTTGTGCATTGTCCAGTTTTCTTCCTACTTTTATTCCATTGTGGTTGAAAAAGATTCATGATACTGATTTTAGTCTTCTTAAAATTTTGTTTTGTGACATAATGTGATCTATACTAGAGAACATTCTGTATGCAGTTGAGAAGAATGTATATTCTACTGCAGCTGGGAGAAATGTTCTGCATAGGTCTGTTAGGTAGGTCCTTCTGGTCTCTGGATTTGTTTAGATTTTCTGTTTCCTTATTGATCTTCTGCCTGGATGTCTTATCTCTTATCAGAGGCCGACATTGAAATCTCCCCTTATTATGTAGCTTCCTGTTTCTCCTTTCAGTTCTGTCAATATTTGCTTGAAATATTTGGATTCTTTGATGTTGGGTACATATATAATTGTTAAATGTTCCTGATGAATTAACTTGTTTATCCTCGTGTAATTTTTTTGTCTCTCATGACAGTTTTTGACTTAAAATCTATTTAATTGATGACATCAGTATTGCTGCCCCTGCCTTATTTTAATTATTATTTATAAGGAATATCTTTTTTCCCAGCCTTTTACTTTCAGCCTATTTGTGACCTTGAATCTACAGTGAGTCACTTATCTATGGATCAGGTTTTGGTCTGTTCAGCAATTTTATGTTTTCTGATTGGGATATTTAATCCAGTTATATTTAACAATAAAGTTTTAAAGTTGTAATGCAAACCTCTAGGCCAATATTAGAAAAATATAGTCTGTGTTTCTGCTTTCTTCTTTTTGTTCTTGCCTAATCCCTGACATATAGTTTACTGACAATTTTGTTTAAAAATTAGCTAGAATCAACAAACTTTAGAGCTAGAAGTAACTCAGATATCTATCAATGAACTCAACAGTATTATCTTGCAGACACATTTCTTAAAGACCCAGTAATATGTAAACATTTTATATTTCTTTAAAAATTTAAAAATGGAATCAATATTGCATATTGTGCTTTGTTATTTTTGTGTTCAAGATTTATTTATGAATCTGACCATTTGCTTGTGCATAAATTTCTGAAGTTCTTTTAGAAATAAAAAGAAATCAACTCTTATAACAAATATGAAATAATTGGATTTATCATGCCTGCTTTTACATTTTTTAAATCATGTTTAGTTCCCTAATATTCTGAATTATTTTCTATATAATGGGAAAAATATCTACGCCGGATTTCTTTAGTGGAAAATTTGCACATTGAACTAATTCTTTGTTATTTCTCAAACTTTCTTTTAAAAATAGAATTCTCTAATCTAGTTGTGGTATATATCCTGGAGTTATTAACCTAATTATCTTACCCAAGTAGCATGAGAGGGTTTTCTCCAGATCTTGAATATTTGTGAACTACAGTGTTCAAAGTTGTTATTCCAGGATCAATGAATCAAAGATGAAATGTTGTCAATGTTTTCAGATATAGGAAAAACAGTATATCATGGATAAAATTCCATTGTGTATTAATAGTTATGCAAATTCATGGTAGTTCATCTGATTTTATATATTCTCAAGATACTTTATGCTTTTCTCAACTATCCTTTTCTAATTTTAGTTGAAATTTAAATAATTTAATAAATTTCAATGAATGTTTTGATTCTTTCAGTCTTCCTTGAAAATCCAGTGTGACAGTTGCTCTAAATACTGTCAGGAGTTGGTTTTTTGTTTTGTTTGCCTATACTTTGTAAGCACTGAGAGACTTTGATTCAGAAACAGGACACAATCCAAAAGCAGATTCTAATAGCCAATTCATGAGGTACTCAAAATGGAAGACTTTTAGATTGATGATAACCCTACATTACCATCTTACAAAAATGGGTTTATTTTCATTCTTTAGGGAATTTGCGTTTTTTTTTTTTTTTGCCTACATTGTAAAAACTGATCCACATGGTATAGAACACATGCCATACAACAATGGGTAAAATAATTGAGCTTAAATTATACTCTGTACCATTGGCTTTTGTCTTTTGCATGTATCTATCTTTTGTGTTTGTTATTTCTACTTTGTATTTGTTTTATTTCACTTTCTAGCTCCTTGAAAAGAATGTAGTTCTTTTATTTTCAAAAATTTTAAATAAGTGTATTCTAAGCTGTAAGAGTATTTCTAAATGTTGCCTTTGCTGCATTCATATGTTTTGAATTGTGAAGTTTTTTATCATTCATATCTAAAGATGATTCTCTGCAATCCATGTATTTTTTTAAGAATGAGGTTTAGTGTTGGGCTTCCTTTTTTTTTTCAATAACTTTGTATTATTTATTTTTACTCTAACATTCTATTATTAAAATATGTTCAATTTATATATCTATTCAATTTGGGTTTTTTAAACACCTTTTTAAAATATTTATTTTTTTAGTTGTAGTTGGGCACAATACCTTTATTTTATTTATTTTTATGTGGTGCTGAGGATCGAACCCAGGGCCTTGCATGTAATAGGCGAGCGCTCTACCGCTGAGCCACATAATGATTTGGGTTATTAATGATGATCCCATTTTCAAACAGTGAGCTTAATTGCCTATGTACTTCGTAAAATCATTTTAAGAATCTTCATTTAAGATGGGTTAAGAATATTAAGGAACTTTTCCTTAAGACTTAAATAATTTAAAATATATTTACATTAGAGTTTGAGGGGGTAGCTAGTGGAAGAGCACATACTTAGCATGTGCAAAACCCTGAATTCAATCCCCAGCACCACAAGTGGGGAAAAAAAACAATTCTAACAGAAGTAATTTTTTTTTCGGCTTGTGAAATCACCACAATGCAATAATAGTAGTAGCAGCAGCAGCAGCAGCAGCAGCAATAGTGTTAATGGCAAAAGTATTGTTAACAGAAGCAGCTGATAATATTTATTAGGAATTTCACCAATCACAGCTTTAATGAGATATTGCTTACCTTATTTATAGATGAGAAAAGTCACTGAAAGGTTAATACATTTGCCATGGTTACATTATAGTCATATTAGCTTTAAACGAATAAAAAATGGTAAATTTGTTCAGCTGAATGCACAAAAATTTAATCTTTTTATCTTTCCCTGTTTTAGCTATTAGAAAAATTAAGAGAACGTTGGCTCCATACTGGTTTGTGGCATAATCTGGAGTTGGTGAAGACAGTCATTGTAGAACCACAAGGAGGAGAAAAAACTGATTTTGATGAATTGTTGAAGGTGTACTATGACTCAATCAAGTATAAAGGAGAGAAAGGTAACTAGAAGTTATTTCATGGTCAATGACAAAATATTTTTATTATTAAGTAAGAAGTTGGTATTAGAATTTCATTTCTTATATTTTTAAATGAATTGCAGTTAGGAGAAAATTTATATTTTATAATCTTAGGAAAAGAAAAAAAGAAATTCTTTTGTTTGGAATTATCCTCCTATGATATTTTCACTTGTGTGTGCCAATTCCACTTTAAGAAACAACGTGCAATCAGGCAGTATCCCATGGTTTTCCTTACACTAACTGAAATATTTTGTGCAAGAAGGCAGTCAGGATATGTATAAATATTTCCTTACTAGCCAGATGGAACATATATTTTTATGCAAATAATGTACTTTTTGCTTATATTCTATTAAATAAGATTCATTTTGAGTTTTCAAAACATAACTGAGGGGGCTGGGGTTGTGGCTCAGTGGTAGAGCACTCACTTAGTATGTGTGAGGCCCTGGGTTCCATCCTCAACACCACATATAAATAAATATAATAAAGGTGTTGTATTCACCTTCAACTAAAAAAATAAATAAATAAAAAATAACTGAGGACTCAGTTTCCAGGCTTGAGAATTTCCCTACAGTTTTATGTGAAGGACTAATAGCAATAATTTATGAACAATGCAGCAATGAAAATACTATAATTGTCAATATCTTTTAATGTTAACAGTACATATAGTGTTTTGAGCACTTTTATTCAGTCTCATAATTAGTACAAATAAGTTATTTAAATTGTTCTGAGACTTTTACTTTGTAGTGGTAAAAGGTAATGATTGAAACTTCAATTTTTAGTTCATACTTGCTCAGTTCATACACAATTGCTACTCTGGTATAGTTTTATTGCATAATTTATCTGGGAGACACATCTGTAAATTAGTTTACTACCATATTGCATCTAATTTTGTTTTGTTTGTATGGATGTATTTATTTGCAGTGTTGGGGGTTGAACCAAGGTTCAATCACTGAGCTATCACTGAGCTACATTCGCAGACTTTATATTTATTTGTTTGTGGTACTGGGGACTTAACCCAGGAGCATTCTAGCACTGAACTATACTTCTAGCCCTTTTTCATTTTGAAACAAACCCTCACTAAGTTTCTGAGGCTGACTACAAACTTGAGGTCCTCCCATCTCAGCCTCCTGAGTAGGTGGTATTACAGACATGCACCACCACCCAGCTTATTTTCCTTATTTATTTAAGACAGTGAACTTTAACAGTATATCTCCTAAAATATGAAGAATAATTAGTCTTTACAAAATGTCAAGAATAAGCTATTTCTGAGAATTTTGAATATGCTATTTAAAAATGTTTATTTTCTGTTGATTAAGATGGAGCCCTGCTAATAGCAGTTTGTCGTGGTAAAGTGAGTGAGGGTCTGGATTTCTCAGATGACAATGCCCGTGCTGTCATAACAATAGGAATTCCTTTTCCAAATGTCAAAGATCTACAGGTAGGCCATCAAAGCTTTAAGAAGTATACATTTTTCTTGTATCTTCATTTTATCTTTATGAAGAATCTGAAAAAGGTTTAGTAGAAAAATGTTTATTTTATTTTTAACTCATACTATCTTTTGCTTGACAAATGTGATTTTCAAATTGTGGTCCTAGGTCAGGAGCACCAGTATTACCAGGGAACTTAGTAGAAATACAGTTTTTTAGGCTCTGTTTCAGAACTGCTGAATCAGAAATGCTTGATGTAGAGCCCCATAATTTTGGTTTTATAAGCTCTTCGCTCTAGACTCATAAATCCCCCAAGGAATTCTAGGGTCCTCTCTATAATGCACTGCCCTACTTATTCCACAATTTTAGTTGCCACCAAATTCTGATCTCTTCCACTTCACCCCAGTAGCACCACTGTACTCTGATTGTAGGTAAGTGTTGTATGCTGTGGCCAGGAAATTATACTCAAGCAGAGAGGTGAAAATAATGGCTAACAGAGGCTGGAAAGTTCCACAGTGGCCACTGAAAGGCTGTTTTCAAGACTCGGTCAAAGCTGGAAGCCTTAGAATTAGGAATATTGATGATCCAGTCTAAGGCCAAAGACTTCTGGTACAAGTCTCAGAATTCAAAGGTCAAAGTACCCTGCAGTCTGATATTTAAAGGCAGTAGTATCAGAAACCTGCCAGCTCTACAAGGAAGAACCATATAAAGTTTTCCCCCTGCAGCTTTTCCTCTTCCATCCTGGCTCTCAACTGGTTAGATAGTGCCTGTTTTGGTTTAAATATTAGGTGTCCCCCCAAAAGCTCATGTGTGAGACAATGCAAGGTTTAGAGGCAAAATGATTGAGTTATGAGAACGTTAACTCAATCAATTAATTAATCTCCTGAAAGAGATTAACTGAGTGGTAACTGAAGGTGGTGGGGTTTTGGCTAGAGGATATGGGTCCCTGGGGGAGTGCCTTTGGGATATGTATTTTGTATCTGGCAAATGGGAGTTCCAGCCACTTTCCTCTGCCCCACCCTTCTGCCATGATGTTCTGCCTCATCTCAAGCCCTGAAGAATGGAGCCAGCTGTCTATGGACTGAGATCTCTAAAGCTGTGACCATTCAAATAAACTTTTCCTCCCCAAAAATTGTTCTTGTCGGGTCTTTTTAGTCACAGCAGTGAAAAAGCTGACTAAAACAATGCTCATTCTTGTTCAGATCTGGTTCTGGGACTATTTGCCATGACTCCTCTGGTACCCTCTGGGCCTCTTTAGAACTTTTGAAAGTCCCACCTGAGAATTCATAATGTAATCCTTTCAGCCTCTACTGGCTTTGGTAGCTTCTACTACCTTTCTCCAACTACTTGTGCTACCACTGAGGGCACTGATGGCCACATGCTGGGCTATGACTTCTAATCTAAAATGGCTTATTCTGCCTTCATTGATACTGGTGAAACAGTTCTCATCTACTCTAGAAAACTGTTGCTTCAACAACATTCATTAGTGCTGGGTTCCCACACTAGTGCTACTGATAGTACTGCTATTGACACTGATACTGTTGTTTTCTGATGTCTTATCATTTTACTCTGTGACTGCATTATTGCATTATTGCTGCTTTGTTAAAGTGGGAGAATCCTTTTTCCTCTTTATACCACAAGTTATTCCAATATCTTTTTTTTTTTTTTTGCTTTTTAAAATTTTTTAATTGATTTAAAAAAAATAAATGATGCATTACAATTCTTACTACACATATATGGCACAATTTTTCATATCTCTGGTTGTATATAAAGTATGTTCACACCAATGTGATGTCCATCACATTCCACCATCCTTGCTAACCCCATGCCCTCTACCTTCCCCTCCCATCCCTCTGCCCTATCTAGAATTCGTCTGTTCCTCCCATGTTCCCCTTCCCTACCCCACTATGAATCAGCCTCCTTATATCAGAGAAAACATTCAGCATTTGTTTTTTTGGGATTGGCTAACTTCACTTAACATTATCTTCTCCAACACCATTCATTTAACTGCAAATGCCGTGATTTTATTCTTTTATTGCTGTTAATATTCCATTGTGTATACATGCCACATTTTTCTTTAATCCATTCCTCTACTGAAGAGCATCTAGGTTGGTTCCACAGTTTAGCTATTGTGAATTGTGCTCCAATAACTTAAATATACATTTTTTCCTCTGGAATTAGTTTGTGCATTTTTGCTAATCCTTCTACTTCTCAAACCTATGTGAGTTCTTGAGAGCTGGAAAAGAGGATAAGCTTTATGACTGATAGTAGACTGTCAAATATTACTGACTAATATTACACTTACAAAATGGTGAAGCTTGGAAAGATTCACATCAAGCTTACAGTACTGATTACATCTGAGGAGACGAGATGGGGATGATACTGTAAATAGTTATCAAAGGGGACTTTAACTTTTTCCATAATTTGTAATTAAAAATAAAAGCGTTAAGAAAACATGATGAAAATATTTATTGTTATTCTTTTTTTTTTTACAAAAATTCTTAAAATTAAAAGGTGTATTTATGAATATGGCATTTTACCTTCCATTTTCTCTACTTTTACCTTATGATAAGGGAAATTGCCCAATTTTCCCATGGTAGAATAAATTGCCCACCTTATGGCAGCCAAAAAAAAAAAAAAAAACTAACACTGGTGACCTGCTCTGACAGTTCTGTCATGATCCTACTTGTCATTGTTCTGTTTATCCAAATCCCAGTGGCTCAATTGCATAAAATCACAAAGCAGAAGTGTCACTGGATTCTGGATAGAGAAAAAGAGGGTGGTTCTAAAGGTTTTCCCCTAGTGTTTCCCAAAAGGTGCAAATATAGTGGACCCAAGAATAGTCTAAGCTGTAGCATCCAGGGACAGGAAGAGAGAAATGCAAGGGAAGTGTATTTCTTATTACCATGTGTCTAGACCAATCCTTCCTGTGTAACAGTTCTAAAATTCAGTGACTTAAAACAACAATCATTTGTTACAGATCACACATTTATGAAGTGGCTAGGCAGAACATGTTACTGATAATATTTATTTGTATGCACCTATGGGATAGAAGAGAAGTTTATAGTAGTTTACTTCTTCAAGACCAACAGGATGCTTTCTAACACCAGTCAGTTAAGACAGAATCTTAAATAACTTCTAATCATGAGAGTTACTTCCCATCCCTTTGCTATATAACACAACCTAATTTAAGGGAATGACTGTCCCATACTCTTGCCATATTCTGTTGGCCAGAAGGAAGTCAAAATTCTACCCTCACTTAAGGGAAGAGCAAATAAAGTGTCACCTTAGGATGTATCTGCCATCTTGTAGTCTGTAAAAGGAGTTGACAGACTAAATTATTTCCATAAATGCTTTTTCCAAAACTATGCTTCAAATTACTGGACTTTAAGCTAGAACTTTTACATTTTCTTTTACATTAATACTCAGTTTAACATACAAAAATAATAGAATTTATTTAGAAGTGAACATTTAAATATTCCATCTTATAGAATTGAAACAACCTATTTTAGTATTATTTTTCCCACTTCATTTTATTTCACATTTAAAAGGTTCAGATCAGTGAAAAATGATTTGAGTGGGAAAAAGAAGACAGGGACATTAATTTGATGATATTTGCTTTTTTTCTTAAATTTAAGAAAGATTATGGAAGTAAAAATTAAACTACAGTTTAAAATACTAACTTAAGACTTTAGAGTCTCAATAGCAGAGTTTGGCTTTTAGAAAAGCAGGAAAATGTATGTTAGAGTCAAAAATACGACTTCTTTGGCTGTGACCAGGATTTCCTCTTCCCACCTTGGGGACTAGAAAATAGAGGTAGGAAAATTTCATTTTGGAGCCAAGTGTGACTTGTTTAGTTCAAGTCGTAATTTATTGCACATACCTCAGGGACCTGAAAATAAAGAAACCCACTATGAAATGTTGATAATGGGCCACTCTGAAGGGCAAGCATTAAGCTAACTTTCCCAGTGAGGATTTTTTTCTCTTCTACCTTTCCCAGATGCTTCTGATCATTCTATAAGAACATACTTAATCGTATAATAGTTAAAAAGAAAACTTTCTATGCATTAAAATGAAGTATTTGAGGGGCATGAGAGTGAACCAAGGTTTATTATATGAGTAGATGTCAGTGGAAAAGTATAACTAAAAGAGAAGTTGTTTTCTTTTAATGCAATTAAGTCACAGTATAATAAGACTGCCTATTTAGTGGGTATTTAAAGCAAACCCTTTGGTCAATTATAATTACAAAAGCCTTCAACATTATGATTTAGTCACCCACATCTCAAATTGGTAACATGGACATAGTTTGTGAGACATGATAAAATAAAATATTAGATTTTAAAATGTAACTCTGTTTTGTATTCCTTAAGGTAGTCTAATGGGAAAAAAAAAGATGATCTAGTACTAGAATAGAAATATTCTCCCTTTGTGAGTTTTGTACCTTTACTCTGAGAAAAAAAATTAATAAACTAAGCACATGGTAAAAAATTTTATACTTTAAAAAGGATGAAGTAGCATGTTAAACTTTTTATAATTGGCTTAATAAAATTTGATAGTAATATTCATTGTCAGAAGTGCTTTTATAATGATGGAAATAAGGTATTCAGGTAATAATTTTGTTTTGTTTTGTTTTGTTTTAGCAGTATGGTATGTTTAGTTTCCAAAATAAGTTTGTTTTTTTTTTCCCAAGTGCTAGGGATCTGCAGGTTGGGCTAGTGCTTACTCTGTCATTAAGCTACATCCCCATACCCCAAAGTAGATTTTATTTGGAAACTACTTAAAATTAAGGTAGTGGGGCTGGGGATGTGCCTCAAGCGGTGATGCGCTCTCCTGGCATGCGCGGGGCGCTGGGTTTGATTCTCAGCAGAGTAAAGATGTGTCCACCGAAAACTGAAAAATAAATATTAAAAAATAAAATTAAATTAAATTAAAGTAGTGATCTAAATATCTATTTTAGTATTAGCCTATAATAGCTATTTGGATTTGTTTTGTTTCTTTTTAATTTTGGAAACAGCTTTGAATATATTATTTTAATCAATCTTTTAAAATTACATTCATAACAAATAAAAAAGAAAATTACATTCCTAATTGAAAAAACAAGCATCTACTTTAATTTTGTTACATCATATTGTCTCCAACAAACACACACTTGTCATACTAGATTTCCATGCATTGTAAACATTTTATAAGACGCAGTCCTTGCCCTAAAGGATGACAGAGTTAATAAATATACAGCACACATTAAACTGTTTTCACTTATCAGAATATTAGATGGCCGGGCGTGGTGGCACACACCTGTAAGTCCAGTGTTTTGGGAGGTTGAGGTAGGAGGAGTGTGAGTTCAAAGCCAGCCTCAGCAACTTAGCAAGGACCTAAGCAACTCACCAAGACCCTGTCTCTAAATAAAAAATATAAAAAAGGGCTGGGGTTGTGGCTCAGTGATTAAGCACCCCTGGATTCAATCCCTGGTACCCCCCCCCATATATATATATATATAATGTCAGATGATGGCAGTACTAGAGTTCTTAAATCTGACAGATTTCTTTATAAGGAGAATGAGTTTGTCCCTTCATTATTTTGGTTGCTGTGACAGCAGTGTGAATATTCATGAGAAGATGAATAGGGGGAGGGATGCAAAGAACTGTAGTATATCAATCAGTTTTAAAAACATACTTTTTGAGCAGATTCATCTATCCTTTTCGAGTAGATTCATTGAGTTCTTTAGAATTACTTTTATATCGTAATTATTTTAATGATCTTGAGTGTTTCATTATTCATTTATTAATCCATTTAACAAATATTTACTAAAAACCTAATTTGTACTAAATGCAGTAGATACAAAAGTGAGCAACATGCTATCTCGATTCTGGTGATGTCTATCATTTAGTAGAGGACATGCTGTTTCTATACTGGTGATATCTATTATTTAGTAAAGGACAAGAACATATAACATTGTTTTGGTGGAATACAAACTAGGTGCTCAGATGCTTAGGAAAAATGAAGTTGATCACCACCTTTCACCTTCTCTATAGACATCAATTTGCTTCTATTGACTTGCCTAAAAGGAATGGAAGAGCCAAAAAGGTGAGATTTGAATGTTGTCAACACTGAAATTTAAACATACAAACATATGATAAAGTAGAATCGGCCCATTAGAGATCAGATTACAACAAAAACTTTTCAAATTCTAAGACTACTCAGAATAATGAAACAACCTTTTTTTTTTTTTCCTTTTTTTCGAATACCTGGCTTAAAGTAGAAAGTACTATTGTAGACTCTGGGAACACGGTGATATACTACACAGATTATAGCCCCTTTTCTCATAGAGTTTACAGTCTAGCAAGGAATGTTCACATTAATGTAATAAACAATCACAGTTATGATGAAGGCTATAAGAAAAGTCACAGGAACCATGAGAATGTTATAACAGGTCTTTATGGGTCAAGAAAGGCTTCCTGAGGAAGTGATATTTAAGCTGACACAGGAAAGAAGGCTGGGAATTATGTAGGTGAACAGAATGGATAAATAGTATTCTCAATAGAGAGAACAGCATATGCTAAGGTCCTAATGTGTGAAAGAGGATAGCAGTTTTCAGAAATTGAAAGAAGCTGAGTTAGAGAGAGAGAGTTAGGAGACTGGCATGTGAATACAGACTAGGAGAGGTATTTAGGAGCCAAATCACTTAGGGCTCTATATGCCATTTTCAGGATTTGGGAGTTTATTCTAAACTGTAGGAAACCAGATCCAGGAACAGAGCCTGAGGTCAGAGTGGAGTGGAGTTCTGGTTATAGTGTAGCATCTGATACAGAAACCCACCTGGATCTAGCTCCAATAATAATAACATGTGGTTACCCAAGGGAAATGCTATGTATATAAACTAAAAGAGTTGTAATCTTAAACTCTTTAACATTTAGGAGTCCAGCAACTTGCTGGTAGAATTATTGGAAACAGCCAAAATCAGAGATAGAGGAGAAAAACCTTGTCACTTCTAAAAGTCTAGAATAAGTTTAGCTTTCATTACTTATGCTTTTTTCCCTCCCTAGATCATTTTTTACAGCTTAAAAAAAAAAAAAAACTTGGCCCAAAGTATTACTAAAGCAGTCCATAAGTATATCTTGAAGTTCTAAAATTAAAAAATAGTTTGAATCTAAGCAAATTGACAACTTATATATCTACCTGGGCAGTGAACACTGAGAAAATAAAATGCTTTTTTCCCATCTCTTCTGAAAAAATGAACAAATAACAACAGAACAGCAAGCAATACCTCAAAGAAAGCTGTGGAATTATTGTTTGACTTTTGTCTCTCTAAAAAGAATTATTTTTCTTCAGAGGAGAAATTTGGTTTTAGGTTTTAATCAGTTTACTCGTCAGGTACCCTCAAAGCTGACAGGGTGCAGACATGTGGATGGGCTTTTGATGTGTTGTGTCACTTGTTTGTCCAACAATAAAGTTTTAAATTCTCAGATAAACTATACTGTAGTAGACATCTCTGTTCAGTGTTTACAACTTCAGTCCCTCTTGTTTTTAACTGAGATTAAAAGTTTGAAACTTTGAGAATGAGCTCAGTTTGAGAGAGTTTATACTGTCATAGACAGTTCAAACTAAAACTTTGAGATAGTTCAGTTTATACTGTCGTACAAAATGATTTCTAACTGTAGGACAGATAACACCAAAATGCCAGAGAGAATAGTAAACTGTACAATAGCTCATAGTGTCTTTTCCTGTTGTATCACTGTGGCTTAAAATTACTTTACATCAGGGTTTCTTAAGTTTGGCACTGTTGACATTTTGGACAGGATAATTCTTTGTTGTGAGGTCTGTCCTATGCATTGTAGGACATTTTGGGGGCATCTCTGGCCTTTACCTACTAGCTGCCAGTAGCAACAGGCCCCTCATCCATGCCTGCCATTTTTTTCTCTTAAATATTTTTTTAGTTGTAGATGGACACATATCTTTATTTATTTATTTTTATGTGGTGCTGAGGATTGAGTCCAGTGCCTTACATGTGTGAGGCAGGCACTCTCCCACTGAGCTACAGCCCCAGCCCCATGCCTGCCATTTGTAACAACCCAAAATATCTCTAGAGATTCAAATACCTTCTGGTAGGCAAAATTTCTCTCAGTTAAGCACCACTGCTTTATATAGTAAGACATACAAATGTATGTCATGAATTAAAATGAACTATCTGCATTTATTTTTAAATTATTTTTTATCAAGTTGAAAAAAGTCCAATAAAGCTTTTACTAAGAGTCTAATATATACTAAATATAGTAGATGACTTCTTATAATAACAATCCCTTGGCTTCTACCCCATTCCCAGCCCCTACTTCTGAGAGGTGTGGTTTTTCACTTCTTTTAACTGTATTTACCTCCATATTTTATTTTTATTTAATTGGTTTTAGACATATTATTAATTTCCTAATTGAAATAAGGATTTAGCTCACTCTACTTTTCCCATATATCACCTAAATATAGTTATGTCACAATTTTAAAATTAAGCCTATTATCAATATTCACATTACCATGATTATGAAAATACTATTAACTGTAGTCAAATGATTTCCTTCCTATTTTGAACTGTTAAGTTAATAATATACTCCTCAACCCACCGTTTTTCTTTTTTTAGGTCTTTCATCTTCATTTAACTCTGTCTTCTTCAAATAGATTTGTACAAGCCTCTCACTACAATTCTTTTTTAATTGGCCTATCAGATAATATGTCATTTTCTCCCTCTGGAGTGGAGTTATCACTTCTTAAGCCTCTGATCTGCTTCGTCAGTTAGGACTAAGTTGCTCTTTCAGCCCATCTAAGTGTTGGTGTCCTGAGAAATTTTTTTTTCCATTGCTATTATCCTAGGAATTTGATTTGCATATGTTTTCTCTGTTAGATCGCCAGTTTCCTGGGTCTTGGGTTTCCCCCATCTCATTTATTTTTTTCATTTTTTGTTTTTGTTTTGTTCCCCTTTTTGCAGTGCTAGGGAATGAACCTAGGTTATCAAGCATGCACTCTACCAATAATCTTGGTATAGCCTTCTTATTTTTCTTATAAGAGATAGTGTCCTCCTATGTTGCCCAGCCCAGCGTCAAAGTTTCAATATTCCTGTCTCAGCCTCCCAAGTATTTGCGAACACCACTATACCCAGCCTGCTCTTTGATCTTTGTGGTACACATTTTCTAACAGTTTCCTGAGTTAGTTCCTTATACTTCCATTTCCTGAGACTTTCTGGACTTCTGCAGGCCAAACTGGCTTACTTCCCAGAATAGTTCTGTAGGTACATCAGTTTGAATTTTCTCCTTTCTGCACATTTACCATTTGTCCATCTGCTTTTCATATATTGGGGATTGGAGTTAGATGTGACTTAGTTTAATTGAAGTTGAAGATTGTTTCTCTGTCTTTTAATGAAGGGCAGTTTTTGAGAAGGGAAGAGGCAATGTCTTTTTTGTTTTGTTTTTTAGTTCTTGAAACCAGAAGTCTTCATTACTTTCTAAAATAAAGCATTAGTTTTCAAAATGCTATGATTCCATATGCCTTACTTTCACACTCTCACATTCATATTTGAGAAGGTCTGAATTGTATATTTCTGGAAATAATATTTTAAAGGTAGAAAGTACTAGTATCTTTTAATCAGATCTTATATTTAGAAGATAATTTGGGTGTAAATAGTAAAAAAAAATAGAAATCTCCAGTGGAGGTAATCAACTGAGTTTTAACATTTTAGGTGTGTTTTCAAATAGTCATCTAATCTTTTTTTTTTTTTTTTTTTTTTAACGTATATATTTTCTCTTGCTGATGTTGTTAAATGTTTGATCTTGCCTGAGCCCACTGTCATTGGAATTAACTTCTGCTTTCTACACCTGCCATTGCCAACAAATCTTTATGTTAAACTCCCCCAGGGCCATCATGCTTATTATTACATCATTTGGCTTCCACAAGCCTCTGCCATAAGAGATCTGACCCCATTCCAGAGCTATATGGATGTAGGTATAGATGTAGGTGTAGTTCTCCGACCCTCACTGAATGCTGCACTGCTCATTCCCTTAACAAAGCCTCTTCATATTGGCTCATTCTTTTAAACGTTACAGTGCTTTTTTTTTTCTTTCTTTCTTTTTCTTCTTCTTTTTTTAGTGCTTGGATATTAAACCCAGGAAATAAGATATTTGAATGAAACAATATTTAGCCTAATGCTCTAATTCTCATACATTATAAAACTCTGATTTGGGGTCCATAACATAACATAATGACCATATAGCCTAAATAGTTCTATGACTTTTTTTATATACCTAAAATAGTATATTACAACGAATGTAAAGTCCACAGAAACCTTCAGTGGGTTCCAGAAGTATGAGATAAGTAATGACTTTCTAGCCTGCTTTTCCCTAACATAGGATACTTTACTATTTCATGCTCATTGTCATTTATGCATCCAACTCTGAGATAAGGTTGGCAGGAATTATTTTCCTCTTTTTACAGAAGAAGAAACTCAGAAAGGAAGCTAAAGCTATATGGCCGTACTGTGGCCTACCCAAGGTCAAACAACTGCTGAGTATCGAAAGCCTTGACTTTAAGCCATGTGCTTTTGCCAGTCTACTTCCTTTCTTCAAAATAGACCATGGCATGCATGGTGGCATTTTCTAGAGATGATAATTTAAGCATTTGCAGGTTTATCTGAGCAGTATTTTAATATGGATGGCCTAACTAAATTGCCACAAAGTCTATTGCTTTTTTTTTTTTTTTTTTTGGTGGTCCTAGGAATTGAAGCCAGGCCTTGTGCGTGTGAGGCAAGCACTCTACCAACTGAGTTATATCCCTAGCCCAAGCCTATTGCTCTTTTTAAAAAATTTAAACTTAGCCCTTTATTGAATAAGCATATTTAAAATTTCTTGCAGGTCTTAAATTATTTTTCTTTTTAGTAGGAAATATTAATATTTACTTTGTCCCATGCTTTTATATTGACAGTTGTTTTGTAATAATAAAAAATTAAAATCTAATGTTCCATCCCAACTGAAATGTTTTTGTATTATTATTGTTGAAGCATTTACTCAGGAGTGTTTAAATGTTACCCAATAAACTATTCTGGATAGTAGCCACACGATAACTTATTTTAACCAATTAAGTTGAATATGTGGAGGCCAGAAGATACCTGCCTTGAATATATTTTTTTTCTCTAGTCTCTTTCCCTCCCTCCCTTCCTTTCTTTCTGTGTGTGGTGGGCACTGAATCTAGGACCTTGTGTATGCTGGGCTAGCCCTCTTCTCCTGAGCCATACACCCAGCCCATTTTCTTAAATTTGAAATTTTCAGGTCCCTCCCCCACAACACTGACGATTTATAGCACAAAGTTTAATTTAACTAATCTTATTTGTTAAATAAGCATCTTATCCATGCGTGAAATAAGTTATTTTGTTGTTATGTCTTGAGTCTTCTTTCTTGGTAGATTATTTTGGTCAAGTCCTAATGTAACAGAAAGTAAGTACCAATTGAAAACTATTTCTAATATAATTTGTTTTCATTTTTAAAGTGATCCTGACTTCTTAACTCTGAGCAGAAACCTTTTTTCCCTTCATTTAGAAAAAATATGTACTATATTTGGTTAACCAATGTCTTAAAAATCTTGAAAATATGCCAGATGAAATAAAACCAGCTATATTCCTTTAATCTATCTAAATTATTTCACATATGAGATCTGATGCTGAATTTAGAATTCTAACTGTCGGAATTTATATTGTGATACAATGATAAAAGTGTTTATACACTGTAATGATATGGAGTAGTAAATGTCTCTAATGCACAGTCTCTGTCTTCCAGATTTAGTTTGCTATAAATGTTTAGGTTTTAGGCCCTGTACCTTGGCTAGAGTTAAAACTGTTCTTCCTGAGTGTTTGCTAGACAAATGTGTTTATTTTTCTGAAGAAAAGTTTTCTTAATATTTTTAATTAATGAGCTTAGCTGGTTATTTGTTCTTTATTTTATTTGGAGACTTGAACTTTTGTCTTCAAGCTTACATGAAAGAAAAAACTATATTCAGCTAAGTAGATTGCTTTCAGGAAAGTATTTATTACTGAAATCACAGCATATTTATCTGAAATGGGATAAAATCCATCATTTTTCATGTGAGGTAGAGGTAAAGTGAAGAGATTCATTTATAGTTTTAGCTCATATTTGTCACACCATTTATTTCTTCAGAAGCTAGTTATAAAACTTCTAAAAGGCTACTCTTGCACAGAGCTGTTTAAGGCCAACACGGTTAGGTTTGACTGAAAGTTGAAAAAATGATCCAGTATTCAAAATTGTGACCTAAATTTGTTGTTGACATATGGAATATAATATTTTTGATTACTTTATGTTGTCTATTACTGCTATAAGTAGTATACTACTTGTACCATTTCTAATAAAATTAAGACATGGAGAACTTAAGGAACTTGAAGTTTGATCTCAAGTATATCATAATGGTAAAAATCAGAATACAAAGTCATATAATTTCTACTCAAATACTGTCTACTGGAAATCTTTACAAAATTCTCTAAGTACCCCCTCAGACAAACTTGATTGTCAGTGTCTGCTATTTTGGATTTCCTACTTAAGTTAAATTTTGATTCAGATATGTTTTTAGTTGTGTAAAAACTACCAAATTAAGGTGCTTTTTATTTTGTATGAACTTTGAGATCCAGTTATCAAAAATTTTTGTGAATTCATGTAGTATCTGAACTGGTGGGTTGCAAACTCCAGTGGCTACATGAGTTAAATAGATTATTTAAATGAGTGAGGTAGTTGAGGACACTGGTAAAACAGACAGATTTTTAGATTTTGGCAAATAATGCTCATTATTCGAAGCTGTGGTAAGGTCCACACAAAATACAACTGTGAACATTTGAATATGCAGCCTTGGATAAAATAACTTGCCTTCACCCTTCTGTTCTCACACCCCTCCAAATTTACACATACACTAATTTATTACGGTTGGGGAGCAAATGATTGAAACTCCTTCCAGAGAGTACAATTAAATATAGCTTTCTATTTTGGGAAAGGCTTGTAAAATGTATTTGAGAAGTAATGTTAAATGGTCTAAAAGATCATCTTTCCAAACCACACTTGAGCTCAATTTATGGTGTTTACTTTTTGTCAAAACTCAGAAAAAACATTCACAGTTAACTTCCATAATATGAAATGTCTGTCTCATTAGGCATTAAAGAAGCATTGGTCAACAGGTATAATATTGTTAGACTATATATAGCTAATGTGAATGTGGGCAGTGACCTCCCAAATAGATCAAAGACTAATCTCTTTGACAGTTACAAGATGGCAGAGCTTGCCTTGGGCCTTATGCTGCTTCATATTGAAACTATTTGTTTGGAAAGCATGCCTGAGGGATAAGAATGTGTTTATAAGGATGAGCAGGTAAAAGTAAAAGGTTGTCTTTTGACATTTCAACTAATCCCTTCCAGCCTTTGGTTTACTTAACATTTAGGCTCTTTGCTGGCAGGAGAAACTGGCTTTTTCACATATGCTGTATGTCATTTTAAATTGAGCATTGATTTTCATGCCTGATAATCACTAAATCTACAATGTAAAATAGATTCTGGTGTCATTAAAATAAGGTGTATTGTCTTCCTACCTTTTCTAAGGCATTAGTGTTATCTTTTTTCTAATTAAATATGACTACCCAAAGATACTTAATTTATTAATTAATGAATTGTTTACTAATGTAAAGAGTATGAATATAATAAAAATATTTCAAAGTTAACCTTTATATATGGTTCATTTCAAGTTTGTTTTGTTTTTGTTGGTTTTTTTTGTTTGTTTGTTTTTTACTTTTCATATAAAATAATTCCCCAAGGTAAAATATTGGCAGGCAGTATTTTAAAGGTCTTTTGGATTGCTAAAAAGTGTTTGAAAATTTGCAAGAAATGTAATAATATAGAGTAGTTATACAGAGAAATTCATTTATTTTAATGAAAGATAAAAGACCAAGACGAGCCAGGCATGGTGGCACACCCTGTAATCCCGCATTTTGAGAGGCCACAGCAGGAAGATTGCAAGTTCAAAGCCAGCCTCCACAACTTAGCAAGACTCTGTCTCTAAATAAAAATATATTTTTTAAAAAGGGCTGAGAATGTGGCTCAATGGTTAAGCACCCCTGGGTTCAATCCACAGCACCAAAAACAAAAGACCAAGAAGACATAATTTTGCTTATTTAATCTAATAGTTGCTACATTATCTCTAAATATTTCATTTATAAATACTTTCTAAAGTAACTATTGTCATAGGAACAATCACCATTACAAAGCATTAGTCTGTGGCAGAGGCAATTTTGAAAACTCCTCAACTGTTAGGTCTAACAAAGTATAGAAGTCAGTTTCTTTGAGGAAGAAAAAGAGGAAAAAGTGCTTTAGGTGCATTTCGAGAGAGAGGAAATTTTTTTTTTCTCGTTGGATAGAATTTTGAATTATATTATAATGAGCCTTATTGCAGAATTTTCAGAAATTTTTTCACATTATCTAGTATGTGAAATTATCTAATGGTGCTATATTTTTTACTTATTTATCTTACTATACAAACCAAATTTACTTTCTTAAATTCTAAATATGAAGCTTCAATTTAGAAATTTGACAGGTTCCTTTGAGAGGATATAAAATCATATGTCTTCCCTACCAACTTGAAAGCTCTTTGTCAGAGTGTATTGTTCTATTTTCTTTTCTAAAGCATGTCCTTTTGTTTGAAAAGTTATGAAATTACAGTTTCAATCTTTTATTTGAAATGCTTAGGATAAGTAGAATTTTGGGTTTTGGATTATTTTGGGGTTTTAAAAAAATTTGGAATATTTGTGCACATACGTCTATTTACATATATATGTAAATATAAAAATTAGGTATCTCTTGGATAAGGGTCAAGTCTAGATACAAAATTAATTTATTTCCATGTACACCGTATCCACATAGCTTGAAGTTTGTGCAATACCTTTAATGTGCTTGCATTATGACTATAATCCACTGCATGATGTCTGGTATCTGCGCCCAGGAGATTTCAGATTTGGGAGCATTTTCATTTTCAAATTTCCAGATTATGAATGTTCAACCTACACTGAAAAGACTGCTTTTTCTTGCATAGTTTTACATCTTCCTGAGAGTATAAACTCTGGTAATTTATCTTGAAAGTCCACAATTTTTCCGAGAATGTACGTTTAATTAGTCTAATACTACAAAAATATATACTTGCCTAGGAATACTAAATGGAAGATGTCCTTTAAGTTGACTAGCTGAAGGGAGCCCAAGCAGCTCCTGCTTTTTAATATTAGGTTAGCTAGTTGCTAAAAATCATAGTAAATTTCTGTGAGCTTTCAATCGCAGCAGTTTGTTGTAGGTAAATAAATTACTGTCCTTAAATTTTGGAACCATTTTTTTTTTTACTTACTTTATTTATTTATTTAGTAAGTAAGTACCAAGAATTGAACCTGGAGGCCCTTAACCACTGAGCCATATCCCCAGTCCTTTTTATTCATATATATATATATATATATATATTTAAATTTTGAGACAGGGTTTTGCTAAGTTGCTTAAGGCCTCACTAAGTTGCTAAGGCTCAAACTTGCAATCCTCCCGTCTCAGTCTCCTGTTGAGTCACTGGGATTACAAGTGTGTGCCACCGCACCAGGCATTTTTACTTAATTTAGATTTCTTCACTCATTCAGTTTTTAAAGAGGCAAAATAAACTTAACTTACCTAAGGAAACTCAGAAAAGCTATACAATGTCAGACTCTAGTGTTTCCATTCTTAAGTCAGACAAATCCTTGCTAGATTCAAATCCTTGCTCTACCTTAATGTTTTTAATCTTAATTTTCTTATTTGTAAAATGAAATAATAACATCTATTTTGCATGAACCTGTATGAAAGCTCAATAAGTGTTCCTATCATTACTAAGATCTTTGGCTCCCAGTTTTTCCCATTTTTGACTGTTTTAACTCCTGTCAATTTTAGCTCAGAGTTTAGACATTTCTTCTTTAACATTAAGCTAAATTTATCTTCTCCTTCAAACATATGTCTTTTTGTCTTCTCTGGGTGGATCATTGGACTCCTCTTAGTAGCTGGAAAATCAGAAAAATTTTTGGCTTTTTATCTCTTAAATAAGTTCCACATCTACATGGTCATGTAGGTCCTGTAGCTCCACAATGTATAACAACCCGGACCTCTTTTCCATTCCTTCATCCTTTGGAGTCAGGCTCTCGTTACCATTGAACCAAATTCATAACATATCTTCATTTCTCAACTCTCCTAACTTCTTCTGTACACTGTAATAAAAATTAATGTTTAATACATTTATTTGATAGTCATTTGTGCTTATATTCTTTTCCATTTACTGTAAGCTGTGGCTAGGCAGAAAATATTTTTTTTATTACTTTTATTTTTTATTTATTTTTTTAATTTTTATTGTTGGTTGTTCAAAACATTACATAGTTCTTGATATATCATATTTCACACTTTGATTCAAGTGGGTTATGAACTCCCATTTTTACCCTGTATACAGATTGCAGAATCACATCGATTACACATCCACTGATTTACATATTGCCATACTAGTGTCTGTTGTATTCTGCTGCCTTTCCTATCCTCTACTATCCCCCCTCCCCTCCCCTCCCCTCCCCTCCCCTCTTCTCTCTCTACCCCATCTACTGTAATTCATTTCTCCCCCTTGTTTTTTTTCCCCCTTTTCCCTCACTTCCTCTTGTATGTAATTTTGTATAACCCTGAGGGTCTCCTTCCATTTCCATGCAATTTCCCTTCTCTCTCCCTTTCCCTCCCACCTCTCATCCCTGTTTAATGTTATTCTTCTTCTCATGCTCTTCCTCCCTACTCTGATCTTAGTTACTCTCCTTATATCAAAGAAGACATTTGGCATTTGTTTTTTAGGGATTGGCTAGCTTCACTTAGCATAATCTGCTCTAATGCAAATTCTATGATTTGTCATTTTTTAATGCAAAGTAATACTCCATTGTGTATAAATGCCACATTTTTTTTTTTTATCCATTTGTCTATTGAAGGGCATCTAGGTTGGTTCCACAGTCTTGCTATTGTGAATTGTGCTGCTATGAACATCGATGTAGCAGTGTCCCTGTAGTATGCTCTTTTTAGGTCTTTAGGGAATAGACCGAGAAGGGGAATAGCTGGGTCAAATGGTGGCTCCATTCCCATCTTTCCAAGAAATCTCCATACCGCTTTCCAAACTGGCTGCACCAATTTGCAGTCCCACCAGAAATGTACAAGTGTACCCTTTTCCCCACATCCTTGCCAGCACTTGTTGTTGTTTGACTTCATAATGGCTGCCAATCTTACTGGAGTGAGATGGTATCTTAGGGTGGTTTTGATTTGCATTTCTCTGACTGCTAGAGATGGTGAGCATTTTTTCATGTACTTGTTGATTGATTGTATGTCCTCCTCTGAGAAGTGTCTGTTCAGGTCCTTGTCCCATTTGTTGATTGGGTTATTTGTTTTCTTATTGTTTAATTTTTTGAGTTCTTTGTATACTCTGGATATTAGGGCTCTATCTAAAGTGTGAGGAGTAAAGATTTGTTCCCAGGATGTAGGCTCCCTATTTACCTCTCTTATTGTTTCTTTTGCTGAGAAAAAACTTTTTAGTTTGAGTAAGTCCCATTTGTTGATTCTAGTTATTAACTCTTGTGCTATGGGTGTCCTATTGAGGAATTTGGAGCCCGACCCCACAGTATGTAGATCGTAGCCAACTTTTTCTTCTATCAGACGCCGTGTCTCTGATTTGATATCAAGCTCCTTGATCCATTTTGAGTTAACTTTTGTGCATGGTGAGAGAAAGGGATTCAGTTTCATTTTGTTGCATATGGATTTCCAGTTTTCCCAACACCATTTGTTGAAGATGCTATCCTTCCTCCATTGCATGCTTTTAGCCCCTTTATCAAATATAAGATAGTTGTAGTTTTGTGGATTGGTTTCTATGTCCTCTATTCTGTACCACTGGTCCACCCGCCTGTTTTGGTACCAGTACCATGCTGTTTTTGTTACTATTGCTCTGTAGTACAGTTTGAAGTCTGGTATCGCTATACCGCCTGATTCACACTTCCTGCTTAGCATTGTTTTTGCTATTCTGGGTCTTTTATTTTTCCATATGAATTTCATGATTGCTTTCTCTATTTCTACAAGAAATGCCGTTGGGATTTTGATTGGCATTGCATTAAACCTATAGAGAACTTTTGGAAATATCGCCATTTTGCTGATGTTAGTTCTGCCTATCCATGAACAGGGTATATTTTTCCATCTTCTAAGATCTTCTTCTATTTCTCTCTTTAGGGTTCTGTAGTTTTCATTGTATAAGTCTTTCACCTCTTATGTTAGGTTGATTCCCAAGTATTTTATTTTTGGGGGGGATATTGTGAATGGAGTGGTTGTCCTCATTTCCATTTCAGAGGATTTGTTGCTGATATACAGGAATGCCTTTGATTTATGCGTGTTGATTTTATATCCTGCCACTTTGCTGAATTCATTTACTAGCTCTAATAGTTTCTTTGTAGATCATTTGGGGTCTGCTAGGTATAGAATCATGTCAACTGCAAATAGTGATAATTTAAGTTCTTCTTTTCCTATTTTTATGCCTTTAATTTCTTTCGTCTGTCTAATTGCTCTGGCCAGTGTTTCGAGAACTATGTTGAACAGAAGTGGTGAGAGAGGGCATCCCTGTCTTGTTCCAGATTTTAGAGGGAATGCCTTCAATTTTTCTCCATTCAGAATGATGCTAGCCTGAGGCTTAGCATAGATTGCTTTTACAATAGTGAGGTATGTTCCTGTTATCCCTAGTTTTTCTAGAGTTTTGAATATAAAGGGATGCTGTACTTTGTCAAATGCTTTTTCTGCATCTATCGAGATGATCATATGGTTCTTATTTTTAAGTCTATTGATGTGGTGAATAACATTTATTGATTTCCATATATTGAACCAGCCTTGCATCCCAGGGATGAATCCTACTTGATCATGGTGCACAATTTTTTTGATATGTTTTTGTATCCGATTCGCCAGAATTTTATTGAGGATTTTTGCATCTAGGTTCATTAGAGATATTGGTCTGTAGTTTTCTTTCTTTGAAGTGTCTTTGTCTGGTTTAGGAATCAGGGTGATGTTGGCCTCGTAGAATGAATTTGGAAGTTCTCCCTCTTTTTCTATTTCCTGAAATAGCTCGAAAAGTATTGGTATTAGTTCCTCTTTAAAGGTTTTGTAAAACTCTGCTGTATACCCAACCGGTCCTGGGCTTTTCTTAGTTGGTAGTCTTTTGATGGTTTCTTCTATTTCCTCAATTGATATTGGTCTGTTTAGGTTGTCTATATCCTCCTGACTCAATCTGGGCAGATCATGACTTAAGAAATTTATCGATGCCTTCACTATCTTCTATTTTATTGGAGTATAAGGATTCAAAATAATTTCTGATTATCTTCTGTATTTCTGAAGTGTCTGTTGTGATATTGCCTTATTCATCCCGTATGCTAGTAATTTGAGTTCTCCTTCTCTTCGTTAGCATGGCTAAGGGTCTGTCGATTTTATTTATTTTTTCAAAGAACCAACTTTTAGTTTTGTCAATTTTTTCAATTGTTTCTTTTGTTTCGATTTCATTAATTTCAGCTCTGATTTTAATTATTTCTTGCCTTCTACTTCTTTTGCTGTTGTTTTGCTCTTCTTTTTCTAGGATTTTGAGATGAAGTATGAGATCATTTATTTGTTGGTTTTTTTCTTTTTTTAAGGAATGAACTCCAAGCAATGAATTTTCCTCTTAGAACTGCTTTCCATGTGTCCCATAGATTCCGATATGTTGTGTCTGTGTTTTCATTTATCTCTAAGAATTTTTTAATTTCCTCCTTGATGTCTTCTATAACCCATTGATCATTCAGTAACCTATTGTTCATTCTCCAAGTGATGCATGATTTTTCCTTCCTTCTTTTATCGTTGATTTTCAGTTTCATTCCATTATGATCAGATAAGATGCAAGGTATTATCTCTACTCCTTTATATTGTCTAAGAGTTGCCCTGTGACATAATATATGATCTGTTTTTGAGAAGGATCCATGTGCTGCTGAGAAAAAAGTGTAACTGCTTGATGTTGGGTGGTATATTCTATATATGTCAATTAAGTCTAGGTTATTAATTGTGTTATTGAGTTCTATAGTTTCCTTATTCAACTTTTGTTTGGAAGATCTGTCCAGTGGTGAGAGAGGTGAGTTGAAGTCTCCCATAATTATTGTATGGTGGTCTATTAGACTCTTGCACTTGAGAACAGTTTGTTTGATGAACATAGCTGCACCATTGTTTGGAGCATATATATTTATGATTGTTATGTCTTGTTGGTGTATGGTTCCCTTGAGCAGTATGTAGTGTCCCTCTTTATCCCTTTTGATTAACTTTGGCTTGAAATCTATTTTATTTGATATGAGTATGGACACTCCTGCTTGTTTCCGAAGTCCATATGAGTGATATGATTTTTCCCAACCTTTCACCTTCAGTCTACGTATGTCTTTTCCTATCAAATGCGTCTCCTGTAGGCAGCATATTGTCTTTTTTTTTTTTTTTTGATCCATTCTACTAGCCTGTCTCTCTTAATTGGTGAGTTTAAGCCATTAACATTTAGGGTTATTATTGAGATATGGATTGTTCTTCCAGCCATATTTGTTTATTTATGTTACTTAACATGGTTTGTTTTTCCTCTTTGATTATTTTTTCCCTTTACTGTACTATCTCCCACTGTTGGTTTTCATTGTTATTTTCCATTTCCTCTTCCTGTGATGTTTTGCCGAGGATGTTTTGAAGAGATGGTTTTCTAGCTGCAAATTCTTTTAGCTTTTGTTTATCGTGGAAGGTTTTAATTTCATCTTCCATCCTGAAGCTTAATTTCGCTGGATACACAATTCTTGGTTGGAACCCATTTTCTTTCAGCGTTTGAAATATGTTGTTTCAGGATCTTCTAGCTTTCAGAGTCTGTGTTGAAAGATCAGCTGTTATCCTGATTGGTTTACCCCTAAATGTAATCTGCTTCCTTTCTCTTGAAGCTTTTAAAATTCTCTCCTTATTCTGTATGTTGGGCATCTTCATTATAATGTGTCTGGGTGTGGATCTCTTATGATTTTGCACATTCGGCGTCCGTTAGGCTTCTAGGATTTGGGATTCGGTCTCATTCTTCAAGTCTGGGAAGTTTTCTCATATTATTTCGTTGAACAGATTGCTCATTCCTTTGGTTTGGACCTCTATACCTTCCTGTATCCCAATGACTCTTAAGTTTGGTCTCTTTATGTTATCCCATATTTCTTGGATGTTCTGCTCATGGTTTCTTAAGAGTCTCGCTGAGCTGTCTATGTTCTTTTCAAGTTGAAATACTTTGTCTTCATTGTCTGATGTTCTATCTTCTAAGTGTTCTACTCTGCTGGTAGTATTCTCAATTGAGTTTTTAAGTTGGTTTATTGCTTCCTGCATTTCTAGGATTTCTGTTTGTTTGTTTTTTATAACCTCTATCTCCCTGTATAGTTGATCTTTTGCTTCTTGGATTTGTTTATGTAATTCATTGTCGAAGTGATCTTTTATTGTCTGATTTTGCTGTCTAATGTCTTCCTTGAGACTCCAGATCATCTGAAGCATGTAAATCCTGAATTCTTTATCTGACATTCCATCTGCTGCAGTTATTACCTCTTCTAAAGTTGCGTTGGGCTGCATTGCTTGTGGTCCTTTCTTTCCTTGTCTTTTCATACTGCTCATGTTTCTTTCTGCTTGGTGAAACTGTTGTGTTATTGAATTTTCCCCCTATATATTTATATTGCTCTTGTATAGTTGCAAAGTCTCCCTTGCAGGGTCGGGCGGCGGCTGTGCTCCTCCTCCAATTGGGGTGATCTGTCTATCACGCCGGCGGACCGCTGGGCCCCTTCTCGAGGTCGCGTGGTCTGCCTACCTTGCGGGCAACAGCTGGGCCCCTCCTCCAATAGGGGTGATCTATCTACCATGATGGCGGGCCGCTGGGCCTGTTCTCCAGGTTGCAGGTCTGCCTACCTTGCAGGCGCGGGCGGCGGCTGTGCCCCTCCTCCAATTGGGGTGATCTTTCAACTAGGCCGGCGGGCCGCTGGGCCCCTTCTCCGGGACTCGCGGTCTGCCTACCTTGCGGGCGGCAGCTGGGCCCTTCCTCCAATTGGGGTGATGTGTCTACCACGCCAGCGGGCTTCTGGGCCTGTTCTCCCGGTAGGTCGCAGGTCTGCCTACCTTGCAGGCGCGGGTGGCGATTCTGCCCCTCCTCCAATTGAGGTGATGTGTCTACCACGCCGGCGGGCCGCTGGGTCTGTTCTCTCTGTCGTTTCCAGGTCTGCCTACCTTGCAGGCGCGGGCGGCGGCTCTGCCCCTCCTCCAATTGGGGTGATGTGTCTACCACGCCGGCGGGCTTCTGGTCCTGTTCTTCCGGTGGGTCTCAGGTCTGCCTACCTTGCAGGCGCGGGCAACAGCTCTGCTCTGCCCCTCCTCCAATTGGGGTGACGTGCCTACCACGCCGGCGGGCCTCTGGGCCTGTTCTAGAAAATATTTTTAAACTCCCCTTTATATTCCTAAAACCTAGCATAGATATCTTACACCAACCCAAAAGTACAAATATTGAACTGAATTCAAGTTTCCTTTCAGCTCTAAAAATTTTTTTCTTCATATTATGTCAGTTTTTCTACTTTGAATGTTGTTTTTAAAGTGTCTACAGCATTCTTGAGAGATGCTTGAAACTTCCTTCATTCAGTGTGAAAAGTCTAAAATCATAATACATTCATCTTTCAGTATCTGTCGGGGATTGGTTTCAGAACCCACTGTGGTTATCAAAATACACAGATACTCAAGTCCCTTGTGTAAAAGGTGTAATATTTGCCTATATCCTATGTATATCCTCTCATATACTTCAGGTCATCTATATTATTTATAATACCTAATACAGTGAGTATGAATGCTACATAATAGTTGTTATACGGTATTGTTTAGGGAATGACAACAAGGGGGAAAAGTCTATACATGTTTAGTACAAGACACAATTTTTTTCTGAATATTTTCATTCTACAATTGGTTGAATCCACTGATATAGAGCCCAACAATATATTTCTCTTTCGCTCAGAACTTGCATTTTACTTTTTAAAGGATAAATTTTTTTACAAGGAAATTTCATTAATTTATCTGTGTGTGTGTGTGTGTGTGTGTGTGTGTGTTTGTATGAGTAGATTAGTCTGAATCATGTATGCCATATAAACATTTTAAAAATAATTCACTCTAGTGATGATAAAGTTTTAAAGATTTAAGAGTAGAGGGCTTTGAGGGCTGGGATTGTGGATCAGAGGTAGAGTACTCACCTAGCATGCATGAGGCACTGGATTCAATCCTCAGCACCACATTAAAAAAATAATAATAAAATAAAGATTGTATCCACCTATAAATAAATATTTTTAAAAAGAGTAGAAACTTTTGAGACACTACATATTATATCAAATGCATTAGTGCTATTTCAGCTTTGAATTTTATTTGTTTAGATCAATAGTGAATGCATTTATATATTAATTCTTTTACACCAAAAATGTGTCTTCGTGTATGTGAAGTTTCTTTCTCTTATTTATGTGTTTTATTGCTTCTGTTAACTCTTAATTCAAATTCTTTTTCCTTCTTCAAAATTGTTATTAAATTTGTTGGATGAATTTTTATTTCAGTTACTGTATTTTTTGTTGTAGCATTCTTCTTTGAACTTTTTAAAAATAATTTTTACTCTGCCGAGATTCCCTAAATTTCATTTATTAAACAGTATTTTTTATATGTATTTATAACAGCTACTTTTAAGTCTTTGCTGTTGTCTTCCTCTTGGCTGGTTTCTATTGACTGCTCTCTTTTATTTCTCCCCTATTTTGGGTTACTTTTCTTAATAATTTTTATTATATACTAGACATTGTGGATGGTACATTACAGAGATTCTGGATTGTGTTCCTCTGAAGAATATTAATTTTGTTCTTTGTAGGAATTTCAATTAGAGTCTGATCATCTTGGACTTGTGTGGGCATGACTTAATGAAATAGTTAATCAGGGGAGACTTGGGGAAAACTCAAAGCATCCGATCTTAAACATCCTCTTCCCAGTGGATCTTGTCACAGTTTGGTTTAATTCTTTTTTTTTTTTTTTTTTTTTTTTGAATATTTATTTTTTAGTTATAGGTGAACACAATATCTTTATTTTATTTTTATGTGGTGCTGAGGATTGAACCTGGTGCCTCATGCATGGTAGGTGAGCGCTCTACCTCTGAGCCACAACCCCAGCCCTGGTTTAATTCTTTACTGGGGTTGGTTAGAATAGGATTCACTCTGAATTGTGATCCTTATTTCTAACTTGACACTTGGCCTTTCATGTTTCAGATGGTTGGGGGTTAACAGGTGGTAACAACATATCTTTAGTCTGGCTGAGCCAGAATTCCAACATCTTCAGACATTCCTTAACTATTTTATTCTCTGTTCTACTCTCAACTTTAATTAGGTGCTTTCTGTTAAGTCTTGGGTGGTATTGTCATATAGACATGCTTCCAGACCTTCAATCAGGAACTTCAGAAGACCTGCATGTGGACTATGGGACTGTTCTCCATACTACTTTATTTGCTTTGCCCTACCAATACCAGAACCGTCGAATGCTCTAAACCAAAGCTTCCTAAATAAGCTCAACAGAATCACTGTGTTCTATAATGCAGCTCATTGCACTGTGATTGGGAAATTATACCCATAGGAAGGTTGAAATGCTTACCTCTTGAGTATTCCTTTTCTTATGAGGTGCTGTTGACCCTTTGTCCTTTGCTGCTGACAGCATTGCCTCATATGCTTTGTTCAATTTTGTGGTTGTATAAGGTAGGAAATTTAGTCCTAGCTACTTCATCATAACTGGCATGGAAATGAAATTATCCTTCTTTAAAATACTTGCCATTCTTATATATGAAAAGTAGCATTTTATTTTAGTATTCCTGGTTACTAGTAAGGCATCTTATTTATGTGTATATAAGCTATTTGCATTTTTGCTACTAATAACAATTTCATATGACTTCCACTTTTTTTAGAATTTTGTCTTAGACAGGTGTGGTGGTACATGCCTATAATCCCTCTGACTCGGGAGGCTGAGGCAGGAAGATCAAAAATTTGAGGCCAGCTTGGGCAACCTTAGTGAAACCCTGACTTAAAATTTAAAAAGTAAAAAGGGCTGGAAATGCACCTCAGTGGTAGAACACTTGCCTAGCCTATGAAGGCCCTGGATTAAATCCCCAGTAGTGGCAGAGAGGTGGAGGAGCCTTTTAAAAAAATATATGTAGAAATTCTTTGTGTATAAAGATATTATTTATACTTTATGTTATGTAGTGTCACTTTTTTTTTTTAAAGAGAGAGGGAGAGGAGAGAGAGAGAATTTTTTAATATTTATTTTTTAGTTTTCGGCGGACACAACATCTTTGTATGTGGTGCTGAGGATCGAACCCGGGCCGCTTGCATGCCAGGCGAGTGCGCTACCGCTTGAGCCACATCCCCAGCCCAGTGTCACTTTTTTTAATCTTCATTTTTGGATTTCTTTTACCTTAGAAATTTTAATTTTCAGGTAGAGAGTTTTATCAAAACTTCCTCTGTGGCTTTTGTTTTATAGTCTTGCTTGGATGCTCTTTCCTGCTTTAGGATTATAAAATTATTTTCTGTATTTTCTTTATAACTTCTATAGTTTTTCAATATATCCTGGATTTATTTTAACAATGACAAAAGATAGATATCCAACTTTACTGTTTTTTAGTGATAACTTTTTCAAAGGTTATTCCTAATGTTCAGTCATTTATCTTTTTCTCTCTGATTTTAAATTCCATCTGTAATATGTGCAAAATAAGGAATGGTCTGTTTCCAAACTCTTCTGTTTTCCAATATTCTCTTTTATTAGGTCCCATATCAGTATTGCACTATTTAAATAAGGATATGTTTTGACATCTACCTGAAAAATCATTTTTATTTTATACCATTTTTTAAAGTTAACTTTGGAGTTATTTTATTCAGTTCAGTACAATTTACAGAATGAGTTTATTGTTGAGGATGTCTTGAAACAGTGTTTAGATATAGGACAATATGCACAATAGAACAGAGATTCCTGAGAGGAAGAAAATATAGAAAATGAACATCCAGTTGTACCATATTATTTCCTGGAGATAGTTACCAGGTCACATTACATAGTGCAAGAGAATAAACTCAAACTGAGCTCCGCAGTCTCAGTGAGAGGTAGAGACAGAGTTTAAGGAGGGCATGGCAACAAGAATTTGCAGAGTGCCAGAGAGGATGGAGCTATATAGAAAGAAAGTTCCAAATGCCTGAAAACAGGTCCCCTTGACTCTTTGGTTGACTAGTAATTGGCACATACATAAGAGGCCAAGAAGAGGAGTCAGAACAATTTCTTGAACTTACAAAGGGATGGGAATAATTTGTATTCTCACTAGCCAGAGTGAGAGGGAGGGACCCTAATAATACATATTAATATTTTGGAATATAATCAACAGAAGAGTTTCACCCTTATGCTGGGGATAAATTAACCCTAAAGGCTGCTCAGGATCTGTCCTAAGAACATGTAAAATTAACCCTCAGAAAAAATCAACTGGTTCCAAGTAACCTAGCTACACTCCAGTAGAAATACGACACTATTAAAATAATACAACAAAATCCAGTAACTATTGATGCAATATTTACAAGGTCAAACAGTCTAAACATACCAATTAAAAAGCAAAGATTATAGGTGAACACCTGTAATCCCAGTGATTTGGGAGCTAAGGCAGGAGGATCACAGGTTTGAGGCCATTTAGCAAGACCCTGTCTCAATATATAAAAAGGGGCAGGGTACATAGCCCGGTGATAAAGTGCCCTGGGTTCAATCCTAGTACCAAAAAAAAAAAAAGAAGAAGATGATGATGATGAAATTATCAGATTGGATAAATATAAAAGAATGAACTACTTATATACTTTTTAACATGAATTAATTATAAAAATGCTAAGCAAAAAAAAGTTGCAAATGATTACATACTGTATAACATTTACGTGACATTCTTGAAAAGGCAAAACAAAGCAGATCACTTGTTACCAGGGCCAGTAGTAGAGGAAGGAAATCAACTGAAAAGAGATAAGAATGAACTTTTAATGGCAATAAAAAGTTTTATACCATGCAATCATGGTAGTTACAGAACTATATGTTTGTCAAAACTCATTTACTTGGGGGCTAGCTCAGTTGGTATATTGCCTGCCTTGCATGCACAAGGACCTGGGTTCAATCCCCAGCACCCAAAAAAAATAAAAATAAAAAGCTCACCTACTCACGTACTGCAAGTATGTGAATTTTACTGTATATATATTATCTCAAACCTGACCTCATCACACAATTAAATGCATGAGGGATTTAAGGGAATAAAAGGATGAATAAAACTATTTTAAATGAATGGGGGAAAAAAGTGAAAAAAAAAAAAAAATCTCTTCACCCTAAAAAAAAAATACTCTAAATGTTAGAAGTTAATATGATTTTTAAAACTAAGCTTTAATTGTCTACCACATTTCTAATATGTTTTTAAATTATTAGGTTGAACTAAAGCGACAATATAATGACCACCATTCAAAATTGAGAGGTCTTTTACCTGGCCGTCAGTGGTATGAAATTCAAGCATATAGGGCCTTAAACCAGGCCCTAGGTAGGTAAGTAGAGTAAAATTTATTATTATGTTATTTTAATACTATCTGTGATCCCAACTATATGTAGAACTAGCATTGCTACTTTACTCTTTAATAAGTGTGGTAAATTTTTATTTAATTAGAACCCTAAGAAGATATATTTTTAGTGTTAGAGGTCCCAAATCAAGCTTGAAAAAAGTAAATAGAGTAAATTAGACCCCCCAAAATCCTCAAAATTTGCTAAAGTTTAAAGAAAGTTTATAATGGCTAAGCAATGAGTGGCATACAGAAGCTTAGTAAATGTTTATTAAAAGAAGCTCACCAACAAACCAAAAAATTTTCTTATGAACATCAAAACCCTGAGGTTTTGATGTTCATAAGACAAAATATAATTTCACCTATAAATAATTTTATAGGTGAAAATTGTTTATCTCACCCAAAATATGTCAGAGAACAAAAGTGACATGCCAGCTGTGAGAGGAAGTATTCTGTTTGCAAAGGATACTCAGTCACTAACGATGTATAGAATACTTTGTATTTTATAAAAGTTACTTAACAAATACGTCTATTACAGAGCGCAGTAAGCTCTTGAAGTTACATCATTTTTATTCTTTTTTATATAAAGAAGGCAACTAATAAAAAAAAAGTATTTTCATTTTAATGTCATTTCTAAAGTTTAGATAACAATTGGCTGCAATCTACATTGTCAGTGTCTTCTCTGCATAGTAATAATATTGATGGATAACCTTGAAACTGAAGAATATTGAATAATTTTAAAAAGAAAAGATAAAATAGTTACTTTTTAAATAGTGTAATTGGCAGTAAAGCTATGGTCCTAGTAGTGAAGAACACCAATGAAACATTTAATCACTCCACCCCTGGTACTGGGGATTGAATCCACGGACACTGTACTACTGAGCTATATATCTTCAGCCCTTTTTATTTTTTGAGACAGGGTCTCTATTTAGGCAGGCCTCAGACTTGCTATCTTCCTGCCTCTGCCTCTCCAGTTGCTGGGATTGCAGGTATGTGCCACTTTGCCCAGCTAACATTTACTCATAATACTTCTTTTTCCAGGGATTCTGGTCCTTCAAGATATGTGCTTTGTGAAACAAGTTTTTGAATCAACATTTTATGCCATAATTTCTTATTGTAGTCCAACTTCCAAATTTCAAACATCATACTCAGATTTTGTACAGACTAATTTAAAATGTTATATTCTCTATTTGTAAAATGTAATTAGCTTATTCATGTAATATTTTGTTTCCAAGGAAGCTGTAAGATTTAGAAATAATTTAAATAAAAGAAACAGGTTAAAGCTGGGCACATACCTGTACTCCCAGTGATATATGAGGCTAAGGTAGGAGGATCACAAAGTCAAGGCCAACCTCAGCAACTTAATGAGATGCTCATCAACTTAAAACCTGTTTTGAAATAAAAATTAAAAAGGGCTGGAGATATAGTGGTAAAGCACCCCTGGATTCAATCCTCAGCACCAAAACAAACAAATAAATAAATAAAATTATGAAAAATTAGGCTAAGAATAAATTATGCAAACATATCACATGGCATTTGCAATTCAACCAAAAGACTCACAGTTAACACTAATGTGACATAACCAAATCCAGAATTTAGATTTTTTTCAACTTGTGTACTCTGCACATAAGCAAGTTGTTTTTGAGTTTGCATGTTACTAATTACATAGAAATTTTTTTTTCACCCACTGTTCTCCCCATCATTTCAAATTGGCATTTTGTATGTGTTTCTCTTCAAACTAAATGACTGAGTTCTATTTTTCAGCTACTGATATCCTGCTACCCTTTTCCGCCTAGAAATTCCATTTTACTTGGCATCAAATTGCACTGCAAATTGTTCTTGAAATATTTCATTTCCTTTCTGCCTGTTTTGTTTGAATTTTAGTATTCAGCTAATAGTTTGTAGGGGAGGTTTGAAAAAAATCAATATATATTGTATATATTGTACTGGGAACTGAACACAGGGGCACTTTACCTCTGAGCTATATTCCTAGTTCTTTTTTTACTTTTTATATTGAGATAGGGTATCTAAATTGTTGAGGCTGTCTTCAAACTTGCAGTCCTCCTGCATCAACCTCCCCAGTTACTTGAATTACAGGTGTGTACCACCGTGTCTGGCTTTATATTTTAAAGTTCTTTACTTTCGGTTACTATAATCAGCTTCAGGAAAATAAATATTCTTAATTGAATTGATTTTTTTTTTTCTTTTTAGTATAAACAGTACCTTGGATTTCAAGAAACCATGAGAAGCCAAAGTAACCTTCTTTGTGGGCTGGGGATGTGGCTCTGAGGTAGAGTGCTTGTTTAGCATGTGTGAGGGCCTAAGTTCCACAAATAAACAATACCACACACACAAAATAAATAAATTAAATAAAAATCATGGACACACCCAGCTCTCATTTTACTGATTTTTCAGGTAAACAGCATTAAAAGTAGCAATTTGTTAGAAAGAAACATATCCTTTTAATAATCAATAAAAAATTTAACAATTATCTAGGTGTAGTGGCACATTCCTGTAATCCCAGCTTCTTGGTAGGCTAAGGCAGGAGGATCACAAGTTTGAAGTCAGCCTGGGCAATTTAGCAAGATTCTGTCTCAAAATAAAAAGGTCTGATGATGTGGCTCAGTGGTAGAGCTCTTATGTATGTATGAGCCTTAGCATGTGTGAACCCCTGAGTTCAATCACCAATATCACACGCAAAAAAAAAGTTTAAATAAAAAAGTAAAGATCAAATAAATATTTCACATTATTTGTTGAGACTCATAATGTATGTTAATTGATAGAAAAGGCACTTCTATTCTGAGGTGCTCTTTTTTAAGTGATACATCTTAAAAATCTAAAGTAATCAAAAATCAATTGATTATTTTAATACTGTCTTTTTTTAAAGCCCATGTGGATTATTAAAGTACTTGGAATAATATTACTCTATGAAATATAATAACAGTCTTCAAAAACATACCAGATAGTTTTGTAACCAGGTTTCAACTGCACTGAGTTTTTTCACTAGTCTGCTTTACTAAAAGTAAACTCTTTTCTCAAGTGAGCATAATTTATTTGAGCAAGGCAATATGAAAACAATGGGAAAAGGAAAGATAGAGCCTTTTTTTCTCTTAATTGTTTTATTAACATAAATATCTCAATAGGATACTTTAAACAGAAATCAAGGACTGGGGATATAGCTCAGTGGTAGAGTGCTTGCTCTGTCCTAGCACTGCAGGGGGAAAAAAAAAAAAGAAGTGGACCCAAAATAGAATGGTATCCTGACTTTACATTGATTTTGGTATTCTATAATACCAAAATATTTATTTAAAAAGTTAATCTGGGGCTGGGGATGTGGCTCAAGCGGTAGTGCGCTCGCCTGGCATGCGTGCGGCCCGGGTTCGATCCTCAGCACCACATACAAACAAAGATGTTGTGTCCGCCGATAATTAAAAAATAAATATTAAAAAATTCTCACTCTCTCTTTAAAAAAAAAAAAAAGTTAATCTGGATGGAAGAGGGAACTGTCTATCTGCTTCACATATGTATCTACAACTGATACTCCTGTTTTTAACTTCACTTTCATTGACATTTTAGAGTGCCTCAAGTTCTAAGTTTTTCCAGGAATTAATCTGATGGCCCTGGGTTCAATTCTCAACACCACCGCAATAATAATAATAAATAATAATAATAATTAAAATAATTATAATAATATCTAGAACGAACAATATCAAGGATGCAGGGAACAGGTTCCAATTCTGAAGAAGGGCAAAGAGAATGCTCAAAATAATTAGGAAAGGAAGCTCTGAGATGAAAGCTGTGCAGCAGGCCTGACTGTTATCATAAATTGGGTTCAGAGCATAAAGGGTTTGACCAAACTGAGAAAAGTTTTTAAAGCTGTGGCAAAGTTTGAGAATCAAATAAGTCACCAAGAAGACATAACAATCCTAAATGCGTATTTATCTAAAAGCAGAGTTTTAAAATACATGAAACAAAAACTGACCGATCTAAAGAAAGAAGTAAATCCATAATCATAGTTGAGAGGTTTTAAAATTTCTCTTAGTAATTGAACTAGTCAACAAACTAATAATGATATAGACGACTTGAACATTATATATTTTTAAATACCTTTATTTCACTTATTTATGTGGTGCTGAGGATCAAACCCAGGTCTCGCAAGTGCAAGGCGATCCCTCTACCACTGAGCCGCAACCCCAGTCCTTGACCAGTCCTTGAACATTATTAATCAACTGGATAAATTGACATTATAGAGCACTCCACCCAATAATAGGAAAATAAACATTGATTTCAAATGCATATGGAATATAGATCACCAAAAAAATCATACTAAGTATATTGTCTAACCATAATAAGCAATTGATTATTTTTTTAGTTAACAGTTAAACTAGAGGGCTGGGGTTGTGGCTTAGCCATAGAGCGCTCGCCTAGCATGTGCGAGGCCCTGGGTTCCATCCTCAGCACCACATAAAAATAAATATAAAATAAAATAAAGATATTGTATCCAACTAAAAAATAAATATTAAAAAAACAGTTAAACTAGAAATCACTAACAGATAAATGTTCACATCCTTGGAAATTAAACAGAATGCATCTAAATAATCTGTAGTAAAACAGGAAGTCTCAAGGAAAATTAGAAAATGTTTCAGACTGACCAAAAATGAAAATACAGCATATCAAAATGTATAGTTTGCAGCTAATGCAGTGCTCAGAGGGAAATTTAAACCATTAAATGATTATTTTAGAAAAGAAGAAAGAGCTGGAATCAATCTTAACATTTTAGAAAAAGAAAAACAATAATAAATGGGAAAAAAGGAAATAATAAAAATAAAAGCAGCCTCTTTTGAAAAGAACAATAAAATTAATACCTTTAACAAAAATTGACTTCAGAGAGAGAAGCCACAATTACTAATATCAGGAATAAAAGATGTAATGTTACTACAGACCCCACAGGTATGAAAAGACTATGGGAATATTGTGGACCATGCAGTATGTACATATTTGACAACTTAGATTAAATGGACTAATTCTTCAAAATTTCAAAAGTTACCCAAGGTGAAATAGGTAACTTCAATAGTAATCTATTAAAGAAATTGAATTCATAGTTAAAAGCCTTGTGAAAAAAAAATCTCCATCCAGATGGGTTCACCAGCAAATATTACCAAACATTTAAAGAAGAAATAACACCAATTCTATATGATTTCTTCTAGGAAATAGAAGAAGATGGAACCCTTTCTAATTCATTTTTTGAGGCCATCACTAACCAGCTACTAAAACCAGATGAGAACTGTATAAAAAAAAGTGGGGGGGTGTTGTTGGGTGAAGTGGCTCACAGCCTATAATCCCACTGATTCGAGAGACTGAAGCAGGAGGATTGCAAGTTTGAAACCATCCTCAGCAACTTAGTAAGACCTTGTCTCAAATAATAAAAAGGACTAGAGATATAACTCAGTGTACATTACCCTGTATTCAATCCCTAGTACTAAAAAGGAGCGGGGGTGGGAAACAGAAGTAAGAGGGAAAAAAAAACTACAGACCTTTATCTCTTCTGAACTTAGGTGAAGATATCTTTAGCAAAGTATTAACAAATTGGTTGAAAACATCAAAAGTGGTAGAACAGAAAACTGAAAATTCTAAAAGCAGTGAGAAAATAGACAAAAATAGTTAAAAATCTTTTTCAAAATTCTGGATATTAACCAAAGGTTACAGCATTCCAGGAAGCACTTATTCATGATGTTATAGTTAAAGCTTGGTCCCAGGGTTTCATAAACTGACTTCCAGACCACTCACGTATAATCGAATCAAGCCTTTATTGAAGCACACCGGTGGCGGCTGACCAGAACATAAAGCTGTTCCCCTGATCAGCCCCGAACAATTGCAAGGGCACTCCTTATAAGCCTGAAAACCGCAAAAAGGATGTTCAAGGGGTCTAGCCAATGCAAGCAAGCCAGGTTACAGAAGTGGGACAGTGCAGTCAAGCGGAGGGAAGCCTAACCAATCAAAGTTAGCCCAGTCACCCCAGTTACAGAAACAGAGCCCCGTTACCCTAGTTGCAGAAACAATACCCCATTAGGTAGTTCCGTGTTCTTAAAGGTTTCTATAGCAAAAGGAAAAGAACATCTTGCTCCAGTCATGACTCTTCTACTTGGCATGGTTGTTTTACAGGATGAAGTCATAAAACAAAATGGAGTCACATTTGCTCCTACTATCACAATAATAAGTGACTGAAATCTCCTTCAAGAACAGTGATCTCTGTGGCATTTTAGCTCACCTCATTTCTATCCCACTCTGTCCAAATTCACAGTACCCTTAAAAACCAGCAGCCAATAGTCTTGGTGAAAACCAGCAATGTGCCAACCATTGGATGGGATATAATTAGGCTAGAGTGCATACACAGAGTATTTTTTTTTCTCTTCTAACTGGATCAATCTAATTTCCTTCATATTTATATGGATACAAATTTAGCAAATCAGATTTGCCAAAATCCAAGTAGCACTTCAAGAGAACTTCTACTAGAAATTCAAAGATAACAGGTAACTATGAGCAAAGAACACAGTGTAGATTAGAAATTAATAAAGAAAAGTTTATTCACAGAGTATTCTTATAAAGTGTTATGTGACCTATTTGGTGGTTCCCTAGAAGAACCCACTCCCAAGGCCGTCTTTATTTGACTTAACTCTGAGCTCACCCAAGCAGTTATTTAACTTCATAGTAGCATAAGGCAATGAGTAAAATTTGGTCAAATAAGGATAACTAAAACTTTTAGAGAGAAAAGCTGAGGAAATGTCAATAGAAGATTAAAAGTTCTTACATATTCCTGGGATTTCACTGGGCTACACATACGTGTAGGACTTTGCACTGACATGGAGATCTGTACATGCCCAGGAGACCTGAGAAGACCCTAAGCTATCATCTTGATCTGTTGAAACAGGAAGTACATACTGAGGCAGAGTTGTTACCGCCTAAACATGTCTGTACATATGCAGAGCTTTTTAGTAAAGAATGGGAGACATGCTGGGCATAGTGGTGTACTCCTATAATCCTAGTGGCTCAGGAGGCTGAGGCAGGAGGATTGCAAGTTCAGAGCTAGCCTCAGCAAAAGTGAGGTGCTAAACAAATCAGTGAGACTGTGTCTCTAAATAAAATATAAAATAGGGCTGGGGATGTGGCTCAGTGGTCGAGTGCCCCTGAGTTCAGTCCCTGGTACCAAAAAAAAAAAAAAGAATGAGAGACATATTGGGCTTCAGACATTTAAAGAAATCTCTATATGCTCATTAGCTGATGAGTAATCTAACCAAGTAGTCTTCAATGGCCACACATAACAGAACACAGTCTTTCCAGTATTATCTCAGAAAAATCACAACAACAAAACAGCAATAAAAAACCGTGAGGAAGGAGAGGAATCTGATTTCTAGAGTTGCCACATTATATTATGTAAAATGTACTGTTGTTAACAAAAAATATGACATGGGCAAAGAAAGAATAAGGTACTTCAACACTCTGGGAAAAAAGGTAATCAATAGACTTTTCCTGAGGAAGCCCAGGCATTTTACTTAGTAGACAAAGTCAGTTAAACATATTCAAGAACTATGAATAAAGAATTGTAAGAAACTATGTGAATGATGGATCACTTCAGCAAATAGAGACTATCAATAAAGGTCTAATTTTTTTTTTTTTTTACAAAACTAATATAAATTCTAGAGTTAAAAAGGACAATAAATGAAATGAAAAATTCATTAGCAGATTTTGATAGTCAAAAGAAAGAATCTGGCTATTTAAAGTTAACATCAATTGAGATTATCCATTTTCAGGAACAGAAAGAAAAAGAATGAAGAATAACAATCCCAGAGATATGTAGAATCCTATCAAGCATATTATACACACAATAGTAGTCCCAAAAGGAGGAAAGAGAGAAAAAGAAAGAGAAAGTATATTTGTAGAAATTATAGCTGAGCCAGGCACAGTGGTACACTCCTGTAATCCCAGCAGCTTGTTGTTTCCGATTCTGGGGGTTAAACCCAGAGCCTTATATATACTAAGTAATCTACCACGGAGCTACATCCCAAGTCCCAGAGGATTTTTTATTATTATTATTTTTTTTTACCTACTTGGATACATTATATTGGGTAGCTTTTTCTGTAACTGTTATAATAACAGATTTGATTATAGGTGTGTATAATTGATACACCATTGATTTTCTTAATTTTCTGTCAATTCCTCTAGAAACCTAGCTTTAATCTTTCATGTTATATGTATTTTATTTTCCTTCTATTTTTTGTAGGTGTATTCGACACAGAAATGATTGGGGAGCTCTTATTCTAGTGGATGACCGTTTCAGGAATAACCCAAATCGCTATATATCTGGTAAGATTCTAAGCTAGGTTTAAAGTAAAAACTAGTGAGAATTTTTTTTTTTTCACTGTAGTAAAAAACATTAAAATCTGCCCGAATAGTGCAACATTAAGATAAGCACAATACTTATAGCAGATCTCTAGATCTCATATAATTAAAAGGTACAAAGCAATACCCTATTTCCCTCTACCTCATAACCTGGCAACCACCACTTTCTGCTTCTTTGAGTTTGATTATTTTAGATATCTCATATAAATTGAATTGTGCTATATTTATCCTTCTGTGACTGGCTCATTTCACTTAGCACAATGTCAAGTTTCATCCATGTCAAGTATCTGACCAGATTTTTTCCTTTCTATGACTGAATAATTGTATGTACATACTTATTCTTTTTATTTATTTGGCAGTAGACTTTTAGGTTGTTTCTACCTATTAGATATTGGGAACAATACTGCAGTGACCATGAGAACACAGATATCTCTTCAACATATTTCTATTCTTTTGAATAAACACCAAGAGTGAAATTCCTGGATCATATGATAATTATAGAACAATAGGTATTTACCAAGACAATATTATGAAGTTCTTCCCCTGTTTTCTTTTTTTTTGAAGGTCTGATCTTATTTATTTGTTACTGATAAAAATTCTTATTTTTGACTGGACTCAGACTTAGAAGTAGAAGCTCTCAGAGAAGACAGCCTATGTCTCTTGGCAATTTGTTCCTGGCGTTTTTCTTTGGCTTCTTTCATTCTCTTGGCCAAAAGTTTGGCAGATTCTGCAGCCTCTTCTTTATTCTTAGTACGCTGTTTCTTCAGAGCAATACGCCAGCACTTGTGTTGCAGGACACGTGGAGTAACAAGACACTGAATCTTTGGGGCTTTGGTCCTGGGTTTTTTACCTTCCTTGTTTAAGGAATGACAACATATTGGCAGACATCGTCTTCCTTAGAGTGATTGAAAAGTTTGCGGATTCTACTAGCTCTTTTGGGTCCCAGTCTTTGAGGTACAGTAGTATCAGTAAGTCCAGGAATATCCTTCTCTCTCTTTTTTTTACAATAACCAAGTTGAGAACGCTCAGATTGGCATCCACAATGCAACCTCGAACAGATTTGCACTTTCTCTCTCCAGTTCACCTGGGCCTATAACGAGTGCCCCTTACTCAGTAGTAAGCGAGCACAGCCATGGGTCAAGACACCCTGCTTCATGGGGAAACCTTGTTTGTCGTTTCCACCACTGATTTGGGCAACATAACCCTTCCATTCTTCACCCAGAGCATCCGCAGCAACTTCTATGACCATCGGCTTCTCATAAAAAGTACGAAGTTTGCGTTCATCGTCCACTTCAATGAGTTTCTAACAGCCCGTGGCTGGGAAGGAGATGTTCAGCTTTATCTTGGAGCAGCTCTTCCCCTGTTTTGTTCTATGAGTTTTACAGTATTGATTTATTCAATTGGTTCATATTGACTTTCTGTCTGGGGGTGTTAAAATCTTTCATTATTGTCATTTCTCCCTTTAGTTGTCAGTATTTTCTTTAGAAATATTTGGTTGCTAGAATATTAAGGGCATATATATTTGTAATTTTTATATCTTCCTAGTGGATTGACACATTTATTATTATATAACATCTTTTGTGATCTCTTGTGACAGAATTTTTTTTCCTCAATACTGAAGATTGAACCCAGGGCCTCATACATGCTAGGCTAGTATTTGACCACTGAGCTACATCTATAGCCCCTCTTGTGACCGTTTCTGATTTAAAGTCTATTTTTTCTGGTAAAAGTATAGCCACCCAAAATCTTTCCCATCCTTTCACTTTCAGTTTGTCTTTTTCTTGAAATCTTCTTAAATGAATCTTTTATATAGCATATATTGGATCCATTCAGCCCCTCCATGGCTTTTGATTAGATAGTGCTTTAGTATGGTCCACCCAACATTCAGTGTTGAAATCCTTAACCGCAAGGCAATGCCATTAGGACATGGAGTCTTTGAGAGGTGATTGGTTCATGGAGGCAATACCTTCCTCAATGGGATTATTGTCCACACTACTGTCTCTTGGGAGGACAATAATTCCATTCAGAGGAGTATTCCTTTCTCTGTGTGAGATTAAGCATGGTGACAGGGATCTGTGAACAAGGAAATAAGTGCTTATCAAAATACCAGATCTGCTGGTATCTTAATCTCGGAATTCCCAGTCTCCAGAACTGAAAAGGATAAATTTTTATTTTAAAATCACTCACTCTAGAGTACTTTGTTATAGCAACCTGAGTAGAGTAAGACAGGGAGCAAATACACTTATATTAAGGGAATTATTGATAGAGAAGGATTTACTGTTGCTATTTGTGCATTGTTTTGTCTGATTTATAGCTCTTTTGTCCCTCTTTTCCTGACTTTGTGTCTTCCTTTGTATTTCATTGATTCTTTTGAAGTGACATGCTTTGATTCCTTTCTCATTTTCTTTTACGTGGCTTTTCTAGGTATTTTCTTTGTGGTTACCATGGGTCTTACATGAAACATTTTATAGTTATAACAGTCTATTTTTAGCTGATAAATTCAATTGCATACAAAATATTTACATTTTTATTTTCCCTCAACACAGTCTATAATCAAAGTCACAAATTACCCCCTTTTTGTACTGTGTATCTGTTAACATATTTTTATAATTAGTTTTTATACTTTCATCTTTTAAATTCTGTATCAGCATTTAAAGTGATTTATGGGACTGGGAATATAGATAGATCAATGGTAGAGCACTTGCCCAGGATGCGTATTTCCCTGGATTTGATCTCTAGTACTCCTAAAAGAGATGGAGAGGTTTATGTATCATTGTTATAGACAACATTATCAACAAATTACACATTCATATGCTTTCTGTGGTTGTTTAGTAAACCTCCTTTAGCATTTCTTATAAGGCAGGTCTTAGTGGTTATGAACTTCCTCAGCTGTATGTGTGTGTGTATGTGTGTTACCGGAGATTGAACCTAGGGGAACTTAACCACTGAGTCACATCCCCAACTCTTTTTTGTATTTTATTTAGAGACAGGGTCTTGATAGTTCCTTAGGACCTTCCTAGATTACTGAGGCTGGCTTTGAATTCCTGATCCTCCTACATTGGCCTCCTAAGCCGCTGAGATTACAGGCATACACCACCACACCACACCCCACCTTCCTCAGCTTTTATTTATCTGAGAAAGTCTTTATCTCTTCTTCATTTAGATGGACAGTTTTGCCTAGTATTCTTTCTATCTTTTTCTCTTTTTTTTGGTAGTATTTATTATAGATGATCTTCATCATATTCTGTATTTTGGGGGATCCCTCTTCCCCAAATAGAAATCAATTCAGGAAGAGATCTCAGTAACATCAAAAAAGATGTTACAAAAATGTTTATGTTAAAATATCCTAATTGATTACTGAAAAATTATCATCTAGTTCTCAGGACCATTTATAAATATTTTTAGATTGCCTAGTATTTACTTTTGATTAGCAGTTATTTACTTTTGTTCTTGTTTTCTTTCATGCCACTCTGTTCTGACCTGTGAGTTTCTTCTAAAAAATCCATTTACAGTCTTATGGAAGTTCACTTATGTGTGATCAATTGCTTTTTTCTTCCTGCTTTTAAAAATTGTTTTTTCTTTGCCTTTGGGCAGTTTTGTTATAATGTATCTTAGATTATTTGGATTTTTTGGGTTTCTTGAACCTGGATGTCAGTCTTTCCCTTAGTTTGGGGATAATTTTTATTTTTATTTCTGTAAATAAGCTGTCTGCTCTTTTTTCCTCTTTCTAATTAATTTTTTTTAATTTGTATGTGATAGCAGCATGCATTACAATTCTTATTACACATATAGAGCATAATTTTTCATATCTCTGGTTGTATACAAAGTATATTCACACCAATTTGTGTCTTCATACATGTACTTTGGATAATAATGTCCATCACATTGTATTCTCTATCTCTTTGTTAAAATATATTCATTTATTTTCTCCCTCCTCTCTCTCTCTCTCTCTCTCTCTCTCCCTCTCTCCATCTTCTGAGTTCATGAGTGAGCACCCTTTGACATTTATTTTAAGTCCTTTGTCAAGTGATTCACATACATTTATTCCTTTAGAGTTAGTTTCTAAGGATTTGTCTTGTTTTTTGGGTAGGTCTGTTTTACCTGTTTCTGTTCTTCAGCTTTGTCATGGCATTCACACATTTAAAAGAACAGCCACCTCTCACAGCTTCACACAGGAAATGACCTTTACTCTTCAGGTCTACTAGGCATTCTGGGAGCCTCTCAAACCTTTTCTGTGGATCTGTCTTCTCTGGACTTAGGTGCCTAGATTCCTAATTAGAGGAATTTGCTAGTTTCTTTTTCCCTTTCTTTCTGTTTTTGGATGGACTAGTAATCTCTTGTGTTGTGGAGTCTCGTAAACAGCAGCCTGCTGCCCAGCTCTTTTCTCAGTGGGTTCCAGGCATAATAGAGTATGCCAGGTTCTGCCAGTGCTCCATGGCAGAGTGAGCAGAAACCAGTCCCTGGGTAGCTCATGGAAAAGCCAAAACCTTGGACACACACTCATCTTCTCTTACCCCCAACCCCCGAAGTGGCAACTGAGCTACATCAACCTCCATCTCCTGTATCATGGTTCCTGCAGAGCAGCATTGTGCTGCCCAGTTCTTCTTCTGTTCCCAGTAGTCCCCGGTCATGTGGACTATGCTTGTCATGTCAGCACTTCCAGACAGCAAGACAGGCAAGTGCCTCATGCAGCCAATCTGAAAAGTCAGAACTTTGGACATACAGTCCAGTCTTCTTTCTCTCCCGGGAGAAGCAGGAGCTGGGACTTTACTCCCAATCATATGGTACTGTTCCAAGGGAGGGACTGTGGTGAGAAGGTGCCACAAATTTTCCTACCTGCTTTGATGCATCTGGTTTTGCACTAACCTAGGTTCGGGAGCCTCTTAATTGGTTTCTGGATATCTCGTAAAGGAATTTGAGGTGTGTATGGTTGAATCCATGTCTCCATAGATGGAAGGTGGGTCTGAGGCTTCCTGTTCTACCATCTTAAAGGCTTTGTATTTAATGGCTTCTATTTTAAAAGACAAAGAGTTGAACAGAAAATATGAATTATTAGATCAAACATGGACAATTCCCATGGACTGGAAATCTAATCTTTTAATTCTCATATGTTTATAAAAATTCTATGTAAATGAGAATTTTGGTTATCAACAAAGATTAGATCAACTAGGATTCTTTAGTTTCATAGAATATGAGATATAATTCAATAATATGCATTTTTATAATATGCTTTGTTTGCCATTTTCGGAGTAAAAGCTCTTCCACAGAAATGAATTTTCTAAGAAATACTGTTTTTAAATTTAAATAAGCAAGTGTGTCTCTTTTGGCCACTTAGGTTTCTCTTTTGTCTTAGGTTACATTGAAGTTTGTTGGTTTTTATTTGCTACTTTAGAGATGCTTTAGTTGTTTTGAGTTTATGTTAGTCAAAATTTCTGAAAGGAAATAAAGCACCACTACATGGGACAAGATCAAGTAGAGGGTCATTTTTTCCCCGCTCAAATCAATAAATATGTGCCTCTAGTATTTATCCAGCGTTGACATTCTGGTTCAGAAGCTAATATGAAGAATTCACTCATTTTCAAAGAGCTGTGGGATATACTTGCATCTTTTTAAAAAATTTTTTAAAAGTTTTTGATAGACCTTTCTTTCTGCCTTCCTTCCATCCTTCCTTCCTTCTTTCCTTTTTTTTTTTTTCTTTCTTTACTTATTTATTTATATGCGGTGCTGAGAATCGAACTCAGTGCTTCACACATGCCAGGCAAGTGTGCTACCGCTGAGCCACAGCCCCAGTCCTACTTGCATCTTTATTACTTTATTTTTTAAGCTAAAATTTTCAATATGCCATAATAAAGACATGCTAAACTGATTTTTTTTTCACTAACTATGTGTGGACATGGTCTCTAACTTTCCATTTTAGAGTCTAATTACTATATTTTGACATTAAAAAGTAATTGAAGATTAAAGTAAGAATAGTTTTTTTTTCTTGATTTTCTTTCAATATAAAACAAGCAGTAGTTTAGATTAAGTAGTAACCAAAAGTAAAAGTACTAAGTCCTAGTATTTAGTCACCAGGTGGAGCTCAGATCCTTTCAAGTTTTCGGTAGCAAATAATGACATCTTATACTGAAAAGGTTTTCTTTGATTGCAAAAAGGTCAAAATGAAAAGGCAACTATATAATGCTAAAATTTTTCAGTTTGGGGGAATTTCATTTTTATTTGGTCTAATCATTTTTCCTAGGAAACAAAAAAGGTTAGAGGAAATCTGTTTAATTTTTCTTTAATTTTAAAATCTAGAATCTAAACTTTTACTTCCTAGTTCAGAATTATTTAGAGATTTTTAGAATTAAATATTTCCTGTTATTTCTAGAGGGTTTTTATTTTCTTTTTCTGACATAAATTGTAAAATGTTTTCCTGGTAATATTGGGACAACACCAAACAAAAATTTTTTTTTTGGTGGGGTACCCGGGATTGAACTCAGGGGCACTTTATCACTGAGCCACATCCCCAGCCCTATTTTGTATTTTTTATTTAGAGACAGGGTCTCACTGAATTGCTTAGTGCCTCACTGTTGCTGAGGCTGGTTTTAAACTCGTGATCCTCCTCCCTCAGCCTCCTGAGCTGCTGGGATTATAGGTGTGTGCCACTGTGAGTGGCATACAAATTCATTTTGATAACCACTTTTTATTTAAATTCAATTTGCATAAATAGATAATTGACAGAAAAGCTCCCATTAAAAAAATTAAAGGGGACTGGGGTTGTGGCTCAGTGGTAGAACACTTGCCTGGCGTGTGTGAGGCCCTGGGTTTCATCCTCAGCACCACATATAAATAAACAAATAAAGTGAAAAACCCATTGGCAACTAAAAAATATATTTAAAAAATTAAAGGAATGTATTTGAAATGGAAATATAATGATTTGGGTTTCTTGAAACCCTGTTTTATCTTTCTCTGAACTTACAATACCATAGTGACTTTTAAAACTAATTGGTCAAAAAAAAAAAAAAAAACTACTAGTTTTAGTAACATTATGCAGGGAATACTTATTTTATAAAAATCAAGATTTTTTTTATTGTGAAGTGAACCATAATACTTTATACTCTGAATATGGTTAATTTTTATGTAGTTTTCATATATCACAGGTCAAATCATATCCTATACATTGATTTTTTATATATTTTAAAATTATTTAATAAAAATTAAAATCAGATATGATTTGTCCACAAAAGAGTGTTATTTCTTTCACCTCCACAATAGTTTAAGATGTATTTGGAATTGATCAAGAAAACCTTTGAGACTGGAATTGCAAGTTTATTTTTTGAAATAGAGCCAAATTTGGAAGGATGGAATGGAGGATTATATTGTTTACAACTTCTAGATTCCCATGAAAAAAGTAGGCATTTTTTGTGAGGAATTATGATATAATTTATTTGCTTTATTCCCTAGATATTCTCAAACGAGGTGAATAAAGACATATCCTGACTTAACCATAGTACCACTTAAAATTCTTCAACTTTACAATTATGAAAGAGATGCACATTCAGCAGAAACCATACTTTACTTTTGATCTTTTTCAATTTTGATATTTTTCTAACAAGTGATACATGGTATAATTCTCATTTGTGAAACTGGGCAGCAACAGTGAGCTGCATGTCCTACGCAGCCAAAGTGATCATGCCAATAAACAACTGGTACTCTATAGTATATACTGTGTTGCTCAGCTATCATGTAGGATAGGTTAGATGCATTAAGTGCTTTTTCAATTTACAATAGTTTCAGCTTAATGATGGGTTTCCCAAGATATAACCCCATTATAAATCATGTGCATATAAAATAAAATTGAAGGAAAAAATATTGAAAATCATTCTGAATATTCAAATGCAAATTAGATTACTTCATTAGAAAAATGAAGTTTTTTCTTAATACATACTATCTTACACATACCTCTGGGTTTACTTTTTCTTTAGGACTTTCTAAATGGATAAGGCAGCAGATTCAGCACCATTCAACTTTTGAAAGTGCACTGGAATCCTTGGCTGAATTTTCCAAAAAGCACCAAAAAATCATTGATATATCCAAAAAGGACCAAAAGTGTATACAAGACAGTAAATCTACTCTTGAAGAGTCCTATTTGGAGAATGATAGCCCTACTTATTTACTTGATACATTAAGTTATCTACCACCAGAACATCCTACGAAATGTAAAACAAAAATGTGTGTCCAAGAACTACAGTGTCCTAAAGTGATTACTAAAAACTCATTTCTACCAAGTGATATCATCTCTAGAAAAGAGAAAGGTATGAAAAGTTCTGCCCATTTATATTTGATAAAGAAGTCTTTCATGATAGAGAAATGATATTTATTTTGGGATAGATTTATTTCCTTAAATATGTTGAAACTTATAATAGAAATTGTTATCAAAAATAGTGAAATAATACGGTGGACTGGAATGGGGGACAGACCTTTGTCAGGGCATGCTTTTTGGTTTTCTGTTAACTGCTGTGCCTTTTACTAGCTTTGTGATTCTTAGCAAGCCACTTAACCTTTTTGAGTCATAAAAGAAAAAATGTATACCTGCCTAGCTATCCCTCCAGCTTGGGTTATAAAGGTCAAATAAGACATATTGTAGAGATGATTGTTATTTTAAAGTTTGTGTAAAAATTGGTTTAATTTGGAGATGCTTCTCATATGAACTTCTTTGTTTTATGCCATATGATAAAATAAATATTTTAGAGTGTATTAGAAATAATAGTCTGTATCAGATTAGCAAACAAACCTGCTGTGGTTTTGTAAATCAGTTTAACAGAACTCAGCCACACCATTCATTTACATAATTACAAACAACAACAAAGTTGACTAGGTGTGTGTATTTCACTAGAGTAGTACAATTAAGTAATTGGAACAGAGTGTGACCTGCAAAGCCTAAAATATTTGCTATCTGGCCTGTAATAGAAAAAGTTTGCCAAACTCTGGTTATTGTATATAAATTTAATTTTTTAATTCATATAGCATTGTATCTTAACATCGATTTTTAAACATTTATTTTGTGGTATATGCTTCTGAGTAAGTGTCATAGTGAATCCAAGATTATTGTACTGGTAATCAGGAAACCTAGATTCTAGTACTGGTCTTAACTACTAACCAGTTTTATAACTTTGAACAAATAATAATGGTTCTGTGCTTGTTAGTTTCCTTATTTGCTATATAAGGAATTAGTCTAGGGCAGCTTTTCTCAATCATTGATTGGTGAATTTTCAAGGCATATTTTTATGACTTGTTCCCTCCTTTACTGAGCCCTTTTCCTTTTTACCCCTCTTTTTCTCATTCAATATTGAGGTCCCTGATGTGTAATTTGAAGTTTAGAAGACAGCATTATAACTTGGGCTAGGAAACAATGAGATTGATATTCCTTTCAGAATTAAAATTCTGTTCTTTAAGTTCTAAGATGAAAGTCTAACATTACTGATCTTGGGCTCTAAATTATGTATTCTACATAGTTGTTTAAGCATTCCTAATTTAAGAAATACTTATAACAATTATTATGTTAGCTAGGAGCAGAAAGTTAAAGTTTTTAAATTTTTGTATTTCTAGATGATCCAGTATTATTGGAAGAGTCTGTCCAAGCAAAGAAAGCTGAAAAATTTGTGATTTCCAGATCCTCAAGCCCAACTTTCAGTAAAGAAACAAAGAAAGTTAGCTGGTCTAACTTTAATTCTTTAGGACAGTATTTTACTGGCAAGATGCAGGCTGTTACACCCCAGCTCAGTACATCAGAGAATTGTGCCTCTAGTTCTTCCACTTTCAAAGAAGAAAATAAGGAAAATAAAACTACTTTGCCACTTACTGATAAATATGATTCCTCAAATATAAAAGTAAACATGCCGTTTGGGCTATGCCCTCAATCGGAAAACATTATTTCATCAATAAAGATTGACACTACTCTTTCCAAAAAAGATCATTCAAAACAACTGTTCTGCTCTAAAGAAGCCCAGGATCCAGATTTGGAACTGTCTCAGAAATGTGAAGAAGCTAAACATTCCAGTTTAAATACAACTTTTGAAACAGAAGTAGAAGATGAATCTATCTATTTTACACCTGAACTTTATGATTCTGTAGAAACAGATGAAGAAAAAAATAAGCTAGTTGAAACCGATGGATTCAGTAATAATTCAAATTGCATTTTAGCTGGAGACTTTTTTGAAATTAGAACTATGAAAGGAGTGAATTCAGTCAGAGATGTGAAAGCTGAGGATTACACAGAAACAAAGTTGAATAGAATCACTCATATTGAAGAGAATAAAATTAATGACATGTAAAGAATAATTTACGCATTCGATAAAATGGTCTTACTTTAAATTTTCACTTTAATTCATTGTTATCAGATTTTTTAATCTAATTTTATGTTCAGAAATGTAAATTTTACTATTCTCAAATTTTGATAAAGTGATTCATACAAAGTTTATTCCTCTAATAAGTCTTACTTAGCTAAATGTAATTTAAAATTAATCAATCTGAAAGATATCTACAGTTTACTAGGGCACTTCCAATTTCACATTAACTGTTCATATTTTGTAGTCCGCTTTATCCATTTATTTTCACGCTGATATATAAATATTAGTAGCAGTTGCATCTAGTCAAATCTCAGCTACATTTCACTATATGTTTTACTTTCAATTGGTCTGACTTTTTTCTTAGATATCAAAATTTGTCTTGAAGAATTTATTCCCTAACCAAACTGCCAAGTCAGAAAAATTAAGGAAGGAAATAACATGCTTTCTCCACCCCTAACCCTTTTTAACTTTACTTTGAGGCACAGTTTTGCTAAGTTTCCTAGGCTGACCTCCAACTTGTGATCCTCCTGCCTCAGCCTCCCAAGTAGCTGAGATTACAGATGTGCACCACTGTACCTAGCAACAGCATGCATTCTTAACTGAAGTTGTTTTACCTTTCGTTTGATAAAGCTAAAATTAAACATCATGAACAAAATTATGTAAAGTTAAAAAAAAAAAAGCCAAATGAAATATTCCACATATTCAATTCTTAATTATTTAACTTCATCATCATTACAGGGAAAGGTGATAATTGATCCCCAGCTCTAGAGGGGAAGAAAGTGGTATTTTATAATATAACTTAAATTATACAACTTTTATAAAGATAGAAAACTTGATGTATAAATTTAATAAGCAAACCCATATATGTACTACAGCTGAAATATGTTTCTTTAAAGGACATGAATCCTTTCTGTAAATTTTGAGTGTGTTTATGCTTTAGTGAATGAAATTATACATCTGATCAAAAATGGTTATAAAAGATGTTCTTCTTAACAGGCGTGATGGTGCATGCCCGTAATCCAAGTTATTTAGGAGGTGAAGGCAAGCGAATCGCAAGTTCGAGGCCAGCCTTCGCAACTTAGTGACGCATGTCTCAAAAAAGTGGCTGGGGTCCGGGTGTGGGACTCAGGATGAAGCTTAGTGGTAGAGTGCCCCTGGGTTCAATCCTCAGTACCACAAAAGGCAGGGGGGCTGGGTGGTGTGGCCATTTCTGACTTCATTCCAAAAATACATACACTAATCTTTTTCTAAGAAACATCTGTTATTCAGTGGGCAATTTGGACTTCTTGTGAGTGACTTGAATTGTTTTGTTTGCGCCTAGTGATAGAACCCAGGGCCTTGCATATGGTACTCAAGGCTTCTACATTCCCAGACAAAACTGAAATTTTATGAGCTGTGCAAGTAGTTCATATAGCATGTTATCAAGTCAGAATTACTAGTAGTCAGATATTTTTAACATTCATTTAGAGAAATTATTACATATACATATATTTTGCTTTCATTTTTATAGCATTTTTATTTAATACAGCTTATCTCCTTCTATAGCATTGGTTATTGCAACCCTAAAAATAGTTAAGAGACATTTAAATTGACAGTTTATCAGTTAAAGAATTTATCTCTAAATATTGGGATATATTAGACCCCAATACTAGATTCCTAATATTATGTATTTTTCTTAGTTGTTCAGTAAGTAATAAATACCAAACATTAGATTAGAATATAATTGCTACATTGTTTTGAAAGAGTGAAACCATTATTCCCCTCTAAAATTGATTAAACTACAGATAAGGGTAACATGGTAGGGGAAAGAGTACCAAGTAGAAGATAGGAGACTTGGACTCTATTCCTTGCTCAGGCTCTAATTTGCTAAGTCATATTGGCAATACCATGTCTTACACAGAATTAATTTTATCTATGAAATGTAAAATTTAGTACTATAAAGTCATACAAACCCCTTTCTACTTTAAATATATAAGATTTAAAGGAATATCTGTTGACATTTTACTCTGAGTCAGTTTTGACTTGCTTTTATTCCAAAATGCTTAAAATAAAACATACATTTAGGGAGCATAGGATAGGTACATAATGACTTGGAAAGCTTAAGACATTTTGGGGACTTTTAAATTTGACTTTAGAAGAATTGCTAAAGTACATGAAGAAATCAAGCATATTATTTTGTAGTTAGATTCTACTGTTATTACCCAATTTTATCATCCCCTTTCCCAAAATAAGATTTTTTTTTTATTCTTTCAAGAATCTAATCCTTTTAGGCTAAGATTTTTCCATTACTGAGAATGTGCATAGACATGTGCCACAAGCCTTTAGTAAAACTAAAAGGTGTTTCAAAAATTTTGCACAATGATATCACTGTTGAAATAGGTCTATAGTCACTCCTCAAATCACAATTTTGACCAAGATGATAGTCCAGAAGTAAACTACTGGCTTTTGTAGAATAGAAGGTATTCATTACTGATAACATGTTTTTTCTTAAGATGTTTATATCATTGTTAAAACATATGAAAGCATTTGAAAGAGTACTTGGCATTTGGCGGGCTACCAATTAATTATCAGTTAGCAGTTAATTATTAGTAACCAATCATGTATCTGATGTACACTCTTGCTTTATATAAAGCTTTCCCTAACTGTAGATTGATGGATATAGATCATCTGACAATGAACCATCCTATAGGAAAAGGAAAAGTTATTTGACTGGTTTATTTTTTAAACTTTTTGAGATATATGTTAGAAATTGTTTTATCAGATAATTTGTCTTATATATTCAATGCATATAAAATAATATGGAAGAGCTAAAAATATATATAGATACAGGCCATGAATCATGAAAACTACCATTGCAGTAAGGGATTTATTCATGGAAGAAAGGTACAATGTAAAGAATAGATGATATTTGAATTTTAGATGAATCATTTAAAACTTTATAAATTGTAGCCAGGCACAGCACACACCTGTAATCCCAGAGGCTAAGGAGGCTGAGACAGGAGAATCGCAAGTACAAAGCTAGCCTTAGCAACAGTGAGGTGCTAAGCAAATCAGTGAAACCCTGTCTCTAAATAAAATACAAAATAGGGCTGGGGATGTGTGGGCTGAGTGGCCGAGTGCCTGCCCCCAAGTTCAACCCCCAGTACCTCACGCCCCCCAAAAAACTTTATAAAATAGTGTTGGAAATTAATGAGAATTCTTACTACGCTCCTACTATGCATTTTATTTTTACATGGTTTTAAGTTTGGCACTGCTTTTACATTCACATAAGGCTTTGTTTTTATTCTTATGATCTTTCTATTCAAAACATTAATTTTAAAAAAGAGTATTCTTATACTATTTTTCTGCAATAGGACTTTGTCATGTTATTATTTTCCTATAATAAAACACACTCAAAATATTTAATTCTTTAGAACTGCTTATAAAACTTCTTCATGAAATCAAAGTGCCTGTTGTAAAATCACTTGAAAGACTGGTTATTGTAGTCATCTGTAAATGATGGCATTCTTTGTATATTTGATTACCACACAGTTATTCTTACTTACACTCTTTTTAATCTCAAATTTCTCAGCCTACCATACAAGAGTTTATTTCAACTTTTATGAATTCTTGTTATATTTCTTGTCTATTTCCATAGCAAAATGATGTCAATCATTTGTAAAGATAGTATTAATAATGAAATTTTTCATAATCAAAAAAGTTTAAGACCACATCAGGCAATGAATGTCTAAGAAAGCTAAAACCTTAATGTGAAATATCTGTGCAGCTATGAAACATACAATAAAGAACATCATTTCAGGAAATGGAAATTTAGAAAAATGACCAAGGCTTATGATTATGATCCCTTAGCCCTAAACGATTTTCATGTCTCAAAAAAAAAAAAAAAAAAAGAATTTTGTTTCGAAGGGTTTCATTTGATGGAACCATTAGCTGCCTGGCTTCCTGTACTCCACAATGGAGCCTTGTTATAATATCCATGGGATCTGAGCCAGTGGATCACCTTATTGGTAAGACCACCTTATAATGAGGTGCTTTCAGTAACTAAACCCTCTTGGACTAGGGCCAAAATAACCCATCTTATACCAAATTTCACTCTGTAATAAACAAGTTTCAATGTATTGAAAAGAAAACAAAAGCCATAAGAAACTTACTGTTCCCAGAAATTACCTTTGAAAAGCTAATGGTAAGTACTGATTAAAAGACTCATTGGTTAACAATTTATAATTGGGGAGGTTTTTTAGTGCTTTTTTTATAACTTTTTTTTTTTTTTTTTGGCTTGGTCTTCCTTTCTTAAGGAATTTATATAATTTTGATTTTCCCCAAAATTTCATCATTTTACATTAAAATGTTCTATATCAACTTTTATAAATCTTAGGGCTGGGGGTGTAGTTCAGTGATAGAGCACATGCTTAGTATGTGTGAGGCTCTGGGTTCAACTCCAGCAATAAATACATACATATTTATTTTTACAGAACTTGATATTAAAGTAATCTGGCTCCTTGCTATTATAAAATTCCATATTGTACAAGTGGCATATTTATATAAACTTGGTGTCATCGTTGTTATATATCTTTGAAAAGTTTTAGCAGTATCAAGCACTGATTTGTTGTTATTTGGGATGAAGTGTTGTCTTGGTAGTTTTTTCCAACTGATGATACTATATTTATATCTAAATGTTCTTTGAAATCCACTTGAACGTTAAGCTTTTTTATCTGTTGTAAAAGGACCCAAGTAATCTTACTTTGCGCCATCTTTAACACTGTATTTGGAGATAAAGCATAACCATAAACTAAGCAATTATTTGCAGTATAGATTTACCAAAATATGTTATAATAAAATACATGTTAATATTTCCATATTTCATTCTTTAAAGTTGGTTGGCACTATACATGGATTTTGTTACCATTCGATTTGGAAACATGTTCTAGCCCCATCTGCTAACTCACTTTGGGTAAGCTATTTAACTCTCTGAACTTAAAATGGTGATAAATAATAACTTCGTAAGAAATAGATCAAACATGAGAAAAAGTGCAGTATATAGAAACTTTGCATCAGGTGAGGAAAAAGATAACAAGTTGGAATCAAGGGAATGGGTTTTGAGCTTTGCCCTGCTACTTACTAATTGGCTTGGTCCTATTACTTTACCTCATTGAGCCTCAGTTTATTTTTGACAACAACAGCAAAAAGTGAATACAAAATTGTTTTGAGGATACATGAGATGATGTGCAATATGTGAGATGTTTTTGAAGCATTGTCCAAATATTGTCAGGAAACTGAAACAATGATCAAGTGCAATTGATATCTCAGTATCCTGAAATTGAGCTTTCAAAAACTAGTAAATCTATTAGAACTTGGTCCATGTGCAAAAACACTTTCACCTTTGTATTTTAAAAAGTCTATATAATTACTTTTTACTAGTGAACCTCAATATTATGACAATTTATTTCCATTTTTATACTTCACTGTGCTGTTTTGAAACTGGTTAAATTTGTTTTGATTTGTTAATCATATTGCCTATTACTTTTTAGAGTCGAACTAGTATTTTTAGAAATCAACTACTTTCCTTAAATATGAGGTAACCAAGGCTCAGAGAGAGCAAGGTTACATTGATAGCAACACACCATATGCTTCTTCTTTTTTTTTAATGTAGTTTAATTCATATTAACTTGACTGTCTCAAGGCATTCTTAGGAAAGGTATAATCACAGATAACCGAAAAGTGAATGAATTAAAATACTAATTTAAAGACACACATATTTTGACTGCATGTAACCATAGAGTTTATTACAAGAAGCAGTATATATTTGTGATAATAGATTTTAATGATGTTTCATTATTATTAATAATGAGATATTATTAAATAATATTTTATTATTATTATTATTATTATTAACAATTATTATCATTGTTACCACTTTGTGCAGTAATCTTCCACAGAGTCTTCTGAGTAACACACTTCAACAAATTACTGTGAGGAATGGTGATGCACACCTGTAGTTCCAGCTTACGAGACATACTGAAGCAAAAGGATAGCTTGAGCCCAGGAGATGGAGGCCAGTCTGGGCAGCATAGCAAGATTCAGTCTCACAGAAACTAAAGTAAAAACCCAAATTACTGCAATCAGCAGTATTTTAAAAGGAAATTAGTATAACTATTTGTGTGATGTGTCTCCTAAACCTTTTTTACCTTGTTTTATTTTTAGGAATATCTTCCAGAAAGTTTTTCCCAAGAATACTGGGCCAATAAAAATCCAAAGAATCTTCCTGGATGTTAAACTAAATTGTACAAAACTCCTTTGCCATTGCTTGAATGAGTCAGAGTACATATCAACAGAAAATTTATGTCATCAGTAACAGTGATGCCCTTTAATGGTTTAAAGGTCACATTTATAGTTTAAGAGAAGAATCAAAGTAAACTTTGCTGCTTTGCTTGTCACTTTCTGAAGTCTTCAAATGTAAATAAGTCACCTTTACATTTTAATTTGAGTTCCAAAATGAAAAAGCAATATTGCTTTTTAAAATATGTTCTATTGTCTTAAGAATTGCAAAGTGGGGGAAAAAAAACAGAATCCCAAATTCAATTTGTACAAAACAAAGGAATGTACAAATCCAAATGTCATGGTGGAATAGGTGAGACACTGATCCATCTGTTTCTGATAATGACTCCAAAGAATACATTCCTATGACTTTCAAATCCAAATTCATGCTTTGGCAAGCTCAACCTGGGTATAGGATGAGCAGTAACTCAAGGAGGCAATTACAGGATAATAGGAACTGGCTTGCACCAGCTGTTCCTGAAAACAATGGTCTGGGTGCTAATGTACAAACAAATGACCCATCAACCCAAGTCCTTTTCCCTTTGCATAAATTTCTCAGGTTGCCTGTTGCCCTTTTCAAATTCCCAAATACTCTCAAGACTGCTTATCATGTTCATTTTCATCCTGCTAATACCTGTTTCTAGTGTTTCACAGAAGGGACTAAGCCACACATTGTTTTATCCCAGACCCTGTACTCACCCCATAATAATCCTGAACTCCACTCATTTCTAGAAGTAATGGCTAAAGGGAAGCATATCACTCATATTCTAAAAATCCTGCCCCAGTGCCCCAGCATCTATTATTTCTCCATTTTCAAAATTAATAAATTCATCTAAACTCTCTTTTCTACCTATTCAAAATCTAAGGGTAACAAGTTCAATGATAACAATATCCATTTATCCAACACTTAAGTATAAAAGACACTTAAAACTAAAACTTGGGATTTTCTTTGCTTCTACCCTCTCAAAGGTGAACCATTCATGACAAATCTGTATGTTTACTTTTGTTACAAATGTCTATAGAAACATATGGTCAGATCATATGGTTCTAATAAAGTTTCCTTTAGTACTTTGCAGCTTTGACCAATTTCAATATTTTTTCTGGAATTGGGAATTCTTTCTTGTGGTAATGTACTCATTTATCAAAAAATGAATATGTGGTTATAAAGAATTTTGGCTTACTGCAAAATGAAAAATTGTAACAAGTTTTTCTGAGAACTACAACTTTACATAGTTTCATAGTCATATTATTATACAAATTCATCCTATTTTCAACTGTATGTCCTTGAGTGTAAAGTGAAAGGTCATGTTACTAATTCTCTGACCTACTTCATCCAGTGTCTCAATTCTGAATTTTCACTCTTCTATTTTATTCCATGGACAGTGACTTCTAAGCACAAATGTAATTCTGACCCAACTGAAATTGGGGGACAAGTAAGTAAGAGAGGTTTCCTCTTAATCTACCGTCTTCCCTCTCCATGAGTACCTCTGTTGTAGAGCACCATTAATTCCTGCCAAAGGTGGCATATGCTCACTCATGAGTCACTAAGTCATTCAGCACCTAGCGTTTTCAATTCCTCCATGAAAACTTATATAAATAGCAATATAAATAGAGAAGGTGATCCCTGCAAGTTTGAAATTTGGATTGTTTACCTGATGGTTAAGTTGAAGAATAGGAGAAACTTCTTGCCTCGAAACCAGATGCACAAAGGTGATACCTATTATTATTGTTTTTACTATAAAAGGAAAAATGCTATTCCCACAGATGTATTACTTTGCTATTTCTAAATGCTAGGAAATATTTGCATTTTAAAGTTTTTCTTTAATAACCTTTTTCTTTTTTAAAGTTCAGTACTGGGAATTGATCCCAGGTGAGTTCTACAACTGAGCTATGCCCCAGCCTTCTCCCCTTTCTATTTTGAAACAGGGTTCACAAAGTTGCTAAGGCTGGCCTCAAACTTGTGATCCTCCTGCCTCGGCCTCATGAGTAGTTGGCATTATAGGCAAGCACCACCAAACCTGATTAAAATATCCTTTTCTTAGAAGAATATGAATTTTCAGGATTTATATTATTTGCATTATAGCCTCTATCATGGAAAAGATTGCATTCTCATATTTTTATATGATGAAGTTCTGTTTTAAAATTGGAGTTAAGGACTGGGGTTTGGACTCAGTGGTAGAGCACTTGCCTAGCATGTGTGAGGCATTGGGTTTGATTCTCAGCACCACATATAAATAAATGAATGAAATGAAGGTCCATCAACAACTAAAAATATCTAAAAAATAATTTTTAAAAAACTAGTGTTAAGGGACGGGGCAATGGCTCAGTGGTAGAGCGCTTGCCTAGGATGCATGAGACACTGGGTTCAATCCCCCACACCACATAAAAATAATAAATAAAATAAAGGTATTAAAAATACTAGTGTTAAAATAAATTTTGGAACACTCCATTTCAAAATTAATGTAGAACTTTATTATTATAGACGGTGGAGTTTTAATATTCTTAGTTACACATAATTTTATTTGGGAACAAGAAATTATGTTTTCTCTTGAAAAAAACTGATTCCTAAGAAGGCAGTAAATCAAAAGGACCTGAGTGTGAGTTTTGGACTTGTACATTTTAAACCCCAGCCTAATGCATTGCAACTTTTACTTTTGCTCCCTGAAACAGTTTTCTCATCCATAAAATTAAGACAATAGTACTTCACAGAGTTGCTATCAGGATAAAATTTAGTAATGATTTTACATAACATGTGCTAGCAAATAGAAGCTTTTTAAATTTTAATTTCTATACTAATACTAGACTAAAAATTCTTGAAATTTCCCCTTTAGTGTGTCAGTTAGTGTTTTTCAAAACCATTACAGTATTAACATCCAATCCACATTATATTAGACCTTTACAAGTGAAATTGAGATGTTGAATCTGGTAGTTTGGGGTTTATGAAAGTCGTTTATTTTTTGTAGGTGTGGAGACAGGTTTATCTTTAAATGCCATCTGGAATATGGAAGAATTTTATTTAGCCAGCTTCTTACAGTGTAGAAATTGTATCAATCAGCCTATTTTCCCATGTCCTTACATAGCTGAAATAACTGACCCTACATACCCTACTGAATCAAAGGTAAGTTTATATTGTTCTTGAAATTTAATATGGGGCTGTATATTCATAATTATGCTTGTGCAATGATAAAAGAGATATGAAATATTGCTGTGCAGATAAAATAATTAACAATACTATTTTTCTTATTGATAAAAAATAGAGTACAGTATACTATTAAACATGAACTATTCCTAAATATATTACTTTAGTAAATTTTCATTAAACCTTAAGTATCAAAACCAAAACTAAAAAGGCATTTTGTATATCAACATAAAAATGTAGACATATTATGGCCAGTGAAATTACACTTTAAAAATTTGTATTGGTAAAGTAATCTAGGCATTTCTTTGTGTGTTTTTTAATCTGCTCATGTAAGCCTAATCAGGATTGAATGTACACTAGAGAGGAGATGTAACCCAGAGATTAGCCTTGTAAAATGAGGATCGGATTTCTAACTCGGCGTAAACTCCTATTGCACATCCCGAACCAAGCAGATTCAAAGTTATAACAGTAATGTAAACAATTTGACTATAAATGCAGTTCCATCAGGGGAGGTAGAACTTTCAGCAAATATTTTCTATGGGTAAAACTGGATATGTTCTTAAAGTACCATGAAAAACATCACTTTAAAAACATCAAATCCCAGGTAACTAAATATATTTAATTTTTAAAAATGTTTTCTTAGTGTAATATGGTGTGGCAGTAAAGAATGTGAACACAGCAATAAGACCAGTTGGATATCAAATTTTACTTTTGCCTTTTTATTAACTGCATGACCTTAAAGCAGTTACTTAATTTCTCTGCACATTAGTTTATTTTTGTGCAAAACTAGGGAAATAATAGCTAACCAAGAGAGTAGTTATGAGAATTACATGAGTTAATTCATATAAAACACTTAGGATAGTACCTGGCATGGTGCAATAGCTCTTAAGTATTAACTGGGTATAATAATAATAATGATATATGGTTATTAGTATTGATATTACTTTTAAAATTAGTTCTTATAATAATGTGCAGGATCATTCATTCTACCAATATTAATTACTATAATTAGAGATTAGAATGTTGTCTCATTTTGATACTTAAATTGCCTGATGATATCTGGACACATGAACAATTTAAACTACATATTCCTTTTTTAGCATCATGAAATAGTATCACAGTCCCTTAGCAATAAGAAAGGATCGACTGCTGGGGATTTTATAAGGTGAATTTCAATACACATTCAGAGGAAATGCCATTTATAAGCATACAGTTAATTGAGTGCTCACAGGAAGAGCATAGTTCAGTACTATTCCTTTGTGGGCATGTGAATTACACCTTACAATTAATACTTCTCTGTGGGAAAAAAAAAAAATCAAGCTTGTCTTTCTTCCAAGGAAGGGAAAATTGGCAGTATGGGAACACTGAAAAGTTCTGGCAGAGTTGTGTATTTTATTCTTTAAAAATTACTCTTCCCAATTGGAAATGTAATAAAGATTTTGTAACAAGGTTTTGTTCCATTGTCTTGCCTGATAAGAAATTTAGACATGAGGGTAAGCATAACCTTATTTTGGTAGAGATGAGTGGGAATTATTTTTCAAATATCTCCTTCTCTTTTATAGTTATGCCCATATCATATCCATCCATTACTATACTCTTAGTGAGTTAGGAAATTACATCATTACTTATTATATGAGTTAACTGATTATAACCACCACTTGCATTTCTTAGTAATGGCTCACTTTTTATTCTCTTGTTCAGTCTTAATATTAGCACAGTAATAGACTTTTTTTTTTTTTAACTAATTTAATGGAATGGTTCTTTTAAACTGTGAAGGTGTTTGGAAGTCTGAAATCTGAAATGACTGCATGCAAATGTACTTCGTACAAATTGAAGGATTATTTCTGCTGTTTCTGGCTTTACCAAAGATGGTTTTTATAGCTACCGTTGGCGATCTTTATGAAAATGAGATGCATTCTAGAGATGTAAATATTTTTAACCAGATGGATCATGTGTAATTGAGTAGTCAAAATCTCTGCAGCACAGTCAAGATTTTGTCCAAACCTGCAGCTCCCTGGGAAATCTCTACTCCCGGGACGTTGTGACTGTTTGACAGAGTGGGAGGTGGGGGGCTATTTCCAGAACACTGCTGTAACAATTGCAGCATCACAGCTACCGAAGGCTGGGTTTTAGGTTGGAGCACATAAAAACCTGGCTAAGAATTCACCCAGAAAACCTCGAAAAGCTCTGATGTATTCCTGGGGATCTAAAAGGCTGCATGCGTTAATAAGGCAGTGCATAGGATTACGAAAGATTTGGGAAAGGAGAAGGTCCCACCCCAATCAACGCTAGACGACTTTGAGGTTCCTCCGCAAAAAGAAGTGAAAAGCAAGGCTGCCTTCCACTCTGGGTGAAGTTTGTGCGTCCTCTGGCGCAAATTCCCCTTGGCAAACATAAAGGCAAGGCACTTCATCAGGCAATCTTTTGACTAGTCACGGGCTGACCACTTAATTACAGTGACCCTGAGGTAACCACTAGCAACCCTTGATTAAAAATAAGAACTCAATAGCAGGGAATACAAAACCCATGCAGTTAGTCCTAAAAAAAAGTTGTTAAATAAGTAAACAAGAAAAACAAGTCCCGGAGAAGATGGACCAAACAGCAGAATTGTTATAATGTATTACCTAAAATATCCACTTTTCAATGAAAAGTTACTTAACTTGCAAATAAACAGCAAAATATATAGGGCAAAAAGCAGTCAAAGTGTCCCTGAACTGGCCCAGATTTGGGATTTGGTAGAACATATTAGTGATCACAATGAGCCAAGTATTGATGCCTGAAACCACTGAGTCTTTCCTTCTCTAAGTTAAATCTCTTAGGTCTTTAGCGACAGGGAAAAGCTGGCCCAACACAGACTACTTTTCTCTTATCCACCTAGAAACACGAAAGGATTTTTCTCTGATCTTCAGATTGAGAACCTGGTTGGGCTCTTAGAGATAAATTGTGGAGGTCTTCCCAAGACTGGGTCCTGGGTTGTTTTTCACTCTCAGACTTGTCTATCCCGAGCCTCCGGCCATTCCTTAATGGAAGTTTTCTTGCCCCATGTGGTTCATACAAATTTCCCTTTAGCAGCCTGTGTGTCTCCACAGTTTTGGGGATTGCAGTTTGCACCATGATCTCAATTCCCTGACAGAAAAGTTGTTGGTTTTCAGTTTGTTCAGCCTTTTCCTCAGAGGTGACTTCCAAGCTCTTTATACCCTGGATTGATCTCATCTCCATGTTTCAAGAAAAACTTCACTGGACATAAAAGTCTAAACTGGCAGGATTTTTTCCCCTTAGCACTTGAAAGGTGTCGTCCAGTCCTTGTTTTTGATTAAAGATTTGAGGGCATTCGTATTTCCCTGTATGCTATATGTCTTTTTATTTCTTACTGCTTATAAGTCTTCTCTTCATCTTTGGTTTTTATCATTTTGACTATGATATTTCTATGTATGATTTATTTTTGTTTTGATTTTATCGTTTTTTTGTTTGTTTTTGGCTTTGGGGGTCCTGAGAGTTGAACTAAAGTTGCTTTAGCACTGAGCTATATCCCCAGTCCTTTTTATTTTTTATTTTGAGAGTCTCCCTAAATTGCTGAGGCTGGCCTCAAACTTGTAATCCTCCTGCCTTAGCCTCCTGAGTTGCTGGGATTACAGATGCACTGCTGTACCCAGCCTTCTGAAGAATTTTGAATTTTATTCTGGAAGGCAATTAAATTACTTGAGAACAATTCATCTTATGGAGGCTTGATTTCCAGCTTTGTTAGGATGGTCTGTTTTGATTTTGCTCTGTTTCTGTGATTTGTTTTTATGTGTGAAGTGTAGTCTTCCTGGGGTTTAATAAAAAAGTTCAAGTGGGAGTGGGTTCAGTGGCAAAGTACTTGCCTGGCATGGCACTGCCATGAAAAAAAAAAAAAAAAAGAAGAAAGCAACAAAACAAAAAACCTCAAGTGTTCCTCTACTGAACTGAACTCCAAAAGGTTTCCCCAGCATCAAGCAGCAGCTGAAATCTGCTCAACAATTTCTAGTTATAGCTGCTGCTTTCCATTGGGCTGGTAGAGGCCTGCCTTCCAGACAGACAATAGTTCAAATTTTGACCAAGGACTTGAGAGAGAGATTTGTACATTTTTGGAGTGACCTTCTTTGTGTTACAATCACGCCCAAGATTCCTCACTCAATTTCTAGCCATTCTAGAAGTCGTAAACACAATCTGAGTTTCCTTATCCTGATAAGGCTACAACTTTTGTTGTAGGTTTATTCCCTGCTACCTGAACCAGGACATTTGCTCAAGGGAAAAGCTGATTGAAGATCTTCCCTACCAAGTTTCACATCTTTCAAGAATTGTGCCTCCTCAAGTCTTTTTTTTTTTTTTTTTTTTTGCTTTTGGTTACTAATACCTAAAAAAAACTTTATTCAGAATGTATAATTGTTTCTGACAGAAGGGATGGCCTAATAGGAGCTACTATAAGAAATTGTTTCTTTATAAGTATTATAAAATTTCTTAAGTTTTAACATTATTTTTGAATTAGGATCCTAATAAGGCTTCTACATTGAGGTTGATTGACATGTATTTTAAGTCTCTGTTAATCTACAAATTTCCCCATCTATCACTTGTTTTTCTTGCAATTTATTTGTCTGACTAAAAACAAACAAGTGATTTGTACAGTTGTTACCCCACCTCATTAACAGTAGAAACATTATAAGACCTCTGGTGAATGCCTAAAACCACAGACAGTACCAAACCCCAAATATACTATTTTTTCTCATATATATATAGATAGATAGATAGATAGATATTAAAGTTTATTTGCAAATTAGGTGAAGTGAGATTAACAACATTAACAGAATAATAAATGATAATAAAATAATTTAATATGAAATAATGATAGTTATGTGAAAGCACCCTCTTTGAATATTTTATTATACTTTACCATCCTTGGTATATGAATTTTTTTTCTTTCCTTATTAAGAAATTTCACCCTGGGGCTGGGGTTGTGGCACAGTGGTAGAGCGCTCACCTCACATGTGGGAGGTCCTGGGTTCCATCCTCAGCACCACATAAAAATAAATAAATAAAATAAAGGTATTTTGTCCAACTGCCACTAAAAAATAAACATTTTTTTAAAAAAAGAAATTTCACCTTTTCAGTTAAAGGAATCTCTTTACAGCTTCTCTTTGGCATATCCAAATTTCCAGCTCCATGATTCTTGTGCTTGGGAATCACTATTAAGTAAAATAGAAGGTACTTGAACACAAACACTGTAACACTCTGACACTGTGACGGTTGATCTGATAACCAAGGTGGCTCCTAAGTTACTAATGGGCGGGTAGCTCACATCACATGTACACTGGACAAAGGGACAAGATGACTCACAGGGGCAGCCTGAGGTTTTACCACACAACTCAAGATGGTATGTGATTTAAACTCATGAATTCTTTTGTGGAATTTACCTTTCAATATTTTCTGACTTCAGTTGCTCTGTCTCTACTAATTGAAATGGTGAAAGTAAAACCAGGGTAGGCTAGTGTACTGTAGAATTTTCCACAGTCTGAATCTGGCTGTTTGTTGACCTGTGGCATGGTTTAACAAGCTCCTCTGACTTATGTATTTTCCATAAATTGATAGTTACATAGAAGCTAGGCATTTCTGCTTCATAGGTGGTATTGTGTTTTCCCATCAAGAAGCATATAACATCAAAGTGGCTCTTTTGTCATGATGCTTAATACCTAAGGACATTTATTCGCTAGGGTTTGCAAAACAGTGATACACTCATTCTATCATCCCTTGTTCAGTTATTATATAGAGTACTTTTAGAATGAACTTCCCCTTTTCTACTCTTTAGTTATTCAGAGGTATAATTCAAATATGAATATTTAATATATTATTTTACCTTACTGTAATATGTTGGTTCACTCGCATCCTACAATAATTTTTTTTTGGTTGTTTCTTAGTTTTACCATAAGCTCAGAAACTTAAAACATGTGGATGTATTTCAATCTGTATCATGTTTCTAAAATTGAATAAAAACTCAAATGTTATATACTTGTTAGTTAATATAACTGTATTCAGGAGACATTAGTTTGTCTTAGAACACAAAATCATCATGAATAACACCTTACAAAAAAAGTTATTCAAATGGCCAATTATTCAGGCCAAAAAAATCTATGAACAGATGCTCAGTGTCAGTCTTCAGAGAAATGCAAATTAAAACCCATAATGCAACACCCCTGTGCACTGAACAGAAGACTAAGATGAAAACAGGAAATGCTAAAGATTCATGAGAATGTGGAACCAGCCAGGCATGGTGACACATCCTGTAATCCCAGCAACTCAGGAGGCTGAGGCCAGAGGGTAACAAATTGGAGGCCAACCTCACAAATTAATGAGGCCCTGTCCCAAATAAAAAATACAAAGAGTTGAGGTTATAGCTTAGTGGTGAAGCCTCCCTGGGTTTAATCCTGAGTACAAAAAAAAAAAAAAATGTAGAGCAGCCTGAATTCTCATTACATCGTTAATGGCAATGTGAATTGGTATAACCATTTGGAAAACAATTTCATACTGTCTACTAAGATCAGACATATGTATATCCCATGTCCCTGCAGTATTTCTGGATACATAACCCAACAGAAATGTATACATATTCACCAGAAGATATATAAATGTTTTGTAGCAGCACAATTCATAGCTGCAAAAAAGTGGAAGCAACAGTAAATGTATAAGTAACCCAAAACCCCACCATCAGTAGTATTCTGAGTATATAAATTGTGGTGTATATGCATAGGGAATAGATGAACTCTAACTGAAAATATTGATGTATCTCACAATATTGAGAAAAAAGGTGAGATACAAGTTCAAAAATAGGAAATTAATGTTTCAAGTCAGGTGGTAGGCTTCTGGTGACTGAAAAGGGCTCCTGGGATGCTCCTTGATGACTTTTTTTTAAATCTGGTTATGGATTAATGGTATACTTATTTTGTGAAAATCCAATGATCTCTTATATTTGTATACTTTCTACATGTATGCTATACTTCAATAAAAAGAATTCAAAATATAAAATGATATCCTCATCAAACTGCTTCCAAACTTTATTAAGTAATGCTTCTTTATATAAGAAGTTCTCAAACCCTATATGTCCAAAACATTATAGGAGCATAAGTTTAACAGAGTTTCTTTCAGTCACTCACAGTGGGTCATTGGTAGAAAAATGTAAGCAATAGAACTGCTGACTCTGTGATACAGTTTTATCGTGCTCTCAGTGTTTGAAGATCAAACTAAATTCATTTAAAACTACTTAAAAAATCAAATACATGCAACCCATAGAAAATGTGTAGTCAGTTATTTCCACAACTGATGGGACAAGTCAGCTGTTGAAAAGGTAACCTTTGTGTAATAGGGATTTTGCTGGTTTTTCAGGTGGATCCATGTTAACACATTTGATAAACTTTTATCTTTAATGCGCCTTTCTGGAATACCGGTCTGACCTCAATCTGAACAAAGCCTTAGTTGATGATGTTTGCAGGAGGTTAGCTTGGTTGTTTTCTCTGCTTGTATGTTTATTGTTGAATGTTAATCAGATTCATCATTAAAGATTTTATGTGCCACCCAAATGCATAATTGGCTGTCTGGGTAGTTACCTTTTGTCTTGAGCAGATTGCTAAAACTGCTTTAAGCATCATTAGACCAAAATGATGACCCTATTAATTTTTTACTTTACTTGTTTTGTATCAGATTAGGCCTTATTACTATGCAAACTCACTCTAAGAATTGTCTCAGAAAAAGCTCATGAAATTCCCTTTGTTTATAACAGATTTTCTGCTGAAGGATGTACAAAAATAATTGCTAATTATACTAATAAAACTGTTCTATTTTGTGTATATTTAAGAGGACCATCCAGAAGCTGTGAGTTAAAAGTAGTTTAAGTGAGAAATCTATAAATCAAGCATTACTCTTCTACCTTGATCTATTTTATTATCTTCTTTGATTGATAAAATGGTACAGAGGGAAAAAAAAGATTCTTAAACTTGCATGTCAGCTTTCTCCTAAAATTAATCAATGAAATAAAAATAAAATAATCATGAGTATAATTTTAAGCAATGCATTTATTAAAGCCACATTTTCATTAAACATATTTTTCTTTAAAATCACATTTGCTGGCACTGAGGAAGTGGCTCAGTGGTAGAGCATTTGCCTAGCATACAGAAAGCTATAGATTCGTTCGATCCCAGCATCAAAAAAAAAAAAAAAATGCTGTTTTTTTCATAGATGACCCACAGAATTTTATTTGTAAAATATTCATCTAAGGTTGAATTTCCCAAAAGAAGATATGTAATGATACCTTTCTTGTTTTATTTCTATTACTGTGATTAGTACATTTGGTGGAAATGAAATTGGCTGTTGTCTGTGATCTGACAATTTCAGCCTAATTGGTTTAAGCAAGATGTACTTCATACTGATCTCCTGAATGTCTTTGGTAATCTGTAATCTGTCTGCTCCTAGAGCTGAGACTTGGCCACAAATGAAGTTATTACAGCCTTAGAAATGAAATCCTCACCCATTAAGGGTTCAGGTGGACTTAGCTTTATAATCTGGCTTAAAAGTTTTGAGAAGCAGATTTAGATGGTTATTCTTCATTTCTCATGACCAGTGAGTTTTAGGGAAGGATATTTATGATTTTATATTTTATGAAAGAACTGAATTCTCTCATGTGTAATATATAATATATATAGATGAAAGATGTTGTCAAGTATTTTAAAAGGTTACTTATGTAAAAATTATTTCTATTGCCTCTATTTAAAAGTGAAAATATTTGTTCTTTAGTGGAAATGTTTTTTATAGAATCTGAACCAAACTCTTCTATAGCTCTATCAAACAGAACTGGCTGTTCAAGTAGGTGAGTAATAGTGTAAATGGATTTAGTTACTGAAGTGCCAAAATAATTCATTATGAGTTGACAAATGATACAATGTCAAATTTGACAAAATGCTATCAGTTTATAAAATGGCAAGTATCAGTCAACAAAACAAAACACTGCTCTAATATAGCTGATCGATTGGCCAGTTTTGCTTCAATGCTAGATATTTTTTGCAGAAGTTTGACTCTAGAATTTTCCTGTCCATTCACTTTGACTTATCTTACCTTTTCTACTTGGACTCATCTCCTCTGTGAAGCCTTCCCTTAACCTTTGTGACCACATTCATCCCTCATTTTTCTGAAAATGTTTCATGTCTCTTCTACACATTTAACAACTTAATCATAAATAACCTTTGATTCTCTGCTTAACTGAAATAGGTCTTCCACTCCCATTGAAACATAGCCTTCAGAAACAGCAACTCTAGAATGAATGAATGGGTGAATAGAGACAGATGATAGGTAGGTAGAAAGATAGATATAGACATAATAAATGTTTTATCAAAGTGAATTATATATTTCCCACACCATCTCTTTTTATTCAACACCTCTAAACTAATTACCCTTCCAGTTACGCCTATCATTCTTGGTCCTACTTTTGATATCTCTTGTTTTTTTTTTTTTGTTTTTGTTTTTGAGAGGGGTTTTCCCTATGTTGCCCTGATTGGCCTTGAACCCCTGGGTTCAAGCAATCCTCCTCCCTCAGCCTCCCCAGTAGCTGGGACTACAGGTACCCAGATTCTGCTTTCTAGAATAAATTTTCCAAAGTATAGATGTATATCAGGTGTAGGTGGGAATGTGTATGTACTACATACACAGTGTATTCATATTATTTCACTTGTTCCTAACAATAGGGTTATTTTGTGGTTAGAAGACAGTGGATGTTAACAGAGACTGATTTTTAAAATCTAATTTTTAGTGAGCCAACCCACTTTTTTCCTGATTTCACAGTGGAATTAACAAATTCTACTTTTAGGGTTGGGGATGTAGCTCAGTACCAAAGTGCTTGCCTGGCATGTGCGAGGCCCTTCGTTCAATCTGCAGTACAGCAAAAAATAAAATCAATTCTATTTCTAGAGATTGCATAATGAAATAAAATCAGTGTGCTTTTAACCCAAGTTATGTGTGACTATACATGTTCAAGCAGATATAGAATATGTGTTTAAGTTATAGGTGACCCAGATTTAGCTTACTTATCTAGAGAACAGGAAATTTCTTTGCAAAGCACTGATTTCTCTGACTTGCTATAGGTGCTCTCATGGGAGCTAAATTCTTATCTATTCTAAGCACTGAAATTCACAAGAAGAAAAATCTAGTAAAAATATAAGTGTATCATCCCTAAAAAGAAGGGGCATATAAAGCGCCATGTCCCTGAATGCCCCCCCAAAACCTAGCCAGAATAAGGAAACAATGAGAGCAAACCTGGGCAGTCTGGATACCTATTATCTTTTTTTTTTTTTTAATTTTTTATTGTTGGTTGTTCAAAAACATTACATAGTTCTTGATATATCATATTTCACACTTTGATTCAAGTGGGTTATGAGCTCCCATTTTTACCCCATATACAGATTGCAGAATCACATCAGTTACACATCCATTGATTTACATATTGCCATACTAGTGTCTGTTGTGTTCTGCCTTTCCTATCCTCTACTATCCCCCCTCCCCTCCCCTCTCCTCCCCTCTTCTCTCTGCCCCCTCTACTGACATTCATTTGTCCCCCTTGTATTATTTTTCCCTTTCCCCTCACTTCCTCTTGTATGTACTTTTGTATAACTCTGAGGGTCTCCTTCCATTTCCATGCAATTTCCCTTCTCTCTCCCTTTCCCTCCCACCTCTCATCCCTGTTTAATGTTAATCTTCTTCGCATGAGAAGAAGATACCTATTATCTTGAAGGACACTGACTCTCTTTTATGCCCACTGGGAACTAGGGCAAGTGAATGTTACTGGAGAAAGCTACTTTCTTGCATGTACTCCAGGGCAGTTGCTCCTTGCTGTGTTGGTCAGACAAGCAAACTAAGCAAGCCAAAGCTGATGAGGTCACTGCTTCTGCAGCCTGACAGACACAACCCCTCTCTGAGTGGGGATGGGTGTGGAACTAAGGACACTGTGGAAAGGATACATGTCACTCATGCAGCTGGCTGCCACCGGGCAGAATACAGTGAGAGAGAGGAGGCATCTCTGGGCAAAGCAACATGAGGGACCGAGGTGCTATCTGTCAGCCTGCACCACTGAACTCTTCTGGGAGCTTTCCCCGATAAACCACGTTGTCTCCCATGCTGTCTCTAGGCACTTTCTTTGGCCTGTCTGCAACCCAGCCCTGGGCATGACTGGACTGTAGATAGAACAAAAAGAAAAGTGAAGAGAATAATTATAAGCAGTATCTAACAATCTAGTGATCACCACACCTTTTAAAAAAAATGTTGTAAAGTATTTTTTAAGATGTTGCTGGACCTTTATTTTATTCATTTATTTATAGGCAGTGCTGAGAATCAAACCCTGTGCCTGACACATGATAGGCAAATGCTCTCCTGAGCCACAACCCCAGCCCTCACCACACATTTAAATATGAATAACCACTGGGCATAATCAGAGACTTGCATCAGAATATGGAACTAAGGCAGTTAAATTCAAAGATTTGCCTATTACTTAATATTAACTAGGTCAACTTGCCATTATTTGGCCTCTTTAAACTACACAAATAGCAATATCACATGGGTAAGGCTAATAGTGTTAATATACTGATTTACCTGACACAGTTCCTAGTAAGAGCTTCCTTTATATTGCAGTGACACAGGCAAGCAGCTTGAGTGACTTGCCCCATAACAGGGTCAGACTACACTCAAATTTTGTTGGTTCTTTTCTGTTTTTACTACATATCAAGCAATCTCATTTTGGTGCATTACATTGTTCTTTACAACATTATCTAAATCATCTCTCTCTCAGAACTCGCAGACCTTAACTTCTGGCCTATACTTGCACCACGGAGTTAATAATCCTCTTCAGCTCTACAAAGATTATTGGGCTAGGAATTTGAAAACCAGGTGTTAGTCTCAGCTAACTGTAATTCCCTTAAAATGTAGATAAGAATGGCATATGGAAGACTGATTGCTTTACCCACGATTTCTGTGATTCTGGAGGGTGGGATTGACATGCTTTCTTCTTTCCACTGAGTCCAAACTTATGCTTCTGTTGAATTTATTGTTATAGATAATTTCCTCTTACTCCACACACTGTCCCTATCTCACCCTGTGCTGACCCAGGCATAGAATTGGACCTTGTTCCTAAATTTTCTTGTTTTTAAAAGAGGAGGAGAAAAAGGAAGAAAAACAAGAAACGAGGGGCTGGGGTTGTGGCTCAGAGGAAAGAGCGCTCGCCTAGCACGCGTGAGGCACTGTGTTCCATGATCCTCAGCACCACATAAAAATAAAATAAAGGTATTGTGTCCACCTACAACTAAAAAATAATTGTTTGAAAAAGAAGAAGAAAGGAGAATAAAAAAGGGCAAAGAGAATCTTAAAGAATTTATGTATATATAGCAGGAAAGAAGGAAGGTTAAATTAAAAGAATTTATACATCAAATTGAATATCAATGCTAGGTACGGTGGCACATACCTGTAATCCCAACAGCTCTGGGGGCTGAGGAAGGAGGATTACAAATTCAAGGCCAGCCTTAGCAATTTTAGTGAGGCAGGCCCTAAATAATTTAGCTAGATCCTGTCTCTAAATAAAAATATAAAAAGGGCTGGAGATGTGGTTAAGTGCCCCTGGGTTCAATCTCCCATACCAAAAAAAAAAACAAAACCAAAAACGAATATCCAACATTTCTTAAAGATGCTTCAAGGAGGTCCCAAAGAGAGCTAACAATCCCTTGCCTTCCTTTCTCTTCTAGTCTTTCTTCTACGCTACCCTAATCCCCAAGTTCCTGCTTATTTCTAATGTAGAACAGTTTATCTATCTCCTGCTTTCTTGTCTCCAGCTACCTATGCTCTCAAAATCTCATTTTTCTATTCTCCAATGTCACAGTGAAGTATTTTTCTAAGCAAAATGCAGATGCCTTCCTAATAGGAAATTTTTCTATCAACAATAAATTTTTATTACTCTGCTACAACAATAAATTTGGGCAAATCCTTATACTTCTAAGCCTTTTTTAAAAAAAATTTAAATAAATGACAGCGGAATGCATTACAGTTCTTATTACACATATATACCACAATTTTCTCCTAAGCCTTAAAAGGTTTTTATCTGGGGAAGAGAAACAATAGGACTGAAGTGCCCCGGGACCAGTCTGTGGCCGCAAAGCTTTCTGGCCTACACCTACGGAAGAGTGGGGACTGAACAGAAGGAGGATCAGACAGACAAGAGGCCTGCGACTGGAGGATGAGTCCAGCCTTCAGGGCCACGGACATGGGGCCCCGCACCAAGGGCGTCCTGCTGGAGCCTTTTGTCCACCAGGTTTGGGGACACTCTTGTGTTCTACGCTTCAAGGAGACGACCCTGTGCAAGCCCCTGGTCCAAAGAAGCATCAGTTCTCCGAGACCCTCCCAACTGAGATGCACAAATTCACTCCCCAGTACAAAAGCCAGAGTTGCCTTGTTAGCTGGCCACCCCTGCCTGCCCCCTTTTTTCCTCTGGTGCTTTTTCCCATGACCACAGAGAAGTGTGGTCCCCTGAAATCCCCTCCCTGGCTCCTCTGCCCCCAGAGCTGGAGGCCACCTCAGAAGTGTCATCTCACTCAGCACTCATTCCCCTGCGGCAAACAGAGACTGAGCAGATTGAGTGACCCTGGGGCAGAGAGGCCTGGGAGGAAAGGTGTTCAGCCAGTGGGTTGTAAGGCACTGGTCAGTACCTGCTGAAATGCTCCTACGGACAGCCCCCTCCTCAAAGACTGTCTCATTACACATGGCAGGTTCTAGAGACTCCAGGGGGAGAGCTGCTTTCAAGGCCACAATGTGTCTGTCCTCCTGTCCAACCTATCTGCCTTGTATGTATGTATGTATTTATTTTATTTATTGTGAAAAGAAACTGCAAACACTAATAAAAAGCATAACTGAGAAGGACAAAAGGCTTGGGGCACCTACCCAAGTGGGGGTGCTACAGGAAGCCTTTGCTAGGGTGTCTGTTGTGCTGCGTGGTTTGTTTTGTTTGCCCCTTTATTTTGCTTTGCTTGCTCAGTCTGCCTTACCTTTAGATGCTTCTCACCCTGCGACAGACTTGTGTTTCCTTGTGTTCAGGTTCTGCCTTAAAGCAAGCTTCCAGGCCATTGGAGTTTCTGTTCAGGGCATTACAAATTTCCACAAGATATAAAGAGCAATGTTTTTGCATCTCTCTTAGTTTTAGAGGAGTTGCATAAAAATTAATAAACATGTTCAATGATGGAAAAAAAAAGATTTTTAACTGTAATTTGGAGATGTTCTGATTTTCCTGCATCTCAAAGTAATAAGTATGATACACACACACATACACACACACATATATGGAAGTATCATAAAATATAAAGTTTTATGCACATTTAGGAACTTTCATAGGGGAGAAAGCATGGAAATAATACTCAATTTCAGTTGGAAAGTGTAGGTGCATTCCCTGTGCATTATTTAATTTGTTCCTTACAACAGTAGGAAATAGTCATTACCAAAAATTTTACAAATGAAGAAACTGAGACACTGAAATGCCAAGTAATTTGCTTAATGTCAGATAGTTATTAAGTAAGACAGTCAGGATTTAATTACAAGTCTAATTGCCTACAAAGCCTACAGATCTGCTTATCAGTTTGCCAGATTTGAATTACTAGGTATACAATCTTTGACAAGTCACTTAACTTATTCAAACTTGAAGAGATTTCATTTTGTAAATCAGAAATAATATTATTTCTGATAAGTGCTGCCCACTTCAAAAGGATTTTTTAGAATTAAATGAAGCACTTTGAAAATTTGAAGAACCATCTAAATTTAATTAATATTATTTCATTGAGGAAAATTACAAAGTGATAGCAGATAAACACATATTTAAGTGAAGAAAATTTAGAATGCAAATGAAAATTATTGAGACTATTTTTGGAGTCCAAAATATTCTATAGGTACTTCCTCTTTGACCCCATAGACTGACTTTGCAGAATGTCAGTCAGATTTTCCTGATTACAGAATGATGCAGGCATGCTTTCTACACACCTATTTAATGAGAAACAAATAAATTATAAGGCATTTAAACCTTACATAGGCCTTATTCAGGAAAGGCAGTTCTGGCTTATGCTCCAGAATCAGTCCAGATTCAACTCAGTGTCCTAAATCAGCTATGTTAATGATCCTGGATCATTATGAAATATCAAGAGATGTTAAGTGTGCTCAACTTAGTAAATAAGGAAACTATGATATATCATAAATATTTATATCAAACATATTTAAAGCACAAATTTTGGAAAGTTTTAAATACCAACTGTTATCCACTCAAGAATTCTATTTTTGAGAGGTTGCATTAATTAACTAAGATTTTTCCACACTTAGTTTCTTTTTGAAATGGTGTAATTTTTTGCCTCTTAAAAAACTTAGAGCTTTTCCAAATTTAGCAAAGTATATCTCTCACTCTATAGGTAACAAAAACTGAAGCTAAAATAATTATTGTAATAAATATAACTATTGGAGCTGGGGTTGTGGTTCAGTGGTAGAGCACTTGCCTAGTATGACTGGGTTCAATTCTTAGCACTGCGTATAAATAAGTGAATTAAAATAAAGGTCCATCAATGTCTAAAAGATTTTTTAAATAAAAAAATAAATAAATATAATTATTAATATCTAAAAATATGCACTGTAGCTTTCCAAATATCAATAATTTCAGGCAACATTCAAAATGCTAGCAAGGTTCTTTAAACTTTAAATCAATTATGATTATATATAATCAATTTAGAATTTCTAGATAAGTAGATGAGTATTAAACAAACTTTGGAAACATTAATGTATATGCAGGTTTTCCTTAATCATTATATTCTGAAAAATCTTATGAAAGAATTGCTGTATGTTTTATTAGTTAATATACACATAGTTGTATTTTGGGTCACCATTTAACTTTAGCCCTCATAAATTCATTTATAAATAAATTTCTGTAAACTGTATGAGAATAAAGGTTTTAAATTTTGCCACATCATCCCCCTGTAAGTTATGGTATAATGCAGTTTGAAGGAAAAAAAAGGTCATTTTGTTTTAAAAATTTGTCATGTGAGATTTAAAGGTCACATATAGTTTGCAATAAGTGCTTAAAGAACATTCTGCATATGTCATTTTGCAAATTAATGTGTCTCTGCCTCCCTGAATTGAAACTTTAGGTTGTGTAGTCTTAAACTAGAAATCAGGATATATTTAAAACCTACAATAACAGCTAGTAAAATTAGGAAATAAAGATCAGATTATAGCATATCCTAATAAATAGTCCTTAGTGTGGGATATTATTTTATCCTGACTGGGTTGCCTCTGGCCCCTCCATGAGTAAGAAAACAGGTCACTTCTTTGTTTTAGGCATGTTATTTGACCTTGTAGCAATGAATTCAGAACATCAATCAACAGAAAAAGTGAAAAGATTTTTTTCACATTGTGCAGCTTCTATAAATGATATATATTGGATTATTTCACTTCTCTGTGATCAGTTTTTATTGTTATTTATTTATTTTGCTGCAAAAAGCTTTCATTTCATTTGGCCCAAAGCTTGGGAGAGCAGAGGGCTTACAAAGCTGCCCAATTACTGGAGGGAAAGGCTCAGGCAGAAGCCTTGATACCAAGAACTGTAGAAAGCCCCTCAAAGTCTGCTGGGCTCAGGAGGTTCTCAGTCACACCTAAGATGAGCCTTTTGAAGAACTATTCACCCAGCCTAGCCAGGGACCTGCCGGCCTACAGAGGTTAGTCAAGTGGTCACCCATCTTCCTGATGAGTCTTACCTCTTCATCTGGGAAAGTGTTTCTCCAGGAAGTCACAGAGATGGGGGTCTATGCAAGCAGAACCCAGGGCATGAATATCTAAAACAACTTGGTTCAGATTTTCCTCCAGGGCTATGGCGGTTTCCATGGGGCCCAGAGTTTTACACTCATCTTTGAAGAGGAAACAGCTGCCTCACTAGTTTAACATCTTCAGGAGACACTGGATGTTCTAACACTTCTCAGCCAGCTCACACAAATGGCCCACACTGTCCAGAGCCACATTGTTGTGGAAATAGAAGCCCAGGGGCAGGTGTGTGTGTAGGAGGCCTGCAGATGTCAATTGACCAGCAGGGTGAATGTGGTCTCACCTTGGTGGAATAATCCTAGTGAGTCTGAAAGGTCATGGGTTGGTTGGAGAGCAATAAGGAACTAACCATTATGGGGGAAAAAAAAAACCAGACAAACAAATAACAACAAAAAAAAAAACGTTGACTGGTCCTGGAAGCAGAAGATGGTTGAGAAGATGGTCCTGGAGGTTGCCACTGGAGAAGAGTTTGAAAGACAGAGAGGCTGGAAGAAAGGGAATTGCCAGGTCTGTTCCATCCAAGTACTGTTGAAGTAAGAGATGTGTGGGACCTCTAGATGTGCGGCTCTATTTCATTTTTAATTGATAGGTAATAATTGTACGTGATATTTTTAAAAATATCAGTGGAATTAAAGAAAGTTTTAGAATTATAAAAGTTGCAAATAGATTTGTCCCAAGAATGTTAGTTTGGTAGCTTATCAGAAAAATGAATCATTTTAAACAATAGTCAAATGATTTATGAAGTAAAGCTCAACGTCTTGAGATACACTAATAGATTAAGGAAGTTATAAAGCATTATGAAACTTGCTAATGTTTAAATTTGTTTGACAAACAGTTGCATTATTCAGGGCACTAGAGACACAATGGGAAGCAAATCCTAGAGATCACAGTTCAGTGAGAAGGCAGGCAGACTTTAAAATTATGCAAATAACGGATTGAGCAAGGGATGAACCGTAACCAAGGAGATAACATCTGTACATTTTTATTGATAAAAGGAATAAAAGACAGTGGCAAGATATCCCATGTCCGTGGATTAGAATTAATATTGTTAAGATGTCATACACTACTCAAAGCAATCTACACATTCAGTGCAATCCCTATGAAAATTCCAATGGCAGTTTTCAAAAAAATAGAAAAAAAATCCTAAAATTCATATGGAACTGCAAAAGACCCAAAATAGCCAAAGCAATTTTGAGGGGGAAAGAACAAAGCTGGAAATATCTCACTCCCTGATTTCAAACTCTTTTTTGGAGGAGGTACTGGGGAGTGAACTCGGGGGCACTCAACCACTGAGTCAGTGTATTTGTATTTTATTTAGAGCTTAACACCTCGATTTTGCTGAGGCTGGCTTTGAACTCACAATCCTTTTCCCTCAGCCTCCCGAGCTGCTGGGATTACAGCTCTAGTAATCGAAACAGTTTGGTACTGGCATAGAAACAGACACATTAAGGAATGGGACAAGATAGGAGCCCCCAAAATAAATCCATGTAATTAGGGTCAACTGGCTTTTGACAAAAATACTAAGTTACATAATTGGGACAGGACATGCCCTTTAATAAACAGTTTTTTGGAAACTGGATAACCACATGCAAAAGAATGAAATTAGATCCTCATCTCATACCTTATATAAAAATCAACTCAAGGGCTGAGGATGCAGCTTGCTGTTTTAGTACTTGTTCAGCAAGTGTGAGGCCAATGACACCAAAAACAACAACAACAACCACCACCCTCAAAATTGATCGAAGACTTAAAGCTAAGACATGAAACTATAAAACCACTAGAAGAAAATGGAAGAGGAAGGCTTAAAAGTTTCTATATGGCAAGGCAAAGGAAACAACAGAGTAAAATACCTAAATAATAAGAAAACAACCTGATTTAAAAATAGGCAAAGGACCTAAATGGATATTTCTCAAAAAAAAAGTCATAAATATATTCAACAGATAAGTGAAAAGTGCAGTGCTCAGCATCACTAATCATTAGGGAAATGCAAATTAAAACCATAATGAGATAGCACCTCATGCCTGTTACAATAGCTATTATCAAAGAGATAAAAGATTATTGGTATTGGTAAAGGTATGGAGAAAAGGAACCTCTTGAACACTGTTGGTAAGAATGTAAACTAGTATAGACACTGTGGAAAACAGTATTTTTATGAGTTCCCTCAAAAAATAAAAAAACAGAACTAAGTATGATTGAGCAATCCCACTACTGGGTATTTGTCCAAAGGAAATAAAATTAGTATATCAAAGAGATTTTTATTGTAGCACTAATCACAATAACCAATGTGCTTACATTTCAATACACAATAGCTTATGTTCTAGATTCAACTCAATATTCTAAATTATGTATGTCAATGATCCTGGATTATTATGAAATATTAAGAAATATTAAGTGAGCTTAGCTTAGTAAATAAGGAAAGTATGATATATCATAAATATTTATATCAAAAGTATTTAAAGCACAAATTTTGGAAAGTTTTAAATACCAACGATGAATAGATAAAGAAAATGTGATGTATATATGTGATGGAATACTATTCAGCCACAAAAATGGCAAAATTCTGTCATTTGCAGCAACATTGGAACCAGGAATCATAAAATGTTGAGTGAAATAATCCAGGCACAGAAAGGAAATACCATATGATTTCACTCATATGAAATCTAAAAAAGGCTAAACTCATGGAACTAGAAAGCAGAATAGTGATTACCAGAGGTGAGAGACAGAAGGTAAAGAGATTGCTTATTTTGTACAAAGTCAAAGCCAGTCAGGAGGAATAATGTTGGTGTTCTGTTGCTCAGAGAGTGATTATAGCTAAGAATATTGTGTCATATAACCCAAAACAGCTAGAGGAAAGGATTTTGTTCTCATTACAAAGAAATGATAAATATTTGAGATGATAGATAACCTAAGTGTCTTTTGAGCTTATCATACATAATGTATAAATGTGTCAAAACATTACTTTGTACCCCATACAGATGTGCAACTATTATCTGTCAATAAAACAAACATTTACCATCATAGCCACTAAGGAAATACAAATTAAGACCACACTGAGATATCACTGCATGCTTATCAAAATGCCTAAAATGAAAAATAGGGACAATATCAAATCCTGGCAATAACACAGAGAAAATGAATCTATCATACATGGTTAGAGAAATGTACGTTTCCGCCACTTTGGCAAATACTTTGGCAACTTCTTAATAAACTAAACATGTTGCTTATTAAGCAATCCAACATTTGCACTCTTAGACCTTTATCTCAAAGAAATGATGCCCCACACAAAAAATTGATACAAAATCATTCATAACAGCTTTGTTTGTAGAAACTGAAAACTAGAAACAACCAAAATGTTCTACAAAAGGTACAGTAGTTAAAACAATGTGTGATACATCTGTACACAGGATGCTGCTCAGCAACAAAAAGGAATAAATTATTGTTATATGCACAACTTGGATGGATCTCAATGGCATATGCTAAGTTAAAAAAAAAGATCACATGCTGAGATGGCTGACTTTGAGTGTCAACTTGACTGGATTACAGGACATTCAGCTAGGAAAGCATTACTTATTGTCAATCCTTTACTAGGCACTGTGCCCATCTCTCTTCTGCTGACAGGGAACCCCAACCACTTTTTATTTTGGCTGAAAAATGCCTCAGGTGAGTCCGTAAGAGTATTTCTAAGAAGACTGCATTCACTCTAGATATGGGTTTGCCTTCCCTGCACACAATGATTCTGCCAAAACTACAATTTGTGAACTTACAGAAGCCTCATCCACCATCATCCTCAACCCACACAGCATTGCTTCTGACCAAGGAACTCACTGGACAAACAAGTTTATCATAGAAGAATGCCAGTAGAATTTACTCATCGAATCATGTTCCTATCATCCTGAAGCATCTTGATAGAATCATGGAATGAGGTTCTATAACAGCACAGTGCAAACAAGTGCCATTCCTTTGCAGGTCTTCTCCCAAAGACACTATATGCTCTGAATCAGTTTTCACTCTATTTTATTATGTCTCCCATTGGCAGGATTTATGGGTCCAGGAATCAAGGGATGAATATGGCAGTAGCACCATTCCCATTTACCGAGTGACTGACAGGTGAAATCCTTGCCTGCTTTTCATGAGACTTTATGCTCTGCTGGCTTGGAGTTCTTAGTTTCATAGGGAAGACACTTCCACCAGGAAACAGAACAATGATTCTATTGAAGTGAATGTTAAAGACCACCACTTTGGGCTCCTCGTGCCTCTAAATCAGTAGACGAAAAGGAGAGACAATGTTGTAGACTAGGGTGATTGATCTGGACTACCAAGGGGAAACTGGATTAATAACCCACAAAGAAAGTAAGGGGAAAAAATGTATGAAATACAGAAAGTTTCCTAGGGCATCTCCGAAAAGTATTGCCATTCCCTGTAATTAAAGTCACTGGGAAATTACAACAATCCAATCTGGGTAGGACTTGAATAGTACAGATACTTCAAGAATAAAAGTTGGATAATTCTACAAAGTAAAGAGCCATCACCAGCTAAGGTGCTTATTGCAGGTAAAGTGTATACTAAAAGGTTAGTCAGAAGGTAGAATACCAGCTACCACCACATGACCAGTTACAAAAGTGAGGGCTTCCCCCTATTGCATTAAGAATGTGTGTGTGTGTGTGTGTGTGTGTGTGTGTGTGTGTGTTCATATATTTATAGCAAATATCTTTGGAGTTTTTCACTCTCTTATATTCATGTATTGAGATATAATAAGTTTCATCAGTATTTAAGTATTAGTAATTTTACATTGTAGTATTGAGTTGTGGGATATCAGGAAAGAGATAAACCTAACTCAAAAGACTTTAACTCCTCTTTGAGGGAGGGGAGTAGTGCATTTGTATTGTATTTAGGACAGCTGTATCCTGGCATGTGGAACGATCATCTTGTTATTATCCTTATTTGGAGACTAAGTACAGTGTAAGGAAATGCATATGAGTGCCATGTTGACTAGACGTAGACTTCTGATGCTTGATTTTGAGTGTCAACTTGACTGGATTGAGGGATACTCAGATATCTGCTCTAGCATTATTTATTCTCAGTGTTTCAATAGGCCCTCAGCACCTCTAGCCCATCTCTCTTCTGCTGAAACGGAAATCCAGGTGGATCGCTTTAAATTAGAATGATTGATTAGCATGTGAGGCCTTGACGGAGAGGAGAAGATCCCCTCTCAGTGTAGACAGTCACTGTCCAATTGGCTGGGAACCTTGAACAAAAAGGAGGAGGAGGAACAAATAAAAATTATCTTTCTCTTCTGGAGTCAGGACTCCTTTCTATTCCTGCTCGTGGGCATCAGAACTCCAGATTTCCAAGCCTCTGGACTCTGGGATTTACAAAGTCGACATCTAGGCTCTTGGATTTTCTGCCTCAGACTGATAATTCCACTATCAGCCTCCATTGTTCTGAGCTCTTCACTTGGATTGAACTAACCCGCCAGTGCTCCGTGTTTTCCAGCTTGCAGTTGGCTTCTCATGGGACTCCTCAGCCTTCATGTTCAAGTAAGCCAATTCCTCTAAAAAATTCCTTTTCATCTCTCTTTCTGTATATATCCATTTCTCCTTGGAAAACCTTGACAAAAAACACATCGTGGGATTCTGCTTACATAACACCCCTGAAATGATAAAATTATAGAGAAGGAAAACAACCAGGGGTCTTCAGAGGTTAGCAATGGTAGCAAGGAGGGAAATGCATATGGCTCTAAAGAGGTAGCATAAGGGAGACCTTTATAGTAATAGAATGGCTGTGGTTATTGTGGTAAATGGTGCTTACGTGAATCTACACATGACAAGATGACTTAGAGCTATATGCATAATTTATACCAAAGACAATTTCCTGGTTTTGATATTTGTCAGTATTCCATTCCTATAACAAACACCTGAGATAACCAGGTATTTCTCTTTATAAAGAAAAAATTATTTTAATTCAGTTTTGGAAGTTGTGTTCTGCGGTCATTTAGCCCCCGTGGCATTTGGATTTGTGACAATGCAGCTCATCCTGGTGGAAGCTCATGCTGGAGCAAGACCATTCAAATCATGGCCAATATGCAAAAGAAAGGTTACAGGGACTGGGGTCCCACAGTCCCCTTTGAGGACATGCCTTCAATGACTGAAGAGCTCCTACTAGGCTTTACTTCTTAGAGACTCCACTACTTCCCATTAGCATTAAGCTAGAGACCAAGACTTTAGCACATGGGTTTTTTGGGGAAATTCCAGATCTAAACTATAGCAATACTGTAATTATATAAATATATCCAATAGGGGAAATCGTGATGCACAGGACCTTTGTATACTAATTTTGCAATATCTTTGAATCTGTAATTTTTTAAGTTTTTTTTTTTTAAATCAATGAATAAAGAAAATTCTGGGGTCTCAGTAGATGTAGAAAAAGCCTTTGGAAAAAATGTACCATTCATTTATTTTCACAAACAAACTTAAAAAAAAAGGTATCTATGAGAATGTTACAGTCAAAAACATGCTTAACTATGAGATAAAAGATTAAATGTTTCCCTGTGATAGAAAGGGGAAAAAAGGACATCTGCTATCATTCCTTCTATACAACATTGTACTGATGTCCTAACCAGAGCAATAAAGGGAGAAAAAGTACAAGTAAAGGCATATGAGAAAGTAAGAATTAAAACTGTTTTTATTCACAGACAACAAGATCACCCCTATAAAAAAAATCATAAACTCCAAAAAAGCTATTAGAACTTAAGAAACTATTAGAACTAGTCAGTGTGTTTAACAAGGTTTTAGGACACAAAGGTCAATGTACCAAAATAAATTATATTTTTATATAGTAGTATATCTTTTACTGTTGGCTCCTGGTAACAAATTCTTTCAATGTTTAATTGTTTAAAATGGTTCTTTCACATTCAGCTATTAAGAATATTTTTTAGGGAGTATAAAAGCTTAGATTGGAGTGATTTTCTCTAACAACTTTGAAAAATATCTATTGTCTGCTGACTTCCATTGTTTTCATTGAATGTCATGTGTCCTTTCTTTTGGGTACTTAATTTTTTTTTTCCTCTTTGTCTTTTGGTTTTTACTACTTTTGCCATTGTGTTCCTATTGTACTTTTTGTTTATCATTCCTGGGGTAGCATTTGTTGTGTATGTGGCTTCATATCTTTTTTGAGTTTCAGAAAATTCTCTGGCATGATCTCTTCAAATATTGCTTGGCACATTCACATTCTCCTCTCCTTCTGGGACTCTAACATGAGTCTCAAAACTTTGTGAACAACATATTCCATATTCAATAGGACAAATCAACTCAAAGTACCCTCGTCTCTCTAATATTAGTATTTTTAGATGATTATGCCATAATTCTGTGACATATCACTTAAAAAAATTTCTCTCTTAAGGATAGGCACCAAGGGTTGGGGATACAGACCTATGGTATAGTGCTTGCCTAGCAAGTGCAAGGCTGTGGGTTCACTCTCCAGCATTGCATTAATTAATTAACTAATTAATTAAAATAAGGATGGGGATGAAATTTCTGAATAACTTTCAAATAATAAGTATAATTTTAAAATTTTTATTTTATCTACTTATGAATTAAATGGAGACTTTTGCTTTAAAAAAAAAAAAAAGAACCATCAATCTCAAATACTGTTTTGGTACTTACACTGCATTTTATAAGCATTAACTTCTATTCACCCACACTTATGGAAAAAGTCTGTATCCTTCATTTATTACTAACAGCCAGGGATATATGGTTGTGGATGCATATTTCTGTTTCAGCTTTTGTTTGAGCAGCTTCCAAAACATCATCCTATAGGTTTTTGGAATCTTTGCCAAGTTCAGCTCAGATTAAGTTTCTTTGTTAGGATTGCTTTTTAAAGCATCTGGATCAGAAATCATATACTTCTGCTGCATAGCAAAGAAACATTTGGAAATCATCAGAGACATCATAATAAAGGATGAATAGTATTGCATGTTTTTTCTTAGGGTAGGTAAGAGCTACAACAAAAATAATTTCATTAAGAATTTAGAAAATGTTAGGTGGATATTGTTAAAACATTTTAAGCAACTGATAGCTTACTTTGAAACAATATTATTCTAGGTATTATTGTTCCTAAATCTATAATGAAATATTTCTGAGTAAAACTAGAGGTTTCTTCTGTTGATCTATTTTTAATGCCTACTCACACACACTAAGAAGGCATGTAAGACTAAAAGTTTTTAGCTTAACATCATCCTATCATTTTTATTTTGTCTCCAGTTTTGAAGCAGAAACCTAAATGATTATTCATGGCCTTTCAGTAAACAGCATTCATTGGAGGAAAAGAGGTTGTCTTAAGCAACAATCTATCTACTCTCCTATAGAGAAAGACCCATTTTTTATTAAAAGAAAAATCTCCGAGGAAAGACTTCAGTTTCTAATATAGTGCATTGTATCGTTTTCATAAGTAGGCCAGAATTTCAATATGAGTGTCAGAACTTTTGTACCTGTGAAGTGAACCTACATATATGATTTTTATGCTTTCCAATAGTGCCAAAATGATTGATGAATTTGGGACAGATCAATGATTATCCCATGCATCACCATGAGAAAGTGCATTTAGGTTACAGTATGGGAATTCAGATGATTTAGTGGATAAGCTTCAGACTGTGGAACCAAAAGAAAATAGGTCTTTTTTCTAATTGGAGAGTGACCATTGGTATTCTCCCTTCTGTGATACTCTTAAATTTAGAAACAGGGCTGGGATTGTGGTACAGCACTCGCCTAGCACAGACGGGACCCAGGTTCGATTCTCAGCACCACATAAAAATAAAGGCGTTGTGTTGTGTCCATCTACACCTAAAAAATAAATATTAAAAAAAAATTTAGAAACAACTTTCTCCTTCACGTTCACTTCAAAAGGATGCTACAAGCCTATGAAGTCATCATAGTATATGAACCCAAATGTACCCTCTTGTCACTACATAATCCAGTGATGTCTCAAAAACATCAATCTTGAAATCATTCATTGACCATTCAGATGCTGATTACAACGTCCCTAAGAATGTGTATGTATGTGTAAGTGAGGGAAGTCTTTCCTACCGGTGAATCTTTCATCCCTAATACATGTTTATTCTTCCTCATCTCATTAACAAGAAAATATTAGAAGAAAGGTGAACAGATCCTTCAGGGAGTAAGGAAATGCACTTTTGCTTCTTTATAGCTTACCTTATCCCCACCTTAAAGACAGAGCTAAAATGTGATGTCTGAGATATATGTAGCAATGAAGTTTTTATTGATTGATATAAATATGTATGGCTTTGTTCAGCTGAATACTGCGGGTAGGAGTTACTGGCGTATGTAATACATTATCTTATTACACTCATTTTATGGAAGCCGATCCTGATGGGACAGTGGAAGGAGAGCTTACTCCAGCTTTCTGGAAAAGCAATTAATCCTCCTGCTTATGTCGCAACCATGTCTTGGATCGCACTGGTGTGCTGGCACCCTCTCCCCTTTTATTAAAACAAAAATGCAGCTGCTGACCAGAAGTGCAGCTCTACAAGCAGGGCTTTCATCATGTTGGTAAGAGATTCATATCCAGGGTTGACATCATTTCAGTTATGGCCTTTTCTTTATTAAAGTTGGGAATTTCAAGTTTGTTTATTAAAGATTTAAAGCTATAGGTTAAATCACCAAATTGAAATCCACTTATTTCCCTATACCACGATAAGTGGATAAGGTGTGCTGGAAAATGTATTTTTCAGATTTTTTTTAACCAACAGAGAAATTATTTTAATTGTGAAGTGCATTGTATCAAAAAGAAACTGATGTCTGCTTCCCTCTGAATCTTTAGCACTTCTTTTTTTTTTTTTTTTTATAACTCTCACATCCCTTGGTTTCTAATTAGAGCCTTTAGTAAATGTTTTAGAGCTGTTGACTATTAAATGTTAGTAAAAATAGTGGCCAAGGCTTTGACTTACCTTTGTGGCAGCTTTGCTGTGCAGTTCATCTGTTTCTCATCAGTTTCTAAAATTGATAATTCTTTAAGACAGGTGGCATTCACCAGTGTTTACAAAGATTTTTTTTTTAACTGTCAGTATAGTCTTGTGCTCAATGGCTCTCTTAATTTATAACCCAATCTTTTTCATGACAAGACATCTTTTACTACAAAAACAAAAGTTAGGAAAATGCTTTTTATCTATATTTTGATGTAAATTCTATTTTATTTTTAAAATATTTATTCTTAAGCTTTAGGTGGACACAATATCTTTATTTTACATTTATATAATAGTGGTGCTGAGGATTGAACCCAGTGCCTTGTGCATGCTATGTGAGCATTCTACCATTGAGCCACAACCCCAGCCCTGTAAATTCTATTTTAAGTAGTAGAATTAACATTGTAGAGTTAACAAAGATACTTTTATAAAGCCATTAATGAAACATTTTATAATTTCAAATTTTTAATGTTTTGGACATTTTAGCTCTTGTTTTCCCATTGAATCACAGTCTAGTGGGATTCACTTTTGTCCTCCACAAAATTATTGTAATAAAGGCCATGGATTACACTTACAATGTTTTTTTTTTTTTTTTAATTCCCTTGTCCAGAGCATTCTGCGTATTTATTAGTAAGTAACAATTGAGTTTTTGTTGATAATAATTTTGTTACTAAAGATGAAAACATTTAGAAAAAGCAGCTGGAGTAAGGACTGTGACATCACTCTGAGCTGTCTCTTAAGAGTTTTGAAGTTGTTGAATTACATATTACTGGAGGCAGTAAATCCAAAAGTTTACTTTCTTGGTACCAGGGATTGAACCCAGGGACACTACCACTGAGCTACATCCCCAGCCCTTTTTATTTTTTATTTTGAGACAGGGTCTCACTAAGTTGCTCAGAGTCTCCCTAAGTTGTTGAGGCTGGCTTTGAACTTGCAATCCTACTGTTTTAGCCTCCCCAGTGGCTGGGATTACAGGTGTGTGCCACTGCACCCCACTGTAATTCTTAACATAAAAGTGTTTGTTACTGGCACATTGGTGTGTGCCTGTAATCCCAGATACTTGGGAGACGAAGGCAAGAAAATAGTTTTGAGACCAACCTTGGTATCTTAGTGAGGGCCTGTCTCAAAATAAAAAGGCTGGATGTAGGTTTTAAAAAAATAAAATAAAAAGATGGATGTGGTGGCGCACGCCTGTAATCCCAGTAGCTCGGAGGCTGAGGTGGGAGGATCTCAAGTTCAAAGCCAGCCTCAGCAAAAGTGAGGTTCTAAGCAACTCAGTGAGACCCTGTCTCTAAATAAAATACAAAATAGGGTTGGGGATGTGGCTCAGTGGTTGAGTGCCCTTGAGTTCAATCCCAGTACATCCCCCTAAAAAAATTAAAAAGTGTTTGTTTCTGTGTTTCAACACCCAAAGGTGTGATGCAACTGGGTAATCTCACATTCAATTTAATTCTGGTCTCAACTACCCAGTGTTAATGGCAGACTCCACAAGTTTAGGACAAAGTCCTTACTGCCCCCACTTTAATTATGAGTCATAAATTTGGGGTGTTACTAGTCAACTATAAATTGTAATTTTCCATCACTTCCTCAAGTTCAGTAGTTCCCCGGAATGACTCACAGAACTCAGGAAAGCCACCACCACTTAACCTAGTTATCCCACTCCATAATCAGCATACTGTAGTGACGCAGCCACATCAACATTTATAGCAGCTCAATTCACACTAGCTAAACTATGGAACCAGCCTAGGTGGCCTTCAACAGATGAATGGATAAAGAAAATGTGGTATATAAACACAATGGAATATTATTCAGCCATAAAGAAGAATGAGATTATGGCATTTTCCGGTAAATGGATGGAACTGGAGACTACCATGCTAAGTGAAAGAAGCCAATCCTCAAAACCAAAAGTCAAATGTTGGCCTGGGAATATAGCTCAGCTGATAGAGTGCTTGCCTCACATGCACAAGGCCCTGGGTTCAATCCCCAGCACCACACACACACACACACACACACACACACACACACACAGTCAAATGTTCTCTCTGATATGTCACACAATAAGGTAGGAGGGGGAAGAAGTTCAGTGGGTTAGACAAAGGGGAATGAAGGGGAGGAGGGTGATAGGAATCGGAAAGACAGTAGAATGAATCGGACATTACTTTCTTATGTTCATATATGAATACACGACCAGTGAAACACCACATCAGGTACAAAGAGAGAATTTTTTAATATTCATTTTTCAGTTTTCGGCGGACACAACATCTTTGTCTGTACATGGTGCTGAGGATCGAACCTGGGCCGCACACATGCCAGGCGAGCACGCTACCACTTGAGCCACATCCCCAGCCCCTGTCATGTATATCTTAAAAGAACAAAAAGAACTCAGGAAAGCACTATACTTAAATTATTGTTTTAGCATAAAGGTTGTTATTTCAGCATAAAGTCACATGGAGGGTCCTGGGCTTCTGTCCCTGTGGAGTCAGGGTGTGACACTGCTAAATCTATCTAATCACCAGCTAGGAGACTTCATGTCATTACGTAGGCATTGTTAATTAAAACCTTGGCCCCATGACTGACTCTTTAGACTACCCCTCTTCCTGGTCCAAAGTTGTGACTTTTTAATCAAGTGATCAGTCTTTCTAATGACCCATCCTCTTCCTGAAGCTACCTAGGGGCCCTATTAGCATAAGAGACATTCCTATCACAAAAAATGCCTTGGGCCGACTATGGTTGGTGGCAGAGCGCTTGCCTGGCATGTGTGAGGCACTGGGTTCGGTCCTCAGCACCACATAAAAATAAATAAAATAAAGGTATTGTGTCCCTCGACAACTAAAAAATATATTTTTAAAAAATGCCGTGGGCTTTTATCTGTGCCTAGAACCAGGAACAAAGGTCACATGCACATACTGCCCCGGTTTCCTTGTACAGTGGTTAAAATCACAAATACTTGTCATATGGAAAAAAAAAAAAAAAACCAGATCCTATATTTAGAAAGATAATTGGGTAGAATTTCACATGCAATGGTAATCAGTAAATTAATGGTAGTCACACTGAATAAATCTCTTGAGAGAGTTGCAATTTTTTTTCTTTCTACATTTACCAAGGTCTTGAGGTCTTTAAACACCCACCATAACTGGTCACTTGTTTTGAACAAAACATCACGTTCCAATTCCTGACTTGTATATTCAAAGACCTTAGACTTAAAGGAAATACCGAAAACCATGAAGGATACTTGAAGTATATGGTTTCTACCGACTGAAAACAGTTATTATGTGCCTTCTTGTATCTGCAATCTATGACACTACATTTTTGCTAATACTAAGATCAGTTTATTTCTTCAGCCACCCGTCGCTGGTGTCAGTGCTGTAGTTTGGAAGTTGAATGTCCCCTAGAGGCCTCAGTGTTCAAAAGCTGTGGGTTCCTGGGACAGTGCTGTTGGGTGATGGTGGCATCTTTGAGCGTGAGGTCAGTCCTTAGGTTACAGGACCATGCCCCTAAGGGGGATTGTGGGCCCCTGGTCTCTTCCTTTTTGTCTTTGCTTCTCAGCCATGAGATGAGTAGTTTTTCTCCATCAATATTTCCACCACGATGAGCTGCCTCACCATAGCCCAAAGCAAAGGGGAATAGAACCTCCCAAACAGAACCACTTTTCTTTATAAATTAATTATCTCAGGTATTTGTTATACTGACAGAAAGCTAACAGAGCTAGAAAAAAATCACATCTGAATATTGACTTTCCATAAGCTTAAGCTCAAAGTGTTTATCCATAGTACTGTTCAAAAACAGAAATTATTTTTTCTCTAAAATATTTTGATGTCCAAATGACACACACACACACACACACACACAAAAAATACTATGGAATTATACGCATCACATGATTCTTGCTTTCAAAGAATATAAAACCCAATAGAAGTGACCAAATTAATGTACATAACAAACTAGCAACACAAGTTATGTGATATTGGTGTGGAATGAGTTAAAATTTTCAAAGAAGACAGAATTTGCCCACAATCATTCCTGAAATCGGGTCTTCTTTGTTTCCATTAGGGAATTATGATTTCTTTGCTAAAGAGTATGGTGTGCCACAGCCCCTTTGACAGAGCAGCAAGTCTATTTTAATGCTATAACACTACTCTGTTCTGCTTTTCTAGAATGTAGCTGCTGAAGATTTAAAGCTGTTTTTACAGACCTTCCTGTAACTGCTCCAAGAGCCAAATAAAGTTAAACTGATGTTTTAATCCAAACCCTAGAATTAGGCTAGGCGTTCTCCTACCTCATTCACCCCGATCTTTGTGCATTACATTAAAAAAAAAAGTTAACAGAAAGGCTCTGTAGACTCCCTTAATTTATCAAAGAGGACAAATCTCTGAGAAATAGTTTACATGCTATTCTAATACTGCTAAACTTATTTCAGATAACATCAGATTTTGATAGGAAGACTAAAATTAACCTGTACTTGGTGAGTGGCATTTTTTTCTAGAATTGTTCAGATCAAGATTGTTTTACAATAGAGAAGTCATTTGTGGTCAATGGGGTATAAAATGTGGCTTTAGATGCCAAAGTGTAATGAAATTTAATTTATGGCTCTCTCTTTTTGCTTTCTTTTCAATGAGCTAATCATGAATCCACTCTGTCACTTGAGTTTGCTTAGCAGCTGGTGTTGATGAAAAGATACTGGTCTTAATATATAGTAAGGATGGTTATAATAAACCTAATACAATATGCTGAAAATTTTTATGAGTCAATTCATAATGTACATGTGAACTTGTCAAAAAAAATCAATACCTTCGTGAAGGATAAATTTGGAGAGAAGGTTCTGAGATCAGAATTTTTAAATCATTCTACCACGCATTATAAAGCTTTTTTTTTTTTTGTAAAGTAGCTATTTAAAAATTATATGTGGATTACACTTGCTTATTTTTAGCTAGATGTTTTCCTCCATTGAACTAATATACAAATATAAGATTCTTTCCTAGGACGCTCTTCCCCATCTGATAGTTTCTAGACGTTAAGAAAAACTAGGTATGATGATATTAATTTGCTGCTAACTAATGTTGTACAACCTTGCTAGATGACAGTCCATCTGTCAAATTAACGTCATGACATCCCACTTGTTATTTTAATATGTTATGAGGATGAAATGTGTTTTTTAGATATGTTTTACATTTGCACTAAGTAATGGAAAGTACAATATATTATGTGCCTGTGCCCTGAGGAAAGTTTTTAACAAAAATAATTGAAGGTAATAAATCTTACCCCCCCCCTTTCCCTGTGCATTGCTCCTTCCCCAGTTTACCTCATGCATTCTTGTATCTTCTAAACTTCTCAAGCCTTCTAGATAGTGACAAGAGGGAGCAGAAAACTGTGTGCATTGTAGAATAAAACCCACCGTACCTGCCAAAAGTTTACTCTGTCCTGGAATGTTGATTTACTAAACATTCTCTATGATCACTATTATGAGCGTCTGATTCCCTTTCCTAACATCGAAATGTGCTCTTGAATGATGTTGCTATTGAACACAAGACAAGCTTTTCAAATAATTAGGAACATCTACAAGCTAATAAATCTCTCCTGCAGTTTTAATTTGATTGTATACTTGGTAGGTGTTTTGCTTCAGAGAGTGTGGGGGTGGGCGAGTGATTTATAACGTGTTTGGGTTTTTTGTTTAAATCGTCATAGGCAGCAGTGATAAAACTTGGTGCAAAGAAATGTTGCCATTTGTGTTTGATATATAACTCATTATTATCTCTAATTATGCCTTGATCTTGCCAACTCTCCCCCAATGTGAATTTTTAAAATCGGAAGGTGATTCACTTTGAGATACAATGTTCTAACAATTGATGTTCCTCTGGGTGTTTTGTTTGTGTGTTTAAATACACCACACGGTTGATTGTACAGTGTCTTTTCAAAAATGATTATAGGGTTTTGTAACTTTTGTGTAACGTTATCCAGAGCATTTTCAGTCTATGTTTAAGTGGGACAATATATTATGAAAAGTGAATTTTTGAACTATTTAAGTGGAATACTTTTCAACAAGAAATAATGATGTGAATGTAAACTAATCCAATATATATGAATGTAGCCCAGGCTTGCAATATTGGTTTATCCATTAATTTTCTGGGCCCAGGTGTTTGTTTTGTGGGAAGTCATCTCACAAAGTGATGATAGATGTATTTTACTCAGAGCTGGTTATACAAGCCCAACATCTTTTACTCTTCATACTCAAAACTGTTTGGTTAGAAACTATTGCACATAAAGCTTCAAAGTCACCATTCAGGAAAATTATTTAAGTTCTTTCAATAGAGAAAATATTTTCTAAAAGCTTCCAGTGAAGAAATTAGAACATTTAAAAGTCTAAGTCAAAATAAATATTATTGATAATTTTATAGATAATTTTTTGGGGGAATACTTTTAGACCAGATTTTTTTCTAAAATGGAAATGTGTAACACTTAAAAAATTAATACCCTTTTAAAAATAAAAAAAAAACATACAATATAGAAGTCTTACAAGTGGAAATCCCTTCTATAATCTTGTCTCTCAGAGAAAAGTCATTGTTAACCTCTGCTGTATATCCTTCCAGGACTTTTTTTTTTAACAAAATGCTTTTAAAATTTAATTATCCTTATGTGTAGTACTTTGCAAACTATCCTTTTTACTTAATGGATATCCTTCCATGTCAACATATGTGGATCTCCATAATGATTTCTTTAATCTTTAATGATGACATGGTATTAGGTAAACCACAATTTATTTGATGATTCTCTCTCTGTCTCTTTTTAATGCATTGCTGGGGATCAAACCCAGGGCCTCATACATTTTGAGCACTCTAATTACTGAGCTATATCCCCAACCTTGATGAATCTCCCTATTGATGGACATTTAGGATTTTTCCAGTTTGGAGCTATTATTTCTCTCTCTCTCTCTCTCTCTCTCTCTCTCTCACACACACACACACACACACACACACACACTACATTTGTTTAATGATTTCCTTGAAGTAAATTTATAAAATTCAAATTACTGGGTTTAAGTGTTGAGATCTTTAAAAGTTTTATGTGTTGGGCCAGGGCTGGGGCTCAGCGGTAGAGTGCTCGCCTAGTGTGTGCGAGGCACTGGGTTTGATCCTCAGCACCACATAAAAATAAATAAACAAAATAAAAGTATTGTGTCCAACTATAACTAAAAAAATTTTTTTTTTAATTTTATGTATTGAGATCTTTAAAAATTTTAGATGTCTTGCCAAACTGTTTTCTGAGAGAGTTAAAACCAATCAACATACAGATATATAGTCACATCAATAGTGTATGAGAATTCTCATTAGCCATCCTGTATGTGTGTTTTATTTACCAATTAAATGGGACTGAACTTAGGGGCACTCGGCCACTGAGTCACATCCCCAGCCCATGTTGTATTTAGAGATAGGGTCTCACTGATTGCTTAGCACCTCACTTTTGCTGAGGCCGACTTTGAACTTGTGATCCTCCTGCCTCAGCCTCCTCAACTGCTGGGATTTACAGGAATGCACCACCATGCCTGGCTATTTCATTGTTTTTAAGCTACAAATCTTCTATTACTGATGAAGCAGCACATTTTAGACATCTATTGACAATTTTAGTTTTCTTCATTTGTGAATTACCAGGAAAAGCATGGCTTTTCACCGTTTTATATATAAGTACTCTAAATTTTCTTATTAATTTCTAAGAACCTTTTATGTAGTAAAGATATTAGGCCTTTGTGTATCATATATTGATGTTTATCTTTTTTTAAACTCAGTTTATGATATGTGGTTTATTTGTGGCCACTTATGTGAGAAATTTTGTTATGAATTTTATTAGTCTTTTTATTGATAGTTTTAGCTTTAGTGAATGTCATGAAATGTTTTCCTCACCCAATATTATGAAAATAATGTTATTTATTTTCATCTACTATTTTTGACAGTTTTGTTCCATTTATGTTTAAATTCATTTTAATTGATATATAATTAACACAACAAATGGCACAAATTTAGAGTATATAATTTGATAGATTTTGACATTTTTTGACATTTATAACTCATGAAACCATCAACACAATCAAGATAATGAACATATCCATCACCTCAAAAAAGTTGTCTCCTGCCTCTTTGAAGTTCTTCTCTCCCAACTCTTTTTCCATATCTCCCACCCCTATCCCCAAATAACCACTGATTGAATTTCTCTTACTGTGAATTAATTTATATTTTCTAGAATTTTTATAAATGGAATAATACAATCATACTGGGTATATTCTTTTTTTCTGACTTCCTTCACTCAGCATAATCATTTTGAGATTTCATCCATGTTGTTACATATAACAATAGTTTGTTCTCTTTTATAGCTGAGCACTATTCCATTGTATGAATAGGCCAAAATTGATTTATTTAGTCACATATCAATGGGTTATTTTCAGTGTTTGGTTATTACAAATAAATTATGAACATTCATGTTCAAATCTTTGTATGGACATATTGCTTTCATTTCTCTGGGTAAATATCTAGATGCAGAATAACTGTATTATATGAAAGGTTTGTGTTTAACTTTTTTTTTTTTTTTTCTGGTACTGGGGATGGAACCCAGGGATACTTCATCATTGAGTCACATCCCCAGCCCTTTTTATTTTTTATTTTGAAACAGAGTCTCACTAAGTTGCTTAGGGCCTCACTAAGTTGCTGAGGCTGGCCATGAACTTGTGATTCTCCTGCCTCAGCCTCCCCAGTTACTGGGATGACAGGCATGAACCATTGCATCAGGCTGTGTTTAACTTTTTTAGAAGCTACCAACCTGTCTTCAAAAGTGATTATATCTTTTTAGATGCTTATCAGCAGAGCACGAGTGTAAGTTCCTCCACATTAGTCAGTTTCTTGAAATTTAGCCACTTTAATGTATTATAGTATTTTATTGTGATTTTAATTCACATTTCCCTAATGAACAACCATGTTGAGCATCTCTTCATGAGTTGAAATGTGTCATCCAGTCAGATGGGGTGGTATATACCTTAATCCCAGCAACTCAGGAGGCTGAGGTAGGAGGATCACAAGTTCAAAGCCAGCCTCAGCAATTTAGCAAGGTCCTGAGCAACATAGCAAGACCCTGTCTCAAAATGAAACGTGTTATCTATATATCTATATAATGGTTGTGGGAGTAGATTTATCAAACTTATCTACGTGTACACTGAAAATGTAGAAATTTTATTGTACACAAATTATATGTCAGGAAAATTGAGTGACATCATCACAGTTGATTATAAACATGAGAGTATTTAGGGAATGTAAGGATAAATAAAACTGTATAAAACAAGCAGAAAAAAATCAGTACTGAATAACATAATACCTCTTCATCCCCCGCAAATAATTGTCTACTCAAATCTTGTGCTCATTTTTTGAATTCATTTGTTTGTTTTCTTCTTACTGAGTTTTGAGAGTTATTTGTATATTCTGGTTTCAATTCCTTGATCAGATGTGTGCTTTATGAATATTTTCTTCCAGTCTGTGACTTGTCTTTTTGTTTTCTTAATGGTGTTTTTCAAAGAAAAGAAATTTTGATGTCATCAACATTTTCAATTCTTCTTTAATGGAGCATGCTTTCGTTATCTTATCTAAGAAATATTGTTTAATCTTCAATTGCAGAGATTTTTTTTTCTTCTCCATTTTCTTCTATGATTTTAAGTTATAATTTTAACTTATAATTATAAGTTTTATAATTTAAAGTTTATGATGCATTTTAGAGTAATTTTGTATATAGTGTGAGGTTTGGGTCCAAGTTTATATTTTGTATCCAGTTGTTCCAGGAACATGTGTTGAAATTGGTATTTTCTCTCCCCTAGATTGGCTTTGCACCTTTGTCAAAAGTTAAGTTGTCCATGGCTCAGTGGTTGAGCACTTGCCTTGCATGTATGAGGTACTGGGTTTGGTCCTCAGCACCACATAAAAAAATAAATAAATAAAATAAAGGTATTGTGTCCATCTACATCTAAAAAATAATTCAAAAAAGTAAGTTGTTAACAACCAATAATAAAAATTTTTTAAAAAGTAAGTTGTTCATATATCTGTAAGTCTATTTCTGAATTCTATATTCTGTTTTTCTTTGTTTATATTTGCAATACTACCTTGTCTTGATTACCACAGCTTTAAAAAGCTTGAAACTAGGTAGTGTTAATCTTTTAACTTTCTTCTTCTTAATCAAAGTTATAGTGACTATTCTAGGTTCTTTGCATCTCCATATAACTTGTAGAACAGCTTACCTGTACTAAAAAGATCACAGGAATTTTGATTAAGATCACATTGGGAAGAACTGGGCATCTTAAAAATATTGAGTTATCTAATACATGAACAAGGCATATGTCTCCATTATTTGAGTCTTGCTTAATTTCTTTCATCAATGTTTTGTTTTTGTAGTTTTCAGTCTACAGGTCTCACCCATCTTTTGTCATACTTATTCCTAAAAATTCCATATTTTATGCTATGGTGAATATGTTGGTTTTCACTTTGATTTATGATTATTTGTCATGAATTTACATAAATATAATTGATTTTTGCATATTGCTTTTGCATCCTGCAACCCTAGAAACTCACCTTTTAGTTCTAGTAGGGTTGTGTATATTGCATTGAATATTTTACATAAATGATCATATCATCTGTGAATACTTTCTTTCCAACTGGATGTTTTTTATTTGTTTTTCTTATTTTTTTTTTGTATTTGCTTAAAACACAAGTACCATGCTGAATAGACATGATGAGCTGAGGCAAACTTGTTTTGACTCCAGAGAGAAAGAATCTAGTCATTCATCACTAAGTATGATGTTAGATAGAGATTTTTTGTAATGAACTTGAAGTTTTCTTCTATCAGGAATGTATGTTCAGTTTTTGTGAGTTGCTTTTTCTGTGTCTAAAAATGAATGTATGATTCTTTTGGGTTTTTTTGTTGTTGTTAATATGATTCACACTGATTTATTTTTTAATATTAAACTAAGCTTGCATTCCTGGGATAAACTCAACTTTTTTTTTGTGATGTATTCGCTTTTCTATATATTGTTGTATTTGATTTACAAACATTTTGTTTAGAAGTTTTACATTTATGTTCATGAGAAATATTGGTCTCTAGTTTTCATTTCTTATAATTTCTTTGATGGTTTTCAGGCAAAGGTAATGAGTTAGGAAATAGAATGAGTTGGGAAACATTTCTTCTCTTTACTTTTGTTAAAGAATGTGTGTAGAATCAATATTATTTTCCCCAAATGCTAGATAGAATTCACAGTGGAGTTTTCTCTGTGGAATTGTTATTAGTAGTTTTAATTTCATTAATAAATATAATACTATTCAAATTACTTCTTGAGTAAGCTTTGGTATTTTGGAGTTTTCAAGGGATTTAAGCTGTTACATATACGGGCATACAATTATTCATAATTTCATAATATTCCCTTATTATCTTTTCAATCTCTGGGATGTAATGTACCTTCTTTTATTCTTGTTATTGGTATTTGTGTTGTCTTCTCCCACTACCTTTCACCACCTGATTAAGCTAACTACGGTTCCTTCAATCATATTGATTTTCATTAAGTATGATGTTTTGGCTTTATTGATTTTTCTCTATTACTTTATTTTAATTTATTGATTTATATTATGCTCCTATTTCCTGTTTTCTTCTTCAACTTTAATTGCTCTTCCTTTTCTGGTTTCTTAAGGTATATGTTAAGGTCAACTGAGACATTTCTTCTTTCCTACTATGGGCTATTAGAACTAAAAATTTCTCCGAGTTAAAAATACTTCCTAAGTTCCTTTAGGTTTTCTTCTTTGACCCATGGGTCATTTAGAAGTACACTGTTTAGTTTCCAAATATCTGGCAATTTAAGTCAGGTGCCATGGCGCATGCCCGTAATCCCAGCAGCTGGGGAGGCTGAGGGAGGAGATCAAAGTTAGCCTCAGCAACTGCGAGGCCCTAAGCAATTCAGTGAGACTCTGTCTCTAAATAAAACACAAAATAGGGCTGGGGATGTGGCTCAGTGGTTGAGTGTCCCTGAGTTCAAATACTGATACCCCCACCACCACAAAACAATCTGGTGATTTTAAATATACCTTTCTGTTATGAATATCTAATTAAATTGCACTGTTTGGGAAACATGCTCTGTATGACTTAAATTATTTCAAATTTAGTGAGACTTGTTTTATAACTTGTTAAATGTTCCATGAGCACTTGAAAAAAATATGCATCCAGTGGTTGTTAGTTGGCCTGTCCAGGTTGGTTGACAATGTTATTCAAGTCTTATATACTGATTTTCTGTCTATTTATTATATCAATTTTTGAGAGAACTTTTAAAATCTCCTATAGAATTTTGAGTTTGTCTGTTTCTTCTTTCAGTTTTTGCTTCATATATTTTGAAACTCTTTTGAATATATAAGCATCTAGGATTGTTTTATCTTCTCCGTGAAGTGAAATAATGTAAGACTTAAAGAACAGGAAGTCACACAAGCAGGAGAAAACATGTGTTCATTGCAGTTAGGTTGATTCAACCAAATTTGTTTGTCCTTTTACCTCATTTGGAAAGGATTTGAGTCAGATACATTTATTTAAAACTTCTGTGTTCTAGATACTCTTTCTTCCTTTTCTTTTCCTCTCCTCTCTTCTCCTTTCCTTCTGTCTCCTTTTGTTCTTGCTTTATGTCTGCCTCACACATGCTAGGCAAGCACTCCACTGAGCTGCATCTCCAGAATATAGAGAGTGTTTCTTTATAACAACTTAAAAAAATTTTTTTAGTTGTAGGTGGACAGAATACCTTCATTTTATTTATTTATCTTTATGTGGTGTTGAGGATCAAACCCAGGGCCTCACACATGCTAGGCAAGCACTCTCCCACTGAGCCACAACTCCAGCCCCTAGAGAGTGTTTTTGAAAAAGTTTTACTATGATCTTAGGGCAAAAATACATTGTACATAGGAACCTAATGCATGCATTTATTTATACATGTTTGTATATTATATGTGTGTATACACTAAAAACTTTCATACACATAAAAATTACCCCTATTACCTGTAATGCAGTCTGATACTTTCCTTTCTCTTCTATGTCATTTTTAAAACCAATACTAATCATAACTCACTAAATTGATTCGATGGCTGATTAATGGATCGAAGGTTAAAAAAGACTATACAAGGATAATAGAAATAGGAATAACACAGAGTTCACCTCCCAAGGATCTTTCATTGTAACGGTGGAGGCAGACACATAAACAGAACAATTTCAACACAGCACAATAGTCTGTGACAGGGAACTGTGGAGGCTTAGAGCTGGTGAGGCCAAGAAAGCGGTCATAGGTGACCTAGGCCAAGGGAACAACAAAGGAAAAGGAAGAGTGTTTAAAGTGAGAGGTAAAGAGGAGTTGAGAAATGAAGGTAGAGATAGATAGGAACCAAGTCACCTAGTGCTCTGATGAGGAATTTGATCTTCATCTTGCAAGTGATGAAAAGCTACTGGAGGGTTTTAAGAAAGAAGTGACATGATCAGTCAGACACAGTGGCCCATATCTCCAAACCCAGCTATTGGAGAGTTCTAGGCAGAAGGATCTCAAGTTTGAGGCCATCCTGGGCAAATTAGCAATACCCTGTCTCAAAATTAAAAAAAATTAAAAGGGCTGGGGGTGTAGTTCTATGGTAGAGTGTTTGCATAGTATGCAGAGGGCCCTGGATTGGCTCAATTTGTTCAATACTCAGTACCAATTAAAAAAAAAAAATCAGACATCACTCTGGCTGTAGTGTGAACAATGGTTGAGAAAGGATCAAGACAGGAGATAAAAGTACCAGTCAGGAAGTTATTGTAAAGATCCAAGAAAGAAATAGTAAGCCAAGTATGGTGGCTCACGCTTATAATCCCAGCAGCTCGGGAGGCTGAGGCAGGAGGATCGTGAGTTCAAAGCCAGCCTCAGGAACCTAATGAGGACCTAAGCAACTCGGTGATAGCCTGTCTCTAAATAAAATACAAAAAAATAAGACTGGGGATGTGGCCCAGGGGTTAAGTGGTTAACCACCCAGTTTAATCCTTGATACCAAAACAACAACAAAAAACCTGAACTACATCTGTAACGATAATTATTTAGAGATTAAATGAAAGTGATTTATTAATTGATTTAGTATAGGAAATAATGATGAGGGATGGAAAGGAGATTAAGATGTGGTGAATCCTGTCCTTTCATTCAGCCGTTTGATTCAAAGATAATTTTTTTCCCCACCATGTTGGTGAGGGAACTCAGGGCCTTGCACGTGCTGGGCATGTGCTCTACCAGTGAGCCAAATCTCCAGCCCAAGATGACTGCTAGGATCTTCTGTAAGTCAGACACCCTGCTGTGCTGAAGGTTCTGCAGTGAGTGAAGCAGATACGATTCTCACCCTCCTGAAGAACATCAGAACATGGCCCTATGTTGTCACATACATGAACAGGCATTATGTAAACAATGACATAAATAGAATCTTAAAAATCCTGATGGCTACTATGATAGAAAGGAGCAGAGTGCTCTGAAAGAGAAGAGCAAGAATAAGTTTAGATCAGGAGATAAGGAAAGGCCTCTTCTAGTGACAGCTGGAGTGAGACCATTATAGACCATACGTAGCCAGGCCGATGATTGACAGGGGATAAGTAGATCATGTGGAGGGCACAGCCTATGGGATGCCTCTGCGATAACAAGGAAATTAAAGTGTTCAAGATCCAAAGGAAGCCAGAGTTGCTGGAGCTTAGTAGGGATGTGGGCAGAATCTGGTAAAACAGGGTCGGAGAGGTCATCAAGGATCAGATGATGAAAGATGTTGTAGGCCTTGTTAGGATTTAATTTTTAATTTTCTTTAATTTTCTTCTAAGAGCAATGGAAAGCAATTGAAGAATTTTAGACAAAAAAAAATCATGATTGGATTTGGATTTTGTAAGAGTGGTGTGGCGGCAATTTGGAGAACAGATTAGATTCAAGGATGACAACAGAGGAAATCTGGAAAGTCCTGCCTGATCTGAGTGAGAGGAGGCAGTTTTAAAAAATAAAGCTGGGAGTTGGGGGATGGAGCTCGATGGTAGAGTGCTTGCCTGGCACTCGGGAGGACCTGGGTTGGATCCCAAGCACTGCAAAATAAGCTTCAAAAATAAAACAATCGAACCTGGATTGTAGGTGATGGCAGAGTGGCTACAATGAAGTGAATAGAGTCAAGATCTATTTAGAAAGCAGGATTAACAGGACTGAACGATGAATAAAATGGAGATAAAGGGATATTGAGTTAATTAGAGTTCTTCGGTGGCAAGATAGAAAAACCAACTCGACTCCTAACTTAAACAAAAAAAAGGAATTTAAAAAATAAGGATGACCACCCAGGTATGGTTGGATCATGCCTGTAATCTGGAGGCGGAGGCAGGAGGATTGCAGGTTCAAGGCCAATCTCAGCAATTTAATGAGGCTCCATCTCAAAAAAAAAAAAGGGCCTGGGGATGTAGCTCAGTATTTTCAATAAGGAAAGTACCCCTGAATAATCCCCAGTACCCATCCTCCCATCCTCCGCAAAAGTAATCTGATAGAGACTAGGGAGGAGGAGGATAGAGTTGTCAGGAAGGGAGAAATATACACAATTAAATACAAGGTAAGTTTAAATGAGAAACAAAGCCCAAGAAACAGAGGGCCATTCAGAGAGGCCAGACAAAGCTAGGAAAGACTTCACAAAAGATATAATAAAGCATCATGATAGCAAGAATTCAAGCCAGGCACAGTGCCTCGTGCCTGTTCAAGGCCAGCCTGGGCAATTTTGTGAGACCCTGTTTGAAATTAAACTGAAAAGGGCAGGGGATGTGGCTCAGTGGTAGAGTGCTAGTGAGGCTCTGAACTCAATCACTATTAACAGAAAAAGAGAGAGAACACAGGTTTATTTAGCATCAGATATCAGCTACTGTTCTAAGTGACTTACATATATTAACTCATTTTTTAAATTATTAATAGAATCCTAATCTAGAATATGGAGGGGAGAGCACAAGTCAAAGCCCAGCTCTTTCTCATCTGTAAAAAGGAAAGTTGGACAAATATTTCATTTTTGAATTGACCTGAAAAGCATCTAGATTAGACTCATTGGAGAAGCAGGGGGCCAGAGAAAGAATAGAGGTACCCAGAAACAAGATCTTTTTACAGTTTATTCTCTGTGCTAACAAAGATCATGGACCTACTTCACCTGCGGATAATTGTCAATCTACATATTTATTTTTATAAATCTCAACAAGTAGTAAAGAACTTTTTTGTTCCCCATTCAAAGAAAGTATGTTGAAGACCTGTTGCTAGAGGCACCCAGGAACACACCAGAGAAAGGAAGGCTGCTTTCCCAAGCCACGAACACAGGAAAAAGCCCCAAGCCCTTGGATAGTGGCAACAAATGCAAAAGTTCAGAATCTCATAACAGAATGCAAGACCATACTCTCTATTTATGCACACAGGGAAGACAAACCACTTAGACAATTTATCTCGTGCTCATAAGGAATTTGTATTGAACCATGGATTAAATCTAATTCAGCTAATATATTTGATCAGATGCAGTTAGATTAACCTTGCAGATCACTAAATAAGCAAGAGGTTGAATGCATGGTTCTGTTAATTGTGCTTAATTTTGAAGCACTGTATCCTGCTTGTAACTAAGCTCACTGCCATTTTAAGGCCAGGGTCAGCTCTTCCATTTACAGGACTGTGAATCCCTGAGGTATATAAATTAAAGCTGGCCACTTCTGGAGAGATCTCTTTGGGACCACTTATATGAAATGACTAATGGGGTTAAATTTTTTAAAAAAAATTAAATCCAAAGAAATTTCCCAGAAGTTATGTATAAACTTTCATTAGGTACACTTTCCATTTTGAATTCTTGTGTTTGAGCCAATAGGTTGGCAAAGCCAGCATCACATACTGTAATATACTCAAATGCTTAGTATTTGAATATTTCATATTTTTGGCTGAGTATAAAGCAGTATCTTTCCAGCCAAGTGAGAATAACAAAAGAGAAAAAGCTTCTGAGGGTAAAAACACCAGTTTTAATAAGATGCAAGGATCAGGTGATGTTTGACACCTATCCCCAATGTTTTATTGCATGAAAAGAAAAACATATTTAGTTTTGATGGCTTTGTTTTTGTTTTCCAATCTTCAGGCCTATGCAGTTTTGCAAAGAAAGAGACAGTATTATTACATACTTACAATAGCTGAAAAGCCAGTTCAGAAAAACAGTAATATACATTGGAACGGACAGAGCCTGATGTGGCATCTTTCCACATCTGCTGTTGCTCATTCTAAGAAAATGATGCATACCTAATGCACTTGGAAGGGTGATGAATTGAGAAAATGGTCTCTGGTAAAACCCTTGCATTTCAATGTGATCATGGGAAGCTTCACATCAGCCATCACTTTCCAAGCACAGCTTCATTATCACGACAGAAACTCTGGAGCTTCCTTAGACGGAAATCCAAGAGACAGACAAGGAAAGGAGAAGGGGATGGAATTCCTTGAGATGCCAGCCCACCTCTATCCCTTATTTCCGTTCCTCCTCACTGCTTACAGTAAAAGGAAAAACTTGATACCACTGAAAAATAAAATCCTCAAGACCTTCATAAATTCAGACTTTTAAAACTGAGGTAGTGATTTCAGAACAACCACGAGAGTTTTAATGAAGGAAAACAGAACACAAAACCAGGCATTTTTTAAATCGAAGAAATTCTCAGTGTTGGTGAAAGGTTTGGATCAGGGAGATTTAAGGAACCCAAGAAACTGACTTCCCAAGGAGTCTCAGTGCCTCTGGGACATTTTTTTTCCTGACATTCATGCTGAATACTATTCTTCTTCTCCTCCTTCTTTTTCTTTTCTTTTTTTTTTAAAAACCTTTCCTGAAATTCTTGGCACAATTTTGGATTTGGCGATGGGGACTAATTACATTCTCTTGTTCGATGCAATTAGAAAACGTTGTTTCGTTTTAGAACACAAAATTTATGGGACTCCCGCATTACTGTATTCTTCCTATGAGCCAATTTGCTGTCATTAGGCTTAAATCAAAATATATCTATGAGTCATGTAATTTTAGTTCCAATACAAGTTCCATGACTTAAATTTAATTTCTCAAAAGATGATGATGTCAATTAGTTCTCGGCTTCTAGGGTTCAAGAAATAGACAACTCACTGGAACATGCCTGAGGATTTCCATTCATTTTGTTTTCTTTAACTTCACCTTTGCTCGGGTCAAGGTCAGCGCACTGTGTAGGAAGAAGAGGAGAAAAGAAGAAGTCAGAGAAACAGGAGTCCTCATTTAGAGTTCATCACTTACCACCTAGGTGACCTTGACCAATTATTTAACCTTGCCACGTCTTGGTTGTTTCATTTCAGTTTTTTGAGTTGGGGATTGAATCTAGCATTCCCATCCGTGAACTTTGTCTTCTTCTTCTTTTTTTTTTTTTTTTTAATGATACTGGGGGTTGAATCCAGGGCCTCGTGTGTGCTAGATGCTTTCTCTAATCACCAAGCTACATCCTGGCTACATCCCCAGTCCTATCAGTTTTAAAGTTCTCAAAAATGAGAACAATTATACTTATTCTGTATTCCTTATGGGCTGTGAGAAACTCAAAAAATAATGTGATGGAGAATCCTGTGTAAAGAATAACATGTTCAGGGCTGGGGATGTGGCTCAAGTGGTAGCGTGCTCGCCTGGCATGCGTGCGGCCCAGGGTTGGATCCTCAGCACCACATACAAACAAAGATGTTGTGTCCGCCGAAAACTAAAAAATAAATATTAAAATTCTCTCTCTCTCTCTCTCTCTCTCTCTCTCTCTCCCTCTCTCTTTAAAAAAAAAAGAATAACTTGTTCAAAGAAAAGGATTATTCTCATATACAAAATTATATAGAACTATCAAATAACTACTATCAGAATTTTAAAATGTAATACGATTGTACTATTCCTGGCTTATTAATCTCCAATGACTCTGTGTTGACCATACATTTCAAACACTTTATCTCGGGGGAAAAAAAAATACCCTTCAACAAAATTTACAGTTTAGGGGCCGGGATTGTGGCTCAGTGGTAGAGTGCTCACCTAGCAGGCACAGGGTCCTGTGTTCGATCCTTGGCACCAAGTAAAAATAAATGAATGGAATAAAGGTATTAAAAGAAGAGGTTTACATTTAATGCGTTAAAAAAAATTACAGCTTATCTTTTGCCCCTTTTACCATCCCCCACATATTTGTCAGCCATATTGACCTCCTTGATGTTCTGCAAGCAAAATACAACCTTTCACATTGCCAATTCTTCACTCCTACTCTTCCCTTGCCAACAAGGTATATTCTCTCTATCTGCCAAGACTCATATGGAAGGTGATAGAGAGTAGTGGTTAAGAGTGTTTGGAGGAACGTGAAGAGAACCTATAGAATGGGAGAAAATCTTCACTACTGTGACACACCTCAGAGTATTAATTTCCAGGACATATAAAAAACTCAAAAAATTTAATACCAAAAAACCCAATAACCCAGTCAATAAATGGGCCAAGAAACTGAATAGACACTAGTCAAGTACTTTACCACAAAGTACTTTATCAACAAATATATGAAAAAATGTTCAACATTTCTAGCAATTAGAGAAATGCAAATCAAAACTACATGAGATTCCATCTCACTCCAGTCAGAATGGCAATTATCAATAATAAAAGCAAAGATAAATGTTGGCGAGGCTGTGGGGAAAAGGATACGCTCATATATTTCTGGTGGGGTTGCAAATTGGTGCAACCACTATGGAAAGCAGAATGGAGATTCCTCAGAAAACTTGGAATGGAACCACCATTTGACCCAGTCATTCCACTCCTAGGTTTATACCCAAAGGACTTAAAATCAGCATACTACAGTGACCCAGCCACATCAATGTTTATAGCAGCTCAATTCACAATAGCTAAACAATGGAAGCAACTTAGATGCCCTTCAACAGATGAATAGATAAAGAAATTGTGGTATATATACACAATGGAATATTACTCAGCCTTAAAGAAGAATGAAATTATGGCATTTTCCGGTAAATGGATGGAACTGGAGAATATTATGCTAAGCAAAACAAGCAAATCCCTAAGAACCAAAGGCAGAATGTTTTCTCTGCTATTCCAATGCTAATTCACAATGGGAGGGAGAATAGAGGTACTTTGGATTAGACAAAGGGGAGTGAAGGGAGGGAGAGGTTCAGAGGGTAGGAATGATAGTACAGTCAATTTGACATTATTATCCTTTGTGCATATATGATTACATGACCTGTGTAACTCCACACCATGTACAACCAGAAGAATGAGAAGTTATGCTCCATTTATGTATGATGTGTCAGAATGCATTCTGTCATGTATAACTAATTAGAAAAAATTTAAAAATGTTTTTAAAAAGAGTGATCGGAGGACTGGGGCTATAGCTTTGTGGTAAAGTACTTGACTAGCTACATGAGGCCCTGGGTTTGATTACCAGTACTGCAAAAAAAAAAAAATAATAATAATAAAAGAGAGTAATTGAAGTAAAATAAAGATGAGTTAGCACAACTGCTGTTTCTTTCCCTTTTATTGGGGGGGGGGGGTACCTGGGATTGAACTCAGGGGCATTCAACCACTGAGCCACATCCCCAGCTCTATTTTGTATTTTATTTAGAGACAGGGCCTCACTGAGTTGCTTAGTGCTAATGTGGCATTGGGAAAGTTGATTTATTTCACTGACCTCAGTTTCTTTCTTTCTTTTTTTTTAATAAAAACTTTTTTATTTTTATTTCATTTTTTTAGTTGTAGATGGACACAATACCTTTACTTTATTTATTTTCAGGCGGTGCTGAGGATCGAACCCAGTGCCTCACACGTACAAAAAGCACTCCACCACTGATCTACAACCTCAGCCCTGTACCTCAGTTTCTTTATCTGAACAATGGGAAGTATAACATTTAGCTCACACAACTGTGAAAATTAATATGAAATAATATAATTGAAAAGTATATTACAATGTCTGATGCATAGTAAGTATCAATGCTGTTATTTTTGTTTCTAATTTTCAATGTTTCCTCTTCTGTGACCCCTTTCCTGATGCCCTCAGGCAGAGTTATTCTTGACACCTTTTCCGGTACTCTGGTAGCACTATGGGAAGGTATCATATATGGCAGACATGCCTGTTCTTTTATTAATTGATCCATTAATTGATCAATTATGAGTTATAATAACTTCAGAAAAGTATTTAACCGTAGATCTATATTATGATACATAATTATAAAGTACAACTCATGTGACCATCTGTGTTGGTTCATTTTGTTTCAAAGTGACTAATCTGGGAACAGCAGAATCTCCTTCCCTGCAGGGCTCTGGTTTAGGGTTGGCCCAAAGAGCAGCACATGGGAGATTTAGGAGGCAAGAGTGAAGCAGCGGACATTACAGTAGGAAGGTTGTTGTGTTAGGTGTGGAGCCAGAGATCCCACGGGTTCCTGCTCCTCTGCTCCCCAGCAGCTCTTCCGAGCAGCCGTCCTGGGCTCTTCTCAACAGACCCCGCTGCAGACCCACAGAGGCAGCAGTTTCCCGTAGACTTTTCCTCTCTGTAACCCTTTGCAGTCTCATTCCAGCAGCAGGGTGTGCTCGGCCTCTGTAGATGGTGGGTGACTCCTCTGGTCCTCCAACTCCTTCTTGAAGAATTTTACCTCCCCATCTCCTCCCACAATTGTCTAAGGTCTAATTTCTGCAATAAATCCTTTATCCTATGACCCAAAGTGGTTCACTTCCCAGGCTGAGTTACGATAAAATACACCATCATCCAGGTCAAGAATGAAATATCGCTAGCACCCAGAAAGTCCCCACAGGTCCCTTTCAGATCATTCTTATCTCTTTTCTCCATGATCTGACTGTTACGGTAACTGGTCTTTTGCTTTCCCTTATATTTTATCACATATATACATAGGCATTCCTAAAACACATACTTTTATCTGTTTTGAACTTTATCTAAATGGGATTACAGTCTATTTCTCTCCCGAACCATAATTCAACAGTGTTTTTTTATATATATACTCTATCCTTTAAAATTTGTTATTTGTCTCTTTTCCCCATTTGACCAACAGAAACAGTCTTTCTTCTCTTCTCAGGCTCTTCTCATTCACCTGTTCAACCCAGTACTTACCTATCTCAGCCAGGATCTCAACACCGAGTTACAGTCCTCTACTGATTATTGTCTTGCTCGTTTGCAAAGATCATTGCAAGTCTTTTCCATTATCTCTATTTACCTCTGCTGCCTTCCCCCTCACTTTCAGCAGATGGCTTCTCTGACTTCTCAGGGAAAAAAAAAAAATGTTACCAGATGTAAACTCCTTTGCTACCACACCTGAGACCTACCTGCACCCCAACCCATATTTTTGTCTCTCTTCTACAATGAAAAAGATGCCTTTCCTATTATCCAAGATTAGTATGAAATATCGACAGCACCCAGAATTTATATATGCAGTGGATTCCATTCCTGCCTATGTCTTGGGGCCTTTATTGATCGCCTTCCCTCTTTCCTTTACATTTTACTACTCCTTCTAGAATATAAACTTACTCAAGTCCCCTCTATATTAAGAAGACTAGGTGTTTCCTGCCCACCAATTATAGTTACGACTTCAGTTACTGCGCTCTCTTCTCCCTCCCCAGCAAACCTTTTGGAAGAGTGATCTAATTCAATCTTTCCATTTCTTCATCTCAGCTCACTGCAAACTAACTTCCTTCTGAACACCTCCTAGAACTAAAATAAAGTAAAATCTCCTGTGGTCAACCTCTATTTAACCAACACAATGCAAGTTAACGGGTACTCTCCATGGCCTTTATAAAACACTGAGTGATGCCTGTGGCACACTGAGTCCTTGTAACTAATATGCCTCTGCCTAGTGCACACAGAGACTTTAGATCTTTAGGCAGGTTTAGGCGTTTATTCAGCCTGTTATGCCAGGTATACTTGTTACATAATCACATAATTTAATTATTATGGGAACCTTTATGTAGTGGTTATAGGAAATATAAACAGGAAAAAGAAAATGTCTGTCTCTGTGAAAATTAAATCAAAGCTTTGGGAAGATTTTACAAAGGAAAATCACTTTAAATCTTTCCATTGCATTGAACTAAGCAAGGAAAAAAAAAAACTGGAGAAATTGTAAATACCTAGGATTCTGCACTCAGGTTGCTTTGTGAGCAGCCTTTAGTTCTTGATCTAATTCAAATAAACCAAAACATAGAATTATGGACAGTGCATCTGGGGATATGCTTTATGCAAGAAAACTAGGGCTGAAGTCCAATAAATAGATCATACTCAAAGGAAGGCTTAGGCCTTCTATCAAAAGATTGGCAAATAAATGCACAGTTATATGTTTTAGGTTAAACTGTGTTAAAGAATGTACATTTTAGGGCTGGGGATGTGGCTCAAGCGGTAGCGCGCTTGCCTGGCATGTGTGCGGCCTGGGTTCGATCCTCAGCACCACATACAAACAAAGATGTTGTGTCCGCTGAAAACTAAATAATACATATTTTTAAAAAATTTCTCTCTCTCTCAAAAATAAAATAAAAATATATTGTGTCCACCTAAAATTAAATAAATAATATTTTAAAAAAAAGAATGTACATTTTAAATGACAATTCCCCAAGTTAGTCATTTTTCAATGAACTGACCATTGACCAATCCAGTTCCCAAGCTCCATTCACAATATATTAAATAAGTGGTTTCTACAGTACCCTTGCCTGGATCATCTATAACTTGTATTCTCTAAATATACAGGAGCTACTTTCCAGTGTTGACTTGAATTGACCTCTTGGTAAAATTTGACACTATTGACAATTGTCATTTGGAATGTTCTCTTTTCTTTGGTCTCCTGATGCCTCCCTCTTGTCTGGTTTATGCTTCTGTTTCCATTGTGGTCACCCGTTTTCCCCCCCACACACAACTCTTAAATATTAGTGTCTCTCGGGGTCTTTCCTAGCCTTGTGTTCTTTTGGCTGTACACACCCACCTTAGATGATCTGGTTCTTTCCTCTCACTCAAGACTCTCAGATCTATGGTTCCAGATCCTATCTTTGTCTTGAGACAAAGACTTGTGTCTTTAAACACTTACTTATGATTTTTACTTGAATACTCTACTGGAACCTCAAAAGTATCTAAAAGTATTCTGAGCATCTCTCCCACCCTGGATCATTAGAGCTTCTCCTCAGGGTCCCCAGCTCAGCAGAACTCACCATCAGACCCCTAATTCCCAAACCTGCAATGTGATAATCACTGTAACTCCTCCCTTTCCTTGTCTTGGATGAAACACGACATCTTTAAGCCCCGTGGCTTTTACTTCCTGAGCATTTCTCAAACCCATGTGTTTCCCTCTGTCTCTACTGCCATCATCCTCTCCTAGGATTTAAAAATAATCTTTGTTAGCAGTCTCCAAACCTTCAGTCCCTCTTCTTTCCAATTCATTCCAACCAGAGTTGCACACCTGTGCTTCAGTATATGTGCAACCAAACAAGTCTGAACTCTAATATGGCTCAGTAGGGCTTGTGTGGTCTTCCTCTGCCAGTCTTCCGCTATTCACCCAAACACTCCAGCCATTGTGGACTTCTTCCTGTTCCTGCAGCATGATGCTCTTTGGTCCTCTACCTGTAACACTCCTATTCATCTTTCAAATCTCAGCTTTATAATAGTTTCTTTTCAGGGACATTTACCCTGATCCCTAGACTAGCTTAGGTCTCCTTGCAATACGTTCCCTAATCGTCTGTCTTTACTACGGTTCCCTGTTAACATTTGACTTCCTAACTGGATGAAGTCTGTAGGAGAGTGTCTGTCCTATTCACACTGGATCCTGGACACAGTGCCTTTCAAGTAGTGGGCGCTCCTTAAATACTCCTCGAGCAAATGAATGAAAGAAAAAATTGAAGCCAGGAACAGTGGCGCATACCTGTAATCCCAGCGGCTCTGGAGGCTGAGGCAGGAGGATCCAGAGTTCAAAACCAGCCTCAGCAAAAGTGAGGCACTAAGCAACTCAGTGAGACCGCTGTCTCTAAATACAGTACAAAAAAGGGGCTGGGGATGTGGCTCAGCGGTCGAGTACCCCTGAGTTCAACCCCCAGTACTCTGCCCCCAAAAAAGAAGGAACAAATTGATAAAAGTTAACACTCAGTAACTGTCAAACCACAACTTGCAGTCCAAAGGAAAATTGTCCTCAGCAAACTCATTGCCATGGGGGATGTTTTTTCAGCATCCAACTTTCTGGAATTCTCTGTGGATTGCCTTCAAAACATGTGATGTGTTCTCCTCAATCCCCTAGAGAGTGACAGACAGTCACATTTTGAGATTGGATTTTATTTTGGAAGTAGTAAGCCAAGATGGGTAATCAAGCTGGGTGACGGTATCAGAGGTGAAAAATTATGTGTGACTATAAATTAGTGGGTCTGACTTTTTTGTATGGCTCATAAACCAAGTCTTAGGGCAATTCCAGTAGAGAAGTTCCAAAAATGTTTTGAGCGAGGGCAGGATTTTTAAAGTGTTTGTAGAACTTCCCAAGGGAATCTCTTTGCAGGGGACACTGCTCATTTAGATATATACACTTGAAATTTGTTTTAAAAATTCTTGCTTCCTGTAGACACACTTTCTGTGTACACATGAGCTTTTCTCAAAGCTTCAGGAAGAGCATATATAGTAGATAGAGCCCATAAATTAGAAGAAAATGTTATTTATCATCATCTTTATGGTGAACACCTTGTACTGTGCGAAGCACTTACAAATTAATCATCACCATAATTGGGCCACATGTCACTACAGAGCTGTTACTTTCGCCCACCTACTTCAAATACCTCCCCAAACAAAAATGTTATGAAATATAGAATAATCCTTTGTCAACTAAGATAGCTCTCCAGGGTACCAACCACTGTGAAGCTGAGTTGGCTCAGTTTATTGAAGTTAACCAGTAAGTCCAAGGTTCACTGCACAGACGGTGCCTTCAGACGCTGGTCAGACATCTTGAAACATGTGTTATTGGTCACGTGGGAAATTATGGTCAAGAACAGAACTATGGAAGTAAATCTATCTTTCCTATTAAGAGTAATAATAATAGATCTCGTTTAGACTCCCTGCTAGGTGCCAGAAATTATGGGAAGTACTTAATAGCACAAGCGTTATTTTTCTATTCTGAAACTGAAGCCAAAGAGGTTAATAAATTTGCCCATTATCATACAGCTAGCAACTGGAAGAGCTAGACTGTGGACCCATAATCGACATGATTCCAAAGCCCATGTTCTTCCCACTTCACTCAAGGTACTTAATGAACTGGGACCAAGCCACCAACAAGTGCAAAGATGGTACATTTTGGATCTCACCTCTATTACCTTGATTCTTTTTGTGGCCTGTCTGTCCCTAACGGTCTCAGTCTTCCTGCAGCTTTACCTTCATCAAAATGAGCATCAGAGTAATTCTGTTATCTTTTTCTCAACTTTTTACCATAACGTTCAGTGTTTTCTGTCCACGTTCTCAACATTTCTTGAGACTATCTTCTAACTTCATTGACCAAAAAAGTTGTTTTGAAGGCTCCCACCCGGCCCGTCCTCAGGACCTGTCCTCTGGAAAGTGGCCTTACATCATCTTTGCCTGTCGTGGACTGTCAGTGCACCAAGCCTTCCCTTTAGGGAATTTTCTGACCACTTGATAATTAAGTATGATATGGGAAAAGGCAAGTAACTAAATTAAGTTACTGCTTTTAACCTGGTGCCCTTGGTGAGGTGCTTGGAGAGAAGCATGATTTGTCTTGTGTAAGCAGGTTAACACATTATCTGGTTTTGGCCGAATACGAGAAGCAAAAACACTATGACTCAAGAGCCCTTTGGATGCCAGGCAGGTGGCACATGCCTGTGATCCCAGCAATGGTAGAAGGTGAGTCAGGAGGATTGCAAGTTATTTTTTGTTTTGTTTTGTTTTGTTTTTTATTGGTTGTTCAAAACATTACAAAAATGCTCTTGAGATATCATATTTGAGGATTGCAAGTTCAAGGCCAATCTCAGCCACTTAGCAAGACTCTCAGCCACTTAGTGTGGCTTAGTGGTAAAGCACCCCAATACCAAAAAGAAAAAAATAAAAAGGAAAATTGCCGTTTGTATCCAATGACTTGGAAACATTCAAGCTCCTTAAATACTTAAAGCTCCCTCAAAAGGAAATGAAAAGAATTGGTAAAGCTTTGTTTCATAAAAGTCACGGACTGGGGATATGGCTCAAGTGGTAGCGTGCTCGCCTGGCATGCGTGAGGCACTGGGTTCGATTCTCAGCACCACATAAAAATGAAGTAAAGATGTTATGTCCACCTAAAGCTAAAAAATAAATATTAAAAAAAATCAGCAGTACACCTAAATATATACAAAACTGTATCTATTTTTTTCTGCCAATTTATAAGCTAGCATGCTTTAAACCCACCTCCTTTGTCCATCTCCTCTGGGAGTTGATTTTAAGGTCAACAGAGACTGTTTCCAGTTTATCATAAAGTTTAACTCTTCATCTATCCCCATTTATTTAATTTTTTTGTGATAAGCATCTTTTAAGTTGCCTTTAGGCCCTAAAATGATATAGAATCACATAAGCCATGCTCTCTGTTCTCAAAGAGCCTCTTAGATTGTACAGGAAGATTAAACACATGAAAACACACACATCCCAAAAACTTATCTAAGAGAAACATTTTCACGGATATAAAGGACAATTTAGAGAAAATATATAATGAGGAGAATTAATAGAAGCCTTAACTGCTGTTCTAGCAGCTCTCTCTCCCTCCATCCATATATATATATTTAAATTTTTTAAGTTGTGGATGGACATGATACCTTTATTTTATTTATTTATATATGAGGCTGGGGGTTGAACCCAGTGCCTCACACATGCTAAGCAAGTGCTCTACCACTGAGCCGTAATCCCAGCCCGGTCTCTTTCCATATATTTATCCAACATTTTTCTCAGCGCAGACTACAATATTATTAGTCTGCTACTACTAATGTTTCAAGGGTTCTGGGAAGCAATCTTGTAGCAAGAATTATTATTCTGACTAAATATACCAGGGAAATAAATAACAGCAGGACTTGTACAATGATATTTAGATGTCTAGTCTCCTATTTATTTACTAAAAAGTTGATTTCCAGGGAGTAATTGTACAGGTAATTGTATGTTTCTTTGTTATCTGTTAGTGCACATATTTCTTCCTTCTGAAAAGCTTTAAGTGTGTGAAATAAATTCCAGGATATAATAATTAACAAATAAATAGTTAAGAGAAACATGCATAAAATGTAGAAGGAAATTAGCAATAATTTCCATAATTGTTTTTAAAACATTCTCTTTCACACTTTTAAAATTATGATTCATAGTAAGAAATATATTTTATCTTGTGACTCAAAGTACTACACTCTGTGTAATGTACCTTTGATACTTTGTGTATACATTTTCTAAAATTCTGGTTAAGACCCAAAGAATGGGTTAAAATAGTTTGGAAATCCCTGCTTTAAATTGTCCACAACTTTTAAGTGTAAGTGGATGGCACAGGCTAGACCAAGCCAACTTTAGCAAGAGAGATATTTAACAAGAGAGATATTTAATTTTTCCTCACTGACAAAGATGTACATCTTCTTTGAAAGAAACCTAGTGTGCTTGGATTAATATTTTATTATAATGCTCATCTGGGAACATAGAACATTTTGTTTACCAACTATGAATCATACAAGAAACATCTTTTCTGAATTTTACGCTCATCTTTTAAACAAAGGAAATGGTACAAATGGTATTCTAATCCATTTTGTAAAAAACTTTTTGGAAAGAAGGAAGCTGTATGTGTTCAGCATTGCATATTTTTAGGGTGCCAAAGAGCTTTTGAGTAGGTTGCCTATTCTTATTTCTGTGTACTAGTACAAAAGCAAAGATGTATTTGTTGTTTTTAAAAATGAGCTAGTGTGAATTTTAAATAGCAGATTTCTGCTTTCTCAAATAAATCATTTGTATAAAATTCATCTGATCTTTTTCACATGATGTATCACAAGTGGGTTGCAGTTGGCTGCTTTACAAACTAGAATTTGGATTCTATTAACATCGGCAGTGAAAGATTCCTCCCCAGTATCTGGGCTTCTTCAGAGCTCTACACACTGAACATGGCTTTACCACAATTACTTAAAGCTCCCTCAATTAGAAATTGCAAGATAGCTGTCATCAGACTTATGTACTGTGGACCTGCTAAGTATCTGGCAGAATTCATATGTGCAACAGATTAATCACAAACATTGTTTTCTCATCTCGAAGCGAATACATTGCTTTTATAGCTAATGGAAAAATCAGAAGTGTTTCCATTATCTTGGTTTTAAAAATACACATTCAAAAGAGCTAATCTCAAAGTAAAAGGCATGTTTTAAAAATACCACACTTAGGAAATGGATAAAATAGCTTTATTTTCATCAGAGTGAACGCATCACTTTTGAGACAAGAATTATAAAAATCGTGACTGATTGATAGCTTTCAAATAAGTAGCATGGTTGCTAAGCATAATGAATTTTACTGTCTGGAAAGAACATTTAAAATTCACTCTCCTTTTAAACAATATTGTGTTATATATTAGAAAATGCACTGGGAAGTGTGGAAGGCCTGGGATTTGGTCTTAGCTCAGCTGTTAACTGATAGTGTAACTTTTAGGTGATTTGACCGATTAACCTTTCTAGGTCTCGATTTTCTAATTTTAAATATGAAGGCATTGAACCACATGGTTTCTAAATTCCAAAATATCTTGGGAATTGTTTTGAAATAGTTATTTAGTATATGAATGCTAACAAACAAGAATTACCCATTCTTCTTTTCACACTAATCAGTGGGTATCTGGTATCTTATGGGTAAAAAGTAAAGCAGTATCTTTGAAACTTTTATAAACCATTTCTTTTTCCTTTTAAATCTCTGGTCTGTCTTAGAAACTAATAGTAAAGAGGTTTCTAAAAGTATCTTCTGATTATCTAGGGAAATCTTGTGATCTCCAAGAATAAATCATCTATTCTCAAAGAATAAATCATACAGAAAAACACATTAACCAAGACTGAAGAGAGTAATGAGATAAACCAGTGTGCTCATCCACCCGTATCAGTGAAAAAAGGCAATGTGTTTTTATACAATTGAATTGAAAAAAAAATTATGCTTGCTTATGAATATGAGAGCTACCAGAGGGAGGGAATGGTCACCATCTGGAGCTGAGAGGTTCCTTCCTCTTGTAATCACAGTGGTGACATCATTCACAAGTGGCAGGACATAGTTAAGCATTTATCTCTCATTCCATGAGGTGGTGTGTTTTATATATAAACTTGTCGGGTTCGTGTTTTTATTCTGAATCTAATGATGTGCTCTTTAAATGGTTTTCTTAGTCTTGCCTTCTTGGTACATCACTCAGAATCCTGCCTCTGGGTTTAACAAATTGCCTGATGCCAATGCAGATACATATACTTGTTCCCAAATTGAGAACATATGCCAAGATTTTCTGTATCGCCCTCAATAAACACACTTCTGGGTGTATTCTTGACCCTGATCCCCTTGAGAACTCCAAATGTATTCCCTCTCAGCAAGAAGATCATCAGCTTTGTGGTTTTTCCGCTGTGGTTATGGTTTATAGAATTAAATAGACTATAGAGAAATAATATGATCCTTTACCTATAAACAGTATTTGCATGCAATATAGGACTGAATAATGTTTATGAAAAATACTAGAAATTATTTAAAACGAAAGTTGAACAACTGTTGGCAATAAGGTTCACCAACTTTAACCTGAGAATCTACCTGAGACCTTCTAAAAACCTAGGAGTCTGTCTTTTCCTCTTCCATAACAACATTCAACTAAGCTCACTCTCAAATACTTTCAAAAGAGTTCCAAGGTTAGTTTCAAGGAATCTAGGTTATAGCTGTTTTATTTCTGATTCTTTATGTTTGACTGCTACATCTTTTGTTTCAGATATGTCTGTAAACCCAACATTGTTGGTAAAGTATATTCATGATTTATCTACTCATTCATTCATTCTCTCACTCATTTGTCAAATGTTTATTGAATGCCTTCATTGTTTAGTCATTGTTTTAAGTATTGAGGATAAAAAAATGGGATAAACTCTCCATTAAGAGTAATAGTAATGAGGCCTGGGGGTGTAGCTCAGTGGTAGAGAATTTGCCTAGCAAGTGTGAGGTCCTGGGTTCAATCCTCAACACACATCCCCCCAAAAAAGTAATAGTATTAAGCTTTATATTCAGAAGGTAAATGAAACTTAATAACTTTTTTAAAATAATTTTTTATTTAAAAACAATCATTCTGGGCACAGTGGTGCACGCCTATAATCCCAGGGGCTCAGGTAGATGAGGCAGGAGAATCTCCAGTGCAAAGCCAGCCTCAGCAGTTTAGTGAGGCCCTGTCTCTAAAATAATAATAATAATAATAATAATAATAATAATAATAATAATAAAAGATTGGGGATGTGGCTCAGTGAATAAGGGCCCTGGGTTCAATCCCTAGTACCAAAAATAAAAATGAAAAATAATCCTTTATTTTAAATTATTTTCTCTATGGTTTTATATTATTGATTTGAAGTTATTATTTCATTTATTTTCTGTTTCCTATCTTAAATATAGTTTAAGATGAGAGTTATTTAAAGTTCAAACACCACATCTTGCCGGGAGGCGGGAGGGGGGAAGATCAGTAAATGCATTTAAACATCTTATAAGCTTTGCTTATTATTTCATTGTAATTTTTGCTTTGAAGTATTTTTTGTTCTCATTGTATGCTTGGGTCTTACAGTGTTAGGAAGTGGAGAGAAATGGTTTCTGCTAACAGGTCTTTGGGGTATGGAACTTGACATTATTTAGAGATTATAATAGGTATGAGCTCAGAGATCAGGAGACAGTACACACTACAAAAGCAAATATGATTATGAATGGGACACACAATGGAAGGTTTAACTGTATATACAATAGAAATGAGCAGTCGCTTTGCACTCTGGGAGGGGCTGGTTGTCTTGTTAAAGAGTGTCTCTGCTGAAATGCAAAACAAAAATCAGTGATCAAATGCTTCCCTAAACTAGAGATTAGCTCTGGTTTTTACCTTTAACAGTCTTTCTATGGACATTTAAAAAAATGCATGTTAAAATGAAAAAATATATATATATATATTCTGTGTACTGAAAGAAAATGGAATTGCTAAATGGAAAGCTAATGCTTATTCAAACTAAAAATGTCTTTCTCTTTCAGTCAAATTGAGTCATCAAAACTTTTATTATTACACTTAAGTCAATACAAGAAAGAAAGAATAAAATATTTAGAAGTGAAACATGCCCATACTTACATGGTCTCAAGTTAGAATGAAAACTTATCTTACTAAGGTGCTCTCCACTACATTGCTTAGTGGTTTAATTTTCCGAAGTACTGCAAAAATATCAACAAGTGAATTCTTACAACACTATAATTTGTTAGTGTTGTCGCTGATTTTTCTAAAAGGAGAAATATTTCAAATCATTTCAATGAGGGTACTCTCGGCTGGATGGACTACAGTGAATTTATGATACCCTGAGTAATTTAGTTCTCTTCTGAAAGCAGGAACTTCTGGAACAATTAGAGAATAAATCAAGATTGGACATGATTGCAGCCAAAATAAACTCTAAGTGCTGAAGATCAGAGCAAAAGACACAGATAACCAGATCTACAGTTAATTTTAGAGCAAAGGGCTATTTTGCTTCTTGGAATGGGAAGCATTAATAGACTGTTAAGTTCATGTTACTCCCTAATACCTGGTAGTTACCTTGAAATCAGGGCAGGGAATTGCTCTTGCTTAGCCAGTTCTGAATGTGTGCATAGCATACTATCTTTGCCCTCAAAGTTAGTTTAGCAACTAAGATGGGAACGACCCTGCGTGTCAAGTTTTTTCCAAAACAAGAGACAATCAAAACCAGCCATTCCCCAGAGGCAGGTCATAAAAGCTAGAGAAATGACCAGAAATTTGGGGGGCCAAAAAGTGGGGGAATTTGAAGGCAGAAAGAGTATGGGGGTAAATGTGCAGTTTTCTATATATAAATTTCCCCCACCCCCAGATTTTTTTTCCAACAAATTAACTCATTCATGATATTTCCAATGCATTCTTTTGACATATGGTAAGAGCTGTAAACATACTGGATTTATTTGGAGGGAAGAAGTAACTGATTGATTCAAACAGTGCCTCAGAATTTATTCAGTAATGTCAAAAGTCACAACTTCTTTTTATCACTTTGGATTCACAAAATTGCATCAGAGGAAGATATATGCTGGAGTATGATTGCTCCCAGACACACATTTTTCTTCCATCAAGGATCTGAAATAATACTAAAAAGGAAACTTGTATTCTTGTGGTTTTAGTGGCACTCTTCCAGAATGATTTCCCACTGAATGTTATGCCAAACCCTGTGACACAATGAGAATATATCCTGACACCCGTTATTTTCTCTCTGGCTTCTAAAATTCAGATTCTTCTGTTGACATAACAACAAGTTGAACTAGCCATCTTGCATTGTTTTTTTCCTCCCCTTCTGGGTGAGGATGCAAAGGTGAGCAAGCCCGATCAGGGAGTGAGCATGGGAAAAAAAAAATCAAAGGAGGGTAAGAAGTTGTTCAATAATAAAAGAGTGCTAACAGCAGAGATAATGATATTCTTAAACTTTGAAAGGAGCAATGCAAAGTTTGAAGCCCATTTTCATTGAATGTAGAGAAAATACACACTGGAATGGAGTCAAGTCCTGCCCGGGATTAAGTCTTCATTCCTTTTCATTTGGGAGAGTCAGTCCCTCCCATGCACACGAGTCACCACGCTAATCGGCAGCAGGAGACACTGTTGCACTGTGTTTACTTCCCAACACGAGAGAGGCCTGGGGATGAAATCAGAGATCATCTGCTTGTGAATATGGGGAAAAGAACCCATTTTTACTGCAAGGATTTAATGTGATGTTGATGGTAAGTGACATGATCACTGAAAACAGATGCCATATGGAGTCTCGTTGATTGATGTGCAAATCTCTGACAGCAGAAACCAGGGTTGTCAGTTTGCCTTCGTGGTTGTCTCATTGAGATTTAGTCAGGAAAGGATCCTCTTCATTTCAAAAGTGGGAACATGAATCATGCTGACAGAGGAATAAAGCGTTCTTCTATCTTTATTGTTCCAAAGTATAAGCAACAGGGGGAACCTCTCTAAAGGTGAGATTCAGGAGTTTTGAAATCCCCTTAACAAATTCTCTTCTTCAATGAAGACCATTTTGGGCATGATAGTTCGCTAGGACTTGTTTTCTTGTTCAAAACAATGTTTTATTATCCTCTTAGAATATTGCTGTTTAAGTGCTTGATAGCCTTCCAGATCTACGTGACAACTTTGGTTAATTTGGGATTTGGTAGGATGAGGGATTCTGGCCCCTCATACTGCTGTGTGAGTTGAGATGCTGCCGTAGTACAAAGAGAACACAGGACTTCAGCATGTGGGGAGCGGCCAGGGGAGCCTCCCCACCTGAAGTGAGTTTGGGAGACACAGGCAATTTGGCTTTAATTGGTACGATCTGATCAAGAGAATGCAAGGAAGGAAGTATTTGTAAACTCTGGAGTGAGAGATATTCTTTGGACTCTCAAATAACTATATATTATGTTAATTACATTAGATATCAATCGTACATGATTCTGAAAAACAACAACAAAAAAGCATTTGGCAACGACATGGGAAGTAAGGGTGTATAATAATGTGATATAGTTGGAGCGTGTCTGAACCCAGAGCCTGTATAGACTTCATTCCCACAGTAGATTCTAAAGATATTTTCTGGATTTCTTTTTTGATTGATTGACTCATTTTTAAATTTAATTTAATAATAACATTTATTTGAGATTTTTCTACCACAAAAGCAATATATTTTTCATTAATAACTTGGAAATATGAGAAGACTCCCAATTTTACCACATAAAGATAACCACTGTATTTCTCTGCACAGCTTTTTATATTTTTAAAAAATATACCACATGTGCAATGTTGTATTCTGCTTCTTAAGCTTCCTACTATATCCATAAAATACATTTTTGCGTTAAATTTTTCTATTTTTTATTAGCTACAATGATAATCATCAAATGAATGTACAATGGTGTCCTTAACTATTCCTTATTGATGTTTGCCACTTTTTGTCATATACTTGATCTTAGCAAAAAGGCCAAGAAGCGATTACCACTTTTTAATCATCATAATAAATAGTGCAATGAACATTTTCCTGCAAAATTGTTATCTCTGGATCTTAGCTTATATTGATATAATTGGCTCCCATACAAAGACTTTTTTTTTTTTTTTTTTTTAGGTTAAACTGCAAAACCTTTTTAAAAAGCTTTAGATAGAAAGTGTGAAATTGTTTTCCAGAATGGTTGTTTCAGTTTACATGGTCTAGCACAGTGTAATAGAATGCATTTCCTGGCTCACTCAAATGGCTGATTTTTTAAACTCTCTTGAGACTTCCTGAGGCACAGTGGACTTTGGACGTAGACGCGGTTGCTGTTCAATCCTTTCCTTTACCCTCTAATCTTTCTCTGTCCAATTTTCTTCATTATGATATTAATTACATGATCCCTCAAGTTGTATGTAGAAAAACAGTAAAAATAAATGGAAATTATTCACAATTTAAAAATATTTCTTAGCACCTGCTGGACATGAGATTATGCTATCTACAACTTTTGTTTTGGAATTGAGAGTACTAATAATTTTTTATTTTTCTCAGATGATAGTACAGTGGTCCAGGGAATGAGGGTGAAAAGCTTTGGTAGGGAGTGAGGAGATCCATTCCCTACCTGGTTCTTTCACTAATTTGCTGTGTGAACTTGGGCAAATAGCCTCTTTGAGGCTCCTATTTCTTCATCTAGGAGAGCATTGGATTCAACTAGATTATCTCTAAAGTGCTTCTGACTCAATACTATCAGAACCCTTTTTCCAGAAAAGAATGCTTCGTCTAGTTCTTTCAAAATCCAAGTGGAGAGTGCCTACAATATTTATTTCCAAAAACTGTCAGTGAGTTCAAATCTATATTGCTCTACTGGGATAAGTTTCCTGTTTCTATTCAGAATGACTGTAAAGAAATATCATGATAAGAGTGTAACCTAACCTGATCCTTTGGTGAGTCAAACAAAAGCAGATGAAAATGATAACAGAAAATCCTTTAAAAAATGTAAATATGCTGCAGAATGTGCCCAGTTACACCCTAAGCTTTGTAGCATAATGGTCACTGGTTCAGTGGGAATTTCACACAAATCTTTGAAATTATGAATCTTAGTCTTATAATCACATCACAAAAGATATCCTAATCTAAACACATCATTTTATCTGAATTTCAATTAACACTTGGCTTATTTCACTTCTGTATATACCCTTAAATATGGTGCTAGCAAGGAAAAATATTATACATTCTTTTCTAGCAGGATATTCTTAACTGAATATTTAGTTAGACGTGTTTTTTAAAATAAAAGCCTTATTGAGATATAATTTACTTAATATAAAGTTCACTTTTGGGGGTACAGGGATTACTGGGGATTGAACCTAGAGTGGTTCATCTCTGAGCTACATCCCTGGCTCTTTTTACTTTTTGTTTTGAAACAGAGTCTTGCTAAGTTGCTCAGGGCCTTGCTAAATTGCTGAGGCTGACCTTGAACTTGTGATATTCCTGCCTCAGCCTCCTGAGCCCTTGGGAGTACAGGTGTGCACCACTGTACCTGGCTAAAATTTATCCTTTAAAAAATTTTTTTTTTGTAGTTGTAGATGGACAGACTGCCTTTATTTTTATTTGTATGTGGTGCTAAGGATTGAACCCAGTGCCTAGCACATGCAGGGCAAGTGCTCTGCCACTGAGCTACAACCTCAGCCCCCAATTTCACCCTTTTAAAATGTACGATTCAGTGACTTTCAGCTTACTTGCAGATTTGTACGACAATCACCATAGATGTATTTTTTAAATATAAATAAAAATGTCTAGACAACACAAATTATTGTTTCTGTTTACTGGATTTAGTATTATGTGTAGATTTGTTTTTCATTAAGACCTGGTTTAATTGTAAGTATTTAAACCAAGGCTGTAGCTGAAGCTCAGCAATAGAGCACTTGTCTCGCATGCTTGAATCACTATTTTCCATCCCCTGGATCATAATAAAGGGAAAAAAATAAAAGATTTAAAACCATTCAGTTAACCAAATAATTTGGTGTGTGTTATAGGCACATTTGTAGTTTAATTTGAAACTAACCAGCTCTCAAATCCTATCTGGAAATCTTTTGTTTACATAATATAGAAAAAATGTGTATTTGATGCTTTTAAAATACCATGAAAGATGAGGAACATGCTGAGAAGAATTCATATATTTCTGACTTTATTGGAAATAAAATTTAAATGAATTTATTTTAAATATTTAGAGTTATTTAAAATGTTTGCTTCTTTTTTTAACTTTTAATTCTAATGGATGATTAAAAATATCATTTTCAGGGCTCGGGGTGGCAGAGCATTTGCCTAAAGTATCTGAAGGTAATAGAGTGATAGTAGTTGCATATGGAAAAAAAAAAGAAAGGAAGGAAGGAAGGAAGGGAGGGAGGAAGGAAGGAAGGAAAAAATAAAGAAAAAGAAAACCAAAACCCAAACCCAACAACAATAGCAACCTGCCTGTCTCTTGAAGAAGCTAGGAATGGCTTAAACTGATGATAACCATTGAGACATTTTTTATTTAATCCTAAGTATAAGATCAATAATGAAAGAATTAACTCAATTTTTCTACTATAATAAGGTTGCTTGTAGTTTTTTTTTCTTAACTTTTATAAACAAGTGGAATAACTTCTAAACTGAATGTCTTTCTAAAAACATGTTCTACTGGAGATATAAAAACCATTTTAAAATTAGATAAAATATTTTCTCCTTTACACTCAATAAGCTTCCCAATATACCATCTCATTTTTCTTCTCCATTTCATCTCTTAGGAATTGAATGAGTTGTGGTAAGTTATTTTCATACTACCTAATTTGAGAAATTATTAACCACTTTATAGGTAAAACGAAAATTGGATTAAACATAGAGGTAAAAATGGGACGTCTAATATTCTTGCTAAGACTTCAGTACAGACCTGAGTGACAAGAACTTCTATTCTTACATGTTCTTACAGATTGTGAGAGATGACCTTGAATGGGTAATTTAACCCATCCAGGCTTTATTTTCTTATCTGCCAAATGAGAGTAAACAGTAGTTTAGTTACATGGCTGCTTATGATGATCAAAAGCAGTCATATAACATCTTGTAGTTGGATGTGTTCTGTTTTTTTCAGATAGATATCAATGAACCAATATTTTTAATCTGATCTATAAATTTTCTGTGGTATCTTTATTTGCATTTGAAAAACTAGATGAACTCTTCATCCAAAATACCCATGAACTCTATAAAGATACAAATAAGAAAACTCAGATGATGATATTTTAGGGAGATTGCGAGCATCAATTTTTGCTATTTTGTTCTTCAGTGAGCATTGAGATGTATGAGAAGCAAATTTATCCTGAGAAAAATAAATGACTCATAATGAGACTTAAGAGAAATTCAGGGGAAAAAAAACTATGATAGAGTAGCAGCGATCAGATTTGAGAGAGAGAGAGAGAGAGAGAGAGAGAGAGAGAGAGAGAGAGAGAGGGCCCATTAATGATAAGTATGATTTTTGTTTTTGTAAAACTGGTTGGTTATCTCTGGAAAGGTTCTGCTTTATAAATGCAATTTATACATTAGTTGGATGCTAATTACTTAGGCACATTGTGCTCTAGAAAGTGGTCCTCTGCAGTCATCTTCTTTCCTCTGCTTAGGGTGAAGCCCAAGGCAGAGTGGTCAGGCAGGAACACTGTGGCATCCAAGGTCAGCATCTGCCTCTGTGTGACTGTTTCACACCTTCACTCCTAGGTGACTTCACATCATTACTCAAGCACACCAAATGTACTCCTTTTAAAGAGATTTCTGTAGTAACAACATCTGATAGAATGTGTGCTGTAGAATTTCAGGAAAGCTCATCTGAGGGGAAAGCATCTTCTGTAAGGAGTTTCCCTTAAAGTGAAACTAAAACAGGTTCCTTTGGTAATCACAAGAAATCCCAGGTAGAAATTCTTTTGGAATTAGCAAGGACCTCCTCAGTAGGTGAAGCAACTCGAAAGATCAGTTAAAAGGGTGTGCAGACAAGCTGGGTCTAGAATTGTTATTTTTTAAAATTTTTATTTGTATTTCTTTCTTTCCCCCCCCCCCTTTTTTTTTTTTAATCAAGGCATATGAAAAGTCTGGCTGTAGATGGCAGCACTACACTAAGCCATCCTTCCGGAGGCTTCCTGTGGCTAATTTGTGGGAAAGACGCTAAAAGCTCTTTGGTGCCTGGAGGACTGTTTTGTTCATTAGGAAACAGCCACAATTTTTCTTTGCTGAGGATGAAAACTTTTCTTAGCCCTGCAAGCACCCACCTCTAAATCCACCCTAACCAGACTTCTCCTCAAGCTTTGAGAAGGTTCCTCTGGTTGTGAAGCTTGGGAGACACAATGAATGTATTTTATTAGAGCTTCTGAGAATACCAATTGTAGGGTCTTTGAAAACACAGATTTGTCAGCATTTCACATTAATGGGTCTTTTATTTGTTTGTTTTTCTTCCTGATTTATAGACAGCACTCCATTATAGAGGCCATATATCTTCATTTAAATAACTTCCAAGTTATTTATGACTGGCAATGACTTTGAGGCTGGGGTGTTTTACTTTGTTTTATTTTTGTTAACAGGTTAATTCTGGTGCGAGCGATAACAGTAGAGCCTAAAATAAAAGCAGTTTAATAGAGTTCTCTGGATGATTGAAATAATCTGAGTTAATTGCACGACACATCTACATTTTTTCATGAAAAGCCCTTTTTTTTATTTCCAACTATATTCTAACTTAAATGTATATAAAAAAGAAAATAATAAGTAATCAGTAAAGGATGAAATCTCATTATGTGACAAGGAATAGGTAAGGTTCTTTTATTTCATTTAAATCTTGCTACAAAGTTTTTCAAAATAAGTTTTTTTTTTCTTTTTTGCTCCTGCTTATTCAGGAGCAAAGAGATTCAGTAACTGGCCCAAGATCTCACCGTGAATAGTAGTGGAACCCGGATGTAGTGCAGGTTTTTAGAAATTGCAAAATCAGTTCCTTCAGAATCATTTCAGCTGCTACTCTGAGGAGAAAGGCTAGTAAGTGGGTTGGGAGAGCTTCAAAATTGTAATGTATATGTGATTCCCAAACATGTGGAATGGATGGTGGATGTTTTCAGAAATTTGCTTCTTTATTTGATCAGCATTTATTGTGTTCCCTGGGCACAGTCCTCCCTTTTGCTGAATGGTTCTGCCCATCCTCTGACAAGATCTGACAAAACTCAATTCATCTTTCAAGGGCTAATTTAAATGCCACTTCCTGGGTGGAATCTCTCTCTATCCCTGTGGATGAAATTCATATTTCTGCCAGGTGTGGTGGCGCACACCTGTAATCCCAGCAATTTGGGGCTGAGGCAGGAAGATCGCAAGTTCAATGCCAGTTTGGGCAACTTAGTGAGACCCTGCCTCAAAATTAAAAAATGAAAAGAGCACTTGCTTAGCCTGTGTGAGGCCCTGAGTTCAGTCCCAAGAAACAAACTCTCCCTGCCTGTCTCTATCTATATATATATTTCAATCTATATACTTCCACGGAACTATTTTTACCTTTACTTGTACACTTGTAATTTTTTAAAAAATGCAACATACAAATTTTAACAAAAGTAATAAGTTAAGTCAGATAGGCACATATTGAGAGAAAAATCAACTAGAAATTTTATCTCAAACACCCTTACAATAACCTGCTTGCAATATGTGAAGAATACAGCTCATGAGGTTATGGATAAATGATATGTAAGTTCTTCAAGTATTCACTGAGTATAAATTTTTATTTATATTTTATTTATACCACATTATCTATTAAATTTGAAAAACAGTTGAACTGATGGTGTCCACATATACTTCATTTCTTTTGAAAGAAGCCACCTAAAGAGAAGAACACATGGTTCTAGATCATGAATCATGAAATGAACTCAGCTTAGATTCCATTGGACATTGAGTCTCCTCTTTTCCTCTTCAGACCCCAGATGAGTTTGGGGTACTTCTTTGGAAAGTTCTCTGGGTAACACATGACATTCTAGTCCTACTACCTCTTGTAGAAGGGCTTGTTCAAGTAGTAGATCTGCTTGTTAGGCCATCCTGCCCCCATGCAGCAGGTTAGTGGCTAATAATAGAAATGAAGGGTACACCAGGAGTGGCGGCACATCAAGATCACCCCATTACTGAGACCATTGTTTTATTCTACAGTTAGCCAGGTATACATACAGCTCAGCTATAAAAATTCACAGAGGCATTAAAAATAATAAATGAGGAAGGGAAAATGAGATTACTAGTTATGGAAACATACTGACCATGGCAAAAAATAAAAAAAAAGTGACAGCTCTCGGCAAGAGGAAAGTAGAAAACCATATACAACATAGATAACTAAAAATAGCAGTCTGGAATTATTTGATGTGGAGTCAAACGCCCTGTTTATTTCAGTGGCTCTTGAGATGATACTGTTACTGCACATACAGTATAATTGATACTAAGAGTAATGATCCTGTGTCATTATAAAAGAATTTCTGGGGCTGGGGATGTGGCTCAAGCGGTAGCGCGCTCGCCTGGCATGCGTGCGGCCCGGGTTCGATCCTCAGCACCACATACAAACAAAGATGTTGTGTCCGCCGAGAACTAAAAAATAAATATTAAAATTCTCTCTCTCTCTCTCTCTCTAAAATAAATAAATAAATAAAAATAAAAGAATTTCTGAATTGTTCTATATAGACTAACCATCCTTTTGCAGGGTGGCATAAAGGTAGACATAGGTCACTAGCACAGACTTGGCAGTCCGGAAACAAACCTATGTGTCTGTATAAACTGTTATTTGTTTGTTTGTTTATTTATTTATTTACCAAGGCTTCTTGCATGCAAGGCTAGTACTCTACCACTGAGCTATATCCTTAGCCTTTTTTATCTTTTTGAAATATGGTCTCACTAGTTTTCCCAAGATGGCTTCAAACTTGTCATACTCCTGCCTCAGCCTCTCAAGTAGCTGGAGTTACAAGTGTGCACCTCCACGCCCTGTTGTAGTCAAGTGATTTTCTACATAGGGACCAAGAGGTGACGGGGGAAAAAAAAAAATCTCTTCAAAAAACAGTGCTGATGCAACTAGATATCCACATTTAAAAGAATAAAGTTAGGTTCCTACCTCACACCATATACAAAAATTAACTCAAAGGGATTAAATACCTAAATGTTAGAGTTAAAAGAATAAAAACTCTTAGAAGAAAACTTAGGTGTCAATCTTTATGACCTTGAATTTAGCAATGGATTCTTAAGTATGACACTAAAGGCACAAGGAAAAAGTAGATAAAGTAGACTTTATGGAAGTTGGAAAGTTTGTACATTGAGGAACACTATCAAGAAAGTGAAAAAACCTATAGAATGGGAGACTATATTTGCAAAGCATTTATCTGAGAAGGGTTTAGTATCAGAATATATAAAGAAACTCTGCAGCTCAACAACAATCCAATTTAAAGACAGGCAAAAGGACTTGAATAGTTAGTGGCTAATAAGAACATGGAAAGATGTCAACATCATTTGTCAGTAGGCAAATGCAAAGGCAAACCACAGTGAGATGCTGCCTCACACCCACTAGGATGGCTGTCATATAAAAAAAGAAGAGGAAATCATAAGTTTGGGCAAGGACATAAAAAACTCTCACAATTTTCATTCATAGCAACATTATTCTATTAGTAGCTAAAAGATAAAAAACAATCTAAACATCCATCAATCGACGAGTGGTTTAACAGACGTTAACGTCTTTCTAGATTAGCTTCAATTTTGCTTCTGAAGAAATAAAATATTACAGGTACAGAAACAGAATCAAGTCTCTGGCTCCCTCCTTTCCTCTCCTACCTCCCTCTTTTTTTCTGCTTACATCCTCAGCTGTAAGAACTCTAAAGATGGGCTAGAGGTTTGGCTGGAATAACATTCTCTGGCACCTGAGCCATTAGGTTGGCAATCCATTTATGCATCTTTCTGGCTAAATATTCCTCCTGATCCCACTCAATAATAGTATTTTCCTGTGTGTAACTGATGTGATTCTGCAATCTGTATATGGGGTAAAAATGGGAGCTCATAACCCACTTGAATCAAATTGTGAAATATGATATATCAAGAACTATGTAATGTTTTGAACAGCCAACAATAAAAAAAAAAAAAAAAAAAAAATAATAGTATTTTCCTGGGTGGTATTTTTTTGTGGTTGATCTTTCTGCTTAAGTGTGGGTTCTTATTTTTCTCTGTGAATCACTGTGTCAACATAGGTTAGGTAAACACAGAGGAGTTAAATGAGTGAAATTAGAATCTATAGAAACATTTTCTGTTTCCAGTGCTTACAATGATGACTCAGATGTAATCTTTCTGTCTTCTTTTGCTGGTGGGTATTGAGTCTAGGGATAAAAACAAAGAAACAACATACAGGGAAGGCACTTCCCATCTACAGCTCAAGACCTAAAGCCAAGGTTTGCTTTTGAGTGACAAAAAGGCACCATGAACCGCTGAAAAGAAAACAAAGGTACCTAATAGATCTCAGGGAGAATTAGTCACCCTAACTCGCAAAGTGTGCCTCTTTGAAGTTTTAATTGAAATGAAACCTGAGCTAATTAGCATGCAGCTTCTTGTCAGATCAACACCATTTAAAAACAGGGTGGAGAAGTCAATTTCAATGTTAATCTAGGGTGTTTGCAACATCTTTTACCTTTAAAATGCTTTAAAGTATACAACCCCTTAGCTCTATAGAAAAAGAGGTGTTTGTTAAGGAACTTTTCAGTCCATTTTCCCTTCATCTTCATTATTCCTTTTCACAGTAATGATAGTTCCTAGTACTAATTGTTTTCAGTGAAAAGAGTTTGAAGGCAATTGAAAGTATTTTTGAATGAGCTCAGGCAATTCACAACTGATATGGAACGAGTCGCCATTCTTTCTGTACTCTTACTCATAAGTAATATTGTTTGATCATTATTAACTGGTATAAGATCAATGATTTTGCTTGATAATACCTTACACTTTAAAATGTACTTAGTGTTTATTTATCGCCTGGTTTTAATGTGGTGGAGTCAGAATGCATGAAAGAGAACATTCACTATCTTTTGGGTTGCACCCCAGCAACACAAAAGTTGTAATGTTTTCTAAGATGCCTTCATTTAATTACCAGTTACCTGCTGAACTTTTCACAAGTTGCATCAATAATGAGTCACTTAAATAAAAAGCCAACAGCAGTGTACAACAGAACAAAAGCAGGGGCCCAAAACAAGTTTTAGCCTCTTGGACAGATGTAGAATTCTCAAAAGGTACAAAGAAATAACCTTTTATTGACTTCCCATCCTATAGAAGAGCTGTAAGAAAAATACCAAAGAGGTTAGTTAGTAGCACGTAAACATCAATAGAAAACAAATATTTCAGCAGGTGTGTGGTGTTGCTTTTTACATTGAACACAGTCATCCTTTGATCATGTCTCTGAAAAGGTTTTCTTTCCCAGATAACATTGCAGTAACTTTCCTTAAAGGTAAAACTGCTTTTTCTAGAAATTTTCTGATAGGCCTATTATTTTTTACTTGAGAAAAAAATTCCATAAAAGTGATTTTGAAAGTAATTATTAGACATTGTGAGAATATTTCTTTTTTTAATAATTTCTCTAGTATAATAATTAAGCTGCACAAATCAACAATTATTTATAGTGTACCTACCACATGTCCAAGACTGAGCTATAAATACTGCCTTCAAAGAGCTTACTACCCAGTTGAGTGAGTGACATTAGCATAATTAATATCTTTAATGTATAGCAATAATATAATTGATAGTCATAATTTAATAGCCATAATAACAATATAACAGTCAGGTAACCTGCCAACGATTGAAATAGTCATTTTTTTTAATATTTATTTTTTAGTTGTAGCTGGACACAATACCTTTATTTTATTTATCTATTTTCATGTGGTGCTGAGGATCGAACCCAGGGCCTCGCATGTGCTAGGCAAGTGCTATACTGCTGAGCCACAACCCCAGCCCCAGGAATAGTCATTTTTTAAAGAAACTTATCAAATTGGTAGTATATGGTTGTGATGTGAGAGTATCACCACTGCAAGTATTTTATTTGTTTTGGTGCTGGGAATCGAACCCGGGGCCTTAGGAGTTACACCCTCAACTGCCTAAGTGTTTTGAACAGCTTTTTACCAAGTTTCGTCAGTGCCCTGCAGACACAGCCCAAGGTCAAACTTCTCCATCCCCACTACCCAGGCTCCCAGTTAGGTGTCCTGCCTCCCTCTCATCTTGCCTTCTCCTCCCTCTGCCACGCATACTGGGCTCAGAACAGTCTGCCTAAAACTACCATTTTTGGAGCATTAGTATGCATTCCACAGAGTACAAAGTAAATTCCACATTTTAACTAATTTAGTACCAGGTACTATTTTAATATCTAATCACAATAAGACAACGGAGGCAGACAGAGGAAGTGGGTACAGCAGGTAGAGCCTGGATTCAAAGGCAGCCAAATAAGTCAACAACCAGCACACTTGACCGTGGAGCTGTGCTACCCTTCAAATATTAATTATCATAAACGTAGTTTCTGTGTCCTCCCCAGAGATGAATTTTGTCCCCCTCCTAGATCTTCCCATTTATTGCATCATATGTATCTGAAAAAACATATGGTTTCATCAAAGTGGGTTTATTCCACTTGAAACCAAGAGGAAGGGTTATAAAAGCAAAACATACCTCTCATGCAAGTAAGGTAACCTGCTTGGCTCCTTCCTGTGCCTGTTTAAAGGTAGACACTGGTGTGCACTACATGTACTTACAATTTTGCTGCTTGTCAGTCTAAGAAATCAATGAAAAATTCAACTGTGATACAGATGTCAAAATATCCTGTCCATGATCTATTTCATTGCTTTTGAAATAAGAAATACCAGAATTCAATCCTCTGAAAAATTATAGCATGTGAAACAGACATTTTTAAAAAAAAAAAATCCTAAATTGGAAGCCACAGCTTCATGGAAATGGGAGATATGAGCTCCAAATGCCCTGACTTTGGAGGGGTTAGATGAGAAAATAGAGTGATTTCATTTTAGTGCTGGTTTTTAACATTTAATTTCCTTTTATAAAAGTAGTTTGACCTTTTGTGGAACACGGGAAATGTAAAAGAACTGGAGGAGAAAAAAAAAAAAAAAAAACCTCAGGGTTTCTCTCCCACCCATCCAGAACCATCTTCTCCAAAGGCCCTTGGCCCAGACCACCTGCTCTACCATTACTCAACCGTTTTCGGATGGATGGACTTATGCCTCCTAACAGCAAAAAGGCTACATGAGTCTCCTGCATGAGAGACTTGCAGGATAATGTTGTCCTTAGCAGCTATATGCTTGGCATAAGATGGCATGTTTACCTAACAGCTTGCTATGTGCTTAGAATGTGAAGTCCCTTTTCGTGGCTGTTTGTTTCTGTTGGACTGTACGTGTTAAAAATAATATAAGGTCAAATTCCATAGGAAAGCATGGTTCTGATTGAATTTCCAGTCCCAAAACCTGGACCCAAGCCAGCAAGATCTAGGAATGTGGCAACGATAGTATGCCTTACACTGCAGCTCTCAAAAGTGACTACTTAGGTTGATTAACTAGTGGTGAGGATAGGTTTGGAAAGGTATTTCAACCAGACTAATTAGCAAGCAGTCAGATGTGACAGAAAAGTGGGTAAAATATATGCCACCTCTGGAAGAGAGCTAAAAGAACACACTGGAAAAGATGGAAATAAGCAAGATGTGTGCTGGAGCCCTCGTAAGGAAAGTTCCCTTCACTGAGTGCCTTGTGCTGCTTAAAAATAGAAATAAGAGCCCTTCAACATGATTTGAGTTAAACTGAAAGAGTCCAAACCCTAAATATATGTTTTAGCTATGTAATCTTTGGTGCAATTATTATAGGTAATGTTGCCTTTAAGCCTATTTTAGAGTACAAATTAAGATATGAAATCTGTTTTAAAAGAAAAAGAAAAAACAGAGCCTGGCTCAGTGGCACACACCTCTAATCCCAGTGATGGGGGGCAGTGGGGGGCGCTGAGGCTGGAGGATGGCAAGTTCAAAGCCAGCCTCAACAACTTGGTGAGACCCTGTCTCAAAATTTAAAAATCAGGCTAGGGATGTGGTCAGTGGTTAAGTGCTCCTCCTTAAATTCAATCCCTGGTACAAAAAAAAAGGATCAGTCTGATGTCTTTCAAACTGTATTAGTCTAAATTTAAGCTGTGAAAGGATCAGTTTCTTATCTTTTCAATTTTCTTCATAAAATACCCTGAAAAACATATGTATTCATGCTGACACTTTTGGAATTAACAATGCTATTATACAAACAATCTGCCCAAGAATACCGCCCTTATAAAACAGACTGTGATTGTGAAGATGGTGACTTCTCTCCCATGGCTCAAACAATTGAAATTCTAACTGTTGTTTGATCAGCCTCCTCCTCGGTTTCTCTCCCACTGGATTTGGTTTCTAATTTATCTTTCAGTCATCTGCCTGGAATGCTTTGCCTGCCTTTTTTTACCTTAATGAAATCCCATTCATGTTTCAATTTATAGATTAAATGTTATCTCTTACAGAAAAATCTTCTCCATTCCCCACCCTCCATTGTTCCCAAACAGAAGTAGTCCTCTACTCTATGGTTCCATAGGACCTAGTACTTGTCAAATTACAAATCATTAAGTACTATGAATTTGTCGTTCTGTCAAATTAATTATTACTTTTTTTTTTTTTTGGTACCGGGGATTGAACCCAGAGGCGCTTAACCATGGAGCCACATCCCCAGCCCTTTTAATATTTTACTTAGAGACAGGGTCTTGCTGAGTTACTTAGGGCCTTGCTAAGTTGCTGAGGCTGGCTTTGAACTTGTGATCCTCCTGCCTCAGCTTCCTCAGCTGCTGGGATTACAGGTGTGTGCCACCGCACCCTGTGAATTATCAGCTTCTTCAGGGCAGAAAGCATCTTATTTATCCTAGAACATCTATCTCCTCCTCAATTTAAGAAGTTAACAAAGTCTTACACTTAGTTGGAACATGAATGTCTTTTGAAACCAAAAAAAATCTTCAAAATATAAAATTTTCTCTGGGGCAAAATAAAAAGCATTTTCCCAGACCCTCTGCTGCTTTGTCATTGAACTAAGTCTCCCTATTCTTCCACATTCTCCAGAGTGTGGATATCCCCCTGCTCCTTATATCTGCACATTTGTTTATCAATTTTTCTCATTATTTGATTGAACATGTTACATTTAATCCATTTATTTATTCAGAAAGTATCATTGACTATGTACTACGGCACTGCTGACATTTTCATCAGCATTAACTCATAGTTTGCTTAAAATATTGATAAATAGTGATACCTACTACTACTATCGTTTGTTTAGCATTTGACAGTTTATAAAACACTTTTGCAGCCACCATTTCACCAGATCTTTCCAAAATGAATGAAGTGGATATTATTATTATTATCATCTCAACTTTTAGGCCTTCCTTAGATTACCAGATAACGTCACCAAAGAATGCCTTTGTGTAACCATGTTGAATTATAGCATTTAAGGTCTCCTAGGGACCTTAAAGATCTCTGAGTCCCATCCTTCCTCTTCACGTGAGTAACCTGGATGGTCTTATCTTACAGGTGATTAAAATGAGATCTGGACAGACAAAGGGATTACTCTGACACATATGCTTCATTAGCGGCAGAGTCTACACTGGAACAGAATTTGTCTTCTCAGTCCTAATTCAGTGTTCTAGCTTCTACCTATTATAGCTTCTAACTTTTGAGTATATTGCCTCCCCCCTCCTTTTTTTTTTTTTTTTTTTGTGTGTGTGTGTTCTGAGAATTGAATCCAGGGGTACTTTACCACTGAGTTACATTCCCAGCCCTTTTTAGTTTTTGCGACAGGGTCTCACAAAGTGGCCTTGAGCTTGCAATCCTCCTGTCTCAGCCTCCTGAGTCTCTTGGATTACAGGCATGCAGGTTACAGAGAAATTTTATTTATCCATTTTTTAATACATTTATTTTTTATTTTGTTTTTATTTTTATGTGGTGCTGGGGATCAAACCCAGTGCCTCTCGCATGCTAAGCAAGTGCTCTACCACGGAGCCACAACCCTGGCCCGGCTATTTATTCATTTTTGAGAAATTCTATTTATTCATTTTTTGGAAGGGTCAGTTCTGGCACAGTATTGCAAATCTGTTTGTCTTGTCATAGTCTTTTTTAAATATTCATATTTTAGGTGTAGATGGACACAACACAATGCCTTTATTTTTATGTGGTGCTGAGGATGGAACCCGGGTCCCACCCATGCTAGGCAAGCGCTCTAGCACTGAGCCACAATCCCAGCCCCTTGTCATAGTCTTCTTCCTGTGATTTGCCCCTTTTCTTTCTCCTTCTTTGTCTGCTTTAACTATCTGAAATGGAACTTTTGCATACCTATACCATGCATAATGATGTTTTCTATGCAATTTTCTCTCTCAGGAAGATTTTTATCTGTCTAGCTCATTCATTTCATTTTTTAAAATTTCCGAGTCTTTAATTTTTTGTTTTTAATAATCAAAGAGTTGGTTGGATAGTTTTATAGTGTTTACCAATGGTCTGGAGGGAGACCTGGGTAATGTGATCATGAGGGCTTCCTTGTCCAATATGGCTCCTTGGCCAAGAACTCAAGAGAATTTTAAGCTGGAATGAATTCTTAAAGATACTTGGTAGGTCCATTGTTTTACAGACGGGAAAAATGAACTCCAGCAAAAAGAAACTTGCCTAAAATTACACAACCGGATCCAAATCCAATATTCTAATCATACTCTTCCCACTGTGTTCTACTTCTTCTTGTCTGGAAGTTACAAAAGATCTCTGGACGAGGCCCAGGCATTGGCTGAGAACAGAACAGGCAAACCAGAGAGTTTATGGTGATGAGTTCCTCAAACTTGATAATCCTCACTTGACAAAATTTTAAATAATTTAAGAATTCTGGTTATGAAACATTGCAACCTCAATTTGCATCCAAACCTGGAGATGTCTTCTGAAGACCCTAACAAACCTCATCTCCTATTACAAGCTACCAGTTATTTGGAAATGTAATTTTTCTCTTAAGGAAAAAATGATCTTTATGTGACAATTTTCTGGCACTCTATGCAATTTTATCTTTAAATGCAAGGCCTGTGATTCCTTTCCTGGTACATTTTTGAGAAAAACTGATAGTGCCTTAGCTGAACTTAAACATACCGTGTGAACCCTTTGTAATTTATTAACGAGACTTGAGCATCGAGTCTGATTTTTGTAAAATTTGGTTCTGTAGGACAGAGTCATTTGCCTTGATTTAGGATACCTAGATTCAGACTGAAACTTTCCAGATTTGAGAGTGTTCACATTTTCATAGCCTGCTTGTAAATCATCTTTCATCGAGAAGATTTAAAGACAGCCTCAAGATCTAAATCTTTCCAGCCACCTTCCTAACTAGGAAAGCCCTCTTGATGAGCCTTGTTATGGTTTTTCCTAATGGATTAGAACAAACAGTTTGATAATGTTCAAATAGAACAAATACCAGCAGAGGGGAAACAACATTTTCCTCTAAGAGTTAAATGTAAAATTAGATGTCATTACAGGGCATTTGGAAGACGTTTTAAAGCATCTAGCCCAAGCAGGCCAAACCGCTCAACTGTAATGGGCAGCAAATCAAAACCAGAGTGGTAGGCTTGTTGTTCTCCTATTTGTTTTGCTTCATTCTGCCTGATTATTTTGGCAAAGCCACGCTGAAACGGCAGTGCTCTGAAGTTCTGTAAATTTAAGCTTTTAATTAGGTAAAAGACTCTTTTGCAGCTCTTGTGGAGTGCTCATTCTGTGCTTGGAATGCTGCAGCCCCTGCTTTGGTATGTTTTGAAAAGAGTTGTGGTACCCTGAGCTGACTCCCTCAGTAGCCACGACAACCCTCCCTGGATCTCTTCCGAGTTTTATCTGCTCGGGTGGAGCCTGTGGGTGCCTAATGCCTTCGAACATCTCCCGGATGTTCTGGACATGTACGCTGCTAAGGGAAAACTGAATTCTGCCTAAAGTTGACTCTGATGAAAAGTCTTCTGTTTCAAAATTATTTGTAAATTAAAAAAAAAAGTTTTAAAATTAGCACTATCCATAAATGGTTGATTTTTCTCAGAGTATTTTGCACCTTACTTTTTGCACTAATGTTTTCTCAAATGTTTAACTGATTTTTTTATGGTTTTAACTAAAAAATGGAACATAAGATAAAAAAGCTGTTATCAAAAGATATTATCAAGACTCCATGTGTGTGTGTGCGCGCGTGCAAGGAAAATAAATTTTATGGTCTTTAAATATATATTTATCATTTGGATAAAATGATCTTTAAATAATATTTTCATATAGTAGAGCTCTAAAAGGTTCAAGTCTGCCCTATAAGGAATTAATTTAAACAACACAAAATTCAAGAAGGAAATTCTGATTAGAAACAAATAGTGTGTGTATGTATAAACATAAGTCACTTGTATTTTTTTTTGAAGGAATTCTCTAAATTAGCTTCCTTTTGAAATAAGAAATACATTGTTTATTAGTAATCACAGTTAAAGAATATTCTATTTCCATTTAGAATCTGGTCTGGATTTTTTTTTTTTTTTTTTTTTTTTTTGGCCTGGAATAGAACATTTAATTACCTGATATAAAAAGCAGCCACTCTTAGGAAAGTGAATCCTAAATTATCTATGTCAATATTCATATATGAAGAGTCTACAGAAAAAAAAAAATCGCCACCCACTGGTGATCTTGCTGCACACACTGAAACAGGTGTCTGAATTGATTTGTGAGCTTTGGTGTTATTTTCGTCAGGGTTCAATTTCCTGCTGCACAGATGCACTTAGTGTTATGAGATTTATGTGATTAAGTGTGCGAAATGACAAACAAGGTTGTCTGCTGCTCATCTTCCCTCTTTAGTCAACTAATCACCTTTGGATTCTGGGCTCTGTCAATGAGTGAGTCCCTCACACCAGTAAGCCGCATTTATCAACCCAAACATTTGATCTGCACATGACCGCATGAGTTAGAGAGACGGGGTCTGCCATAAAAGTTACAGTTGGGTTTCAGGATGGCCTTTTATAATCCCAGGTTGCAAGTAGTTTCCTTAGTGAACATAAGCATCTTTCCTCCTGGTCACGTGGCCACCACAGTCCTACACAGGTATGAAGTCACAGCTGTGTTGCCAAGATCTGCAAAACTGCTCAAACCGCATCTTCTCATAACAATGAGGTTACTTAGAATTCAGAATCACCTGTTTATAGAAGCAGAGTGTCCACAGTGAAAGCTTGCTGCTTGTCCAAAAGCATCCCGACACACATCTGCAGGTGCTGTCACCCTAGTCTTAGGGATCATAATGACTGCAATTTCCATAGCACTGCCTTAAGGCAGTGTGCCAAGTATTTTATGCTTATTATCTCCTCCCTTTGAGATACCACCCAGAATTGTTATTTAGAGCATTCTGGTAGGGAAATAAGCACTGTATTTTGAGAACTTGCCCTAGGTCCCTCAGATACACAGTGACATCATAAGCAAAGTTTAGTTCCCTGAACTGATTGCTGTTCCTTCACCTGCTATGCCTTCAATCAGATGGATGCTCCCCATTATGCACAGGGAATAGCAGCCATCAACTTTCACATTTCACCCCAAGCACCGAAATAACACAATCTCCTGGCAGTGCAAAAATACATGTATGTATTAGCTTGAATTTGTAATACAGCTCATGGGTCTCTATGTGGTTTGACATATCCTTTTTTAACAACAACAAAAATTATAACAAAATGTCCTACCTTGAGTCCTTAAAGGTGAGGCATGGGAGATTGGACTTTCTTTTGTCCAGAGTGCCCGAATGAATGTGTTGCATGTGGTGAATGTGATTGGATAATGCTAGAGAAGACACCAGGCTCCTTTATAGTTGCAGCTTCAGTTTCTCTTGTTTAAAACTTTCATAAGCTCTTTTGCTTCACTAGCCCTTGCAACAAACCTCACAATTCACATGTGCCTGTGGGAGTTGGCTAGACTCTTTTGTTTTCTTATAAAAAAACAGTTGTTGCCTGTGGTACTCTACATCTAGTCATGCCTTCTAACACCCAGTTCCTTTTAACGGTATCTACCCTAACCTGAGTGACTTTCTTTGTTAAAAATATAATCCGAGGAAAGCAAGAATTTGGTTTGACTTACATTTGGCTTAAATCCATATTGTTGATAAAGGACCCCACATGAGTTTATTTCTAAACACGGACAAGCCAGGTATGATGTCATATACCTGCAGTCCCAGCTACTTGGGAGGCTGAGGTAGAAGAATCACAAGTTCAAGGCCAGCCTTAGCAACTTAGCAAGAACCTGTCTCAAAACAAAAAGTGTTTTGGGTATAGCTTAGTGGTAGGACACCCCCCTGGTTCAATCTCCAGTACCAAACCAAACAAAATACAACACCGCCTCTCACTTTGAATTGATTATTTTAAATATATTAAAGAGAAGGGAAAAGAAAGGAAGGGAAACTTAGTTAATTTTGTGCCAATCTCTGTCTTATGTGTTGCTTAAAGCCTTCAAGATAAACTGGGCCTGGAAGCACGTGCTTATAATCTCAGCAATTTGGGAGGCTGAAGCAGAAGAATTGCAAGTTCAAAGCCAGGCTCAGCAATCTAGTGAGGTCCTAAGCAACTTAGTGAGATCCTGTCTTAAAATGAAAAATAAAAGGGGCTGGGGATGTGGCTCAGTGGTTAAGTTCCCCTGAGTTCAATCCCTGGTACAAAAAAAAAAAAAAAAATCAAGATAAGCATTACCCCCCTCCCCATTTTGAACAGAGAAAAAACTTGAGAGTCAAACAAGTTAAATAGTGTGAACAAGTGCCTTAGTAATAAACTAATAAATAGCAGAGCCCAGGTTGAAGTTCTAGGATGTCTGGTCGTTATTAGTCAAACTACACCTGGGGTTTAACTTCTATTAATGAATATCATGGAACATCCCTTAAGGGACTTGCTTATTACATCGAGAGTTGTGCCCATGCAGATATTAAAGTACCAAATAAGTCTCCAATCCTGTAACCTTGGCATTTGAAAAAAGCTTCTCATGAAGACCCCAGCTTTAAAAGTAATTGTACCACTTTAAAATCTTTGGAGGGAACTGTGAGGAAATCTAAAGGAAAATGTTCATCCTCTGCTCCAGGCTTGGCAAAATCAAACATATTTTGGATTCAGACTTTGTGGGACCGTAAATTGCAGGAGAACCTGGTGCTCTTAGCAACACTTCAGAATCTGGGCAGACCAAAAAAAAAAAAAAAAAGGTATTTGGAAAAGAGAATATTTATATTGGCCATTATGCATTTTAAGTGCTAACCATTCCATAGAGGCAGAGGCTGGACAGAGGAAATACTCCCTTTTCTAACGGGATCTAAACATAGGGGAGGAGGCATTATATAATAGATCACTTCCAGCTCTTACGATCAGTGGGTTCAAATTCTGTAAACGTTCAATTGCCTTGCAATGTGGAAAAAGAAAAAAACAACACACACACACACACACACATCTGTGGAAAAACTGTACTAGTCAGGCCCAATATAGACTCAAGCCAGAAAACAGCAACAGGATTCTGGGCACCTGTGATGAAGAAGAGCCTAGGAGGTAGAAGGAAAACTCAGTCCTACCTTACAAGTATTTCCATACAGGCTCCAGTGACACAAATATCGTTGTGCCTCTGAAAATTATTTCTGAACTTGGGGCAGGCTGTAGATCACCTTTGTCCTGTTCATGTTTTTCTGAATATTTATTCGTGACAATGAAGCCATTCTTCTTCTCAACAGTAGAGGTCCTCAGTACCTCAGTTCTTCAACTAAGATGCTGAAAAACATTTCTACCCTTGACTTCTTTGGCATTTATGGCTTCCTAAGAACCTTTAGTCATTTTTATGGGTACAATTGTCTATTTTTATGTCATGAATAAATGAAAAAGTTTAGTTCTCATTGCTTGAGCTTGGCCTGAAATTTCACAATCTTTTTTTAACAGCTGAAATAATGTGTCAAGAGCAAGTTGACTCAGCCATGGAATATTTGAAGAAATATATAAACCATTCTCTTACATTTTTTTTTTTTTGGAATAAAAAGACCATGAGAAAACATTTAGAGTAAATATTAAAGTTTTTCATGGTGGAGAAAAACAATGGTTTTGAGAGGGGGGGAAGGTGATCAGTCCTGGTTTTCAAAGAACTGCTAGTTGACTTAATATATGTTGTGTTTAGAACTATGGAGCCACAGAAACTTATGAGTTTTCTGTTTTGTTGTTTGTTTTTTGTCCCAAGGGAATTTTATTTGAATTTTCTGCCTGAAAGCACAATTTACTAATAACATCACTTACCCGTTCTTTTCACGAAAATTTGGTATTGTCCTTGACTCCTCTCAATTCCTTACTCTTCATATATGAAATCACTAAATGTATTTATTTTTATTTTGGGTATGGGGGGATTGAACCCAGGGACACTTTACCACTGAGTCATATTCCCAGCCCTTTTTATTTTTTATTTTGAGACGGGCTCTCTCTAAGTTGCTAGGTTCTCAGTAAGTTGCTGAGGTTGGCTTTGATCTTGTGATTCTCTTGCCTCAGGCTCTCAAGTCTCTGGAGTGACAAGAGTGTGCCACGCACCCTAATTAATGAATTTTATGAATTCTACCTCCTATACATGGTTTGTGCCATTCCCTAGCTCTCTAGCCTCTGCTACATTAGTTGGGGCCCTTGTATAAAAGCTGTCTTCTAACCAGTCTTCTAATTGTAGTCTCATCTCTCTCCAATGCATATTTTGTAAATATGCATAACTATTTACATATTTACCCAAACCACCTTCTAAACTGCCATTTTTCTGCCTAATACTTCTAATGGCTTTCCATTACTACTGAGTGAAGCAAAAAATTCTTAGCAAAGCCTGAATTTCCTTTGTAAGTCAATCCCTGATTGTCCCTGTAGCTTATTAATTTCTTCTCCCTTTACCAGAGGCCTCAAATCTATGTTCCAACCATATGCTGAACTACTAAGACTTCCCCCAAGTGCACCAAACCATTTCAACCTTTCTCTCTTTGCATACTATTTTTTCTAATATTATTTTTCTTTCTTCTCTCACTCTTTGTTTACCTGACATACATCTAGATGTTTCTTGAACACATGAGCCAATCAGTATCTGCTTTAAACACCGGTCAGAGTTAACCATTGCTCGCTTTGTGCCAATATTGTACTCTACAATTTTCCCGCTCCCATACTCCCTGTATTATAGTAGCTATTTCTCCTTCTAGACCAGACATTGTCAGTGGTAGGGAGTGTGGGTGGGGTGTGAGGGGAGTTCAGTTTTGCCCATAGGGACATTTGGCAATGTTTGGCTACATTTTTTATTGTTATGAAGGGGTGGGGCATGTTGTTACTAGCTTCTGTTGGGGAGAAACCAGAGATGCTGCTAAACATCCTATAATACCTGGGACAACCTCCCATAACAAGGAAATAACCAGTTAAAATGTCAGCAGTAAGCTGAGAAATTTTGTGTCAAACTGTAAACTTGTGTCTTTTTTTCAACTTTGGATCTTCAGAACCTAGAATGATGTCAAGCAAAAATTAGGCACTAGATAAACACTGATTGAAAGAGTGAGAAGCTCCTAGGATTCTCTGAAGGGAATCCATCCAAGGATAGAAAAAAAAATCAGATTCTTTGGGAAAATAACCAGAGCCCGAATTCAATCCCATTCAAACATATAATTTGAAATTTCTTTTTAAATTTCCTTGAAAATAAGTAGAGATTGGATTAAAATTGTGATCCAATTAGATGCATACTCCTTCTCCTAAAAAGTTATAAAATGTCACAAGCACAACATTAAAAATAAGAAAAAGAGACTAGAGATGTGGCTCAGTGGTAGAGTTTGCCCAGCATGCATAAGGCCCTGGGTTCAATCCCCAGCACTCAAAAGAAAATAATAAAAGAAAAGAAATACTTTGAAGAACTCCTGAACTGAAAGAGAGCACAGAGGATGAGAGTCTGGAAAGGAGGAAATCATAGAAGAAAATTTTCCAATCTAAAGGAAGACAGAAGTTTTCTGATTAAAAGGGCTCATATCAATATGCCAAGGAAAAACAAATAATATAAAAACATATCCTATTGGCATTATGTGTCTCATTGCTAAGACTAGAAATAAAATTATATTTAGAAAAGATAATCTCTCTATATAATGAAGGGAATTATTTTAAAGCTAAAATCTTAGTCCCAGGCAAATTAACATTTAAGTAGTGGGGAGAAAATGAAGACATGTGCAGGCACAGCAAGACCGGAAAGCTTATCACCCATGAACCTTGTCTTCAGAGAATTACCAAAAGAGGTAACCCAACTTCTCCCCTGCCAAGACAAAAACGAACAAACCAAAGCAGAATTCAGAGGAAAGTAAGAGACAGGAAGCAAATGATGAGCAAAGAAATAAAAGCTAAAATAAGTCTGATGATGTTCATGTATAAAGAAAAATAATGAATGGCAACTTGAAACTAAATGACCAGATGACTTCAACATGGGAAATAGAAGATGGAAGATGAGGATAGAAAGAAGTGAATGAATATTTGATAAGATTCCTATTGTGCAGGGAGCAAAAGGTGTGTGGATACAAATGTAAATACAGAAAAAAAATTAAAGCCCAATGTAAGAAATATCAAAGGTGGGCTGGGGATGTGATCAGTGGTAGAACTCTTGTCTAGCGTATTTATGGACGAAGGTTTGATCCCCAGCACTGAAGAAAAAAAAAGTAGGGCTGGAGGTGTAATCAGTGGTAGAGTGCGTGCCTCAAGTGTGTGAGGCCTTGGGTTCCATCCTCAGCACTGAAACAGAAAAAAGAATAAAGTAGAAAAGTAGAATACATAGTTTCGACAAAGGGGAACTAAAGCAAACAAGCAAAAGTGAGAAATTACAATAAATAGAAAACAAAGTAAGCTGTCATGATTGGGTCTAAATATATAGTTTTTGCAGTAAATGTAATGTAAATAGACCCTGTCTCAAAATAAAAAAATAAAAGGGGCTGGGGATATGGCTCAGTGGTTAAGTGCCCCTGGGTTCAATCCCCAGTACCAAACAAACAAAAAGAACCCATGATCCCATCAGTTTGGGAGGCTAAAATAGGAGGATCGAAAGTTCAAAGCCAGCGTAGACAATTTAGCAAGGCACTAGGAAACTCAGCAAGACCCTGTCTCAAAGTAAAATACAAAAAAGGGCTGAGGATGTGGCTCCATGATTAAGAGCCCCTGGATTCAATCCCTGGTACCAAAAAAAAAGTAAAGAAAAAAGAAAGCAGATATTAGTTGCAGTCTAGAAGGTAAAAAGGACAAACAAGAATTTTTCATTTTGATAAAAAGCACAATCCACTAAGAAAAGATAAAAATTTGGAACTTTTATAAACTAGAACATATTTTTGAAATACATAGTATCAATAAAAATTGATAGAAATATAAGAAGTTGACAAAACCCCAATTAGAGACTCTGGTGACAATCTTCCTCTGAAATCAGGGAATCAAGTGTGCACACACACACAAAGCAAAAATAGAGAGGATTTAAACTAGCAATCAATCAAGTCCAATCTAGAAGGTACACATAAAACATACTCAACAAAGACAGATGTACATTTATTTTTAACAGTCATGGAAATTTTTCAAAGTTTAACGCATGTATTAAATTACAAAGGAAATTTTAGCTAATGCCAGAAAAACAGAAATCTTATATGACGTGAATCTCTGGCCACAATTCAATAAAACCAGTGATTAATAATTAATAGTTAAAGCCTACCCCAAAAAAATCTCTCTACGGGAAAAAATTAAATATCCACAATGCTATTGTATGAAATTACAAACTATTTGGAAGTGAAAACTAATAAAAACACAACACAGGAAACTCTAGTAGATGCAGACAGTTGATATTTGTAGAAAACTTTAACACTTTATTAGAAAAAAAAGATTTTACAAAAGTTAATAATTAATTGACAAAGCCTTTGACTCAGAAAACAGGGTGGGGGGGATTTAAAGTTACAAAAGGAAGAATCAAGTGAAAGCAGAAATTAATGGAAAAATCAAACTGGTTGATCCAATTAATAAAACCAAATATCAATTTTTTTTTATTAAGACCAACATACAGAGCTGGGGATGTATCTCAGCAATATAGATCTTGCCTATAATGTGTGGGGAGTTTCTGGGTTTGATTCCCTGACTAATAAAAAGAAAAGAAAGGAAAAGCCAATATATAAAATTCTTACAAGTCCAATCAAAAACAAAGGAAAAGAAAGCAAAAATAAACATGGGAAGAGATTTAAAGTTGTTTAAGTGCCAATATACCAATAAATTTGAAAATCTAAACAGAGACTTTTAGAAAACTACAACTTAACAAAATTTATTCCAGAAGAGAAATAATTTACTACATAAGAGTAATACAAGAAATTTTAAGAACTAAATAAAACTATGCAAAGAAATCTTCCTCTAAAAAGGCATCAAACCTAGCTTTTTACAGATGAATTCTACAAAACCTTGAAGAATAACTGCTATTGTTGATAGATTAAAATGCTCCAAAACACAGAGTAAGCAAAATTCTCTGTGTGTCATTTGTCAAAACCAAACTTAGACAAGGGTAGCCTACACTTAGATAGGAAAGTCATTTATGAGAGATTCAAACATTTACATAAGATATTCACAAGTCAGTGGCATCCACACAAATAAATCCATTATGTCCAACTAGGATGTGTGTTCGGAATGCAAAGATGGTTTAATATACTATAAATTATCAAATTATCAGATTAACAGAGAAAAAAAGTAATCTCAATAATGCCCACCTCTGAATGGAAAATTTAAACAAACTCAGCATCTATTCATCATTAAGTAAACAAAAACCAATAATTTTTAGTAAATTAGGAAAAGTGAACTTCCTTAATTTGGTAAAGTTTAACAGATGTCTATAGCAAAAATATACATTTTCATTTCAAAATCTGGAGCAAGATGGGATACCTACTCTAACTATATCTTACCATGTTATACTGAAAATTAATGCAATGTGTGAAGGAAATGAAGGACCATGCACAGTGACACACACCTGAAATACCAGCTACTCCAGAGACTGAGGCAGGAGGTGTACAAGTTCAAGGCCAACCTCAATAACTTAGGGAGACCCTGCCTCTTTCTCCCTCTTTCTCCACTGTGATGCCCTCCATCATGTTATGACATAGCAAGAAGGTCCTCATCAGATGTGGCCCCTTGATCTTGGACTTTTCAGCCTCTAGAACTATGAGTCAAAAGAATTTCTGTTCATCATAAATCAGTACATGGTATTCTGTAACAGCATGATAGAACCGATCAAGATAGTAGCCAACTAAAGATAAGTGCAACACAACCAATAGATTTCTTTTTTCTTTTTGAGGTACTGGGGATTGAACCCAAGGACACTCTATCACCAACCTCCTCACCATCCCTACCACTGCTTTGTTTTTTTTCTTCTAATTTTGAGACAGGATATTTCTAAGTTGTCCAGGTTGACTTCAAATGTGCAATCCTCCTGCTTCAGCCTCCGGAGTAGCTGGGATTACAGATGTGGGTCCCCATACCCAGCAATAAACTTCTTTTATCTCAGGATTACATGAATTATATAAATTTCTAGGAATAAAATTAAGAAGAGATAGGTATTACCTATATGAAATAAACTACTGAACTTCAGTGAAAGTCATAAAAAGAAGACTCAATGGAGATAAATACCACTGTTTTGAATTGAAAGACCCAACATTATAAGGATGTCAATTCTCAATTATCAAATTAACAGAGAAAAAAGTAACCTCAATAATGCCCACCTCTGAATGGAAAATTTAAACAAATTCAGCATCTATTCATCATTAAGTAAACAAAAAACAATAATTTTTAGTAAATTAGGAAAAGTGAGCTGGGGCTGTAGCTCAGTGGCAGAGCGCTTGCCTAGCATGTGTGAGGCACTGGTTTGATCCTTAGCACCACATAAAAATAAACAAATAAAATAAAGGCATTTTGTCCACCTACAAGTACAAAAAAAAAAAAAACCTTTAAAAAAATTAGTCATACCTGGGTGTGGTGGCACCACCTGTAATCCCAGCAGCTTGGGAGGCAGAGACAGGAGGATTAGGAGTTCAAAGCCAGCCTCAGCAAAAGTGAGGCACTAAGCACTTGCTTAGCAAGACTCTGTCTCTAAATAAAATACAAAATAGGGCTGGGGATGTGGCTCAGTGGTCAAGTGCCCCTGAGTTCAATTCCCAGTACCAAAAGAAAAAAAAAAGAAATTAGTTGTACAATCTCAAATAAAATCCCAGTAAGTATTTCCATGGAATTGATAAGTGGACTCTCAATTCTTTATTGAAAAGAAACTGAATGAGACCATAAGAGAAACTACTTGATAAAGAACATTGAGGGGGGAATTACCTTTCCACATCTAAAAACTTATCATAAAGCTATGATAATAAAAACCTCACTTAGAAGGATAGAATTTTAGCTGGTTGCAGGGTGTATGCTGGTAATCGTAGAGACTCGGGAGGCTGAGGCAGGAAGATCACAAATTCAAGGTCAGCCTCAGTAACTTAGGGAGACTCTGTCTCAAAATAGAAAGGGCAGGGGGTGGAGTTCAGTGATAGAGGGCCCCTGAGTTCAATCCCTAGTAGTACATGCGTGCGCGCGCGCGCACACACACACACACGCACATACCCACACACAAAGAACAGAAATCATACAATATCTATTTTCAGAACACAATGGAATTAAACTAGAAACTAGTACAGCAAGATAGATTATAACAAAATATTTGGGTATTAAACAATATACTTTTTTGGGGGGAATACTAGGAATTGAACCCAGGGACACTCTACCACTGAGCTACATCCTCAGCCCTTTTTAAAATTTTTAGACTGGATCTCACTAAGTTGCTATGGCTGGCCTCAAACTTGCTTCAGTATCCCGACTCTTTAGAATTACAGGCATGCACCGTCACGTCTAGTTAAATAACACAATTCTAAATAATACATGGATCAAAAAAAAAATACATGGATCAGGGCTGGGGTTGTGGCTCAGTGGCAGAGTGCTCACCTAGCATGTGTGAAGCACTGGATTCAATTCTCAGAACTGCATATAAATAAATAAAATAAGGGCCCATCAACAACTAAAAAATATATTGAAAAATATAGTACATGGATCAAAGAAGAAATCATAAGAGAAATTTTAAAATATTTTGAACTAAATAAAACTACACAACTTCAACTTGTCAAAATTTGTGGAATGCAACAAAAGAAGCACTTAGTGGAAAATTTATAACACTGAATGCATTTATTGGAAAAGAAAAAAGATCTAAAAATCAGTCATCTGAGCTAGCAAACCAGAAACTAGAAAAAGAGCAAATTAAATCCAAAGTAAACAGAGGAAGACATAATACACATTAGGCCAGAATTTAACAAAATTGAAAACAGATAATCTAGAGAAAATGAAACCGAAATCTAGGTCTTTGAAAGATCAATAAAATTGAAAAACCCCTGGCCATGCTAACCAAGGGAAAAAAAATAAAAGACACAAATTACTAATATCATAAATGAAAGGGAACCTCACTGCAGACACTGTAGACATTAGGAGGATAACAAAGGAATACTATGAATACTTCTAAGCTAACAAATTTCATAGATGAAAAGGACCAATTCCTTGTAAGACACAATCTGAGAAAATTCACATAAGAAGAAATAGATATTCTAATGAATAGGCCTATATCCATTAAAGAAATCCAGTCAATAATTAATAACTTTCCATAATAGAAAGCAACACGTTCAAATGGGTGAATTCAACTCCACATTTAGTGTGTTAGTCAGCTTTTCGTTACTGTAATACATACCTGAGATAAATCAGCCTGAAAGTAGGAAAGGTTTATTTTGGCTTACACTTTGGGAGGTTTCAGTTCATAGTTGGTTTGCCTCATTGCTTTTGGGACTATGGTGGGCAGTACATGATGGTAGGTGTACATGGCAGAGGAAGCCTGTTCACCTCATGCTGGGAAAGAAAGAAAGGAAACAAAAGGGGCTGAAGTCCTATTATTCCCTTTAAGTGCATACCCCCAACAACCCAAGGCCTTCCACTTTGAAAGGTTTCCATCACCTCTGGATAGTGCTGATCTTCGACACATGGGTGTTTGAGGGATATGTATCCAAATCACAGCATTTGCTTTCAGAAGATAGAAGCAGAGGGATCGTTTCCTGTCTCATTCTAAAAGACTAGTATGACCTTAATACCAATACCAGGAAAAAAATTAAAAGAAAACTATAAACTATTATCTCTCATAAATATAGATGTAAAAATCCCAATAAAATATTGGCAAATTAAATCCAACAATGTATGAGAATTATATAACTAAGTGGAATTTATCCCAGCTATGCAAGACTGGTTTAATGTTCAAAAATCAGTTCATCTATCCATCACATCAACAGGCTAAACAAGAAAGAGCACACGATCATATCAGAAAATGCAGGAAAAACATTTGACAAAATATTACAACTCTTAATGATTTTAAAAATGCATTAAACTAGGCACAAAGGAGAACTTCTTCAATTTAACAAAGAATATCTATAAAAACCTACAGCTACATCTTACTTTTTTTTTTTTTTTGGTGCTAGGAATTGAATCCAGGGGTGTTTAACCACTGAACCATATCACCACCAGACCTTTTTATTTTTCATTTTGAGACAGGATTTGCCAATTTGCTTAATGGACTCACTAAGTTGCTGAGTCTGGCCTGGAACTTGTGATCCTCCTGCCTCACCTCCCCAGTAGCTGGGATTACAGGCAGGCACCACTGTGTCTGGCTGCTAATGTATTTAATAGTGAGAAATTCACACCTTTTCCATTAAGACTGGGAATAAGGCAAGTATGTCCCTTCTCACCACTGCTTTTCAACATCAAGCTGGAAATCCTAGTTAATGCAATAAGCTAAGAAAAAGAAATAAAGGGTGTACAGATTGGGAGGGAAAAATAAATCAGTCTTTGTTTAAAGATGTAAAAATTCCAAAAGAATTGACAAAAGACTCCTGGCACTAATGAGAGATTATAACAAGGTTGTAAGATATAAAGTGAATGTACAAAACTTCAATTTCCTATATACCAGGAATGAAGAAGTGAATTTGGAATCTAAAAGGCAATACTAAAAAGGCAGAAATGCAAAAAAGGCAAGCCACAGAGAAAATATCTGTCAAAGACATATCTAATAAAGGAGTCTTATCCAAAGTATACAAAGAACTCTTCAAATGCATCAATAAGAAAACAAACAACCAGTGGTTGGGGTTGGGGTTCAACAGTAGAGTGCTCGCCTAGCACAAGTGAGGCATTGAGTTCAAACCTCAGCATTTTTATTTCATAAAAATAAAATAAAGATATTATGTTCATCTACAACTAAAAAAATAAATATTAAAAAAGAAAACAAACAACCAAAAAATTTAAAAAGGCCAAAGACCTTAACAGACATCACACCAAAGATATACAGAGGGCAGGTAGGCATATGAAAAGATATTCTGCATAATATATCATCAGGTAAATGAAAATTAAAACAACAATGAGATAAATCACACACTTAATTTGAAGGCCAAAGTCCAGAAACTGACAGTACCAAATGCTTGGGAGGATGTGGAGCAAAAGGAACTCTCATCCATTGCTGGCAGGAATGCAAAATGATACAGACATCTGGGAGGAACTTTGGCAGTTTATTACAAAAATAAGCAAATTCTTATCCATGAGGTACAGTAATTACTCCTCGGTATTCACCCAAATGAATTGAGAACTTACATCCATGCAAAATCTCTATGCGGATATTTATAACAGCCTTTTAAAATGGCACCATCTTGGAAGCAATCAAGACGTTCCTCAGCAGATGAAAAAATAAACTGGTACGTCTATCTATTCAGTGTTTTAGAAAAGTAGGCTGTCGAGCCATCAAAAAGCATGAGGAAATTTAAATGCATATTACTAAGCGATAGAGGCCAGGCTGAAAAGGCTACATACTATAAGGCATTTCTGGAAAAGGCAAAACTATAGAAAGAGTAAAAAAGATGAACAGTTTCCTGGGGTTCAGGGGAAGGAAGAGATGAAGAGTGGAGCACAGGGGATTTGTAAGGCAGTGGAACTATTCTATATGATACCATAATGGTACACACACATCATTATACATTTATCCAAACTCAAAGAATGAACAATACTGAGAGTGATCACTGAATATAAATTGTGGACTTTGGGTGATAGTGATGTTGTCTGTGTAGGCTTGTCAAAGGTCTCATGCTGGTGGGGGCTATTGGATGCCTTTTTGAAGGGCAATTTTAAGCACCCCCTCTCATCAACCTATTACTTGGACTCCTTGGGTTTTATATTCTAGATAAATACTCACACCTATATATGTTAACACATGTGTGAGAATGTTTGCTGCAGCATTGTTTACAGTAGCAAGAACAAAAGAGGAATAGCAAATATTCACGGCCCTAAGTAGATGAGGATTCTAAGGACTCATAGAATATAATCCCATTTAGGAACAAATAATAAATAGTCATACACATATATAAGTAGACTATGGTTTATGGATTCATGGAATACAATTCCTTTTCTGACAAAATTAAATATATATATATATATTTAATTTTGTATATATATATATATATATATATAATTTTAATATATATACACACACAGATATACATACATATACATATGTACACATACACATCTATAAGAAAATACAAATATGAAGAAAAATGTTCAGCTGGGTGCTGTGGGGCATGCTTATAATCCCAGCAGCTCAGGAGGCTGAGGAAGGAGGATTGCGAGTTCAAAGCCAGCCTTAGCAACAGTGAGGCCCTAAGCAACTCAGTCAGACCCTGTTTCTAAATAAAATATGAAGTAGGGATGAGGATGTGCCCCTGAGTTTAATCCCCAGTACTCCCCTCCCCCTCAAAAAAGAAAAGAAAAATGGTCAGGGAGGATATACCAAACTATTACTGTATAAATTGAAAAGGAGCAGAATTGGAGTTAGGGATTGGAAGGAAGGACTTCAATAATTATGCTATCTACTTAGGTATTTTTAAAAATTTTTGGAGAGGGTCAGGTATGTAGCTCTGTGGTAAAGCATTTGCTTCATATGCACAAAGCCCTCAGTTTGATCCCCAGAACTGCAAACCAACCAACCAACCAACAACAACAGCAAATGGAGAATATATCTCTTCTATAAATAATCTAAAAATTACATGTTTGAAATATTACCCTTATCGTGAAAGCAATGCATGCTTATTTTAGACAACTCAGAGAAAGAAAATAGAGAAGTAATAATTAGTCTGTAACCCAGAAGCAGCCCCTATTAACATTTCAATGTGTGGGCTTACAATTTTTTTCACATGTATGCATTTTTTTAAATAAAAATGGTATTATATATCCTGACCATCTTCCCTAACATAAGAATATTTGGTATGCAACATCCTTTTTAAAAGGATATGTAGGGCTGGATGTAAATCAGTGGTTGAGTGCAAGTTATCATGCTCAAGGATCTGGGCTTGATCCCCAAGACTGCAAAAAGAAAAACAAAAGAAAAATAAGGATATATAATCCTTTAATTGTTAATAAATACTAGGAATACAATTATAAGTAAAAATACAATGCATTCAGTAGCCCGTTGTACTTTTAGATTTTTCCCAATACTTCACTATGAGGCTTAGTGTGAATTATCTGTATAACTAAATTCTTATTGTGATTATTTCCTGAGAACTAGATTCCTAAATTGCTAGAATTGCCATTGCTGGGCCAGAGATAATGTGCATTTTCTAACCCTTTGATATTCATTTCCAAAAGTACTTGAAAAAACTACTAGATAATATCTACCAGTGGCATGTGAGAGTACCAGTTACCCACTGCCCCAGCCAACAATGGATATTATAATTTTTTAAAACTTGAACTTAATATGTACAATCCGGTATTTGTTTTTATTTGTATTTATCAATTCTTTGATTATGAACGAAGTTTAAATTAGGGATATTAACCCTCTGGCAATATGTTGCAAACACACATAAACTTTCTAGCCCCCAAACCATAAACTGAGATCATATTTAATTGTCTTTAGGGGTCACAGTAATATTAGTTGCTTAAACATGCTACTAAGCATGTATTCTATATTTTGTGTGATGTATACTGAAATACATCACAGTACATACCAAGAAATAACATTACCATCTTGGGCTTGTGATTTACTTACATATTTCCGTATGGAAAAATAAATTTATTTTATTTTATAATTTATAAAATGTTTTATGAAAACCTCTATTCTTTGAGAGAAAGCTTGCTTTATGAGAGATTAAAATCTGCTTTAGAGTTCTACGTGGATTAAGTTTTAAATTAACATAGAAGAATAACAATATGAATCAATTTGATCAAAGAAAAAGTGTCACTAATTATTTAAACAAGACACTTACAACGGGGATTTAAAGGCAAAGAAGCGGATTTCCCTTGCATGTGGATCAAATCAGAAGTATCCCATAATTGACTCTTTACAAGACCCTGCTTTAGTATAATGGACTAGATATTAAAGCTCCGAGTATTTAAAGCTAGTTTCCGTCTTTCTCTAAATGGAGGCCGGCCACTAAGAGCTATTTTACAAGTCTGACACATTAGCTGCATCACAGGGAAATACACCGGCTCTGCTTCTATGGTCCGGAATTTCAAGTGCTTTCAATAGTTAAATGGTGTGAAATGGGTAACATTGAACCTGTGAGAAGCAATGAGCGTCTTAAAAAATAAATTCCAGATGGGAAAGTTGATGGGAAGGGATATAGATACAGTAATGGTTCTTTTCAATAAATTAATTCCAAAAGAGACCATACAATTTTCTTTTAAAAAAATTTTTTTGAGCCAACTTATTTGTGCATGCCTTTGAAAAAAAAAAAGGTCTTTCCTGTTTCTATTCTTTAACATGGTTTGGAAACAAAGGGGTTTTGTAAACTCTTGCTGTCAGATCAAACACAAGAGTAAGAATAAGAGGAGTCATAGAAGGAGTATTTTATAACTTTCTTACAGCAATAAAGTCCAGAGGGTCAAGTCAGTACCACAGATCTTCCTTGCAGTATTGCGTGACCTCTTCTTACTTTAGCATTCCCTCTACTGGATGGAATTTCTGGAACCTAGCTCTATAGTAATATTTTAGAAAAATATAATAAATATATATTAAAAAATATATAAATATAATAAATTTTTCTTTGATCAAATTTTGTTATATATTATTTGATTATATATATTATTTATAATATAATCCAAATGTTTTCATCTCACAGTGTCTTTAGGAGTTCACATACAAAATAACTTTGGAGAAACACTACAGTGTATTGTGAAAAGGGTTTTAATTGTTTGACTACCTGTCTATTCAAATCCCCAATTTGCCACTTACTGCCTGTCTGACCTGGATCAGGCTATTAAATCTCTCAGTGCCTCAGTTTCCTCATTTATAAAACCAGGATAATAGACATATCTTTGGGAATATTAAAAGGATTACATAATTTACACATTAGCAATTCCAAGTTATTGATGACAAGTTCAGGAATTACAATTTAACTAAACACCAGTGACTAACTTCTAAGCCCTCAAAAATCAGAGCTGTTATTATTCATAGTAAGTGCTCATTGGATTATTTCTTGTCATTTTTCTTTCCAGTAATCACGATATTAGACCAACTGGTACCAGAAAGAAGCTCTATTCTGATGCCCAAATACTGGCCATTCTTTCACTTGTATAGAATACAGATTACTGAGAAATATTTACCTGCTTGTATGATCGCTTATAACAAATAAAGCCAAAGCACACTCTCTAGTGGACCTTTGAATCCCACTTTCCTATTTCACCAGCCCCACTGCAATAACCAGCATCTCCAAGACGCCTCAGTCTTTCATCAGAACGATGGGCGCACTGGCCTGTATGCAGGGGAGCTCATTGTGCAACTGCCACAGGAACCACCCGTAAGTGAAAGGTGCTGGAAGAGTCAGGAAAGTAATCTGGCTCTGACTCTAGTTAAAGTTCTCTATATTTTCATTACCAACTCCATTTTTATGGGTTAGGTCTTGGCTTTAGTAAACTCCAGATTGAATGGACGCCTCAAATACACATCTGAGACCAGCATTTAGCCTTAAATAGCAATCAAGTTGCCTGCAGATGCATTTTTTTTTTTTTTTGAAATGGGGCATCGAAAGGGATTTTTTTCCCCTCTTTCTTTCTTTTTTTTAAATGTCAGGCATCAAGCAGCCTCACAAATCATTTTTACGTGGCTTCCTGGACCTTTGTTTTTAGCAAATCCCTTAACGGGGGATTGACTCGTTTGTGTATTTCTTCAAAGGAAGGATTTTGCAGGTAGCTCTTCATGTGGCCTGTTGCCTTCTAGGATTTGGGAGAAGGAGTTTTAAAAGAGTAGATATGTTTATTTTGGGGAAGTCATTGTTGGTACCTGTGGCCATTAGCTCCGTAACTAAACGGCTGCCAGCGTCTGGGGTAAAGGGGGCTGTCTGTGTTGTTCTGTAAACTCAGCACAGGAGCTTTGAGATCCCAGGACAGAATCACCAGCAGAACTTTGCTGTCTCAGGACTCCATTAACACTGTCAGTAAATGGACCCGGTCCCACGCTAACCTAAGAGCTGATTCTGTCTCAACTTTATGCACAGGAATTCTATCATACCACATCTGCTTAGAAGGCTATGCCATGTAAACATAATGGAATTTTATATATATATATATATATATATATATTTTGTCCCTCCATGTTGTGCTTTTGAAATAAAAATATATATGTAATTTAGGTGGCGTGTGCCTCTAACAAAGTTAAAACATAAGCAAATCTACTTAGCCAAAAAACCAAATTTATTCTCATTTTATTAGGCAGGTGGTGTACATATTAGATGATTTCCCTCTCGAGTTTTACATTTATTTCATGTGTTTTTCCTCCAAAGAACAGGAGTTATTCTGTCAAAAGTGGGGAGGTGAAACCTCGGTTAAGGGAATACTGCAAATTCTACCCTTTCAGCAGAAGTAATTTATAGTTTCATAATATTCCAGAGTTTCTCTTTGTCTTTTACATGACAATTTATGACCAAGGTATTTTCATGTTTCCCTGACTCCTTGCTTCAAGCCTGAACAAATAAACCGAGTGCCCGCAGGGTCTGTTTCCCATGCTATTTCCCAGGTATCTTTTTTTTTTCTTTCTTTGACCTCACATGGCATATGCTGAATTCTGCATTGCATTGTTTTAATCTAGAAAGCACCAAAAATGTGAAACTTCACTGGTGAGAATGAGTTTGGGGGTAGTTTTGCCTGTAATCATGCCTTAAAGTAATTCAACTATTAAAATCCAATATTTCTAAGCCTAGAAAAAATATTCATGGCTGCCCAGAAAAGAATATATATCTTTGGTATTCCAAAAGAATGACTTTTTTCAAAAACATTTGCCCTTGAGTTTAAAAAAAGTTATTATGATATGCACAAAATTGTGTAAAAAAATTAATGTTACTGACACCTCTCTACCTGCCTGATTTAAGAAGTTAAACATTAGCAGTAAAAATCAAAGCCCCTCTATTTGCCCCCTCCCCAGATGCATCCTCCTTCTAGTGCCTTAGATGGGGGAATCTGGTGTTTATCATTTCAGGACATTTCTGTGTGTTTTACTCTATGTGTACGTATCCCTAAAATAATATGTAGTGTTAATATTCATTTTAAAACTCTTTATATAAATATTATTACATTATGCATATTCTTATGAAACTTGATTTTCTCTCTCCCCATTTGGCTCTGAGATTTACCCATATTGACATAGATAGCTCTGACTCTGATTTTCTCTGTGGTGTGAAATTACACAACGTGGTTTTCAATAATCTGTGTGTGAACGTCTTGCTAATGAACATTTAGTCTGTCTGCTGTTTGGGGGCTACTATTAACATTGCTACTGTGAAAATTCTTGTGCATATTTTTTGTGCCCACATACAAGCTTTTCTTTAGAGCACACCCCCAAAGTGGAACCCATGCTCCATGCCTAAGTGCATATTCACTTTTTCTGTTTATTATCAATTTATTCTCCAAAAGGATGGAACCGAATTACACCCCCCATCATCAAGGTCCTGCTTCATTATCTCATCAACACTTGGCACTGCAAGACTTTTTGTTAATCTGCCAGATGTAAAATATACAATTTCCCTGTAAACTTATTGAAGTTTTATATCTACTTAATTATTGACGACTCAGGTTTCTTTTTCTGTGAAATTTACATTTATATCTTTTGTGCTTTTGGGAGTGATGGTCTTTTTCATACGTATTTATAGAAATTCCTTGGGTATCCTGAGCGCTTTTCCTTTGTTGATTCTTTGTATTTCAAATATCTTTTCCTGGGTGTCTTTTTGCCATTTCTATGTTGTGTTATTTGATAAGTGGAAGCCTTAATTTTTCAAATAGTCAAGTTTATCTTTTTCTTTATACTTTTTTGTGTCTTAACCCTATAGTGTTGTAATAAGTCTTTTTTAAAATATTTTTTTTAGTTGTAGATGGACACAATATCTTTATTTTATTTATTTATTTTTTTATATGGTGTTGAGGATCGAACCCAGTGCCCCACGCATGCGAAGCAAGCACTCAGCCATTGAGCCACAAACCCAGCCCTGTAATAAATCTTAATTTGGGGTGAGACAAATTTTCCAACCTTGTTTTCCTTCAAAACTATGCCCTTAGATTTTGAAAATAGACTTATTCCTGGCTTTTTTAGAATATCAATTTCTGGCCTTCTGATGATTTGTACAGATGGGCTGAATATTGTCTTGCAAGAGTTCATACTGTAACGGACTCCTCTCCCCTGTCTCTGGTACACCCCCACCCCATCTCCATTACAGCCTCTCTTCTGCACTCTCTGACGTTCAGAAAAGTGTAAAAAATAATGTTTATATAAATTGCCAAATAAATGGTCAGCAACTCTATAAAGAATCAAGAATCATAAACTCTTAAAATTTTAATGCTTATAAAAAGAACCAAAGAGATCAGTGACTTCGGCCCCTCTATAAATGGTACGAAAATAAGAGAAATCTTAATTAAATCACATTTCCCTAGGCAATAGAAAACTGATCCAAGATCAAGTACAGAGAACATGATTTTTGTTTTTGTTTGGTACCAGGGAGTGAACCCAGGGGCGCTTAACTGGTGAGCCACAGCCCCCACGCCTTTTTTTGTGTTTTATTTTGAGACGGGACCTAAGTTGCAAAGAACAATACGTTTTAAAATCAGGCAGTTCTTTGTATTAGCTACATTGTCCAACCATTCCAAACTTTGGTTTTCTCATCTACAAAATGATCTCATGAGGTTTTTTGAGCATTGAATGTTAAGGGTCCCGTATGATGCCTGAAATACAGCAGGCACTGAATGATCCTTTCCCCCAACCCTGCCTAACCCTGTAAGCACAATCCTATGGAAACAGTCTTAGGGGAGTTAGGAAGATTCCTAGAGGGGGTAGCCTCCGCTGAAACAGGAAGACTGTTTCAGGGGTAGGGAAGGATGAAGGAACATTCTAGGCCCAGGGAACAACATGTGTCTGAGAGCTGTCCACAGAGTCTAGTTTTCTCTGTGAAGGCCACAGCCGTCTTTCAATGACTATGAAACAAAAGCCTTCCCTGCAGGTCATGCACTGGGGTGATGACTTGAACAAAGGGCCAGTCCCCAGTGAGTTTTGTACTTGAGTTTCTTGTCAAGCATTTCCGTTAGTTGTGGGTAAGTTACAGCCAAGGTGTTATAAAGCAGTGGATTGCAAGTTGTGCTCCACAGACCCCTGGCAGTTCCCAAGATCCTTTCAAGGGTCCACAAGGGCTGAACTATTTTCATAATAATACAAAAATACTATTGGCATTCTTTGCTATTTTGACATTTGCACTGATGGGTGAAAAGCAATGGTAAGTAAAACCATTATCACCTAACTTAGTAGTCACTGCGTTCTTCACCACCAAGAACTCACAGTAAAAACAGAAACAAGTGACAAATAAAAACTGCCAGTTTCCTTGGAGAATGTGCCTAATGAAGACGTCACAATTATTTATTTTATTATATTTTATTCAGGACTGCTTAATGGTCAGTGTGACGGAACGGGACACTTCCGCTGCCGATCACAACACGGCGCCACTCCAGGGACAATTGCTGTGCGTCTGCCTGAGTGGTGAGCCAATGGAGCTACTTTCTTCATAAATTCTGGGTTTTACTTGAAAAATGACTGACAGATAAGATTTGCTTACTCAGATCTGGCGGACATTTCTCAATGGTGAAATAGGGAGCCTGTCACTTAACTAATACAGTATTTGTTGCCAATGATGAAGTTCCAGCTTCCAGGTAAAAACAGAATTTTGGAAAGATTTAAGTTATGTTTTTTCAATCCCATCAGTGGTGATATTAACAAATGTAATTTTTTTGACATTACATAATGAAAAATGAAATATGTCAACATTTGGAAGATCTGCATAACTCAGGGAACCAATATTTTACAAATCACCAAATGGACGATGTTACAAGACCATTCTTGGGTAAATAATTCAGTCAAAGTGTGTGGGAGACCAATGACTTTAATGTAAAAGAGTAAAAACAAACAAAAAAATTAGATTTTAGATCTACACTGCACCTAAGCTTTAAGAAACTACCACTTGTCAATTTTTTATTTTTGGTGTAGCATAAAAATACAAAACCCATAATTATATCCAAAAGCTACTTTTGAAATGCTCTTGTTCTTTCTTTTTTTTTTTTTTAAATGAAGATAACTTTTTTAAAAGTAATTTTTTAGTTGTCAATGGATCTTTATTTTTTTATTTACTTATATGTGGTGCTGAGGATCGAAGCCAGTGCCTCACACATTCCAGGCAAGTGCGCTACCACTAAGCTACAGCCCCAGTCCTCTTTTTTTTTTTTCAAGCACATATTGGCATATCCATCTGAGACTGCTTTTTCCTCCTGTACGTCAACCAAAATGACATTTCCCAGCAAATCAAATGCAGATGCAGGCATCAGAATCCCTTGTCTTGGGTTAAGTTAGATATTAAGGAGATTTGCAAAAATAATAGATAATGGCCATTACCACTCCTCTTGCTTTCTGTTTTGAAAATATATTTTTTAAAAATAAATATGTTGAGTCAGGCATGGTGGCACATGCCTATAATCCCAGCCATTCAGGAGGCTGAGGCAGGAGCATCACAAAGTCAAGTTCAGCCTGGGCAACTCAGTAAGATCCTGTCTCAAAAAAAAAAAAAAAAGATTGGGGGTGAGAGTAGACTGGGATGTAACTCAGTGGTAGAGTGCTGACCCAGCTTGCATGAGGCCTTAGGTTCAATCCCCAATATCATAAAAATGAAAGTAAAATACAATTAATATATTAACATGTAATGGGCTGGTTACTGCTGTTTTTAAATAAATTTATATATATATATATATATATATATATATATATATATAATTTCTCAATTCTGGTACTACAATAAATACTGATAGATGTAAGTCTCATGAACTCTTTGGGGTCCTTAATAATTTTTAAGAGTCAGAGCAGGACTATGATGTATTAAAAGGTAACACAGTATATGTTTTTAAAAAAAAAACAAAACACTGAAATCAGAACCGATTTCTCCTTCTAATTCCACCATTAAACAACAGTTACTTCAAGTCAAGGAACTAGAAGTCACTTCCTTTAAGGGTTGCCAGACTTAACAAATAAAAATATAGGGCTCCCATTTAATTTGAATTTCAGATAAACAACGAATTATTAGTTAGTATAAGTATGTCTCGAATATTGCATGGGATTCAAATTTAACTGGGTGTCCTGTATTTTATCTGGCAAACTTACTTCCTTTTCCAGGTCTTAATTTTCTCATAAGTGAAGTAAAGGTGTGGGCGAAATTCCTATATGTTTACTCTTGTTCTGATACTGGTCTGTGATGGTTTAAAAAAAAGAGGAAAATTCGAAAAATACAGCATGTTTGTGTATATGTGTTGATTAAAAAGTTGCACATGGTTCATTTCCAGAAAGACTGTTGTTAATTGTGAGGTTAATATCTCTTCTTTCAGGAGATATTAGGTAGTATTTTTCCAATGTCTTTTTTTGGGGGCAAAATTTAAGAGTTGATCCTTTTCATCATTTTGAAATTTCACTTGTATATAAAATTCCAAAGATTGCAAGCCACTACACTGGATGGCGACTAAGTTTTTTCCCAGCTTTTACTTTCTGTGAACTTTGCAAACCCAGGACAGGAGAGGTGCCTAGGCACTTGGGCCCCGTGCCCTGTGTGACTCCAGCATACTTTCTTTTCTAGGCTGCGTTCCCTCAGTATGTAACACTGGGAGAAGAGTTTCTACTCTTCTCTCCTGCTTGGGTAGTTATTGGGAGAGCCAATGAAGTCATGTCTGGAGAGTGCCCGAGTTCTTCAGAGAGGACCTAGAAGGGGAGGGAGGTGCCGGGGCCCTGGATTTTTAGTAATAGTTGCATTTTTAGGATGAACTAATATGCTGACAGTAGATTTCAAGTATTGTTTTTGATTTGCACATCTTCAATTTGATCCTTAAAAACATGTTTGCTATGATTCCAGGAATTTTGTGATCTTAGTTCAGTGTTGACATTTTACATCCTTCCCAGGACTCTAAGTACTCTTTAAGGAATGTGTGGTTAATGTAGTAGAGAGGAAAAAAAAAATCCAAAATCACACTGCTTCTGAGAGCCAAGAAGTCCAGCCTTTTTTTATTGGCTTCCAAAACTGGCCTTGAATAAACATGACCCGTTTTTCTGGAAACACCTGTCAACTTAAAACATGAAAGAAAGACAAAGCCAGAATCCTCAAGGTTCATTGAATAGCGAAGTCAGACATCCTTCCTATCCTTCCAGGGACTGTCATTGTTTGTTTTTTCTTCCACACGATTCCTTAGACTAGCCTTTCGCCAAAAATAAAAGCTAAATATGATGCGTCATGGGCAGAGAATTCTGGGTCCACAGCCCCAGAGATTACCTGACTTGATTATTCCACATACTCTGTATTCTCAACCAAAATAGACTTCTTTTTAAAGAGAATCCAATTTCCAATGGGTTTAACCTAGAAAAACAGCAAAAAGCTAATAAAAACTCGAAGGTTGGTCCAAGCAAAGCATTGTGGCTGCTACGATTTTGGAGTCCTGGTCCAGGGGAGAGGTTTGGAAGAGCTGCCAGTTCCTCTAGTGAATTTGCTGTTCCCTGGGATGTGGCATGGGACACCTGGTAGACTCCTAGAAGATTCTTGACCAGGAACAAATTATCCATGACGGCTTTCTTAGATTGCCAAAACTCGGGGCTAATTGAGATATTGGAGCTGTTCACAGTCTTCATCTTTAGAAAGAACAAGAATGTGAACGGGGAGAAAACTTTTCCAGTTTTCTTCCTACTCAAACTTCATTACCCTAATTAGGATGGTGCTCATATTTTGCAGCACAGCTGAGAGCCAGTTTTCTTTAGAGAAATGTAGTTTCAATGCTTAAAGGAATGTCTGCCACCCCAAAGTCCGTTCTCTATTCCAGTATCCCATACCAGGGGTTTTCAGGTATTCTACCCAAGAGGTATAACCTACGATCACCATTCAGACCTGAGTTGATTCTTCTGGTAGCAGTTGTTAGAAATCTCAGCAAGCTTCAGATGAACTTTCCTCTTTTTCTTCAAAAAAAAAATGGCTCCCTCCCATATTTATAGGATCTCTGAATCTGGTACTCTGCTTAAGTTCTTATTTTATTTTTTGAGGTACTTGGGGTTGAAACCAGGGACTAATGCATGCTAGGCAAGCACTCTACTACTGAGTTATATCCCCCACCCTCACCCCCTGCTTAAGTTCTAGTGTCAAATTTAACCCCTCATATCTACACATCCTGTATAGCAGACTTTATACCTACACGCATGATCCTATCAGGAATTTCTTCTTTCTTTCCTGCTGAATTTTAAAATCCACCTTGTTTCCCCTTGATCACTGCATTCCCTGAAAATAAGGAGCTCAAACAAATTTGGCTGTCAATGCAGTTAAAATGAAAGTGGATTCGGGGGACTAGACTTAAGACCTAGTATGTCTCAAGTACCAGATTTCTTTGGTCCCAGGTTTCTTTGACTGTTTCTCCATATTTTAGAAAAATTGGTTAGAAACTAGGAGTTTTACCTAGTAAAGAATCGTAAATAAACAACTATGAGGGCTGTGGGTATGGGTGAGTGGTTAAGGGCCCCTGGGTTCAATCCCTGGTACCAAAAACAAAAACAAAAATAAACTATGGAACATGAAGAGTTCCAAGGAGGAAAGTAGGCGTCAAATCCTACTATGTGAAAAGTCTCATGAAGCCAGGGGTGGTGATGTACCTGTGATCCCAGAGACTGGGAGGCTGAGGCAGGAGGATTGCCAAGTTCAAGGCCAACATGGGCAATTTAGCAAGACCCTGTCTCAAAATTTTAAATAAAAGGCAGGGGGTAGACTGGGGAATGTAGCTCTGGGGTAAAACACCTATGGGTTCAATCCCCAGTATTGGAAAAAAAAAAATGTCTGAGGCTCAGATTGCTGCTACTATGAGATGTCTCACTACTGGGATATCATACACAGGGAATCCTATCATCAGCTGGTGGCTTTGGAGGGCAGATGCCAAACAGAGAAGATTTGGTATTTGATAAACTCAGTCTATTGGGTTAAGGTGATCCCGAACCACTCAGAAAGCCAAGTGATTCCAGACTAACTCAGAAACAGCTTCAACGAACTACCTTTCTGCTGCCAGGGTGAACTCACCACAATTCTCTCCTGGACTGTAGATCATATTGAAAATCAATCATCATTAAAGAAAAAAAAAAAAAAAAAAAGGCCAGGCACGGTGGTGCATGCCTGTAAGCCCAGCAGCTTGGGAGGTTGAGGCAGGAGCATCACGAGTTCAAAGCCAGCCTCAGCAAGGGCGAGGTGCTGAGCAACTCAGTGAGACCCTGTCTCTAAATAAAATACAAAATAGGGCTGGGGATGTGGCTCAGGGGTTGAGTGCCCCTGAGTTCAATTTCTGGTACCAAAAAAAAAAAAAAAAAGAAAGAGAGAGAGAGAGAAAAGGACTTACTTATTGAGGTACTAAAATGTGACAGTAATTATGCATAGGATATTTTATTCTAAAAACAACTCTACAAATTAAGGAGGTTTGTTGGTTGGTTGGTTGTTATGGTTTTTGTTTTTATTTTTGTAGTGCTGGGGATTGAGGCCAGAGCCTCTTGCATAAAAGCATATACTCTACCACTGAGCTACACTCCCAGACCCAAATTGAGGCATTTTTATCCCCATTTAAAAGATAAGGAAATGTTGCTTCAGAGGGATTAAGGGATTTATCCAAGATAGTGAGAGAATTGGAGTTTAAAACCAGTCTTGCAGCCTTAAAATCTTCTAGTCTAAACTGTTCCTCTTTATACAAATAGAAACACAGAATCCCAGAGAAAGAAAATAAGAGTTTCCAAGGCCGTGTTGTTAGTACGTAGAAAAGCTGGAGTTAGCACCCAATTGAATGGTACTTGTTTCTAGAGTATTAGGTTTCTTCATGATCTGGGGGATCTTCAGCTGTAAATTAGGAAAAAAAAAAAAAAAAAAAAAAAAAAAAAGACGACAGACCAGGATAGATCATATGCTAGAATATAAAGTGAGCTTCAATACATGGAAAAGGATAAAAATAATACAAAGTATGTGGCATCACAATGAAATAAAGTCATCAACCCAAAGACATTGGGGGAACTCACAAGTACAAGGAAATTAATAGGCCACTAAATAACTAATGGGCCCAAGGAAAAAAAACCAAAAGGGAAATTCTAAAAGGCTTTGAGATGAATGGAAATGAAGACATAACATTAAAACTTAGAGGATGCAGAGAAAGCAATTTTATAGCTATAAATGTATATTCTTAAAAATCTCAAAACTACGATCTAATCTTCTACCTTAGGCTACTAGAAAAAGAAGAGTAAATGAGACAGAAAACAAGCAGAAGGAAGGAAATAACAAAATTCATGAAATAAAGAATAGAAAAACAGAGAACATTAAGAAAAAAAATAATGTTCTTACAAGGTCAACAAAAATTAGCAAATTGTTGATTAAGTGGGGGAGGCTCAAATTTCTAAAATCATAAGTGAAAGACGGAATTATAAAGGAATACTATGAACAATCATATGCCACTAAATAGGTAGCCTAAATGAAATGAAAAAAATTCATAGAAACACACAGATTACCAAAACAAACTCAAGAAGAAAGACAATCTGAATAAACTTACAACAAATAGAGATTGAATTAGACATCAAAAAACTGCCCACAAGAAGAACCCAGAACCAGATTTCTTCACTGGAGAACTGTACCAAACATGTAAAGAGAATTAAAACCAATTCGTCACCAACTCTTCCAAAAAATAGAAGAGAAGAAGTAAATCTAACTCTGTTTGCTAAAGACAAACAGATCCATGTAGAAAACCCCAAGGAATTCACTAAGAAATTATTAGAACTAATAAATGAGTTCAGCAAGCTTTCAGGATACACAGCCACATGCAAAACTCAATTATATTTCAATACACTTGCAATGAGCAATTTGAAAATAAAAACTTAAAACTATTTTATTTAAAATAACAACTCGGAGGGACTGGAGATGTAGCTCAGTGGTATAGTGCTTGCCTAGAAGGTACAGGGCCTGGGTTTGATCTCCAACCCCGCAAAAAATAAAATCACAGTTCAAAAAGAATGAAATACTCACAATGAATTTAACAAAACCTATGCAAAACTTATACTCTGGAGACTATAAAAAAATGTTAACAGAAATTGTGAAATATATATATAAAAATAAATGGAGAAGCATTGCGGGCTCATGGACTGGAAGACCTATTGCTAAGAAGCTCTCCAAATCCATCTACAGATCCAACACCATCCCTTTCAGAACACTTCCTGGCTTCTGGAAAGAAATCAACAAACTGATTCTAAAATCCAGGTGGAAATTTGATAGACCATGAAATAGCCAAAACAATCTTGAAAAAAAAAAAAAGTAGTTGAAGGACTTATGGTTCCCAATTCCAAAGTCTACCACAAAGCAATGTTAAAAAAGAGAATGTGGTACTGGCATAAGGGTAGAAATATAGATTTAAGGAATGGAATGGAAAATCCTGAAATAAACCCATGTCAACTAATTTTTTTTTTTCGTACCAGGGATTGAACCCAGGGGTGCTTACCACGGAGCCACATCCCCAGCCCTTTTTATTTTTTTATTTTAACAAGGTCTCACTAAGTTGCTTAGGGCCTTGCTAAGTTGCTGAGACTGACTTTGAAATTGCAATCCTCCTGCCTCAGCCTCCAGAGTCGTTGGGATTACAACCATGCACCGGGCCTCAACTAATTTATGACAAGAGTGTGAAGGTCATTCAATGGAAAAAGAACTGTCCTTTTGGGGCTGGGGCTCAGTGGTAGAGTGCTTGCCTGGCACATGCGAGGTGCTGGGTTCGATCCTCAGCACCACATAAAAATAAATAAAATAAAGATATTATGTCCAACTACAACTAAAAAAAATACACCTTTTTTTTTTTTTTAAATAATTGTCTTTTCAACTACTGGAGAAGGGACAACTGAACAGTCACATGTGACACATGAAGTTGGGCCTTTACCTCATACCATGTGTACAAATTAACTCAAAATGGGTCAAAGTCCTAAATTAAAGAGTTAAAACTATAGAACTCTCTTTTTTTTAAAGAGAGAGAGAGAGAGAGAGAGAGAGAGAGAGAGAGAGAGAATTTCTTTTAATATTTATTTTTTAGTTTTTGGTGGACACAACATCTTTATTTTATTTTTATGTGGTGCTGAGGATCGAACCCAGCGCCTCGCGCATGCCAGGTAAGCACGATACCGCTTGAGCCACATCCCCAGCCCAAAACTATAGAACTCTTAAAAGAAAGAATCGGGATAAATCTTCATAAACTCAGATTTGGCAATGGATTCTTAGATATTGACACTATCCAAAAAAAAAAAAAAGGCAAATTGGAATTCATCAAAACTAAAAGCCTTTGTGTTACAAAGACAATGTCAGGAAAGTGAAAAGATAACTCATAGAATGGAAGAATTTACTTGGCATTGTTATTCTGATAAGGATTCATATCAAGAATATATAAAGAATTCTAATAACTCAACAATAAAAAGATAACCAAATTTTAAAATGGACGAAGGATCTGAATAGAGATGTCTATGAAGAAGATATACGAATGGTCAATATACAGATGAAAAATGCTAGCTGTCAGGGAAATGCCAATCAAAACCATAATGAGGTATAATTCACCCCCACTACAATCATTAGAATTTTTTAAAAGCCAATAATAAGTATGACAAATAGATCTATGTAGAAAACTCCAAGGAATTCACTAAAAATTATTAGAACAATTTATTATTAGAATTTATTATTAGATTATTATTAGAACAAAAATTATTAGATTAAATTATTAGATTTATTATTAGAACAAAAAAATTATTAGGTTGTGGAGAAATTGGAACTCATATGCACTACTTCAGGAAGTGCAAAATTATATAGCCTCTCTGGCAAACTCTAGAAGTTTCTCAGATGGTTGCCACAGTTAACCTGTGGCCCTGAAATTCTACTCTTAGATATATTCCTAAGAGAAATGAAAACATATGTCCAAACAAAAACTTGTACTTGACTGGGGATGTAGTTAGTGGTAGAGTGCTTGCCTTGCATGCACAAGGTCCTGATGAGTTCCATCCCCAACACCTAAATAAATAAATAAATAAATGCTTTAAGACTTGGACTTGAAGCTGGAGCCATGGTGCATGCCTGTAATCCTAGCAACTTGGAAGGCTGAGGCAGGAGGATTGCAAATTTGAGCCCAGCTTCAGCAACTTAATCAGACCCTGTCTCAAAATAAAAAAATTAAAAAGGGCTGGGAATGTAGCTCAGTGGTAAAACACCTCTGAGTTCAAGTCCCAGTATCAAAAAAAAAAAAAAAAAAAGTAGTATATGTGTACAATAGAATATTATTTGGCCATAAAAGGGACAAGTATTGATACATGGTACAACATGGATAAACCTGGAAAACATCATGCTTAATGAAAAAGCCAGTCACCTAGAAGACTGCATATTGTGTGATGCATGTATATGAGGGCCAGTCAAAGGGGTTATCTCTGAGTCAACACAAATTGCTAAACTAATTGTGATAATGGTTGCACAACTGGGTGAAGGTACCAAAAGTTATTGAGTCACACACTTAAAATCAATGAATTGTAATAAAATGGTTTAAAATGCATGTTATTACAAAGCCAGACAAGGAAGGCAAGACCGACAGAGAGAGGGAGGGAGCAAGAGGGAGAGGGCGAGAGGGAGAGGGAGGGGAGGACCGGAAGAGGGGAGTGGGAGAGACAGAAGGGGAGGGGAGGGAAAGACAAAGAATGCAGGAAGGAAGGAGCTTGGGGTGCGGTATGTTAAATGAGGGCCCAATCGAGCCCATAGAATCAAGGCTGGCTGGAATCAAAGCGCCTACTAGAGCTTCCCACCCCACGTGTTGGGATCTCTCTGTAGATGACAAGGACTTCCTTTGTCAGTTTCAAGTCCTGTGCTTCTTCATAGTTTCACATTTAGGGGTTCAGTTAGTGATAACAGTGCCTTCTCTGTGTGAGATGGAGGGTAAAATCCACACAGGTTTATTGAGTGACTTCTGCATGATTTTGTACTAGGGTTTATATGGAAAATAAAGGTGAATAATATTTGTTATCTTTGCTTATCAGGGACTTACAGGTTTTAGAAGAGTCTTCCTTCCTTCCTTCCTTCCTTTCTTTCTTGTACTACGAACTGAACCCAGTGCTTTACCACTGAGCTACATTCCCAACCCTGTTAAATTTAATTTAATTAATTAATTTATTGGTAGCAGGGATTGAACCTAGGTGCATTTAACCATTAAGTCACATCCCCAGCCCTTTTAATTTTTCATTTTGAGGAAGGATCTCGCTAAGTCGCTGAGGCTGGCTTTGAACTTGCGATCCTCCTGCCTCAGCCTCCCGAGTTGTTGGGATTACAGGCCTATGCCACTGTGCCCGTTCTCTGGGAGATATTTGATAAGAGAATATCTCCTCTGAAGTTTCCTGGCGAGTTTTCATGTTTCACAAGGCTAAAAAAAAAAAAAAGAATTCTAATCCAACTGTTATGTTCACTAACTACACAGTGTGACAGAAACTCAGACTTTCCAGCGAATGCAGAGATCTGCCTACACTATGTGACTCCTCCTTACCTCCCCCACCTTTCTTCATCGTCTTGTGTGGATCTCCCCACATCTAAATGGAAGGCTCAGAGCAAAGTGCTTCCTGACCTTGATAATATCTAGCTCTGTCTGGGAGCACAATCATCGTCTACCCAATGGTGTCCCAAATTGGCCACTTGTGGGACACAAGGTTTCTGTTGCTATTTTTTTTTTTTTAATAGAGTTAGTAATGTTCTGGATGACTCTGTGGTTAACTCTGGTCCGACCCTGAACCTCAGGAGTTTTATTAGCTGTGTGTTTGGTTCTGGGATCTCCTCTTTAGCTATTGTCATTATTAAGACTACTAGTGTCTCCAGCCAATCTCTCCTAAATCCCTGGCTGTTATCTGGCGTGGGTATGTGTGTCTAAGGAGTGAGTGCATTCTTGTCTGAAGCATGTCCTGACTGTCTCTGATAGCTATGGCTGCCCTCACTTTACTAGGTACTCAGATTGATATGATTAAGATTAATGAGGTCTACCCTCAGTCATGAACCTATTCAAGGATAAACTTGTAAATCCAATGAGTTCTGGAGATGACTAGTTACTACTTCCCTTTTCAACCTGTCGGGGATTTGAGGCATGATTTATAACTACTTTCCCCTCCTACGATATCATTAGGGAGATCTCATGAAAGATCCTGCTTTTGCAACCCACAGATGAGTAGTCTATAAGAAGTACGTTTTCATGAATACCAATTCATAAATTATATTTAAGTGTATGTGCAGATTCTACCAATGAACTGTGGTTCCATCAAACGGTTGCTATGAAGGCAGAAAGCACATTCTCCAATGGAGCATCTGTACCATTCTCATGACTACTGAGAAAAAAAAATCCTTCCTAAATTGGATTTTCTTCAAAATATCCACTGAAGTGACCTACAAGACCATCTACAAGGAAGACACAAAATTTTCAAAATTATAGTAGTGTAAAGAAAAAGGTGCAAGGGGTTTGATGGTTTGGTAGCTTCCACCGTCATTATCTGGTTGTTGTAGAGAGCTGGGTGCTGGCCATGTGACTACACTTTTCCACTGGCTTTACCAATGAATTCCTCTGGCTTCTTAAACAGTTATGTTAATCTTCTTTTAATGACCCAGAGCCATCCCTGTAAATGCAAGGACAGTGGAAAGAACGCGGGCAGGCTCCGAAGTCAGCAGACCTGCCTTGGAATACTGGCTCCAGTTTCTCGTCTATAAAGTGGGAGTGAGAGAATCAAACTGAACTGTGTTGATTAGGTGATACAGTGCAGTTGTTTTTGAAGGACTTTTTCATCTCCAAGGCTTCTTTTACAAACGAAATCTTAGGCAGCACTTCTTTGGGAACAAATAGTGAAAATCTCTTGAGTTTTATAAATGATTGTATCTAGCACAGAGCCTGACACTTAATAGGTGCCACTTAAATGATAGCAGTTATTAGAATTAGCATTGCTTAATGCAAAGCATTTCTTCCTTGCTCTGCTTTTATTTTTATAGCTGCTTTTTAATGCGGTTTTCTGTCTTAGTATCATATGGAGCTGTCATCTGACTCATTTCACTATAAGCAGTTACTTGTTCACAGAAACCCTTCTCTGAGCTTTTAATTTGTTACTTCTTTCTAATCATCTCTGGGCTTAGAAAACGCCCCACCATGACTTATGATTATGTGTAAAATAAGAGCATCCAGGTTCTACATGAGCTCTACTCACTGAGTGAGTAAAATACAGATGGCGCCAACTTACAATTTTTCACCTTTATGATGGTGCAAAAAGCAATATGAATTCATTAGAAACTGTGCTTCAAGTTTTTTGTTGTTGTTTTTGTTGGGTACAGGGATTGAACTCAGGGATACTGGACCACTGAGCCACATCCCCAGCCCTATTTTGTATTTTATTTAGAGACAGGGTCTCGCTGAGTTGCTTAGCACCTCACTGTTGCTGAGGCTGGCTTTGAACTCATGATCCTCCTGTCTCAGCTTCCCGAGCTGCTGGGATTACAGGTGGGCACCACCTCGAATGGCCTGCTTCAAGTTTTAAATTGCAATCATTTCCTGGGCTAGCGATCTGCAAGACCATACTGTCTCCGGAGGCTGCTGGGGGGCAGGAAGCTGCAGCTCTCCATAAGCCACGTGATCAGGAGGGGACAATCAATACTCTATGGTGTTCTGCGAAGCCAGGAATTTTTTTTTTCTGGGATACTGGTATTCAATAATGAGATATTCAACACTTTATCATAAAATAAGCTTCATTAGATTGTTTTGGCCCAGCTGCAGGCAAATGTTAGTGTTCTGAGTACCTCTAAGGCTGGCTGGGGTAAGCTGTGACGTCTGGTAGGTTAGACATATTCAATGCACTTTGAAATTGTGGTATTTTCAACTTAGGATGGGTTTACAGGGATGTAATCCTCTCCTAAGTGAAGGGTCATCTGTACATTTTCACATAACTTGGACTCCTACTTTGTAGCACAACCCTTAGTTGTTTCGAGATCTTTTCAGAAACAGTGTGGTCATGCTGACGCAAGTCTGAATCTTAACTCTTCTGCTTGTTAACTGGGTGACCCTGGGCAAGTTACTCCATCTTTCTGAAACTCACAGTCATCATCTGTAACACAGAAAAAGTAAAATCCATATTGTGGAATTACAACATTCGATGAAGAAATAAATATAGATTCTATAAAGGAGTTGTAGACACAGCAGATGATGAGTGAGGCTTCATTCTCTTTTCAGTTTTTCCTTTCCTCCTGTTCTTTTTTTTAAATATTTTTAGTTATAGATGGACATAATAACTTTATTTATTTACATTTATGCAGTGCTGAGGATCAAACTCAGTGCCTCATACATGCTAGGCAAGCACTCTACCACCAAGCCATACCCCAGCCCTTTCTTCCTGGTTTTTAGCTGTGTTTCTGGATAGTTTTAAGTTGTTTACTGGCTCAGGTGAGATATGTGGCCTAATGGGATCAGTTATGGAACATATTAGGCAAGGAGTAGAGGGAGACCATGGAAAACAAATCAGGAGGGACTAAGAGATGCGGTTTGGCTATCGTTTCCCACCCATTAAAGAAAGAAGACAAATCCCAAGATATCAAAGCAATGTTGTAAAGGCCATGGCATAAAAAATCAACAACACAAACAATATTATAATATATGCACTTGCAAGTGGGGTACAGCCTTCATCAGACACTATTCTGAGCTATTTATCTTGTCCGCCAATTTTTTAAACTTTATTTTTATTTATTTATTTATTTATTTTACTTGGTGCTGAGGACCAAATCCAGTGCCTCACATGTGCTAGGCAAGCGTGTACCACTGAGCCCCAACCCTGGCCCTTGTCTGCCAGGTTTTGATGTCAAATTCGTGACTCCTTGTGAGCTGGAATCCATGTGGTTCAAGTATCATCCATTGTTCAAGGAGCTTGTTTGAACCCAAGAGTTCATAAAGACTTTTAAAAGGATCCAAGTAATCCTTTTAATGGATTGGCTAGATGTGGAGTGACTAACTGTGTATTATAGAATAAGCTATACTTTATCAAAGAGTTAATTTAAACAAATCTATAAACACAACTATGATAATAAACAATGCAGCCCTGATATTTACTGCCAATCGTTTTACAGGGAGTTATGGGTGGGTGTCTCTCTCCCAGCGCTCTCTTGACCCTCTTCCTTCTGGGTCTGGCAGGACACTGCTGTCCTCCGTGTGCCCTGTCATCTTATATTCCTCACTGATCTACAACGTTATCCAAATGACTTTCACGAATCACAGAAAATTGTAAGCTTCTCTGTCTGCAGTGGCTCAAAGTGTAGGCTTTAATATTAGAGTCCTTAGGAACTCTGTTTCCATAGCACTAGCCCCACGGTCCCCATCTGCTCCTGAACAGGACCCGTGAAGCTGTAGCACGAAGGTCCACTGTCTTTCCCTGTGCCCCCTGAAAAACGTGCGCCCTGGCCACCCACCCTGTCTTCACACAGCTTTGAAATCTCTGGCTCACAATTAATGTTTGTGTTCTGTCCCTTTTTCTGTTTCTTTATGAAAAGGACAATTTCTGGGTTGGAACATTTGAAAAAGTCTTTGCTCCTGTACAGGAGGGGTAGTTCTTGGGTCACACCACAGCCTCCTTGGAGGCTATTGCAAACAAGAGTTTGGCTGTTTACCTCTTTCAGGTCTAAGCAAATCTGAATGAATTGTGGAAAAGATTTTTCTTCTTTTGTTTTTATGCTGCTTCGTTCTGTTGTTTTCCAATTAAATTCTGATCACGGACCCGCGGATTTTACAAGGTGATCTCTGAGGAAAAGAAAATTCATGAAGCTAAAATGGAAGCAAGTATAAAAGAAAGCAAAACTGAGTTAGAAAACTGAATTCCAGAGCCAGGAGGGGTGGCACTATGCTTATAATCACAGTGACTTGGGAGGCTGTGTCAGGAGGATCACTAGTTTGAGGCCAGCCTCACAACTTAAGAAGACCTGTCTCAAAATTAAAAAATAAGAAAAAGAGGGCTGATGTTATAACTCAGAGATACAGCTCCCCTGGGTTCAATTTCCAGTACAGAGGGAAAAAAAAAAAAGAAGAAAACTCAATTTCATTTTCAAGTCAATACTCTGGGCTGGGGGCATGACTAAGTAATAAAGCACTTACCTGGCATGTATAATGTCCTAGGTTCAATCTCTAATGCCACACACATAAAAAAATTAATATGCTCATTTGAGTCTTGCTTATACCAATACCAAGCTTCTTTTGGGGGTTCTCAGTGATTCTTTCTTTTCTTTTTTTTTTGGTACTGGGGATTGAATTCAGGATCACTCAACCACTGAGCCACATCCCCAGCCCTATTTTGTGTTTTATTTAGAGACAGGGTCTCACTGAGTTGCTCAGGTCTCACCATTGCTAGCGCCTTGCCATTGTTGTTGCCACCTCACCACTGGGATGACAGATGTGTACCACCACACCCAGCTCTCAGTGATACTTTCTTCAGATAGACAGCCAATTTTTTTCTTTTCTTTCTTTATTTTTGGTACTGGGGATTGAACCCAGGGGTCCTTACCCACTGTGCCACACCCCCAGCCCTTTTAAAATTGTTTTCTTTAAATTTTGAGATGGGGTCTCACTAAGTTGCTTAGGGCCTTGCTAAATTGCTGAGGCCAGCCTTGAACTTGCAATCCCCCTGCCTCAGCCTCCCGAGCTGCTGGGATTGCAGGTGTGCACCACTGTGCCCAGCTAGTGAACCAATTTTTAAAAGACATAAAATCAGCCTTTTAAATTAAGAACCCACAAGGTAATGAGGCCTCCACCATCAACAGTAGCCATTCCTTCTAGTTCCATGAAATCTATGAAACGGTAAAAGGAGCACCCAACTTAGTTTTGGGCCAAGGTTCGGACCTTGACTTTTCATCGACTACCTATAATGATTTGGGCCAAGTCGCTTTACCTCTCTGAGCCTCAGTACTTAACATGGAGTGAGTTTACCCATAGGGATGCTTTGGTTAAATTATGAGAACATAAACTCTCCAGCACAATACAAATAGAACTTGATTTTGAAGTCATTGATTTATGTTCTTCTCTTGGCTTCCCTCCTGTGCAGTCCTCTCAGCACCTGCTTCAGGACAGAAGAAGCACCACCTTCACCCAGCACCCACCCAGAGAGTGCCAGCCACCTGGCACATATCGACCATTTAATCTTCAAAACCATCCCAAGAGGTAGGTACGTCTTGGATCCAGGTCGGCCAATTTGGAGGCGGCACACTAAAAGCCACTGGGTTCAGGGAACAGCCAATCCCTGTCTCTTTGCTGCTGTGAAGGAAAAAGGCTTTATAGAGGCTTTCCTTTTGGAGAATGCAAACTTAGCCCCAGCTAAAGAGGAGCCCTGGATGCCTCTGCGAAGGTCCCTTCTACACTCCTGACAGGGACTCAGGAAGGTGCTGACTGGCTCTAGAGGAACAGAGCACCCTGCAGAGCCTCTCCGGGGCCTCTTGGGAGGCGTGAGGCTGGGAGGGCCTTTAGACAGCAGCCCAGGGCAGAGGCCTCCGCAGCTGGGCTCTGCAGCCAGTCCTGGCCCCGCCGCCTGAACATCTCCAGATGGGCCTGTACCCGAGCTGCCTTTTCCAGCCAGGCCAGAGGGAGACTCTGGAGGTCTGAGAGAGAGAGGGAACCAGAGGCCCCAAAGTAAAGAAAGCTGGGCAGGAAGTGTCCCCCCTCAGCAGGGGCCCCAGCAGCAGCCAGCAGAAAGCACCCCCCCACACACCAGCACTGGCCATTCTGTGAAGTGCAAGGATTGTGTCAGCATTTCCATTTTCAACCCCTAATTTCATAGGTTTACAGCTCGAGTCATAAAACTTCACTCTGGGCTGAAGGTTTGGCATCCAGTCTTTTAGCTGTTTCTTAGCTGTCTGCTCAAAAAATAGAGACCTTTCTAGTTTGGGACATTTGGGGGACTTCTATAAATATCCCCAAAGCATTGTTGGGTAAAAGCGGGTCTCGAAACGGTTGGGCAATGATGCAGCAAGCCTCAGCGAGTTCTCAGAAAATGTGTTTTGAAAAAGTCATCTTGTTCCACTAGAAATATGGGTTCCCTCCCCCACGAGCTGGGCGTGGAAACTGCAGGATCTCATGCGAGCGCAGATTCAGAGCAGTGAGTCATGTGACCTTCACCAAGCTGTTCTCCCCCTGGAGGACATCTGGATTTCCAACTGGAGGCTGTCTTGAAGCCGGCTGGAGTGGGCCCCGGATGCAGGTTTTGTGACCTTGACCAACATGGATTTGAACGTCCACTTGCTTTGTTTATAGAGTGGGGACAATGATGTCTGGCTGCAGGGATCTTTGGTGGCATGGGTGATGTTTTTTTCTTAGTCTTTTTTAGGTACATACGTGTGATCTTATTAGTCTTTCACCTAAGGGATACATTCTATGTATTCCTTTGAATACGTCATTTAAAAACATCAATAAAGAAATAGTGTTGCTGGGCACAGTGCTGCATGCCTCTAATCCCAGCAACTTGTGAAGCTGAGGCAGGAGGATCTCAGGTTCGAGGCCTGTCTCTGCAACTTAGTGAGGCCCTGTCTCAAAACGAATGAATAAATAAATAAATAAAAAGGGCTGAGGATGTGGCTCAGTGATAAAGCAGCCTTAAGTTCAAGCCTCCGGAGAGAGAGAGAGAGAGAGAGAGAGAGAGAGAGAGATAGCATGAAGGGTTTAGAACTGTACCAACAGGAGCCTCACTAACCTCCTCCTCCCTCATCTGTATTCATCAAATACTTTTACTTGGCCTTATTGACTCCCTCCGGAATGGAATTTGCAGCTGATAAAGGGATTAGACGGCAGTAGGTAAAGCCAACTGTTGGTGGGTCTGCAGTTTGCTGTTGACATTTCAAAAAGTAAAAGTTTGACTGACCTCTAAATCTCCCGCGGACATTTTGGTGGTACCTCTATTCACGCAGAAGATGTTTCTGAAAATCCCTTTGCTGACAGAATCCTCGTTTCCAGAGATAGAAATTATATTGGTGGCTTGGGGTTGGGCTCAGAGCCACAGATTCCTCTTCCCGCTCCCAAAGCAGGCACGATGGGAGCCAGATGTTCCTGTCTCCCCTGAGATAAGCCTGACTCCCCAGTCTCTGGGCCTGTGTTGGGGCCAGGGCCATGTCTCCTGCTCAGGACGGGGAGGTCTCCAATGGGGACAACTTCAGGCCTGCTCTCCCCTTCTCTCAACGGGGGCACGTGCCCAACTTGCTCTCACTGCCTTGGAAGTTGCTGAGCCCCGGCTCTTGAGAAGACCAGGCTCTTCTAGAACTTTCCTTGCGACCAGGAGGCCTGGTGTGGGGCACTGTTTCCTGAGTGTGAAATGCCTGAGCTGTCGCCCCTCTCAAGCCCTCACCCCCAGGAGCCTCTGCCATCCTGCAGATCCATGATTTCTCTCACTCTTGGGAGCTTCCCCTGAGGATTTATTTTCAACTAAGCTGAGATTTGGAATCTCTTTTCTAGTCTCAGGGGCTGGTGAGAGGTCCTAGAAGAAGTAAAGGAGGAGTAGAAATCTTCCAATGAGGAGGTCTGAGGACCTCCACTAAGGACCAAGTTACATGCCTCTGCTTCTTCGAGTCACCTGGAAGTTGCTACCAGCCAAGTTCAACCTATTATGCGTAGGGCTGCATTTGACACAGGCGATATTTTCTGTTGACATCAAACCTGCAACAAGACATCATTGTCCCCACTCTATAAACAAAGCAAGTGGACGTTCAAATCCATGTTGGTCAAGGTCACAAAACCTGCATCGGTGGCCCACTCCAGCCGGCTTCAAGACAGCCTCCAGATGGAAATGCAGATGTCCTCTGGGAGAACAGCTCGGTGAAGGTCACATGACGCACTGCTCCCTCTTCTCTGGAGGTTACTCTTTCCTGACTGTTGTGTTCATTACTCCTTTTCTTTAGTATGTGGTTCATCTATGTAGCTATGTAGTATGTATCCCTAACTTATACTTCTCAGTTTGTTTTGAACATCATAAAAATGGTGTCATCCTGTATGTATCCTTCTGTAACTTACTCCTTTCATTTAACATGTTTGAATTATTTACCCATGTTGATATGCATGACTATAATTCATTCATTTTCACTGCTGAATAATATTCCATTGCTTGACTGTAGTAAAATTTAACCACTGTCTTCTTGATAGATGTTTGGATTGATTCCAATATTTTGCTATTATAAACAATACTGCTTTGAACATTACTCTATCTGTCCCTGGAATCATGCACGAGTTTCTCTAGAGATTTCTTCCTACAGGAGCATAGAATTTGCATACCCAAATTTGCAACTTCCCAAATAATGCCAATTTGTTTTCTAGATGGTTGAGATCAGTACATATTGAGATGAGTACATATTGTTGGTGAGGCTCACCAGCAGTATGTTCTGTATTTGTTCCCACTTGAGATTGAACCCAGGTCCTTCCACATGCTAGACAAGCTCTCTACCACTGAGTTATACCCCCAGGTCTTTTCTTTTTTCTTCTTTTTAATTTAAAACAGTCTCACTAAGTTGCCAAAGCTGGCCTTGAACTTGCAATCCTCTTGCCTCAGCCTCCTGAGTAACTGGGATTCTGTGTGCCCAGTTCCCATATATTTTTTTAAATATTTATTTATTTATGTATCTTTAGTTTTAGGTAGATACATTAGTTTATTTTTATGTGGTGTCGAGGATCGAACCCAGTGCTTCATTCATGCTAGGCAAGCACTCTACCACTGAGCCACCACCCCAGGACCCCCATATATTTTTAATCATTGGTTTTAATTGTTGGTAACTTTCTGTGATTTTTATCACATTTCTCTGATTTCCAATGAGATTGAACATCTTATTATATGTTTATCAGTCAATCCCATTTGCTTTTCTGTGAAGTACATGTTCAAATCTTTTGCTCATTTTTTTACGAAATTATTTTGTCTTATTAATTTTCAGAGTTCTTTATATATGCTGTTTCTTTGTCAGTGAATGGATTGCACTTACATTACTGACTTGCCATTTCATTTATTTATGCTGCCATTGATAAGCAGTAGTTTTAATATAGTTTGCTATTACTATCTTCATTCTTTTCTAACATAAGTGTTTCTCACAGGAGGAAAAATGAGCTGGGATTTAGTTCACCCTTAGTAAGCGGCTTCCCTAGCCCTCTTGGATAGCGTTGATGGGAGGAATCTGGAGTTGATTCAGTTTATTTTACACATATTTTTTTTTCCAAAGCAGGAGTCTGTCTCTAGAGGCCCCCAAAAAAGAACAGGCTTTTGTTGATAACTTTCACCTGTTCTAGGAGAATTCTGCTCAGTGTCAAATAGCCATCAGAGTCTCAAAAAGAGTTTCCAGTCCCCAGAGTCAGTAAGAAATTGTAAAAAGGAATCCATACCCTTGCACAGGGCTCACAGTGGTGCAGAAACGTGGTGCCAGGCAAACCCAAGGTCTGCACCAAGTCCCAGTCCTGATGCCCTAAGCTCTCAGACCCTGTATCTCCTCGTCTGCTAAATGAAAATAATTTCACCTGCCTACTCCCTTGTAAGAATCAATAAGATGATACTAATGAAGTGGCTGTATGGCCACAGCTCTCAGCAAATGTTTGTTCCCCCACCTTAAGAGGGGTTGTTCCTCAGCATCTGAGATCTCTGCCATAAACCTTTCCTCCACCCACTCCCCAGACTTGCATTTGGGTTGTTCGTGTGCAAGTTGATTTCTCTCTCTCTGTATACACACACACACACACACACACACACATATATATATATATATTTAAATTTGGTACTGGGGACTTTTAAATTTATTATTTACTTATTTTTGAGGCAGGATCTTGCTAAATTCTGAGATTGGGCCTCAATCTTGCAATCCTCCTGCCTCAGCCTCCCAAGTTACAGGTTTACAGGCATGTGCCGCTGCACCCAGCTAGTTGGTCTGTCTATCTGTGTATTTTCAGACACTTCTATCTCATTCGACTTTCATGAAGATCAGGACTCCCTCCTGACCTGGTGATTCCCATGGACTCCAACAGCCCTTTGCACAGGCCGCTGTCAGGGCTTCCATCCTCCGCTGGTTTGTTCCATGTTGAGATTTCACTTGTGTTAGTTCCTCCCCAAGCATCTGCCTGCCCCCTTTCCAAGGTCCCTTTTTTCTGGTAACCTGGAGGAAAGGGCACAGCCTGGGATGTCCTCCCTTTGCTCTGTGCTGCTACCCGCCAGGCTGGCCTGGGGGAGGGGTGGCGGGGAGGAGGCTGCGCCTCATTTTATTGCCTTCGCCCTTAGTTTCCTCCAACACCACTTACACACGCCGGTTATGGACGGTATAGTTTTACGGGAGACCTAGGAGGGCTAAGGGCACAGCACAGCACAGCAAACAACATGGACGTACACACGACACATCTCTGTCCGGAGTCCCCAGGCCATCCCCATTACAGGGAATTTCTCCCAGAAAGAAAGAACTTTCTCTCCTTTGGTTCTGGCCATCCTTCTAGGTCCTCCTGCTCCCTAGACCCTCCTCTGAAGGCCTGACCTCTCATCTTGTGGGGTCACCCCATCTCTCTCACACTGATCTTCTGCAGAAAATCAAGGGCTCTCACTTTATTCCATGGAGAAACCCAGCACCCCACTCTCTTGGTCAACCACATCGAGGCCTTTCGCAGCCAGAGACGTTCCAGCAAAGCCCCCTCCTAAACAGCAGTCCTGTCTACCCTGGAAACCAATTCTGCAACTTCCTTAGTGTGGAGAGCCCAGAGCATTTTGCTCTTCCCACCACACAGGTGGGGACCATACCTTATTTCACATCCCTCATAGTGACGTGCCCGTGAGAGGCTCTTACTTTGCTGTTCCAGTCTTCTGGTCTTGTTTGGTAAAAGCCCTTACATTTCAGTACGATGGGAAAGGAGAGGGAGAGGAGGAAGGAGGCCGGGTCGACCCGGAGGTTTCTAGCCGAGATGGTCCAGCGGCTGGGGAATCATCAGACTCTGCTCAGAACTCAGAGGAAGCGCTTTCCTGGCGGCGAAGAGTTCAGTTTTGAACATCTGAAGGCGTCAAGTTTGAGGGATCTACAGGACATCAGAGAACAGCACCCAGAAATCAGTAGGCATGATGATGTGGGCACTCAAACTGGTGGCCTCTCAAGACTTTAGGCTTTTGGTTCAGCTGTAACAGAAGTCACTCAGAATACCAAGGAAAAGAAAGGGTAAGGATAAGAGATAAGATGATAGATACAAAAAGCAGCAAATAAATGATGCTTCTGGAAATCATAGAACAAATGCGAACAGATGCAATAATAATCAAATACATAGTAAAAGAAAATATAAGAATAAAACACTAGAAGGATTTCAACAAACGAATCAGGACAAGAAGGTCTGAGTCATTACACTTATTTATCACTGTGGGCAAAATTAGTGGTTTCTCTCTTTTTGTTTTATCCAACAAAAGGTCAGAAAGTAAGAAAGGGAGGGAGAAAAGGAAGAAAGAGAGGTTGAAATATTATCCATATTTGCAAATGATAATGTTGTCTGACTAGAAAATTCAAAGAAACCCAATACAAACTACTGGACCCAAGAGAGTAATAGTAGCCACTTAAAAATAAATGAAAACTGTTTTCCTACTACATCTCAGAAACAACTACTTGGAAAACATAATGGGAAACTACTAAAATAAATACCACGCACAATAAAAACCCAAATAGAGAAAGAGCTAAGTCTGCAGATACACAGGAAGGAGACTCTTTCCTCCTGGCCCTGTTCTGACTGGTGGTTATTCCTCAGGTTTTCTTTGGTACCAGGGATTGAACCCAGAGGGGCTTAACCACTGTGCCACATCCCCAGCCTTTTTTATTTTTTATTCGGAGACAGGGTCTCACTGAGTTGCCTAGGGCCTCACCAAGTTGCTGAGGCTGGATTTGAATTTATGATCCTCCCGCCTCAGCCTCCTGAGCTGATGGGATTACAGGGGTTCACCACCACGCCTGACATTCCCCTTATTTTGCTGTTACTGTGAATGTACTTCTGAGTCCCCCAGTTAAGTAGCAAGCTCCTAGGCTCTAGGACTGGCTTCCCTCTGTTTCTCATGCAAATCTACCAGGAAGCTAAGCCCAGAGAAAAAGGGTGGAAACTATCTAATTTATCCTGTTTTGTGCATTTTTCTCAATTTGACCAAAACTTCAGAAAGTTAACAGAAGGAAACATTTTGCAAACTAATATGAGAATATTTTTGTATCAAAAATTTTCATCTAACTCTTTCCCCACAACCTGAGACCTAACACTTCCACAAGAAAAGATTTAGTGTCTAACTTCCTGTTCAGTTTCTTTGCTTCAACTAAGCACCTTTTATAAAAAGACTTTTTAAAAATCTGCTGGCTGGGCACGGTGGTACATGCCTGTAATCCCAGCTATCCCAGCTACTTAGGAGTCTGAGGCAGGAGGATCTCTCAAGTTCAAGGCCAGCCTCAACAATTTAGTGAGACCATCTCAAAAAGTAAAAAGAGCTGGGGATGTAGGTCAGAGATAGAGCACCCCTAGGTTCAATCCCCAGTACTGCAAAATAAATAAATAAATAAATAATTTTAAAAAGAGGAATCTACTGGAAAAACGGTAAGAGTTAACATTCTTAGGGTCAAGAGAAAGACAAAGCAAACTTTTGCTAACCAAGAACAAAGTTTCCTCTCTCCCAAGTCTCTCATCTTCTTGCTGGTGGACAGATCACTTGTCACAACACACAAGGAAGACAGTACATCCGTGAATCGGGGAGATGTACAGTCACTTAAGACTTCTCAATCACCAGTGTCTTTTGCCTCATGGTTGACTCATCCTAGATTCCTGCTTCATTCAGAACAGGGTCATTTGAGAAGTAAAAATGCTTAAGAAATTAAAAAACAAACGGGGGGGGGGGGGTGGTAGTATGCATTGTGGTTGTAATTTGCATTTCCCTGAGGACATTTGATATCGAGTACCTCCTCATAGAAGACTTCTGACTTTTGCAATATTCTGACTTAAGGAACTTGAGAATGTTCCTGCTCTAAAACCCTTGAAAAATGGATAAAAATAAGTTGCATGCACACAGTGGCACACACCTGTAATCCCAGAGGCTCAGGAGGCTGAGGCAGGAGGATCACAAGTTCAAAGCCAGCCTCAGCAACTTATCAAGGGCCTAAGCAACTCAGAGAGACCTGTCTCTAAATAACATACAAAAAAAAGGGGGGTGGGGCTGGGGATGGACTCAGTGATTAAGTGACCCTGAGTTTAACCCTCAGTATTTAAAAAAAAAAAAGTGGATAAAAATATAGCAACTTTCATTTAAATAAAAGCTGAGCTTGCAAAAAAGTAAGAGAAATCTTCAGAGACAGAAGGGACTATCTGGCATGAGAGAAGAGGTTTAAATTTTCTTTTTCTTTTTTTAATTGATTAAGAATTCTTTTTTAAATACCACTTTTGGGGGGCTGAGGGTGCAGCTCCGTGACACAGCACATGGCTAGCATGTGCAAGGCTTTGGGTTCAACCCACAGCACTGCAAAACAAACAAACAAACAAACAAACAAACAAAAACCAATTAATTTAATTTAAATTTCAAAAAATTAACGACTTTTAGTGAAAGTTTTTAAAGTGTAAATGCAAACAAAAATATCCTCAGATCATAGGAGTATACAGCTTGATAAATGTTTACGAAATGGATACATCAGTGGGACCAGGAAAAAGACTCATTAGTAGTCCCAAGGTCTCCCTGGGATATACCCAGTCCCTGCCCATCCCTCTATGGGAAACCCCTATCCCAACTTCAAATTAGTTCTTGCATGTTTGGACTTTGTATTTAAGAAAAAAAAAAAACACTAGGTATGCACTCATTTAAGTCTGGCTTCCTTTGCTTAATGTTAAATTTGTAAGATTCAGCTTTTGCATTTAGTTGTGATTCATTCACTCTCATTGCTGTATGATAATGTAGTATATGAAAATACGGCTGATGGACATTTGGAGTGTTTCCACCTTGGAGTTGAATTAAGTAATGCCAGCATTCTCTGCATATGTTTTGGTTAACCTGTCTATGCCTTTCTTTTGGGTACGAACCTTAGAGGGGAATTGCTTGACTATAGGTCTTATTCCTATGCTTCTACAAAATAGAGTTGTAGAGACTGGGGTGTGGCTCAGTGGTAGAGCGCTTGCCTAACATGGGGTGAGGCACTTGGTTTGATTCTCAGCAGCACATATAAATAAATAAATGAAATAAAGGTCCATCAACAACTGGAAAAAAAAAAAGAGTTGTAGGATACCGACAGTTTAAGCTGCATGCGCATGGTGGCACACACCTGTAATCCCAGCAGCTCAGGAGGCTGCCAGATAATTTCCAAAGTGGTTGTGCCAATTCCCATTCCCACCACCTGTGGATGAAAGTTCAACACTCAGTATTGTCTTTTTTCATCTTTGCTGGTCTGGTGGGGCGAGGTCCTATTGCACTGCAGTCCCAATTTGCATTTTCCTGAGGACTGTTGAAGTTGAGCACCTTTTTGTATGTTTTTGATAAGTTAGGTGTCCTCTGTTGCAAACATCCTTACAAGTCTTTTGTCTATATTTCTATTGGATTGCCTTCCTTTTTCTTACTGAGTTATTCTTCTGGATTTGAGCCCACAAAATATTAAAAATGTCTTCTATTTTATAGTTGGCTTTTCATCATCTTTGTGGTATCTTTGGATACATGTAAGTTTTTAGTTCCATCTAGACCAATTTCTTTCATTAGGGTTAGTGCTTTTTGTGTCTCTCTGCTGATCCCAAGTTCATAGAGATATTCTTCTGAGTTTTCCTTTAAGTATTTTATTGTTTTGTATTTCCTATTTAGATCACAATCCATCTGGAATTTATTATTTTTGTGTGTGTATATGGTGTGAATCAGGGATCACATATTTCGTTCCCTCGGATTATCCAAGTGACCCCTCAGCATCCTTTTCCACTGCAAACAGTGCCTGCTTTTCCATAATTCAGGCATCGTATATGTGTGAGTCCGTTTCTAGACTCTCTGTTCTGTTCAGTGGCCCATGGCTGTGCTACCTTAATTGCTATAGATTGTGGTAGGTCTTCTCATCCTGTAGGAAGCTATGCAGCATTATCTTCCTCAAGGTTGCCAGGGACTTCAGTGTTGACTGACAGGAGGATGGGCAAGTAGAGAAGTCAATCCTGAGACAAATGACTCAAAATATAAACAACACATTGGCCAAATTATATTTTTATATCATGTGCATGTGAGAATATGGGCCAACAGATCCCATCATTATGTGTAACTATAATGCACCACTAAAAAGTATGGGGGGAAAAACCCCTAGCCAGCACGAGACAAATTTTGTCCTCCACTGGGAATGGGATCTGAATTTATACTTCCTGAATAGTTTCATCATCTCCAAGCTGAAATATCAACACAAAGGGTTCATCTTCTAAAGCAGACAATACCATTCTGAAGGGGTCTAGCTGGCGATAAAGCCTGGCTTAGCATGAGTTCTTACAAAATTATAAAATAATAGAAGAAAAAAAATTTGTTGTGAACTACAAGTAGAGTCAATAAATGGCAGACTTTAATCAGTCACCCCTTTCCTGAGAACCTTGGATAATAGGATTATCTTCCAGAGCTCATTTTAAAGTATGTAGAAGATGATTGAATACATGAAAACAGAGATCATGAACATCAGAAAGAGTAATATTTTTTTTTAAAAGACTCAGCGGTCTTGAAAAGGAATCTAATAGAATTTCAAGGAACAATATTCCTTGAAATTGAAAGTAGTCATTGATTCCATGAAAGTGGAAAGTCTTAGTTAAATAAATGACTGGCTTTCACCACAAGCATGTCCCTAATTAATGGTCCTTTCCCACTGCAGGCATCAAGTAACCCTCTGTCTTTGGTTGCTAAGTGCCAGTAGACGTGGAATAAGCAGGAATATTCCAACGGCCTGGGCATCTATATCTGTCTTAAATACTTTTTTAGTATTTATTTTTTAGGTGTAGATGGACACAACACAATACCTTTATTTTTATGTGGTGCTGAGGATCGAACCCGGGTCCCACCCATGCTAGGTGAGCGCTCTACCGCTGAGCCACAATCCCAGCCCCTGTCTTAAATATTAAAGGTGGCATTTTAAATAAACACCACTGAGAGGGAGGATGATGCTCAAAAATGACCCAGCAAAATATAAATTCACAGGGAGCTTTTGAGTGGCCAAACAGCATTGGAAACTTTTTTTTTTCTTTTAAGCCACCTACGGAAAATGAGCCCCATCTGGCCCGGTTCAGGATTGGGTTACGTTGTAGGCAGCTGACATAATTCTCCATATTTAATTTCAACACTTTCTGGGATCTGGACGGTGGAACCAGCACAGGTTTTGGAGTCAGATCTGGGTCCACGTTCTGGTTCCATAGCTTCCTGCTGTATCTGGACCAGAGTCAGCCTTCAGGCCTGAGGCCTCCCTTCTCCTCCTGCCTCCAGAACCCTTTGCAGAGGGTCAGGACACGCCAAGGCTGTACTTCTGCTCAGCTGAGTCCTAAGAACCCTTGTGAAATAGTCAATTGGCTACTCTTTACAAACGCCAGCGCCAGTCATTTCCCTAGAAATCAGACACATCCGGGACAGTCAATAATAACCCTGAGATATAGACTTATATAATTTCCTCCTTTTTTTCAATGACGTAACTAAGACCCGTTTGCCCAAGATCGCATACCACCCTGTGCCAGAGATGAGATTTGAACCCGTGTTCAAAGTTTCTGGTTCTTTCTTTCACACTACCTTACCTGTGGCTTATTATATACTTTCTAAATCCAACTTGCATCTGAAAAGATGATTCATTTTCATACAATTTTCAACACTGGACAATAAAGTCAAGGACCCGGGCCGGTGGTCTTCCTGACAGCCCTGTATGATGTGCTACAGGTCCCTGGGCTCCCTCCCTGCAGCTGGTTGCTGCTGGCTCTGTGTAAACCCCTGGCCAGGACAGGCTTTATTGATGCCGCCTTCAAAGCCAGCACAGCCATCTGAGAGGATGGAAGAATCCAGTAAAAGATGGGATTCTGGGGAGCCATCCCAGGTAGAGTTGTGTTTTTTATGCACATTTGTGCAGCAAAACCGTGCACTCTGAAGGACAGTTAATGAGCACAAGCGCAGCACAGTTCTGCGTGTGTCTGGGTGTAGCTCCCGACTGCATCAAGATCGTTTTAGAGTTGGTGGAGCTCTATTTGTCTTAGGAAATCTCAAAAACTTTTATAGGGAATTCGGAAAATATTTTCAGCCAGCAGGAAAGATAAAATCCCTGCACACAAAGTACAGGCATGGGCCAGAGACTGAACAGACAGACTGCTGTAAAAACCCCTGTTTAATAAGGCATTAAAATGCCCTCGACCTGGACACATTTAAAAAAAAAAAAAAAGCTATGAAAACAAATACCATTCAAATAATTAGGATCTTATGCCTGAGGCCAGCCTTGATGGGACTTCCCTGCAGGAATCAGAGCTGAGCCTGATCCCTGAGAAGACAAAGGCAGCTCTGGGCCTCCGGGGGCCGCCCCCAGCCCCCTCTCCCCCTGCCTCTCCAAGCTGAAGGCCCTTGAAATCATTTCCCTCCCGACATCTTGGGTCACTGTGCAGTTCCAGTAGCTCAAGGCGGGGTTCTGGGCCCCAGAGGCGGATTGCCCTACCTTCTGGAAGGCCCTGAGCACACTTACCAGGGTGGGCGCCTGTACCTTTCTGTTCCATCAAGGACAAGAAATTGTTGGAAAACTGACTCTGTAGGGTAAACAGGCGCCAAATTGGGGTGAAGGTTGGAAAGCGAACATTTGTTTATGAGCATCACTGCGAGGGGGAAAAGATGTCTTTTCACTGCTCCTGTAAATACAGAAGCTGCTACAAAGTGATTTCCTGCTGCTACAACTTCTGAATATTTGAGGGCCAGGTGCAATACATTTCGCTACCCCCCCCCCCCCGCCACCCCCACCCCCCCAGGGTAGTTTCCAAGGGTTCAGCCCCAGAAGTTTGAAAAATAAAGAACCTGACCTCTTATTATTTCTAGAATGATCATTTGTTTGGGAGGACCTGTGTGGTGCAGGGCCCATGTTTTAGCAGATCTGATTGAAGGAACTTTCATAAAATTGGATTTTAAATCAGATTGGGTCTCAGGTGCAATTTGCAAGGACTGGTATTTTTTTTTTTTTTTTTGTCTTCTCATTCTTGATTTCAATGTAAGTTTGTGTGTTGGTGATCAGTAACCGTCCTGAAGGAATCCTGTAGAAAAATCCATAGCTATCTAGATAACGTTTCTCCTATTTTATTTCTTTTTCCTCTTGTACACATGTCCTCTGCTTCCAAGAGATGTTTATCACCAGCAAAATTTGAAAATGAGAGTGTGGAGAAAGGGAGAGAGAAAGAAAAAGGAAGGAAAAAAAAGAGTGAAAGAAACATAATTAAAAATCTGTGCATTTTCTGGGGTTAATTTGAATTGGACCAGTTGGTTTCATTTTGCAATACAAAAGAAAAATGCAGGCCTTAGGGCCTGAGACTTCCATTAAATTCAGCTTTGGTGGATTCTAATAATACAGTGGTTTATTAAAAGCGTGAAAAATGTCATTGCGGAGGCCTTCCTAAGCAGCAGCCTCACCTCTCGGCTATGACTCATGCTTCCTCCATGGCTGCCTGGGCTGTAAAGTTGTGGGCAGGATATTTAAGGTCCAGTGAACAGGCTCCTTGAATCTGTCTTGCCATTTGGCTGGGATCACGTCCCAATTAGCCATCTTACCATACGGAGCAGTAGCTGGACAGCAAAAGTGAGAGAGGGGGCCCGGGCGCTTAAGGCTGTTGTAAATGATTAGTCCAAAAGAGCAGGGCAGAACTCAGAACTGAGTCCCCGGCAGGAGTCTGTGGAGGAAATGAAAGGATCAACAGCGCAAGAGGAGCACTGTGGCTGATTGTTCCCAACCTCAGCCACAGGCTTTTCTGTGTGCGCCGGAAATTGACCTTCTCAAAAGCCGAGGAGGATGCAGGCAGCACAAGGATGGGAATAAGGCAGGTGCCGATGCTAAATCACCCGCCTCTTGGAGCTGAGGACACTGGTCAGTGTCGTGGTGACTGGTCCCCTTCCTGGTCTATAAAAAGTAGTGGGACTTGTTTTGCTTTTGTTTTTCATGAAAATACAGAAATGCAGAACAGGGTACTAACTGGGCCAGGAAACTTAATAATTGCAATCCTGTTCGTTTCTTACTGTTTTCACTCAGAAGCAACCCACTGGGCCCAGGGACCCCACCTAGGAGGTTGGCAGTCCAGGTATTACTCATCCCCTTTTATAACTGAGGAAATTGAGGCCAAGAAGGACTTAGGGACTTGCTCAAGGCGTCCGAGATAGTGGCAAAGCTGGAGCTTTGTTTCAGCAATAGATTTACTCGTGGTGTCCCCAAGTTTGACAGTGGACTTTGAATGAGGGAGCGAACCCTAATCTGTCCCTTCCTGGAGGCACTGGTGAAGGTGGCTGGTGCTCCATTGGAGGCGAAGCCTTCCCTCAGTGTCCTTGAGCGCTGGTTGTCCTGCACCCTGGTCAAGCCCCAATCCCCTGGAAGTGTGAGGTGCCAAGAGGGCCGGAAAGGCCAGGCAGGATTTTTCCCAGCGTGGCCCTCCTGCTGCCTGCAGTTGGCATGGGGCACCCAGCTGCACCAGACCTAGGCTTTGGCATCTAGTGAAGGAGGCTTAACTGGGAGACAGGAGAAGCCATAAAGCCCTGAAAAGCAATAAATAGAATTTCCCAGGGGGAAAAAAGGTGTCTCACATCTTTTAAGCATCTCAAATGAAACCCGTGCAGACTGGCATCCCATAACAGGGAAAGGGAAGCAACTTGGATGGAGCTCACAGGTATCTATATTATTTCACCTATGGCCTGAGGAGATGGGCAGTGTTCTATTATCCCTAAATAACATGCGGGGAGATAGAGGCTCACAGAGGTCAGGCACATGTTGAATAAGTGATAAGTTCCAGGCCTGTTCTCTGTCCACTACCTGACCAGGTCTTTCTTCGCCCAAAGCTCCAGTAAGCCATCTCCAGGAGCATGGTGAAGAGCCTAGAGCATCAGAGGCGCGGCAGAGGCTGAGGCCTGCCATCAGAGCCCCGTGGTGATCTCTCCATCCCCCTGGAATTTCCACACTTGCTTGATCTCCCCTCCCTCCAGCAAAACACTTTCAAACACATACTGTCAATATATTATTTATAAACCTACTTACGAATTATTCATATATAAAACTGCATGACATATTAGCTATTTGAAAAGGATATGATTCAATAAATAAGTAAAAGAAGGTCTAGTATTTCCCTCCCTTTACTTTGGAAAGTCCTGCCATAGATTCAGACAGAGCCCCGTTATAACTAAGGAATTCACAGTTGCAGACATTATTCTTGAACTTGAAGTCCTGTAGCACTACAAGGGATGCAAGGAGCTGTGTGGAGGAGGGAAGAGGAAGCCAGCATGTGACAGTCCTGGGACTGGGTGCATGTCACCTTGCATGCAGTCCCAAACTTTTTCACTGCTCTGCATTGATTTAAAAAAAAAGGCCAAAGTTCATTACCTTCATGTGTCTGATGGGACAGGCCAAAGCTTAATGCCCGAGCATGGCATGCTGTGTCAGGGGTACATTCAGGTCTATCAACTGCCTTGAGGTGGTATCTGTGGCTTCTCAGTCCAGGCCAGGCCACCAGACTGAAGAAGACTCTTGCCGTGCTGCATTTGAATGCTACTAAAGCAGCTCAGATAGTTTGCATCAATCCTAACAGAGCCAAGAGGGGCTTAGGGCCTTCTCCAAAACACCTCAATCAATTGTTTTAGACGTACCTGAATTATTTATTGACTCTGCTAGCTTGGATCAAGCCCACTCATCCAGTGCAGAGGGTGAGAACTAATGCAAGAACAGCCCTCTCCTGGGATCAGCCTCCTCTCTATGGAGTGGGAGCAATGTGGAACAGTTATGCAGGTAACTGTGGATTATTACCCTCTAAAAGGATAATGTCTGTCCACACCTATTAAGTCCAGCAGCCTCAGAGGAAAAGGGGCAAGGCATGACAGGACAGGTGACCGTATGCACAGTGATGATGATGGTAATAAAGGTGGCTATAGTGACATAGAGCAATAGCTTGGGTCAGAGGCTTCTGGGCCTGAGGCTACTTTCGACCCTTAGCCCACAACCTGGAGCAAGTTTCTTCACCTCTTTGACCTCAATCTCCTCTTCTGTGAGGTAGTAGTGATGATCTCTGTCTTCTTGATTTGTCTGGAAGGCTAGAGATCATTATTAGAGTGCCACCCAGTGCCTGATGGCTGATTATTGCCAAATTAAGTGGAAATTCTATTTTTCTTTTCCTCTTTTATGGATGAGAAAAATAAAGTTCGAAGAGCTCAGAGTCAACCCTCATTTTCTGAGTCTGAAATCTGGAGCATTGGCCTGTCATTAAAGGAGGTAGTAAAGAGGGGAACAGCATTTGTTGAGCATCTATTTAGTGTTAGAAGATCGGGGGCAGAGACTGTGCCAGATCCTTTCACGTAGATGAAATCTCCGCTTCCAAGAAAGGATGTTATCAGACATTAACATCTCCAATTTCTTGACCAGACACAGATAATGATAGCATTGCTCAAAGGCACAAACCAAAAGGTGACAGGGCCAAGTCTTGAACCCAAGATTTCTGATTCAAGGTGCAGTTTGTCCCACCAACCACAGATGCTCTGTGCGTCTTCAGTGAGCCAGCGCTGGCCTAGAGGAGTGGGAGACCAGCTGGGTGTGTGAAGGCCAGATCCGGTTCTTGGTAAAGGGGTAGAAAGAAATGTACTGGCAAGATAGAGCTCAGTGATAGCATTGACCAGCATGCACAAGGCCCAGGGGTTGATCCTCAGTACTGCAAAAACAACCAACCATCCAAAACACTCAAGTCCTCAACTGGTAAGGAGGAAAGCAGGCTTAAAGAATGTCTGGACCAAACTGAATAAAAGTCAGTTGTCAGTGTGAGCATCACACCCTGGGTCAGGCCCATCAGGACAGAGGATGCTTGAACAGCCTGTGACCCTGGGGGTCGCCTGTGATCCTGAAGATGAGCTGCCAAGCGCCCTGCTTCCTCACCACACCCAAGGAGGCAGCCACACCAGGCTGAAAACAGAGACACTCCTATTCTTGAGCAGCTCTGTGTCATCTGCCAGGGCAGTTGTCTGGCTCCACATGTCTGAACCACCCAGACCCAAGGATTTGCCACCATGGCAGACACTGCCAAACCTGATGGAAGACAGAAGCGCAGCTTTAGGAGGTAGAATCGGCCTTTGGCGAGTGTTTGGGGATGAGCTGGTAGGGAGTGGAAAGAGCCAGCACCAAGATCAGGTTTCCGACTTGAGCCACTGGACATTTGGTCCAAGGTGCCCTTTATCAAAACAGAGCGTGAGGGAGGCGGGGAGGGAGATTCTGGGTTCAGGTTTGAATAGGGTGAGATGGAGGTCCCTCATTTTCAGCCAGTTCCCATGTCATTAAAGGCTCTTTGTAAACATGATTTCAATGACTGCTCTTCCAGAATGAGGGTATCATCATGTACCAATTTACTTTCTGCCGATTTGGGGCTATTAAAAATAATACCACAATGAGCACTCTAGAGCATTGAGCTAAGTCCACAATGCGGGTCTCTTAAGCAGAAATGACCAGGAGACAGCCTCAGGAGAGGCAAGTGAGACCAGACTTGAGGTTCATGGGTACCTGTGGGAACAGATAGCATCATGCAGGGAGAGTTCTCAGTAAGAGAGAAGCTGAAGCCTTAGACCTCCACTAGCTGCAGTACTGAAAGCCTGGCAGAATAGGAAGCTTCTGGAAAGAAGAGCCAGGGAGTCAAGCGGAAAACAAACAGGGTGGGCAACCCTGAAGCCACCTGTCCATGGGATCCCCCTGCGGCCCACCAACCACTTTCTATAGTTACTGCTGTTAGCGGGTTTTTTTTTTTTTTGTACCAGGGATTGAATCCAGGAGCACTTAATCACTGAGCCACATTCTGTTTTTGTATTTTATTTAGAGACAGAGTCTCGCCTCACTGAGTTGCTGAGGCTGGCTTATAAACTCATGATCCTTCTGCCTCCGCCTCCTGAGCCGCTGGGATCGCAAGCATGTACCACTGCGCCCGGCTGCCATTAACATTGGAGCCCAGTTTCTCCTAGACTTTCTTCTTTTTCTTCAGGGATTTCTTACAAGCACAACAAATTTTTCTTTTTTTCTTTAATTACATATTTTAATTACAGAAGTGATACACACAAGACAGATTTGGGGAGAACCATCATAATCAGTTCCTTCTAAATCATTTGATCCCAGCTCACACACACACAAATACACACCACACATATACATCCCCCACACAGAAGTGTGGGCACACACAAAAGTTTGTGCTTTGTTTTGATCCACACACATTATTCAGACTATTTTTTCCCACATACTGCACCATGGATATATGTATTTCATTCTCTTGTAAATTGCTATTTAATAATGTATGGTTTGGCTACACCAATCTTTTTTTTTTTTCATTTCAAATGTTCTTGAGATCATACTCTATATTATGATCCTCTTTTTTCACTTAATTTTAAATCAATTCCCATGTCATTAAAACATTTGCAAACACAATTTCAGTTCCAGAATGAGTGCATTGTAATTTACCGATTTACTTTCTGCCGATTTGGGACTACTAAAAACATGACACAATTAACTCTGTAGAGCATTGACTTATGTCCACATTTGCTGGTTATTTTATTTAGGCTATGAACACTTTTAGAGCTTTTGTCCACACTAACAAAAAAATTTTTTTCCAGAAAAACTGAAATCTGCTCCAACCAGTAATAACAGAGAGACTCCCACATCTTTCCTTTAATGTTTGCAAATCTGCTGGACAAAAGTGGCATACTGTCACTTTAATTTGAATTTCTTTTAGATTATTAGTGAACTTGGTTTTGTCTAGGTTAATGATTCATCTTCTAAAAACTGATCACATGCTCTAGTTAAGTTGGCCTCTCTTCCTTCACCTCCAAACATCCCAGCCCTGATCCCCCTTGCCCCAGGAATTTATGCCCCAACTCAGGCTCCAGGATGCACCCTTCCCCCCTGGTTCTGCCTCCATTGCTGGCAGCCTCTCCCATCTCTCCACAGGGCCACAGGATGGCCTTTCATGGCCGCCATACCTGTGGAGGCTCTTTGCTCTACCTGCCTGAGGTCCTGAACCAGAGAATGGAACAACCAAGTCCACACCTAGAATTGTTCAGCAGGCTGCAGGGGCTGTCATCTGTCTGGGGTCAGTGCTGACAGCAGGGGCCCTTGCTACTCTGACCTGGGCAGGGGCCTAACCTGCATGACCCTCTCATCTTTTCCTTTCTCATTTTTCCTCCTCTCCCCATTATTCTGACTCAGCCTTTAATTTTCACAAATGATACAATTTGGTGGTTTGGAATTTCTGCAGGAGAATTTCCGTGATCCTCCAAGCCCTGGGGCCTGTTTGCCCTGGTTGGAGAAGAGGAACCCTGGATGATCCGCAGACCCCGTCAGGCTGTGGTAACAGGCAGGGGCAGTTTGAGCTGTGGAGTGTAAACCTGGTCCTTCTTAGTGAGACTTTGCAGAAATCCCACTGGAGATTTTTCTGCCCCTGCCCTGTCTACTTTCCTTCATAATGATAAATGGCTGAAAAGAAAACTATCTAATCTCCAAACTGCTGGCTTTTTTTTTTTTTTCCTCTACTCTCTCTTCAAGGAGAGAAGGAAGAACGAACACAAGTCACATAAAACAGAGTCCTTCATCGCCTGCTTCTCAGGAGACGGTTCTTTCCCTTTTCATCCAGGCCTGTTTCTGATCTGTGATGGGCTCACATTGAAAGCTCCAGTGCAGCCCCCTCTAATCAGCTGCGACAGACGCTGCAGTTTCTTGGGCTGCCCATCGAAATTGAACTGATTACCCGGCCCCTCTGCCATTTTGTTCTGTGCACAATTGCTTAATAGCTGTACCTTGGCTTTCAGTCCCAGCCAGCCTCAGGTTGACTGGTTCCCATTACTCAGGATGACCAGTGCAAGTTCATCACCTTTACAGGATGTCCCTGATTGATTCCGTATGCCTTGGAGACCTGTAATATATTTGCATAGGGGCGGTTGGGGGATGGATTTGAAATCTCTTGGCTGCAGGAGCTGCCAGGTTTCACTGCAGGGTTCGCCATGTTTGAATCATTACCAGGACTTCTTGTCAGGAGTCTGGCCTCTGCTGACATCACTACTAATGAATTTGTAAATTTTTTAAAAATACAAAACAACCCAGACTGCTCTAACCTTTGCTGTCGCCACCTGCCGCCTGGGTGGGGGGCTGCGAGCAGAAGCGGGGCTTTTCTAGCCTGAGCTTGTGCAGGTCTTTGAAATGACAATCTCTCTTCCCCTGCCCTGCCCCCATTCCCAGGCCCAGTGAGCAGGAGAACCTGGGCTTGGAGGGAGACATCTTTCAAGTGAAATCTTTGGCGCTGGGAACTACTTCAATTAGACAGCAGGGGGAATGTTAACATGCCCTCCGGCCTTTTAAGTGGGTTTTAATTTTATGTTGTAAGATAAGACACTGCAAGGCCAGGCTGCTACTCCTCCAGCAGGCTCCATTAGTGGGGTGAGCCGAGGCCTCTTGACCCTCTGGGGCCCAGCTGAGGCTGGAAGTTGGTTTGGTTTTTTAACAATTTGTCAGTCTGACCCAGCTTCTCTTTTCTTCTCCCTTTTGTTTTTCCAGGCTCTTCTGTTGCTGAGGACCGTTAGGTGGCTGAGCTGCCCTGAGAGGCCTGTCCCTGAGCTAGCAGCAGAGCACTGGAGGCCGCCGGCCTGTGGCCACACAGATGAACGGTAATCGGCTTCTTTTCCCTTCCCAGGCTGGGCACAGCAGACACTTGTCATGTGGCAGGCTTCTGGCCGATGATGTATGACCTGCTGGTGCTACTGAATGGTGCCCTTTGTTCCAGGAGATCCCACGTGCCCCCTTTTTATTGAGTTGTTGATTCAGAGGGGCAGGAACATTCTACAAATCCCGCTGCAGGCCCAGCTCTTGCCATGCCCAGGTGGGGCAGGCAGGGGAGCTCATGCTTCCCAGAAAGCTGGTAGGAAGCTGCAGGCTGCCTCAAAGCAAGATACCCCTTAAGGAGTGGCTTTCTTTTCCTCAGACTCAGCCAACTGAGTGTTTGGAGAGTGGAAACCTGGTCCTAGATGTGTGGACCTGCATCTAGCCCTCTACCTGGGTCCTAGAAGCTGTGGTGAATCCCACCCCAGTGGGATACTGTTTGCAGAAGGAGCAGGACAGGTGTGAGTTAGGAAGACACCCCTTCCCTGCCCCTGAGCAAGTTTGGTTAAGTTTTTCTCTGTGACCAGTGAGCCCAAGGTGGGAGCCAACAGCTAAGGGAGGAGGGAGCTTGGCCTTCTGCTCTGCAGGAAGAAGCTCAGCCAGAGAGCATCTCAAACCCACAAAGGAAGGACTCTGGGGAGACAGCAGTCAAGGTTGACTTCTTACCCAGCAGGAAATCTCTTAGTCCTGAAGAGGAGGATGATTAAAGGGTACCCTACCCTTCCCTCCGTTCTGCTGGGTTTCCAGACCCACCTTCAGTGAAGATGGCGGACAAAGTTGAGCAGCTTTGGTGAAGGGGCCATGAGGGCAAAGGCCAAGGGTGGTGAGGAGGGCGACCCCACAGCACCTTCCTGCACCTACTTCTCTTCTAATCTAGTGGGTGAACCTGGGCTGGATTTCATCCTGTCTCCATCTTATGGCCAAGAGATCTGGCAAAGGAGTAGGCAGGAGGAGCGCTCTGCCAGGAGTGAAAGTGGCTGATGAACTCACACATCTGGCGGCTCCAGGAAGCCCCAGGCTGACTCTAACCTGCTCTTCAGTTCCTTTTCCAAAACACCTGCATGAATCCCACCAAGAAGTCTCTATTTATGAGAACACTTCCCCAAATCGCCAGGTTGTGTCAACTGCTAAAAGGTAACAGATTCTTACTGCCTGTGCTACACTTCTGGGGCTTTGTGGGCCCTGGAATCCAGCCCCATAACCCAGGGAATAGCACGAGATCAAAGGTACAGCTGTCCATGGGTCCTATATTCCTTTACCCTGAGCTCAGAGGCACTCAGGGCCCCACCTGGCACTCAAGAAAAAATACCAGCAGAGGGGGAGGCAGACAGTCATTGCTGGGTCAAGAAATGGCAAGTCAGTAATAAAGAGTAACCACACATTTCACAGTTGTAAGATGGCTTTATGTTCTGATATGTAAAATAAAATGTCCATGCTATATAACAAAACACTTGAAGTTCCATATCACCTGTTAGCTAATGTGTTTTCTAATAAAGCTTTATCCATAGTGTGTGTTTATATAATATATATGTTTTTATCTAAACCATTCTTAGTTTTTAACATCAAACATGTAATAAAAATTTAAATAGATGTCTTTCCAAAATACCCCCTCCAGCATTAATTTTTATTAAGTTTATTCATTTGCAAAAAAGCAAAGCTGAATTTGACATGTGGCCTGCGTTTGTGAGATATATAATATATATATATTTATTTATTTATATAATATATAAATAGCTATTCAACATGCAAAAAGTTTAGTGATTTCCCAAATCTGATTTCGAGTTCACACCAGCCACCCCAATGGTCTGGTGACGTTCAATGCTAAAGAACAGGGCCAAAGACTAGGAGATCACCCCACTGCAGAAAAATTATCTTTGCTCCTCTGAGCTCATTGGCTGGACTGACCAAAAGAAATGAATTTTTGTCAGTTTGCTTTTTTTTTTTTCTTTCTATTGGGCTCTTGCTCCAGAGGCATGAATTCTCTGGGAGCAGAACGGGCCCAGGAGTTGCCTGACATCAGCTCTGATGTGGTCTCTGGGGGATGCTGCCAGGTGAGGTGCGCTTCACAGCTGCTGACCATAGGGTGCACAAGGTGCCTGGCAGGCCAAGTCTTATATACCAGAAAGAGATTGCATGTTGGGGACGGAGGGGGAAGGGCTTTGTACTTGACAACAAAACCTGAAAGATGACAAAGATGCTATTAGTTATATTTCTCTTCCTGTTGTAGGAAAAAAAGGAAAAAAAAAACCCACTTTAAAAATACCCATGGCCCTTCCTGAAAGTCATCCTGCAGACCCCGAGCTCTGGAAGTCAACGCCCAGGCCACTAACTGAGCTGCCGGCTCTACTTCCAAAGCACACTCTGAGGTTCAATAAGTCTCACAGAACCTCCATAAGCCAGAGAAAGGGGCCTCCCAACCCCACAAGATCTGCAGCTCCGCTTGCAAGGGACAGGCCAGGAACTCTAAGGTGTGCACAGAGGCCTCCTGCCCCAGCAGAGACTCTCTCCCTGGGGTAGAGACCTCACCACCCGGCCCCTGAGTGAATCAGATTATATTATTAAGACCTCTAAATAACTCAAAATTTTTTTTGCCATGGCCTCAGATGTGTCAGAAGATTGATGCTCCCCAGATACATCCATGCAGGCACAAGCACATAGGCCCACGCACCCTCTGAAATACCTCCCCGCGTTCCTTGGTGGCGCGGGCCACCCACAGAGGTTAATGGTGGATTGACAAGGTCCCGGGGCTGTGGAGGAGACCGGGGAGTCATCCGTCAGTCCAGTTCTCTACAGTCCCCACGCCTGAATGGTACTGTAAGGAGGACTCCCGGCTCAGGGAGAAGCTCTGCGAGTAGAGGAACTCGTTGGCGGCGTTCAGGTGTGGCGAGGGCGGCTTCCGCTCACACACGGCGGGGAGGCCGCGCTCTCGAGGGAACGAGGCAGCGGGTCCCCGCTCCCGGACCTGAGATTGTGACAGCTGGTTGTAGACACTGAAGTGGGCGTTTCCCGGTGGCTGGGAGCTCTGGGCAGAGATGGTGGGCAGCCGAGGCATCATGGTGGTGGCGGTGAAGTGCGTGGGGAAGGGCTGGTAGGGCACAGTCTCCATGGTCTGCACGCTGTAGCTGGTGTACGGGGACACGGACGTCCACATGTTGCAGCTCAGTGGAGGCGGGGGCAAGTCCTCCACCCCCGACACCCCGGCAATCTCAGGCCCTGAACCTGAGTACATACAGGCTTCTCTGGGGGTCACCTCACTGCAATAGGAGGGGCTCAGCATCTGCTGGTCGTAGGGAGGGGGGGAACGGAAATAGTGATCCTCCCCCACCGAAGAGGGAGCTTCTAGATAGGACCGTTTGCAGGGCAAGTCCAGGTGGCGGGCACTGTCTGCTGGAAGACAAAGAAACAATCAGGAAGAGTGGCTTGTCACTCAGTACCTGCCCTTGCCCCAAGTGGCACTCCCAGAATCATCTTAATCAGCTCCATCTTTTATAAGGTGGTGGCAGCCAAGACGTGGTCAGATTATGGAGCCTACTCAAAGGCCGTGGGGGACACCACATCACAGGACACTGAGTGATGTGCTAAGCCAGGCAGCACACAGCTTTGATCCTCTGCCAGCCTGACTCTGGGGATGGGAAGAGGCCCCAGTGTGCACCAGCATTCTTCGATGAGGCTGGCCCTGGCCAAGGAAAGTGCAGGCAATTGCCAGGCCAAACCAGGCCCAGAGACCACATCTGTCTGAACCAGCCAGAAAATTAAGGCCACAATGTTTCTGCCTCAACCCTCAACTCCTAAGGAGGGCCTCAATAAGCCAAGGTTAGTGGCAGGCCAGATTCTGTTGTTTTTAGAAGAGGAAGTTAACCCTGCTGCGTTCACAGAACACCCATACACAGATCCCATCGTAACAGTGTCTGTGTAATCAAGGAACAAGCCGAGCACAGTGGCGCACACCTGCCATCACAGCGATTTGGGAGGCTGAGGCAGGAGGATTGCAAGTTTGAGGCCAGCCTTGGCGACTTAGTGAGACCCTCTCTTGTTTTGAAAAGGGCTAGGGATGTGGCTCAGCAGTACAGCGCCCCTCTGTTCAATTCCCAGAATAAAAAAATTAAAAGAAACACAGCTGATAATAACTGAAAAGGATGACATAATTTTCAGGCTGAGCTGATACTCTAGAGAAAGATGACATCAGATGCCACAAATCATGTCTAGGGAGGGCTGAATTCTCTGGAATGACATGTTCTCCCCTGAGATCCTGGGATGACCCAGGCCTAAGGGCTGGAGTAGTGGCCCACTCAACAAATGTAAGAACGCTTCTCTGCAGCTTATCTTGGCCTCCCTCCTCCTGTTTTCTCCAGGGATTCATTCTGGGAGCTGTGTGTGTACACAGGCAGGGCAGGGGGGCCCGGGACGGGGGGGTGGGGGGTGGGGGTGATTTCAAAGCCTGCACTCAGCTGGCCCTCTGGCCTTTCTGAAGGTGCCTCACCTACCGGGGGGGGGGGGGGGGGGGGGGAACCTGCTCCTTCTCTCACCCGACTCTCTCTCACCCTCATCCATCCCTCCTCTCCCTCTTCTTGCCAAACTCCTCCTTTCTGCTTGGACTGAGCTCTTGGACTTGGGAGGTGACCTAGTCACTCTAGGTCAGGAATGAGCAATGGGCCAGACAGTAAATATTTTAGGCTTTGTGGGCCATACAGTATGTGTCACAATAACTCAACTCTGCTGTTGTCCCAGGAAAGCTGCAGAGTTGAGGCCATATGTAAGTACATGAGTCCGGCTGTGTTCCAGTGAAACGTCGGCGGATACTCAAGTGTGAATTTCAAATCATGTTCACTTATCATGAAGTACTCTTTTGACTTCTTTCAACTACTTAAAACTGTAAAGACCATGGTGTACAGGACTTTGTCCAAGGTCCACAGTCTGCTGACCCTTACTCTTACTCTAGGTCACTGAGGTCAATGGGACTCGTGCAGGGGATACTACGAGTTCTGCCGGGTAGTCACATTTTGGATTGCAAGCAAAATTCCCCATGACTCATTCCCAAGAGAAAGTGAGTGGCGAGGTGAGGTGTTCTGGAAAGGCAACACTAATTATCTCTACTCTGTCCATGGGGAGGGTGAGTCCTGGTAGCAAAGCGTGAACATTACGGTTCCCAGTTCAGGGCTCTTCTTTGGGAAGGAGCCTGGCACCCAGAGTGCCACTGCCTATCTTCCTGGCCCCCAGTCTGCCTCACAATAGCTCCCTGCAGCTCTTAGGCAGCCTGTGCAGGAGCCTGGCAAGGTGAGGTGGAGAGCCCCCCGCCACAGGGCTGAGACCCTCCCTGCTCCAGGGTTCGGTCTGCTTTCACAAATGACAGCCAGGGTCCAAGAACCCGTGGCCTGGGAAGCTTCAGCTTCCTCCTGGCTTCTAGGCCAAGCCCTGCTGGCTGTATCTCCTGCCTCCCCCAGGGAAGGCTCCCACAGTAGTGACTGCAAAGCACCTGGAACTGGGCAAGGGGCCAGCATCTGGGGACACCAAGGCCACAAGCTGTCTGTGAGGATTCTGAAGGCCACATAAAGATGAGAACCAGAGTTCTTGTGCAGGGGAAGGTGGCTCTGAGGCTGGCCATGGTCCCTAAGCCTCAGGCTGGCTCCCACGTACAGTGGGGGACACCCCTACTCCCGCCCTGGAGGGCCTCTGGATCAGGAGCACTACCTCGTCTCTTGAGGCAGTGGTAGAAGAGGCTTGAGTCCCTCTGTGGGGGGAAGGTGTTGAGAGGCAGGTCCTGTGGTTCAGCCGCAGCGAACTGCATGTGGGCCCCATTTTCGTACTGGTAGTGCTGCAGCGCCTGGTGGGCACCGTGCAGGGGGCTGACGTCGGGCTTGGCCGAGAGCTGGCTGGACACAAGCCTCTGCCTCATGATGCTTTTGGAGATCACAGGATACTCTTTGCTGGAGGGGGGGAGCACAGGTGGAGAGACAGGAAGAGAGTGAAGATGCTTTGAGGGTTACCCAGTCTGCCCGCCCCATCCCAGGGCTGGGGCAGCCCCACCTCTGAAGCCGGGCCACACGCAGGTCACTGTCGTCACTGCCCCGGAATCCCTTGGCAAAAGGGTTGTTCTCAATTTTCAGCTGTGTGATCTGTCAGAAGAGGACACACAGTAGAGTCGCTGGGAGGAGAGAGGACTGGGCTGGCCTGTGACCCTCCTCCCCCAGCCCAGGCACACTGATAACTCAGGCAGGCTCTGGGGAAGTCACACGGCTAGTCCTAAGCCAGCTGGGAGTCCTTGGCCGTGCCATTCACATGTAGCTCGTCCCTGGCTCTCCTCCCCTCTGCTTCTTCTGGTCCCTCCTAGTCTTTCTCCAGCATCACCTGGCTACAGTCCCTCAGCTGTCATTCTTGGGTCTCTGTAATAGCTTCCCAGTAGGCTTCCTACACATGTCACCCATGTCCAGTGCAACTGCCACAACAGGTTCTGAGTGATCATTCTAAATGCAAATCTGACTTGCCATTCTTCTGCCTCCACAACCTATGGCCCTCTTCCAATGGCCTCTCTGTGCCTGGCCAGTCCAAGGGTGTGCATGTGAGAAGCCCTCTGAAAAGGGTGAGGTGGACAGAGCAGAGAGACAGGAGAGTGGCCCACTCAGGACCTACAGGGCGATGGCTGGAGCCGGGGCAGGGTGGGAGGTGGGCTAGGCCATCCCAGGCACCTCTCCTCATCCACTACCCTCCCTCTGCAGGCCTAGAATCCTACCTTTGGATGTACCTGGAGGAAGAAGATCACAGGATAAAGAAAGGCCTAAGACTCAAACCACACACAGGCTCCCTGCTCCTGGTTTTCACAGTTCCTGGCTGTGGGCTCTGGCCTTCCCTAGCTCCTCACTTTGGCTACGCAGCTCCAGCCAGCAGGAAACAGCCATCCTGCCTTCTGCACTTTGTTCATCCCCCAAGTACAAAGATCAGGATCACTCTGTGCTAGAGATTTGTGTCTAGTCTTTTCTGTTCGTCACTTGATTTGCTCACTGCTCTGAGGGATGTGGTGGGTTTCTGAGGCCCCTGCCTGGGTCTGCCTCAGCTTCACTGGGTCTCTCTGTAGCAGTGGCTAATGCTGGGTGGGGCCTGCAGGGTTGTGGCTGTACCTTGTGATTCTGGTAGGAGGTCACAGAGATGAAGGAGGTTTCTGGGAACACATGGGTGCAGAAGGCCGTGTTTTTGGAACCAAAAGCATTGTTCTCATCAGCCTTAACGATGTGTAGCCGTGGCTGGTACTTGTGCATGGAATTGAGGATGATCTGAAAGAAAAGGGTTTCACTGTGAGCTTTGGTCCCCACCTTGTGGTTCTTGACCTTGTTCAGCTGGCCCAGAGCTGGCTTTCCTCCTCCTAAAAGCCCAGGACCCAGGGCCTAACCACAGGCACTGAGTTTGGAAAGGCCCTGAAGTTCCCAGTAATAAATCAGGCCCCCAGGCCCCAAGACCACACCACAGTCCCACTTAGCCTCTCTGTCCCAGCACTAACACCTGCTCCCAGGACCTCCCTGGTGTCCTCCACAGCTTAAAAGCCTGTGAATTCAGCACAGTGCAGTAGGGGGAAATTTGAGTTATAAGCAGAAGTTCAGGGTGCTGCTGACTTCACTGAGTGACCTTAAGTAGGTCATTCAACTACTCTTAGCCTTGTTTTTACATCTGTAAAATGGGATCATCGTACATAACTTACCTCCCTCCAGTGTCTCCCTCCAGACTGACTTCCCACCCTGCCTGCATGTGACCTGCCTTCCTGGAAAGGCCCACTATGAGTGCTTGGCTGACTCCTCTAACTTTGTTGGCAACAAAGACAGCTTCAGAGCCCAAGGGTTTGCAGGATGGAGGAGAGGAGAGAGGCTGAGAAAGATGTCCCACTTTGTTTTCATCACATTGCTCATTTGGGTAAGCATTTCTCAGCATTCACAGAGGCCTGCTGGGGGAGTTGCAGGGACACCAACCCATCCTGCCCCCAGCCCTGCCCAAGCTGGAGGACAGCTCGTCATAGGTCAGAGATCTCAGTACCAAGAGAAGTTCCTACAATAATGCCAGAGGCCCCAGGCACCCAAGGGCCATGGACCAGGGGATGTAGGTCACTCCAACTGGCCAAAGCTTAGCAAAGTGCCCAGGAGTCTCGGCTGCTGAAGCCCAGGGAATCACACACAGTAGTTGCTGCTCCAAACCTGCCTCACTTGGCGGTGCCCCACGGTAGCGACTGCATCATGTGCCATTAAAATGTATTTTTTATCGTTGACATTTGCCAGACACCCTCCTCATGGGAGGCAGGACCAGGAATTTGGGGCATTTTATCAGCACCACTACATCTGTTAACCCTTTGGTTTCCGTGCTGGTCAGGCTGGCTCTCAGGTCCCACAGCTCACTGGGCTCCTTTATTTCTGCCTGGGGGTGCCCCTTCCCCGGGTTGCCTCTGATGGCTCCCACCCTTCCAGGTTCTCAGGGGCTAGGCTTGTGGCCGCAGCCTAGTGAAAGATTTAACTCCTTGGTGACCAGACTGCCAAAAGAAAGGCCAGTCAGGCTCTTCAGTGGAAAGTTTTGGCTGAAGTCTGAGTCCAGGATGGCTCTACACCCATCACGCCTTGGAGGCTGGGACAGCCCAGGAGCAAGCTCTGCTGAAGACGGGTGGGCCAGGGGCTGGCTGCAGGCTCTGGCCTTCCCTGGGCTCCTCAGTTTGGCTTAGTAACTTTGGTCAGCAGGAGCCAGCCTTTCTGCTTTCTCCACTAGTCACCACTCCTCAGCGACAAACCTGTGGATTCTCTTGGGGCAAGTACAGAGCTTCCCAAATCCAAAACCAGGTCCCGTAGCTGGGGCCTGTCAGATGAGAAACTCAGAGGCTGAAGATCTAAGCCCTACAGAGGAGGCCTGACATCTGTCTTTTTCCAAGAGTCTGGAATGTTCCTATAGGGGAGAAGCTGAGTTTAGGGAAACACCTCCCAGCCCTTGCAGGTTACTCTGTCACCCTGCACTATTCACCATGCTGCAAAATCCCACAATGACCCTAAGTTCCCTAAGACCCAGCAGCTGAATACCTGAGAGGTGGCCTAGGTGTCTCCAAGAACACCCAGATTCCTGCCTCTGCACCTCTGTGCATGCACTTCCTCTGTTGTGCTGACTTCCTCTCTCATTCTCTCACCTTCTAGGCCCATCTCTCTTCCAGGAAGGCCCAACTTGGAAGGCTTCCCAGATCCCAGGGCCTGCTCCTTTTCTTCTTTTTCTTTTTTAAATATTCATTTAGTTGTAGATGAACACACAGTATCCTTATTTATTATTATGTGGTGCTGAGAATTGAACCCAGTGCCTCACACATGCAAGGCAGTGCTCTACCACTGAGCCACAGCCTGAGCCCCTCCCCATTTCTTCTTGTCCCTTCAGTTGAACTATAGACTTCTCCAGAGAAAGAGCTACATCTTTTATTCCTATTGCACCTCCAGGTTCCTTGGCCCCAATACAGGATCTAGGTGGAGCTGCAGGAGTCAGAAGATTTAGGCCATGACTGCAAACCCTCATGGGAATGTCAGCAAGCCCCTCTTTCTGGTCTTTACTTAGCTCACTAGAGACAAGATAATCTCTAAGGCATCCTTCAGGTCAAAAATTGAGATTGAAGACATGCACAGAAAATCCTGCAAGCACTCCCAGGCCAGAGCTCCCCAAATGCAGGACCAGTGCCTGGACATTCGAACTCTCCTAGGAGGGTGGCCAAAGGGAGAATAAGGACAGTGGGCTGACAGAATCCCAAACAGAGGGCAGTATCCTTCAGTGAAGTTGTGCGGGACTCTTAGGACCAATGGCAGAAGCCACCTTGCTCCTGTGACAGCTGAGCAATCACAAGTCTAATCAAAGTACTAGGCATCTCCATCAACTCCCCTTCTCCTCACTGTCACCCTCCTCCAGGTCCACTTAGTGACCAAGTCCTGGAAGCCTATGAAAAAAGCCTCCATTCCCTCTGTGCACCCTGGTCCAGGCCTATCTCTGGCTGAGCTGCTGTGACAGCCTCCTCCCCACCGCCATCTACTGCCTCTTCATCTTCACCTGCTACACCTCCCACTTAGAACCTTCTGGAGATCCCAGGGAAACTAGACGTTGCTTGAGAGCAGGCCCTGGATATTCCCTCCCCTTGCCCCACAGCCAGTACTCAGGGTTCAGTAAATGCCTTATATTCAGAATGCCAGCTTTGATGGGTCCCTCTTGCCCCTTGGAATACAGGCCCATGAGACGAAGACCTTGATGAGGGAAAAGAGAGGCTGCTAAACACACCTCTTCAGAGGGAATCACACAGGCTGGCAGGGAAACCTGGGAAAAAAGAAACTGCCAGTCCTCCCACAACCAGCTGGGAGCTAGGGGAGTACAATCAGCCACAGAGAAGTCAAGAAGATCCAGAAGACTCTATGGATCTCTATTCAGCAGCTGCAAGTCCTGAGAGTAGGCTCTTCCCCTCCAGCCTCTGAGGTCCCCATCTATAAAGTGGAGGCTTGGGCTAAGTGGCCCCCAATACCCCTCCCAACTCTGATGGTCTGGAATCCAGGACAGGTGTCTAGAAGAAAGTCCTACCCACTGAACCAATGCAAATGTAAACTTGAACCCTAGTCCCATCAGCCTGGGAGAATGTGAAACCAACTGGATGACTCACATACCTGGCTTTGCTCGGGAGTTCCTCAGGCTCCACATTAAACTGCTTTGCCAGAGTCTCACATTTATATTTGTTGCACAGGGTATCGGGCCAAATGGGCCAGCCACGTCAACAAACCCACTACACAGCTGGGCCCATCATCATCATTGTTTTACAGAAATGGGATTCATTATGTGCTGGCCCTCATTCAGGAGCCTGTTCTATTTTAACAATTGCAATAGCGCCAAACATCCGTCTCCTCCAGAGCTCAGCATAGCGTGCTTTGCCACTGAGATCCATATTTATCACCATTAGAATTACAGAACATTAGGGCATGGAGAGGCAGACCATAGAGATCATTCTAGTCCAGCTCCCTATTTTTACAGATGAGGAACAGAAGGCCTGGGGTGGGAGCATGACTTGCCCAAGGACACACAGCTGGTTGGAGACAGAGTTCTGAGCAGCTTCCAAATGGCCTTTGAGAGGGCACATGCTGCTCTCAACAAGCTCAGTAACTAGTGATAAGTGCTAATCAAACACTGTAAAAGACACACCCACCAGGCCCTATGGTCCACCACAGAACACAACATATCTAAATGCCAGCCACATAACAGTGGGGCAAATGTGCATTTTGGTACATATTAAAACCAGATTCAGCTGCACGTAGTGATGCACACCTGTAATCCCAGCGACTTGGGAGGCTGAGGAGGAGGATAGTAAGTTTGAAGTCAGCCTTAGCAACTTAGTGAGCCTCTGTCTCAAAATTAAAAAAAAAAAGAAAGAAAGAGGGAAGGGAGGGCTCGTGGTTCAGTGGTAAAGCACCCTGGGTTTAATCCCAATACCCGTGCCCCGCCCCCCAAAAAAACCATATTCACTCTGCATCATACTTTATTTTCTGTGATTACTTTTTTCATCATCTCCTTACCCTCCCCAGCCCTGCAGCAAAGAGGTCAGGACAGAAACAGGATCCATAGCTTAAAAAGAAAAACCAAACCCAAAAAACCCTGAGACTCAGAAAGGTAAGTGGTGGTCTAAGGAAAATCTAAACTAGAACCAAGTTTAGGGAGCCCTTGAGTCCACTCAGAGGCCTTGGTCAGATAGGCCTTGGGCTTTACTCCCAGTATAGCAACCCTGGGGTCCTCTAGAGCCCTCACAACCTTCCTGACTTCTCTGGCAGCCACAGCATTAACTGGAGAGCATATCTCATGTGCCAGGCCTGGTGCTCAGGATTTTATATACATCAACAAATTAATCTTCACAACCTCCTTGCATGTTGATCCGGGGCATCATCATTTTAATAGACAAGGGACTAAGCACCAGGGAAGAGAAGGCATTTGCCCAACATCAGTCAGCAGATCCGAGGCAGGGCCAGAAGCAGCACTAATTACCAAGCCTGTACTCTTCCCTTCACCTGGCTGGGGAAGGTGGGCCTGATCTCCCAGAGCCCAGGAAAGGGTTTGGCACAGTGTCAGGGCTCAGCAAATGCAGGGGAGGGAGGGAGGGAGGGAAGGAAGGAAGGAAGGAAGGAGAGCAATCCATAGCCATAGCTGTGGGTCCCCATTGACAAGTTAACAGCACAGCTTGGAGAGACAGCAGCCCCTGATAAAGGAAGTGCTCCTCTGTCTAAACACCACCCCCTGTAGCAGCCCACTTACTCACTATCTAATGGCACCCACTGGCTTGCCAGACCCAGGGCTAGGCACTCGGACCCAATGGTGAGAATAACCTTGTGGTTGACTGTCTAGGGAGGAAGTCACACAGTCACCTAAAAATCAAGCAAAAATAAATGGTGAAAAAGTGTAGTAGAAGAGAAACTGCAATACGACATACCTAACAAAAAACGTGAAGGGCCTCAGGAAGGACAGCTGAATACACTACACTCTGAAGGACAAAAAGACAACTTCAGCAGAGAGAAGGGCATTCCTATCAACCCTCCCAAAGTAAATGACTTGCCCAAAGGCAGACCTCTCACAACAAAGAAAATAAAACTGAAATTGATATCTATGGTTCCTTACCAAACTGGCAAAAATAAAAAAGCCCTCCCACCTTGTTGGTTAGACCACAGCAATGGTAGGAATACCTATCAGGAAAAATGTTATGGAGGGCAATTTGTTGACATTTTCAAAATTTCAAATCCAAATACCCTTTGAACAGACAATTTATTGCACAAATATACTTGCCAGAGTGTGAAATGATGTATGTCCAAGTTTAATCAAAAGAGAGGGAGAAAAAATCACCTAACTTCTTCCATAAGGACTGGAACAACCATAAGTTAAAGCTTCATGGAACAACCGTGAATAAAGCTGTAAGTGGCTATACTAAAGGAAGAAGGCAGCTCTTTTTGGATGGAATGATCTTCAAGACATGTTTACAAAGCAAGGAGCAAAAGCATTTATATAGTTCAGCACCTTTTGTGCATAAAGGAGGGTATTTGAGGTTATATATTCTGCCTATAGGTACACAGAAAATGCTCAACACAAATTAATAACAGTGCTTACCTATGGGGGGGTGCGGGTGAGAGGGACTGCAAAAAACCCAGATGGATGAGGAACAAGTAGAGGGAGACGTCACACCGATAACATTTTTTAAATTGTGATTTATTTTTAAACTGTGTATTTCCTCTTCAAAAAACAATTTTAAAGTTACAAATAAATATTAAATTACATCTCTGTTAAGTATGATGAGAAGGTGCTTAATGCTCAGAGAGTGTAGAATGGGAAACCTGAGTCTCCTCCCTGAAGAAGTTGTATTTGAACTTGGATCCCAAGGTTCAGGAGGCAGTAGCTAGATGAGGAGGGCGGGAAGATCATCCCAGGCCTGTGGGAGGCAGGTCAGCCAGTCAGAACCCTGCTTTGTCTTTTAGGAGCATCTGGCTGTGTGGTTCAAGGGATTCCTATTCTAGGCTCCACCTGCCACTTAGGACCAGCTCCAAGCTCAAGCCCTTACCTGGACCCTGGGCCCTTCCTCAGAGAATTAAGAAAAATAGCACATAGAAGAAGGGAGTCTTGGAAGATTCAGAAACTAGTAAAACATGGCTGCTTCACACCTCCCACAACCAGACTCTCTTATCCTGGTTTTTATTAAGGGTGGGTAGACACATGGTCTCTCAGACACCCCCAAGTTAAGGAAATTTGCTGAGTTGGATCTCTAAGCTAGAAAGACACTAAGTCCACCTGGTGGACTCTGGGATGATACCACCACCACCACTAGAACTGGTTTGCAACTTCACTACAATGGTGACAGTCCCAGCTCATACAGGGTCTGGCCCCCTTCTCAGGAAGAGATCCTGATATTTTGTGGGGACCAAGGTAAGCTGTCAATGGATGGCAGCTGCTAAAGCTCCTGGGATACTACAAGGATCCCAGGGAAAAGCCAAAGAGACTTTTCTGGAGAAAGTTCCTTGATGTCTAGAAGCTTTTAGGGAAAACTAAAAGTGTGGAGGTGAGCTGTAAAAAGGAAGGGCGTGTTTGAGGCAAGTTCACAGTACAAGATGGCTCTCTCTCAGGCTCTTGCACTGAGAAACCAAGAAGGATGACTACTTCTTCTTTTTTTTTTAATGTTTATTTTTTAATTGTAGTTGGACACAATACCTTTATTTCACTTATTTATTTTTATGTGGTATTGAGGATCGAAGCCAGGATCTCGCACATGCGAGGCGAGTGCTCTACTGCTGAGCTACAACCCCAGCCCCAGGATGACTTCTTCCCCCTTCCACGCGAGCTCACTGCTTCCACTAGCACAGGCCAAGGGACAGAAAGCCAAAGTCCTTAGGAAGTTAATCACCTCCATAGCCCTTGTCTTGCTGGCCACAGATGGCTCCCTCTTCATGATGCTCCAAATAGCTGAAGATAAGACAGCCAGAGCCCTGGGTCCAAAAAGGTGTGAGACTAGGAAGCAGAAGGCTCAGCACAGAGTGCTGCTCCCTTACTCTCAGCTTCTGAGACAATTTCTTCAATCCTCAAGCCCTATACCACAGGGGGTACTATAGCCAATAAATTGCAAGTGCTGGGTGGGGAGGAAGAGAGAAGAGAGAAGTTCCGTATCCCATCCACCAGGAGAGAAAGCTAGTTAAAATGTGTACAACCTCTATTGTCAAAGGGGTGAGCCTGGGGTAGGCAAGGCAACTGAGGCCAGGGGGCACCTGGGCCTTATGAGCCTGTCAAGCAGCCCCATTGGCCCAGACTTTTTAAATTTTTTTTAAGAGAGAGAGAATTTTAATATTTATTTTTTAGTTTTCGGCGGACACAACATCTTTGTTTGTATGTGGTGCTGAGGATCAAACCCGGGCCGCACGCATGCCAGGCGAGCGCACTACCGCTTGAGCCACATCCCCAGCCCCCATTGGCCCAGACTTAATAGCACATGCAGGATTATCACAAACCCCTCAGAAAACCAGAAAGAGCCACCAAGGAGGTAAGACAGGCTTGGAAAACCTACTGCTGGACTGTGAAGCCAGATCTCTCTCCTACTTTCCTAAAAAAAGTCTGGCTTTTCAACCCTGGACTCTTTTTCCTCCAACTTTCTGCAGGGAGCCAGGGAGGCAGAAGGTCCTCCAAGGCATCCCTGAAGCTAAGAACCCTAAGCTTCCAAAAGATCAAGAAGCTTGATCCCTAGGTACTTCCAGTCACCCAAAAAGTCAGTTCCTGCCAAGCTCTGGACTTACTCACAGTCTGTCCCATGGGGTTGCATGTGCCCACATCTAGGTTCCCTGCTGCCACCACAGAGACCCTCCTTAACCTTTTGAGGCTGGTGCCACAACCTGGCCAAGCAGAGGAGGTGAGTCAAGAGTCAAGTGGGAGTGAATTCTTGTCCACGATGGCACCCAGGAAGACCCAGGAGGCCCCTCTCCTCTCATTTTAAAGGCCCTACTGCTCTGGGAGGTTGGGATTTGGCTGACCCTTCATTGGACATCTGCCCTAGCACCACAAAGAGTCATAAAACAGGTAAGTCAGGAGTTAGTTCGGTTATGTAAGCCTTCTCCTAGTTGCTTATTTACACATCACCAATGACAGAGAACTGAACACTTGAAGAAATTAAAACTAGGAACCTTTACCAGTTATCTACTTATTAATCTGAAATGAAGCACAGCTGGCATTTTACAAGAGGAACTATCGTTCACAGAATTCTGATTTGTACACAGATCTCCAGAGACAAAACTGAGGCACCAAAGAGGGACATAGCTGTACATGTCCTACCCACCATCCTCACCCTGAGTGTTAGTGCACAGCACCCCCCGCAGCCTCCACTGCCCTTCACCCCACTACACCCCTGCCCTGTGCCCCACTACGCCCCTGCCCCGCGCCCCACTACGCCCCTGCCCTGCCCGTCCAGAGTAACCTCAGGAGTCCAGAGAGGCAGGCCTGCGTCCTGGCAGAAAATACCAGCTCTCAGGCTTCTGTTTGCCACAACTTGAGCTAAAAATTTCCACATAAAATGCTCTTTTTTGTGGGTCTGCCAGAGCCAGAAGGGGAAAGAATGAGCTTGGGCAGCCTGGACGGGACGTCAACAGCAGCATCCCAGGGGCTTCAGAATCCTTTCACAAGAGCCAGACCCCAGGCAAGCCAGGCAGAAGTGGACCTAGGAGCCAGAGCAAGCCTTCCTTCCCAAGGCCAGGTGGCTCTCAGGCCAGGCACATGGCGCACATCACAGAGGAGCTTCAGAATTCATTCTTAAAAAGTTTACTTGCCTTATGTCACATTCCAGCAAGAACAGATCTGGGGACACTGAAGCTGAGAGATTTGACCCATCACATCAAGATCATCATCATCGTTATCATATTTGCTATTTATTTAGAGCCTCACATCTGCAAAATGATTCCTGAATGTTCTCTCATTTAAATCTCACTCCTATGGCAATCTCCATATTTCCTTCCTTCTCCCTTCCTCTCTTCCCCCATACTGGGGATTGACCCCAGAAACACTCTACCATTGACCTACATCTCAAGACAGGGTAAGTTGCTAAGGCTGGTCTTGAACTTGCAATCCTCCTGCCTTAGCCTCCAGAGTCACTGGAATTACAGGCATGTGCCACCACATCTGGCTTCCATGTCTACTCTATAAACAAGGAAAAAGTGGCTCAAAAGGCCTGAGATCTTTTCCAGAGTCACCAGGCAGTCAGCGGAAGGGGGCCTGTATAGGTATCAGCAGGTCTGGGCTCCGTCCACAAACTGGCCTATAACAACAAGGCCTGTGGCTAGGTCCGGAGAGTCAATTTTCCACATCTCTGTTCCCATCTGACCCTCCCCCCAACACTGCCCCAGAACTGGCCTCCCAAGGTCAGGTAATCCTGCTCCTTACGTGGCCAAAGGGGTCCAGATGGTTGTTTGTCAACTTCAGCTTCTGGAAAGAGACCAACTGCCGCATCCAGTGGGCCCCAGTGGCCGGAGAATCTGGGTGGACATAAAGCCTTCCTGGCATGGCCGGCTCAGCCTTTCCTGCCACCATCCTGCCAACAGAGCAGACGAGTGGCAGCAGCTGATTACATGGGGTCTAGTGAAGTCCAGATGCCCTGTCCCCTCTCAGAGTAAACCCCCAAAACAGCTACTGCTCCCATCCCAGTGTCAATCAAGTATTTTCAGGTAGGAGCAAGGGCAGGGGAGAGAGTGCTAATGAAGAGGAAGGAAGCACAGTTCTGAATCTCTTTTACTTCACTGCAGTAGAGAGAGAGACGGGGAGGAAATATGAGAATTTAGATGAAGGGTTCAGGCTAATCACAAAGATAACTGTGGGAAAATTTAGGTACTTTTGTGTGCCATATTTATAATTTATATTTGTTTATTTTCCTTTATGCAATGCTAGGGATTGAACCCAGGGCCTTACACATGCTAGGCAAGTGCTTTACCACTGAGCTACATCCACAGCCCTTTTTATAGCTTATTTTATTTATTTATTTTTGGTACCGGGGATTGAACTCAGGGGCACTTGACCACTGAGCCACATCCCCAGCCCTACTTTGTATTTTATTTAGAGACAGGGTGTCACTGAGTTGCTTAGCCCCTCACTTTTGCTAAGGCTGGCTTTGAACTCGCAATCCTCCTGCCTCAACCTCCTGAGCCACTGGGATTATAGGCATGCGCCACCATGCCTGGCTTTTTATATCTTATTTTGAGATAGGGTCTCACTAAGTCGCTGAGGCTCATCTCAAACTTACAATCCTCCTGCCTCATTCAGCCTTCCAAGTCACTGGGATTTTAGGTGCACCACTATGCCCAGCTTATATTTGTAATTTTTAAAAAAATATTTATTTTTTAGTTTAGGTGGACACAGTATCTTTATTTTATTTTTATGTGGTGCTGAAGATCAAACCCAGTGCCTCAAGCATGCTAGGTGAGCACTCTACCACTGAGCCATAACCCCAGACCCTTATATTTATAATTTTTAAATGCTATAAGTTGTACTAGCTAGAGGGAACTTCTCAAAGGGCCTAGACATCTTTTAAATTGCTTGCCCAAAAAATCATGCCAAGAAATTAATTAGCAGCTGGCTCTCAGCCAGAGCCTGCTTTGAATTCTGATCTAGGCCAAAGAGAGAAAAAAGAGAAATGTGGACTTGGCCACCAAATCCTGCCTCCTCAACTCAATCTCTGCCAGGTCTCCTACCCCATCATGGAGCCCAGGCCCCTGGCCAGCATCCCTCTCTTTCAGTGGGCCCTGCTCTGAGCTCCAAAGGCAGAGAGAGTACTAAGTAGTTAGCTCATGAAAAGTAACCAGCACTGACTTACCCATCTGGCCCCAGTGTAGTCTGGCCCCTCAACCTGCCTATCTGCCCAGGCCCTTGCTAAAGGGTCCTACCATCTGACCCCCAGCAACAGTCTCATTCAGTCTGAAGGTGGATACTCCATAGCCAGACAAAGAGGACATGAGTGGACAAACAGGAGAGAGCCACTGCCAGCCAGGTATCAACCCCAACTATTAAACACCCCCAAGAAAAACGGTTCCCATTCTCCTCCTGAGTGAAACACTGACAGAGCTTGAATCTTCCATGTTAGTGTTTCCCATTACCCAAAAGCACAGGCATCAAATCCTGATTTTCTGTGCCCGCCAGGACAGCACGAACCCCAGAAGTCCACAAACACCAAACACTGCAGCTATTTCAGCTTGAGCCCCACCTGGGCAGGGGTGCAAACACCTGAAGCCCTCCCCAGCCTCCGCAGCAGGAAGTAGACTGGAGGCTGTGGTTCTGGGAAGTAACTTAAAGAATAGTTGGGGGATCCCTGGACCAATTTTGTGGGCATAAGTGGGAAGGGCAGTTGAGGGAAGATGGCCTCAGGCCTCTTACCATTTGTTGTCACAGAACTTATAGCGGTGGTCATCTGCAGGGACGATGTCAATCAGCAGGATGTACTTGGTCTTGGGGTTCATGCCTGTGACTTTAACCTTGTAGCTGGGGAACATCCTCCTGGGGGAATCAAGGGGCGAGACAGAGTGTGGACAGAGCACCAGGAGAGATGGAACAGAGTGAGCGAGGGCAGAGAGTGCCCTTTTAGCAAGAGATCGTGGCCCTATGGTAGTTACATGGCACCTCCCTTTGCCCTAGCTGCTCTCTGAACCCCACAGCATTCAGTCTGTGTCCGGGAAAACAGTTTACATGATATCCCAAATTTCCCTCTCCCCCCAGGTCTCCAAAGATTGGGGCCCAGTGTCTGTGAGCCACTGAAGCACAGAAACCCTGGTCAGGATTCTGAGAGAGGATTTTAACAGCAACCTGGTATGCTAGTCTGTACATAGCTAAAGTTCTGGGGGCGCCACCACAGACTGCCACAGCACATGACCTGGAAGTCCCTGTCAGTTGCTTCTATGCACAATGAGATGCCTCCTTTGTGTCCCATCCTGTGGAAATCTTGTGAGCTTTTTAACACAACTTGCAGGAAAACAGGAGAGTGCTGCTGAAAACCCTGCTAAGTTTGGATTCCTCCTGTGTATTCAGCAGGGGTATTTCTCACTGTGAATGCCTCACCTGGGCCAGTGCACCTAACTGAAATCAGGAAAACTGGATCCAGGAGCACAGATTCTGAAATCACCATGCCATACTCCACAGCCCGACTCCACCACTGATAAGGTGTTGGGCAACTTGAGTTTCCTGTGCTGTGGTTTCCCTACCTCTAAATTGAGGATAACATCACTAGCTAGATCATAGACTGCCACGTGGATTAAATGAGTCTACTTGTGACTATTATTACTGCCCCCTCTCTGCTTCACCGCATCCCTAAGTCTGTGGTATGACCCATTTTCATGAAAATGGATTCACCAAAAAACAGTTTTCCAGTTCCTACAGCCCATGCTGAGGCTGTCCAGGATCCTGAGGCTCAGAGAACATTCTAGAGAAAGGGTTCCCAGACCCCGGAGCACATACACACATGTCATCAGGGGCACAGCTCCCTCCCCTGGCCACCAGGCCCCTGACACTGAACTTCACCAGAAGAGCAGACGGATCTTCCTCTCACTATCTCCCAGCAGCCCCCTGCCTCGCACAAAAGTACTCTTGCTAGCAGGGAGTGAAGCAGGATCCAAACCTAAGTACTGAAAGACACTAGGGAAATGGGAACCATCCCACCCTGAGCTGTGTCACTGCCCAGCCAGTCCACTCCAAGAAAACCATCAGCAAGTTGTCTGCCTCTCATAACCCAAGAGAGTATGGGTACCTTCACAAAACGCTGCCCTAGACACCTCAAACAGATCAGCGTCCCCATTTTGTTCACAGGGGTACCAGCTTACCTGGGTAGGACAGGGCTTCCAGAAAGAATCAAGCAGGCAGACCCTATAGCAAGCCCCTCCAGGACCCTGAGGCAGAGGAAGGGTTCAATTCCTGCCCTGTCCAGGCCCAGCCTGTGCCTCCTCTCCTGCTGCGAAAGGCCTATGAGCGCCCTGCAGCGGAGAAGAGGGGCTGTGCTGGGCCTGCGCACACAGGCGCATGTGCATGAACACGTGGTGCAAGTGCGCATGTATGCCGTGCCTGGAGGGCGGGGGTAGTTCTAGCTGCTAGTCTAGGGACTTATAAACCGTGTGGAAGAATTTGTCTCAGATGTCAATTGAAAGCATTTTCAAATGTCCACCCCACCCCCGCTATGGGAAGTGAAAAGGCTCAGGAACCCAATCCTGCCCTGTTCACCAGCCCTCTGCCCGGCCTGGGGGCACAGCTGGAGCCTGCACTACCCACTTTCCTGGCTCTGCCTTTTTCGAGGTGGGCCTGAAGCTGAAGGGGGAGGGCAGCAGCTGCCTGGCCTTCCCTTCAGGGAGGAAGGGAGGCCAAGAATCCTGTCCCCTCCAGTCCACCATTTTGTAACTGCTATAGAAACAGCCACAAAATGGGGCAACCCTGGCGGTGCTTCTGCTGGCCTGGCATCTGTGGCCTGCACTTAGACTGTTTCTCCTGTAATCACTCCAGGTGGCAACAGCAGAGGGCAGCCACAGCTTCTTGCCCAGGCCAGTGTCCACACAGGGGGCCAGGCAGGAGGAAATGGCTGACTGCCACTTCACCAGTCTTCATAACCCAGATGGAGAACAGGATGAGGGATCCTTTCCTTCCGCTCCTCCTCCCTAGTACACTTAACCTCAGCAGCTCAAGAGGCCAGGGTTGACTGAGTGCTTATTAGAAGCCCTTTTAGGAGCCTGTACTCTGCCCCCACAGGGCTTGGAACTGGATCTTGTGAGCTGGCCCCTCTGGGAAGCTGACCAGAGATCAGACTCCAGACAGATAGTAGTCTCAGGGAGGTGTTAGGGCACTGGTGCAAGGAAGGAGAGTACCTCCTAGCCTCTGCCTCTTCTGCCCACAGATTACCCTCTTCCTGTGGAAGCAATCTTCAGAATCAGGGAGGGCAGGTATCTGGTCTAGCTGGGGTGTTTGAAAGTCTTTGGCTGCAGGCTGAGGTGGCTGAGGCTCAGGAAGCTCCACTGCCTTCAGAGAAACAGATGGCCAGGTCTCTGGCAGGGTACAGTTTCAGCACAGGGTACAGCTTCTGGGACCATGCAGAACACTCTACGGCCCATATCATTCTCCCACCTAGGTGGCTCCAGGAAGATGAATGGTCCAGCCGGGATGGAGGAAGGGCTGCATGAGAAGGTGAGGCACACCTCCACCTGTGGCATCTATCTGCCCTTGGTTGTTAAGGGAACCCAAAGGCCTGGCTTGAGGGTTTTCATCAGATCAGCATGACTCAGGCAGCAGAGGCCAGGCTAGATTTGGGAGCTGTGACTTCCTCTGAGCTCTACTGGTGAAGTAAAGGTCCTCCCTAATGAAACATACGAAACCACGGAGTAAGATGTAAGTTACTCCTCTGATTTATGACATAAAATGTACCTGAAAACCAACACCTTCTGGGGAAAGGAAACCTCTGTGGGCTTGAGGGGAGGGGGAGGATCAAGAAGAGAGGCACTGACTGCGCCATCTCCATCTCCCTCTCAGGCCCTTGTCACTAGTGCCCGCCAGCTGTTGGCCCCAGGCTGCCTGCGCTGTCCCTGTGCCCGCACGCTCCCAGTTCGCTCCAGGCCTCTTGCCCCGCCCACTTCCCCCGCGACCCGCCTGCAGCCTTCACGCAGGACCCGCGCGCCTTCTCCCCGGGCGCCGCGCGCAGGGTGCTGTCCCAGTTCCCCGCACCCCTCGGACTCAGTACCACTAGACACATGGGCACTCCCCCGGCACAGCACGCGCGGAAATGGCTCCGCCAGGGGAATAAACAAGCTGCCTCCTCGCCGCCCGCGAGGAGATGAAAGCCCTGGTTTCTTCTCTGATCATGAGACGGGCTCTGAAAGGGTGCGGGCCTGGAGCCTTTATCTGCTTCATACTCGGAAATGGTTTTAGAATGAGCTGCTAAGATAAGCGTTCTCCGACGTTTCTGGGTGTCGGAGGCTTGCAGAGCCCGGGCCGGGGCTTGGGGGCATTTTGATTTCGGCAACAAATCTATAAACGCGAACTCACTATAGAGAGAGGGGACGCCCAAGTGATCGCTGTGCCGAGGGAGCCACGCGGTTGTCAAATTCAAGGCGCTGACCTTCCTGCCCACCCCCAACCCCGGAGCGTGGGGCAGACAATAGAGGACCTGGGGTCTCATCCGATTGATTCTCTCCGCCTGGCCTGGCTCCAAACCCACCTCAGCCTGGACTTCCCTGGGACTCCGAGGGCTCCAGAAGCAGCTACCTGCGCCTTTTCTTAAATTCGGCACAAAAATAAATCTAAGGGGTGAGAAGTCTGGAAAGTGGTTTCCAGGGTGGGAGTGGTGGTGACTGGAGGGCGCTCAGGAGGGACTCTGCGTGTTCTCTTCCTTTCTCTAGATTGTAGTTTCAGCTCTGTCCCTTTTGTGAAAAGTTATAGAGCTGTACCCTTAAGATTCGTACATTTTTTCTGCAGAAATACTGCAGTAAAATCGACATTAAAATTATATATGCTCACACACACATACACACACACATGCCTTAGAGCCAAAGTCTGGAAAAAGAAGAAAAAAAAAAAAAAAAGCTGCAGGGAAAAGACAGGGGTACACTGGAAACTTCAGCGACTTCTACCCCTAATGTCCAGGGGTCCTCAGGAAGAATACTAGGTAGGAATGGGAAGAGGCCAGGGCTCAGACACCAAAGCTGAGGTTAGGGTGGGGTAGGGATGGGTGCTGCTTATACTGAAGCCAAACTTTTTGTAGCCAAAAGATTTCTGAAAGCATGTCCAAGCTACTCAATTGATTCCCACTACACATACACACACACACACACACACACACACACACACACACAGTTTTCTAATTGGCCCAAAGCATTTTTAAGAAATATTTTCCCTGAGGGGAGGAGCAGGGTGAGGGTGTGTGGAATGGATGCTGTTTGGGAAGGTCAGTTGCTTCTCTTAGATTTTTTTTTTTTTTAAAGGCACTTCCTTTTGATAGACTTTTGCTTTCAGAAAATACTTTAAGAAGAGATCAAAGCACTCTCTCCCCAACCCACTTTCCCAGTGTCTTCAACCCTTACTTCTCTTATCATCCACGCCACTGGGCTCTGACGCTCTGTATACAGAGCGAGGGCAATTGGCTTTGAAGCCCTGGATTAAGCCTGGCCAAATCCTTGCCTCAGAATAACAAACAATACAGGTTCAACAGGAGTTCTCATCGGTAGTTCATTTTTCAAACGCAAATTCACTGTCACTAACACAAGCAACATTGAACTCAACAGGCTATGAAGGCTGATAGTGGAGATTTATCTGGTGGCAAAACATGACCTAGGAGTAGGGCAGTCAGACGGTTAGGGAATTTTCATTTTGGGGAGTTTATATTTAAATTTTTGTGGAGCTCACTTTTATCTGTATTTGGGAGAAAATGCAGTTTCTCACATGTATCAAGCTTGGCAGCAATGTGGAATCTGCTCTCTGCAGTGACCAGCAGGAGCCCTGTGGGTGCAGAGGCCTGTGATGGACAGAAACTGGCTGGGGAGCCATTTGGCCCCCATTTTACACCTGACATCAGGGGTTCCTGAGCATCCAGAAATTAGTATGTTACCTTGTGGTTGGCATTTTATTCACCAAATGAAAATTGACAATTCATTCTCTAATCACTTTCAAGGACTCAGACAGGCTCAGATAGGAGGCTTATGAGCCAAGAACTCAAACTGGCTTGAGAACATTCTGCATCCCCTTTTCCAGGAACTCCTCTCCCCCCACCAGGCAGTGTGTTATCATGTCCCCAACCAGTCATGGTCTCTAGGGCAGAACAGCCCCACATTAAACAGGGCCCTGCAAAAAAATGCAATCAAGGGGATTTCTCAAAGCTAGGGTCTTGTTCTGGGTGGGTGTGGGGTGCATCATCTGTTTGGCTCCTGTAGGCCTATCGATTGCCTAACTTCCCTGCTCTGGGTTTAGTTTGTCTTCCCAGTTCTCTTCCAGTTCTCGCAGTCTAGGAATCTGTGATCCAAGGTTTAGGAGAGAGGTTCAGGCCATCTGCTAAGAAATGAAACTATCCCAGGAAGGGTTCTGGTGGAAACACAGAGTTTAGGGGAACAGGGAGAGGCACAGGAAAGAATGTTGCCTACAAAGCAAGCTGCATCCAGAGCCTGCCCTTGCACAATCATCAGAGTGATAAAAGTGATTTCTGAAGACATTGGGGTGCTGGGAGCTGGGGTGCAGCTCAGTGGTAGAGCAGCATGTGCAAAACCCTAAGTAGGATCCCCAGCATTAAAAAAAAAAGTGGGCAGCCATGCAGGAGGACATGGGGTCTATGAGAATCGTGGGGTGGGGGTAGGGAGGAATGAGGCTAGTGACTTAGTGACTTTCTTAAGAACTAGACCAGATCCAAAGATAACTTTCTGCCACAGAAATTAAAGGCTGTGATGAATCTGTAATCATACCAGCCTTCCCCCGCCCCCTGTACTGAGGATTGAACCCAGGAGTTTCACAGATGCTAGGCAAACACACTACCACTGAGCTACATCCCTAGCCCTGTTCATTTTATTTTCTCAAAGTTGCCCAGGCTCATTTGGAACTTGCGACCTCCTGCCTAAGCCTCTGGAGGAACTGGGATTACAAGGGTGCACCACCACGCCCAATGCATCACCATTATTTTGAAACTATTATCATCATTCCCTGAGGTTCCTCTCTAAGCCATCATGAGGATCAGGCACAAACATCTGCCTAAAGCTGGTCACCTCTGGAATGTGTGTGTGTGTGTGTGTGTGTGTGTGTGTGTGTGTGTGTACACGTTCGTGCTGCTCTCTCAGAGCAAGGAGGGAAGAGGACCCACACAGGTGCAGGAAACCCTCTGAGGAGAACCACAAATAACTTTTGTTTAAAATGGCAGAGGCCAGACACATCCAGAGAACATGTGGGCCATTTAGTTTGAAGAGACAAGGTTATTTCTGCTGCCTAAAAAAATGGAACTTCTGGATCTTTTTTTTTTTTTCCTTCTCTCTACTTCATCAGCACAAGAAATAAATCCCCCTCTCAACACCTGTAATCCACTTGACAATTTACCCAGCAACATTCACATGATCCCCTGGTTGGAGTCTATCAATAATTTTTTAAAAAGGGGGGGGGGGGCAGCAGGTACGTCTATAACTACCATTTACCTGACACCACAAAGCTTACAGGAGTGGCCAAGTGCACTCAGGAAAAGGCTGAACTTGCAACAACCAACAACCGGACCTTCTCTCCTCAATGGCTACTCCACAGGGCACCCTCTACCAAACTCCCTCATGCATCCTCTTCCTCATCCTCAAATGCAGCAAACTCAGTCCTGAAACCAACCTGCCTCATTCCCTAATAGAGGCCCGTGGTAGTCATGCCACCTCCCTGACTAAGGCACGAGTGTGGCCAAGTGTCCAGACCTCTTCCCTCAACAAAATAAAGCATTGCAAGAGCCTGCCAGCAAACAGAGAAAAGAATGACCACAGCACCCCTACACCACACACAACAAACCAGATGCTTTTTGTTTCTTTTGAATACTTGTTTCTTTTGAATATGCTGTGCTAGGTACTTTACAAACAATTATAAGGACCTTTTCTTTTAAGGACAGGGGCAGGCAGAGACCCTTAAGTCTCTTATCTGAGGTTGCAGAGAAGGAAATAGCTGAACAGGAGCACTCTCCCATCTCACGATCTAACTCCAGATCCCTGGCTTTTGATGGTTTACCATCAAATTTCTTTAAAATCCCAATTTGGGGCCCACAACCAGGCAAAGGGACACTTTTATACCTAACCTATCCCTGGGGACCAAAATCAAGTGTGTACATGTGGAAAGAGCAAAGGGTGGGGAGAGTGTTCCTGAACCTGAACTTTCCAGTGTCTTCAGCAATCTCCCCTCACCTGTCAACCATTCTCCTGAGTCATTCCTGCCCCACCCCAGACACCCCATCCCAACGAATCTCTGTCATCTGCCATCTGAGTCTTCCTCCTCTCACTCTCTCCTCCCTGTTCTCTCCCACAGACACCAGCGCATTTTAAAGATGTTTCCACTTTATAAATCATCCCTCTCTGGCAGCCACCGAGAGCTGCCCCAAACAGCACATACAGAGCCCAACGGGTGCCTTCCCCTCAGCCCAGGAGCAGCTTGGAAACAGAGGAATGAGAGACTTGTGGGTCATTCTGCTCCTGAAAAGTTACATAAATTGAAAAACAGTCCCATCCTCATCCTCTTCTACCATCTGCCAGGGAGCATCTCCCAATTCAAACAATCAGAGAAACCCTGCTAGTCCCCAGAGAGAGGAGGACAAAGCAACCCTGCAGGAGGGCAAAAGGATTGGGAATAGCCATCCTCGTTTGCATATCATTTGCACAGTATTGCCCCCCTCTCAAACTTTGCAGCAGCACCCTCCAAGGAGTAATTCCCTGAGCCTTGGCTGCAGGTCCCAAGCTGCTGTGGGATGTGACCCTGAGATCCGAGAGTTCGACAGGACTCCCATGGGACCTCAGGCTGGGAACGATTGCTAACTGAACTTGCTGAGATGATTCCCATTGCTCCCGCTTTCCAACCACCCCCCAAGTATATCTCCCGCGGCTGACCTGCCCGCCTTGGTGATGATCATCTCAGTGCCCGCCTCGTGAAACTTCTTCCAGAGCTCCTTCTCATGCAGCCCCACCTTGATGTTCTCGATGGTCTGGGGAGGTGAAGGAAGGGGACTCATGTCTGTTTGTCCCAGGGCTCCAAGAGGAGCCTGTGGAAAGGAGAACGCAGATCCGAGGAAGTGTGCAGAACACACCAGCCCAGAAGCCCACGTCTCAAGACTTCCTTCTACAAAATTATTTTGAGACATTGGTGAATTTAAACAATTTAATTGGTGAATTTAAACAATTTAATTTAAATTGGTGAATTTAAACAATTTAATCAGACCCCTTTAGGGTCCTCAGAGATAGACGATACTCTTCAACCCAATCACTTCAGGTGGCTGGCTGTGGGCAGACACAAGAACACCCAGATAGGCACACACAACTCGGATTCTGTGCATGAGGATTACCCGGTTATCACAGGGAAGCCTCAGCAACGTACACTGGGCCTCGAAGTGGCGAAGCGACTCCAGTGCACAACCATAAGGGGTCGGCTTGTCCCACCCGCTTTCAGGCTTTCACCCCTGCCCTCTCAAGTTTTCGGGACTAAACATTTGGCTGGGCTCTCTCCCCTAGCGCAGGAATCTCCCTCCCCAGCCTGCCCCACAGTAGCCCTGAGGGTTCAAAGTGGATAAGAATCCAAAAAACCAAGAGTATGAGGCTTGCCCAGGGAGAACCAAAAAGCAGACAGTCAGGCAGCCAGGTTGCCCTGAAAGAGTTCTGCCCGCGATCAGACTGAATGACCTGCACAAGCAGACAAACCGACGCCAGAAGTCTACTCGACGGCTGGCGCTGCCCTACCTGCTCTGCAGCGGCAACGTCTGTGCCGGGGCCTGGGGGACTGCCGAGCGCGGCTCCGCTGAGGCTGGGCGCTGCCAGCGCGGGCTCCGGGGCGTTGGCGGTGTTGGCCGAGCTGCCCTCCCCGAGCGCTGGACCCGGGGCCCGGAAGGCCTCCTCGCTCTCGGACAGGCCTTTATCCTGCAGCATCTCCTGCGGGCACAGCACACACCGAGTCACTCGACCAGATCCACAGTGGCCCAGGCCCGCAGCCCTCTCCAGCAGAGCTGGGGTCCTCATGCAGGCGTGGAGGCAGCACTAACGCACGTGGACCCCGCCCCCTTCTGAGCTGGGGGAGGGAGCGTGTGGAGAGGGCAGAACCCTCAACTCCTTGCTCAGGGTTCTGGACCTAGTAGGGTCTGTGTGCAGTTGAGATCTGCCAGTGTGGAGACATGTGATGAGTAGGTCTGGGGTAAGACCCGCCCTCTCCGCATAGTCCTATTTGCAACTCCTGTCCCTCCTTCCTGCTGGGCAACATGGAACCCGAGGCCTGGGTCTTCTAAGTGGAGTACAGGTCCTATTCTTGGTCCAAGGCAACCAGAACACTCCCTGGACTGGCAAGAGAAGACAGCCAGGCCTGAAGGCAGGGACCAAAGCTCCAGCAGCTCCACACCTGCAGAGAACTAGAGCTGGGTGGCCCTTTAGGCCTCTATTCATTCATCTGCCCTCACCCACCCATTCAGATGGAACTCAGGTAGAGACTTCTGAACCAAAGACTTTCACTCTTACACATTCCCACCGGGCACAAGCATCCTCACACAAGGGCACACACAGGACCCTTACACTGCATCCAACTCGCCCAAACATCTACACTTTGTTAGGGTTCCTTTGATTCAGGCCCTGATCTTTTTCAGGACTCTCATTCCCACTGGTGCATTGGTCCAAAGGAGCCAAAGCCTTCCTAGCTAAGGATCCCAGGCCAGTAGGTTAGGTCCAGTTCATAGGCACAGTCCAGTCTTGCCTCAGGGCACAGTGCTATTTCCCTAAGTGCCTGGGCCTATGCACGCTCCTACCCATGTGTCTGCTCCCAGTCTGCAGCTGGTCCTGGACTACCAGAAGGAGCCCCCAGTTTGCAAGGACCAACTAGTCGTGTCCTACATCCCTCAGGAGTGCAATCCTACTCTATCTCTGCTCCACTTCTTACCTCCCGGCTCTGGTTAAGTTCTGGTGGGCTTTCAGTATGTCTGACTGCCTATCTTGTGGCGGGGTGCCTCTTCCTTTTTTCCTCCTATCTTCTTTTTATTTTCTCCTGGATCTCCCTTGGTATCCCCAAGCTCAGATGCCTCGCCCACCCTGTTCAGTAAACTCCCCATCCCGGATTTAAGATTTCAGCTCCCAGGGCCTGGCAAAGTAAACAAGCCAAGTGCAACTGAGGAGATAAAAAGGGGCCAGGGCTGGGAAAAGCCCATAAAGATAAGGCTGACAGCCTAGAGGGTCCTTGGCCACAGCCTGGAACAGGAGTCGCAGGACGTGGCCGGCCCCATCGCGGGCTCTTTGAACCACGTGCGGGTTCTGCTGGGCTGAGCCTTGGAAACCTAGGAGCCCCTAAACAGGGGGACGCTGCACGACGACGAAAGTAGTTGCGCGCTGGAGTCAAGGCACTGTTTCCCACTGTATCTGGGCCCGAGCCAGGATAGGCGCCCGCGAACGGCGGGTCCCAAGCGCCACGGCTTGCGAGACCGGAGGAGGGGCTGCCTCGGCCCCTAGGTCCTCTGAGGGGCTTCTGTCACCCCTGAGCCCTACAGAGACGCTGTTCGACTGGAGTCCAGCACTCTTAATCCAGCTCCACACAGAGCACGTCCGCTGAGCGTGTCCACTGAGCGTGTCCACTGACGCGGGTCTAGTCGCTTGGATTGGCTATGAATTGCAATGCGTTCTTTCCCTCTGCGGGGTTCGCTTCCTCCTTTTCTCGGTCCCGGAGCCACATCCTCATCTTTAGACAGTTTGCCCTCTCCGAACTCCCGGGCAATTCCCTTTTTTCCCCCAGCCCAGCTGACCCGAAGGGGCAGTCCCCGCTGTACCCCTCGGATTCTGAGCCCCAATGTTCTTGGACGCTAGACCGCCGGCTCTCGCCATCAGCCAGGGTCGGCGGCCAGCGCTCGTCCGCCGCAGCCTCTGAGTGGGTCCTTCACGTCGACCCTCCGCAGGTTCTGCTTCCTCAGCGCTTGGGCTTGTCGCTTTCGGCAGCCTCGTTTTCCGAGGGCAGCATTTTTCTTTTCACTTTTAGATCAGTAAAGATGTTTCTCTTGCACTGAGTAAATTGATATTTTGTACTATTTTTAATATTTTAATTGGGCCCATTATCAGAATAATGCTGTGGTCAGTTTAGTAACATTAAGAATATTTATTCTACTACACGAATTATTCGTACTTTTATCTTTAATACTGTATGGTCAAATCACTGATTTGATTCGTTAATTTATCATTGTTTAATATGTTATTGATTTTCTATCTCGGCTTCAGCATTCCAGAGCCCCTGGCAGATCAGTAACACTGTTGCCAATATCTAGGAAGACTCCATATTCCAAAAGGTCACTAATAATCTATCCTTATTTTATTTTTACTCCATATCCCTCAAATGTTTCCGTTTCTATCTCTCCATTCTGTTTAGATTTTGTCACTCTGTCTCAATAGTAAGTTATCTGCTATAACTTGTAATATTATTGTTCTCGATATTCACATTAATTTTCTATATTTCTTGTTATTTTACCATAATTTGTTTTGTTAGGATTGTTCATAATGCTCCAGGTACTATTCTTCATCACATCGTTACAATATCTTGTTACTTTGTCATTATTTGTAATGTTACAGATCTTAACTCGCTAGTTATTTTTCATCACATCATTACTTCTTGTTACTTTGTCATAATTTGCAATATTGCTGTAGCTCAATACTCTGATTATTTTTCATCACATCTATACAATACTTCTTATTACTCAACCATTATTTATAATGTTGTGATTATTAATGCCTTGGTCATAAATTGTCATATTACTCCAGCAATTCTCATTACTGCATCTTATATTACTATTACCCTTAAGACTTTTGTTAGTATTTAATAAATCAATACCTTATATAATATTATAGTATATGATAGCATCCTATCAGTACTAATAGTATTTCCTTTCATAGTATTTTTCATTGTTCACCTTTTGCCTAGTTTGTTTCCTACAGTTGCCTATAGTTTAGTAATTTGTTATAGCATTACTATTTGTTATGTTTTTGCAATTGATTTTAATAAAGTAGTTCCTACATAGTTCCTGTATTTGGTGTTATTTTGTTTTTAATTCTTTTAATGTTGTGATTACAATTCTTACTTGATTTTGAAAGTGACTTATTTTATTATTGTAAAGTTCAAGTGTTTTATCAGTTATGCTACTTAGCCCTGTTTCTTTGGTTATTGCTTACATCTTGATAATTTTTGATTGTTACTTGTATACAGTGTCCCTTGGTTTAATTTTGAAGGGTCTGTTGTATGAAAGACTCTTTAAGTCCAGTATTCTGATCACTTATATTTTTGCAACGATTTTTGCCGCCAGTATCCGGGCTCTCTTCCTTGGCTTTTTTCTCTGCTATAACACCAATTTCAAGGCCACTATTCCTCCTGTCACAGCTTAACATTGTTCCTAGAGTGCTGGCTCTATCATGTCCATACTCTTGGGTCCCTAAACCCATTTAGTACCGTTACTCGGAAAAGAGGGCTTGCGCCCCAACTGCTGGGTATCGGGCCGAGGCAGCTGCTAGACCTGAAGCGCTATCGTCGCCCTCCTTGTAGCCTTGACCTTCCTTAGGTTCTTATCCTGGTTGTGTTACTTGCCCCAGCTCATCCTCCTCGACCCCGTAGCCAAATTCTGGGCTGTTGGTGTCCTCAGCCCCGCAAGCCCGGCTCACCCCCCATCCCGCTGAAAACGACACTCACCCTAACTGCACTGCCGCATGCGGAGGTGCCTGCTGCCTGAGGTCCACTGCAGGCTTGGGTCTGGGGAACGCAGGACAACCCGGGTTCCGACTCTGGGCGCCGGTTCAGGGTAGCGCTGCAGGTCGCACCCTCGGGGTCGGACACATCCCGGCTGTGGAGCGGGCCCTTGATCTCCGAGGCTGCACTTTGGGGCCTTCGCTCCCTCCTCCCTCCCTCCCTCCGAGGCCGCACGCCCCCCCCCCTCCGCCCGCGCTGACGTCGTCGCTGTCAATCAGTCGGCACCCGCCGCCCCCCGGGGAGGGGGGCTCTGGGGTCCTCCGGCTCCACCGCCCTCTCGGACCCCAATCCCGGAGCTGGCCTCCAACTCCTCCACCGCGCGGCCTGGTGCCCTCCCCGCGGCCCTCGGCCCCGCCGACCGACCGGGTAGGGGCCGGGAGCCCCGCATGGTTTAGATTAGAGAGGCGGGAAGAGAGGGCGAGCGGCCCTGTTGTGCCGCCCGGCTCCCACCCGAGGATTGTCAACTAGGACCGCTCGCCCGGCGCCGCGGGGCCAGCAGACTGGGATGCTCTACCGCTGGGCCCGGCTCTTGCCGGGGCCCACTTCCAGACAGCCACTTCCACGAACCCCCCACCCTCTCTCCGACCCGCTCCCCGTCATACACGCAGTTTATTTGGCAGCCCATTTCCCAGGGCCGTGGGAGCACACGCGCTCTGTAGCCCCTCGCGCCCTTTATCCATCATGCCCACCCCAATCCTCACACCTGCACTCTCTGGGCACTGGGTCTCTGCTCCCCAAGCCCTGCTCTTCCCAGCCTGGAGGCCGCGAGCACTGGACCTGGTCTGAAGCGCCTTGGAGTCGGCAGCGGAGGTCACCGGTGAGGGCAGGCCTTGCGTTCGGGCAAGGAGGAGGCCTGGTGGTGGCCGGGTCTGGAGCGGCGGCGCAGGAGAGGTGCTGGGCCCGTCTCTGAGATGAAGCTCAGGCCAGGCTTGAGGGTGCCAGGCTTGGCAGAGCCTCTTGGGGAAACTGTCGCCCAGCGCCAGAACTCCGCCAGCAGGTCCCCTAGATGCTGCAAAGTTGAAGATGAAGCCCAGTGACTGCTGCTTCAGTTTAGGAAGAGACACTCTGGTGGGTGTCAGCCCAGTCTCCGTGCCTCAGAAAGTGAGGCCCGCTCAGCCGCCTAGACCTCCCTATCCAGCCTGCCCCCTTCTGGGTCCACTTACCTCTATTCCTCTCTGTACCTTTCCACAGGCCCCTGAGGTTCCACAGGCAGAGAGACCCATGTGGACCTCAGCCCATGCCCCAGCCTCACAGCCTGTCACATGTCCATAATACCTGGGCAAGGACAAACCTGCCCACCCATCCTCAAAGGCCCCAGAATTCTCCACCAATAAGGATTCCTAGATTGGTTCCTCAGTTCTCAGCAAGGGTTGCATCCTCCCCTCCACTGGGGTACCCAGCCTCTTCAATCAACCACTGTTCCTTTCCAGATTCTGACCCCAGAATTAGATGGGAAGGGAACAGCTCAGGAAAATTCCTCTCCTAGATGCATCTGTCCCTTTTCTAATGCCAGGAAATGGAAAGCCAGAATCAATACTTCCTTCACCTCCCTGCACTCAAAGGAGGAAGCAAAACATCAACTCATAAAGCCAGCTGCTGCTGTCAGGAGCCTGTGTCTGCTCAACAATCAGCCCACTGCTCAAGAATCCCTATCAGCCAGGGGTACCAGATTCCTCTACCTCATCTTTCCTCCATAACTCCTCTCTTGAAGTTCCAGACCAGGGAAGGGAAGTAAGATCTAAGAGAGGTGGAGAAGCTTAATCCTTTCCCAATCCTGCCTCCTTCTGGAGTGGAGAAAGGGAAGGCCCTGGTGTTTCGAAGATGCCTAGGGAGTCATGTTTCCTGTGTCAGGGAGAACTTGACAGCTTCTGCTCTCAAGCCCCCTCCCATGCCCTCTTCAACAACTTGTAGGAAAGTTCTTTGCAAATAAATAGTGGCAACCTAACCAGCCAATTACTGTGTGAAATGGTGAACAGGGAGAGCAGTGAATCACCAGGTAACATGGGAAGACTAGAGTTAGGCCGGGCTCTAAAAGAATTTGACAGTCATCGGAGGAAGTTCATAATGAGACCATATAACATAGCTCTTCTAAACAAAAGGAAAAACTAGACTGGAGCTTTCAATGAGTGCAGGTCTTTCTGAAGACTCACAAGACACAGTCTAAATCAACACTGACTGGTTCATGATGACATGGAGAAATGAGATATGAAAGGGACAGGCAAGGTTTTTGCAGTGAAAAGGAAGCAGCAAACCAGCCAGCAAGTGAGTAAGAGAGAAAGTCAGGTGACCTACGTGCATTCCCCATTACAAGAATGGGATAGCTTATTTTGATAGTTCTAAGACATATTTTGACATCTCTGAAATTGGTGTACAACTTATAATCAATAGTGTGTTATAGCACCATAGCAGTGTTTTTTCTCCTTAGTGGTACATAAAGTAATAGAATAGCTTACAAATGACTAATGAAGTGTAGTATTTGCTGATAAATAGCTATATAGGGAAAAAAAGGGAGAAAACTTCTTTTTTGTCCTACAAAATTGCTTTGAGAAATTCATACCCACACACCACCCCAACTAGCTAAACAAATAACATTATGCTAAGCATTTATCACGCTGATTTAGGTTAGTTTAGGGGAATGTTCTCAGATCTGATGTCAGGCTGACCTTGGTTTTTGTTTTATTTGGGGTTTTGTTGTTGTTGTTGTTGTTGTTGTTGTACTGGGGATTAAATCCAGGTTTGCTTTACCACTGAGCTATATCCCCAGCCCCTTTTACTTTTTATTTTTAGATAGAGTCTTATTAAGTTGCTGAGGCTGGCCTTGAACTTGCCATCCTCCTGCCTCAGCCTCCCATGTTATAATTGTGAGATTATGGGCCTGTGACCTTATGCCCAGCTTGACTTTGGTTTTTGAAACCAGCTTTGAATCCTGCATCGCCAATTAGGAGCTGTGTGACCTTAAGCAAGTCCTTTAATACCCACATCGAATGGGGATAATCACACCAACTTATTAGCTTATTGTGAGGATTGGCTAAATGAATGCATGTAAATGCCCTAACATGTGACAGATGGTTAACAAAGGTATTAAGTGTCCTAAGTATTTTAAAAATTTATTTCTAACCCTCACTAAATAAAAAAGAAAAGAAAGAAAGAAAGAGAAAAGAATAGAGAAAAAAAAAACAGAAAAAAAAGGCTCAACATGATTTATAATCAAAATAATCTAGTAAAAATACAAATATACATGTTTGTGGTGATGCTGATATAACAAACCTACTCTGCTGCCAGGTGTATAAAAATATAGTACATAAGATTATGTACAGTATATAAGAGTTGGTAATAAACAACTATATTTATATATATTTACTATACAAAAACCCAAATAGACTGCCAAGTGGAGCATGCCTATAATCCCAGTATCTCAGTAGGCTAAGGCAGGAGAATTGCAAGTTTGAGGTCAGCCTCAGCTACTTAGTGAGACCCTGTCTCAAATTAAAAAATAACAAATGGCTAGGGATGTGGCTCACTGGTAGAATGCCCTGGGTTCAATCCCCAGTACCATAAAAGAAAACAAACAAATAAACAATTAGGTTCAAAGCAAAGAAGAAAGCCCACATGCTATCACTAAGTGCTGACAATGTTGCTAAAATTGAGAGCAAATCTAGCCTACCAGCATCAGGGCAAAAATGGCATTTCTCCATTTTGGAAATGTGGAAGCAGTAATTCTTTGGTGAAGGGTAGAAGAACAAACTTTCCTGGCCCTAAAATTTGAAAGTAGCTTTCCGTGTAAATTTTAGTTTTTATATCTGTACAGGGTTTTACCATTTACAAAATGGTTTTGCTCATTTGACAATGTATTAACTCCATTTTGTCTCTATTCTATGAATTTATTCATCAAAAAAAAAATACTTATCAAGTACTTACTATATGCCAGACACATAAATAAGAGGAAAAGCCAATTAACTAATTCTATTAGTTAGCCAACTGATTGGCTAACCAGTGCTGCTTGCAAATTCACTAACAAATGACCTGCAAGCTCATTACTTAATCACCTAAATAATAACTCCTAGAGGGAGCAGAAGCTACAGGATAAGCTAGAGAAGCCCAGTCAGTACAGTAAAGTGGCTGACCAGAACATAAGTCAGATTTGGTTGAAGATGACTGAGCACTAGAGTGAAAAGCAATTTATAATTTAAAAACAAACAAACAAAAAACCCTAAGTCGTTGGTCATGGTGGTATACTTGGTAATCCTACTCACTCAGGAGGCTGAAACAGGAGAATTGTAAGTTGAAGCCAACCTGGACAACTTAAGTGAGACCCTGTATCAAACTAAAAAATAAAAAGGGCTGGGGATGTAGCTTAACAGTAAAGTGTCCCTGAGTTCAATTCCCAGTACCACAAAAAATAATTAATTAAAAAGAAATTTTAAAACCTAGGTCTTTGGAGCATTTATATAAATACCAATGCCAAGCCCCAACCCAGACCAAATGAGTCAGAATCTCTGAGAGTAGAACCAAGGTTGAGAACCACTGTTCTATGCCAAGCATGGAAATTCTCTTCTCTCTCTTCAGCTAGGGATCATCACATGATCCAGCATTGGCCAATGATACCTAAGCAGAAGATGAGGGGAGGAAGGTTATGGGAAACGTTTGCTTTCTTGATAAAGGGGAAAACAGTCTTCCTTTCTCTCATGAGTAAAATCCTTGGAGTTCTCACTGTCTAGGGACCTTAAGGCAAGAAAGATGAAGAGCAATAAGATATCAGAGCAAAAAGATCAAAGAAGCCTGGATTACTTGTGGCATCACTGAGCAAGTAAGCCAGTTCCAGCTGCTTCTTGTAATGTGACAAAAATAAGCTCTTTTCCTTTATATCACTGTTAGTCTGGATTTCTGTTTCCTACAGCCAAATATATGCCTGAGACATGTACAGGTCCCAGCCAGTGTTCTAGGCCAGTCTCATAAATTTAGCAAGACCCTGTCTCAAAAAATAAAAAGTGGGCTGGGGCTGGGGCTCAGTAGAAGAGCACTTTCCTAGCCCTTGCAAGGCACTGGGTTCGATCCTCAGCACCACATAAAAAAAAAACATCTACTAAGTACTCCATGCAGAAAGAAACATATCTAAGAGTCTGTGTGCTCCTGGCATGTGCATGCCTTCCCACCCAAATCCAGGAAACAAAACCCTCCACTTCCTTCCCAGCTATTTAATTCTGTGTGTGCTATGGTTTAAGGCCTGGGATCCTTATGAATCCTCTAAAAGGGAAAGGATGAATGAAGCCACAGGGAATTTATCTGTCCCCTGTGGCTTTACTATAATCCAGTAGCTCCAAATCTTGGTTCCAGATCCCCCAGCCTACATCCCTCTGGGACTAGCAAGCTCAGGAGGCCAGGGTGGGAATAGGAATTTGAGCCCACTCTAGGAGGCTGGAGGCTGGAGGCTGGAGCAAAGTAGATTGGGAGGTAGGTGGCAGCAGCTGCTGCCACAGGTGCTTCCCCTCATTCCACAGATGGAGGTTGCTCACCTGACCTCTCACCATAGCCTCCTAGGCCTTCTTCCACCAAAGAGAATTAGGAAACTTCCAGTTAGAAGGAACTGAGGTCCAGGCATAGTGACACATGCCTGCAACCCCAGCGATTTAGGAGGCTGTGGCAAAAGAATTGCAAGTTCTAGGCCAGTCTCATAAATTTAGCAAGACCCTGTCTCAAAAACTAAAAAGTGGGCTGGGGCTGGGGCTCAGTGGAAGAACCCTTTCCTAGCCCTTGCAAGGCACTGGGTTCGATCCTGAGCACCACATAAAAAACAAATAAATAAATAAAGTTATTGTGTCCATCTACAACTAAAAATATATATATTTTTATATATTTTAAAGGGCTGGGGGCTGGGGCTGTAGCTCAGTGGTAGAGAGGTTGTCTTGCACATGTGAGGCACTGGGTTCAATCCTCAGCACCACATAAAAATAAATAAATAAAGATATTGTGTCCATAAAGAATTTAAATAAATAAATAGATAGATAGGGCTGGAGATACAGCTCAATGAGAAGACTCTCCTGGGTTCAATCCCCTATACCAAAAAAAGGAACTGAGGATGGGGTTTCCCTGATACTTGAACTGGATGAGGCAGGCTGGGCTGAGCTGACTATGGAACAGAGGACAGTGATTCTCCACCAGTACAGGTAGGTCCCTCCTGCAACTCTCATTGAGACCCTGAAGAGATAAGAAATGGATTCTCAAACCTGGGTTGTACATAGCCTGGGCTAGCAATCTAGACCTCCTGTTCCAGAGTTCTCCTCTGTAAATGGATCAGCCTGCTCCCGCCCCCCCAACAATTACACTATACTCTCCTGAACTGACACTTTCTTCCATTTCCTCCAGGAAGACTTCTCTGAAAAGCACATTTATTTTAGTCTCTGCCTGAAGAGAAGGTACACCTGCTAGGTGCAAGAATTTCCTAAGTCAGAGAAATTATTTGATTAACTGACTCTTTTTTCTTCTGCTTTTATTCTTCCTAAGTGTGGATAATCCAAAATTGGCTTTAATTTGGCTCCTCAGGAATATTTCTGAATGAGGAGCTGAAACAAATTAGAATTCAAGAATGAGAAAGTATGTGAGAAAAAGGCAAAGAGAGAGAGAGAGAGGGGGAGGGAGAGAAAGTATGTGGGCTATCGGAAAACTTTTGGATTCAAATTTAAAAACCTGAATTTAGAGCCAGGCATGGTGATGTGTGGCTATAGTCCCAGCCTAGGAAGCCCAAGGTGGGAGGGTAGAAAGATCACGTGAGCTCTGGAGTTGGAGGTCCGCCTGGGGAACATAGCAAGACCTGGTCTAACAAAATTAAGAAAAACAAAAAAAACCCTGAATTCAGGTCTTCAACAGGCTATTCGAAGAGACACCAGAGCACTATCAGTTTTTTTGTTCGGTTGATTTTGTTTTTGGTACCACGGATTAAACCAGGGGCATTTAACCACTAACCCACATCCCCATCCCCTTTTTGTATTTTAATTAGAGACAAGATCTCACTGAGTTGCTTAGGGCCTTGCTAAATTGCTGAGGCTGGCTTTGAACTTTTGATCCTCCTGTCTCAGCCTCGGAAGCCTCTGGAATTACAGGTGAGCATCTCCTTCCCTGGAAGCACTATCAATTTTAAGACTGTTTCCTCATCCATCAAATTAATCTAATCAAAAGAGCCACTTCGGGGCTGGGGATGTGGCTCAAGCGGTAGCGTGCTCGCCTGGCATGCGTGCGGCCCGGGTTCGATCCTCAGCACCACATACAAACAAAGATGTTGTGTCCGCCGAAAACTAAAAAATAAATATTAAAATTCTCTCTCTCTTTAAAAAAAAAAAGAGCCACTTCATAAAATAGCAGGAAGAAAGAAGTGATAGCTCATAGATAAAAGTAATTTGAGGGCTGGGTTGTGGCTCAGAGGAAGAGGGCTGGCATAGCACTGGGTTTGATCCTCAGCACCACATTTGAGGGCTCACAAATTGTTCACATTTATTGCACACCTACAATGTGCCTGGCAGGATTCTAAGAACCTTATATGCATTATTGCAGTTCAATCTCTCTATCCTATCTTAGGTACTATCATAAACCCAATTTTACAGATAGAGAAATTGAGGTCAGATAATTGCCCAGGGACATATAACCAGGAAATCAATTCAGGATTTGAAGCCAATTAGTCTGGACCTTGAGCACCCATACTTTTAAATACAATGCTCTATGATCACTTCACCTAAGTGGGTTTTACATATTAAGCAGAGATAATAGTACTTCCCTCATAGTGTTGCTGCAAGTAACATAGTGTCTAGCTGGACATGTAGTCTCAGATACTTGGGAGGCTGAAGTAGGAGGATGGCTTGAGCCTAGGATTTGGGGACCCACTGGGAAGCACAGAAAGACCCCATCTCTTAAAAAGGAAAAGAAAAAAGAAGTAACATAGTGCTTGACACATAGTCACACTCAAATCCTAGTATCATTATCAAAAATAGGACTTGTTGGGGTTTGGGTTGTGGCTCATGGAATTTCCATTTCCTCATTCAGTCCCCAAAGCTTGCCTTACATGTGTGAGGCCCTGGGTTCGATCCTCAGCACCACATAAAAATAAATAAAATAAAGATATGTGTCCAGTTGCAACTAAAAAATATATTTAAAAAAACAGGACTTGTCCAAGGTTTCACAATTAAAAGGTCATTGGACCCATAGGATTCTGGAACCCAAGGTATTTTTTCCCCATTTTTTTTTCAAAATTTTTAATTGCTGATGGACCTCAATTTTATTTATTTATTTACTTATTTATATGTGGTGCTGAGATTTGAACTCAGTGCCTCGCACATGCTAGGCAAGCGCTCAACCAATGAGCCCCAGCCCCAGCCCCTCCCATATTTTTTATTGGTACATTAGAGTTACACATAATGGTGGGATTTGTATTTACATACTCATATGTGCACACAATGTATGAATATAATTTGACCAATATAATTCTTCAATATTTCCTCTTACCCTCCCCTCCTCCCTTCCCCTCTCCCTTTTCTCTACTCATCTCATTTCTCCCTTCCATTTTCTGAGACTCCCCCCCGACACCCACATTTCTTTCCCTTTTTCATCTCTAGCTTCCTAGCTTTCACATATGAGAGAAAACATACAACCCTTCACTTTGTGAGTTTGGCTTCTTTCACTTAATCTAACTTAGAACCCAATATCTATCAGCTATTATTATAGTTGTCAAATCTAGGGCTAAATTTTCTAAAAAATAAAATATCCACCCAGAGAACAAAGACTAATCATCTCTGTCTTCAGACTCCCCCACAGAGAGCCACTTCCGGCATCCTTCATGGTCCTGACAACACCAGGCTCTATCCCCTACTGACCACCCCCAAGCCAGCTACCCCTGAGTATGGGCTGCTCACTCACCAGGAGTATTGTTGATGGGACAGCACAGTACACACACACACTCCACTGCAAGTGTTTCATGTGCTGAGACACCGCTGATGGCCCTTTCTAGCTGGGAACACAGCCATGGCCAAAAATGGCACATTCCTGATTACACCAAACACACGAGGATGAGAAAAAGTGTGCTTTCATCTAGAATTAAATTCTCTATAACAAGCCACTGAGCTAAGAACCTTCTGTTCTCCCCTGCTTCACACCCCATATACTTGGGCACAAACCCGCTGCCCCAGAGGTAATACATTGTAAGCTTTGCAGAATGTGCTCAGAACACCAATTTCTCTCTTCCTCCTTGGGTTATGATTGTCATTATGAAGATGCCATACAAACTAAAAACCAAATAACCCACCTAACAATGCTGCATGTTTGCCAAAGGGACCTCCACTTGGGGCTTCCACGCCCTCTGCACATCACAGAGCCTTTCTCTCTATGTGTACCAAGCTCAAGCCTCTTTTCCATTTTCAGGTCCAAAAAACTGTGCTGGAGTCTTCTGGGTACCCCTCCACTACCTACACTGTCTCCTTCAAACATCCTCCAGCAACCATGGGCCTCACTCACCTAGGGTGACTTTCTGTGCTTCAGTCATGGATTTTTCCATCCCCAACTCTAAGGGCGCAGGCACAATAGAAAAAGAAATGGAAGGAAGCTTGATGTGGCAATCAGTGGGAAGAATTGGAAGACACTAGAGAAAGGATCTTGTTCGCTAATAACTCAAAACTTAACTCTTGCAGATTTCAGAATGGGAAGCTGTTCCTTGCCTCCAAGATCCATAAGCTTTCTCCATTTGGCTAATATTTGGGAAGTACCTCCTAACATCTAGCTTCAACCCCTCTTGCTGCAGTTGGTCCTTTCTTTAAAGAAAGTGCTAGGGCTCTGTTAACTGCTCAGACCTCCACAGTAAGAGTTTCCATTTCCTCATTCAGTCCCCAAAGCTGGATGGATGAAGATGTCCAAGTAGCGCTTTGCTATGGAGCTAAGCCAACTCTTGGCACTGCACAGGGTGCAGACCCAAGTCTGTGCCTTCCTGGGAAGCAGGCCGTTCCTTGGAAGTAGGCCCAGATCTGTGGCTTCTCCAGGAGATTCAACTGGCCCTAGAAGGCGGGGTGGGGGGCAGGAAGGGTCCCTAGCCCCAACCCTACCTTCTTGCATCGCCTTAAATTTCTTCTTTGAACACATTTCTGTATTTATTGGGCTTCATTTAACTCCCCCAATGTCCTCCTGGGATCATTTATTTGGTAACTGTCACTTAGACTGCTTGGGCATTAACCTCATAATCCTATTGATTTCCTCCAAACTAGTTGGAGGTTTTCTGCCTTCTTCCTGGGCGGGTAAAGACTGATTCCTAGCTCTGGTCATGACCGAAGATGACACCCCATACTGGTAAGGGATCTGCCCAGTGGGTGGTCTAGGCGCTCCACGTTCCCACTTTTGCGCTTCCCAGCCAGCCGGAGACAGACTTACAAGGCCGGCTCAGTTGCTTAAGTGTGAGGTAGGGTGGCTAATCGCTCAGCACCACCAGGAGCTCCCTGAGTGGCTACTGAGGCTGTCCTTCAGTTCAAAGGGCCTACACTTCACCAATCGCAGCTCTGATCGGCCTGCAACCCCGCCCCTTTCCGCCATTTTGGATTACGGAGGGGCAAGGGGCCCAATCACTGAGTGGAAAACCGATGAGGGTGGGACCGAGGTCTAGGCTCAGGACCACGTGGTTGCCGGCCTGTGCCTTCCCGCCACCTGCGGCTGGTAGCCTGGCCCCTGTCGAGTTGCAGCTGCAGCTCCCAGACACCACCCCAGCCCGTCGCCAGGGGATTAGTGTCCGTCTGTCGGTTGGGACAGCCTCAGTGGGGGTTGTCCCGGTCCAGACAAGGGCCTCCACTTTGCCCTTCCCCAGGACCCTCATCTGCCCTCCCCATCAGCATGGACAGGAGGATTGTTTTGGGGGTTCTGAATGCCTGGGGGTGCTGGTCTCCCCCAGAGCTGAGGTGTGGGGTGACCGGAGTCCCCCTCCTTGCCAAGCCTTAGCCACATGTGCTGGGAAGTTCATTTCCCCTTGTTTTCCAGAACGGGCTTTGGGATTGACCCCAGGAGTGACCCCAGTGTCAGGAGGCATTAATGATCTCCATACGGGCAATAAACAGGCAGACCGGCTGGCTTGGTGTGGAGGTGCCCTGGAATGGGGCCGCCTTATTAGCCTCACATTCGCTCATGGGTAGAGACTTAATTAGCGTGGGCTCCCTTATTCCTCTCCCCCTCCCCCAAGCATCCTTGAGTTCCATGGGAACCTGGTTAGAGACACTGGAGTCTAGTGGCTGGTTCCTTGCTTCTCATGGGCTTCCTCAATAGGTAACCTTTTCAGACCTCAGCTCAGCCACTTGCCTACTTGTAGCAGTACTTGTAACTTGGTCCTGATAAAGTCCCTCTTTTTGTTTGTTTTTCTAGATTGAAACCACAAGTACTTCACCACTGAACTACACCCCCAGCCCTTTTTATTTTTTATTTTGAGACAGGTTCTTGCTAAGTTGTTGAGACTGGCCTTGAACTGGGCAGTCATCCTGCCTAGGCCTTTCCTATAGCTGGGATTACAGGCGTGGCCCCCTATGCCAGTCAAGTCCATCTTATTGAAGCCTCCACAGTCCAAATCCACAAGCATGTATCAGCTCACATTTTTGTTTGCCAAATCCAGAAACAAAAAGATCTTCCCCTTATTTTGCTGTACAGGGAATCAAACACATATGCTAGGCAAGCCCTCTACCACTGAGCCACATTTCTAGCCACCACCTCCTCCTCCTTTTTTGAGATAAATTCTCACCAAATTGTACTCTCTGGCCTTGAACTTGCATTCCTCTTGCCTCTGCCTCCCAAGTAGCTGGAATTATAGGTGTGCGCAAATCTTCCTTTTATTTAACTTAAATCCCTCCTGCCCATTTGAGTTTGAGCTGACTGAGCCTTATTTTCCCAAAGAGCAAAGGAAAAGAGCTGGTTACTATACTACCCTTTACCCCAAATGGTCTTTAAGCAACTTCCTTGATTATTACAAGCACAATCTGATTTATTACAAGTCTTTCCAAATCCATCTCCTTACTGTAAGTTACTAAGTCGTGTGGCTTAACTTCTTTATGCTTTGGTTTCCTTATCTGTACAATTATTTTAATAATCACCAAGCACTACATGCTAGGCATAGTATTAAGCCCTAGGGGAGTGAAGCTGAGGAAAATTAGGCCCTACTTAGGGGAGTTTCAAATGTTGTGAAGGAGACAGACTTGTGAACAAATGCAGTAACGACTCAGATTCAGGTCTGCAAACTAAGTCCATATTAAGTGTGTGATGAAAGTAGAAAAGAGGAAACGTCAAACTCATCCTGGGCTTATTGAAGAAGGTTCTATGAGAGATAAGACCTGAGTCCATTTGGAGGGGTACTGGGGATATAGCCCAGGGGCAATTTATCACTAAGCTACATCCCTAGACCGATTTATTTATTTATTTATTTATTTTAAGAGAGAGAGAGAGAATTTTTTAATATTTATTTTTTATTTTTCTGTGGACATAACATCTTTGTTTGTATGTGGTGCTGAGGATCGAACCCAGGCCGCACGCATGCCAGGCGAGCGCGCTACCGCTTGACCCACATCCCCAGCCCCTATTTATTTATTATTTTGAGTCAGTGCCATACTAAGTTGCTGAGGAGGTCTCAAACTTGCCATCCTCCTGTCTCAGCCTCCTGAGTCTCTGGGATTACAGGCATGTGCCACCACACCAGCAAAGGGTACTGAACTTTCTCTCTGTAGGTCCAATATTCTGACAAAGAGAAGGATGAGATTTGAGATGAGCTAGGAATTTTAGGGGAAAGAATCATTGCGTTTGGTTCTAGTTTGTTGGGACAATCAGTGAAGGGGTTCAGCCAACCCCCAACCAAGACTATGTGACCCTAATTAACCCATTCGAACACTCTTTTCCTAGAATTCTAATTTTGAGCACAATGGTGGGAAAGAATGAAATTACCTTACCTGTACAGTTTGGTTTTAGTTCAATAAGCACTACATGGTAGGTGACGTTCTACTACATTCTTCATTGTTCTTGCCCTCAAGAAGTCATTCACCTGCATCTGCTGCTCAGCTCCTCGGAGCTGCTCTGGACACCATTAAATCTGAACCTGGATTTTTGTCCTTTCCTGAAGTCAGTGAGTTGCCCTGTCTTTCCACAAGTTGCTCTTGTGAAGCCAACCAAGGACATTTCCACAGATTTGATACTAGAGCCCTATCTGGTCATGATGACATTGAGAGAAGAGGCAGTGAGTGTGAGCAGAGGTAAGTTTTAGTCATAATGAGACTAAAATTGGGAACACAGGGACTGGAAATCCCAATTAAGGACACATAGTACTTGGTAGGGTTTATACTGATAGTTAATGAGGTCATTAAGGGAGAATTCATAGAAAGAGAAAAAGGACACCGAGAACAGATGTCTTAGAAGAAAGAAAGGAAACCAGCAAAGTGAACCAAGAAGAATCAGTTAAAAGCCTGACCAAGAGCTGGGTGTGGTGGCACACGCCTGTAATCCTAGCGACTCTGGAGGCTAAAGGAAGAGGATGGCAGCTAAGCAAGACCCTGTCTCAAAATAAAACATAAAAAAGGGCTGGGGATGTAGCTCAGTGGTAAAGCAAGCCTGGATTCAAACCACAGTACCCTCATACATGCAAAAAAGAAAAGATTGACCAAGAGAGAATGTGGTCCCAGCACACAAAAGATAACCTTTCAGGAGCAAGCAAGAGGACAACAGGGTAAAATATTGGTAAGGATGGAGGGGCAGGGGACAGTTAGCAGTCACTGGGAATATTAAGAAGAGCAGACTGATGGGTAAATAGAGTTATTAATCTTCTTCCCAGACTGTTGGAGAATAGAATTAGCTTGATACCATAAATTAGAAGGAACCACAAATCATAGAGGCTCATACTCATGATTTCCCTGGGTTTCTGGAAAGAGCTATGGATCTTTCATTAAGATATTGGCCTCTGGTACCATCCTTAGGTCTCATGGGCATTGACTATAACACACCAGCAAATCCCTGAAGACCTCTGGAGTTCTCACCTGCTCAGAGGGGCTGCCTAGGGAGCTTTGTCTTAGGTTCATTCAGAAACTGGGAACCTCAACAGAGAGGCTTAAGAAAACCTGCTGGAGAAACTGGATATCCATATGCAAAAGAATGAAACTGGACCCTAATCTTATACCATATATAAAAACTAACTCAAGTGGAATAAAGACTTGAAACCATAAAAATCCTATAAGAAAGCAGAGAAAAAAATTGTTACCATTGGTATTGGCAACATATTTATTTTTTATATCTGACACCAAAATCACAGGCAACAAAAGCAAAAATAAGCAAATGGGACTGCAGCAAACTAATTAGCTTCTACACAGCAAAGGAAATAATCAACAAAATGAAAAAGCAACCTATGAAAGGAGAGAAAAGATTTGCAAACCTTACTCAATAGCAAAAAAAATCAAACAACCTGATTTTTCAAACAGGCAAAGGACCTGAATAGACATTTTTCCAAAAAAAAGTATAAAAATGGCCAACATATACATGGAAAGGTGCTCAACATTAATAATCATCAAAGAAATGCTAATCTAAACCCTAATAGGGTTTCAACTCACAGCTGTTAGGATGGTTATTATTATTATTTTTTTAAGGTAGATGTTGGTGAGGATATGGAGAAAAAGGAAACTTGATACACGGTAGGAATAAAAATTGACATAGCCATAACAAAAAATAATATGGAGTTTCTTCAAAAATAAAAAACAAAAATAGAACTACTGTATTATCTGTCAATCCTACTTCAAAGGAATCGAAATCAGGATTTCTTTTTTTTTAATTAGTTATTGATGGACCTTTATTTATTCATATGTGGATCTGAGACTCGAACCCTGTGCCCCGCGCATGCTACACAAGCACTCTACCACTGAGCCACAACCCCAGCCCAAGGATTTCTTTTTTTTTTCCTCCTAGAGATTGAACCCAGGGCTTCATGCATGCTGGGCAAATGCTCTATGCTCTACCACTGAACTTCGCTACCAGCCCAAAGTCAGGATTTTAAAGAGACACTATGCTGCTATGGTCTGACTGTCTCTCCAAATTCATATGTTGAAACTTAATCCCCATTGTGGTGGTATTAGATGGCAGGGCCTTGAGGAACCCTAAGAGAGTTCTGCTCTCATGTACGGATTAGTCCTCTGAAGAATGGGTTAGTTCCTTCTGTCTCTTCTACCATGTGAAGGTACCCAGGTGGTACCATCTATAAGGTATGGCCTTCACCAGACATCAAACCTGCAGACACTCTGATCTTGGACTTCTCAGCCACAAAAATTATGAGAAAATAAATTTCATTTCTCCATAAACTACTCAGTTTCAGGAATTTGTATAGGAGCACAGGCTAAAACACCTCTATTCCTATGTTTACTGCAGCATCATTCACAAAAACAAATATGGAAACAACTTAAATATCCATCAACAAACAAGTGGATAAGGAAGGTGTTTTGTATGTGTGTGTATATATGTATGTAGCCATATGATGAAATATCATATTGTCATTGACAATGATGTAGACAGACCTGGAGGACATTATGCTAAGTGACATAAGCAAGGCTCAGAAAGACAAACACTACATGGTATCTTATAAGGGAAATCTAAAATATCCAAACTCACAAAGCAGAGAGGAGGTGGTTACTAGGACCTGGAAGGAAGGAGAAAAGAGGAGATGTTTGTCAAGGGGTACAAAAGTTCTCTTATGCAAGATGAGTAAGTTTTGGAGATCTAGTGTATCATGTGGTGACTTTGGGAACACTACTATATGTACTTGAAATACACTAAGGTAGTTCCTAAGTGTTTTCAACACACATGCATGTGCATGAACACACACACACACACACACACACATACACACACACAGTAACCATGTAAGGTGATGGATAAGTTTATTAATTTTATTGGAATTATTTCACAATGTGTGAAATAATTCCACACGTGTGTGTATATATGTATACATATATATCCAATATATACAATTTTAAATGGTAGAATGGCAAAATACCTAGGAATAAAAAAGTATAGAATGACATTCTAAAAATAAACAAATATGGCTGAGGTGTAGCTCAGTGGTAGAGCACTTGCTCAGCACCACAAAAGTAAATTAATTAGTTAATTAATTTTATTTTTTTCTTAATATCTTTATTTTATTTTTATGTGGTGCTGAGGATTGAACCCAGTGCCTCACACATGCTAGGCAAGCACTCTACCTCTGAGCCACAACCCCAGCCCAGTTAATTAATTTTAAAAGAATGTACTGGTAGAGGAAAAAAAAGATCCTATGCTCATTCCATTGAGCAAATGGAATTTCTACCATTCTCTTCATAATATATAAGTAATATATAATAAAGTTTTATGCTCTAAAAAATTACAGATTCTCTTGAGGTTGTGGCTCAATGGTAGAGCACTTGAGTAGCATGTGTGAGGCACTGGGTTTGATTCTCAGCACCACATATAAATAAATGAATAAAATAAAGGTCCATCAACAAATAAAATTTTTAAAAAATTACAGATTCTCCTTTTTTCCTTATTTTTAAAAAAAACTTTTTTTAAAATTACGAAACAAAACTAAGTGTGGTGGTGCACGCCTATAATCGCAGTGACTAGGGAGGCCAAAGCATGAACTTGTGCTCACAAGGCCAGCCTCAGCAGCTTAGTAAGACACTGTCTCAAATATAAAATAATAATTGAAAAAAAAAAGTCTGAGGATATATCTCAGCGGTAGAATACCCCTGGGTTCAATCCTCAGTACCGAACCAAACCAAATTATGAATCAAAATGATCCAGAAAAAAAAGTCAGTCACTGAATTTTTAGATGACAGTCATTTTGATAAACTGTGGAGCATACCTTATATATGTTTAAGCATTTGTATCCAGGTTCTATAATTTTTCAGTTTTTTTTCTTTAATGTTGAATTCTTGACTTGTGCTCTTGCCCTTTATAAGAGCAAAGAGTTGGAATAACCTGAATGTCAAATAATTTATGGTTTACTTACTTAAATAAGTTATGACCACTTTCCAAACTGTATGTGTGGGTATGATCTAAATTTTATTTTAAAAAATCAGTTTTACCTCTGCAGGGATCCATAGCAAGTTGTGACTGTAGCTGTCTCTTAAAGGGTAGGCTTGTGGGAGTTGTATTTTGTCCTTCTTTGCTTCTTTTTCCTTGGCCTACTTGTAAATATTTTTATAATGAGTACATATTGCTGTTTTAATAAGAAAATTAAATGGGAACAATAATGACAAATATTAGCTAATATTAATCACCATATGCCAGCATGTGGGAAGCCTGATACAGATTTCCTTACTGAATGCCACAACTATTATCCACTATTAGAATAAACTTTTACTCTCTGCAGACCTGACTGAGCAGGAGGCATCATGCATGGCGACCCACCAGCAGCTGGATCCTCAGCCACATCCTCAAGACCAGGCAAGACCCTCATCTTCAACCAGCTGGCCCTGGACTCTCCTGAGGACTGTGGCCCAGTCCCTCCTTCTGGTCTATTCTCATCACATCACATGTTACCTTCCTCATCTGAGGTAGTGTTTGCCAGGTGTCCACTAAGGCTACTCCTCCCAGCCACTCAATACCATAGGAGTTGGAAGGAAATCACCATGCACAGCCTTCTCTTCAGGAGCTGGGAGTCATACTCTACCTCCTGAGTATGGTGTCTGCATAACTATTTGGGATTCTCACAGATTTGTGTATCCTCTGCACTAAGCGATGCTCATGCTCGATCATTTAGGTCAATAACATTGATCTAAAAACATACCATTGTGAGTATTTATCACATATGTTGAGTTATAATCCAACACTATGTTATTTATTTGTTGTTTGAATTGTTCCATCTTTGGCCATTAAGAGTTCTTTCAGTTGGTTCCTGTGTCCCTTTGATATAACAATATTATTATTCTCCTTTTATGGGTGAAAAACTGAAGTTGAAAGAAGTCCAATAACAACCCAAAGGTAACACTGCTAATAAATGGGGTTTCTTTCTAATTTTTGAGGAACTGTGACCACAATACTCTAATACCTCTTTAAAAAAAAATCACACACACACACAGAGGCATGGAAACCATAGCCAAAAATTATGGATTAAAATAGATTAGAGGGCTGGGGTTGTGACTCAGTGGTAGAGCACTTATCTTGCATGTGCGAGGCCCTGGGTTCAATCCTCAGCACCACATAAAAATAAATAAATAAAACAAAGGTATTATGTCCAACTACAAGTAAAAAAAATATTTAAAAAAATAGATTAGAAAAGTTCCAAATTCCTGAAGTCCTAAAAATGTGAGTGCATGTGTGTGTTTGAGTTTGTTCCCACAAATCTTTGTTGTTAGATGTTTTATTTGTTCCAATAAATGCTTTATTGTTGGGCATTTTGGTTATTACAACTTTTTGCCAATTTATACAATACAGAGAAGAAATAATCAGCTACAAAGGAACTTAAAGTTAAAAAGCAGATTTCAAATACCTTGGAAATACGAACAGAAATACTTGAAGCCATCTGACAGTTGCTAAAGCACTTCACAGGGAACTAAAAAGACTAATACTTTCAAAACAGCAGCTGCAAATTTCAGTCTTCATCATTTCACAAGGCCATGCTGTTGACCAACCTGCTTGTGGCCAGACACATGGGGTCCACCTGCCCCAGCCCCTCTTCCAGCTCTTGCCTCTGCAGTGCCCGTGTCCTGACTCACAGATGCCTCCTGGTCCCTCTGTCTGGGAGTCACAAAAGAAAGCTGCATCCTGGAAAAAAAAAAGAGAGAGAGAGAAATAATAAAGAAAGAAAAAAGGAAGGAAGGGAGGGAAGAGTGAAGGGAGGAGGGGAGGGAGGGAGGGAAGAAAAGCAAGCTAGCTGCATCCTTTAGTGTAAGGCTCTACCTACTGCCCAGCACCATGCTGCCTGCCACTCCTTGATGCTTTAATCATACCAGGCTTTGGCTGGTCCCCATAACCAAGGGGTACATTATTCTCTCTGTCCATAATTACCTTCCTTTGCCCTCTGGCCAGCCTGGGAACTCCTGTTGGCACATACCATGAGTGCTCCATGGGCTGCTGCGGCCTGATCTTTGTGCTTCCTGCCCCCCCATGCCCATCACAACCTTCATCTTTCCCAACCCTCACAACAACCCTGTGACAGGGGCAAGGAACCTGTGCCCAATGTAAGGGGGAAACTGAGGCACCGAAGTTAAAGGAGCAAGTTGAAAGCCCTGTCAGACTCGCCCTCTAAATCCAACGCTCTTTCCTTCACCCTCCCTGGTTGCCTCTGATCTTAGCTCAGAACTCTTCTGGGGAGATGCTCATTCAAGACCTTGCCTGCCTCTTGCTGAGCTTGGGTTGGTACCTGGGGTACCTCTCCGAAGGTGATTGTGTCCTTGCAGCTGCCAACAAAGAAG